>NC_086253.1:34801642-36121702 GCF_021018805.1 Prinia subflava
AAGGCACGGATAATTTTACTGTTACTTTGAATGTGCATGTGTCTCCTGAAAGGTAATATCCTAAATCTGTATTGTGAACTGGAACAGATCACTGCTTCAGAAAATCTGGTCTATTAGAAGCATAGAACTGACTTCTTACTATTATTGTAGTAGTCAGCAACTGCCAGTGTTTTTAAAACAAAGTAATTTAACACAAAGGAAAAAGAGAAGTGAAGAAAGAATAATAGATAATTCAAAAATGTCACTTCCCTTTCCTTTGGAAATGGTGACTCAACAGACAAAAAGCCTGCTGCAACACTGGGAAATAAATTTCTCAGGAGACAAGGAGGTATTTCGAAATATGATAGTGATAATTTTATATTTACTATTTATTATTACAAAAATGAAATATAACAGAAGATCAAAAAACTGTTCAAAATCAAAGCAGTCATGTAAATATTCCTACTGAAATTGATGTAAAAGGGTAAATATGAAACAGCGGATTTTCACTGAAGAATTAAACCAATGAATCCTGCAGTGCTTGCAAAGCCTTCAGTGTGTTCCCATCCAGGGAAAAGAAAATGGCTTGATTTCAGAGGTATTATGACCAGTTTTATAATTTCATAAAGATTATGAGATATTTATTGATAGAAAACAAGGGAATCAAAACTAATGGTGTTCGTTCAGTTGAAGCAACAAAACTGCCCAAGACAGTTGAAAATATCCTTTTCTAACTTCTGGAAATGTAAGTTTCAAAGTTTCTGAAAGAATACTTTAGTTTAAACTTTGCCGTTGAAGAGAAGAAAATGACACAAATAAAATTGGGTAATCAATGTTCCAACAAAAGACATTCTAATCTTCTACGTAATTTATTTAAAATTTAAATAAAACAGATAATGAAAATTTGTTCAAAATCAAAAAAGCAGGTTGTGTAATTTCATTACATAAAATGTTTGAGGTTTTTTTCAACAGTAATTTTGTCAGTTATGTAAACAGCTTGAAATGCTCTTAAGCTGTTTTTCCAATATATTTTTTTAACAAATAAAAAAATATATTGGAGAACACATGCTAACCCTTACAGTTTAAATTAATTTCTAATATTAGTTTTTAATCCATAATGGTAAGTAAGTGACAATATTGATTCAGTATCTGGCTATGCATATTCCCAAAGTTGCCATTAAAATTATGAGAAAGCATTGTAAAAAATTGAGGGGGCTTTGCAACACCCATAGCTAAGCTACATCAGCTTTAGCTGTGACATGCTAAAATAGAAAAACATTTAATTAGGTTACCACAAATATGGAAGAAAATCCTCCATGTCCAATCCAACATGAGAGAAAGCACTTTGAATAGAAGCCATGGACTACCCCCGCCCTTGCTGAAACCACACTGCAGAGAACTATACTTCTAATGGTCGCCTTTTACTTGTTTCCTTTGCAGTCACAAATTAGTAAGTAGAAGCAAATAATGGAACAAACAAGAACTGAATATAAGAGATTGATTTACAGCAAAAAACATGCAATAGCTGAGCAACAGGAGAGTGGTTGCCTTGAAGGTGTATGGTATGCCAGTGAGAAATAGCAGCAGCTCAAGTTTCAGCTCAGAGAGACTTTCACAAATGACACTGGCCCACCTGCTGTATGTCATTTTACAGCAATTCCACAAGCATTTGAATACAATGGAATACTCATCATCTTCATGTAAAATGCATGACAAAACTTCCTCTACTTAAATTGCATACCACGAGCAGAAATAAGCTAGGTTGGTTTTTTTTCTAGTTCGTATAAAAATGAAACAGCTAGAAATCCTACACCAAACTTACTTAACGTGGTTTATTTGGTAGGATTTTTGAATATTGGAGGATACAATGGAAACATGGGGAAATTGTATTTCCAAATAAAATAAAATGACAAAAATAAAGACAGTCCAAAGAATGTCTTTTAAGTGCATAATAAAAAATCCCTGTTTTACCTTGTGTTTATCAAGAGCACATTGTATCAAGATACTGGGGGTCTGTAGGACCAAAAAATATTGAAGCTGGGAAAGGAGCATTTCTAAAAGATGAACATAAAAATGAGCCATTGTGATCAGGTTTTACAGAATACAATCTATTAATAAATCTTACAAAGTAGATCAGATGAAAGAAAAGTGGGAACTGTGACTATAGTAAGACTAGTAAGACTTTTGGAAATCATCAAAGAGTGAATCTCTGGCAAATGGTGAAAGCTATAATAAAGAAATTTCTTGTATTCCCACAGATACACACAAGGTACAGATAGGGATTTATGATTCAGGAAAGAGATGTTGAAGAAGGTGCCTTCCCACTGCGGGGTCATGAAGGGGGGAGTACTACTTTACTCAAGAATTATCACTACCTTATGAAAACAACTTGAGAGTAAAGCTCCCAACTTTTTGGGGAAAGAGTATGTATTCCATGAGGAGAACAGAAGAAGCTCTCAATGTTCATTTCCTGTTTCTGTAGAAGCCAAGTCCAGGAACTTCCAGACCACAGATCACAAAACTTTCTGAGCTGTACAGGACACACAAGAGTCACGGAGTCCAACTCTTAAGTGAATGGCTCACACAGGGATTGAACCCACTCCTGTGGTGGTATGAGAACCAGGCTATAAGCAGCTGTCATATCAAACCCCACAACAAAAGGAGAGAAACAGGTGAGGGTGTACAACCCTATGCCCCACAGAGGTACTATTGTCACAAACTATCTGAAAAAAGAGTAGCTGCTCAGTTTTTTACCATTTAAGAAATTTTAAAACATTAGCTTAAGAGAAATAATTAAAAATTGTTAGACTCACAAAAAATAAAATCAATAGTTCCTCCTTTCTATATACATACTATACTACATCTTTAAAGCAGAAAATGATTGCCTTACATGTGGAATTATTATCATATGATTACAAACATGAGGAGGGAAAATCCCTTCAGTTCTGAGGTAGAGAGCTATCAATGCTGAATTTTCTGTTACCCTCTATATTCTATTTTTGCTTCATATTCAAATAATAGTATCGCAAAAATCCACATCTCAGCTGTCTATGAGAAACGGACACTTAATCTTTCTTCAAGACAGCCTTAGATTAATTTGTTCACTTTTGTGTAACATAAAATTTTTGATTTTTTCATACTAGATTTTACTTTGCAGTAAAGACTTAACCATTTTGGTATTTAAAAACAACAGAACATAATCAGATTACTGAGAATTTAGAAGTGATTACCATCCCATACTTTACATGCACTTTTAATAACCATTTGTTATTACTGTTCTGTAATATGGAAATCCATATTATTGTTAATATTGCACAAATTCACAGCTAATCGCATTATAGCACCAAAGGAACAATTATAGTATGTGAATGTGTATAAAGATTAATACACATATCCTAATAAATCTCAGCTGACCCATTAATGTATAATGGGCCCAAAGGAGGCCTCATATCCTAGGTATATAAATGGCACATTTCTTTCTCCCTCCCCTCCTTTCCTCATTTTGTTTTATATGTAGAAACTGCCATAAAAAGGAAAATTAAGCCATACAAAACCACTCAGAAACATCAAGAGGCTAATCAAAAGCACAAACCACTTTCTTTTCTTATTATACTACAAGAATCACGCTAATATTTGACATGCATATACAATGAGGTGTGGTTTTTTTCCTCATCGTTTTGAAAATAAAGCTTCTGAAGTAGTGGTCAGGAATCTATCCCACATGCACTCTGCAGTGAATAGCTATTACAAGAGGGTTAAGGGAGGAACTTACAGTTTTAATTGTAAATTATAATGGCCTGTTCTTGGTTAAGGGGTGATACTTCCAACTGTTTCAATTAAATCTCTTGTAGTTTAAAATGAAAGAGAAAAAGAGACAAATGATCCTTTTTGTTATGTAAGATATGCCTTACAATATCACTACATAGTGACAACTCCTTGTCCTCCTGTCACATCCCGTCCCTTAGACCCTGCTGCAAAAAAGCAATTTTCTGCCTCAAAAGCACTCTATTTTTTAAGTTTGTCTCTGGGCAATTTTCAGGTCTAGTAGAGCTGCACAACTGTATACAGATGAGAAAGACCCAAAATAGGGCAATTTATTTGATTCCTCCTCTTCAAAACATTTAGCTGAGATTGCATATCCAACAGAGAAACCCCAACAAGAATATTCAGAGATGACCTGCAGTGACACATACCTTTTTTTCAACAAAAAATTTGCATTAAACATCTTCTCCAGACTTCTCGGATGGTCTAGATTTGACTTTTGTTTAATATGACCTTTAACACAAATATTTCCCAGGATATTAGCAGGTAATTTCTTTTTTAAAGGAAACAGTTAGAACTCGTCAGTTAAATAAAACATTTATGGAGTTTTTCAGAGAAAGAATTGTTTTTGGTGAGTGTTTGTACTATTTTTTTAAAACTGGAAAAAATGCGTGCATCTATTGGAATCCAGTTTATCTATTTGAATCCAGTTTCTCTGTTGTTAGAAAGTAAAGAAACACTTGGATGGGAAAATACATCCTCCAGGTGTTCAGCTGCTGGTAACTTAGCATTTACTAATGCCTGAAGCTAGTCTGACCTCAGTATTCCCCTGGTACAGCTCTTCCCCAACGCAGTAAGGGCACTTCTCAACATAGCAAAGGCCTTACCTTTATAGCCACCCACAAGTTGAAAACTACTTTGCCTGCATAGGGGTTTTTAAGGAATTAGGACAGCTTCAAGACTGGGACCTTTGTTTGCTATGAATGTAATATTGACTAATGTGTAGTCTGAGGCAAAAATTTGACAACAGTTTTGAGACTTCACAGCTAGGTGAATTTTCTAATGTGAAAACAAATAAACCATAGGTTCCTCAGTATTCAAAATCATGTCCAAATTTTCTATATGCAGGTTTTATTTTAAAATTTTAAACCAGACTGATAGCTTATTTAGCCCTGAAGACATAAAATAATCTATTTAATTTCTCTACTATTGTCTTTTTAATTGACTGATATGTACATGTAATTTCAGAATTTCATGCTCACATAGAAATCAATTATGTATTAAAGTCACTATTAATACTGACATAAGAAAATAATAAAGCATAAAGTATGTCTACAACCTTATATGATTCAGATTAGACCCCATCAGCCAAAGCGTGAGTTTTCTTTGTTAATATAATAGAGATCTTTAGTATGAATGAATTTTGAATTTTTATGTATCTGGTGTGTGAGTATATTTAAAAATTAACTGAGATGGAAACAGCCATTTTCTTTCTTTTTCTAAGGTATAGAAATAGGTTTGGATTGGAAGGGACCTTAAAGATCATCTTGTTCAAACCTCCCTGCCATGGTCAGGGACACTTCCCACTAGACCAGGTTACTCAGAGCCCAGTCCAACCTCGTCTTGAACACCTCCAGGGATGCAGAGTCTATAACCTTTCTGGGAAACCTGTCCAGTGCCTCTCCACCTCTGAGTAAAGGTTTTCTTCCTAATATCTAATCTAAACCTAATCTCTTTAAGTTTAAAGTCATTAGCCCTTGTTCTATCAGCTGGCCATGAAGACAGATCTGGCTCCTGTTGTGTCTATCTCAATACACCTTTTATACTGGCCCACAGAGTCTGTGTAAGCACACCCAAACTGGAAATAAGAGAAATCTAGCACTACCAGAAGAGAGAATTTGATTGAAAGCAAATCAGATTTCTAGATATGCCTAGATTCACGTTTTAAATTACCGAGGGGGAAAATTTGTTAGCATATGTTGCTGTGGACACATAAGAGAGGGAGACCTTGATGATTTAGTCCTTTATGTCTGTAAGTGCTAATGTTGCCTTAGCACATCTTATATTCAGTTCCTGAGCTCAGACTGAAAAATGCGGTAACGCAGTTGTGTATAGCTAAAAGAGACAGCGATGAATAAAACTGTAAACCATGAAAACCTTGCAAGTATCTGAAGTGGGACACTAAAAAGAAAATATAATTCATTTAAAGTATCTTCATCTCTTGTCTGCTTTAGACTGCTTGAATATTTAACTGTTCAAGAAACTCATTAATGTAGATGTAGCTGGCTGGCAAACCTTCAGTTTGGTTGCTGGTTGCTGTCAGTTGGTCACAGCTCGCTGAGGATTCAAAAGTCCAAGTGCAAACTGATGCTCCATTTTTCTCGCTTTAACAGTAATGCAATGTCAATCAGAAGTTACCAAGAATAAAAGTGACAACTGGTACTAAAAAAACCTGCAACTCCTTGGCCTTAAATTACTCATTTTTGCCTATTAATTGCATTCTATTTGTTACAAATTTTTCTTGTGTTTTGGTATGGATAACTAGCATGTATTCAAAATCAGAATATCAATTACACCAAAGAGTCACAGAAATTACAACACATCAAATCTGACTATTGCCACACCACTTTGATAATGTACACGTAAAATTGCTTTAACTGCCTTACACAGTCAAGTCCAGAATGTCTTTTAATCATAATTTTGTGAAGCAAACAGAAAAACATGAATAGAAAAGTTGTATACATAACAAAAAGATATTGAGTACTGAAGAAAAAAAGCCTTAACTGAATGATTCATGTCCCTGACATGAATCCCTAGATTCATGTGAAAAGAAGTGCACTTTAGGATTTAGAAGATATCTTTCTTTTCCTTATCAGTAAAATTAAAAAAAAAAAAAAAACAACACCCCAAACCCCCAAACTTGAAAAAGTATGTTTGCTTCCAAAGGTTTGTATCTGTAGCATACAAAACCAGATAAAATCTTAACTCCATTTTATGTGAGTTTTAGGTGACCTTCCTTAAGTGAACATTTTCTCTTTTACAAAAAATCAGTCTCTTAAGTTGAAAGATCTCTTTCCAATGACTATTCAGTAAAAAATGCATGAGCAGTCCTTAAAACTGACACTGGGACCATTCCATTCTTCTCTATGGAGACTGTACTAACCATTAGGTTGCAGTTGTGTTAACTCTTCTATTCCCTTTCATTTTTCATTCCCGTTCAACATTAGTGATGAAGAGAGGAGACTTCTTTAAGAATGGTATCTAGACTCTGTGTCTAAATGGAACTTTTTCGGAAGCTTGATTCTTTTATGATCCCCATGATGGGACAGTCAGTGCCTGCCACCAGTGACACACAGACTGACATTGCACAGACAGAATTCTAAAGCTATCAATGGTAACTGAGCTAGAGCTTTAGTTACTAAGATGGGCACACTTAAACCTGTGAATCTTCTCACATTTACTCTACTTCTAGTCAGCTGCAATTCCTACGCTGATAAAGATGCCTCTTGGTCCAAAACTGAGATTTGTGGCACATCCCTTATCCCCACACTTAAGGCATGACTCCTTTTAGCATTTTATGCTGAAACTTGTCACTTAGTTCACAGTACATAATACAGAGGTTGGTGACGTCCAAGTAGCAGATGCTTGAAACCCAAGTGATGTCATCATTCTTTGTGGTATTCATACACAAGTCTCTTATTAACGTCACCATAAAATCATAAAACTCACAATTTCATAAGCACAAACCTTTAGTTAAAAATGTATCTAGTCTGAACTAAAATTAAAATAAGAATCAAACTCTTTTGATGTAAAATAGAAAGCAAAAGGAGAAACAAACAACAGAAAACAAATTCATGGAATATTTTCTTCCCTCCTTTTGCAAAAAGACATCTGAATAACCATAACTTTAACTTTACTGCGTAATTGTAACCAAATGACAGGAATATACGTGTAATGACTTTGACCTGGATGTTTGAATGGCAGATCAGACAGCTACCGAATTACCTGAAAAGTATTAGCCCATGAATTGATTGTGCTTCATAAATGCTGTCACTCAAAGGGCTTTTGGTATCTCTTCAGAGCCCTCTCTTTTACTTCCTTTACACAGGAGTAAACTTAGATTTCTTTTTCTTTCATAGAGAAAATAAAAACGCCATTCAGATTTTAGTTTTCCTTGTACTGAAACAAATCATAAAATCAAAATTATATTTACCTTAGAAAAGGAATAAATCACATTCATGATTTTCATGTGTGCATACGATTTCTTCTCTTTGGTTAGCAATGTGCTATAATTAATTTTTACAACACATCTGAGAAATTGCAGATGTTATTCAAGTTTTTACCAACATTTTTGTGATTTTATATTTATATTTTATGACTCAGAATGATTTATCAATTTCTTTAATCTCTGAACATTTCATGTAAACAATCACTAAAGTCTTTTCAATTCTTATTGGTTAATTAGACTTGCACATGAACATTTGGTACAACCTAGCTAAATAATCACTGTAAAATCTCAAGTAAATCTCATTAATTCTCTTTAACATATCTTATAATTTAAAAACCTTGGACAGGGAGAATCACTTTGTTTTATCTGCTATTTGAACAAACAAAATATCTAAAAAGGAAATAAGAATCACAGTATCGGTCCCAAAAACTTCCTGTTTACCCAAACATTTGTGAAAACTCTTTTTTTTTTTAATTGAGCTGTCTCTTAATCCCAATCTCAGCATGGGGATCCCAGCTATTTCTTGTATCTTTTTAAATGCTTGCATATTTTAGCTGTACCTAAGGCTAAACCTGTAGTCTGTATGCACGTCCTGTCTTCCCTCACTTACCTTTTTAGCTGGGTATTGTCAAGTGTTAAGCAAATCGGAGAAGAAAAGGAAGTCTTAAAGATAATTAAGACCTTTACATTTTCAAGGATGGAGATCTAAATTAATATCCCCAGGGACAGGAATGTGGATAGGAGATGGCTGAGCTACTCAGCATTCAGGGAGCTGCAGACTAAGCACAGTTCTACTGTTTCTCAGGCAAAGAGGGTAATAAGGGCAATAGAGAAATGAGGGTTGCAGTTGAAATTGGTGACCTTAGAGTACAAAGAAAATAAGATTTCCAGAGGGGAGTTGACTTTATTAGTTCTACTTCCTTAAGCATAATTTTCTGCTAGTTGGAAGACTACTCAACTTTTATGTGATCCCAGTTGGATCAGATTCCTAAGAATTTAGATACAAGAAAAAGAACCAACATAACCAAACAAAAATACCCGCCCATATAAATTGAAAGGAAAATGTGCTTTGTTTTTACAGCAAAGTCACTTACTTACAGGAGAGAAACACTATTTAAGAGTAATGACAGTTTATATTTCTGTAAGTTAATGCACTGTACACATTCAACAGGTATTTGAACCTAGTTGCATGGAAGTATCTTCATAAAGGTTCAGAGCTACAGGCTTCAAAGGGGTAAACTTGCCTTTAAAAGTTCTGTGTTAGAACTTACACTAGATTTTTTACTAAACTCCTCATAAACTGCTGAAGTTATAAAAAAACCCTATAAAATAATCACAGGTGGGTTAACCCCCCTCTGACACAATAGGTTAAATGCAAAATGTGTTTAATCCCACTTTCTTTGCATATGTTAATATTTATACAAGATTTAATATATTTATCAATGTATGCCTCTCTTTCTTTTTTTAATTAAGCCCCCTTACCCTTTGTAAAATGTCAAATTTGAACAAAATATCAAATATGTGCGAAATGCAATAGAAACAGCGAATTACTGAATCTAGAACCATCTGGTAGACTGCATTGTAGCACATGGTTGTATGAAAAAGAAAATAAAACAGGAAAATGTAATATTACAAGGCATTAGCATCCTTGTAAACTTTCTAACATGGATGTAGTCAAAAGCAAAAAAGCCACTTTTTTTTTTGATCTAACAGATATGTTATGTACTGAAAAATGGAAATGATTATATTTGATCCTGTCTGGTAACTTCATATCTTCTAAAAAGCTGCTTCACTCTTTTAGTGAGGATAAAGCAGTTGCTGTGGCACCAACAGAACTTATGATCATCCGATTAATTACCTGTTATTAGTATACCAGATGCTCTTGCAAGATTTCAAAAAACGTCATTATAACTTAAAATAATGAGCTGTATGCCTATACTTGGAATCTGTCACAAGAAGAAGAAGAAAAACAGGGTCCTTAGTTGTTGGATGGTGCACAGTTCTGTCCTGTCCATTTTAAAAGAAACTTCATATGCAAAATATCATAGTATGATCAAACAACAAGTTATTCCATAAACCTACTGTAAATCAATAAAACATCCTCTAAAGATATAAAAAATGAGTTCACAGAGAAGTTTAAAATAGAAATACAGTTTAAGAAGGTCGTTCTCAAAAGATGAATGCTCTCATTGCTTCATGTTTTCACTGGTGCGCCACCTTACCATCATACCTGACTGAACTAAATGTTACAGCATGTGGGTTTGAGCACCACAATGCTACTAGACGAAAAGCTGCAGAAAGTCTATTCATACATTTCTTTTTTTGAAACTGTTATTACACTAATCCCATCCAATACTGAAGACCTACTTCAGTTCTAAGAGATTCAAACAAATCCTCAAAACCAATCCTGATACTGATTTACCTGTGTACCTATACTCAAATGCAAAGTCCCAAATTACTAAATAGCCACAACTCCATCATATAGATGATACAGAAACCAAGAAAGAACATTGACAGAGCATACATATTTATGGAATTCTACTAATTTCTTCCCCTCTTCTTCTCTTCATTATGTCCCCTGATTACAAGTAGTCACAGAAATTGGTGACAATTCTAACACAAACCTGAGGAACTTATAAATAGCACCACTGTTCACTCTTTAAGCAGAGAGATAGATATAGTAGCTAAGCCAGCCTTTCCTTTTCCTGAAAATGTTCTATTAATCAAAAAGCATTATTTTATTAGACTGATGCCATAATGTTCTAATTAATATTTCTTTTGAAGATGCTCTGGTCCTTTAAACTGACATACTTCATGTACTCATATGGTTAAGAAAAAAATTTTAACATTTCTTATCATATAGTCATAAATGATATATCACTGTTGTCTGAATAGAAGATAATTGCAATAAATAGTTAATACTGAATGACAGCTAAGTGACTTTTTCGTCCATGTCTTAGTTGTAATATGTGTAACCAATACTTAAATGATTTGTAGTCTTAGATCCTGCACTTATTTACAGCTTCCAAACTCTTCCAAGCAAGGTTAAATATTTTTTGTATCTGTTCCAGTATACTATTATGTTTCATGATACTGTAAATATTCCTGGGCCGTGGGTGACTATTTCACTATCTACACATCTGGTTTTAAGACTGAAAATCTCTTAATCTCAAGCAGGGTAAATCTGCTGTGATAGCCTCAAATGACCTGAAAAGTTTTTTCAGTACTAACTATGTAACTTAGACTTATGGAACTACCAAAGTTACATCATCATCCCTGGACTGCCCTGAAGGTATCAGAATTTCTGCAGTGCTGTGATTTCACTCTAGACATACTTCCCAAACCAGAAAGGTCCCAGAACAAAGCCTCTAATTATCTTCCTTAATTCCTACACTTGGGAAACTTTCATCTTGCCATATTTAGGGTGTTATGATAAATTAAATTTCAGACCTCTTAGCCATGAGAAAGTAACAGGAAGAGAGGAAAAATCTTGTGTACTCTCAGGAAATATTTTTCTCTGTGAAACAGTATTTTGAAAAGCTGGTTCTTATAGTTTGAGTAGTTAGCACATGGTAGTGTTCTATAAATGCTTATACGTCTAGAGAAATAAGTGATGTTAAATAAATTAAGTTACTGTTTAAAGAAATGAAAATACCCCACAAGCAACACCTGCACAAGTGGGGTTTTCTGAAACTGTGAGAAAATAGAAACCCCTCAGGTCAACACAGCTTTTTGAAACAAGCTTCTTCGCACGAAGGAACTGCTTTCCCCATGTGGTCACTCACCAATATTTATGAGGGAAGGTCACTTGGAATGCCACCAGCAGATGAAAAAACAGGAGGAAGGGAGGGGTTTTCTGTCTTCACTGAGCTGGGTGATTCTGCCAAAGTGATAGCCGACATTGACATTACACAAGGGAAAGGTTGGCGTAGTCTCACAGTCCCAGCTCTGCTGCAAAAACAAAACAAAACAAAACCAGAAATAAAAACATATGTGTATGCTTTTCAAATAAGCGTAATGTCAAAACATTAAAAGCCTGGTCTCTGGAATATAAATGACACTTTAATCTTGGCTTTGAAATAGCTATCTCAAATCTACTTTAAAAATAAGATTTAAAAAGACCTCTATGAAATCAAATGTTCTTCCATAAAATTAATCAATCACTTCAATGGTTTAGTGGAAAGAAATGGCCATAAACATCTTATGTGCTCAGCTGGTGGTAGAAGGCAGACAAAAATTATAATTCTGATAAAAATGAGGAAAAGCTGAGATTTGAAGACTGCATGCAGAATACATGGCAGGGAATGACAGGAAATTTTATAGGTGAACATGGCCTACAGAAAACTGAAGGGGAAATTGAAGGATTAATGAAAGGTCTCCATTTATTTTTTTTAATTTATTTCATTTTCTTAGCATCTGTGTGAATTTTTACCTATATGTCTTATACGTCCTAAAAGAAAAAACTGTGATGAATAAATAAACAGCTCTAGAAATCTTCAATAGGGTCCTTTACCTTGCAGGGAATATTATCACTGGCTTTTGATACAATTTCTGCTGCAGGGAAAGACTTTCAAAGCTCAGAATGCTGAAGTATTGCCAGGCACTCAAAGACCCCCTGCTGTGCGCGTCAAACTAAGAAATCTCTCTGAACTTGTCGAATTAAAAGTCATCTCTCTCTCTCTGCAACCCCTGCATGAGCTGGGAAGCTCTGTCCTCATTTTTTTAGGCCTTCCACTATAAACAAATGGAGCCTGAAGCATCTTTATTCTTTTCAGGCACATAATTAAAATTCTTTTAAAAATGTAATTGAAGGCAATGAATTTCAAAAGGAGGTTCTAGTTAACAACGAGGCTAGAACAGTTGCAGTAGGCTGTACTGCTTTACCATTCAATTTTCTTTCAAAGGTAAAAGCAACACAGCTTGTTATGATTCTGGGTGTATTTCCTTTTTACCTTTTTTTTTAAAAAATTGTTTGTACATCAATAGTTTGCACTAAACCTAAACATCTCAGCAGGATTTATGCTTTATGGAATGTCATAAGACTTAATTACAGAAGGAGCAAAGCAAAGTATACTATCAAAATATGAACAAAGCAGAAAGTATTCTTGGTTTTTCAAAACCATTATTTATATATCCCCTAAAAATTAAAGAATATACTTATTGAACTATTTGTATTTTCTTAGCAACCCTCTTTCCTTAAATATTCACAACCATGCATATTTTTAAAAATCTGATAATGCAGAGAGTGGTAGTTTTCTACTAATGGTAGTTTTCTGTGATGATTATTCCTCTAAAACACTGTAACAACTGATTACAATATGTATGTTTGATGTTGCCAGAAAAGGAGCAAGTGCTGATATAATTAATGATTTCAAATGAATATAAAAGGAACAAAAAAAAATCTATCTCCCGGGTTTTGAATCCCAGGGATTATCACACAAAATTAACTTAAAGGAGGTAGGAAACATGACAGTGTTTCAGAAAGTCATCTCTAAGGTGACTTCCTGGAGAGCTTACAATCTAAACCAATTTTTTTTTTAAAATATCTCTTTTAGAGTGACTTTCACTACCTCTCTCTGTTGAAAGCAAAAAGACTCAGTTTTCACCTGTTACCTCCATGCTGTTTTTAAAACTGGTACTTCTGGCTACAAATGAACATATGAAATGTATTTTTTTAGAGGTTTTCCCTAGAGAACCTAGAGATGGGGATGTTTTAAGGAACGTTATTTACAATTCTCGTAGCATTAAAAAAAGCCAAAAAAGGTGTAGCAAGGAAGCATTACTCCCACAACTTCTGGGTAGAACTCTGCCTCTGATGGTTATGATGCCTCTGGGAGACCTGAGACAACACCTTGAGCTAACAAAGCTGCTTTTCATCCTTGAAGTGGGAAGCACAGTATGTGTTCAGCATGGGCCAACAACTGTTCTGACTAGTAGAGAGGTAGGAAATGGACCCAGTCAGCTCAGCTGGAAAAGACAGTGACAAAGCAGATCTAGCAGGAGAAAAGTAGGGCTTTGACTATACCTTCAAGTAACACCTGTTCAAGTCAGATATTATTTCTTGTCCTAGGTTTTTTGGTTTTGTTTTTATGTAAAACCTGGGTGCAGCACAGGGCAGAGCCCATTCCAGAGGTCATGCCGAACAGGCAATACACAGAACAGCAGGCCAAAGTTGAAACACTCACATTCCCACATGCCTTCATTTCACACACTGAACATGTAACATACGACTTTCACAGACTGCACAGAGCCCACCCATTATGCTCCAATCTGGACAAAATTCATAACAAGTAATGAATTCATAACAAGGGCAACAAAGCTGGTAAGAGGCTTGGAACACAAGCCTTATGAGGAACGGCTGAGGGAGCTGGGGTTGTTTAGCCTGGAGAAAAGGAACTCAGGGGTGACCTTATCACTCTTTACAACTTCCTGAAGGGTGGCTGTAATCAGGTGGGGGTCAGTCTCTTTCTCTGGGCAACAACTGACAGAACGAGAGGACACAGTCTCAAGCTATGTCAAGGGAAATATAGGCTGGATATTAGGAAGAAGTTTTTCACAGAGGGAGTAATAAAGTACTGGAATGGCCTGCCTGGGGCGTTTGTGGAGTCACCATCCCCGGATGTGTTTAAAAAAAGACTGGATGTGGCACTTGGTGCCATGGTTTAGTTGAGGTGTTAGGGCATGGGTTGGACTCGATGATCTTGAAGGTCTCTTCCAACCTACTAATTCTGTGACTCTGTGATTCTGTAATGGTCCTATCTTACGTAAGTAACCAGTGAGACACCATACTGGCGTAAGGGCAGCATGGCCAAAGGCTATTCATACAGTCTACTAGTGTATTGTTTACATGGGTGCAGTCTTGTCATTACAAACAATCAAAAAAAATAAGGCAGTCCCTACTATGCCTTGTATCCTTATTACAAAAAAAAAGCAAACTCTTCTTAGCTTTCCCTTCAGAAAACTAGGGAGATTTATGACAGTGTATTTTTCATGTTTAATTGATACAGTATCTTAATTACCATGCAATTAACAGAAAGCATAGGAGTAGTCATCAAGAAAGATGAATGAAAAAAACCCATTAAATTAAAAAGTGTAGGCAAATTAGTATTTTCAAACTTCATTTCTGCTGTAAAATTGAATTAATGAAAGCACCATGAATACAAAAAGGAACTCATCTTCCACCACAATTTGTTCTGTAGAATGTGAAGGACATTGGAGAAAACAACATAAAAAACAAAAACTGCAACAAAGAGACAGTATCTGATATTCAAGAAAAAACCAGTATGATCCAGGATGAATATTTAATCTGTTTGCAGAATGAGTAAAGGCTCCTTTAAGTTCACTGAGCCCTCATTGTAAAGTTTAGGGAAGATCAGTAGCTTTTTCACTGAAAAAAATAACTATTGAGATATGAGTCACATTTATGAACAAAAGTGATCAAAGTGTACTTGGCTGCTAAGAGTGTCTTCAGTTTATTCCACTGCAGAATACATATTACTTGGCTAAAAGGTGTGTGAATATAAGGCACCAGGTCTATCTTCTGTCACTAGGCCTGAAATTCTCATTTTTTATGTTTGACTTCCTTTATTGATTTTTTTCCTGAACAGAAGATGAAATTATTTTTACAACACTTGGGAACACAGATATTTAGACTATTTACAATAGAATATATTTTAAATACAACAAATTCACATTAATTCCATTTTCTCCTCCAAGCTAAAATTATTTAAAAAGCTAAAATTATTGTAAAAAAGTAATTAAAATTATTGTAAAAAAGTAATTAAAATTACTCAAACTTTGTTCCCACTCATACACTGGTAATATGTCAGTGATGTTATACAGATATATAGTACATTCTTACATGTCTTGAAGATTTCAGACACCTTTTCCAGTGGAGAAAAAAGAATTGCTTTTTACATAATTGACAAATAAGAAGTTAATGCAAGTAATTTATTTCTTCAAATGACACTTGTTGCTTATGAACACCTACCACCATATTTATATGCTATAAAACGAATATCTAACTTGGGCAGAAAATTAGGATACCTATAGTAAAGTTCTCCAAGATAAAGTTTTAATCCCCTAGCTCAGTGTTTTGTAGACAAAACGCTGTTGGTAGATGTTGCCTTGGTAATTTGGTACGAGGTAGTACTATTTCAGAAGAAAGAGTAAGTGAATATAAACCAATTACGACTTCAACAAGAAGAGCAAGGCAGAATATTTCAGCTGTTCTCTCTCTTCTCCAAAATAGCCTGATTTCCATATCTGAAGAAAATTTTCCAAACATTGTAAAAAACTATCATGCATCACAATTTAAAGTTTTTGGAGACTGGAATGCTCCTGTCTTGATCAATGTGTCTTGATTCTTTAGATTAATACAGATACGTGACTTTCTAACTGTACCGTTCAATCATACATTCTGTAATTACAAAAAACCAACTCTTTACGATAGATGTAAAACAAAGATTAAAACAGAACAGTGAGGAATTCCTTAGTGAAATTTTCTATCAAATAACAAGCTGCATAGATTTAAATAAAAATATTAAAAATACAAGTATAATTTTATAAACAGGTTCAATCTCCCACATCAATGCTGATTTTAGTATTCTTTATGAGGTAAAAATTACAAAAAAAATTCGAGTATTTTACTTTGTTTTGACTATCCCTCTTGGATGTGGGCAACATGATGGCCTCCACAAAAATCTTAAACATTGGAAATTATCTGAAGTACTTGAAAACTGAGATTAGCATTTATATGCATGATATATTAGTAGATGTTAATGAGGAGAACAGATAATCAACAAAATAGATTCTAGGTTAATTACTATGCACCTAATCCAGCTACTAGGTTCAAGGTCTTACAAATAAGTTTAGAGTAAGAAAGGGAAAAGTTACTTCATTTCTGACAATTCTATTTGTATTTAAAATTGCAGTATTGAAAGCAACTATTAATGATATGAAGGAAAACTGAGTGAAATCTTTCTGATGATTTTATAGAGGACCTACTAAGCAAACATTTCTTCAGGAGGTGCAAATATAGAGTACAGAAAGTCTGGTGGTCTTGTTGCAAGAGCAAAGACAAAACTGATAACACTTTGCAGAAAAACCTAAGTCTGTGTCAATATAACTCATTCGTATCATATCTTGATGTATTTAATGCTTTCTTTGAGTTTACATTCTCTTATGAATAATTCATCCCTATCAGTTGTGTAGGAGCCCTGTGAGCCTTAATTCCTGCTGCTGTACTGTACCTAACAGTTTGAGAATGGGGTAAGAACGGACCCACTTCATTTTACCTGCAGAATTCCCAATTCTTTGAAAAAGGCCTTATTAACACTGTTATAAGTCTGAGTCATACGTAGCTGAAATTCAATCCATTTCTCTAAATGTTCTTTGAATGTTAAAAATCAATTGTAAAAGATTCCTGCACATTGAATCTCTACACTGCTATTCATTCTCATATTCACAATACTCATATTCACAAAAGCAAAATGGGAAAGCAACTTACAGAAAGAATATACAAACAAAAAATTATATTTTTGTATTTTTTCTCCTTAAAATATATTAATAAGCAGTGCTGTCCTTTAAGTATATTCACGATTGCAGTATGTTTTCCTCTGGATATATTCCATTGTGCATTCAAATTTGGAAGTTCTTTGAAACAAATTACTGTGGCAGCTTTACCTTTATACATTTCAGAGCAAGCCACTGATGGCACAGTGTATCTGTCAAACTCAGTGCTAAAGAACAGAACAGGAAACTGACACTGTTATGACAGGCAAACACTTCTTATCAGCAAGAACTTTCTGTTTATTATTGCACACTCTTAGAATTCCTTGTTACATGCTCACATAAATAGGACCACAATAAAAATTTTGCATTCTGAAATACCTTTCCAGAGAGAATTAAGACTGGAGAAAACTATGGAGAAAATGGAACACCTTTTAAAATTATCACATCACATACTGCAATGGTAATATTTTTATTGAAAATACATTAGCATAAAGAATTAATATATGTGCTAAATTAAAGTATGCAATATTTTACATTTGAATTCAGAAATACCTGAATTTCTTGAGTAGCAATCAATAAATAAAGAGGATAACCCATACAGTGCTTTCAGTGATTTTTTTTTAAAGCATTTGGTTGTAAATTCAAATTTTATGTAAGTTAGATCTTAGTTCCTAAACCCCAGCATTTTCACATATCACCTGGAGCTACTACACTATAACTATTCTAATTTCTTGAAATCCAACTGTCATTAATTTAACAAATCACCGATGTTTAGAAACTTCTTCACAAAATCATTTAAGTCCCAGAGAACCAACAAAGAATAAAATTCATAGGTTCTAATCTTGAAGTTGCTGTACAATGTGTTTAAACATATGCTTTGCTTTAAGGACTGGATGTTTAATGCATTAGATCTTATAAACTCACCAACTAGATGCACAGGACATATTTATAATGTTAGAGCCTGTAAAATTTGGCTTAACAGTTATTTCTTGTACCGCTTAGGCTATCTCTTTTAGTCTAAATGCAAAATGTTAATATTTGAGTGAAAGATAATTTTTAAAAATCAATTTTAAATTGTACCCAAGGAATAAACATAAAGCTAAACTGTTGTATCTGCTCTCAAAAATGCAGCAAGCTCATTATGTTGTTTAGGGGCTTAGGTGACAGAACAGATTTTAATGTAAATGGACTGCTTAGTCACTGCTTAGTCACTAAGTACATAAGACTGGCTGCAGTAAGAGAGGATTAGTAACAAACACAAGTTGAAACCAATCACAGATTGTGGTAAACACATTTTATTTTTTGAGTATTTCCACAAAATAACTTGCTCGGGTTTACATATGGTAGAGATGCTCACTGGCATTATTTTGGCATTTATTTTGTTTTCATTTCAGTTTGCCACTTTGTTTTAGGTATGCATATGCTTGGTTTTATGGCAGCATATAATTTATTGACACATTATAACTCCAATATACTTGTCATAACTTCATGTTATGTTGTATGCGATAATTAGAAACAAACATCCACAGAGTGAGGTTTTAGTCAAAACTTTCTTGTAAGGGTTGGAAAGAGCTCTGTGAGTCATGCTGAATGGATCTATAGGACTCTGTGCATTGCACAGGTAGCAGCATGTGGGATTAGCCTTGAGCCTCAGCTCACCCATTTGCCCCACATCATGTGGTCGGCATCTCGTTCTTTTTCAAAATCCACTCCTTCACACAATCTTTCATTCTAGAAAGTGTACAAAACCTGAAATATTTTTCTAAATAAAGCATATTAAATCTAAGTACCACATTATTAAAAACTAGAGTACATTTTTTGTTTATTTTTGTTTTTGTAATGTCAACAGATGTGGTAGGGATCATGAAACAGAACCATTGAAGCCCCTTGTTTTATAGAGTAATTCAGTGGTACGTACCTCCATAACAGTAATACATTAAGAAACCTACTATAATTTTATTTATGGTTTTGTGATGAAATGATGAAAGAAACAAGACTTCTGCAAATGTTGAAGGAAAAGAGATTAAAGGACATGGTAAAAGGAAAAAAAAAAAAAACATACCAAAAGGAGATTTTCATGTTTGCCATTTGTGATTTTCTGTGATGGCAATCTGACAGATTCTAAGTGAGCTAAATAGTTTTATTTTTAAACCGGAAATGTGACAGATTTGATATTAGCTTCAGAAAAGTTAAGCTGAAGATAGGAGTGCAGAGAAGAATTATGACATAGAGAAGAATCTGGACAGAGTCTGAAAAAAGATGTCTAGTAGACCTCTTTAAATGAGGTGAACCTTCTGTAAAACCTTAATTAGTCAGGTAAAATAGAGTGTATCAGCGTAAGTCGCTCACACAACTTTATTTTCAACAGTTTATTTTCGACATGAAAGTGCTTACAGGAAGTGCTTTATGAGTTAGTCAATTACATTAACACAACATATTTAAATGAAATCGAATGCAAAAATGCAAAATTTTGAGTCATGCATATATGAACTAAACAATCAGAATATATGCATTAAGTATTGTGTTTATGAACTGAAAAGGCTGAAAATATTTATTCTGTTTAGCCTTCTCGAATGCAATCTGAGAAGGAATAAAATCACTATCCATAGTGGTAAACAAAAGCTAAGGAAGAAACTAAGTTCAAGATGTGAGAATAAATGTATATAACTAGCAAGAAATAGCACAGGTGAAAATTCAGAGGAAATGCTCTAACCACCCAAACTGAGCTATTCTGGAATATTAATGCATTCCTCAACAGTGGAAACTAATCCTGACCATTGAGGTCCACTTATAGAATATCATTTCCTGAGATAGAATAAGCTTTCTTAAGACAGAAGAAGACAGGAGAGAAAAAAAAAAAAAAAAGAGGAAAAAAAAAATATATATATATTAAAGACACTTTAAAAAGACTTATTTTCAAAGGCACCACATATGTTTTTTAGCTATGATTTCTATTTACAATATTAAGCATCACAGATGCTTCTACATTAGGTTTCAGTCCCTTCAAGAGGTTGATTTAGACTGAGATATCAACTATTATTTTTGTGAGTATTACACTGTGCTCTTTATAGCTATCAACATGTTTCTTTTAATATTGTATTTCTTCACTCAGCTCTCTTATTTTCCTTACAACTTCCTGAAGTTTATCTAGATCGTATTTTTTTTTTGTGCTTCATGAAGCTCACTGTGTAAGGGGTGGTGTGGTACATTTTATGCCAAGAGCAGAAAAACAGACAATGTAATTTTACAGTTTCTTCTTTATTTTAGGGAGCAAATACTTTGCACTAGCAGGTTACCTTATTTTTTCGGCTTCATAAACCATGGTAGGGCTATTAGGATAAAATGACATTAAATAGGAGAGACTAGCACCCAAAAAGAATTGCTATAGACTTCCATATTTTCTAATTTTAATTTACCTAAGCAACTATGGCAACCTAAGATTTCGTACAATATAAAGGTAAGCAAACTTTTCTAGTAATTAATCTCTATGAACTAGAAAAATCTGAAATATTTTACTTATTCCAAAATGACAGTGTTAAACTATTGTCAAACTACTGTTCGCTCATTTTCCCTCTTCATCTCATCATACTAAACCTTTAAATCCACACAAAGTTAGAAAAATTCTTCCTTATTCTGAACTACTGGAATCATTGCTTATGATTAGAGATATCTACTATTCTAGTCTGTTTCCTCAGTTCTTATTATAAGATCTGGAATTGAAATTCCAGGTTTTCTTAACAGTAGTAACTTAAAAACAAATTTACAGTCTCAATAGACTGCTTGGTCTTTTTCAGCAGAAATGACTTCTCTCTCCAATTTATACTCTTGATGAGTGCAGTTGTTTGGAAAGCAGCACTCTCCCACAGCCATAATTCCCACTTCATTATTCCACTTAACAAAATTACTTTAGACTCAGGACTTGGCCTTTGTGTATTCCAGTATACAGCAATATATCTGTGATTTAGTATCAGTTGGCCTGATATTTCACTTTACAATATTACTTTGCTGCTTGTCAAAAAGAATATGTGCTTAAGTGTATTTTACCAAAACAAAAAAAAACCAAGGAATATAAAAACATGACCAGATGTGTCTGAAAATCTTATGAAAATGGAAGGCAATAGTGCGTCTAACTGTCAAAGTCACCTCATCACAGCATTAGAAGCTCAGAACTGTTAAGGCTGGAAAAGACCTTTATGATGATGAGGTCCAACCCTCAGCCTAGAAACACCATCACCACCTTCACCATCAAACCATGTGCTCATGTGCTGTATCCACAGTTTTTTTGAACACTTCCAGGGATGATGACTCCAACGCTTCCCTGGGCAGTCTGTCCCAATGCTTTACAACTCTTCCTGTGAAAAAATTATCCTAGTACCCAATTCATCTTCCCTGGTGCAACTTGAGGGCATTTTTTCTCATCCTGTCACCTGTAACCAGGGAGAAGTCACGGACTTCCACCACACTACAACCTCACTTCAGGCAGTCATAGAGAGTGATTCCCTGAGCCTCCTTTTCTCCAGGTTAAACACAATCTAGAACACCTGGCCTTATTGAATCTCACACAATTGACCTTGGCCCATTGATCCAGCCTGTCCAAATCCCTTTGTAGAGTGCTTCTACCATCCAGCAGATCAACATTCCAAACCAACTTAGTGTCGTCTGTGAAGAGGAAGAACTGCTGCCTTAGTTAAACATTCTCATTCAGCACAGCAACATTCATGGAAGGGGTCAATTCATGTAAAAATTTACTGTAAAATTTCAACTTTTGAACCCCCCCAAAACCCCAAGTTACTAAATTTTAGTAACTAAACATTACTCATCTGCTTTTCTTTTAACAAGCACATATTTGAATATTAGTATCTCATTATTAAACTAAGTATAAAGAGTATTTTAAAGTAGTCTGTGCTGGTTAAAATTTTCTTTCATGAATTAAAGACAGTAGAAAGATGGTGTCAGGATGGAACACTAGGGATTATTAGAAGAATTTGATTTTGACACAGAATGTTATATTTTTCCAGCACCCTGGATGCTGCTTATATCCAGAAATCCGAGAACAGTGGTAGTTTTGCATGAACTCTATCAAGATTTTATGCATTTATTTATTTAACCAATAGAAGTATCAGAGAACCTAGTTCAAGTATTACATCCGTTGAATGTCACAATACAGGAAATGAAAAAGTACATAGACCATTTTATGCTACAACTCTAACATTCTAGTGGGTTTTTTTTTTATTGTTTCTTGCATTCCAGCTGTTACATATCTTATATTCCTGCCTCCTTTTTCACAGTTGGTGTTGAAATATTTTTCTGTGCAGTGCTGCAGAGAGAAAGTTCTCCATAAACCAGTAAAAACTGGTTTTTATGAAGAAAGAAAGAAAATTGGAGACTGTCAGATAGTCACATATGTCAGTAAACTGCAAAATATATCTAATCACTACAATTCTGATTTTGAAAGTAGAAAAGTTCCATGTACAAACTGAGCCATGCATCTATGTTTGCAGTGTTTCCTTTTGCTAGAGTTTTAGAATAAGATAAGTACTTTGGAGAAAAAAAAAACTCTATGATGTGTGTGCATATCATTGAAGTATTTCAGGTCAGAAAATGAAGAGCTGACTCCAACTTTCATGAAAACTAGCATTTTTAAGACTGTTTTACAGAATCGTATACTGTATCTGTACCTAAAGAATTAAGGCCCAAAACATTGTAGTGTTTCAATCTGTCTCATTTATACTTTAATTTTGGCTTTTCCTCACAGCTTGACTATACATCACAGCCCTCAACCAAGGAAGAAATTGGCACAGAGAATTATTTCAACCTAATGACTAGGTTATACAAGAGCAAGGCAGTGTTAAGAACAAATTAGAGAACAAAATGCTGAAAATACAGAAAGGTCCCTATGATTTATATGATTTATTACACAGAGATTGTTAAGCTCAATTCCATACCATATATGCAGCTGAATTGCTCTTTGTCTAATTCATATGTGCATCACTATACTAAGAAAAATACTGCAAGATTTATATTTACATTCTTACTTTTATATGGCTCCTTGAATTAGTTTTTATATTTTACATATTAGCCATGAAAATGGATTCCTCATTTTAATAACATATGCATAGAAGCTTGATAATATTATGTCTTTCTTAACTCAATGAAAGGTAAGACATGCTTACATATATTGAATCAGGACAATTGTAATACAGCACAGAAGGAAAACTCCCTGTTTTGAAGACAACATAAAGGGGATGAAACCCAAGAATTATTTGCATAAATATATGACATAATTCTTTTGAATAACTAATGCACACACAATAATTCAGATCCTTTACAACATGCTGTAGATATTGATGATGAAATTAAGAAAATCACTAAATAGTTCAGCCAACTACACAGTTTGATCACTATTTCTTGTATGGAAAAGAACTCCAAACTGTATTTTCTAGTGTGTTCAGAAGATGAGAATTTTCAAGCTATTTCCTGGGTTTTAATTTGTTAATATGGTGGTGGATCATAAACCTTTAATGCACAATAGATTTACACAAAAACACTTTCTATGACTTCATAGGGAGCTGAAAGAATAAAACTCCCAGTTTATTCAGTGAGATCAGCTGTGAGTTCCTCTAGTCAAGTACAAACCCATTTGTAACCATGTGTTACCTCACTGGGTATCAGAGTCTTTCCCTCTTGATGAAGTCAGATTGAAACACTTTTTCCTATAGATAGGAACTTATTTAAGATCTAGGCGAACTTGCACCTAATAATTTTATATTAAATTATTATCAAAATTATCAGGCAATTATTAAAAAATACACTGTGTATCTAGCATTCAGAAGAGAAACATGCACTAAATTGTATTTCAAATGCATGACATTCTCCTTCCTACAAAATCTTCTGACTGCTGTAATTCCATATAGTATATCACATCTGCCAGTATTCCCTGGATTTCTAACTTCTCCAATTTACCCTTACTACAGCCTGTGAGGTTTACGAGCACGCACAACTAGAGGGACAGCTGTGAGATTAGCATTGTAACCCATGAGCAGCAACTCAGAAGCAGTTTCTTCTGAATTGTACAGCTGCACGGGAATGGAACCAAAACACATGTAACTCCTAAATATTACAGAATCACAGAATGAACTAGGTTGGAAAAGACCTTTGAGATCATCAAGTCTAATCTATTAATATTTCAAATTGGAAATATAAGCATATTTCAAGCAGAAATTATAAAATCACTAAATAAATGACTAGATTTAAAACTATTATTATGTAGAGGCAATGTGAAACACTGTTCAGAAAATCTTTCCAAGACCCAAGGATGAAGTTAACTTCCACAACTGATAAAGCATGGTATTAGATGTGTTCTTCTGAGATGATATCAAGTTTCAAAGCCAGCGCAATTAAAAAGAAAATACAAGGATTGCTTTTTACAAGTAGATAAGGAATGGTCCTTTGTAAATTAATCTGAATTTCTAAGGGTAATCAAAAAATGATTTAACAGCCAACTTACATATTTTTATATGGATACCAACCCAAAAAATGCATGCATATGCATGCAAATAAATGCCAATAATTCTTTTGAATATAGCTGTGTATACAATATTCTGCACAGAGTTTGAGTGTTCCTTTCACAGTTTGTCTTTGTGATAAATACCACAGGGCCTATGCATCTGCATGGTGGTTCTGATGTACAACTGAGGGTCAGAAATGTGTATTTTTTCTTCAGATCTAAAACACTTGGAACATCCAAATCTATTTAGGTTCTTAGGTTCTCCAAAAGTTTCCCTTTGAAAACTCTTTTTTTTTTTTTTTTTTTTTTTTTTTTTTTTTTTTTTTTTTTTTTTTTTCTGTAAACAGAGTATGGTTTACAAGACAAAATGTTTCACAGAAAGTCTTTATTTAGAGTAATTTCTTTTAATCCTGATTAGATGTGAACACAACCAAGGTGAAATACTTTGCACAGTAACTGAACCAAAACAGTATATGTGTGATTGGGCAAGAACTGGAGAATGGCAACAAAGGGAACTTTGTGGCTGATGTCTATTACAGGTTGCCAGATAAGGGTGATTATTGATGAAGCCTTTCTGCTCCAGCTGGAGGAGGCATCAGGCTCAAAGGCTCTCCTCCTGCTGGGGAACTCCAACCACCTCAACATCTCCTGGAAAAGTAGCACAGCTGGCTATAGTAGGGTGAGGAGCAGCCCTGCTGAGAAGGACTGGAGGTTGCTGGTGGATGAAAAGCTATACCTGAGCCAGCAATGTGCACTTGCACTTTAAGAAAGCCAATCATATCCTGGGCTGCATCAAAAGGAGTGTGACCAGCTGGTTGAGGGAAGTAGTTGTGTCCCTCTACTCCGCCTTTGTGTGACACCACAACTCCTTAGCACACAAAAGCTGATCCATAGGAAGGCCACAAAAATGATTCAAGGGAAGCAGCACTTCACCTAAGATGAACAACTGGGGTTGTTCAGTCTGTAGAAGTGAAGCCTTCCTGGAGACCTCGTGGACACCTGCCAGTATGTGAAGTGGGCTTATAGGAGAGCTGGAGACAGAGCCCTCTTTACAAGGGCTTGTAATAAGAGTGACAAGGAGGAAACGGCTTTAAACTGTAAAAAGGCAGATTTCTATTTAATATTAGAAAGAAACTCTTTCCTGTGAGGGTGGTGAGACTCTGGAACCAGTTACCCAGAGAGGTGCTAGATGGCTATACCAAGAAGTATATAAGGCCAGATTGACGGGCTTTGAGCTACCAAATCTAGCTGAAATGTCCTGCTTGTTTTAGGGGGGTTAGACTAGATGATTTTTAAAAGTCCCTTCCAATCCAAACTATTTCTATGATTCTATGATTTCATGAAGATTTTCAAGTTAGTTTTTATGGCCTTAGGCACCATCATAGGCTATTTCTAATTCAGATGCCATATAGTTCCTGTAACTGAAGTGCATCAGATAGACTATGTCTTCCAGAACTCATAAGCCTGGAAATTCTAGGTCTGGAGCCTGCTTGATGGCTATCTAGAAATTCATGTAATATGGAGAAAGTAATCTAGCAAAACTTAATTCATTGCCTTTTCTAATAAAAATATTAGGGAATTTTAAATGAAGTTAGGGGGTCACACAACTCAAAACAACCAAAACCTAATCTCACAAAAAATTACACGACGAATTAGAATTAGACCTATTGACAGAAAAACAATTAGCAGTGAATTTGGAAGTGGATTCAGACACCTAGTGGAAAGAGGCATAGAGCTATCAACACATACTTGCCTATTTCCATACTATTCCACAGGTATTTGTAATTGATCAAATACAATATTGTGCAAGACAGAGCTTTGATCTGATCTCAGTAGTGTAAGTTTTTCATGTGTTTATGCTCTACACCTCAGTTTTTTTCTATAGCTAAACTGCAAAGATATATCAGGGAGACACATTCTGCTATCCTGATAGAATGCAAGTACATTTTTTACCAAACCATTCTGTATTTTCATCATAGCTGTATTTTCAGATGCAGCAGTTGAAATATTAGATGTGTCTGAAGGTGTATACTCAGAATTCAATTTTTGCATGACTTAAAAAGTCAAATAATTCAGTGAAAAGTTTCCAATTGCAAGAGAGGACAGGGATATGGTGAAAATTATACATTAACATGTCATATCTCATTAAATTATCTCAGGCATTTAATTGTAAACCAATCTGCCTCAGTGTATATTTTACAATGTAAGGCTTCATCAAGTATTAGGTCTACAAGCCGAGGGATTAGATTTGTTTAACATTAAGAGGAACCTTATGATTTATTAATCCTTGTTATTTTTCCTCTACCTCAAAAATATATTAATTATAAAAGATCACATTTGATTTCAAACTACCAGACTAAGCTCAATCTTAAATTGGTATGTCACCTAAGGATACACAATATTAAAGAGTAATTAAAAACAGCAGAAAATGATATTCCAATGTTACAGACCAAGTGCAATTAATTCACAAGTGTCCACATCAAGTAAGCAAAAATACTGACATGTGTGTTCCACAGAAATAAAGAAATAATTTGGAAGAATATGTAGAGTAACAATAAACAACATATATCATATGTAATTATTTTTGGCTCGATCATGGTCACATTACAAAAGATATAAAACATTAAACCTATGTTTATTGTTTTCATAAACGTTACTGTTTTCCTTAGGTCTTTTGACAATAGTCACATACACTACTTCAAACGAATTATTTTTGAGTTTCTTAAAAATACTTGTTAGCTCTGAAGATTACAGAAATATCTAAATAATTAATTGATGAAATAATGTCTTTAGTAGTCATAACTGAATCAGAAATACCACAACACCTCTTTAAGAATTTACTTTTGTTATTTGTTATTTTTTATTCGGTATTATTATTGAACTTTCTTTTCCTGGAAAATGGTATCATACAGCACTAACATTTCACCTAATTCTTTTTCTTTTAAGTCTTTTAAGTTTGCCTCTGATGTAAAGCTATTGATGTGCATCCTACAATCCTGTTGATAACCTATGTAGGACCTCATTAGGCCATACCATTTCTTGACTCCCAAGAAGAGCGACATAAAGAGGATATCCTGTTGTACAGTGCCTCTCTGAATAAGACCTTTAGTATGAAATAAAAAAAAAAATTCAAACTTGCGAAGTATTTGAAGGCACTGGTATGAATGAAAACACAAACGTACAACAACTTAAGGGATTGTGGATCAAAACCCTCTTGGGGTTTACCCTGAAGTTCTATTACCAGCCATCTCTTTTAGTTGATCTTTTCAAATATTGGAAGAATTTTTTCAACTATCTAAAAAAATCCTACCTTCAAAAGATCTCTAAAGACAATGTTATGTCTTCAAGTAACGAAAGAAGTTTGAAATGGTTTCATCTAACAGAATGGGTACATTTTTTGTAGCATTTTATAAAAAAGCTTATAACACATTCCTGGTGAAAACTCTTATAATCTTTGCTATGTACAAGATTCATAAATATCAATGCTCACATTTATAGGGACAATGCTATCACAATATGTTTAGGTGAAACTTATTCTTAGATAAAAATGCTTTATAGCTAAAATAACAAAAAATAACCCGCTTTACCTATAAATGTGTATGTGGTTCTGAACAGTCTTGATAGCAGAGATCTAAAAAGTGAAAAAGAATTTCATAAAATTCAGAACAAGTTAGTTTTACAAGAAAAGAGGTGCCAGGGTGATTAACTTGTTTTGTTCATTTTGCACTGGGAATATCTACAATAAAACCTTTCTTGAAAATCTTTACTCAATCAAAACCATCATTAGACTATACTTCCTGGGCAGCATGCAGAGTAAACTAATGCATACACAGTCTGCAGTTGTTGATTGGACATCTCAGTTTAAAATGGAAATAACACAAACATTCTTACATCAAACTGCCTCCTTTATATTCTAGAACTAATGAATTCCAGAGGGACAGAGAAATACAGAAATTTAGGATCCACTGAAAAATACAGGCTGAAAAGCAAAGAAATGGAAAAATATAGGCAATACCAGAGTTATAAATTTTGGATTTTGTATCAGGCTGCAACAATGAAATTTCCCAAGAATTTGCTATAAGTAGAAATTTAAACTAGATTTTAGAGGTCACTGTTTCCAAATAAATACTCAGGTTTACTGATCCAGCTCAATATTCCTTATTGCTGGACAAATCCATAGACACAGCTTGCAGAAACTTTTAATGACATAGAAACTCGTAGAAAACCATATTTCATTTGGTGAAGGAAGATGTTATTGATGACAAAGCTTATTTGATCCTTATCAAAGTATAACACTGAGAACAGAATATTTCTGTCTGTGTTTGACAAGATAACCTCGATCTGCACAGAAGTGGGTTTCTTCCTTTGTTGCTACTACTATTGCAGCACTTGGGTCAGACCAACCCCATGCAGCCCCAAGATTCAGGGAGAGTGGCTGGAAAGGGATCCAGGGGAGAAAGACCTGGTTTTGCTGTTTGACAGCAGTTGAATGTGAGCCAGTAGTGTGTCCAAGCAGCCAAGAGCGCCAATGGCATCCTGGCTTGTATCAGAAAAAGTGTGGCCAGTAGGACCAGGCAAGTGATTTTTCTCCTGTACTCAGCACTGGTGAGGCCACACCTCAACTGCTGTGTCCAGTTCTGGGCCCTGAATTCAAGAAGGACATTGAGGTGCTGGAGCAGTTCCAGAGGAGGGAAACAAAGCAGTTTAATGATCTGGAGCACAAGCGTTATCAGGACTGGGTGAGGGAGCTGGAGTTGTTTAGCTTGCAGAAAAGGAGGCTTGCAGGAGACCTTATACTCTCTACAATTACCTGTAGTGATGTGGATGTCAGTCTTTTCTACCAGGTAAAAAGAAGACAGGATGAAAGGAGATGGTCTCAATTTGCATCAGGGGAAGATTAGAACAGATAGAAGGAAAAAAAATTCTTCACTGAAGGGGTGATTTTAAGCATTGGAACAGTGTGTCCAGGCAAGTAATAGAATTACCATTCCTTCAAAATACTGTAGACTTTGAAACCCAGTTTAATGGTTGAGATGGCAGTGCTGAGATAATTTTGGACTTGATGATATTAAAGGTTTTTTCAACCTAAACAATTCTACAATTCTATGTAGCTATCAGGAGAAAATTTCATACTATTTTAATCTGAAATTTTGCTCTGGTTGAAAATAAAGAAACTGGATTTCAAACCACATTCATGATTGCAGCCCATTGACATTCCTCAGAGACTGAAAGTTTAGGTATGTGTCTTTGAATATTGACCATAGTTCTATTACATTTACAGTTCCATTTGCTAATTCCTTAATAGATCACTAGATTTCTTAGTTTAACAGACAGAAAAGTTAAAGGGTGGCAGAAAGTTAAGGAGAAAAAACGTCATACTGTAACCTTTATTTCTGACCATTTTCAAACAGCAACTATTCTGAACATTTGAAATTATTCCTATTAAGATGCTTTACAGACACAGCTGAAGCACACAGAAACTACAGTAACTCTTCTAAACACCTTAAAATTTCAAATTCTAAACCAGATCCTTATTGCTGAAAATATGTCAATGTGATTACTGTTAGCTCATGAAATTAACAGACAAAACTCCTGTGTGCCTGGAAATCTATACCTAAGGTTCTCATCCTTTGTTAGGATACAGAAAACAGTCAAATCCTAGCTTTGGGAGCAGAATAGTAATGCCTTTTCTACGACTCAACAAAAAAGCTAAAAGTCACTATGTTTTGCATTAACTAGTTTTTATCTACAGTTAGGATATTTCATGCAATGCCCCCAGTAAACACAAAAGGTTTTTGAAGTTTTTAATCTGATTACTTCTCCATCTTAAACTTTATGCTTTTGTATCTTCATCTCTAATAACTGCATGGAATGTATTTCAAAACCGTCTTTCTTGGGTTTTGTTAAAGAATTTTGACTTAAGTTCCTAGACTTGTTATACTAAATTCACATATGTTGAGTAATATGTGGCAAGAGATTCTGTTCCTTGGGGAAAGGTTTTACATATTAATTTGTTCTATTCCAAATGGGACATATATCCAACATTTTAGTACTGATTTGTGTATCATGAAAATTTGCATGTTTTTGCTGTTGTTTAATATAGGGACAATATCTGTATAACATCTGCAGCTAATGAACAGTTTTTCAATTTTCTTCTTTGGATATGACAGAATCTAATTTTCAAATGAAGACTGTGCTATGACAGTGACTTTTAACACTTAACCATTATTACATTAGCATTACTGTAATGAATATTTAAGAAACAAAAATATTCTTCTTTACTATCTGAATGGTAGAGCTTTGCTTTTTTAGACATTTCATCTCCACTTCAGGGTCCCTGTTGCTGTGTCAGCTGTCACAGTGGCATCTGAAAACTTTCCTTGTACAGTAGAACTCAAGTTTTTATTCTATTTTTAACACATATTTCTCACATGAACACAGAAAAGTCTGAATTGAGGCTCATTTTATCCAGATTTCTACATCAGACATGGGATAATAATTGATACATATAGAAGATTTTACACTGTCATTCTTCCCTGGCATGCCTTTCAAGCTTCTGCCAATCCCTAGCACATAAACTGCCAAAATAGAAATTAGACTAATCCCTTTATAAAGTCATCTATAGTTCTGGCCTCCATGACATCATCTGGCAATGTGTAACAATTTAATTATGTCATAGCATTTTAACCAGAGATTTTTTTTTTTTTTTTGGCTTAAAATTTCATTTGTTCCATTACTTGTCTTCCCCCTTTGAAAAAACGCATACAAAGAATTTCAGAGTGTGGACTTGTTTACTGAAAAGGTATACTCAAGTTGTGCATGGCATAATTTACACTAACCTCATGCTCATCCTTTTCCTCTTCTAGCCTTACCTTTGCATGGTTACTGTCATGGGTGACTTATGGAATGGAAATTTAAAACAAAAAATTTCAACAGAACGAGAAATCATTAGAAGTGGTCTAACAACTGTCCTAGAAATCAGAAAGAAAACAGATGAGGAAGTGAATCAGCCATGTCTATGCTGTAGCTGAACAGCACTGCCACCACTGAGGCTTTACTCTGAACAGGAATGAGTGTGTGTGCTCCTGAAAAGGGGTAAAAAGCACTGACACTATACCCCCAAAAGCAATACAAGCTTCTTTCCAGTGCTATGTTGGCTCTGACAGTGAATGTGGCTAAAGAACCAATCTTCATTTCTTCAATATAATATTTGTAACTGTTCTTTAATATACAGAGAAGAAATGACTACACTGGCTCCTGAAAGTCATAGAATAAGCAACATTATATAGTGCACACAGGTACGAAAACATGTTTCCTTGTTGTGTGAAACACTGTGTAAAGAAAACAAAAACTGTAAATGCTGACTCACTAATCACAACAAACTGGTATAAAATCACTCTCTGGATTGAAAAAGAAGCCTAAAATTAAACTGAGTAGTCAAAGAAATTTGCATAGGGACCTCTCCAGAAAAGAGCATCCCTGTACTTTTGGAGAAACTTAATTAAAATGAGAACAGATAACAAATCCTGTCTATTTACAGTTGTCTGTAGTAGTCTACAGAATCTCCTCTGATGAGGCAGGCTCCAATATGCCTCATGTCTCACAAAGCAATTTCTCATTTAATTTTCTATCTTTTGCTTTCATTTCAATACTTGATGCATAAAAAGTAGAGAAATTGGCCAGCACCCTTCTAAGGGAGAAGTGTTTTCTAGTGATATCTTCTGATTCTTACAAGGAGCTCACAGTGATCATTGTTCCTCATAGTCTGCCGCTACGGGTAATTGTCTAGCTCCACCAGCATTCTTTTCACCAAACTTAAAAAAGCTGGCTGCCTCAACCTCCCTTCCCAAGTTATCTCCCCTTAGCTCCTCACCTGTCTTATGGAATGCATGCAAAGTCTGAGACCACCTTTTTCACTTCTTTTGAGATACATATGATGGCCTGAGCCTAAAGCTGACAACACAGGTGTTTTAAAATCTTGCATGAAAGGCAGCGTTAAGATGAGGATAGGAATTCTATGAAACCCTACTTTGAAACTGTCGCCTTGGAGATAATTCCAAAAAGCAAAAATAACTGCAAATTGGAGGCAAACATCTTTTTAGGGTTTTGTTAAAGAATTTTGACTTCAGTTTCTAGACTTGTTATACTAAATTCACATATGTTGAGTAATAGGTAGCAAGTGATTCTGTTCCTTGCATATTAATTTGTTGAAATACTTTCAATTCCAAAAATCCTAGGATAATTACAACTTTTTCCTAACACCCTGCCCTGTGTTATTTCCTTTTTATCTGCATAGTGTGAAAATTTAAATGTTTCAGTATTTTTTTCATCAAAAATTTTCAACAAAATCTTTCTGTTTTCAAAAGTAAAAACTAAATACCCCTAAATTCCCCTACTTCCAAGATCTTTGGCCAAAATCTCTGCTCACCCTACCAAATATAACAAGAATAATCATCATACAGCTCTGTATCAATAAATTGTTCCGAGGCTTTTGGAAATACCACTTTACTTAATCAGTGTGTCAAATTATTGTGTCCTTTTAAAAGCAGTTTATTTGTTTCACTAAAATATTTTACAGTAGGACGACAGATTCTAAAATCTGTTGACAATGAACCTTGTATGGTAGACTAGATAAAAAATAGCTGTGCAATTTAAAACTACTTCTCTCTTAAGATTAACAAACATCCCTTAAGGGAAAAAAAAGTAGAAAAAACACAGGATCATCAAAAGATCTGATAGGTTTGATACTGATAGGTTTGAAAACTTATCAGAAATTCATAGACTAAAGCCTTCAAAATATAACCTTCAGCTTGGGAAATCCCTGAGCTGTGGACTGCCACATGCCAGAAAGTTTCATTTTATGCTTGATCTGTTCTTATTTTATCTAGGCATTTTTGACTGGCCACTATTAGAGACAGGGTATCAGACTAGGAGGTTCTTTGATCAAACTGAAAACAGCCATTTTCTCTTGTGCAAAAACATTTTAAGAATAAGATAAAAAAAAATTGCATCTATTTTAAACCCCATCAATTTACATTAAAAATTACTAGAATAAAATTACAGACCCTAATTTGCTACTAACTGTTGCTTCAGTAAACAGCAATATTTAACTGTGAGACTTATTGTTCTATTTCCTGTGATGTCAACAGAAATCTCAACTATTACCAGGGTTGAGGAGTAGGAGGTACCAGTGAAATCATAACAAGAAGTTATTGTTGATATTTTACCACTAGGAGTAAATCCAAAAGCAAACAGTATTGCCTTACTGTGACTGATGATTGCCCTTCAAAAATCAACTAGGCAAACAAAGGTTTTCTAGACAGAATTAATATTATTAGTATCTTAAAAGTTTTACTTTTTCTTCCTGAGTCATATTTAGCCCTTTGGTTTTTGAAGTATTAAATGGATGGAAGTATATTTTAGGAAGGTGTTGCTTCACTGCTAACTCCAATAATTCCCTTCTCCCTCTCCCCAGACAGATACATTTGTAAGGACAGGGTTAATTTCTAACAAATTTTCTGGCATTTAATGTGCAGTTTCAGGTTGTGAAATGGTTCACTTGAAAATGAAGTGTAATATGTGTATATTCTAAAATCTAAACTGACTGATAAAAACAATCACATGCAGTTGTCTTCGCTCCATTGGAAAACAACATTCACTGCATTACAGTTTTATTTATTTGGTACATTTCAACTCCCATTCTCAAATTTTAAAGCAGTGTCTCAAGTCTAATGACAAATCATGGTGAAAACACAGAATATCTAGACTGACTTTCAGATCAGTTTGCTGTTCTCAAGTATTCTATATTGTTCTCAAGTATATGATAGTAATATCTGATGTGTTAATGGATGGGAAGAGGAGACAAAAAAAAAGTCAAAGTAGCCAATTTTGTTCTTGCTTGCCATTTTTAAGTGACTTTAAAAAAGTGAGTATAAGCTAGCTTAGCTGCCAGGGAAAGCATCAATTTCTTTACTTTGAAACATTTGCTGATTAATCTTCCAGTCAGGAAGTATTTTACAAATAAACAAATAAACTCTTTTCAGTTTGCTGTAAGTGTTAGCAATGTCTGAGAAAGGGGATTTTGTTTTCTTTTTCTTCATGATTGCTTATAACGCATATAAATAGTTAATAGTTAATAATTTTGGTTTTGGGAAGGGGGCACATGGAAGGCTGGAAGCTCAGAGAAGAGACTGAAAAACAAAGCAGCTTTTAAAACTGTCCAACTGTTCTCCTGCAATTAGCAATTTTCTCACACTGGCCACTTTCACATCACTTTAACAACTCTGTGCAGTTTTCCTACTTAATTCTACTGATCTAGCATTGTCAAATATGGGAAAACAATAGCCTGCATTCATGAATGCAACATTTCAGGCGTGACCCATCTGTGGTGTTCTTCCCTGCTCCCTCTGGCAGGAAAGAGCTCAGAGTAGTAGTCCACTCCCCCACTGTCCAAGAAGAAAAGTTGGTATGCATCACACACTGCTCATGATTTCTAACCAAATATAGTCGGGCCAGAAGAATTTCCTGATACTGTTTCAGCAATCTCACTCTATAGCTTGCGTTGTGAGAAGTGATTTTGTGAAACTTTTCCAAATACCTGTTTGGTAAGTTAGTTTGTTGAACTACCACCAGTAGTGCAGTTGCATTTACATGGGCAAGGACGCAAATTGACCCAGTTAACATCCTAAGAAATTATGTAAATCCTTCTTCAAAAACCAACAATGAAGTTTTCATTAGGTCACCTACCAAGGCTAATAGTTGAATTCTGAATATCCACACAAGAAATTAGGACAAAGGAGTCTTCCAACAGTAACAAAGAAGCCTTTTATTAAGCTTCAAGATGGGACTGCAGTGCAATGTCTACTTTCCTAATAAGCTAAAAGAGGGTTAATATAATGACACTGTCACCCATTAAAACTGCAAAACAGTCCCAGCTTGATGCTGCAACTTTTTAAAATTTCAGCCCTTTCATACCCATATATTTTTTTGGAAATCTAACTCATTTTATGTGTTGGAACCCTTGCTAACACAAATCTTCCAGTGGAGTGAAATGAAGACATACATTTATTCCCAGAAACAGGATCTTTAGTTTGCTTGGGTAGAAAAATAAAAACAACAAAAGAGAAATACTCTGGTTTTCAATTTGTTAAAAATATTTTAAGTACTGTCTTTGTCTTTAAATAAAGATGCTTAATTCTGAAAGTCCTACCTGTACAGAATTTTCTCCACATTGTTTTGCAATATTAGAGCTATTAATGATATAAAAGCTTAAAGAATTACTGCTGATCTTGTGGCATGACAGAAATCATAAAAAAAGACCTCTAAAAATGAATCTAGTACTATCATAAAGACAAAGCAAGTTGTTGAGAAGAATGACAGTGATGCCACAGAAAGATAAGGTAGACAGACATATACATCAAGTATTTGGAATTGTAACATTTGAAAAAGACAATTTAAATAATGATAAAATAAAAGTAGGTGAAACTAGAAAAATTAGTCTCAAGATGGCAATAATATTTAACAATTAAAGTGCAGAGGTACCAGGTAATGTGAAAAAAAACCCAAAGAACTCTATGTTTTATAATACTAATGTAAAACAGAATTGGTTTGCTCAGTTTTATAATGCCTAATACTACCTTACTACAATGACAGTCATTATGTGTGAGAAATACTGTGCTCCTAAAATACAATTATATAATTATAAAGAAAAAGATCTTGTAAAATAAGTATTTTTGTATCATTAGGTATGACAAAGTGCAGACAACCCTGTAATTTTCATTTGTATCAATATTAAAACACTAGAAAAATAAATTTGGCAGCATACTGGGAAGTGCTGGTATCTCCTAGCACAGTATGTGTCAGGCTTGCATACCTGCTGCAGTGGTGGTGAATACTTACATCCCAAGTACAATGTGCTTTGCATGTGTAAAATTGCCAGCAAACACACAGAGGAACACCTCTGTGAATGTGCAGAGATCTGCCATGCTGAGAACATGTTAAGACCCCTGTGCTACCACGCAGGGCTGGCTGACAAGAAGTGTGTACATGCAAACATCGTTAAATATGCATCATTTGGATGTGCAACTACTTTTAACCACTTGTAAATATGCACCACACTAAGTATTTTATATATGCAGTACTGTAAGTGATTTGTGTCTGCTATGCAGCAACACACTGCTGCAGTTTCAATTTTTATATGTAAGGAGGCCTGCTAAGTTTCATTGAGTTACTTACAGGAATTACGCTTAAAAAATTAAAAATTGAACATATATCCACGGGGTTTGTTGAATCAATCATGATGCTTACAGGCAAATTTTGTACTGTGTGCTGGACTGTTGTCACTTCTACAATTAACATATCTATTTATCTGTTGCTTCAAATTCACTTTCTTAAAATTCTAGTTTCTACAGGAACTTGCATTGTACCAATACAAAGTATTCCCTAAAATTGCCTATTAATGCTATAGAAGTCTTTCTCAGAGAGAGACTTACTCAGGTATCAGTTTAAGAAATGGAATGTCTCTTTTATAGTACAAAAGTCTCTTTTATAGTACAATTGATTTCTTAATGGGTTCTGATGTGAAAAGACTTGAATCAATTCTTGCATTCCAAAGAAATACTGGTTAAAAAAAAGAGTAAAAAGAAAAAAAAAATCGAGCAAATATACCATATAAGGAGAAAACATGAACTCAAGGGAAAGTATAAAAATCTTTAAGAAATTTTAAATTATTAACAAATATTAAGACTTTGTTTACTAAGTGTGTATTTTGACATTCTTTGCTTTAATAAATCAGCCTTCAGCTAAGATGATCTGAGATGTTTCAGAGGGTGAGAAAACTTCAAATCAAAATGAATTGTTTTTCCAGTTTTCCTAAAATTCAGGTTTTGATGACTAGTGGCTAACAAACATCACTGCAGTCAGAGGAATTGAAAGATCTCAAAAAGCTGAAATCTTGCAGTTTTAATCTACTGTTTGTTTTAAAAGTTATGATATAATTTCTAAAAATTCAAATGCCTGTCTTATGATAGTGCTTTGCATTAGGTAGCATACCGTCAATATCTGTTTTAAAATGAAAGGAATATCTTAAGGCTCACAATCCTGGAAACCATTCAATAAGCATTCACATACACCCAAGGCATATGTTGGAATGCACAGGACTGCTCATATCCTAACATTTTGCATGCACTTAAGTATTTCCTAGAAGAGTGGTTTGCACTTTCAAATCTTTAATTTCTTCAATATAAACTCCTATTTAGAGAGAAGTGTTTGTGAACTGAACTAGTTTTACATTATTCTTAGGAAAAAAACCCAAACCATAACAACTATAATAGGCAAAATGCAACCCACAGATTAAAACTCTAAAGAAAAAAAAAAACACTAATCAGCCTTAAAACAGAAACAAAGTAAAGAAATGAAGCACTGTCTTAATCAGGCTGTCAATTGAAAAAAATACAAAAACCTCAAAACCCCCATGAACCTAACAACCAAATCCTGCTCACTTAAAACTGGATTTCTAGCAACCTGTGCTCAAGTAGTACAGTGGTAAAACTGAAAGTAACCATACAAAATAGGTTCTTGCTTGCAAGTAAAAAAGTAAAAAGTTTCAGAGCTGTTATTTTGCAAATGGTGTCTAACTAGAGGCACCACTACCGTCTCAGTAGTTTCAATGAATTTTCTTTTTCTCAAGTATCTCTCAATTTTTTATGTAATTGCAATCTTTCAAAGAAAGACTCATTCAAAGAAATTGAGAAGCTTGGAAGTCTTTAGGCTGGTACTCACGATTTTGCCAATAAAAAGTGGCTCTAAGATTTACAAGCAGGATAGGTATTACATATATTGCACACCTGCATATTTTATGAGTTTTAATTCTGTTATTTTTTGAAAATTAAGGATCTTTTCAAACTGAATGCTATCTAGGTACATCCAAAAATTGAATACAGTCTGAAGGTGCCAATGAACATTCCCGACTTCTAATATAAAGGAATGGTTTGTGGATTGGGGTTACAGAGAGGAGAGTATGAATTTAACACCATCAAGTAATTTGTGACTCTGGTAAATAGTTTTCATTTTAAATATGGAAAGTCTGATTTTCACTGGGCTGGAAGAGCACACATTCTTTCTAGAAATCTTTTCCTTGTGTGAAGCACAGACTAACAGTTCATGCACAATACCAATGTGACCTTACAGGGCATCTGGTGGCAAACATCAAAGAAGGTATCATACCACTGTGGTGGTATCAACATGATCTCTACATAGTTCTTAGGTTTATTAAAAAATATTACCTCAGGTAATTCTGTCTGACATCTGCAGACACTTTTAATGTTAACCTTTAATCAAATCTCTTCCCAACTGATACAATTAAAATATCAATCACTCAGATATGTTATCCAGAAATATACACTTGTACAAAGCAAACCATTCTAGATACCACATAATCTAGTTTCGAAAGAATATATAAATTTTAATGGTCCAAACAAACATGTCATATCTGGGGGCAAACTTAACAAGCTTCATGTAATACTCAGGTCTTTGAATTTATTCCAATGTACTGATTTCAACCCCAGCAAGGAAATTGAACTACATATAAGCCATTGTCTTTCCTCCATCCATTTGGGCAAGGGAAGGACAAGAAATGAGGGATTGTGAACTGAAATAACAATTCACTAAAAGCACAATAACAACATCAGTATCAACAGCAAATGGACACAGAAGAGAAGGCGTTGTACTGGTGCCTGGCATTTCCTGCTGAAACCACGCCCTCAGTGATGATGTGAGTATTGCAAAATAAACACTGTAGTCACACCCACACCATGACAAAATCTTCCACCCCTTGTCTCTGGAACCAGATCTTCCAGAATAATTCAACTTCTGGCACTATTCTAATACACAGAGTTAACCCACAAGGCATTTACAGAACCATAGTAACGTAGGACTTACGTACAGTTTTAGCATTGGCAAAACAGTGTAAAATTAATCTTTCACTCATACTGTGTTATAAACTAATCCCATATGTAAAAAAAAAAAATCAACACCAACATAAGAAGCAAGAAAAATGAAATAACAGAAAGAAATATCCTTCATCCTAAAGAAAAGCCATTAATTTGCAAGAGGATTGAATTCACTTTTTCACACAACATGCATATTCAGTGAAATGAATGTAACATCCTGAAGTCTATTCCACCTAGAAATTGGATTATCCTATTTAAACATTTTATTCTATTATTTTCCAAAAAAACCCAAACCAAAACAAAAACAAACAAACAAACAAAAAAACCCAAAACAAAACCCCAAAACAAGAACACAAAACCCAAAAAAACCCCCAAAAACAAAAAATCCCCACCAAACCAGAATCCCCTCCCAAAATGTGCAGACTATCAACAGTGTACCTGAAAATGGCAAATTCAGACCACATCAATAGTGCTGATGTGCTGACAATTACTTTCAGTCAGTTTATTTCCTAATCAGTCCATTACAGAACTACTTATGGATTCATTCATGTGTAAGAGAGACAAAATCTGTGTTCTGGTTGGAAGTCTGAAAGTTTAATATTGCTAATGTTATTAGATGGTTCATCATTCTATTGACACAGCTAATCTAGATTTTTTTCTATCAAGAAAAACATACAGCCAGATATCACTAAAAATACAACTCCTAATAAAAAAACCCCCGAAACAGTTTAACAAGACACATACACAGATAATGATTTCTCTGAAAATATGATTTTCAATTTCACTCAAAGTATACAAGGCTAAAAAAATCTTAATGTAGAATATTTATGGAGCATTTATTGGTAGGGAAGTGTGTGACACTTCCCTACCAATAGGGGAAAAATAGACACAAATAAAATTACCAGTGTTCCATGAACAAAGATATTAGTTTACTATGGATGTTTGACTTAGTTATGTTGATAGGAGTGTTTAATGAGGCAAAAAAGATAACTTATATTGCATTCTACTAATTAGGAATGAAAGTATAGATGTAGTATTTTCTATTAAAGATAAAATAGTTAAACTTTTAAAGCTCTTAAAAGAAGAAATTATTGTGTACAGGATAGGCCAAAGAAGGTAGGTAGAAATAAACAGCACAGTTTTTGCAAACAGAATACAGTAGATTATACTTCATGTCTTCTCATTTCTGACATAGTTTTGTTATTTATGGTATGGCTGAAAAAAATAATTGCAGGAATATTCAATGTGATTTGAATTTTGAGACCTTAGAGCAAGACATTTAATAAGGACTCACCTCACAAAACAAATAAAATGACTCTGTTCTTGACAAACACTATACTAACTTTGGACTGGTTCTGTTAGCTAACTGAAGGAAGGCTTGAGAGGTAGGAGCCAAAGGCACCACAATCAAAGGAGACAATAAGCAAGAAATTCCTGCTGCTGTTTCATCCTGGTGTGAGATGTAGAATATTCACTTCTATCTCTTTTTTTTCCCTCTGGTGGAAGAAAGATAAGAGTCTACATATTTAGCCATTCAGAGGAAACTGCAAAATTAAAAATTTGTTATCACTGTATTTGAAGCAGAATACTCCTGCTAATTTCATACCCGCGGTCAAACAGCCCAAGGTGATGTTTGTAAGCACTCAGTACATGTTCTCCCAGATCAACATGATCTCCATTATTGACCCTGATCAACTTCTGTAACTCTGTACATGAAGAGAGACCTCTGCAGCATCAACTCTACTTCCAGCTGCAAAGTGGGAGTAAAGTATCCCTGGGAGATCTGTGCATCCTTTTAGAAAAGTGAAAACTGATTAAGGCAAGCAATCAACAGATGCACTCTTGTCAGCTCCATTTAGCAATGTCTTTCACTGTTATTTAGCCAGCAAGAGTTCCAACTCTAATGCTTAGGACAGCTTTAGGGTAGGAAAGTTTCTGAGTGCATTGTTGCACTTGAACTGTGCTATTAAGGAACTATCAAAATAACACAAAAGAAGGATGCCGTGTGTAAACAACTGTAAGGCTTTGGGTAAGTACTACATACATTACAACTTTTAGGTTCCTCCATTTTCTTTAAATATATCGTCTTAATAAAATATTTGCAGAGCAAAATTATTTAAAAATGAGAAAATTCTTCACTATATGACTATCCTTTATAGAAAGTAAGTGAAAGATTTTTCAGTAAGTTTGTAATACAAAATTCTTCAAAGATCTGAAATAAATTAATCAGTTTGGCACTCATCCTAAAAACATCTTGACCTGCTCACTGATTCAAGTAAGTAATCTCTTACATTCGGTCACACTAAGCCTTCTCAAAAGGTGCATGCATATTCATCTTGGTTGTGCATTTCCAAAATGAGAGAAATGAGCTGTTTCAAATGAGCAATAGTTTGTGTAATATAAATATTTGTCAGTACTGGTTCTGGAATTATGACTACAGAAATATTTAATCCTTTCCATTCTTTGTGCTACGTGGCAGTGGGGACCAACTGAAGCATCTCTTGTTAAAACTGAGTGTTGTAAAAAGTATCCCTGTGCATCAATAAGATCATCTCTTAATATAGCTAACTGGAGCTGCAGAGAAAAAAAATCCCTAACTTCAGCTTTCCTGCTTTTACAATCAAACCCCAGTCACCCCATTTAACGCTTCTGCCAAGCTCTCATATCTATGGAGACATACAGCTTCACTGTGTTCCTCAGCCCAGCGCCAATCCAAGCTGTCAATAAAAGACAGGTTTGTCAGCTCTAAAATACAGTAAAAGAGCTTCTCATCTAGCTCTCTCAACAGACCAAAATCCTCTCCTGGGGAACTCATAAAATCTTGTGGAAAGTTATAAAACTCTTAATATACCGCAGGGAAAAATCTCGTACAGACAGAAGGATTGGCAAAATGATCTTAGAAGTTTTTACAATCTATAATTCCTATGACACCTTTTTCAAGTCAAATCCAAGCTACTTCATTTTCTGCTATTGTTTTGGAGTTTGCTTACTTGAAGTAAACAGAGAAATCAAATAATAACTAAAAGCCCTTTTTCTTTTCTACAATGAATATCTTTTTGCAGGTCATGGGAATTACAGTGTATTGTCTAGATTTCATACCATATGACAAACACATGTACACACAGACACCCACAATATGAAATTTCTTTTATCCTCAACTTATCAACAGAAAAGGATGGTTAGGATGGTTTCCTGTATCCTAACAACAGCAGGTTGTTAGGATACAGGAAATATATCTTTTTGCCTCTTCAAGACAGTTTAATTTTGTTGATTTGAGGAAGCTCTGCACTTAGTCAACTCTCTTCTTCTGTTAGCAATGCAGAATACCTATTGCACTGTCTAAGAATAATAAAAATGAATTATTACACCTGTTCTTTGCAAATAAACAAGGAAATGGCTAAGTTAAAAAAACAGCTTTCAACAACTTTGGTTTTCTGAAGGAAGAAAGATGAGTATCAAGCAGGTTATTGTGAACACTAATAGGTTTCTTCCATATACAAAAGAAAATAAATTCTAAAATCAACCCTGAATATTAACAGGAATTACTGAATTTGCTTTTCGTTGATAAGTACTGTGTGTGTAAACAAATAAATACTAAAATATAATATTTCAAACAAATGTTTTCATAAATAAGTAATATAGTGTGCTTATTCCAGACTTTTGGGGAAAAAAAGTTCTAGGATAAAGGCTCAAAAGATCTAATTTTTCAAAAAGGATGTAAAAAACCTTAAGCCACTTTCTCTATTTAATACACAAAAGAATACTGTAAAGAAAGAGTATAAGAACACTAAATATAAAGAAAACAGTTATAGACCTCATGAATGTATACAAATACCTGAAGGGAAGGTGTCAAGAAGATGAAGCCTCTACTTGGTGGTAGCAGTAGGACAAGAGGCAATGGGCAGAAACTGATGCACTAGAAGTTCCACTTGAACAAAGGAAAGACTTCTACACAGTGCAGGTGATCAAGCACTGGAACAGATTGTCCAGCGAGGTTGTGGAGCCATCGTCACTGTAGATTTTCAAGAACTATCTGGACACACTCCTGTGTCCTGTGCTCTGGGATGACCCTGCTTGAGCAGGGAGATTGGACCCCATGACTCACTGTGCTTCCTTCCAGTCCACCCCATTCTGTGATTGTAAACAGGCCACTAATATGCTGATGCTGGAAAGGAGAAAACTTCTGAACTTCTGAGTAACCTATTCTTGTTACAACCTTCTAGTCACAGTCAGTGTTGTTTCACTCTAATTCACCCCAAGGGATGTATTAGCAGGAACCTCAGTTACCCCATCTCTGTGATCCGTTGCACCAGTGATGAAAGTATGAAAGATAAAAAAGAGAAACGTGCACATGATGTCAAGGTAGAAAATGAGTATTTGAAAATTATTTACTGAAATATATTTTGTCCTTTCTGTATTTTTCTTAATCTATAATTATTCTTTAATGCACATGTGTAACAAAGAATATTGCTAAAGGAAGATGCATATGTATAAAAAGAAATCATTAATTTCTATAAAACTTCTCTCTTATTGTCATTTAAAAACATTGAAATCTAATATGCTTTCTACCAAAAGTTAAACTATATTTGAATGCCAGGGTAAATTTAGATCACACAGGATCCAGTAGCTATCACTTAGCACATGTAACAGTGCTATGTAAATGGGGTGTATTTGATGGAAAGATCTAAGTCAATACATAGGCATATGTTAAAAAAAGCATATGCTCTGTGGACATATGAAAGAGAGGCTGGCCATGGAAAGAGCCATTTAGAGAGCTTTGACATGTGAAATCATTAGGATCTGTGACAAGTGAGGGGAAACACTTCCAAAGAAGCCATGTAATCAACTACACATTTATCAGCCAGCAGTGTTAACTCCTTAACAATACCTGTTTTGAAAAGAACATTCCAATTCAACCAAGTACTTTGGAAAGCTAAATTTCAAAACAATATCTAGAACAAAAAAGTTCCCAGTAAGTTTGTTTTGTTTTGACAAGACAGGATGTAAAAGTGAATATTGCATGATATTCCAGCTTACAGAGAAACCTAACAAACAAGTTTCACAGGTATAAGGAGCTGTCCACATTATTTAATCTGAAATTTGGCAATAAACTGAATTTAAAATTCAAAATGCTGTGAAATATCCAGGTGGATTTATACTTCATAAAGGCTTATATAGTCATTGTGCTGCCTCTGGCAGTGGCCAGTGATGTGCCTGGAGTAGTGTGGCATAAACACACAGCACACAAAGCAGAACACTTCAGAGCCCTACCCTCCATGGAAATGGCAACCTACATGTAGGGAATTTCCTCTGAGCCAGACATAATATCTTTAGATTTACTACTCAGAGAAATAATCTACTGTTTTTAATTGTGTTTTGCAGCATTAAAAACACCACAAAAAGACAGCAGAGTCTGTATTCTTCTGATGAGCTGCCTGCATTAGTTGCACCATGTTCTTGGTAATTCTTTGCTATTCTTTGATGAGCATTAGTCAAAAACCAGGTTTCCTTTTAAAAAGCTTACATATAATTCATTCCAGCTTTTCACAACTGGTGTAAAATCCAAAAATATAAGACACAGACACTAAAAATAGTCCCAAAACCAGGATTTGAAATACACTTAATGTTATTAAGGGGCAAGCAGAATTAACCAGAATCAACGCTGTAAGAACCATGCTATGAGCATTTTCTGTGCATTCACATAAGGGGGAAAAAAAATATGCCCAGCCATGAAGGTGAACAAAACTATCCTGCTATTCCTAATTGCTACTTCATCTCACTACTTTTCAGCAATGTGGAAGGTATTTTTCCACTAGCAGCGTGTGGTTCTATGACAGACTCCACAGGCAGTTATGCTGTGAGCTTTGGAGACTCCTTTATATTGGGATGGTGCACACATGGCATTTTTTTTCTCTTTTCAGACACTGAATTCTCAGGATCTTCTCTTGTTTATATAGATATTTATACATACACACATATATGGAAAAACAAAGAGAGACTGTTCTCATGCACTGTATAAGTCTAGTTTTTATTTTGCTAAATGACAACTACTATGTCAGGATAGAAAATTGTGTTTTAATATGATTTTAAAAATGAAGCCAATTGATTATTTTGATGCACTTCAGGTTTTTCCTTTCTTCTTTCCATGTTTTTGTAATCTTATCTAAATTTTAATTTCAAAATGAAACTGTGAGTCTATAAACACAGAGTTATGTGTCTTTTTAAGACGAGACATACAAGAAATTGAAAGCACAGAAGATCAGCAGCCACTTCTCATGCTTAATTTAAAATAGTTAACAAAAACATAGGCCATTTCCCTGAATATGGAATCAGAGCGGAAATATTGGACAGCTATCTGCTGTACAGATATCTGTTATAGTTCTCAAATAGCTGTGGTGCAAAAAAATTACATTTTACAAATCACAACACTACAGTATTCAGTGAAATAAAGAAATCAAATGCTGAAGATACAAAAACAGAATTATCCCAAATTTCTTTAGCAGTATGTATGTAAGCTAGATCATTTACACAAAAGAATGAATGTCTGCAAAACCAGTCCTTCATTTCAGTGGTGAAACAGGGAAACAATTTAAGAATTTTATATCTTAAGATTTTCTTTAGAGCTTAAACATACAAGTAATATTTTTCCTCTCTTGCAAATATATAAAGAAAAAAAATAACATAAACCAATAAACTCTCAAAAAATAAAGATAAAAACATTCCAGCACTCTGGGTCATACAGAGACCTCCCTGAAGATAGTGATTTTTAATGGAAATGCCAACACTGTACATAGTACTGCGAGCAGATATTGTTTTTATGCAATTTATCATCTCCGCTCCTCTTTTCCATTTCCAAATTGAGCCCAAGAGGCCAAGGATCAGTCTGTTGATCAAGTTTCTTGTCAACTAGTATTTTCAACTTAGTGTAGATTTTCAGACTGACAGTGTAATTTTGTGGCTCCTGTGTTTTCCTACTTCTGTTTTAATTTATCACTTGAAGTGCACTTATTGGATACTTATCAAGTCTCTACTTCCCTGGGGGGCTACAAACTATATTTTCCATGTTTGCTGTTGAATGACCTTAATAGACTACACGTGCAAAAGCAAGAATGGTCTTCTTAATATAGTGAGTAAGTTGTCCATAAAACAGTGTCTCAGGAGCTGGATTAGAAGAGTAAACAAAATAGATTTTACCTCAGTGGATTTAGATTTCTAAAAGATTTAGTGCAAGAAACCTGAGCACTCTAATAATACTTGTAGAAATAGTCACTGTCTAAATGTCTGCAAAATATTTTGCTACATGCTTTATCTACTTGACAATATTTCCATAGTTTTATTCTTTTTTAAGACATGCTCTGTTTAAAAATTCTTACGACTGCTTAAAAAAAAAAAAAGTTAAACCAAATAAAAAAAATGCTGTTCCTGTAGAGTTTTGCTATGAAACTTATAACTACTAAAAATGTGAAACAGCATATTCCTCTGTTTCCACAAATTTGACAGAATGTACTATTCAACCTTAATTTAAAATAAGCTTTTGTTTCTTTGCTGAAGACATTCACTCACTCATTTTGATGCTTCAATTTAGAATAATTTAAACAAATATAAAAGAAATTTTTGGCTTGAATTATTGAAAAATTGTTAAATTCTTAATTTCTTTAAATTGATATTATCAATGACAGAATGGAAATACTTCTGTTTTATTCTTGAAGTAACTTCTCTGTTTTATCTTTACTTTTCAATGATTCAAAATTTCTGGAAAATTCTGGAAAATGACTGTAGAAAGAACAGGAACAGTGAAATATTCTGCAAAGATTACATTGGTTCCCTACATGTCTTTACCTCAAGGTGGAAAATCAAATAATCAATATAAAGTGTTCAACTTTATATCTTATCTCAGATCTATCTTCAACAACACTGTGACCCAAAGGCATGGGAATAGAACTAGTTCAATATTGACCTAGATGGAAGAATGACATTTGCTGAATCATGAAGATTAATTTTTGTACCTGTTAATTTTTTGGGAAACTCCTTTTCGACATATCCTGTTAGCTACTGCAGTTGTGAACAACCATCATAAGACACCACCAACAGCGTAAGCTGATTTAAAAAATAAAAAAGTTTTGCCCTTCAGGATTTTTTTATATTCTGTTCTGCACTACCTTTGGCATAAGAGCATCAGTGAGTACACAGCAACACCTTTGCCTGCATACAAATTAAGAAACCAAGACTTCAAAAGTGCTGGGACCCAAATATCTTCCCAAGGGTAGAAAAATAACCTGGTTCTTCCTCACTAACAGCAGCTAAATTATGTGTAAGAAGCTACTATCTCCAACAGTTAGTAGAAATCTAGAATTTTCTCTATATAATTATGAAAAAGATGAGGGGCACTGCCAGAGGCCATTCTGTAATAATTTTTCTTGGTTCCCCTCAGAGTTCACACTCATTACTTTTCAGCACATTGGAGTAAATTCATTTTCATATTGCTCTATTCATTGAACATAATTTTCAACCACACAAATGATGAAATTACAACAGAAATGTAAGGTGTACTGACCAGTGCAACCAACTCAGTGACTATGCAGAATTCCATTTTTTCTTTTCTTTTGACTTGAGAATTACACACCTTTTCTGGAGATAGAAAAATTCAATCACTCTGCTCAAACCCTGATAATGCTGAAGATTTTAGGTGTTTCATTATCTTGTAGACTCTATAAAAGCAATGACCATTTTATTTCAGAAATCTGATTTGCTGAAACTGAGGTAACAGACTCTCAGGCTTTCTTATGAAACAATCATTAATATCTCATTAAGCTTTCTTTACTGTTTTTCATTTTCTTCCAGATTTACTTGGGGTCACTAACATCAGTAGTATCTCTGTTTATCATGGTTTTTGATTTTTCTTCATTGAACATGTAATTCTACATAAGTAAAGAACTCGATATTCCCTGAGTTAAGAGATGTGCTGGCAGATGAAATGTGCTTATAAATGCCAAACAGAAAAGTAAGCCTACTACTGAAGCCAAACTTCAGCCTTCAAACCAAAATAACTGATGTTCTCTGAGCTTTCTTTTGAGAAAATGTGTGTGATCATCTGGACAATTTGGAGATTTCTATTACACTTTCATATTTTCTTTAGATTGTTTAGAAAATCTTTTTACATTTGTGGAAAAATTGTGCTCTACCTGATTCCTAATTTTGATTTTCTGATTCTGATTATACATTGACTCTTAAGATGCTAGAGACCGAATCCACTCTCTGTGTAAACTTTTATTTACTTCTCATGATGGCATTTTTACATATGTCCTTAAAAGTTCTTGCTGTATCTGTTAACTTAAATATAATTAATAATAGAAACTGTTTATTGATGTTATATCATTAAAAGGAAGTTATTAGAAAAATAAAAAATGCTAGTCTTCTTGTCACTTGTTCTTTGGGATTTTTTCATATGCTTTATTTACATTTACATGTAGTTGTCTTTTGGGGAATTTTTGGTTCTGTAGCATCAGGATTTGTTACATGAAATAGAAACATATTTTTAAAAAGTTGGTGTGGTTATCAGTAATTTAAATCAGAAAGTAAATTTTCTGCTATTCCTTTAACTATATTAAATCAAGGTATTTTACCAACCTTCATCCAGCCATAGTTATTTCCTGTGCAATTTTTAATACAAAAAGGAGAGGCTTTTTCACACTTTTAGAAAGACAATGCTTTCTGAAATTATCATTAGAGCTGTGCAGTTAGGCACTCTAAAAAACCCCTCAATATATCTGATCAAAATACCCCAAAATGTAGAATAACAGAAGTTGCATTGTGTATATCAAATCTGAACACACACAATGAAAAAAATGCCCTGCAAAGGCTTTGAGGTCAGTCTAAAACTTTTTTTTTTTATTCTTAAGCAGAGCAGATTCTTACAGAAATTAAGACATGTCCTTTCCCATCCTTTCTTCCTTCTTTCACTCTATGACAAAATGTTCTCTATCCTCTGATTAGAAAAAAACTGTGATACCTCTGCAGGTTCCCTACAGCACAGCCTTACCAAAGCCCAAAGCTGATCCAACAGCATTTGTCATCTCTGCAGTATGCTTGCTGTAATTCTCCTCCTCTGGTTTTTCTTTCAAACTAGATCACACAAAGAGTCTTTGAACAAAATAAGGAAAACAAACTATTTTAACTGAGGAAAAATGACACATAGTTATTAGGAGCTATATATAATTAATTGCTTTCCTCAGGTCATGTAAAATACTATTTATTCTGCATAAACAGCCTTTGATTTTTTTTTGTTATTAATTATATTTCATCTGCTCTTTCAACAATGGGGGTTTGCCTCTTAAAATCACCAAAATTAATGTTTCTACCAAGTATTTTCAAGATAGTTTTATTAGGTTTTAGATGGATTTTTCTTTGAATGATTGATTCCATACACTTAAATTGGAGGAAAATTTTACTCTGACATTGAATTCTTTATTCACAGATTAATCTTTTATGATAATTCCAAAAATAAGTTTTCCGCTAGCATAGAATCTAACATAAAATTTACTCTTTATTTGGGAAAGGTATACAAATAACAAGATTTGATTCTGGACAAAATGAGCCAGAATCAAATCAATCCTGAATTCTGAGATTTTAAATAGATCAATTTGGAACCTGCACCATAAATCCTCCCAGTCCCATTTCTAACTCAAACACTACTTTGTGCTTGTTTACTCATTTTAAAACTTAAAATATTTTATAGACCTCCTTCTCTATAATACCAACAAATTATTTGGGACACCAGCACATCATAATTAACTGTTCATCTTTCAAGACAAGAGAAGAAAATGGCTAAATTAAAAAAGAAAATGATGACATAATTACCATGGTTTATCAAATAATAAATTCCAGTTCTAAAAAGTAGTGAGGAAACACTGAAAATAATTTTATGAATTCCCGTGGGACATTTTATCTGACTTACTGCATATATTTCCTTTGCTTTAAAATGCTACGGTATTGTTTTGTACAAGCTTTTTCACAGCATAACCTGTGTGTGTATGTGTGTGTTCATACATGAAAGATGTAAAAAGAGTGCATAAACAAGCATATTCTAATCACCTCCTTCTTGCTATAAAAACTGTCAAAATTCAGCAAAAACTGAAAGATATTACTTCTATCATAACTGGAAAATGATGCTTTTTTTTTTTTTTTTTTTTTTTTTTTTTTTTTTTTTTTTCCTTTCTTTTCTTTTCTTTTGCATTACCAATGCTCTTGTAAAAAGGCAAAGTGAAAGAAAATGGAAGAAATTAATTAGGAATTAATACAAGAGAGAAAATTTGTCTCAATTCAGCTTATTTTTCTCCATGATGAGCATTTTGGCTTTCTAGTTATTAATTTCCTGTCTCTCTAATTTCAGCTCTCACTAGGTATTATTACTGTTTCAGAACAAAAACCAACAACCCAGGTGAACACTGTTCTATGTCTCTTTGTGTGCAGGAAGACAATTTTTGGAGGAAGGCAACTATTTGTATTCTGTAGCAATGAGGATTTCACCAGAGGGCAGGACACAAGTAATGTAATACTGTAAGTAGTCATGTGAAGTATCAAAAGGGATATAACAATTCTGATTAAAATTCAGGTTCAAAACTTTCAGAAATGTAGAATACATCAGTTTTCTGATATCAGTTATATTTAACTGCTTATTTAGCTGCCTTAAAAGCAATGGCATAATTTTGGAAGGTGAGAAGTTAAATATTTCAATACAGCTAGGATAATGATTGCTTTAAATTGCAGTTAGATTAACAAGTCTATGTTGTAGGAGGTCATAACCCACAAATTATTTTGGGTGTGTTTTGCAGAACTAACGACAAGACTTCTCATAGCTACTAGGGTAAAAAGATGAACCCAGATAGGCTTTTTTCTTGAAATATATATTACTTTAAAAAACCACATTAGATACACAGGAAAAAAAAAAGGTATTAATCAAACTACCAAAATTATAATTTAATTTCAATTTTATGTTACTAATATAATTAACATACATGTAACAGTTATTTTCAAGAGGGAATCTGAAATTAATAACTTTAATCAAGATGTCTATAATTTCAAATATATAGCACTTCATTTATACTTCAAGATCTTTAAGCAATAAATTAATCCATCAAGCCCATCTCAAAGTAATTAAAACCCTCCTCCACATAGTTACTGATAAAATACAATTCTTTCCTAAGAATGGTCATAGGTATGTTTTGCATCATATTTTTGCATACCTGTCATGGGTCTCATTTTAGCTGTGTGAGAAATTAGCAGTTTGTCCCCATGAATTGAATCTTAAGATAATTCTTCAACATACACCTGATGTAGTGCTTACAATTAAAAGAGGACTTGGAAACAGCAAATCTAATGCTTAATTGTGACAAGCCACACCAAGTGTGTGCCAGAAATTGAAAAGAAACATTGTTTTACTGCTGACCCTCCTTCCAAATGAAACCTTTATAATATTATTTAACTTCAACAAAGTTATTTACTTCAATATCAACATCCCCACTTGTGTGGGGGAAAAACCCACACAAAACAAAAAACAACAGCAAAAAAACCCACAAAAAACCAAACCAACCAACCAACTGCACCCCAAAACCCAAACAAAACAAGGAAGCAAAAGCAACCATAAAATACATCTAATTACTGTAGTTATTGAAATTTTTCCTCCGTTAGACCTGCTACCCTCACTTCACCTTATGAAACACAACTTTAGTGACTACTCATTGCTTATAACATCAATAAAATAGAGATAGAAATCGTTTGTATATGCAATTCTGTTTTAGAATTACAAATTGTATTTTTGAACCTATTGTGAAACAATGATAGGGGCTCAGACACACTTGTAACATAAATTAAAGAGGAATTTAATTTAGTTTAAAAGTTAGGAAAATAATATCTATATTTACTGATGTAATCAATATATTTATAAGAGTCATTTCACCTAATGTTCCCACAGTACAAGTGATCCCTAGTGTAATTACAGAAAAGAATTCTAGGCTTACCTCGCAGACAAGTAACCGTAACTAAACTAACCAGAAAAAGCACTAACTTTTTCCAAAGTCTTAAAATATGTTTCAGCTTTTAAAGGGCCCCCAAATGTTTAAAAGCAAAGAAACTTAAAACACTGAATTAGAATTTATGAAGGAGAAATAGGAACAGGGATGCTTCTGCCTGAGGTGCAAAGACCACATCAGATGCAAAGGACTAAGAAAGAAAACTGCTGGGTTTTGGATTCCTCTAAAGAGAGAATTCTAACAAAGCAGAGGCTTTGCTCTGTTTCCCATAGGTTGTAGGTTTAGAAAAATGTGGTAAAAGAGGGAAGAATCACTGTTCCTTATGACAGGCAACACGGACTTAATATGGCTTCTCATTATTCCATATGCCTCTATGATATCCAAATTTCTTCTCTCCAACTATAATAGCAAATAAATTAAGGAGTTTATGGCAACTCTAATTTTATTCACTCAAAATATTTTCTGTATCCAAGTTTTGACCTCTGTAGATTTTAACACTGTTATATCCCATCCTAAGTCTGTAAACTGAAGTAAATATTTCAGAACTGATAGTTTAATTTCAATTTACAGCTCCTTACTTCAAAAAAATACTATATGGTAAAATTGTGAAGACGTATTAAGCTATATATGAGCTACATGTAAAGAGAGATTGCATGCATACCTGTGTTTCTGAACAGGCTTTGATAGTGTTTAATTATTTTAGAAAAGAGCTTATACAAAAACAGTTCTTTCAACAGAACCTATTTCACTGGTAAATTTAAAAATATATTCAATATAATTTTTTTACAAGGCAAAAAAATAATCATATGAGTCACTCATTTTGCAATGAAATTTCAACTACCATGCCTTACATTTGGACTTCTGCCTTATGACATAAGCAATACACCAATGAAAGTTTGCTTACACCTTGTATTATTATGGTCTATGTAGATTACCTCTAATTTAGTTATAAAACAAGCTGGGAGGGAACAAGAAAAGACCTGAGACTTGAGGGGATTCACATGACAGGAAGATTACATGAATTTTGAGGAAAAGCACACAAAATTCCCATTAGGAAACAAACCACAGCCAGACAATACATTCACAGAACAGAGATAAAGCCCTCCCCAAGCTCCAATCCTTCTCATTCTTTTACTGAGAGAAGGCAACGTGTTTCTGGCTGTCAGCTACGAAGAAAAGGGATGGTAGGTGCACATATGAAAAAGAACAGTGGAGCCCATGTAATTATTCCATCTTCCTGCCATCCACTATCTTTGCTACTTGGTAAGGTGATGAATACAAGTTCAACACTTGATAGACACACTCCAGACTTCTTTAACAGAGAGAAAAACTTTGGAAGAAATGAAACAGTGACAGATACCTGTAAAGCTGTCACAAATTTCAGGCATTTCTCCAAAGGGCATGCATTTAAAAACTGCCAGAAAAAAAGGGATACACAGTATCCATATACAAGACAGGAAGAAAGGATGATCCTGGGAACTACCAACACATCAACTCCTGCTCTGGAAAAAGTTCTTTATTTCCCCTCTAGGAAAAAAAATTAAAAAAAAAAAAAATCTTCACTGTGAGGGTGGTAAAGGCACTGGAATAGGTTTCCCAGAGAGGTTGTGGATTCACATCTCTGGAGGTGTTCAAGGCTAGGTTGGAGGGCACTCTGAGCATCCTGCTCTAGTTGAAGGCATCCCTCCCCACAGCAGGGAGGTTGGAATTAGACGATCTTCAAAGTCTCCTTCCAACATTTCTATGACTCTGTCCTTACTCACACTTCTGGTAGAGTCTTAAAAGCTTTTCTCATCATCTGTGCAACTTGGTTCATGTTCCTTCCTGGTCCTAGAAGGATATGGGTCAGACAGAGTTCACCTTTCTCTGTCATCTGATCCAAGAACCAAACGCACATGCACATGACCTGTGGAACAGGCCCTCTCTGGGAGGCAGTATCGTGGTATATAAGACGGAGGAGAAGACATTCAGCTTGGCATTGACATCCTCTCATTTCCCATACACAGCATGAATGACTGATGTAACAGTGCCTTTGAGCACGGGCCCAGATAGTAAATGCTGTTGTATGATGAACAGAAGAGGTTCAACTACTGGTAAAGGAGACTATTCGTATCGGTTTTTGCATGATAATCCAGTTCCAGTGGGGAGCAGGATAGTGCAATTTTCCATCTCATTATCTTCAGCTTAGACAGATGAAATTGTATTGAGAGGATTGTCTCATTCCTCACAGTGACTGCACAGCCCTAGAAAGCTCCATTCTTACAGCATGATGTAGAGAGGGGGAAAAGAAAGCAGGTATCTACTGTGATCCTTTTTCTACAGTTCTGATAGCCCTTTGGGGCATCAAGGGCTGAGAGATCAATGCCATTTGGCTGCACTAGAGCAGAACTGTCTGGTTCAGACAAGACCTCTGAGGCTGCTAAAGAAACAAACTGTAGAGCTGATCCCCTTGTCAAGGCTTGAACCACAGGCAAGATTTTGGCCATGAGTTGCTGAGGCAGCACAAACACCCACAAAATAGGTTGAAGTGGGATGATTTGTACCAGAAAGGTACAAAGGTTAAAAAGGCCTTTACAGAAGTCACCAAATATTACGGAGAGAGAAAGAACAGGTAGTGGTGTTAGCATAGGAAAACATATAACCACATGAAGGCAATCATATGCGGTTCTTTATTTGAGTACATGGAGCACAGGGGCATACAGTGTCCAAATCTTGTGCCCCAGAATACAGAGTCGATTTGTGATTTTTAGTTTCAAATTATACACATGTTAACTAAACTCCACCCCTAGATACTGATTACCCTCTGTCTTAGTTACTATCTTAAATCATACCTACGCTTTACCCTGAGCTACACTTAATTTGGTTAAAACAATGCTTCTCAATTATCTCCTGGGCTGGAGTCACACTCGACTCAGTTATTACAATGGTTGCAGAAGCTGACGTTTGTTCCAAGCCGAGCTGCGTCAAATTCTAGTTGTACATCTTCTACCTTCCCCCCTCCCTCAACTTAGCCCCCATGGTTAACTTATACAGAAATTATTTTTTAACCCTCCACCATCAGTGGCAGAAGTAGAAGGATTCTGTCTCAGTGGGGTAGGCAAACAGTGAGATAGGAGCTGAAGTGGTGGTGATGCTCCATTTGCATGCCAAACCCTTGGCAAACAGAGGAGAGGTTAGAGAGAGTCCCCTGTGGATACTGAAATCTCCCCTCTCTGAAACCATGAGGCATAAACATGCGCCTCTCTAGGAATGTATACATGACTTCCTGAAAGAATATGCATTATATATCTGTTCACCTGTATTCACACGGACATATACACATATGAGATCCAAAATATATCTTGTTCTGTTAAGTTTCTAGAAATACTAAGATATAAGACCCAAGCAAGTCAAGATACTACCCTGAACTTCACAACATACTAATTCTTTTTTTTTTTTTTTTTTTTTTTTTTTTTAATCTATAACTATAAAGAGAATGAAATAAGATTATTCTATGAAGTGGGTTCTATTGGCATTGCAAGCGAATGGTACCTCATCAACACATTAGCTGTAAATAAATATTCATTTTCCTTGTCTTGAAAGTGTCTATAAACCATGACAGAAGATTTTACTACTAAATTATAGGTGTCTTAGAAGTAATATAAAACCTCATAATCAATTTACTGATTTATTCACTTAAATATCTATTTGTTCTTAATTCATACACTATTAAGTTTTTTAACATATATAGCAGCACCTGTGACTTCTTGTCAAAATTAACTAAGCAGTCCTTTCTCTTTCAATTTTTAAAGAGTGCACATCTGTGCAGACTCATGTGAAAACTGACTGTACACGACACAAGAAGAATTGTCACACAGAGGATGACACAACAAGGCTTCTACTATATATTTTATTTTCAGAAATAAATCAAGACAATTTCAGACTAAGCCCTAGTCCTTCACCTTTTAGGAATTTGATGAAATCTGTGCTAAAAATTACTTCTACAGTTGTTTGCTAGTGTAATCTTTATCAAGAGTGACAGACTGCTAGTATAGTTGATGAAACACAATATGAAAAAAAACTTCAGGTACCTGAACCACCATGCCATAAAACAGAAATTGATGAAAGTCAGAATTCTGCTTTAAATAAACTTCTTGCAAAATGTATAATGTTAAACCTGATTATTTAGTTCTCAGTGGAAAAGGGAGAAATCTGTGGGCCACAGTGGGGTTATTACTAGAGCACAGGGCTTACGAGGAGCAGCTGAGGGAGCTGAGGCTGTTCAGCCTGGAGAAAAGGAAGCTGAGAGAAGATCTTATTATGCTCCACTACTACCTGAGAGGAAATTGTAGCAACCTGGGGGTTGCTGCACTTTCTTCTCCCAGGTAATAATTATCAGAACAGGAGGAAATGGCTTCATGTTGCACTAGGGGAGGTTTAGGTTGGCTATTAGGAAAGGTTTGTTCACTAAAAGGGTGGTCATGAATTGGAACAGGATGACCAGGTGGAGTCACTGTCCCTGGAAGTGCTCAGAAAACATCTAGATGTGGTGCTTAGAAACATGCTTTAGTGGTGAAGATGGCAGGGCTGGGTTAACAGTTGGGCCCAATGATCTTAAAAGTTTTTTCCAACCATGATAATTCTATGATTTTATGATTAATTCCTCATGCTTTGGCCACTGGAAGGAAGTGCAGAGTTTATACTGGGCATACACTAAGTTTTGGAACGCAAAGATAAACCAATCTGTACGGGCAGTTACAGGACTGCGTGTGGGATACGGGATAGATGGGGTGGTAGCCCGGCATAGTAGTCTGGTTGAGACTCGTAATATTTTTTTCCCCTCATTATGACCCTGCTGTCACTCACCTGTACATGGCTGCCACTGTGTCCAGGGCACAGAGAACCTTTCAGAAGGGCAGGCAGAGAGGCCAGACCGCAGGGAGCCAGGGGTCTGCAGCCAGGGGACCCTGCAGTGCAGTCCCTGCGGGCAGCCCCTGCCCTGCACCACGGCGGGACAGGCCTCTGAGCGCTGCGGGGACCGGCCGGGGCCGGAGAACTGACAGCGGAAATCTTCAGAGAACCTCACAGCCCTGAAGAGATTTATCTGGAGGCTTAGTGGAACACCAGTCAGTTCTTTAATGTAAAAAAAAAACCAAAATCCATAGGCCTCAGACTGTAGGGCAGTCCCTGTCAGGGTGCTGTGAGCAGTCAGGTGGCTGGGCCCTCTGGCTGGCCAGGGAGCGCTGCCGTGTAAGCTGACAGCAAAGAAGACAGGTTGCCACTTGAAGCTTCCCACCTTTCAGCAGAAATGTATAGGAACTGACATGCCTCCTCCAAGAGTTTCATTTCTGATGAACGAGAACATGCATACCAAAGGACGACACTTCACTGAAAGCTGACCTCCTTGAAGTGTAAAATGTCACATGGAAACAGAGACGCATCTGCTGGGCAGCAATATGCATATGAAGCACATACAAAACTTAAAACTAATTGGGAAAAAATTTTTGTTATAAATAGAAAAAATTGAGCTCAGAAAGTCAGGAGACAATCTACTTTCTGGCAATTATTTTTCCATTAGAAAATATAATTCTGTTATCACCCTCCCCTAACTCTTGTTTTGTGTCACAGAAACAGTGAGGGGCTATTCCTAGCAAGTCTAAAGTCTGTGTCCGGGGTTTTTTTCATGAAAGACAGGAAGAGAAGAATGTAAGGGCAAAAGCTGATTGACATTTAAACAGTATTCGCAATAGTGCATACCAAGAAATGGAGAGGGAAAAAGTGAGTAAAAGCAAGAAATTAGAATTTTTTAAAAGAAGTTCAGAAAATATAAAATCACATATGTTCTAATTCTTACTCTTCAAATTAAGAGTAAATGACATGAAGTAGAGCAAGTAAAGAAAAACATAACAGTAAATCAAAAAGGCAATAATCATTTAGTTAAGAGCAATAAATTGCATCTCTGAAAACTTGCTTCTCTGTATTATTCCAAATAGAAGATGAAACCTTACACTACAGACTTATCTTCTATACTCCTTTGGTCTTCTAATCTCAGAATACCATATTTGTGGAAGGCTTGCATTTTGTTTTAAGTTGGTTGTGCTAGATATGCACATATATTACAAACAGAAGCAAAGGTTTATTTATTTATATTAATTTAATTCTCATACATGTAAATATGAGTATTTCTAAAAATACCTAAACTTATTATACCCACGTGGATTATCTAAGATGAAGCAAATCTTCTAAAGAAATGAAAACAGAGAATATGCATAATGAAGCTGAAAGTGTATCAGTATCAGTAAGATCTTTTTGGAGAGTATCTGTGTTGCTTCTATAGTGATATGATTCTTCTACTTCCAAATATTTTATAGGACTAAATGAATTTAAAGCCTAATTATTTATGCAGGTCATTTTCTTTGTGATCATTGTACCAATAATTAAATATATTTTAGAACAGACTTAGTATTTCTTTTAGCTTTAGTTCTAATATGACAAAATGACAACAGCAGAATTTACATTCATACACTAGTAATCAAAAAAAAGCCTGTTTCATGACTTCTGCACGAGGTTACTTAATATAAAATAAATTCACTTCCATATTAATGAATACATAAAACTGACAGCAGAACTATTATGACTATACATGCTGAGTATTACACTGGCACACTCACCAGATAATTCTTTCATTGAAAATTGAGTATTTTCAAATATTGCTGCAGTTCAATATTTTATGTAAGTCTACTCATTATTTCTTCTGAGATATATGGCTCTAATATATATTTGACACAATAGATTTATATACAGCCCAATATTCTAGAATTTACTAATTGTTTTTAATTTAAGATAGAAAAGACAAATTTTAAATCTTAGCAGTTTAAAATAAAATGCCTTTACGATATTTGCCAAAGATGCCATAGCATGCAAAAGTGAAAAAAAAAAAGAAACAAAGAAAAAGGTGGGATTTTTCTCTGCCACAAAGCTTGCCTTTTAGTTTCCTAACTTTTTTTTCCAGACTCTAGTTTTTACACATTAAACATGCAATACATTAGGTGGAAGATAACTATTTTTGTATATGTTTTTTTTTTTTTTAATTTCTAAATTATATGATTGCACACCTGTATAGATACTATTGCTATCCTTATTTTTTTTATTAATGTTTACTTGACATCCAATTCAACCCATATTGCATAAACCCAAACTCTTTATCAAAGAGTATTAAAAAAATAATCTATTCAGAATTGGGAGACCTCATCAGTAATTTATTCTTGAGATTTGACAAGAAACATCTTATAAAGTAGTTGTAAACCAAACTGGAAACAAATTCTATAATCATTATTTTCTTGTGTTTTGGAAAAGAACATTTTGGCATTCTTCTGACCAACCATATATTCTTGCTAATAAGGACAGTACAGCCTTAATGATCTGAAACTCCTTTATCTGGGAGATATAAGATTCAGTCACACAAATGAATTGTTGATAAACTAGGGTCATTGAGCAAAAGATCCTGCAGAGTTTGTAAGCTCCACAGGATGGAAACTCTCTCCTGCAGAGTTTTTCTTCTGAGAAACAAGTGAACTCTGCAGGCTCAGACATTTCTTTACACAATATTTTAAACACAATAAAACAGATGTGCTGAAGCAGTCCCGCCACACACCAGAGTCTGAGATAACTATGTTTTGGTTATCACAGTTATACAGTTAGATGTGTGTTGTGTTTGATTTGTCGATTTTGTTTTTTAATTAGTGCTGCTAGATCATTTTTAGATTTTGTTTTACATTTCTTTAAGGATTCCTCCAGGTTTTTTTTCCCATTCTCACCTATACTAGATAAAAGGCAAAAGTCTAGAATGAACTTTATTATGCAATGCTTTACTCCAAGAGGTTAAAAAAGAGGTAAGGATTGGTTACTGAGTCAGAATTTGTCTGACTCAGAATTTGTATTCCCTACAGACTTCTCTTCACTGTTTTTATACAAGGGCAGCAAAAAAACAGTTTGCCTATGACAACGAGTACAAAGCAGCAGTGTCTGCAAAGGACTGAAAACGCTCTAGCAACATAAACCATATATTACATTAGGGTACAATAAAAAAAGTTCAATCTTAATATGAATTATTTTCCTATAATTTCAAAGTATTTAGTTTTTAGAGGAAATAGAAGAATTTTCCTGCAGAGGATGTCTGAGAGTAGAGCCATCTACTATTCTAATACCCTGTAATAAGCAAGGTAAGTGAGATTTAACAACTCTGCAGGACTTAAGTTTATATCCTGCTTGGAAATTATAAACTAGAGGTGCAGGCAGCCCTCTCTTTTTCCTGCAGCTCCTGTGAAGGAGTAGTGATTTTATTACATACTGAGCCTTTTTACCACTACACAATGCATTTCTGATTTTGTTGATCATGCATTTTAAGAATTTAGGTGTACTGAAAACACAAAGGACATATTTTGATAGATTTAAATCAGAAGCTCCTCACTTGGAAGCAAGAAGAAATATCTAAGAATGTTTTGCATATGCAGATTAATTAAAAGTGGATTTAGATAGCAAATATTTCAATTAAAATGGAAACTGGATTTTTTTTTTAGTATTTCTTAGCAAAACCTCTGCTCTTCACAGCTGACTTATTAATTAACATCAGTAGAAAAAAGTCTCCCATGAAGACACCCTATTTTTTTTAACAAATTATGATATTTTAGTGTGTCACAAAGGAAGCTAAGGTAATCTAATGTACTTTAGACCTGGCTGAGAGTAAGTTTTCTGTCCAGCAACTCAGCTGCCATCTTAGTCAGTGTAGAAAGCCGGCATGGCTTTGTCCTTATTCAGTCAGACTTCTTGTATTTCATTTTAAAGGCTGTGAAACCTGTTAGTTTAGTACAGGCCATCCTCTTTATCTTTTTTACTGGACCCAGTATCCCAGCTTCCTCCCAGGCATTTTGCACATGAAGAGACAACAAATGGAAAAGGAAGGGTGACAACTCAGCTGACAGGCTGGTGCAGCGCTCTGGCCACAAAAGAAGCTGGCAGTGACAGAAGGGAGGGGGAATCTAGACATACTTAAAGCAGACATGAAGACTGATGGTAGGCTGAGTGGCTGAGCTGGGCAAGGGCAGAAGTCATGTGGAGGTGGAGCAGACTAGGCTGATTTGGAATTTGGGGATAGGAATAAATAACAAGGCAGATAAATAACTATGCTAGGCAAAGCATGGGAGGCTAAGGAGAAGAGCTTTTGTAACAAAGGAAATTTGACAGTTCTAAATGCATTTAGATGAGTCAGCAGCACTGATTGTCACATGTGCACACGCAGACAGACAAATCTATAGTGCAATGACATTTTTTAACGACACAAAGTTTTTGGTCAATCTCCCATTGGATTTTGGAACACTGGAGCTGATAAGGCTACAGCTGCTCCTCTATCAAGGAAGAGTTCTATCTGGAGCATTTTATCTGAAAATCCGTAACTGTGTATGGTATACACTAGGACAGAAATTTTAAAACACTTCTTAACACTGATAAAGCTAAATATTGTGAGAAAACACTACTGTTAAAAATTTGTAGTGTTATAATTTTTTTTAGTAAGGAGATAAGATAAAAAATACTCTGAGACTCAATTAATTCCAACTGAATTCTCAAAGAATATACAAACTGAATGTAATTGATATGGTAATACTTTTTCTTTAGACTACTTGCAAATATCTGAAAATGAAGAAAATAAATTACTTACTATTCAGTATATTTAAAAAAAATACTACAAAAAATAGCATTAAAGAAAAGCTTCACCTCTTCTTATAATGGCAGCAACACAAGGAGCTATAAAGAAACTGCATTCTAAGACAGTATAAACCACTGCTGTTCACAAGCAGCTGAGTCTTTGGGATGAAATCAGTGGGAGTTGCACTGTTTACTTTAATGGAGCTATCATTTTACTCCTTTTTCATAGTAGTTGTTTTCTAAATTGCTACTTGCATTCACTTATCAATTTTCTTTAAGTAACACAGTATTTACAACATCAGCATGTAGTAGCATGAATTGGGTTAGCACGCTCTTGTGCTGTGGGTTGCACTTGCAGTTAACCCACCAGTGCCACATAATCATACGGTGGTAGAGACAAAAACTTTTTAACATGGTTTCCCTCTGAAAAGGAGTCCTTTAATGTCCTATAGACATAGGGCTCTTCTGTTGGCTCAGAATCACTGGTGGAAGAAAATGATGAATTCTTATCTCAGCTGCATTCAAGTCTAGTGAGAAGCAAGAGCATTTGAACAGGAATTCATTCAAGAGTTCCCTAGAAACTGTAGCAGAACATAGATTTAGTTTTAAGTAGAATGGAATATAGGCACTAACCTTAAGAGTTCTGACCCCTAACTACAATGTATGTCATTGCTATTTGTAAATTTTTTTTCCTTGAAGCCTGAGTATCTTGTCTTGAAGCAACTGAGTATATTAAAGTATCTCCCTTTTCCATCAGACCTGTTAATTACATTTTCAGCTTATGTCTTGCATTTTACTGAAAATGTGTCTGTATAACCATTTTCCTCTGTATTAAGAAAAAGTGTTTACTATGATAATACATATGATGAGCAAATCATAGAATCATTTAGGTTGGAAAAGACCTCTAAGATCACCAAATCTGAATATTAACCCAGCAGTGTCGAGCTCATAACTAAACCTTATCCGTAAGCAGCTCATTTACACATCTTTGAAATACCTCTAGGGACAGTGACTCCACCACTTCCCTGGGTAGTCTGTTATAATGGCTGAAAACTATTTTGGGGAAAAAACCTTTTCCTAGTACCCAAACCAAATATTTCCTGGGACAACTTGAGGCCATTTATTGTCCAAACCCTTGTTACTCGGGAAAAGAGACCATCTCCTTCCTCACTACAACCTTTTTTTAGGTAGTTTTAGAGAATGATAAGGTAAACGGAGCTAAACCATCCCAGCTCCCTCAGCCACTCCTCATCACAGTTGTGATTTATATCCTTCACAAATTTTGTTGGTGTTCTTTGGATACACTCTAACACATCACATCTGAATCAGGAAATGATAGTGATCAGTTTATAAGCATTTATATTTATGCAGATTACTAAATGTTGCTTGGGAGTGTAAATTAATTGTTTAAAACAAAAAAAAATGGTAATGTTGCGGTCTTAGGCAAAAGAATGAAGCATGAAGCATGTAAGCCAGGGAATGTATTTTGTAGAGATTTGGATGTTATCTAGATCAGAAATTATGAACTACTAGCATCTCTGCAATGTTTGGTAGTGGCAGAGATTTGCACTGGTGCTGACAATGCTTTATAAAATAAATTTGCTACTGCTCTCAGGAACAATTTGTTGCAAATGACCTTTACTGCTGAAGATGAAGACAAAGAAAGGACATGAGATAATATAGAAATCAAAACCAAGGTTAAATAAAACCTGCTGAGCATCACACTTTCAAGTCAGTTATAGGCAACGATAGGCTTTGTAGAGATCACTCTACAGCCACGTGAATCTATAAGATTAGATGGGCCTAATAATTGTTCTAGCATATAGCCTGCAAATTTCTTAAAGCAGATGCTCAAGCAGATTTACATGCAATGAAAGTTTTATGTAAAAAATTCACCTCTTTACAGTCTTTCTATTGAAACTTAAAAATATATGTGAGATGATAAGAGGTATGGGTACTTTCCCTTTCACCTACATGGTTTGTGCATCTAAATTGTAAACAAATGTAAGAACACTTGCACTCATTCCTAAACAATCTTTCAGTCCATTGCAGTAAAAGCAATATAATATAGATGAAGTGCTTATTTCTTCAGATTATACCTAATAACCTAAAAAGTCATTTTCAGTCACAGTTCACTGGAGTTAATTTTAAACCACAATATTAAAGTCAAGGTGTCTTCACAATTAACTAGGCATTAAATACAAATGTGGTCTGATATATTGAGTTAAATAAATGCAAGTAAACCCTTGCAGGTAAATGAGAACAGGCTTAATAAAAAATAAAAATGAACTCTCTGTGTAGGTGTACACTCAGCATTGTGCATCAGTATATCTCAGATGCTATAGCAGACCAGGAACATTTGAACCAAGTTTATGTCACTGTGAAGAATACTTAATTAGAAGTTACTTTTTGGAATTGGCAACATTTAATGAATTCTTACAAATTAGTTCTCTCTGGGCATAGATTACAGCAATTTGTGGTATAGTAATGTATCTTTAGAAAGATGCAGGAAGACAATTTCAGACAACTTGGGTATTTGCTGGAAAAAAAAAACCAAATAGTGGACAGAAAGTCATTCTTTGAATTCTTTTTTTTTTTTCATATCCTTTCACCATGAGTAGCTTTACTCATCAAGAATAAGATGAAGCAGGTTAATTGCTCCTGGAGGCTAAAGTAACTTAAACCTAAAGTCCACTATATATATTTAACTTTGTAAGAAGTTTCCCATTGTATTTGTATTTTCTATTACCGCTACTAAACAGAAGTGTGAACAGACTCCAGAGTTATTAAAAAAGGGGAGAACCATGCAGAAAACAGTTCTTTTTCCATCAGACTTATTATCCACATATTTTGCAGAAATAGTTTTTTTAATGTATTATAATGTATTATAATAAATTATTTTAATGTATTATAAAAGAAATTACACTGAATTTGTCAAATTTTAGAGGATGGGGTCATTGGTTGTTAGTTTTCATTTGATTATGTGGTCAGTTATTGCTTTTCTACTCTCCCATTTTAATGATTCAATAAAACAGTATTAATAATATATAACAGAAGCTGCCTCGTCTGTTAATCCTAGTTGTTTATTTCCTGCATCTCAGAAGAAAAGGATGTATTTCAGTGATGATCAGGAAACCTCATCCATTTTCTTTTCATGTTCTTATGTCTGGCTTAGAGGGTAATACAAGAAATGGTATAAATTACTTCAATTTGTTAACTGCATATATATGTGTATATTTCTTAAGAAATTTTCAGTTTGTCCTTGTCATATATCTATCTATATCATCTATATCTATATCTATATCTATATCTATATCTATATCTATATCTATATATCATCTATATCTATATCATCTATATCTATATCATCTATATCTATATCTATATATCAGTAAGAAAACTATTTTAACTATTATAAATACAGAGCTAATTGAAAAGAGGTTTGTGGGCTTTTGTCTCTCAAAAAAACTGTCATAAAGCCAGTAATCTTTCTTCAAAATGTTTTACTTTTCTTTTGACAGTTCTGAAAACAGACTTAGATTGGCTGGGGAACTTCTGGGTCTAATTTAATTATGTTGTGAATTGGTGTGAAAGTTTGCTAGGATATAAATGAAGCTGTTGTTTCAAGCAGTCTCAACAAGGGAAGCCTGAAAGGATGACGTCCATCAGAAATGAGTTTTCTGAGAGGTTTGCAAAGCTGACTGTAAGAAGTGTTTTCAATGCCATTTTCTTTCTACTGCAAAAATCTTACATGTCCTCTACTTAACATATGAAAGAGGAAGGAAAAAAATAACCAGAGCTGGAGGATTCAAAGTAAAACAATACTGTACTGTCAGCCACTTGTTTTGTACCCTAGTCTGAGGCAGAGGCTGCTTGAAGACTAATAACTGCTGCAAGCTTGAAACCTCTGGGTAGTTTTACATTTTCAAGTGTTTCCACAGGGTAGGCTCCACTAAATGAGGGCTATGCTTGAACACACGATTATGCATTAAGCAAGGAGTGGCAGAGTAACATCTCATGCATTGGACACCTCTGAAATATCTGTTTTAGCTGAATCCTAATAGTTTCAGATGCAAATGCATCACTTGAAAAAATAATCAATAAGCAAGTATGAGTACTGCTAACCTGAGGAAGCAGGTGGTATATCTAGGTTATATTTGTAGTCACTGAATTTGTTCCATGGGTTAAAAATTCTGGTAGAACTTTTAATTTCCAAATCACAGTGCTAGATAAGCTAAACCTGAGTGTAAATAATGCCTTTCAGATAATGGAAGCAAGCTGTAATACCAATAGGAATTTTACTGTATCCATAGCTCAGGATACCTTATCTCATCAAGGTAAAAGAAACAGTTTCATAATGACCTGAGGCTTGCATTAGTAGTGTTGTAATAACTTAGTAATGGGGGAATTTGGTCAGTACTGTTGCAAGAGTTTAATAATGGGGGAATTTGACACCAAATTAAACATTTGCTATCACAGTCTCTCTTGGTGAGAAATGTAATTGAAAAAACAGGGAAGAACCATAGCCATTCCCAGATCAGTGGATTACTTCCACCATCACCTCTATCAAAATGTTTAGCTCAATAAACAATTCTTAAAATTTCAAAAAAGAAAAATTAGCAGAGTTGTTAAACACAGGAAATATGGTGGTTTTGATTCACAATTATCACAGATAAAGTACCGACTTCAGACACTGCATTGAGGAATTAAACGATATCATATAGATGATATTGGTGAAAATAGAATAATCTGTCTACCCTGACTCAAATAATAAATCAGAAAATTATTTACTGTTTCTGAAAAACACAACACTGCAAAATTATAAAAAAGTCATGCACAAATCACTCCCTAACTGAAAAGTCATTTCAAGGTGAAATAAAACAGGACTTCCAAATCTCAGTTTTCATTCAAAGGAGAAATTTAATCTGCATCTTTTTTGAAATATAAATGGATTCTAGTTCATAATAATAAATTGCTCTACCTGTAAATATGCAGGGATATTTAACTCCATATATTTCTATAGCCCTGTAACTGACTTCTGGCTGACATCTCAATCCAAAAATGAACTGATCTTCTTTAATAGAAACACATTAATATAATTGGTGGATGTATAGTAAAAGAGGTCCAGAAGTTCACTTTACTCAATTAAGATATTTAAAGGCTACCGTGGAAAAATAGAGATTTCAGAATTTTGCCTCTGAATCCCAGAAATTACTGCTAGTAAATTCTGCTTTGACCCAAATACATGCCCTTTGGAACACACAAAGAAGCAAAGCTACATTTCTTGTTCAATAAAATCAGAAATATAGTTGTACTACATTTCTACTGTTTCTACTTTCTTCCATTCAGGTTCTACATCAAGTTTCCTTTAATACAATACTCATGGTAAGAAACTACTACAAAACAGGTTAAAGAAATGGCAAAGGCATTAAAAAATGCAATTAGGCATTTCAAGAAAAACAAAATTACATATAAATTAAAAGGATAAAAGTTTCAGATCTGAAAATCTCTATTAGTATGAACTATACAAAAAGTAGAGGTCTGGTGTGAAAGACAGCAATTACTGTCTGACCACAGGTATGGTTAAATAATATAGTTTATATGTATAGATAGAGAAATAGGCCTTACTAGAAAAAAACAAGCTTTTTCTACAGTTCCTGAAATACAATCGAGCTTACTTTAATATATTAGCAATTCTAGCATTCTAAATGTTATTCAGATTATAATATTGTTTTATATAGCATTTTCACTTTTTTTTTCTTGAGAAATGTCTACTGCAATTATGAACATATTTTTTAAGAAATATAACTAGATTTGCTAGAATGCAAGCTCATCCTAAATTGATGTCTTGCATTAAATGTCTGGCAGTTTTTGGGGGAACATTACATAGCCATTTATTAACAACAACAAAGTCTGTTTTATTTCTTTAAAAAAGTATGACTATTTAGACAAATGTCAAAAAGGATGATAAACATTATCTATACAAGATAGACATGTGCTATCCTGTGAAAGATAATCTGGGTAGTCAGCAAATCCCTACTGGCACAAATGTGAGGAGACACTGGCCAGAAAAATCTGTCTGGTTTTCAGATTGTGTAACACTTTTCTTACAGAAATAAAAGGGTCTCTCACTAAAATCCTAGCTGTCATATTAGCATTAAATCTGTGCCTGCCAGCAAACATGGTAAAAGGTTTTTAAAGGTTTTCAGTGTAAATGCTATTTTTCTGAGAGCTTAAACAATACTACAGAAAATGGCTCTGGGCTGAAGTGTGGAATATTGCATATCTAGTAGAAAGTGTGTCTTTAGGCACTTATTTTTTAATTCCTTTACTGAGATAGGTCATAATCCTGAAAAGCAATGCTTAAGTGAAAGTAATAGGACACAATCCCTAAGAATGTTCAAGCACTGGGCACACAACATACAACTTGCAAGCTGATCCTCCTTGCTGGGATCCCAATCAGAACTCGATTCCTTAGAATTCCTCTAAATTAAATTGATTCAAGACTGCCACAGTTTAAAGATATTTTCTATGGATTAAGAGTTGAATTCATATATTTCCATGAGAAAACTCTCCATGAGTATTCATGCATAGGCATTTCTCCATCTTTCTATTACAAAAGAAGAACCAGAAGTACCACTGAGACACCAATCTCCACTGAATTAATCCCATTTGCCCCAAATAGAGCTCCAGAACAGCCACCATGAAGGTACTTAGAAAGGGAAACATCAGTACCAGTCATGGAAAGAAAAACTGTGAATAGAAACAAAGGCCTTATAAGGTCACAAAAGTTGAAAGAATAATGCACCAATTGAACAAATGCTAGAGTGACATCCAATCTGCAAATGTACAGAAAACAAGATGAGCAAATACTATGTATCCCTAAAAAAAAAAAAAAAAAAAAAAAGGCAAAAAAAAGCAAAGCGTTATTGCCTGCAAAAATACAAATTAACACATCAGATTAAGAAGAAAAGCCTTCTCATTATATATCTCACCTAGTCCATACTGGAAACATAGGAGTGATCCTAGACTGCACTTCTATTTGTGCCACCAAATAGGCATTAGCACAAAACACCTAGGGAATGACCCCAAAGTATGTGTGAAATACAACACATTGAGTTGTTCCTAAAGATTGGCATTTTTTTAACAAAAAATTCAATTGCTGTTAATTTTGTCATTGAAACTTCTAAAATTTTTTGCCACCTCTCAAGATAGTCAGAAAAAGAATTCATCCCTACAATAAAAGGCAAAATAGTGTTTTAAATAGCATACCATCTAGTTAACAATATCAGAATCAAAGGTTTAAACATTTTAGAAAACATTGGCCAGCTCTATGTGTTAGTAATGATATATATACAACAATTTTGAGTCAACACCTCGCTTTGATTTCAACCACTGGAGCTCAGTATCTCTGCAAACAGGGTCATAAATCCCTAATAGTAACTGGAGCTAAATACTTTCAATCATTACTTAATGGAAAAAAAAATATAATTAATAGCATGTTATAGAATAATGATAAGGTACACAAGCCTACTTTTTAGCTAAATATCATTAGCCTGTAAGAAGGAATTAGTAGATGTCCATAGAGCCTGAGGTCATACCTCAAGAAAAAAGAGTTTGACACTGAAACCTGGAAGGTATACAACCACAGCAAAAGTAGTTCTGAGAACAGGCTTATCTGGGGTACTTGAGTAAACCTAGCCTTCAACACGTTAACAAATGTTATGTATCTGAGCATAATTAGACCTGATTTGAACTATTTTAAGTTAAATGCTGCAGTCTCCTTTATGCAGAAGCAGGAAGCTAGTTACTGGATGAATGGATTTTGCCTGAGAAAGTGAGGATATTTCAACACTAGAAAGACAGAAAAGATTGCCATGTAAAAAGAGGACAAAAATTACATTAACATTTCACAAGTGGCAGCTGCTGAGATCAACAAGGGGGGCAGTGCTTGAAGTGACTGTGCTTGTCTACTTTAACTGAAGAGATAAAATTCCTTATTATTACATTGATTTAAAAAAGGTAGTTTACAACACCATGTGTTTTGATATTTTTATTTTTCTGAAGTAATAAAAGAACTTTTAAAAAAAACCTAGACTTGTTCCAAATAGTTTCTAATTCTCTCTCTCATAGGGGCAACTATTTCATAACTATTAACATTTGTTTTACTGATGTACTACTCTACTGCAAAATTTAATTTGTTTTAGTGTGAAATAATAAATAAGAATATCCAGCCTACATGTGATCTGTAAAATTCAACAGGAAGGGGAACCATAAAGACGTGCATAGGTTAAGCCCAAGGTCAAACATATCAGCAGAAACAAATTCAGAACTTCATAGATTAGCTGAATTCCTATTAATTACTATGATTTTGACATCTTTTGTAAAACTGCAGGTGGAGATTGCTTGCTGCGTAACAATGTACTCTAGTAAGTCTCAGTGGGAACCTCCATTTGAAGGAGAAAGGAAGTGATGAGAAAGTGAATAGTAACAAATTGTTAGAAAGATAGTACTCACTAAACAGTTATAAGAGATTCACAAATGATATATTTCACCGACTAGTGAGGGTACATTTATCTCTTGTCTAACACTGCAAACTTACTGACATCTAGAAGATGTAAACTGCAGTGAAAATCAATTTTAATGGAAAGTTAAAATGCAGATACAAAGAAAAGTATCTTTTGTCAGACTTAAATATACTGAAGTCCATATCGGTCAAGTTAATACAAACCTCAAAATATAAAACTCAAGTTGGACATTTAATAAATATGCTATATTTTGGACAAGTGAAGATGGCTTTTGAAAAGGAAATTATTACTTTGTAGACCTACTGAAGCACTTTTTATCATTCAAGAGACACGTGAATGTGAATGATTTGGTTGCCTGGAGTTGCTCAGTAGGAGTCTACCTTGGATTTGCAGAAGGTTTTTCCTTGAGTTTCTCAACTAAGGTTATTATAAAAAGTAAGCAAGTAAGAAGGCAGGCATGTAAAATGAGACTTTAAAAAAAGAGCAGTAGAGAGCTGGAAGTAAAGATCCAGTTCCTGAAACCGAGAGACATTGCTGCTAGACTTTTTCAAAGAGTTTTTCTAGGGCTTGTGTTGCTCAACATTCATAAATAATCTGGGAAGAGGGATGAGGGTTATTGAGAATATTCCTGATTGGAGGTATTTGGGTCAGCCAGGACAAGGACAGACAGCTTAGAGTTCCAGAAATTCAGTACTCACAAGCCTGAGTGACAAGGCAAAACAATGGCAGAATAAATGCCTTGCAAATAAACGTGAAGTGATACACAAGAGATGGAAGGTGGGAAATTTAACATAGTGGGCCTGGAGTTGACAGTCATCATGGAGAAATGAGCCCATAGTTGCATAAGCATCCAGTATTGGTATTCAGTAAGAAACTAAGAAGGAAAAGCTGAGGGAATGATTTTGAAATGAACTTAAGAACTTCTCACGCATCGAAAGCCTTGAGTAGCATGCAAAATCCAAGACAGGGCAAGAAAGATGAATAACCATTATACAGAGTTAGATACTTCTCTTGAAAAGATCTCCAAGGAAGGATATAGATGAGGCTCACAAATCACTGGTGACATAAAGGGAATGGATTGTTTACCATTCGATCAAACCCAATGCAATGTGGATTAAAATTAGGATAGACAAAATCACATCCAAAGCAACAAAAAAAAGTTCTCTATGTACTAAATGAACAGGGCAGTAGACCCATGCAACTCATATATGTTCTAAGACTTAAATAGGTTTGTAGGAATAGATTCAGGAAACCAAAATACAACAAAATCTTATTATTTAGAAACCACATACATCTGATGAAATCTCATCAGCTAAAACTGCTGGAGGCTGGGGAATCTAGTTCTTGTTCTTCTCTTCCCTGGACATATATTTATAATCACTGCCCAGAGACAGGGAGCTGTCCAGACAATTCTTACCCTAATCCAACATGGGCATTCCTCTTTTGCTGTGTTTCCCCATGTCATTACTTTTAGGCAGCTTCCTGAAGCAGGGATGGGGATGAGGCACCTAATCCTAAGTGATGTACGATACATTTAAAATACTTACTTCTCAGTTTTGGATTACTCTTGGAGGGTAGAAGGCAAGAAGAATCATAAAATGTAAGTGCTACAGGACTTCACTTATAAACTCAGGCATCTTTTATTGGATACTGAAATGGATTTCCAAAATGTCAGAAATTTTTCACCCCTTTAGGATAGTTCAATGAGTTTTTTGCATTATCATGTCCATGAAGTTTCTTGCTTAAAATGCTAGTACCTTATAAGTGAATCAGTAGACAAGTGCAAACATGGAATCTCTCTGAAAAGTTAACAAGTCTCCCAAGGAGAATTGCCCTTTGCCACTGAAGAATATCTCCTGGCAACAATTGGAATACCAATGAGATTAAATGTAACTTCCTGTAAAGCTTTTCAAATGAAACAACCCGGTTTTATCATAGCAATAACCAGTAACACTTCATTTATTATGTACATTAATTATTGCTGAATTATAATGGATTGTCTAAAAAGTTGTATAATATTCACATCAATACTAAATTAATTCATTATGACGAGTGTAATTACAATGAATACTAACTAAATTAATGATAGCCAGACATGCTAGAAAAAGTGTTACCCATTTACTTGACATGTTCCAAATGGAATATATTTTGTCAATGTTTTTGGAAGAGTAGTGTGAAGAGTTCAAATAGTAGTGAGAAGCAGAGTGTTTAGCAGAAGTTTTTTTTAGTATCATTGAACAAATTATTTTACTGTATGTTCAGCTTCTATGCACATATATATCAATAATGCAATCTGAATGCATTATCTGAATCAAATAAAACTAGAAAATTTCCAAATCAGTCTTATGCTTCTTTTTGTATTTAGTTTCACTTATACACACATATGAATAAAATCCTAGATGCATGGTCAGAAAAACAAGAAGTCGGGAAACAGACTGTTTATGCTGCTGTGCCCCAGTTTTGCACTCCAGTATTCATACTGGTGTGCACTCTACAGATCAACCATGTTCCAGGCAAAGCCTGATGTCAGGTGGTATGTTTAGCATGCTTCTGCATTTATATTTCTTGACCTGTTGGCCTAAGCCTTACATAAACTATTCTTGCCGATGGCAAAAGAAATCTGGCTTGGGAATTGTATCTGTAGCCACATGCCAGATGTCTCCCGAGCTCTCACAGGGCATTAATTGTTCACCAGTTTTCAAGGAAGAACACAGTTTTATCCATAAGATAAAATTTTAGTGGATGTAGAAAAATAAAACGTGATGTCTAATTCAAGAGGGGAAACAAAAAGAGTTACTTACAATGCTCTTTTCAATCAATGGAATGCAATTTTGCCGCCATCTGTGAAAGCAAACAGAGCAAAAAAAAATACTACTTTACATAGGTCACAGAATTATATAAAAATTATTTACAAGTAAAGAGAGTATAATTAGATGTTATAGCACTAATAGGCAACTAAAATATATACTTAAATAGAATAAATACTTATTCTTCCTCTACTTTGATTCAATACTTTGATTCAAAGACAACGTCATCAAGTGGATTCTTCTTTTGCACTAATATATCCAATACAACATAAACTGTAAGAAACATTCATTGCTTTGTCCAAAGAAAAGACAAATCAGTGGATTAGTAGGGCAAACAAGGATTGAAAATGCTGCAAAACACTTGACAAAACATCAAAACACAGCTTGATTCTTTGTACACACAACAGAAGACACAAAGAAAAAAGTATCATCCTTTAACTTTTCCTGTATTGTATTTCAGAGGAAGATGAACTGTAGCCTTCTGGCAATCGCTAATGCAGTGTTTGTATTCTGTGTTGAAATTATCCACTTGGGTGCTGCACTGCAGCTCCCTTGGCTATTTTGACACTGCATCCAGATGCTCCAATTTTGCTTCAGTGACTCAAGAGCAGAGCCAATATGCCTTAAAGCAATGTTCAAAGGGCTAGGTCTTGATGAACAATTAAAGCACTCAGAGAAAGTGTTTCTGAACATCCCTGACTGGTGCTGAAGTGACTTAAGTGGCCTTAGTGTGACATCCAGGCAGGGAATATGTAATAGAAAAATTCAGCTCTACACTCAAGGTGAATGTGGATTTTGCCCCACTTTTAAGAAAAAATAAAAAAGCGCAAGTACAAAATAAAAATATTCATGATTTTAACTGTAGTATATCAGTTCTAGAAAGGGGGAATATTTGTCTGCTTTATATAAACCTCCTTAAAAAGCCTACTTAGAAATTTATTGAAGTTGCATTTGTCATATATTTCCACTTTCTTCTTTGAGATCAAAATAATTTACTGTTTGAGCAAGACCTTTTAAAGTGAATGTGCATTCCTGTAGAATCTAAGAATAATTTCACAGAAAATAAAGACCAATGTACTTCAATGTACTTCAGTAGCCATAAATGAAAAGTTATCTATCTTAAGCACTGAGTGTTATTATTCCAACTGTGAAATATTTATGGCATTGGAAACTCATTTTGGAAAGTATCATTCATTTAATTGGAGAAAAACTTCATCTATTAAATGCCACAAAACCAGAGAAATATATAAGGCTTCATCACATCCACAACACAGGCCCTGAAGCAAAAACTAGAGGCACCTGATCATCTGATGCTAAGACAAGTAATAATTTTTTAAAAATTTCTTACTTATGAAAAACAAATAATTATAATTTCATATGTGCTTCACATATTTTTTGTGGAAAAAAGCATAATTTAAGCTATTTTATTTATTATTTCATATTTTCATTTTTCATTCTAGAGACTTCCTTGGTTTTGAGAAAAAATAAGCCAGGGAATGTTCCCATTTTTGCAAGAGTTTCACTCTGGGGTTTGTTAAGGGTTTATATATATATATATATATATGTATGTATGTATGTATGTATGTATGTATATGTATGTGTATGTATGTATATATATATTTGTGTGTGTGTGTATATATATGCGTATATTTTATTCACGTTCCTGAGTACGAATTTATTCTTCTGATAAGAGATGAAGTAAGAAAAAAATTTCAGGTGACAAGTATCATTGCAGAGGGTTTTATCTGAACAATGACAGTGCCTGATTTAGGTTGCAAGACACAGATCTGATACAGGACATAAGCTAAGACTGAGGAATGCCCTGAAAAAAATTTTGTGGGGGAGAAAAAAAAAAAAAAAAGAAAAAAAAAATCACTGCAAAAATTCACTTTATGATCCCTCCAGCACCTTCTGCTCCTTTGTTTCTTTTAACTTTGCATTTGGTTGCTGCTGCCAGTTATCTCACCTACTGTGCTGAGCGGGCAGGACAGAAGAAACACACCTGAGTTTGCCTGCCCTGCTCATTTCACAGTCAGGTTAGAGGTTCCATCAAACCCTGCATGCAGTGCAGAAGTTGTTCCTGTACTAAATCTTCATATTTGCATCTGCTTTATATGAATGGAGAATCACTTTAAAGATTTGCATCTTGGACGCTTGTTTTGAATACTGCTAAATCCATTTTTTTTTATTTTGCGAAATCCGTAAAGTAAGAGAAGATTCTTAGATATGAAACTGAACATGAATAAGAATTATTATTAAAAATATTACTATTTTAATACACAGTTTAAATTGAAGAATGTACAGGTCAGAGGAAAGAAGTAAAGATTGATTATTTATATTGTATTATTATTTTCACTTCTGTAGTTCAGAAATAATTTTCAGTCTTAGAAATAGAGCGCTGGCTGAAATATCCTAATTTCTCCATAATGGAAACTAGATTTAGTTCTGTGGACTAAGAAGGTCCAGCATTATCAAGAAAGACAGATGACCAGTTACAAATAGAATTCAGGATGTTCTATTAGCAACACCTTTTGCTTGAAGAATGCACTGCATCTTCTTGCAAGAAGGTCAACAAGCAACAAAGTAAGAGTTAGCAAATACAGCTGACTCTTCCAGAAAGACTGTTGATATCTTTGGGCTTCCTGATTAGAAGTCTTCCAGAAGAATGCATTATTTTGGGAGAACTGATACATATGAACAACTCTGAGTTCAAGTACATTTCCTATCAGCATTTAATAAAAAAGCACAAGCAACACAAATCTATCAGATATTTCAAAACCGTTGTCTGATTAGAAGTGAGAGCAGTTGGCCTGCCTAAATACCTTCTATGGTATAACCACCTTCTAGGACAATTAATGTACAGAGAATATTCCCTTTCCCCATGAAATGCATGTTGGATCTCTTGGAATATGTTTAATCAAAAAATGAATGGATTTCTTTGTTTTTCTGGGTAAACTTCTGAAAGGGGCAGCTGAAGAAAACTAGTCACAAAGGTTTAGGAAACTTGGTTATTGGGCTTGTGTCTTGATCATTCTAGTGTATGTATCTTCTTGGAGAAGAAAGGACACTGTTATTGACCGTTACTCCACTGATATAAATTAAAATCTTGGGAAATAAGATTAACACCAAGTGCTTTTTCTAGGTACCATTCTTGTCCTTTATTACAGCTCTAAAGTAAGGGAAAATCATTCACTAAATTAAGACTCTGGAACTCTGGTTTTCACATCTGCTGCCAGCAAAGCTTCTGTGTGACTCTGTATAGATTTGCAATATTTGACAATTTGTTCTGTATCTGTACACTACTACTGAGACATTTTCCTGCAAGAGATGAACAGATCTGAAAGATCTGACCTTTGCAGGTAAGATTTTTCTAGCTTGATTTTTCCCCATCAAAAGAAATTACCTATACTTTGTTCTGGCTTTTCCTCACATCCATTGGCAATGCAAAAGGTAGAAAAAAATGACTCAGATTTCATAAATGGTCAGTGTTCCTTTTGTATTGGTCCTTCTTCCTGAATTGAAGTAAGCACTCGTGGCCAGCAAGTACTTTTATTCCTTCTTAATAGAGGTATGCTAGCTCAGCTCAGTACAGTTCTTGCATTAGGAAGTGTTAGGAAACATGGAAGTATATGCAAGAGGGCTTTAAGTATTATGTAAATAATTTTCATTTAGCTGTTTTAACAAAAAGGGTATTGAAAAAAAAAAATCAGTCATCTTCCCCCTCCTCTACAATACCCCTGCAATTTAACTAAAATTAGGGACAAAATAATCCATACTTTAATTTCATTTGGAACTCACAGAAATATTCAGGAAACATTTAGGAACAAAAAAGGTGAGGAAGAATTATCCTCATACGTTCCCAAAAGTAGCATTTTTCTTCAGTCGTTAATTTGTATACTTGCCAGAGACATAGGCAACCCTGCAGAAGCTATTTAAACACAAAACTAAAGAACTGGAAATGAAAGATTAGGCTTACACGCTCTTTGTAAATCATTCATGGCAGTAAAGAGAATCCCCCCTCTCTTCACTTATTCAATAGCTCTGTGGTTAGGGCCTCATCTGATATACAATGTGGGACAATCAGGTTCAAGACCTTGTCTGCACATTCTTGAACCCACATTTTCACCTTCCCAAAAGAGTTCTTAAACCAGAGAGAAATCTATAATTGGCTTCTCTCGATCCCCACAGAAAAAGCTGTTCTGCATGGATTATTTAAATACTGAGTCAAAGAGAGAGAATGACTCTTTGGTCTGGTGGTTAAAGAATTCACTTGAGAGGCACACAGCTCGGTCAAAGTGGCAAGATAGTTCAGGTGAGAGCATATCACTGCAGAATATCCAGTGGTTAGTGATTCTCCTGGAAGGTAGAAAAATAAAGGTTTAAATCTCAGTCAGGGGGAAGGTTTTGAAACCTAGGTTCCTATATGTAGGAGTTATTGCATTAAATAACATATGGTAAGATCTTCAGTGTTGCAGGGGTAGAGGTGAGTGGGTGGAGAGGAGAAGACAAAGAAGAGAAACAGTTGTTATCTCTTCACTACTAGTTTTGTAAATCTATTCCTGTTCCAAAAAACAAAGCCATCACAAATTCAGTCTGAATTCTGACAGCTTTTTAAATTGTCAGCAATCAGTTTATTCACTAGAGTTACATTCAGATAGCTAATGCAAAAAGACATTGTCTTCTTTGCAGGCTCAGATTAGACTCCCAATTAAAGACTAGATTATTTTTTTTTTCATTTATGAAGCTGCCCTGTACATATAGTGTACATATACAGAATAATCCTTGTGAAGTTAAGATTAACTGCTATTTAAGAATTATTGTATGAATTACATTCTAAAATTCTGTGAGATGAGACAGAAATATTACAGTGAAAGCTCATTTAACATTTCAAATTGGGCAGGGTATATTCATCAGACTTTTTATGAGAAAGGAATTATCATGGGGGTTTTTTGGTGGGTTTTTTTTTTTTTTTTTTTTTCTTTTTTTTTTTTTCTTTTTTTGGAGAACATATGTGGACACAAAAGAATTCAGTATGGTTCATCTGGAACTAGTATCTTCCTATTTCTTACATCATTGTTGTCAGTCTCCTATTTTAATGCAGTATTTTCTATTTAATTTATTATACAGGGCCTCCAAACACACATTTGAATCTGTCTTATGAGAAACTTAATCATTTTATACAATAATAGAAAAATAAACCTAATTCCTGAGTACTTGCCATCAAAACTTATCTGAGAATTCATTTACTTACCTGAATTTTATCTAAAGATTTTTGTTGTTGTTTATATTCGAACAAAGCATTATTCACTTACAGTATTTAAATCCTATTTTTCTTTCAATGTCAATATTTCTCTCCTACAACTTCATGTTTTTTCTGACATCATTCAGAGGTTCCAGAGATATCAGTGACAAATTAACTGAATGTAAATCTTTTAAACACAAACTGAATTTCAACAGGAAAAGGTTGGTGAAGTTGAAAAGTTAAAATAGAAATAGCTTAATACAATTACTCCAATAATTTAATTTGTCCAATACATATAAATGTTACATATTCAGAAATACTCATTCTCAGGCCACTCCTACACAATATTATTGCCTGCTGGCCTCTAAAAGCACACAGTCACTATTGAATTCTTAACAAGAATGTAAGGATATGCTGCTGCTTTCACACAGCACTATTTTACACCACATGAGTGCAGGCAAAAATAAGAAAATATTTTCAAAATTTCCAGCTAACAGCAAGAGTAAATTATGCTCATTTGTATAGATTTTGCTTCTTGTGGGAAGCCTAACTTTATGATTCCTATGTTACATTCTCCCCACAGCACTTCCAAAAAAGTGAAATATCTCTTCCAGGTACAAAGCACATACATTTTAAATTAAATATCTTGGGGGAGGGGGAATAAAGTTTTAGTGCTGGAAATTCCTAATTTTCAACTGACTCAAAAATAAAAAAAATCTCAATATAAATCTGCTTTATGAGAGTATTTTAGACCTGTAATGTAAAATGAAAAATTATTGAAAAGTGTTGTATGCTAATAACATTCATGTTGGTTTCATCTCAGATATATAAACAGTAGGTGTTATGGGGAAGATCATCCTCTTATGACTGACATTTGGAGCAGGTGTCAGTGTTAGTAATGGGGGTAATTTTTATTTGGATTTTATTGGCTGTTGTACCAGCCTGCTTATAAATTTACAGTGGTCTACAGGTACTTTCAGGATAACCTGACACACTTGTAGAATTTTGTTTTAACTATGTAACAAGTGTTTTACAAAAGAAAAATATTGCTAAGCAAGCTTCAAATATTTTTTAATATATTATGGATCAAACTGTAGAAAAAACACCAAACAAACCATAATAAAAGTGGTTCTCATCACATTATTCAGAAATGCTCATAAGGTGAAAATATCTTAATGCATTCAATATGTACGCAAACTGGAAAAGTTTGAGGTTTTGCTAATTACTTCTATAAAAATACTCAGTTCACACCTATATTAGTTAAATTCACAGATGTAATTTTCCAAAAGCACTGTATGATTTTTCTACCTGCTCACTCTTGAATGATAAGTCACCTATACTTGGTTTCAACTCCAGCATCACTGAGGGTAAAAAAAGCACAAATGGAAAACTCAGTGCCAGGCAAGGCAACTTCCATCATAGAAAAGAAAGTTTATGGCTGAATCCTCCATGATCAGGACTGGGTACAAATTTTATCAGAAATAAAAACCCCGTACATCAACAAAAACCACACCAACAACACTTAGGCAGACTATATTTAGCATTGTATTCCTTTTGTTGTTTTTTAACTCTGGAATAGAGATGGAAAAAGTAAAAATGTACAGCTCAATATAAAAAAATGCAGATTATTTTGGTGAGAAATTAGTTTAAAAGCCATACAGTGATCCTCTGTGACTAAACAAATAATTAGATAAAAAAACCTAACTAAGAAGTGAAAACTAATATAATAAGACAGTTTGGTGGTACATCGCACCATACTCTTATTCAAAATTTTTCACTAATTTATCAGTATGAAAAAAAGACACTCACTTTTTCCTGGGGTATTGGTCTCAATCTTGCATAATAATTAAGGCAGTGTAACAGCACAACTAACTTCAATTCCCTTCTTCTTAATTATGTAACATGAAACTCAAATTTTATTACTTTTGTTGCTGAGAAAAAAAGAGGAAGAAGGCACTGTATTTGTACTGTCAACTCATTTCCAGTCCTCCTAAGGCTCTTTTTTCTTACTAAACTGAGAACCTTTCACAATCTTAAATATCAGTTTTTATTTCTTTAATTGGGTGTTTCTATCAGGACCTTTTCAGTGAACTCTTCACATTTTAATACACTTCTGCTTCACTACTCTAGCTGATTGTTTCAGAGGTTGTGCAGAACACATTCCTGATCTTCACGAAAGCCACTTTCAAGGTCTTTCATATTCTGCCATAATCCCCTCGTAATTACAAAGGCTCTCTTTGCAACAATAAGCAAGTCTGAGAGGAGTTCTATAACCCTACATCACACATTAAATTGTACTTGGACATTTCAGTTAAATGTGCTTCCCTTGAGCCCTCAACTTGCATACAAAATCTGCAAGATGCCAAAACACAAGAACTGAAAGATTATGATGATGGTAACTGTCTCCATACAAAGCATTGATTAAATGAAATACAAAACACAGCTTGGATAAAGGCTTTAGTTGGGGAGCAGTTAAGTCCTCATTAGAAAAGCAAAGTTGACAGAGCTTAAAAACACTTATTTTATGCCTGATAATCATTAATCATTTTTACAGATCTTTTCCTCCCCTAGGACTTTAGAAGTGCTTTTGAATATTCCTCTGTAAGTACTCATACTTTTACTTTTATTTTATTTTTTAGGGAAAAATGGCTCTTCCTGTCAAAGGAAAGATCTTGCCAGATTTTTTAACTTAATTGCAGTCATTCCTTTCAGGTATATGACCCATGAGGTATCAGAAGTCACCCTTCCAATTGCTGTACATGTGTAAAGGGAAAATGTACAATACATACCTTAAAAAATACAAAACTCTGTTTTCCCTCTTGTCTTTTTTCATTCTTTGAGTTTTCTCTATTTATTGCTTGTTGATCAAGAACATAATCATGTGGGGTTATTTTATATCTTCAAAGGGCTGCACCAAGTTCCATCTATAACTCAACCCAAAAATTATGAGGGTCCAGAATAAAATAAACCACTACCCTACACCTGATCTTACCTTGGTCTAAAAAGCTATAGAAAAAAAAGAACCTGTTTTATGCAGTTTGCTGCCAATAGAACTGGCTTGAACTATGTTAAGTAACATGGGGTAAGAATACTGTACCATAAAATAGATCTGACAACTGTCTCTACTTTTGAAAGGCCATCCCTAATGTTAAGATCAATATTGTTTAAAAGCTTGTGATACTAATTTCTGATGCTGTGGCAGTATTAAATATGCCTTCTGTTACCTGTTAGCTTAAATTTTCCAACTTAATATATGCTGTGTTTTTCACTCAATAGAGGACTATTCCTTACAAAGAACTGGGGAAGCCAATGTCTATTGAGTCTAGGGAACCATGCAAATGATTTTCCAAATTCTGGGAGTGAAATCTGAAAGAAAATCAAATTAACTTTTTTTTTCTCATTTATTTTGTTGACATGGTAAACTTAAACACTGATACCAAACACAGGAAACAAGGAGAAAAAAAGATTCCACTAATATGTTCCTCACTTTTTGCTTAATAACAGAGTTCTTTGAACAATCACAAATTCTGTGGTAATCTTACCTTTGCATTTCAGCTTCACCTGAAGGCTATTTAACCCCTATTTTCCAGGAACTCTCTTGTTTGTTGATAAGTGTATTTCTGTCTCTCCTGATGAAACTTCTTAAAACTTTTAATAAATATTCATAGACAGAGATAGTAAAAATTATTCTATTTCTGATTTGTTGAAGCAATTTACGCGGGAAGCCCAAGTTCTAATTACTGTGCAAATGAATATATATATATTGCATAGAAAGTGGAAATACATTGACAAAGGCAGTGTCTGAAGGTGTTACAATTAAGATACTTGCAGGAAAGAAGAGAAGATGCAGATTCAAGTGAGATTTGCCTTCCCCTTCAATATGTGAACTGGTAATTTTTTTAAAAGCTTTTTCATTGAATGAAATGGGCCCGATTCACTTCTTTAATTCAGTTCATAAATTAATTCTGGATTTACCCATTTTCATCCAACTTTGCTACTTTTAAATTAACTGTAGACATATATGTATCTTTATGTATTCAAGTTGACACATTGCTGCAAGTGCAAAAAATACAGTTTGGAAGAATTTCACTGTGTTTCCAGAACAATTGTAGGTTGTTAAAAGCTAATATGGAACATGCAGGTTTTAATTTATTAACCTCATATTTGCAGGTGTAAACTTTGAGTTCTGTCTCCACTCATACTCACTCCACTTTATATTCATTTTAAACCAAGAAATATTTGCCACGAGCAACATCCTACTCCCTTAAAAGCCCGGAAACCAGTGCTAATGTGCAATGGTGGAAGGCACTTTGTAAAGTGTTACTTAATAAATAAAACAAAAGCAACATGGGAATGTATGGCTGTTCCAATATAGGAGCCTCTCCAGAATGCATTATGCTTTAGTAAGAGTAGGACATGATCAGTCAGAGATCACAATAACCAGGCTTGTATCAGAAAAAGGAAACCTCTTCTTCCTCATAAAGCATGAATGGAAAACAGTAAGAGTTAGGAAGTACTCCAAATGTATAGAAACAAGGAATATGACCTTCTTATGAATAATTAAATGAGTGCCTATGGGCTGTATATATCTAATAGTGGAGGTGCACACCTTTGCTTTAGTAAAGGAAGTATTACGGTCTGAAATGTAAGGAATGGTGGTTATTTAACCTGGAGAAAAGGTGGCTCAGGGGAGATCTCATTGGTCTCTACAAACTCCCGAAAGAAGATTATAGTGAGTTGGGGATCAGCCTCTTCTAGTGGCAACCAGTGTCAGGACAATGGGAAATGGCCTCTAGTGGTACCTGGCAAGGTTCAGGTTGGATCTAAGAAACAAATTCTTCACTGGAAGAGCATTCAGGCATGGGAATGCACTCCCCAGGGAAGTGCTAAAGTCACCGTGCCTGGAAGTGGTCAAAAAAGACTGCATGTGGTACTTTGTGATATGGTTTGGTTGGCATGGTGATCTTGGAAGTCTCCTTCAATCTCAATGTTTTTGTGCCATGATTCTATGTGTACTGGATTGATGCAGTACAATTATGTTAGTAGAGGTTAGTTAATAGTTCCTATTATGATAATTTTAATTTTTAGGTTCGAGAACATGACAATTACTCAGTGTTATGAAGCATGACATTCAAATGTAGATTAAAAAAAGGAGAGACCAAAGAGACCCCCTGAACAAATTTCCCTTTTTAGAATGTAACTCAATACTAAGCCTTTTCTTAAACTTTAATTGCATGGAAATCACACTATTAGGGTGGAGAAAGTACCAAATATTTTCCCTAAATGGTTCTTTTTGTGTACCACACTGGAACACAGTGTATACTGACTAAAATAAATTGCATGAAGGAATTACTACAGGAATATTGTCTATACTTAAAAAGTTTATTCAACTTCAAATTATATGCCTATTCATCATAATTACAGCAGTTAACTTTTTTTTGGAGTAAGACCTATTTACAATGAAAATACTGGCATAATACCTTGGAATGCTATTTTGTGCACTTTAAATTTTCTACCGATTTAAACAGATATAACTTTCAAATGCTGTGTTAGCTAAAAAAAAAAAAAAAAAGGCAATTATGGGACCAAAAGGTAAGAAAAAATAGTGTGTGTAGCATTATAGCAACCCTTCACCTGCACCATGCATGTAAAATTCTTCCCCACAGACATCCACAGATTTCAGACTGGATATGAAACTAGATGTAATAATTAGATATTCCTTGGACACCATGTTATATTTCAGGTAAGTATCCTCTCACCCATTAAAATCCTCTACCCATTAAAAATAAATTTAAGTTTTCAGCAACTCAAATTTTATCAGGATTTCAGAGATAACCTATTAGTAAGAACAGAAATTATTCATTCTATTTAAAAGACTTAAATAAAAAATTACATGCTTTTCTACATTGCATATAATCAGCTTTGTATCTCTATGAAATGTTAGGAAAAGTAACTGATGGAATACGAGAACCTTACACATGGTTCCTGTAGTTTAATTTGGACTCATACTAGAATATGGTGGTTTGGTTTTTTCTGGTCTTCTAAACTGATAAAATGGTTGTATGATTTCTACATCTGTGGGGTTTTTTTGTCTGTTTGTTTTATATTCACATATCCCACAAAGCTATTAACTGTCCGCCACAGTGAAAAGGCAAAATCAATGACAATCTGCTGATTTTTACCCATTATTGTCCAATTAAAAATCAGAAACTTATATTTCACAAAATGATTAATGAATTTCGATTTTCCAACTCAAACATTTAAAATAGGACCACCCCTCCAACCTCCCATCCCAAATCAGCTTCCCAAAATTTAAACATATTAATTTCAACTTCAACTACTGTACTAAGTGGTGTCTCTTGTGGTCTAGTTATTGGTAAGAGAGAAAACAGGATCTTACAATTGAAACAGTAATGTATAAAATGAAATAACTGTGTTTATATACAAAACAGACAAACATAATCCCTACTGAAGTTATATTTACATTATACCTATACACAGAGACTCCTGCGTTTATTGGTAAAGAGCTGTCTGGAAGAGTTTACAAATTGCTATTTTATTTATTCCTATCACAGTGTCTCTGATGTTATTTCTAATTTTCTTTGCTCCTGTGAAGCAGCATACTGAACTCTTAAGGGAACAGAAAACATACAAATGCTATTACAGTACACATTTCTAAGCAGCAGGAAGTCTGTAGTAAGTGTCAGAGATTGATCACGATTTTATTGCACATATAAACAGCCACTACCAGTTATTCTGTGCTAAAGGGTCATGGCATGCATCATCCATGCTGTATGGTTAACTACCTCAGGTTTTCAGATAGGCAACAGCAATCTTAAATTACTGAAAACAAACTGAAATCAGTGAAATCTTTTTGAAACGTGTTCATCTCCAGAACCAGAAGAAAAACTTAAATTGTACTTTTTCCTGCTGGAATTAAAAGGTGAACTAAATATATGAAAACATATTTGAACAGTGAAAACTAAGGGCGTTTACACAAGTGTTTAAGATAGACACATGTGTAACCCTAAGTAGATTCATAAAGGAAATGCATGCATGCCATAAATTTCAGACATGCACTATAGAGTTCAAGGGCACGTTTTTAACCATTAAAATGTAAAAGCAGTTTGCTATCAAGCATTCTGTAAAGGTATTACATTCACAGAGTGTGAAAATTGCATGAAAATTGGAAAATTTCAGAATTTACACTGCAGCGATCCTTTATATTTTGATTATTTTATCCAGTACAGAGATTATCTTATTAATGAACACTTTAAGAATGAAAGCATTGCATTCATACAAATGAGGTACACTTCTAAGTTAGTTAAATAAATTCCTTACTCTGGAGTATCACCATTTCTGAGATCAGCTAGGATTCTTGAACTAAAAAAAGGCCACTACATGGTGCCAGGCTTTTATGAAGTCATTTCTTTGTACAAAAGAGCTTTACTGCAGAAAATAAGGAATTTAGAGTAATTACAGAATCCTATTAAGATACTGTGAATTGAAAGTATGTAGATATAGCAATTCTATTACATTTTCAATGAAACAAAGTCCTTTGAGTCACAGTTTTCTTATCCCTCAACTCATCTAAACATCTGAGTGCATTTGAAAGCAGTATCACATATGCATTGGCCGTTGCAAACAAATACTTCTGAGACTGTCTCACAAATCATGTGAGAATTTGTCTTTCTGATAGTGGTTGTCAGTGACAATTACCTTGATTCTTATCCCATATTCAGAATACCACAAAAAATTAATTATGAAAATATTATATAGTTATCTTTTCTCTAACATTCTCAAGGCTCTAAACTATTTCTCAAAATATTCACAGATAAGCGTATTTATAAAAGAGTTAAACTCAAAAGAAACATTACCTTCCAAAAAATAATTTTCCCTCCTGCAGTAGGAAGACAACATAAATTTAACTAAACCAAATATTCAACAGACAGGTTTTAAAAATTATAGTCTTCTCTGCTTGAAGCATGTTCCTAACCCCATTAATATGAATGAAAGTTAACCATGCACAGGAGAAAAAGAACACATTTACTGTATGTATACTTGCTCTTTGGAATCTCTGAATATTTCATTTTATTAAATATATTTTACAAAGATGTCTGGTTTATCAGAACAAAGGCTTTGGTTTCTGTTTTAAAATTACTGAGGCGCAAGATAAGACCAGAAAAGTTCACCCGGCCATGTATATTTTACTGCAAACATGTCATTTTAGACATCTTTCAAAGATGTATCTGGATCTGAAAAGCAATCCTACTGAGGCATTTTTTTGCTAGTGCTCATTGACATATTCATGTAATGTAAAATCAATCAAAGCCAAAAAGCCCTTAAAAAACCCCCCCAAAACGGAACTAAAAAAAAATCCCAAAACTACTCACTTGATAGGAAAATGTGATGTCACTTTATTTTGCTTTCCTGTATCTTCTCTATTAAGAAAGTTCAGCCACCAAATTTATGTTATAATTTTATATATATATACACACATATATATATATCTAGACATACATGGATATACATATAAATTACTGTAGCAGTATCATTGTATAGATTTAACTAATTCATTCAAGTACTCTTCTATTTGGACAGAGGAGCAAGCGAAGCCATTGATAATGAGCAGCTGTTGGTAGGAGCAAAGATGCAGTGCCAACTTGAGGATTCAAACTCAGTTTCCTGAAGTGTGACATGGAAGAGATTTACTCTTTCACAAAAGAGGTGACTTTCAAGTCTCTACATATCTTTCAAAACCTAAGGATTACAGAAGTCTCCAAGTATTTTCAAAATTATACTCTTATTCAATACCTTTAAAAATCTTATATAAATTGCATAAACAACTGTTTTATGAAAATGGAAATGAGAGAGTGATGAAATACTGGAGTCTGGAAAAAAAGAAGCCAAGGCTGGAGCTCGTCAAGCTGAGCCTACACAGAGACAGCTTAGGTGTGGTTTGCTTAAGACATTTTGTGAACAAACAGGGCTCTGAGCATCTCCCTGGATAAAAAATTAATAGTGTCTCTGAACAGTCTACTGCAATTTTTAACCATCCTTACTGTGAAACTGTTTTCTACTAATTTTTAATAGAAATAGATCTCCTTGAAATCTGCAGTCATGTCCTCTCATCCTTTTATGCTTCAGAAGACACTTTGGGAACAACATGGGTCCATCCAGTCTGTATGTGTTTATTGGATGGAGACAGCAGTATGAATTTCCATGTAGAATGATCATGCCATGTAAATCAAAACTGTGAGTCATGACAAATCTATCATTTTACTATATGTGACAATTTGTTGTCTAAAATAAGCACTCAGATATTTTTACATCCAAATCTTCACCCTAATTGTGATATATTTTGAACACAAAATCTCCCACATCAGCATTTAAAATTACACACAGAATTTCTAAAATGTATATATATATATCAGTTGTAATTTTTATGTTAGACAAGGAGCATGCTATTTTAAAAAATGTTGCAATTAGGAAATAAAATGCATATGAAAGCGCCAATCAAAGCAGTAAATAACTGAGAACATTTGCAGTGGGAGAGCACCTGAAACTTTGTAGCTATCATATCAAAGTTGTATATAAATCTTTATGTTGTTACTTTCTTTTTAAACATTCCTAGCTGATCAAATTCAACAATATTTTGGCAGCCTAAAATTACACTCTTCTGACCTTGACATTAGTATTCAACAGCACTGATGAGAGAATGACAGCTTCTCCATCCTACTGGGTGATCTTGCAAGCTTTTACCTTGATGACTATGGAATTTCTGTCAAATATGCTTACAGCTGAATGATCACATTCTCTTGAATTATGAAGTGGCTGAAAACTGTGCTAATTGGGTCCATATTGATGTCACTCAAAGATTAAGTAGCCTTAATACTTTTTGAAGTTAGATAAATACTTGTAATTTTACTGCACATTAGCTGTAACATATATTTGCCTTGAATGAATAATTTACAATACCTGAAGAACACACACATAGTATTACTGGAAAATGTTTAGATGTTTTAATGTATTAAAATTAGAAGAATAACATTTTTAAAAGTAAGGAAAAAACCCAATTCAGTACAAATTTAAAAAAAAGTTGCAGTGATAAGTAAAAATGTCTGTAAGATCTTGTGTGTAGTGCTATGGAATTTAGTTGAATTAGAAATGAGGAGGAAAGAAAAAATGAACTCCAAAGTAGTGTTTTCTTATATGGAATCTGGAAAAGAATGATGCTGTTCTTGAGAACACTCAAGAGGGATTATCCTGTGATACTCTCATTTAGGCCATCTCTCCTACCTTTAGTGAGTCGCATCCCCAGCTTTTAGAATAAAGATCAGTGAAGTTCAAAAAGAGCATTGAGTTGTGCCATGGATATCTTTAGTCCTTCAAGGCTCAGCCATCTGCTTCAACTACTCAGAACCTGAATTACAAGTATTGCCAAATCTATAGGAACAGTTACATAATCAACTTTTCTGTTACATTCCTGGATAACATAACCTTAGGTAATAAAATAAAATTTCAAAAGTACAAAAATAGCAAATGCATTTCTTGGCTGTAAGAAGTAGTGGCTCAGCCACTCTTTAGCTTGCCCCTGTAATTTACCCAAATTTTGACATGGCCAGAAGATCTTTTAAAGAGACCTGCTTGAGTTGAGTAAGCAATGTTAGCCATCAATGTTAGCCATTTAGACCAAATATTTTTAACATCTTGTTCCTTTTATACCTTAAATGGATTTCCCTGGTTTCCCTTCTCATTCTTTCTTTACAGTCCTGGGACAGAAACTGGCATTTCCCATTGTATAAATTATATCTTTGTCATTTTCTTCTCCTGTTACCTTTAAAGCTACATACAAATTCTATTACAGAGCTTAACATAGCTCTGATTACAGATGTCTATATTTTTTTAATGGCATGACATACATTAAAACAAGTATGACACACACACAATTTATTTTTCCATACTGTATCTGAAACTGATTTAATTTCTACTGCTGATAGAGACTGAAAGACCTACTGTACTCATTAAAGTGCATGAATCTGTAGAGTGAATACATAGCTTTAGTCAATTCTGCTTATCAAACCAATAAATCTTGCTCTAAAAAAGTCAAGTTAAAACTGCCTTTATATTGTACATTGGTCTTTTTATGCTTCTCTATGACTTTTGCTATACACAGTGCAACAATTTCTAATTTTTTGACCAATTTGATTTGCATGTAGTGAGTTATTTGGACCCACACTAGACCAAAACACACTTTAGAATAGTGGTAAAGTATTCAAAAATTAATTCCAAGCATCTGACTATGCTTCATATCTCTCACATTGTATAAAGAATAGGTAAGATTTTTATCTTTTTTTAATGACTTTTTGCATAACTTGTTAGATGATTTTGCATACCTTTGCAGTTTATACCCTACAAGGTAAAGAAAAAGTGCATTTTCTTATATAATATAGGCAGTCTGTTTCAGCCTGGATCAAAATAGTAGTGCTTTCTCTGTTAATTTATAATAACGTAAACAGTTCGTTGGCCAAAATGTTAGGACTTCACATATTTCTGAAAAAGTGAGCAAACTAGAAAGAAAAATCAAATATCAAAATTTCCTGTTTCTTGCAGGGAGATTCTCCTGCCTCTAAAGAGTTACAAACATCTCAACAGTGTCTCACGTATACAACAAGACTGAAACTTTTGTTGGTTTCTTAAAAAAAAAAAAAAAGTAAATGAGAAGAATGTGGCAGAGAAGGCAGAAATCAATGAAAAAAAGTCAGCTTGGGTCTTCTAGGTTATTTCTGGCATTGTAAAGACAATGGTGATTACGTTGGTTCACTTCCCTTAAAAAACTTACCAGCATTGAATATATACAGTGGGAAACAGATCCAACAGTAAAATTAGGGTTGTGATCCAACATTTAGAAAGGTTTTTCTAAATTTCACTTGTTCACTTGCAAGCAGGAAAGATGAACATTTTTGGACAAAATACAAGAGAACAGCATGCAGAGTAAAGAGGAGAAAAACTTCTCAAAGAGCCATTGAGGATAGCCTGGAAGATTGTCTTAGGGACAGACACCATCTGTGACTCCTTAAACTTCACAGTGTTACTCAAGATTTTAGGGAGATATATTTAAGCACTTGGGAACCAATCTCCCCAATGTTAGCATACCTGCACTTTCCTCTTTTACAGAACTGAATAGGCTATATTTTCCTAATTTACAATGTGGGTACTTATAGCTGAGGTGTTGACCTTTAGAAGAGCAGCTGGAACATTACTCAAAGAGAAAAGCTTAGCGGTACCTCAAAGGCTTAAATCCAGATGCTATCTCCTTGGAGAGCACCCAATCCAGGTTTTCAGATGGCTAGGGACTGATTTATGGATAACTGAGAAACACGATGAAAACACCTACTGAAATGTCAGTCAAAATGTCACCCAATGGGGTGACAGGAAATTCAACCTGAAGATGTGGAAGAATTCCTTTGACAACCAGAGAGGTTGTGGAGTCTCCCTCACTGGAGATATTCAAGAACTGTCTGGACACAATTCTGTGCCATTTGCTCTAGGATGACCCTGCTTGAGCAGGGAGATTGGACCAGATAATCCACTGTGGTCCCTTCCAACCTTACCCATTCCGTGCTTCTGATGTTATTTTTTACAGTCAAGTGCCTTCTGTGGAGTTGGAGATTCTGAGCTGTGGGCTACTTATCTGTCTTACAATAAACAGTGTTCAGACTCCATGCTGGGATTTTGTATGGCCAATGGACCATGAGATGTCTTGAGGGTTTTCACTTGTGGTAGTATAATGTCTACTGAAGGACTTGGGAATGCTGATTGTCTTGGGGAGGAGATTCCTGTACATCAGTTTCTATAAGAGTAATTGTCAGGTAGTAGCAATCCAGGGGCTTACAACTCATTCATGCTAGATTTGAATTCCCACAGTCTACCTAAACTCTTGTTTAGGTAACAAAATAGGAACTTTATTTCATGCTTTTAAAATTTATTATTAAATTAAGTATTTGACTCCCAGCACCACTAAAGCTCTAAAGGTTAAGTCTGTATAGCTCACTTTAATTAATAACATATCCTTCCTATCATAGACACATCTCTTTTTCTGTACAATCAGCAGCTTTCAGCTTTTTTTCTGTATTATCTCTGTAAGACAGCTTGATAACTCGATAATTTGTTAATGACATAATTGCTTCTTATAAAATCTATCAAGTCTACTAACCTCTAATTGTTGCTCTCTGCAGCTGATTTTTGAAATTGAACTCAAGAGATTATATTGATTATTGGAAAAGAGCCAGATGTTCCCATTGAAACTGAAGGTAGAAAAATTCACTGATGAAAACCTAACCTGCCTAAAAAAATATTAGTAGATTTTTTCATAGACGTTTCTTTGAACAGGGAGTCTAAAAGCAAACTTCCACCAAAATTTAATAAGCTAAACATTCTAAAATATTACTGGATGTGTCATAAGACTGAAGTTAATTAGTTTTGTGGCTTTACTATGATTTTTTTAAGCTAAACAAATAATAAGAGTAAAAACACCCACTAATATTTTACAAACCTCGTGAAACTGGCTTGATATGTCAAAATCAATTCAGTGTTAAGTTGCTTTTGCTTATATTTCTATTTGTCATTTTGCTAATAGGCTATAGTGTACCTGTCTGCCTCACTCCAGCCAATGTGACACACACTACTGTGCTGCATTGAGTGAAGTCAGTAGGACTTGACCTTACAGACCACAGCTAAGGATGAGCTCCCTTACAATCCTTTCTCCTTTTCAGTCATCTAAGTTACTAGTTCAACATATTACTGGTAGCATTTAGAATAAAATCACATGACAATTACTGCTGCATTCAATGGTTTGCTTAAAAAAAAAAATAAAAGCCAAAAGTAAAGCAAAGCACTGCCCTCTCCAAAAAGAACCAAAGACCAAAACCTAAACAAGCAAAAAACCAAAACAAATCAACACCCCTCACAAAAAAAGAAAAAAACAAAAACAAAAAGGCGAAAGAGAGAGAGAGAGAGAGAGAGAGAGAAATCACACTGTCAAGCATTTACAAGTAGCAACTTCAGTTTGAAGTAAAATAACAGATGCTGACAAAGTTTCTTAGTACAAAGTTGAGTGATGATACACTTGCAATGATTTTGTAGCAAGAGCCTGCTGGAGTGGATCCACCAGAATCTGTGTAACTAGAAAGAAATGCTATGTTTCCTTTAAAAGCATTTGAACTAGAATTACTGGAATTCTAATTAGCAGTATTGCTAAAATAAAGGGAGACTTAAAATCTTGCTTCACAATGTAGTTCTGTCTCCAAATAAGTCATCTAAAACTGTGTTTGCAAATATTCAAAGGAGTCTGATTCTGAACAGTATCTTGGTAAAGGAAAGTTTTTAAGTGCTTTCAGGTGCACTGACCTAAGTTTTTCAGACAAACGTAAGTTTGCTATTCACACCAAGTTACTTTGAAGGCACTGTTGTGGAAGAAAACCTGATATGATCCAGAAAGAACTTAATACATCCTAATTCTCATTAGTATCTTGTTAGGGAGAAATTTTAATTTTAAATACTTTTGTCACTTACAGTAATGTATAGTTACAAGGCCATGTTAGGTGTTGATTATGAATACTATTGGGACAACAAAACAGTGGCAAATTGGAGAGGAATATGAACCTAGGTTGCTTTCAGGCCAAGACACAGTCTCCAAGTCAAAGCATTTCCTACTCACTAGCTCTTAAAGGCTCTTTACTTCACCCTGGAGATGTTTCATCTTCTTAACTTCTAATTCTTTATAGAACAAATCTGGATTCTTCATCCTGCACTTGGATAGCACAAAGTGTATAATCCCAGCTATTGCAGGACCTACTTACACAGTTATTGGAGGTGTTCTTCAGTTTTTAAAAAACTTTAATATTCTTTATGCCTGCATATTGCAAAGCTTTTAAAAAAGTTAAAATGACAAAATCATCCAGAATTTGAAACTGATTATATTTATCAAAAGGTAAACCCCTCCCCCCACCCTAATGTTAATTTATGAATCTAAAAAATGTCAAGGATTTCATCAGACTTCAAGCACAAACTATGGAGTTTACTTGGAGCTTCCTGCACTAAATACCGTGCCTTTTAGGAATATCAAAATGAGAGTATTGGTACCAGGATTCCATGTTGGTTTTGCCATATTTCTTGATAATCTGCTAGAGTAGATCTATCTTTAAAACAACGTTGCATTTCTCAACATGACTGGTTAAATGAATACTTTTTTTTCCATACAGCCAAGTATTATATTACCCCCTGAACCAAATGCATTACATCAAAAATTGATCTTCAGACCATTAGTTCTTGCTGACACTGGGGTTTTCCTATGCAATGACTTCAACACAATGTCCTTCTACTGTATATTTATCTTTTTACCACGCTTATACCTAATTCTTAATAACAATGATCTTTTTCCCAAATTTTAATAAATACAATGATACAGTGAAATTTTGCTGCTCTAATGAGCTCTGAACTGCGACTTAGTCTTGTCAAGCAGCAGCTGCTGCTGTCCTTAATATATCAGCATTTGACATCTCCTCAAAAAATCTTTACTGTTACAGAGAATATGAGCCAAATACTTCTAGCGCAAAATTTCTTACAGCTCAATGGCTTTTGGAGTTGATTCTACTGGGTTTTATAAACCTGCAACAAAAACCACCACCCATTTACACTCAAAGATTAACAGAATAAATGGAATTTTATATCTACATGAAAGACAGAATAGCATTTCTGGATGGGTTGAACAACAACAAAAAAATTATAACCATTAATCTTTATCTCAGTCAAGTAAATAAATACTTAACTCACAAATCCTGTGCTGTCATCTCCTTGACTCCTACTGTAGGAATCTTAAGCATTTATTTGTGCTCTCATAACAATATATCTTGAACATTACTAAAATAAGTGGCTTTATCTCTTAGCAGATTATGAGAACCCCAGGGGGAAGAAAGATAAAAATAAACTAAGCTTGAGAGGTGATTGGTTTTGTTGGTTTGTTGGGGTTTTTTGAGGTTTTTTGTTTTGTTGGTTTGGTTTTTTTGCTGTTCATAAAATCAGAAAAATATATTTAACTTGTAGTACAGGAAAATTTTTGAATGAAACTGAAGGAAGACTTCCTAAGTACACTAGCACAGTGTCTAAATCACAGAAGAGCGATAAAATTTAATGTTTTAGAGGACGAGGAGTTTTTTCCATTAGCAAGCAGTCCCTCATCTTGTCTTTCAGACCTCGGTATCCCCATAGGTCTGTGAACAACAGAAAAGACAGGGGGCTCCCTGCAGGAACATAAAGAAACCAAGTTTGTGTTCCACCTGCACTAGAGGTGCTCTTCATTTCAGTAATTCCTTCCTGACTCCAGCTACCTCCAGAGTCTGATAGATTCTTCTTAGACTGCTGAGCATTGTAAGCCCAGCTGTTCTTTGCTAAGCATCTGCTTTTTCACTTCATCCCAGCACAAGGGCTAGAGAAATCAACCATGCTTTTCCCCAACTATTAGTTTGCTTTCTGGTTTGGTTTAAATGCTTGCAGTTTCTTGGTTCCATCTCAATTTAATTAGCAACCCAATGTTTTCATAAGTAAAAGTTGTCATTGATATAAAATGAGGTGAGTAGCGATCTGTTAATTCAGCAACACTTCAAAATGACTGAACATGAATGAAATGGCAAATTGCAATTACATTCCTAAGAGAGTACATATGAAATCCATATTAATACCACATTAGTTCATCATGACTAACATTATTATAGCTAATACTAAATGATAAAATAATGACTACCTACTTATAGAATTAGCATTTCTAATCTTCCTCCTAAAAGGAATATAATTATACTTCTCTAGAAAGAATGCAAAGAGTTGCCTACTTAAGTGATTATTTAGGCACAAAATATGGATTTCAGCTGATTCAGCATGCATAGCCTCATGTAAGGTTTCCTGAGGTAAACAGCACAATTAAATGTGCAGGAGTTAACTTGTTGAAATTTTGAGGGAAAAATTGTGGTTTATGTTTTTAATTTACAAAGAGGTATTTGCATTCCATTCTAACATTTAGGAAACAATATTGAAGATAAGAAAAATAGCTGCATACATTTGCTTTATCTTTTAAGTAAATGAGACTTAGCATTTTTCCTGGTCTTCATTTCTCCCATGTACAGTAAGTTGTAGAACAGTAACTTTGTCCTATTTAAGTGTCTAAAAACCACAAAGAAACTGAAAAAGCGTTAATACAGAAATTAAACAAACACATGTACAACAGAGGCTAACAGACACACCTGGGGACACTGGCATTCCACATATTAAAAGTTTTAGTTTGCTTTCAAAATTACTTTTGCAGAAGGATGAAAGTGAACACAGGATTTCTTGAGTCCTAAGGCCAGTGTTGTATCATTACATTTGCTTTCTATAATGTTTATGCTTTACATTATAGAATTGAATCTTATGTGAGTGATGGCTTTAGCAAAGAAATTTTTGTGTTGATAACCCATGACTAAAATACAACTTTGTAAAAGAGAAGGGGGAACATAAAAAATTACTTTCCTTTAAGGGGGATGCTGCAGTAAAGCTCTGAGTCTATTTAAGAAGGCCGACTCAGAGAAGGCTTTCATAGAAGCGTCTGTGAGGCTATAATTTTGTGTAATTTACGAGGGACTTAACAGAGCGACTAAGAAGAGAGAAAACATGAAAGTAAAAGGTAAAGGCACAACTTTTGTCTGAGAAAATTGTTAATCTACAAATTAAAAATGACAAAGGTGTAACGACCAATCCATAAATCAGTATGACAATCAGCAGTTTCAGGTTGTATCTTTTCCACACTAAAGTAGAGATGTCTTTAAATTGTTAAAAGGAAAAATTATTTGAGCCTCACAGGCCAGTTAATGATTGTGATTTGCTATGTCTTTCTATGATATATTTGTTATCATGACATATTTGGGTCAGAGGAACACAGGCTGCTGTTTGGTAAACAATTTAACCTAATGCAGTCTTTAAACTTCTATAGGATTTACAACATTTGAGAGAGTGATTAACAGCATGTTGAACCATTTTCAAACAATCATGCCCTTTCAAGTCGACTGTCAATGTACAGGCAGGCTAGGTATGGATTTCCTGTGGGCAGCCTCTTTCTGTGCAGGGTCAGGAACAAAGCTGGGGCTGGCATGTGAATTGGGCACTCTGCATCAGAAGTCAAGGAAGCTTCAGGCTGCCAAGACAAGAGCCTTGGGTTTCTTACAAGGCCCTCACATTTGAATTGCAGAATTGTTAATTTATTTTGAACACTGTTCAAAATAACTGAAAAAATGAGTGTTGAAAGCTTTCTACTAAACTTTCTGGGAAAAGACCCACTGTACAAGACAAAAATGCAACTAATTGCATTCAAATTAACTGCATATGTCTAATGATGTATTTTCAAATATGGTAGGATACTTAGTCAAAGCTAGTTCCGACTGAAACAGTACAGGAAATCAACTGAATACTAAACCACATAAGTAATGATTTTAATTGTTTTGTACTTCTTGCAAAAATGACAAAGATGTAACGACCAATCCATCAATCAATATCAGCAGAAAAAAAAACCCAAAAACAGACTTGCAATGAGAAGACATATTTGCACAAAGAGATGCTCTCAAGATAATAGGTAATTTAAAGCTCCTGACTCATTTTCACTGTTGTGAACAGTGACAGTTTCTCTTGGAGAAAACAGGAATTTCTTTCCTCAGGTTGCTTTGACTCTGCTAGTTTACTTAAATCACCATCTAAATGAAATACTTCAGCAAGTTCTTTTGCAGTGCATAAATAATAACAATTGCTGTCAAGAATTCCAGAAGCTATACCAGGAACAGGAACAAACCTTCCCACCCATATAAGCACAAAAAATTCACACTTGCTTGTGAATTAGAATCTGCAGACAGAAAGGTTTGCACTGCTTCCTCCACAAGAGTTAATACCAGCTCACCAGGAGGGGAGGACCTTGCAAGGGTGACCCCCTCCTCTGCCACACTGCCAGACTTCTGCTGAGGACTCGAGCCCCTGGTCAGCCTGATGAGTTAACCTGTAGTGTATTCCGCCTTGCAGAAGCTGTTGTGTTAATACCACTAATTTTATCCAGGCTCTTCTGAGAAAATCAAATGGCCTTGGGAATGGTGGTGCTCTCAGATCAGAGAGAATCACAGCATGTACTTTACAGGGAATCTCTGCTATATTAACAATTTTATTAGTGCTTTCACATTATTTTATTAACTATGAAACTCCAAGACCTAAATAAGATAATCAAAGTTACCAAAAAAATGACACAAAAAATACACAAAAATACAGGTGCCAAAATTGTTTTAGAAAACAAAAGGATAGACCCCAATCTTTATATTCATAATTTTTCTATTCCATCTGCTTTCACAATTAAGCACTTGCAAATCAAAAGAATTACAGATCACAGTGTAAAATATAGAAAGTTTTTGCATTCTTTTTCCTTTGGCTATTTTCTTCCATGTTAGGAATAAATTAATGATCCTTTAACCTTTTCCCACCTGCAATTAAGCCACAAGGTTTACTGGTTCTGAGTAGGCTGCTCACTAAACAGAAAAGTTAAATGCTCGGTCAGAGCTATCGGCTTTGTAGCACAGATATCTGAGGATTTAGAATGAGGGTATCAAGTTCTTCTTGGGTTGTGCTCAAAGCCAATACACACAGCCTTTGTCAATCCAGCTGCCAAGTGAACTTTGCATATACTTCATACTGGGCATGATAGTAAATGCAGATGCCCAGAAGAACTAGGAAAAAAGATGAAAGAAATACAAATACACACAGCTAAAATAGTCACAAGCAAATGGGAAGCCAGTTTATGCAGAGCATGGGATAATAAATGAAAGAAACCAATTTTTTGAGCTGTTAAAATGTTGAAAGGAGCCTGTAATGAAGCAATTTAACAGTACCAGTGGGAAAACTGTAATTCTACCTTTGTACAGTACTGTGGAATTAGAAGACAGAATAAGCTCTACTAAAGAGATGAATTCTGACGAAATTAATTTATTCACAGTCCATATTGCTCTCTCATCCACAAAAGTGCACAAGTACAGACTCATTAAGGATTAGCAAAAATGGTTGTGAAAAGAAAAAAAAAAGAGAAGAGACTCTCAAACTAACATTCATGATAATCAAAGTATGTATACACAATCTTTCCTTCCCACTACCAAGACAAAAGGAATTACAAAGCCTCAGAATAACAAACATTAACCAGATGGTCTAATGAGACTATTAACAAGAAAAAACAAGTGATAGGTGTTTCCAAATGCCATGAAAAAAACAGGTAGTATACATATAATGGACAGTTGTAGTACATTCACAATGGATTACAACAATATTAAAGTATTTTTTTTCCTCCATTCCTTATATTTATTGATTGGTAGACAAACATTTAGTCAATTCTGTTTGTCAGTTACTCAGTGGAAATATATAGAAAATAAAGAAAGCAAAATAAATGAGTATTTCAATTCAGTTAACAGCAAAAGGGATTTTTCCATGCAAAACAAACCACTTACTAAAAGTACCTGTACAAAGATCCAGTGAATACACAGACAATTTGGTAATAAAGGTAAAAAATGCTTATGGGTTGCAGCTATTTATGCCAATGAAAGTGTTCCAACTGTAGACAGAAATCTCACAAATAACTCTATTTGTTCTAATTGGCTGAACCAAATATCTATAAAATGGACCATCGCTGAACTTGGACTCAGATCCCCAAACATATGTGTGTAGGAGTTGGGTGACTAAATACCTTGCAGGAGCAGGCAGCCTCCATGTGCAATATCTAAATAAAAGTAGAAGGGTAAGGTTGATTTGTTTTTCACAGATCTGTCATCACTTTACTCCCAACCGTCTGCATAACGAAGTATATGAGACTTCCTTATTCACAGACCCTTCAAGTTTATTCAAATAGGATGATTACTGCTCTATCAGCTGTCAGAAAGTAAAATATCTAGGAGATATCTAGGAGAGACCTGTTTGCTCTTTAAAAATAGTTTTCCTTCCAGAAGTATGTACAAACTGTGTTTTACATCCATGCTATTAGAAGCAATGAACAAAAAAAGAAAACATACTCTATTTTAAATGTATTACTGCTGTTACTAGAGCAATTCCTGCAGTGGAAGTAAGTCCATTTGTGCTTTTGGTAAATTTTGTGTTGATCATTTAAGCTGAAATAAAGGAAAAGGCACAACATGAAATAAAATTTTAAAAAATAATATTAAAGAAGCCACCAAACAACAAAACAGCTAAAGAAAGAAACAACACTGGAAGGAAGAAAAAAACCTTTCATTGCAGATTTGCTTCTTGCCATTTTGATGGTTAAGAACAAAACAACCACAACAACAAAGCTTGCAGTGTTAATTATTGACTCTTCCTCAGAGGTAGTCACAATGAACTTTAAATTATAAATGGTCTGTATAATTTGAAGGGAGAGATGAATAAGGGGTTTGCAGAGGATGTTAGAAAAAAAGATGCAGCACTTTGGCAAGCAAAACAGCTAAGGATGCTCTATTTGATCAAAGTGAGAAAACCACTTATGCCAAACTGTCTGCTTTGTTTATAGTCATTGCCATTCTCTCACATCATCTGCCTTCTTGCATTATCGTACTGTCTACATTCTTTATTTACTGTTGAATGATCAGTGAATCAGCACCCAATGTGTTTTTCTACGACAGATTTATCTAAATCTATTGAATTTGCTAACATTTTGCTTAGGGCAACTACTGTAATATCTTTATGAACACTAGTTCCTTTACTCATAACTAGAAATGGACAGCATATAAAGAATAACCAAAGCATGAGATAGGAAAAGGATTATGAGAATTCCATGTCAAAATGAACACAATCCCCTGGTATTATGCTGTAAAAAATTAATGGTATTTCTGTCTTTTGGGCAAGGAGAAATAACTTTTCCACCACATAATAAATTCATTAGCCTTCCTGACCTCATCATTTGCACCTTAAGTTAGATATAGCATCAAAGAGAAGAACATCTGTTTGACAGCCATATTTTCAAATTCAGCTTGTTACTGGTCATAGTTATTACATTGTCAGTTTAAAATTTATTGCTTGAGCACCACCTCGTGGAAATTGTTATAATTGCGTTTACCCATATGCATACATGTATGACCAAAAAGGCAACAGTGATATGTAGGCAGATAGAAAATTGTTATATTAATTTTAAATAGCATTGGAATAATCAAGATGAATGTAAATATTTAGTTATAAACAGCATTGTTTCTCTGAATCTATCTTGAAACACAATTACATGTTTTAAGTATTTTCATGAAAGATTTTGTTCTCTAAAGAACCATATTACTCATTTTTCAGATAACATGAATTACCATAGCCAGATAGATTTTGCTGATTTATTTAATGTTGCCATGTTGATTGCACATTTTAATATGCCTTGTATTTTATTACAGATAAAAGTCAGTCTTCTCTAATTATTTTGGCAATAGCCCCTGAACATTGAAAATAAGGATACTGGACAAATTATTACATCTTTCAGGTGTTTTTTTAGCTTTTATTTATTCCTTTTAAAAATGTTTAAAAAATTTGGACCTCAGAGAGTCCAGAATTTACAATGGAAATAACTGGGTCACCCATTCATAGCATACTGAAACAACTATACAGGAGATAAAGCACTTTTTAAGGATCAGGATAAAACAAAATGGAGTCAAAAATAAAACACTTGAAAGCAGAGTACTATAGTGACACAGAGTGTGATCTCTCTCAGGATTTTTTTTTAAAAGAAAGAAAAATATTCTGATTTGAATCACTATTTAAGAAATATTTGAGAAAAGCAAATTTCAAAAAAAGAATTAGGAAAAAGAGATTCATGCCTTAGGTTACTGAATTACAATACAGCCATTTTTTCCTTACAAGCTAGCCAGCGGTTATAATATTTTTCAGGAAACCCACAAAAGTATTTTCTGACTAGAAAAAAAAAGTAGCTGATAGATTTTATTGTAAGATCTTTGGATTTACTTTCAAAAGCATTTAGCATATATTATCTAAACCCAAAATGTAACTGCAGTCAGTCCTTGCAGAAGGACAGACTGCACAAACAAGCACAAACAGCTGAACAGCTGGAAGGGGATATTTTGGTCCAAGACCTTAGGACAGCTTTGGTATACACCTATACTCATTTTGACTAGGACAGAGTAAAATTTCTTCATGATAACTGGCATAAAGCTGTGCTTTGGATTTGTGCTGGAAGCTGTTGATAACACAGAGATGTTTTTATTATTGCTGAGCAGCACTTGCACAGAGTCAAGGCCTTTCCTGCCTCACACTCCGCTCTACCAGTGAGGGGGGCTGGGAGTGCACCAGGATTTGGGAGGAGAAACAGCCAGGACAGCTGGTCCCACTGACCAAAGGACGTTATATTCCATTCCATTCTGTATGGCATCATGCTCAGCATACAAAGCTGGAGGGAAGGTTGGTGGGGGAGACACTGGTGACTGGGGACTCGCTGGCATCAGTCAATTGGTGGTGACCAATAGTTTTTGTCTATATCACTTGTTTTCTTGGGGTTTATTTTACTCTCACTAATTTTTTCCCTCACAATTTTAAATTATTTTTACCATTATTCCTTTTTAATTAATTTAATTTAATTACAGTTTTTATCTCAACGTATGAGTTTTTTTCACTTTTACCCTTTTAATTCTCTCCCACTCAACTGGGCAGGGAGTGAGCAGGCAGCTGTGGGGGCCTTGGTTGCCTGCTGACATTAAACCACAACAATATTTCTAAGATGCTGCCTATATGTGCACTAAAGCAGCCACTAAAATAATAGGCATGTTAAATACAGAGTATATATTGCTCAAGAAATGTACAGAGAATAAAGTGTTTGCAATGTAACAGATTTTTTTTGCTAGTTGTCAATAATGAACTCTTACATATCAGTTCAGTTAGGTTTAAAGAAAAACCCCTTGTTTTGTCCCCGGATATACTACTGAAAACACACATGAAATACAACAGTCTTTCTATCAATGCCAATCAATATAAATATCAAGCATTTAGTACAAACCCATTAAACTTTCCAATCTAATTAAATTAAACAGTTGTATACTAGCCCATCAAAATAATCTTTAAGTGGTCACATTACTTTCCATGAAAGAAAATAAACAAGAAAAGTAGCCCTACTAAATATTCAAGACAGATAATCAAATAGACAATACCACAACTGGTAGGCTTTGTAACTTCTGCTGCCTGTTGTACTACCATATTCTATTGGATCTCCATGAAAATTTTATTTTGGGGTCCGACCACCCTCCGATCCCCTGTCTTTACTAACAATAATCCTAGCTCCTCCTGAAATAATCTAAACACCAAATCTACAAAAACTCTGAAAACGACTACTTCAAAATGCTTTGATATCACAGGTCCAGTGAATACAAAGGCAACTGTTTAATGTTTGTCTCAAATAAGTGTTTATTTCTCCATAGTTAATATTTTTCCTACCAACATCCCAACACTAAGTGTATCAGTATATAAAAAGTAGTGGAAATATATGGCAATGTACATCAGTAACTTAAAACACTCAATTTGTAAATACGGATTACTCTGTAAAATCAACATGGTCATTGTTTAGATTTAGGAGTTGAGAGTCCACAAAAAGCTGTACAGGTAACAGCTTCATTACCAGGTTCATATTTAAAAATACACACAAAAGTGTCTGTTAAAAGTAATAGGTTACAATGAACTCCAAATATAAAAATCCCAAACATCCTGCCTTGTCTAGATGAGCATAGGTTTCTGCGTCTGATGGCAAAAAAGGCAAAGTTATCAGTGATTTGAATCAATTTATAAAAGAAGGAATCAATGGGCCAATAAATACAATTTTACAGCACTGCCGATAAAATCATTACTCAAGGAAAGATAGCAACATCGTTACTTGCTTCACGGCTATTCCACCCACTGATCAAAGTTGCGTGTCAGGGAAATTCTAACCACCAGATCAAAGAGTCATTAATAGAGGTTTTTGAATAAAGCACTTTCAAAAATCTCCCAATTTCCAAAAAATGTAGTTATAGGCAATAAACAATACATTGGCACTCTTAAATTAGTTCTGTGAGCAACAGCTTAAGTGCAAAGTCATGATAATGTAGCTTGCATTTTAGGTTTATGCCACCTAATTTTCAAGGCTTTATTCCATGTGGATGGATTATATCTTCTGTAAAACATTTCCTTAAGCCATTTAGGCTTTAAAACAAATCAAGTCCTAAAACTGCTGGTCAGCAAGTTCTTTTCAAAGCTAGTTTCAAATACTTTTTAAGCATAAACTGTGCTTGAGGAAATGAGAAAAAATCACTAGAAACTGGTTTGTTGGTGTCCACAACTACACAGTGTCGTCATATGTTAAATTCAAAGTCTTCCAATTTAGCTTCCCTCTCAACAAAGGCCCAAACTACTGACTCTCCTCACAAGTTAGGTAGTACCCATTAAAGGGTACTGGAGGAAGTGCAAAGTGATCTAGAAACACTGGTGTCAGTGACCTTTCTCAAACATGTAGTGAATGAATTTCTCCCTTTGTTCTGAAAGGACAAACACACTTACAGTCACTTTCAGCAGATTTTCAGTTCTTCTGGGTGAGTGGACAAGCCTTTTGATTCCACACTGCACCTTGTGTGAGCTGATTGCCCCCACATGATAGCAGGTAGGCTCCGAGCCACGTTAAGGATTTCGAGATTTGATTTCATAGCTTTTCCCTGAACTTGCACAGATGGTGTCTGCCTTTTGATCCACCTGCAAATGGGCATTTGAGTTGAGTATTCAAAGCTGGCTTCGTGTGACACCTGTCATAGCACTTCATTTGATAACACTGGCTAGGGAAATTGTTTCTGATCAGCCTAGCTGCTCTTTCACTTTGCAGGTCATATTCGCTCAGGACAAGGCTGTACTAGAATTTTGTGAATTTTTGAAGCAGAGTTGCCACTTCATGTTCAAGTCTTATTTATATTTTAAGGATGAGAGAAAAGGATGTTTTTTGGGTCTTGTCATTTGCAAAGAGAAATACAGAAATGTATTCTTGCGTGCAGGAGCACACTGCACTTCAGCTACATTATTTGCTACAAACTGCATAAGCATCACACAACTTTACAGAAAAAATATTTTACCCATCATCATCTAATAAGCATCCTCCAGTGCTGCAATAAGCTTGCTATGCACTGCATCTGTCAGAACACACACACCATTCTAACTGCTAAACATAGATAATTTAATTACCAGAATTTTTAAGTTATCTCTCATAGTTTGTTTTCTACTAGAGAAGAAAGACTTTTCTAGATTACTATAAACTATTGCCTTGTGATGAGGTATGGTCAGCTATAAATAATAAAATTGAGGTCTAATATCTTTTTCATTTTGCTCTTCACTTTACGTAGAGATTTGGAGGTGTGTCCCTAAGCAAGTGCCTCTTCTTGGTGTCTACCTAACTGCAGCAAACTTTAATTCTGTTTTTGTAGTAAATACTACAACTGAATTATGCTCATTATTATTAAAGACAATCTTTACACATGAAGTAAGGGGTGGTTATAGCTGATATAGCACTGGCTCCTGCTGGATTAAATAATCATAAAATGTCTTGTCATCCATGACGTTTTGAATTCATTGAGAAAGAAAATGTGGATCCAGATCACTGCTATGGAGATGATTAGCAATCCTTTAATTAAGTGCAGCTTCTCTTGATAACTCAAAATTATTGGGTGCTAAACGGCCATGTAAATTTTATTATTTCTAATCAAGTAGTGTTGGGATTACACAAGAAAGTTATAAAGTCCTAATATTAAGTCATCTATTTGACTTTTAAATGTTTTGTTTTCCAGTTTTACAAGCAATTAATTCACTGAAATGTCTACGTAGAATAAGATCATATTAGTTTTATGTCTTCAAACCTTAGCTGAGAAAAGCACGTGGCACCAGTGCAAAAAGAAATTTACAAAATCCAAACAGGTAAATTAAAAGAGAAGGCTGCTGATTCTTCTTTCAATGCTTGATGAATTAAGAAAAAAAAAAGAAGAAACTTTGGTTGCATTAAATTTTCAATACATTATTCTCTTTTAATTTTCAATTTCAAATCAAACAGTTACGTAAAATGCCTATACATGCTTACTGTTGCAGACATTTTAATAGGCTTGTTCACTTCCTTTTTCACTTGGTCCCACACAAGTTTTCCCAAAGTAACGATTAGATGTGTATTCCCATCATGCTAAAAAATCATTTAGCTCACTGTGTTAGACATTAGGGAAGTTTTATTGCTCTAATGTCTTCATGCAGCTCATATCCTCCTGCTCACATTTGAATGAGCTTGCAAGTTTAACCATCTGGGAATGCCACTCCAAGTAAATTATGTTAGTAAAGACAATCTTAGACCCTTTTCAGTCCTTGATTATCCTCATGTATTTGAGAAAGAGTCCAGCATTCTCATCTTCTACAAAAAGAAGGTGAAGGACTGGCTACATGTATTGGTGTCCCATTCCTCTGACTTTACACTTTGTTCAGGACTGTCTGTCTAGACTTTGCTGGCATATAGGTTCCTCATCTTGATGCTTGCAAATTGTTAAATTGCAGTATTTTCCTTCCAATGTCTATATCACATATAACACGAATTCTTTGCTAGAAGTAGTAAAGAAACAATATTATTCTCACCAGTGTGATGATCAGAAAACAGTGCTTTAAAACTGTGATGTAAATACATACTATGTGCCATTTGGACAAGGCCAAAAAAGGTCAAGGGGACAAGCTCAGAGGAAGTCAACAACATTTATAGTGACACTATTTTATACTTTTTGTTCCTTAGCATGATACATGAACTACTCTGTAACTTAAAAATGGAGCACTACGTCTTAAAGGTTCCCTTGCACATTTCACCTTCCTTATGGGGCTGAAGCCTTTTTCTGCACAAGTGCTAATAGAGTAGTAAGCTGAAACTTAAGATGATCCTATTTCAGTACCTCTGCTATCCAGTCCAAACTTCATGGAAACATCTTATTATAAATAATATATTCTAGCTGCAAATACATTATGATTTATCAAAAATCATATTGAGCTGATACACACTGACATTTTCACAGACTATCAAGTGTTCTAATATCAGGAGTTAGACAAGAAAAAAGACTAGCAGCCAGGTTCTACAGTGCAGTGTTCTACATTTCACTGTTCTACATTTCACATGTATTTTGCAACCTTACAATGCTAATAGGAAGTTAAAGCACTGAATATAACACTGAAATGAACAAAACTTCTTCCCAGAATAGTTAAAAGTAAATTTAAAAATCTAGGGTACAAATGTTAATGTGAACCAAAATCAGGTTTCATTGTGTGTGCAAATAACTTGCACTCATTGGGATCTTTTCAAAATCTACCACAAATTTCAAGAGGAGGTAGTTTTTCCAGTCAATTAATTACCAAAATTAAATTAAACTGTGAGCATCAGAATGAACTCCATGTACATTTACCATGTGGTGCTGGAGGTAAACTGAACAGAATCACGTATTTTATAAAATTAAGTACCTGGGTTTTGGTAATGAGATATACATTTTTACCCAACCAAGCAGGAAATTTACAATTAAAATTCAGTATTTTCTATTAAAAAAGGCAAAAAAACCCCCACATTGCCTTTTCAAGATAACCCATCTTATTATGAATAATAATTGAATTTCATTGTTCTTGGCTAGAATCTATCTACATTTGAAGTCTGCAACTGCCAGACACTTCTGCTGGAGGCATACACACTCCATGTAATGGAAAAGTATTTAGATGCAATAGGATGAAAAAAGAGACAAAATGCAATTCCTAGAGCGTGTTTCAAGAATGCTCCATCTATACATATGAAATTAATTAGTAGTGTACCAGGAGATAGTGCTTATGTGTATGTATATATCCCATATTTATGGTAGTAATATTGTGTACCACCAAGGGAAATTACACAGTGCTGAACACCTGTTTTACATAGGGAGCCACTAAGATCTGCATTTGTGTGTCTCAAGTTTCTTCTCAGGAAAAAAAAAAAAACCTGAAGAGACAATACCTTAACCCCTTCTAGCCAGCTTCATGTAAAAGGACTCATTTAATTGTTTTTAGCAGACTCACAGAACCTCCCTGGAAGCTATACCCATAGAAACAAGCAAAGGGAGAGACCCAGAGAATCTGACTGGTACTAGTGTTTATTGACCAGCAGTAAGTACAGGTTAGAAGGAAAATTTAAGGGAAGGGCGTGGGGTTTTCTTTTTAAAGTCACCTTTTTCCATTTGTGAAAAACTCTTCTGAAATAAAGGCTTAGCAAAGCCTTAATGCTTGAAAAAATTGATTTTCATTTATTAGGAAAAGTTACTGTAAGGTAAGCATTTTTCTGTTAAAAATGATAATTTTTTCCTTTAATTCTACTTTTGTTTTTCAGAAATGTTGGCAGAGAAGATTAGAATATTTTTAAATATTGTAATTTTAAAACTGGGTCCTCATCACTGCCACATCTAGGCTAACAACCACTGGAATATCTAAAAATTAAAATGGTATTGGAATAATAACAGATAATGACCAATGATCTTTTACTACAGCAGCTTAATTTTTAATAACTTTTAATGTAAAAATATATATTTTGGGGATTTTTACATATTTTTAATACAGCTACAAATGAAGGATAGCCTTGAGAAAAACCCAGATGTGAAATAGAAAAATAGCAAATTCTTTTTACACAAATAAAAATTCCTAACAAGCTAAAGGCCAACTACCCCCCCTTCTTGGTTATAATATATATTTAATTACTCATAAAGTATCCAAAAGTACACATTTTCCCTCTCTCCACAGTAGCTGTTCCACTCCTAGCTAGACAGTGGGTTTTATTAAAAATCAGCCCATCAAGCAATCTCAAAGCACACATTAAGTTTGGGCTCTATAAATTAATAACAAATAAAATTTTCTTTCTCTAGCTATTCTGACAAACTATATTCCTTTGCCAAGTACTGAAGTTAATAGTTCAGGAAAATACCCTTTGCTTTTAAAATAGCAGAGGTTGTGGGGTGGGGTTGCTTTGTTTTTCTGCTGGTTTACCAAATTGCAATAAAGAGCTACAGTGTTTTCTGCAAGATGTCAAAGTGTGAAAATCGCACTACATCTTGCAACATTACTTGTCCTCTTAAATAAATATTTAGATATAGTCTAGGTTTTACATTTTATATAGATTTAGAAGCTTCATTGCTGCCAGAAATAAATCAACTGATAAATCATGTATGTGCACATTGACAGTAGATTGTTAGTTCTTTCACACTGTGTACATTACAAAGAGAGTAAGAAACCCCTTCCAACATGTGGACGCTTTCCAGAAGCATGGCCCTAACACAAAGTGATGTGTTAAGACAAAGGAGCCAGAGCATTTCAACAAAGAGCTGAAATCAGCACAGCACCCACCACCTACCCTGGTCAGGTCAATGGCATTGCGAATACAGCTTTGCCCTCAGCTCCCATAATGATTAAAAATGGCAGTGACAGTGTCATTTATGAAGATCATGATACATTTGGTGTTGTTTCATCACATTGCAACCTCCCCATCACCTAAAACTCATTAAAAGGAGAGGCACACTTCTAGACTGACAATCAAACAATAATATCCATGTCAGAATATCATGCCAGGAAATGTCCATGTGTTAGTATCATTCTGTCTCTGGTAGCCAACCAAATCTGAAACTTGTGGAGAAAAAAAATCATCCTGCCTCATTTCAAAGGTGCTGCATGATGGTCTTTCAAAAAATGCAATATTATTTTAAAGTTATCTAGCTGATTAATATGAATATAGGGCCCTTTTTTCTGAAACAACAATGTAGGAATCTGACTGAAGATTTTTGTATAATTTTAAATAGACAAATACTCACTCATGACTTTTTTGCAGTGCTTACAGAATATTCAAGATAATAATAAGACCATATAACTAATTATTTTGTTACCAAAATATGAAGTCAGAGAAGACTTAAAGGAAGGATGAAAAGAGGTGATACAGACTGCCTAACACTATGGCAATTAATGACACAAAAAAGGGAGATACAAATGGAGTTGTTTTTATTTGTAACAGATAAAGATTTACAAAAATATCCACTGTATCTTTCTAGGACAACTAAAGTGTAAAAATTTGCTAATATATTCTTTTTGTTCTCATTAATGTCCTCTTAAGACATCTATGACAAACTAACAAAATAATTTTGAAGCTTGATTTAACTGTAATCCTATCCTTTTGTAAACATTATAAGGGGAGATACAGTTCCAATTTTGCAGTTTTCCTGTAAATTCTATAATATTTGTAGATGTAGATATTAAAATTCCAGTAGAAGGGCTCACAGTTTTATCCAAAATGTTAAAGAAAAACCAAATCTTTGATATATTTCCACAGCTTCTGGTTGTCACCTATAGTTTACAAACTGTTAAGTCAAACTAATTGTTCCTAAAAACTGGGTTGATAAGCAGCAATATGCAACCAATTTCTAAAACAGTGACCAAGACTGTAGAGCAATCTGATGCATTTACATAAAACTTAAGGAAACAGCAATGCTATATTTTAATTTAGGTAAACACGCATTATGATGAAAACAGAGAACACTGTTGTGTACTAATTATCTCAGTGTGCCTCTCCTCCTGAGGGAAAAAAAAAGTATTTCCACAGACTATCATAAACCTTTAATAGCTGAAAAAGTAGACCAGTATTAATGCCCCCTTTCCCTAACACTTCAGATAACAAGAAGTCCCCTACTTTTGATATTTCATGAAGATGGTATGTAAGTCTGCATGCTGGTTAGTTTGTTTTTGCTTTTTTTTTCATTTGTTTGCTTGTTTAAACTATAACACACAGCATTTTACCCATCTCTCTGTTGTCTAAGCCCTGAAAGATGCTTCTGTTTGCTTTCTTGGTAGAAGCAGTCCACAACTACTGTTCCAAGTGAGAGGGATCTCTAGAAACAGCAGCTGGGGTTAAGGTAGCTTCTCAATAGTGGTAATGCCTCCTACAAAATGAAACAGTAATACCAAATATTAATCACTGTTAACATATAAGGTAGCAGGCTCATAATTTTCCCAGCAATACCCCATGCTGTTAGCAGGTGCTTATCCTGCTGAGAAGAGGTTAAGTGGATACTGCTGATTCACTGAGGCAGGTGGATTGCTACCTCTGTTGCATGAAAGGGAGGAGTGGCTCCCTAGGGAAAGACAGGATTCTAAGATTAGAACAACCATTCCTACCAGAGATGTGTAGGTACAGCCTGGCCAGGGGAAAGTCTTCAGATGCATTTTGTTGATAATCTGTTAATAATGACTAATCTCCAGGAAGAGAATTTACACTAAAAACTCTGTTCATTTTGTTTTTAAGTCTACTCACACAGTCTCTTAGGTGATAATAGCAATTTGAAAAATAAATACATCTCACTAAAAACAATTGAAAAAATAAATTTACAGGATACAAAATTAACATCTAGACCTTTCAGTTTCACAGTCCAATATATTTTCAGCTGCTATGTGCTTGAAAAATAACTAGAACCATGAATGCTATGACTGATGTAATTACTTAAAGTACTCAAGCTCTAAAAATTTATCGTGGCATGGATAAGCACAAATCAACAGGTGAGAACAGCAATCAAGGAAAACACCTCAAGCTACATTTCTATGAGACTGAGCAGGTATGACTCCAGGTAGGCAGGCATAAAATCTGGCCTCTTTCTGGTTAGCTTCATAGCAAAGACTGAAAAAAGCAGCAGCATGGGATACAGCATACTGTCCTAGTGAGGATGCTCAGTGTTGAAAACAGATGGCCCTCGTGGTGTATCCCATGTTGCATGCATTAACCACCACCAGGGTGGCTGGGTTACGCTGACTCACGCTGGCAACAACAGCCCAGAAAATGTACGTGGATAGATGTTGTGCGGGAAGCCTGCAGGAAAAGGCGCAAGCAGCAAGTCTCGTAACGCCCACTACAGCTCTGACAAAACAAATAGAATACATGCATCATGCTTCAGCTACTGTAAACATACCTTTGGCTTGCTTAAATGTCACATGAACTATGCAAAAATGAATATTGTGTTCTTAAAATGGCATAGGGTTACAAATAGCAGTGCTCCCAATTAAACTGTTATATCCATCACATTTATATATTGCTGTTGTTTCAAAAAGGCCAGTGTACACTTCAGGAAAAGACAACCAGATTACAAATGGGCAAACTCCAAAGGTCAAGAAATCACATGCTTTATAAAATACACTTACACTGAGTAATCATTTGTCCTACATTAAATTTCTTTAATGGTATAGTGACAATGTGTAAACAAAGACTGGAAAACTAATTATGAGAGAGCTATTTTTTATTATTATTCTAGCCATCATCTCTGCTAACTTTTAAACTTTGCATAGGTTGTTTTTTTTTTTTTTTTGCCATTCACCTGTTTTCCATAAGAAAGCACTGTACAAAAAAAAATGTTCAATAGCTCCTGGTCTTGAACAGCTTATTTACCTAATTGTGTGTCCCTTGTGGATTTTTCATAATAATTTACAGATCTAATTTAAATATCTGAAAAGATTCATGAAATAAAATTTAATGCATGTTTATTCAGGTTACTTTAAAAACTTCTAATGAATTCTCTCAATCTGTAATTCTATCTTCAGCATCTTGATTTGAATTAAATATCATCGAACAAGGTGTTCATATTGAATAAAAACTATAATTAGAGCAATGGGTTTATTTTTTTTTTTGTTTGTTTTGAAGCTTTATTTCCTATCTCTGTTCTTTATTTCCTACCTTCATCTACAAATCTGCCCTGAATGTGAGAATTAAGCTTTGTCAGTCCCAACTACACAGAGGCTAGAACTATTACATCTTCCCTTGAAACACTAAATATACCCTCTCACCATTGTGCCACCAATCAGCAGCACAAAGCTGTCTGATTTACTCCGAGCAGAGAAAGGCACACAAATGCTGTGATGGGTTTTCACAGCCATCCTGGATGCACTCTGGTGTTCACAATCCCAACACCCAACTGAGGTCCCGTCACAGCTGCACCGCTGCCTCTCGCGTTTCCTTACGGGCTCCACCCCACGTTCCCACAGCAGAGCCTCAGGCATCCAGATCCTTAAAACAATTTCATCTTCGTGCAATAAAATAACAAAATGCCAGCTCGAGCTGGTGTTTCTGAGATGGAGCCCTGGACAAAGGAACCTCTGGCATTTTATACCTGGTCGCACCACAGCTCCCTGGGCCCTTGCTGTGCAAGGGGTCAGCAGTCCACAGCCTCCTGCCCAGGCTCTCACCCTCAGGGCTGAACCCCAGCTTGCACTGCAGCTGCACCCTGAGCTGCCTGCACCAAAGCATTCCTCAGCAGCACCACAGCCATCTTTCAGAGCTCACACACAACAGACCTCGTCCAGCAAGCCCCTGAAGCCAGAAACCACAGGTCTTGTGTACACACTGCTAAAAATGCTATTACCACCTGAAACCAGAGATCCTGTGCTGAGTCTCAAGGAAACAATGTAAATGCTTCAACCAAAACTTACGGGTTTTTTTCTTGGTGTTGACAAAGATTACCAACAAAAACAAAGACTGCGCCCAACTCAGCACAAGCCTAGATGGCATCCCAAGGGAGTATCTACCACTGGGTTGCTGAGAAGTTAACAGAGGTGCCATGCTTAGCACTTTCTCTCTTTCACACAATTTGAAAAGATTCCTTGCAAAGCACAAGATTTCTTTTTCTTATTTCTTTCTTTAGTGGGAATGAAAGGAGAGAAGCGGATTTCAAATCCCAAAAATACTCCCTGCTGAAGTCTGTCACAAGAACAGTGCAAAAATATATGTTCTTTGTACAAAAGTCTGTATGCTTAGCTGAAAGCAAGCAGTGCTGTTCTGAACAGTCATGTCAGGAAAGAAGAATAAAAGAATATTCATAAATTATTGTAATTATAACTTTTGTTATAATCCTTCTGGTTAATCCTCTTACTTACCAGGTTGGAATAAACTTCTGTCTATAACTTCTTTTATGATGAATCAGAAGCATTAGGTAGAATAATCATGTGAATAATATAATAATTATATTTTCTTTCTATACCTACAAATATCAATTCACAGAATTACTGCAACAGCTCTATATGACTCTTTTTTGTCATAGGAATACTGTTATATTGTGTTGATACCATAATGTTCTACATTCATTTTTCCTGTCTATGTCCAACTGCACAAATTTAACCTTTACAGAAACAGTTTCCTCATAAAGCAAATGAATTAGAAACTTTTAATCTGTTGAAGGAACAAGGAATTACCCCTCTAATTTCCTATCAGTGGTCTGTATAATTATGTCCTTCAGGTGAAAATTATTAATGAAAAGTAATCTTTTAAAAATTATCCTGATTCTTCCTTTGTATTTGACAACTGACCATTTTTCACTACTCTTTTCTGCACCATGAGCTCTGCATATTTTAAACACTGTAATAGAGATATACGATGGAAAATATTAAGCATCATTCCTCATAACTGAGTGGTAGGAACAGAAGCTGCAACATGCTGTTTTAAATTAACACACTATGCTCATAAGGTCAAAAGAATTATAAACTTTACATTAAACCCTGACTTTACAACCTTATTCACAGTAAAATTCTTCCCAAAGCAGAGCTCCATAGAGGACACTACTTTGAATGAAAATAATATGTTCAGTGTTCTTAAAACATCTACTACCCTTTGAATAAACCCAAGCAAAAGCTCAGAATCAGGCACTAGAGTTCACAAACACTCATTTACTTCAGCTACTTCCCACTAATAACTAAGTTTGAAAATGAGTCAGACAGAAATGGAAAGCTGAACAATTAAGATTCTTCCCATAAGCCCATCTCTATCATTTTATTAAAGGCAACTGGGAAAACCCATACTGAATAACTAATTCAAAATTATATTTGTAGAAAACAAATTAATGTAATAATTTTCTTTCTGAAATTAATTTAAATCTCTGTGGATGTTCCTGCAAATTTACTCTTTACTATGCATACAAAAAGTTATGAAAAGCCTTACTATGCTGCTTTAGGCACAGATCCATTGCCTCATTGTTGACTGTAATGGCTATTCCCATCCAGCAGGCTTGCTTTAAAGCAAATACATTTTTGTTCCTATGTTTATATCAGAAATTCTGGATATTGCTCAGCTGTCTCACTAGACTATAAAATGAGATAATTTCTAAGCCTCATTAATGAGGACGAGTAAATCATATATTAAGTTCCAGTTCTGTCAGTTCTGCTGGCTCCTTTTTTCACTTTGTTCTATGTTTTTCAGGAATAAAATTTTTCAGCTATTTCTAAGATGCAAAAGAAGATATATTAGTTTCAGCAATAAATAAAACAAGCTGGGAAATATATTACCTAAATTACAATCTAAATATATAACATATTCCATAGACTAAGTATTTAAACGAAATGTAGTCTTTGGCTTAGCTCTGTATTTACTTCTGCTATACCTGAAGGCATTGATCAGGATGCTCTTTTCTTATGAACATTTCCTTGCCACCAATAGGGATTTGGTTGGTTTAGGTGGGTTTTTTTAAACTTCCGATTCAACATTTGTTGGCATATGAATACTCTACATACTTGCAGGCAAGGAATTATTAATGTTTTTCCTGAATTTCTTATTGAAAAGTCTCTGTATTACTATGTAAATTGAATCAAAAGAACTTAAACCTTTTTCTATTAGGAAAAGGTACATTTACTAAGACTTTCATAGATAATGGAATTTACTTGCTTTATACAATTCTACCTCTAAAGTAAAATGTAGAACTTTAAAAGAATTTTCTTACCACACTCAAGCAAGGAGAAGAAATGTCCTTTTTTCTCTTGTTACTGTGAGTTCAGCAGGGCTGATTAAAATGGAAGCTGAGAGAACTGTTAGTAAGTTTGGACTAGATATCAAGAAGAAATTCTTTATTATGAGGAGGATGAGGCACTGAAACAGGTTGTCCAGGGAAGCTGTGGACATCCCATCCGTGGAAATATCCAAGGCCAAGTTGGATGGGGCTTTGGGCAACCTGGTGTAGCGGAAAGTTTCTCTTCCTATGGCAAAGGTAACATCACTTCCAACACAATTGATTCTATCATGCAAAATCAAGAATCATAATGAAGTGAAAGTACATACTTCAAGAGACCACAGTTATGGAAAAAAAAAAAAAAAAGATTCATTACTGTGCTAGTTCTTGCTGAGGTAGAGTCAATTTCTCTCACAGTGGCCGGTATGGGGCTGTGTTTTGGGTTTGTGCTGAACACAGGGTTGATAACAGAGATGTTTTTGTTACTGCTGAGCCTGGCTTCCAGAGAGTCAAGGCTTTTTTTACTGCCATGCTGGTGAGAAGACTGGGGGCGCATGGAATGCTGGGGGGAGACACAGCTGGGACAAATGATCTCAACTGACCACAGGGATATTCCACAGCATCCTGCTCAGTGTAGAAGCTAGAGGGACATATGGAGTGACAGCATTTGTCTTCCCACATAAATGTTGCCTGTGATGGAGCCCTGCTCTCCTGGAGATGGCTGAACACCTACCTGCCCGTGAGAAACAGTGAATTCATTCCTTGTTCTGCTTTGTTTGTGTGTGTGGCTTTTGCTTTTCCTGTTAAACTGCCATTATCTCAACCAATAACTTTTTGGCTTTTACCCTTTCAAATTCTCTCCCTGATCCCGCTGGTGGAGGAGTGAGAGGCTGCGTGGGGCTTGGCTGCTGACTGGGGTGAGACAATGACAGTTATCTGCCAACATTCAGATTTACATTACTAAATACTATTTTTCTGTGTAAACACAAGTATTCATCAATTCCTCTCGAATTATGAGGTAACATACTATGATCATCTGAAGAAAACCATGCATCTTTCTTGGCCAGACTGGGGGCTGATCCCAATTGTTGAAAAAGAACTTTCCACATCACTAATATTTTAAAATTAGCACAACAATAGACTCATGTATTATTTGATATAAAACTACTAGTGTGGATGACAGGGGATTATTATTTATCATCAAATTGAATCTTTTAAACACATGACTTTTAAAAATGGTTCTAAACCTAAACTACTGTCTTAAATTAAAGGCTCAGTTTGAATAGCCAGATGCAGTTGGAAAGAAATCAGTGTTTATATGATTAATCTGAACACACTTCTGCTAAGATTGCAGTTAATATAAAAAGTTTCAAGCTACCTTAAAAGTGATCAAGTCAGATTCTTTTGTTAATATTAACAGTAGCTGTTTTTTAAATTATTCAAACCAAGCCTACATGCTGATCTTCACTCAGATGGAAAGATTGATAATGCAAAAATAGAAGGCTCAAATAAGAAATAATCACTCTTTGAAGGTGGAGAGCAGTTTCTTTGAGGTGTGCAAGACTTACTTCAGCTTCTAAGCATTAGAATGCTGATAAAGGGGAAAATCAGTAAAGAGACCTACACTATCCCCTCTGAGATACTTCTATTCATTAGATTCCTGTGGGTATTTAAGAAGAAATAATATTTCTGATAGTAATCACTTTTTAAGTTACTGCTAAATATGAACTACACCAATGCTTCTTTCAGCTGTTATGTGTTTATTTACATTGGATAAAAAGTGAATCAGAAACAACCATACTAATTTTTACTTTCAATAAGCTGATCACATTATGCCACTTTATTAGGCAACAATCCAGGAATCTAACCTATCCCCTCTTCCCCCTCCTATTCTTTGGTTTCAATAAATGGGATAATATTTTGACTAAAATATGTTGAGTGTTCATGGACAGACCCATTACTACAACCGAATGGATTAATCTATGCAAACACGCAAAAAATACAAAGGAAAAGGATTACAAGACAAAAGCAGTGAGCTTACCGAAATATTTTAATAAAAACTTGGCTAGCATTATTTTTCACAATGGATTGATTTAGACTGAAGTAGAAGTAAAACTGCAAAGACAAACTTTCTGACTCATGATTTTCAAAAGCTCTGCATTTAATAAATGTCATGTATTTTTGGGTTCAAAATGTTAAGAACTGTCATCACAAGTACAAGTTTTCCTAATTACATCTCCTATATGTGAAGATAACTCTGTATGTGTGGGAGGTGGGGAAATCCAAGAAGAAAGCGACACTCTCCTGTGGAGGGAGAGTGTGTTGTAACAGCAACTCCACAGTTAGGTTTTCCCATAAAGTTAACTGTTTTCCCGGTTACTTCAAAGTTAGTTGTTCTCCCCTCCCTCATTGGCCAAAAGTTTGGTAGACCTCCCCTATTGGTTCAAAGTTACTGTCCCGCAGACATTGGCTAAAAAGTTACTTCACTCTGTTCTCGCACCGTGGTTGGTGCATTTTCAATCCCTCCCCTGATTGGGCCGTTTCACAATCCCCTCCGTGATTGGAGAGTTCCTCATCCTCGCTCCTTGATTGGTGAACTTTTCAATCCTCTCTCTGATTGGAGAACTTCTCAATCCGCCCTGCGATTGGCCCTCAGAGAAAACCACACCCCTTTCCAACCCCATAAAAGCACAGTGTTTTAGACCCCTGGGGTCTTCGGTCCTTCTGATGTCGCCGGTTCCAGCCTCCGAATAAAGAAGCTCCGGAGATCTCCTGGCTCCCGCTGCTCCTTTCTGCGCCGCCTGGGCTCGGGATCTGTGGGCAAAACTGCTTACTAGTTTACCAGCTCCCTATCCCTCTGCTGGCACAGAGCTGCTGGGGTTGCCTAGGCGACCCTTTCACAAAAGAGCTAAATCACTGTAGCGAGCCTGTGCCTCTGAGGCTGAGAGTGTCTTTTTAAAGACAACTGGCCGCAGAAGGGCGCGGCCCGCCGAAGACTCAACAGAACTGACCTCGGGTGGCCAGTGGGCTTCGGCCGCACACCCCCAGGCCGCGTCAAGTATGCACTTTTCTTGCTGTATTCACTGTATGTTCCTTTCACTGCTGTACCTCTCAGAGAGACTGAAATGATGTGGAAAACAGAGAATGATATTGTGCTTTTACTTGTGAGGAAGACAAAGTGCTTTGCATCACTTAGAACGGACATTATTTAAATAGTTCATGCCAATCTGAAATTTGAAACAAATATTGACTCTACATAAAAATTGCTAAATTATTAGGAAGATTAAAATATGAGGTTTAGTCAATTTGTCTGAGATTTTACTGATACTCATAATTCGTATCTATCAAAATTTCTGTGATTTTGTGGAAAACACATTCAGGCACTCAACTGGTATTTCTATTTACTCCAATGTACAATGGAAAAGGTTTCTTATTTTGTTACCTAAAGGAAGATTTTCTATTTTTCTGCTTTCTAATGGGAGTTTTGCTTTCCTTCTGTTAAGTCCAGCAGTGAACCACCAGGATGATTATGTGGCTGGAGCACAGTGTACAAAGGGAGGCTGACAGAACTGGGTTTGTTTAGCCTTAGGGAAAGAAAGATAAGGGGGAATCTTATTTAGTCTTGAACTACCCAACAGGACAGTATAAAAAAAGACAAAATGCACAGTGAAGTGCACTGTGGAAAGGGCAGACAGGCCTCAGGTACAGATGGTTTTTTTTTCCCCCCCAGGGTACAGCTATGTTACTCATTGTAAGATGATATTGAGTACCATACACAATTTAGTGTCTCTAAGGACACACTTCTGATTTCTTAGCAGGACTAAGAGACCTCAGACATGGAGTGCATGTGTAGTGCCCTCCCTTTATATCCTGATTCTCACTGTAAGGTCAACTTCTAGGGAGACAACTCTAGTTGGTAGGAAGACAGAAAAATATACTTTATTTACCCTTTTTCCTGCTCACACTGGGAAAGGAGAGAATTTGATGCCCTGTCCTGAAAATCAAAAGGCTTCAATACAGCTCTTAAAGCAAGTTTTATATTATTAAGTTGTATGCATAAGCTTAATTATTGGACACGAAAATCGACAGTGAGGTCAAAAGAACTCTAAAACACAAATCAATGCTCTGACTGCACAGCTGGATATCGCATCTTCTCTTTCTTTTTATATACTTCACCAGCTCTAACACCCAAGAGATTTAAGTTTAATGAAAATGCCACAGCAAAAAGCAAAAGCAGCTATGTGACACAAAAAAACCCTTCCTTATGATGTCTCTCCCAGTAAAATCAGGTTCACTCATCGCACAGATTTACTGCTACCTTTCACAGACTTCAATGTTTAGTAGGGAAAAAATAATTTAGAAGGTTTCAGAGTTTTAATGATAAAGGAACTATAAGCAAATCAAACCTTTGCAATTTTGCCATAATAACAAAAGGAGTAGACATTGGAAATCATTAGAAATGAAAGTAAGCTTATATATTTTCTTGATAAAATCTTTCAGTAAGAGTACAACATTCTTCATATTAGACTTGGCACTATATATATTCATTTTCGTAGAATGTTTTTCGTTCATATAATAGTTTTCATAAGAGCAGAATAGACTTAATTATTTAGCTAAAATGCAACAATATGCTCAGAATACTTTACCACAGGAAAGATAGTATTTTTTTTCAATATTATGTTATGCATGACAAATTTCTCAATCCTGAAGCTCTCTATTTAGGAATTGCCTTTCTTATGCACTATATATGAAGAGCACAAAAATAATTTTTTAACCTTTGAGGATTGGACACTCAAAAAATATTCTCTTGCCTTACTGTGCACTTCACAGGGAAAAAGCGACAGCCTGTTAATCCGTTGAAATTTGTGACCCAGCAGAACACAGTTTCAGTTTGTATGAAATCTCATTTTCCATATTTGCACCACAACAGTTTCCTAGATACCTGAAACCCTCTTCCATGAACAGGGAACTCTATTACCTGTGTGAACAGATGAAGCCATCTGAATATGCGCTTCATATTTACTAGTCTTTGGTGCAGCAAGCTTCCTCATTTCACACAAACGCCCCTGGTATGCCTGTGACCAGCAGCCTAAACAGCTCACAAAGGCTTTGTAAATTTTTAAGTAAGGTGAAAGAACATACAATAGCAGTTCATTCAGGGACCTCGGAATTTTGCACTTAGGCAGTTTGATTTGTACAACCTATGCAGGTTTAGCCCAGGAGTTAAAGAGCTGCCTGTCTCAAACAGGCTGAGGCTAAGGCCACAGAAAGCCTTGGCCACGAGATAAGCACAGAACAGACAGACAGGATGGCACTGGCTCCAGGCCTGGCACAGGTGACAGCTGGCTGCCATCACCAGTGACCACTCGAGTGCCCCCACCCCGAATGTGACCTGAAACTTGGACTGAAAGCTAAGCCACTGCAGTAGGAACTTGAGATAAGATAAAGGTGGCTCTGCTGCCCAGGTGTTATCTCAGACCTGGGGAGAGGTTAACAAAGCTGGGGGAGAAGACTATCACTGATGATGGACACCAAGAAGGTGGAATTTATGGGCCACAAGGAAAGCCAGCTTAGCAACTGTGCTAATACTACTCCAAGTACAACGTGTCTCTAAATACAGGAATCTAAGCGCATCATGAATAGTGCCTGTTGTCAAGAATCAACATCTACAACCAGAAAGGATTTCCTGATGAGAAAGATGTGAGGTTCTTTGCTGATTCTAGATCTCTGCATGGAGTATGCAGAGCTTCAAGGCCCACTCCTCCTCTCAAAAAAAGCAGTGCTACTTTTTAAACAATACAATTTAAATATATTACACTCACAAGTCATATGACTGGTGTTGGTTAAGAGCATTACATTGACAGATTACAAAGACATCAAGACATATGTTTTTCACTCAATTCAGCTGGCAGTCAGAAGTGTTTTTTCCCTTTAGGTGAAAAAGGAGCAATAACAGAGAATAATAATCTAAAAGTGCTTACAAAGGTGAGCTAATTTAAAATAATACATAGATTTTAATTAAATATATGTGTAATACTATAACTCACATATTTAGAGATATTTTGATTTTAACTGCTTGTAGGATGGAATTCCACAATCTCACAGGGCATTAATGAGCCTCTGACATTTTGCTCACAGATTTAATTATAGCTTCCTAGTTTGAAAAGCCAACACTGAAAAATCCTCATCAATTTTTGTTGACCAATGACACAAAGTTTAAAAAAAAGGAATATTTTCCATGATTGAAACCTTTCAGAGTTAATTCTTATGCTTGGTTTAAACATTCAAATAGTAGTACTCATTAAAGAAGTAAACAAAAAATGTAAAAGTAATTCATTTACGTATTTCAAAAATGTTGGGAAAACATGTAGTACTGAGTTAAATGTGTCTTAAATATTTTATTCTACGTGAGAATCAGATAATTGGTTTCTGGATCTCCATGTCTGAAACACAAAATTTTCCTTAAAAAAATGTTTTAACTGTTTTGAGGGGAATTGTAAACAACACAAAAGGTGTGAGAATTCTTTGTACAAAACTTTGAAACCAAAAAGGTGAAAATGTTAAGAAATTGTTAAAGAAAATAATGATTACTAAGGATAACAGCCTACAGCTTACACTGTTGCTAGGTACACTGTTCTTTTAGAAACAGCTCGTGGGAGCTAAAACTTAAGTTTTGGAGTCAGAAGTGCAAATCATCAAACACCTGAAGAAAACATGCAGAAAGTTCCACCAGCTCATGTAAAGAAGAGATATTCAACCACAACTGGACAAATGAATTTCATATAGAGCAGATCTGTAAAACAAGCCCATGTCTTTCAAATCCCTGAAAATAAATTCTAGGCGTAGTGGAAAGTGCATTTCAGCCACAAGAGAGAGCTTGAACACTTTTTGTGTGAGGAAGGGTCAAAAGGTTATTTAGTGGAAACCTGGCCTCTGGTGTTTGGAACAGACAATCAAAAATCTAATATTTCCTTCTTACTCTCAGCAGCTGAACCTCTTTGTGAAGAAGTCTGAAACCTAGCATGGGGAAATTAAACATTTGTGCTCATCGAGATTTCTTTTTAATGTTTCCCAGACAAGTGAGAAGAGGGAGACAGAAGCCAAAACGTGCAGCATGCCAGCCATGACATTATGCAGATTCAAGAGCAAATTATTTCAGTTTTTTTTTTAAATATATTTTACTGTTTTTGACACTTATATCATGATCAGGATTACATTCTACAAGGATATATAAATACATACATCTCTCTTTCTCTCTCTCTATATATATAAATAGATACAGCTCAAGCAAGCAAATCAGTATTTATAAGGTATGGCATAAAAGTATTTAGAAAAGCTACAAAAGATGTAGCTTTTCTAAATAATTTTATGAATTAAATTAATTTATGAATTAATTTATGAATACATCTAAAAAGATGTAGCTTGTCCAAATAATTTTTTCATAAAATTAGTAAAAATATATGCTGAATGATGAATGAGATAAATCAACAATTTTCCCAATTAAAAATCAGTACAATGCAATGCCTTAATTTCCTAGTCTAATTAAAAAAATCAAAACAACAACAACAACAACAAAAAACCAAACCAACCAAACAAAAAAAAACCCACACACCACCACCAACCAAAAACAAAAACCACAAAAAAACAAACCAAAAAAACCCCACACCTTAGAAAAAGTCCGATGAAGTTCTTGGTGAAATGGAAAAGTAATAAAATTTTCTGCAAGGCCGTCTGGTTTGTTTTTTTCCCTTGAATTTAGTGATGTTTGACCTATCTTTCCACAGAGTAAGCCTTACAGAGAAAACTCTACACTGCAATAACAGCCAGTGAACTTAATTACAGCACATGTGGAAGGTGAAGGGAAGTTAAAATTTTATTACCTATTGCTGGATTTCATTTTAGAACTGGAATGAAAATTTAACTTTCCATTCTTTTGAGCTACCTGAGAATACTGGAATATCTTCAGTCATTTAAATAGGTCTTTATAGGGTTTTGTTCATATTACAAATGTCATCACTGTATGACAGAACTATACTCAAACAGAAAACTGGAACAGAAGGGATTATAAAAAGTCAATCTGGTAACCTACATCCCTTCTAAGAGCAGATATTATCTAACTAGAAGGCAGGTACTATCTAACCTTTCTGAAAACACCTTCTTTCCCAAACAGCTTTGCACTTACCTTACCTTGGTTTTATCTAAACTACGATCTCCTGGCTTGCTTATAGGAAACCCACCTGAGACAGTATCAGCTGCTTTAATAAATTTAATATATGGGAGACCCATCACCATGTTTGAATCTAGAAAAGCCATTATTCTGTAACAAATTCAACCTCATATGATTTGGTCTGAATTATTACTGATAAAGCTATTTCAGCTGTTATTCATTTCTCTGTAAAAATTTACAACAGTTGTGGGTTTTTTCCCAGTTATTTATTTCGTATAACTAAATTATGTGTAATAGCATTTTTTTCACTTTTAAGACCTTCAGTTCTGTTACTTTCAGAAATACCATCCATCTTCTCTAATTTACAGACAACTAACATTTTCATCACCTATATTACCTTTTAATTTAAAAGAGGCTTCTTACCACACAATACCATTTTCAATTCATCTTGATCATGAATTTTGAAAGAAAAAGAATGGCTTAGGAAGAATAAATCATTTGAGGGTTCTTTGGGTCTTTTACATTGTTTGGGAGGTAGACTAAAAATCCATTATTTGCACAGCTTGAGTCAGGCATCTATTTATATACACATATGTATACAAAATGGAGCAAATAAAAATATTATTATTACTTATAACACGGAATAAAAAAGAATCATAATTGGTGGCATTTTTGTCAGAAGTGTCTGAATTTGTAACTTCCTTTCAGACAATCTCTCTGAAAGGGTTTTTAAAATAACAGTAGCAGTGCAGAGGGATGCAGCTATTATGGACCTGATTTCAAAAGTGTTAAACATGCATAGAATCATAAGAATCATTTAGATTAGATACAAAGTCCACAGAAGCTTTAGATAACAAAGACTTCAGAAAAAAAAAACCCAGAAAAACATAGGACCATTTTTGCAATATTATTTTGGACAAATAATATATAAAATGACTAATAAAATGACTAATAAAATCAACTTTATATGAGGAAAAGAATATGATTAAAACAGGATGAGAACAAAATGTATTTCTTTCTAGAGTATCTGAAATGTGCTATTATTTCTGTGCTGTTTTCTTAATTTAAAAATGTAAATAAATAATTCATGCCCCTTGACCACAATTTTCCATAGATTAGCTTTCCATTTACAGATGTTCACTTTACCTACTGTGGTCCTTAATGCTGAAAGTAAACTGGGATTCTGATGAAATGCCATAGCTGGATTTCCAACTGAAATCTCTTCTGCAGTTGTTTTAACATCGTTTCTGTTTACTCTGGCTTAGCAGGGAATACAGTATTAGCAACTTGCAGGAGATCATTTATAAGATTTCTTCTACTCTCAAGAAATCTTTCGCTGTGATATCAAATAGCACTCAAGGTTACTGTTTGTGCTATACAACCCCATGCACCATTTACTTGGAATGAAACAAAATCCTTTGCCTGCAGACTTAGCAATTCACAGAAGAAAATTCAGGTTCTTTCTGGATATATCAGTGTTATAGTGCTTAGTGATAAAGGCAAAATATATTTCCTTTCCAGGGAAACAGAAATGAAGAATGAATGTGTGTTAAGCATTGTAAATGTGGACCTGGAGTGTGCTGTCAACTCAAGTCACTATCTAGTAAAAGAAGTAGGTCAATAGACCCACTAATATAAATAAGGACTGGAAAATGAACTGAATTTAAATCTGATATTTTTCCCAAGTGTATCTGCATGTGTCTGCTGCAGCCAGCACCATGGCTGTGCTATAAGCATAACACAGTTAAAACAATCTAAAATACAATTCATACTATGGCTGTCCTGGTACATGCAAGCTGTGACTCAAAAAACAAGCTCACTGGATTATTCCCATATGCTTCCCTCCTCTGCATCAGCACCAGACCTTTCTGGAACTGGGACCAGTTCGGCAATCTAAAACAAAGAAAACTATTCCTTCTCCCCTTCTTTTTCCCTTTTTTCTACTGTTCTCTCCTTTTTTTGTTGACTGGACTCTCTGATTCAGCTAAAATGGATACAGCCTAAGTCAGTCTAAGAAAAGCACCAAGCTGCAGGCAGGAGTGGCGCGGCCACGAAACACATCTGAGTGGCTGTTAGCAATTTAATCAGCTTAGGGGTATGTCAGTTCTTCAGTTTGCACTTCCAAGTTCGAGTCAACAATGTAATTAAACATAGACTCGAGATGGACTAGCTATCCAAATATGTACTGTTTCTTAGCTGGATTTTACAGCTTATGATGAATTCTGTAATTCTGTAGCGAGGAGATGCGTGTAAATAATTTTTAATTAACCACATTGTCATTCCAATAATGAGTTTACTGTGGTTATAGCAATGTGCAGATACCTTAGCCTCACATCACACAACCTGAAATCAGAGTACAGGGAGATTTTTTGTTGTGTTAGCTTTTGATGTCCTTTATTTTTAGAATATCTTTATTTTAACATCAAATCTTTCACCAAAACAAAAAAAAACCCAAAAAAACCAAAAAAACCAAAAAACAAATAAAACCCACAAAACCAAAAAAACCCACAAAAAACCAAAAAAAACCAACAAAAAAAACCAAACAAAAAAACCAAAAAAACCAAAAACCTACCAAAAACCAAAATTCAAACAAACCCTAAAAAATCCCCAAAAAACCAAAAAAAACCACCAACCAAAAAAACCTCACAAAACTACGTTTCAGGTCAGCCTGTTAGTCATTGGTGTAGGTGAACAAAATATTTACATACTGCCTCTGGCATTGAGTTGGTGTTAAAACCAATTAAAAAGTTAAAAGTGTTACTCCAAATTGCCATTATTGTCTCGATTACAAACGCTTTCACTGATGATGCATGATGCACATGTTCAGCCCTTGAAACCTGAAATTCAAGATCAATCCTCTCAGCACTTAAAAAAATCTTCAGATCTGCCAAGACATGCAGTACCTTTGCTTCTCATAAATTGATGCCTGACATAGCACTGGATCCTTCAAAGCCCACCTCAAAGGGGAATAACAGAAAACAAAGAGGGTGTTTGCCCAAGGCACCAAAATTTGGGAAATCTGCAGTGTTTTATTCAGCCAGCTACAGGTCTTTCTGCTGTGTTCCAGGAAGCCTCAAGGCTTCACACTTTGAAGCTGCATCACGGTACCATGACATGGGTAGGAATTAGCATGCCTCAGGGTAGCCTAGAAGCAGAGCAAAAGCCCTCGTGGTAAATAAATATTGTGGACACAAACTTGTAGCAATTCACTAGTGGGCTGAAGAGAACAAGGTGATTCTTAATGGTACCAGAAGTAAAACTTGTCTTTAAAATTCAGAATTTACACTTGCCTGCAGAAATTTCTAATTTGAGGCCAACCTGATCCTGACTGCTGGAACATTTCACTTCTGAAGTACAGAGCTTAAATCAATTTACTCTTTAATCTGCTACTGAATGCTGATTTTTTCATCTCAAGGCACTGAGAGAACTTCAAATTGAGGTTGTTTTGTTCAGTTCACTAAATTCAGTTAATGAAATCCTAGAAGGTTCTTGGCTGAGCTATTCAAAGTGGCCTCCTGCAAGCATCACTCCCCAGACTGCTTGCCTTCTTCTCGAGAGCCAAACCACCCATGCCCAGCAGTTGTACAATGTCTCCTCGTACTTGTGTGCCTTTGGACCCAAAGTCCCCCTCCCTGTGGGAAAAGGGTTAATCCCAACTAATTCTCTGCACAACTCAATGCTCTACACAAAACCTGCTGACATTTCTGACAATACTATCAGATTATATTGGCAGAACATCTATAGGCTTTGCACCAGTCAGAGAAACCTAAATCATTGAAATTAACTAACTTAGAGGTGATACAAATAAACAGAACTATTGAAAAGACAGAGTGTTGATGAGTAGTGCTGCTATAGGATTTAACATGGTATACTAAACCATTGGTTGGTAAGCTTTCTTGCTACAGCAGTGATCTACCTCTGCTGTTTTCTTTCATTGACAAACAAACTATATAAATTCACAAATTCAGAAGTGGAAAAATTATTTCATAAATACTGAAAAAAAAAAAAAAATAAAAAGGCAAGTAATAAGATTGCAAGAATTCCTTAGTCTAGGTTAAGAAAACAAGCGAACTAAGAGTAAAGAGCAAACACTAAAGTAATACTGCTATCATTCAGCGTGGCGAAGCAGGGGCTATAGCAGCTATGCATGGTAGGAAAGAGACCAGAGCAAATTTCCCACATGTCAGATGAGCCCCGAGTACCATCTTACAGCTGGCATTCACTGCCTGCTGATTGAGTTTGTATGGTTCACGGAGAATCTTTGTCTCCATTGTAGCAAGTTGCTTTAGTTCTGACACCCCAATTGGATCAGTGGAGAAGAGCCTTCCCCTGAAGAAACCCTCTGTAAATTAGAGACACCAGAAGCTGTGACTAATGGGATGCACTAAATACACTATCTTGTGATTTGAGATGCAATTTAAGCAGTTATTGGCATGTTCTCCAGGAGAAAGGCAGTCTGTCAGATTTCTCACAAAAAGATTCTGCATAAGGGACAGTGGAGTGCAGGAGACAGGCAGCGCCTGTATCCTCAGATCTTTAAGGAGCTCAGGGCATATGAAGCTCTCTATACAGGTGTTGTGACCTGTACACCACTGGTAGAGAAGAGAGGCTTTGCCCAGTTCTAGTCACTACACCTTGAAGTGACTGTGTCTTGTCATAAGCACAGGCCATGGAGGTGAGTCTGGTGCCATCCAGGCTCCAGCCCCAGAGATGGCAGGGGAGGAAATACAAACTGCAAAACCTCCAAAGAATATAGAAAAAGAAACAGAGGAAAAAACTGAATATGTGAGGACAAAATGATGTAAATATAATGTTTCAGAATTTATACTTTTTAATTCAGTGCTACCATTCATATACAGGTGACTGTTTTCAATAACATGTGAGGAGGATGGCATGACACCATTCTGAAGGTGTGCAACTCACTTAGCCTGGAATGAAGGAGAGAAATAAACCACAGCTGCAGATAAAAGGAACGAAAAGAGGAAAGACAATTATGGCATGAGCGTGGCTTGAAGTAAGGCTGAGACAAAAGTCAAACTTTAATAGAATTGTCTAAATAAAGATCTCTCACAGTCTTTATCCATGAATTGGAGGAACTGAATTTAGGATTTAAAGCATTGGTATAGAAAGCATGGCACTACAAATGGAAAACGCAAGCTTATAAGCAGAACCTCCAAGAGATACCTTTATACTTTGTGTATGATACTTCATCCCTTAACACCTACATACACTGGAGAATAAAATAATAAATACATTTAACACCACTATCTACTGGAAACTAAATACAGTGTATACAAGCATACCCACAAAACATGCAAAGGTGTAAAGGTATAAAGGCTGAGGATAAAAGGCTGAAACAAGCCCATTTATTACAACAGCATGTTGACTGCATGTAAAAATACATCTGGGTCACAGTATCTATCTATATACAGAGATATACATGTACACATGACCTTTTTAGATATCACACAGAGAATTGTCATATTCAAGATGGTTGTTTCTACATGTATTCCTTGGAAAAAAAACTCTTCCTGCCACAACATGACTACAAATACGATAAAAAAGTGGTATTGTTAATGTGTACAAGTAGCCAGACCAAAATTACAATTTTTATGAGATTATGAAAAAGAAGACCAAGATTTTTATGCACACATTAGAGTAATGCATTAGAGTAATGCAGACATGTATATGTAAATATGTCAGATTTTTGTATGCTGTTAGTTCCCATTTTGAATTTTGTTAGATGTAAGCTCTTCTAGGCAGGGACTTTTGCCTTCCCAGTTGTTTGCCAAGAGCAATGCATACAGTTTGCATAACGTTAAGTACAAATATCAATTAGTAATTGAGGTTGCTATTTTAGTAATTTATGTCTAGAGATGAAAGACAACATGTTTTGGCCAAGAATGTGTACAGATAATGACAACAAAAAATCTACTCCACCAGCTGAAAAAAACCAGTGTAGTTATCAGAAATCAATGAATGCTGATTATAGATTATTAATTTGGGGTTGTGGGAGTTTTAAAATTTTTTGTTTGTTTGTTGTGACTTTTTGGTTTTGTTTTTTTCTAATTTTGAGGTGTTTATTTTTTTCTTAAAGAAAAACAGTGTTGTGGTCAACTACACTCCAAAGAGTCACAAAACAAAACTAGAAATCACACTTTGTAGAAAGCAATATTCAAATACAAAATTCAAAATAAAGGTTTAAAAAACAAAATCATGTAAAAAGAATCTTCTCAATTTACATTGAAAAAATAGTAATTGTGGCATTTTTGTATTGCTATCTGCAAGGAACAGAATAGCTACCAAGTGCCAATGCTCACAAAGTGTGCTAGAAAAGTAACCCTAGGTGCCAGAGGTTCCATCCCAAATGTGCAGAAATGAACAAAGTATTCTCTGTACAGACCAACGTTTTTTGGCACATGCAAAGAATATCCCCGTACATGACAAAAACTTCACTTGTATCACTGGCATCAATGTAGTGATGTAAAAGCATATTTACATCCCTAATCATAGTAAAACACACCTACTGAGAGCAAATCAATGTATATGTAGTAGCAGTACTTGGTAACTCAGCAATGGAATTACCACTTGCTGAGAGTTCCCTCATGGTTTTTACCTGCAGGGATTTGGCCCCAAATATCTATTATAACACAGTATTATTCACATAGTGAAACAAGAACAAAAACATCAGCAGGAACAATATCTTCATCTTTTGGGAACATCTAAAGTCTATCCATACATTCCAAGGTGGAAAAAACACAACTTTATTTTCCTCTTTCAAACCTATTCTAGATTTAAATGCCATTGTGGTGTTAAGGGGGTTATTAGCTAGTATAGAGGTGAAAGCAATTTATTCCACATATTTGTTATGATTGTACTTTAAATAAAACTGCCCCCTAAGACTTTAAGAGAAGTAGCTATGTTCCTACATAAAAGAATGTTTTTATTCAAAGACAAATTTGCATGTTTTCCTCTAAAGTTGAGATCTCTCACTGATTATTTACTGTATTTACTGTGTATACTGTAGGAAAAGAAACAAAACTAGATAGGAAACTTGGATTTCTCAGGAATCAGTGAACATGATATCACAGAATTTTTCACAGAATCACAGAACAGTCTGAGTTGGAAGAGATCCAGAGGGGTTAAGTGAATCTTAAGTGAATGGCCCATACAGGGATGGAACCCATGACCTTGGCATTAGCAGCATCTTGCTCTAAAAGGTTTCCAAGAACAAAACAAATATTTTCATTGTCATGGGCTGGAAAACCCATACCTTTAAAAAATATTTATTTCCACTTTCTCCCTGTCAGCTTTGGAAAGCAACATAACACACAGAGTTTCCTGGTACATTTTTTTTTCCTCTAGCTAGGATTAAAGATCTTTGTAAGAAGACTACCAAATCTTTATGTGTACACACACATATGTATATATGTACGTATAACCTTTAATTGAATTAATCTAATGGGCTGTTGTGAGGTAACCCTCATGGTTCAACCTATGCTTTTTGTCCCCCTTTTTTTCTTAAAGCAATACTGTATTATTTATTAATGATTCCTGCATGACAAAACAATCTATTGAATCAATTATGTTTTCCATTTACTCCCTAGAATCAAGCTTTAAAGAAGACAGATATAACACACAAAGAGAACCTTCATAACACAGAAGGATGCAATCTCTGAATACAGGGGAGAAAAATATATATTTTGTAGTAAAAATGAAGTTTAAACTACATACTAGAAAACTGATGAAAAAACCTGAGAAATTAAAAGAAGATTCTGAAGGACATATCAAAAAATAGAAATTTCAGACTGAAATCCATTTTATGCACTGACCAGAAAGTTTGCCAGAAAATATGCTTGTAAAATCTATGCGAACAATTTGGCCGTATTAGATGGGTTAGGGAACCACAGATTGGGACAAGAGTGGAAAAAAAGAGTCAGAAATATTTCATACACAAGACATGCTTAGATAAACACAGCAGTTCTATGTTTTACACTCAGAGTACTCCAGTAAACAAAAGTAATATCTTTTCAGAACTGAAACCGCACCACTGTTTTCCTAATAGAGTCCAATGGTCTCCTGACATTTTGGCCTAACACCCAAGTATCATCATCTAACAATACAATTCACATAACCTCTAGGCCAATGCCCTTAAAAGACCATCTTTTGTAATTAAATAATTTAAAAATGCAACACTTATCTGGATTCAATAGAAGATTTTGTCATTACTGCTAAATCCCTGTTAAATCTGGTGGAACCATAAGCAGTGTAGTGATGCAAACCTCAGGCACTGCCAATTACAGGTTGTTTCTTTCCTCTAAAAAGCAGCCATAAAATTCTTGTCACCTCTAGTAACAATAGCCAAATTTTTAAAATGCTGAACATGATTAGCTTGGAGAAATGTTTGCTTCAAAAGACAAAGGAAATCTGAGACAAGACTTTGCAAGGACTTTTAAAATAACAGAACCAGTTGGTGTTTAATAGCATACAGGTATGAAAGACAAAATCTACATGCTGCTCATATTATGCACATACCAGTTCTGTTTGTTCTCTAGTACCCAAATGCATCTTGCAAATCCCTGTCCCTTTTAAATATCCATAAAAGGAAGGCTCATTCACAAGCTGGCTTACTCAGCGGGTTAACAGGAAGAAAAAACAACATCCCTCAGGAGAAGCCCTCAGCACTGGTGTTTGCCATTTGATACAAGCAATCCTACAAACCTCCACGGTGCTCCTGAAGCGTCTTTGGCAGGGATCAGCACCAGCATGACACCTCAGAAACCGGGCATGACTGTAACTCTGGCGCTGCCTCCCCCCTTCCCACGCTTCTCCCCTGCCTGCTCAGTTGATATTTTGAGCTGTTCTGTCTTCACACACAAGCCAGACTACAGCAATGATTCCAGCAAAGAGGTAACAGACTTATCACATTTGGTAAGGATGACTTCCTCCTGGCACACAGCACATCCGAGCTGCCCACAGTTTTCCCAACATATTGTGAAGGTGAGAGAAAAACAAACAAACAAAACAATAAAACACTCCCCTCCCCCCCCCCCAAAAAAAACAACCAAAAAACCACACCAAAAAACCCTAAAACAAACCCGCCAAAACAATCAGCCTCCCAAACCTCAACAAACACAAACCAAGAAACAGTCCTGTAGAAGCCAACGTTATCTGTACTCATTCTTATCATGTTTTGTTTAAAGATGGTTCATCAAAATAGAATTACATTTTTAAAAGTGAAAATGCCAAAAAGAAAAAGACGGAAAACAACAATTTATCAAGATCAAGCTCTAAATTTCAGATAAAGTTTACCTTTTCAATGTCTTTACAGATATTACAGAATGCAGTTTTAGAGACATACAAGAAAGAATTTTATGGATTAATTACTAAAAATAATGTTAATTTCCTTGGTTGCTCCTGAACTACTGGTAATAATCAATTTTTGTGAGCAGTTTTGCATTCCTTGATGTGCTTTTTCTTTGAACTGCTATGGCAGTTTTCTCATAAAATTATTTCCTGTAAGATTTCTGCTACTGTTTTAACCTTCAGTCACATGTTCTGCCTTATCTTGCCACTGCTTTTTGATAATGGACAGATTTCTATTTAATTAAAGAGATTGAAGGTATTATATTAAATTGCTGCAAAGAAACAGTACACTTTATAGGTTTTTTTATGTTTCTTTATATTACATAAAAGTGCATTTTAATACAAAATATTGGATAAATAAAAATTAATAACACTAAACTAGCTTTCAAACAACTAAGTAGCAAATGGCTTCTTATTAAATAATGATTTTGTAGTAAGAGAATTTTATAGCTTTTTTACAGTTTGATTTTCAACATTTAAAAGGGAAGTTATAGATTTCAAAACTATAAGATTTGTCATTAACTCAATCTTGTATTGGACAAGACCATCTGATAAGGTGAAGAAACATGTCCATATTTCTTTTCAGGGGAAAAAGTTTGGTTCAGACTGTCCCTCTTTAAGAAACAAGACAAGCATGACAAATCTTGTTCATACTCAAAGTAGTAAATTATGTTTTGAAATAGTTGTACTGAATTTGATAATATATATAACTGGTAAAAAAAATGAATCAAAACTCTACCATACACTCAAAAAGTGGTTTAAGTATAGATTAACTTAAAATAATATAAACACAGTTACTTTTCACCATTGCTTCCACAAGGAAAAATACCTGTAAAGTCTCAAAGTGGGCAGAGTTTGACCGTAGACATTAAGGAGTTTCTCCACCAAGGATTTCTGAGTGTTTCCTTGGCCCTTAGATCCACTTTTGTCAGATTTTAGCCTGACTTTTTCCCCCTCTATATTAAGAGGCTTTTCTTTACAAGGTACAGTTGTGTGGTATCAACTGTTTAATTCAGCCTTTTCCTGTCTAAAGCTAAAGGCTCCAATACATAATTCTGGCACTCGGGATCCTACCCTTTCCCATTATAAAATGTCCCTTTTTGGTTAACAACCATGAAATATTAAAAAATATAGGATAAACCTAATGTTGCTTTGCAGAAGATAAATGATGGACTATCAGAGGACCTCTTCAGTGCAAAATATTACTCTAGATGAAACTTAAGAAAGAAGGGTACAATAATAATTTTGCATAAGAAATTGCTAGGGAAAAAAACTTCTCTCTGAAAAAATCCCAGCTTTTCTCTCTGAAAAACTAAGGTTTAACAAAAAATATGCTACATTTGTATTATTCTGCATAACTGTCAACTGCGATATCCGTGTTAGTGTTATTTCTGCAATCTCTACAAAAAACATGTTTTTCTGGAAAAAATATTAGTAGAAGTAACACTGGAGCATCCCTTGAGATAGGAGAAAATACCTTCTTTAAAAGTAATCTTAGGAATGAGGATTAAAAAGATAACCTAAAGCTTCATTTCTTTTACCTTATCACATCTGGACTCCCTCATAGGGAAGGAAGCGATAACTACTGTCAGAAAGAAAAACACACTGCACCCTTCTTCCAGGCTGCACCCTTTTAGATCAGTTGATGGAGATCCAGAAAGGAGGAAACACATTTCCTTCTTTTTAACTAACACAATGCCCTCAGTAAAATGTTTGTAAGTCTACAGGATTAGAATGTAAAAATTTGTACAGAATCCTACAGGGAAGGGCACCGAGCATTGGTAAGATGTATGCACAGAACACAGAAGAGATCAGAAGGTGAGGCTCAATCCGAATTGAAGACCAAAAATGTTTTTTTTACTGCTACTCAAAGAACATGTGAAAAATTACATGGTGAATCATGGGCTCTGACCCAGACACGTGTGATTCTAGCTGTATGTCAGAGAAGGCGGTCCTGGGATACCTGTAAAGCACACTGTGCAGAGTAAAGTTCACTTTATTGAATTTTCTTCAACGTTTGGCAAATGTTTCTAAGGGACAAGTTGATAATATTCTTACATATTTCAGAACAGTCACATTATATTGTGGATTAGTTATCCACCATAACACATTCTCAATTGTCTTTTCTGTCAACAATTTTGTCACTGTCATACACCTGGAAGTACACTGGGGATTGTGCCCTATTAGCCTCTTCACACTGAACGGCAGATTAGTAGAATGTAATTATCTGTAAAGTGTTTATCAATATGAGCTAGGATTCCACACACTAATGTTTTATGCAATCTGCTGGATTTTTATGGTAGTTATATCTACTCTTTCTACTCTGGGAACTATTCTAAAACATTAATAAACACTGTTTCTGATATCCTGCCAAAAAGATACTGTACTGCTTTTAACACTCTTTGAAAATTATATTAATCCATATGAAAGAAAACCTGAACTTTGCATAATATCTGACACAACAATCTAGTTAGTATTTCAGTACAGAACCAGAAATACTGTAAAGACAAAATATAACAACATGGAGTCATGAATCCCAAGAGACAGAGTTTGGTAGGTTTTAACTAACTCCAAATTTTATTTTTCTCCCCAAAGCAAAATTACAAATAAGAAGTCTTGAATGCATTTGAGGAAAAATATCTAGGAAAAACAAATTCACTTAAAGTTGTAGATACATATTGTTGAACCCCTGTGGACAAGTTAAACATGAACCATCGATGTGCCCTTGCCTACAAGGAAGTAAATGAGATCCTGGGCTGCATGAGGCAAGGTACTGCCAAGAGGTCAAGCGAAGTGAGCTTTTCCCCCTACTCTGACCACTCCTCAGATGCTGGGTCCAGTTCTGGGCTCCAGATCACAAGAAAGATGTGGAGCTACTGGCGCAGTCCAGAAAAGGACCACTGAGATTATTAGGGGGCTTTCACAGACTTCCTAAGACAGTTCAGGAAAGCTTGAGAGAGTTGATGCTTCAGCTTGAAAAAAAGCTCAGTGATACCACACCAGTGTTTATAAATACCTGAAGAGATGTTGTAGAGAGAACAGAGCCAAGCTCTTTTTAGTGGTGCTCAGTGACAGGACCAGAGACAATAGGGACAAACTGAAACACAGGAGAGCCCCTCTGACTATAGGGGAAGATTTTATCATCCTGAGTACTGGAACACAGCCCTCAGCAATCAGGTTGTGGGGTCTCCATCACTGGAGATACTCAAAGGCCATGTGGACACTGTCCTGAGCAACCTGCCCTAGATGACCCTGCCTGAGCAGAGGTGTAGGAACAGATGACCTCCAGAGGCCCCTGCCAACCTCAACCCTTCTGTGATTCTCTAATACTATCTTTGCAAATGAAAACACTGCGTTTGTTCATCTGAGAACTGAAAAGATCATTAACTTAATTATTAGTGCATTGTGAAACCTGTCAGGATGAACCTTATTTACCAAGGAAGTTAGGATTTAATTAATTATCAGCAGAGACTGACAATTATTTTTGGGGAAGAAATATTTTAACACATACTCTACAGAAAATATATAGTTTATTATTAATCTCTGTTTTTCCCTTCATGCAGCTACTGCTCCAATAAATGACAAGAATAATTTGGATAACTTAGTAAGCTAGTTGACATAATAATAAATTCCTACTAGCTAGGTATTTGACAAGTTTGTAGGTGTCATTGAGCAAACAGAAGTAACAAAAAGCAGCTAGGAATAGTAACATAAAAACAAACAGCTTCAAAGACTTGCTTAGAACTTACACAATGACTGAAGATTGTTTTCATAAATACTGTACTAACAATCTTCTCTAAGACGTAGAAGAGTTCTGATTCTGAAAAAAATTGATTTCTTAATTTAAAGCATAGGAATAATGCTTCTAAAATCTAAGTAACTAAACCAGGAATACACACATGCAGTAGGCATATGGACAGACATAACATTGGTAACAACTGGTAACATATTTTTAATGTTCAGGCTCAGGCCTGTCTTTTCCACTATGAAGTACTAGAATTGGTCAATTTAGATTATACATTACACTTCTATTTGCACCTCCTAATACTTCTATTCCTCCCATACATGCACATGACACTTGAAGAACGGTCAGTGCAATTGATAAGGGGTTTCTTTCAGGCTAAAATGTACATATTTACTCTAATGCACCTATTTGAAACCCGGCCTTAAACTATAAATTCTATCATGTAAGTATTACACACAATGACAGAATTACAATTTATGTATACAAAACTCCTTCAGTCACTTTGTAATAGGAGAGGAATTTTAAAAGTAATTTTAATGTTTTTTCTTTTATCATTAGAAGTAGGGTCCATGTGTATACACAGCATTTATAATTTGATAAGAAACTAAATATTTTCATAACCTTTCAAAATTGAATCTTTTGCATCTGGGTCTGCTTCTTAAAAAAAATCAACTAAACAAAACAATCCCCCAAAATACCCCCACCAACAAAAAAAATGCAATAAGCCAGAATGATGCTTGTCTGACCAACAGGATTTTCTAATCTCATAGTGCTTTAAGTTTGAAATACATATATTTTTCTTAAAAACATAACCGACAACCATCACCACCCCTAATAAAAAAAGCACTTTTACAGAGGTATAATATACAGACTGAGAAACAAATGAAGGACGTGCAATAGAGCAAGAGAAATATAACCAAATTATTTTTTTTCTGTCTGTAAAATGTCATTTTTTTCCTAAATATTAAGCACTATACCAAGAATCCTAAATTATATCAAAGGCAAAAATATCAAAGACAAACACACACAGTGCTTATTTTTCTGTCTTCTTTTAGGCATATGATTATTTACCACCCAACAGGTAATTATCCACTTTTCCTTTATTCTAAGCATCTATTCACTCCTCTCGAGTATGTGATTTGCATAAAGATGATCTCCTGGGAGTTTTGGCTCTATCTTAAAAATCACGATCAATTTCTGTGTAATCCAGCTGGATATGAAGTGAGATATGGCACATAGACGAATGGAAATGTAAGAAGCACCAAAGCGTGAAAGAAAGTCACCTTGAAGGGATGATACTGCAGCATATTTTGCCTAAGGTTTCATAGCTACATTACACATGCATGTTCAAAATATACACTGCCTAAGCATAAACTACATGAACAATCACCTAACAGAGCAGTTAAACATTACCAGAATGTACATCCTAGCAAGGTTAATGTGGATGCCTTACTGATAATTTGGGGCTTTTTTTCTCTAATTAAGTTGACAAATAAACTGCAGATCTCTAAGATAAATCTGGATAAAAACTGTTTTTTTTCAGCAAAGGGCATGTGTATCTAATTTGCCACACAAAGGCTACAGTGTCTTGACTACCTCCTGAACCACAAAGAAAAAGTACAAGGTTATCACTTCTGATTAATAGTTTTAAGCTTCACTATGATGTTGTTCTAGAATGCAAATTTCTCCAATTTTGGTTGTAAATGTTATATCAGAACTTCATTTAGTCTCTTCTGCCCCCTTCTGACCCAAAGTCTCGTAGGTCAGCCCCTTCTGCAAGTAACACTAGGTGGTTTGTTTAAAACATATTTCTCAGAAAAAAAAAAGAAATCAGTACAGAATTCCCCACATAAAGCATCCAAGTCCAGATTTTGATTTCATTTAAAAGAATAAAACTCCAAGGAACTGAGTTCTACATACTCCCAGCTGAAAAATGCCTTTCCATACTTATGAACAGCACATTTCAGAACCTTATTCAGATCTCAGGGAACTAATATCAAGTACTTAAAAGAATCTATTTGTCCAAAAGGGAGGAAGAAGAGGTTGAAATTTTGATATGAGTCTTGTTACAGAGACAGTAATATATACCTGTGATGAAAAAAGTATGGGTTTCACAAAAGGAAATGATGAAACCCCCAATGTCTAAAGAAAAACAAAATCTAATGATTAACCATGATACAATTTGTCTTAAAACAAATTCAATGGCTTGGAAAGATTTTAGTTTCCCTTATAAAGGCACATTGGTGACATTGAAAATGCAGACAGACACAACTGCATTGAAAAAAAAAAAAAAGCAAGGCTGTAATACTTCAGGGTTTTTTCATACATTATCCTTCATCATGTTTCCCATGTTTAATGGGAAACATATTACAGATACTATCAGATTATTTAATTGTTTGTTAAATAAGATAATTGTGAAATGGTATAAAATTGTGCCAAAAATCTTACTGTTTAGCAAAATTAATTATTTGTTCTCAACAGAAGTTAGAAGTAATTAAGAGAAACTTAGAAATAGTAAAAGTCACTTACTTAGCTTAATATAATTCTAGTGGTTCTGAGACCTAACCTAGAAATCAGGGATTTATTTTTATAAAATATATACTTATTCTAAGCCTCGACAAAATAGGGAGTGTGTGAAACAAAATAGATATATGTGTGAATAAGTGTTTCTTTTACAAGTGCATAAAATGCTAGAAAATATATTTACACATATCTGTGTAAATCTGTGCCCTACATCTGATGGCAATATTTATACTTTTCATCACTAGACAGATCACCACACATTAAATTATAGCTTTATTAATACTTTTTTCAGGTGAACATAAATATGTATGACATTGTGCATATGTCATACAATAACATAAATTATTTTAGAATTTGAAGGTATAAGAGTTTTAATGGTAGTTATTTTCTTATTATAACACATGGAGGAGCAAAGTAGTCTATTGCCTCAGGTATGTGCCACATGTCCACAGTTTTTCCATTTGTAATTTTACTCCAGAAGAATGTGGACTTCCCTGGTAAGGTATAGGCTTTAAAAAAAAAAAAAAAAGAAAAAGGAAAAAAAAAACCCCAAAACTTTCAAATTTGAATGCTGGAGAGTTAGCTTCTCAATACAGCCCTGCACCTAAACACGCAGACCTTTTGTTCTCTCCTTCCTTCACAGAAAGGCTCAGCTCTCGAGACAATTTATGTGAAACATATTCAAGAACATTACACTAAGAATGCCACAAAACCAAAAACTGAGCATGTTGGAACTACAGCTTTTTTCAGCGTTGAACATCAACCCAAATGAGAAATAATACACTGCTAGCAATTTAGCCAGAGGTATTAGCAGAATAAAGGAACAGAATTAGAAAGATTACTGTTGAATGAGATAAAATATGACATTTAAAAGCCCTTTAAATAACGAGTTTCTTGCTGTTAAAATTTGCTACAGCTAGATAGCAAAACAATTACTTTGTGACAGATTGTGGGGAAAATAGCAACTTTATTTAAAGGGTAGACAAATTTAATACAGTTATTTCTTTCTTTATTTCCTCCTTTGTATTGTCACGCTTTCTGTGTGAGTGGCTGTCACGGACTTCTATGGACAATAACAATACAGTAACAAAGGATTACAAAACACGGTGTTTCTATAAGTGAACTACCAGTGGACATGGACAATGCTTCTGCTTCTTTTATAAAATTCCTGTTAAGGGTTGGTCACGAAATAACATTTTGTCTTTTGAAAAGAAATAAAAATCACCAATGATTCCGCTCCTTTTTTAAGCTGCTGTTTTAGGGCACATCAGTCTCTTTCCTTTAACTCTGCAACAGCAGCTAGAGATTTGTATATTCTAGGAAACACCATTCAACATTTTATAAAATCTTTGTCAATTGAAAAAAGTTAGGTAAAGACAGTGTGATGGATTTAATAATATTGAGTGGTCAATAAACATCTTATTTCTTGCAATTAAATTTATTATTTGCCCAAATATCTTGCAACAGTAGTCTGTGTAAGTTTTCTTTCCTGCTGAAGCTACAGACATTTCCAGCATGTTTTCTGTACAACATGAAAGGTTTGCAGTGTTTTTGGAGTAGTCTTTTTTTAAATTATTTAACTGGCGACCTCAGACGGAGCTCCTGTGAGCATGAGTTACATTCCTCTCTTACAGGTGTTTTTCTCGAAAAGAGCATGAAGGTACGTTACAGCTGTCACTCCTAAACACAATTTACAAAGCATTTTTCTGGGAGGAATTAGGATTTCTAAAGGGGAAAGCAGAAGAGCAACGTTAGCTATGCAAACCGCACAGTGTTATAGTGAGGAGCCAAATGGACGGGAAGCAGTGTCCAGCCATGTAGCTTGGGAGGGTTTCACCAGGCCCTGGAACCTGAGCTTGCATTAACCCAAAAGGGTTATCCCTTCCTACCCCTTTCTTGTGGCTGAAGACTCTGGGCTGCACACAAACACCCATCCATTAGAGAATGGAGATCTACTCGACAACAAAACAGTGCACAAACCCCTCCCAGGCTTTAGGGCCTACCTTTTTGTATTTGCTCCCTGGAAATACATCTGCAATAAAACTAGAAATGCTTGAAGTCATGCTACATCATTGCTGAGCTGATCATCCAAAACAATATGTGATCTTGCACATGCATGATGTATGAATGGCAGAAATGACAGACTGATTATCAGCAACAAAAATTTTTATAAATATGAAGATTTCTGTACTTCAGGAGAGCAGCATCAGTACAAAAAGAAAGAGCCAGTTAGGAATCTTAAGCAAAATAAGATGTGTAAAGTTTGAGGTGGTTTCAGAAGTCACGCCTCGGTTTCCAGAATGATTTTGAGTATTTTGAAGCTGTATGAATTCTGGAAAACTGGTCCTACATTATGGCAAGCTCATAGCTGGAACTGCTTTGGAAAAACAAGACCAGATTTGTTAGATGCAGTAAAGGAAATCCTTCTGTGTTAGAGTTCTGCAAATATCAGAACATTTCATCAAAATGTAGTTACTAATAAAAAATAGTGGAATGTTCATTAGTATTTAAAAAAAACTTCTAAACATATTGATTTAGAAAATTTTCAAGTTCTGTCTTTTCATATTTTAGTTGCTAAAAACAATCATAATTCACATGCAGTAAAAGTAGAAGTTCTGCTTTTATTGCAGACAATTTTCAGTTAATTTTGATCAACTGTGGGACATTTATCTAGAAGTCCCCCTAATAAAATGCGAATAATTTCAATATATTTTACTCTTTATGGCTAAATGTGATAATTGCTTTTGGAGGTAATGAAGGGGTTTTTTGTTTTTTATTCTGAAAGCGAATGATACATTTAAGGAACAAAACCACTGACACAAACATTTAATCGTGCATATGGGGAAAATTTAGGGGTCTGAAGGACATGAGACATATTTTTTCTAAACTATTACTTCAAAACTTTTCTTTACATTATAATTTTATTAAAAATTGAAAAAAAGGATTAGAAAGCAATTTGAAATACAGCTGCAATATTTACATCCAGACCACTTAGCAGACAGTGTCTCTGAGGGAAAACTGCCACTGCAGTGGGCTGATGTCCAATCTCCAAAAACCTAGTCACACTACTGAAGAATTTTTCAGGCACTGATATCTCCAAGACACATTGTACCTAATACCTGTTTCTTGAGCCTTTATGGTCAAGAGGATACAGTCATAAAACAGAGGGGTAACATAATACACAGGGTATAATACACAGGTTATACCCTATGCATGCCTTCAGTCAGATGCTTTAATCAAATTCTGTTAAGCCTATTGCATCATAAAAAAAAATTAATTACAAGTATCAGTTCAAAATCAGAAAAAGAAAGAACTATGTAGGTAGCATCTTCCTTTACCTCCATTGAAACACATCAAAAGAAAGCATGCATTTTCACAGTTCATTTCTATTATTTGAGATTACATGCAAAAATTTACTCAGACCTTTAAAGGCCGATAATCACTGAGCTACAGCTGTTTCACATGAGCAATACTTTAAATAAATAAGGATTCCACTTTTTACATATTACTCCATAGTTTGAATGGGTCATCTATTTCACACTTTTTGTTTTGTTTTTAGCTCTCCATCTGGAGGCGGTTTTATCTGTGAGTTCTAGAAGCTCCTACATTCACTTTTTGTGGTTCAACCAATTTTCTTTTCCACCTTTCATTAATGTTTCTTACACTATCAAGGACTGCATATACACTTTTCTTGTATATAGTTTTACACTAAGTACCAGGCTATTCTACAGGATTCTCTCCAAAATTTAATGAGCAATTCAAGTAAATTAGATGGACAGGATGACTAAATGTCCCCCTGTTGCACTGTAAGAACTGACTGAGCATAATGCTGGGATCCTTAATAAAACAAAAACCATGACAAATATCATTACTAACACTGGAGAATACATCATACCTTTAGCACCCCATTTAGACAGGTGGCTTACCATGACTTCCCATATAGGCAATAGGCAAAATACACACTTCCTCCAAAGAAAGATGCGTGGAGCTGTTCCCAAAATGTTCTTTGTAGCAGTTTTATTCTGTCCATAAGTACAATCCCTTGAAGCAATTAGATTCTCTGAATACTCTGACTCTGCTGTTGTTTAGGATTTGTAGCTCTTGGATCGGATTAGGAGGAGGAGGAGATCTGTTTCATAGCCAAGAGTTATAGGTTTTATGAGACGCACACCTAAATACTACCATCTTTCTTCTAGCATCCCAGTAGCAAGTCTTGAAAGGGGTATTTAAAAAACAATAGAGCAGCTGAGAATATGTACAGTGAACTTCTTCCAAGTATCCATGTTGAATGAGAAAATGTCTTAAAGGAAAATGGAGAAAAGTAACAAATAGGCCATGGAACAATCAGATCTGTGCACTGGTGGCATGATGTGAATAATGATGAAGGGGAGATTAACTCCAAGTAGAAGCCAGCTGATGAGTCAGAGATGGAAAGTGAGAAACAGCTGGCTAGAAGAAGAAAGCATTGCAAATGCCCACACGCAGGGCAAAAATCACATCTGCCATACCCATCAGAAATGGAAATGGCAGTGTGTGGGAGGATGGACTATCATGAGTGATTTAACTACATTGCTAGAAAGGACACTACTCAGAAAGTCTTTGGGAGTAGGATACATTTTATTTGGAGGAACTCAGAGCAATCATTATTATTTGGCACAGGAACAGGCTGGATAGTAATACTGTAAGTAGTAACTGAAAAGAAATTATGCAAACAACCCCAGCAAGGTATCCCTGCCAATTTCTCAACATTTGTCACCTATAAATAATGAGTAATAATTATATATTGATTGAAATCTTTCTTTGGTCATCTCAAATTCAATTTCAATTTGACTTGTTGGGTAACAAAATTTAACTATACTTTTAAAAAGGCTTTTACAGTTCTTGGAGAATTCAATTCATAGTGTACAATTCAAAAGGATTTTGACAAATATCAAAACACTGACTGATGTAGTGGAGAGCTCCTATATTAGAAGCAAGATACAAAATTAAGTGTCTGGAAGTTGAAGCTAAATAAAAAGGGGACTAAAAGTACTCTCTATAATGAAACTTTTCATCTTCCTAACCATTCTTGTTGCCTGCCTTGAATTGCTTGGAAGTCACTTTGAATCTGTACCGGGAAACTTTCCAAACGACCTTCTCTCACAGAAGTCCTGATCTTACCAAAGCAGCACTCGTAATTTACTAGTCTTTATTAAATGCTATTTATAGCACAAGAGTGGTTCTTGCTTTCTGTGGTTATTTCAAACAATGACTTCTTTGTTAGTTGTGGAGGTTTTTTTGTTTGCTTTTTAAATAAACTCACTCTCTTAATGCTCGCTATTAAGCATGTACTATGACCAGTTTTGAAGTCTCCAGTATCAGATAGACATAAAGGAGGAAGTCAAACCAAAAGCTATCAAGACAGTCAAGAGCAAAGAGGCTGAGAGAAGCGAAGTTGTTACAGGAAATCCAAGGGAAAGCCTGTTCAAGTTTAGAACCACTTAGCGAAGATTAAGTGAAACACCTCTCAAATGTGTAGCAGAAGTGTGAGAGGCAATGGACACATGTTAGAATATAGGATATTTTAACTCAGTAAAGGAAAGAGCTTATTCACAGGGAGGGCAGTTACACATGGAACAGGAGCTAAGGGATAACTGTGCAACATCCATCCTTGGAGACATTCAAAACTCCAACTGTGCCAAGCCTCCAACAGCTTGACCCCACTATGACCATGAGGTTACACTGGATGGCACCTGTGTGACTCAACACAGGCAGGCAGCCAGAATAATGCAAAGACACAGCCAAAATGCCAAGAGTAAATTTATCTCAATACCTCACTACCCAGAGGATCCTGGGGCAGCACCCAAGTGGAGACACAAGCAGGAGCAGAGGCCCTGTCAGGCTCAGTCCACCCCGGCACACGGCGGGGCTGCTGTCTGCACCCATTTCTCGAGGGTACACACACACACATGGTTTATCACCGTGATGGGATCTCCCTGAGCTTTCTATGAACTCTGAGCTTTGGTCTCTCTCCCAAGATAGGGAGCTCAACTCACTCTCATCTGTGAGAGTGCTCTAAGTCTCTGCAAGCACCTATGTTACCCCTAGACAGAGATTCCACTTCTCAAAACACAGAGGATAAACAATAGGCATGATATATGGGGTTTTCTTCATTTTTATTCTCCAGACCTCAGCATCCCCAGCTGCAAGGTCACTTCAGACAATCTACCATCCTCCTGCTTTTAACCCTTCCTTCTAAACAACAACCATAGGTCCCTTTCAATTTATATAATTTTTATAATCATAAAGTTCTAATTTGGCTCACTGAAAATGCTGCCATGCAAGTAACCAGGCTTATTGAAAATATTGCTGTCCATGGATGAGTTCAAATTATAAGCCTTTATATAAGATCTTAAAGAAAGCAGTAACAACAACCTTAAAATATATTAAATTTCTAAATATGAATTCGTTCAGTAAGTTTTGTTCTTGTTTATCTTCTATTTTTTTAAAGTCTGAGATGTCTTCTTCATTTTTTTTTCAAAATCTTAAAACATAAGCACAAAGCTGATAAGGCTGGTAAAGCATGACAAAGAAATACACATTTTTCTGTCTTTCTAGGAAAAGGTTCATATATAAACCATCCAAGTAAACTGAGGAATAATTTGCAATGAAATCATTGGTAATACAAAGCCTTCTCAATATAAGTAGTACAGTATTTGAGCTACTTTTATTTTTATTAACTCTTCTCTTTAATTTATGTAGCAGTAAAGATAAGGAAACTTGTATTTACCAGATGAAATAGTCTGACTTTAGAAGCTGATTCAAATTGAGTTTAAAGCTTTTTATATCTTCGTTTACTATTCATACATCAAGGCAAGAGTTCAGCAAGCAATCAAAATATAAAATATAAAGGGAAAGTGCTAGAAGTAAATCATTTAAAGACTACTTAAGATAGCAAAAGCACCTTAGGAAGAAACTGGGAGTACCTCTGAAAATCTCAAAAATTACTTCTTAAAAGCTAGAAAATTACCATATGATAAGGTCAAGAGTGCTAAAGTAGATAACACGTGCTTCATGAGAAGTGGTTAATGTGCAGCTGGGTTTTAAACAATTCTTTTAAAGTAAAAGATATGGGGTAAGAATTGGTGTATTTAGCTCCCTTCAAAATATGACACAGTAATTGATATAATAGTTGAAACCTGATACACAGTCATTCAAGTACTTAGTAGAATTAATCCCCGAGTAAAAAAAAAGTTTGCATATAACTTCTTTTTTTTGCTAAAGTACTATAAATTAGCAAGCTTCTTTAAAAGTCTGCATTATTTTATTTTAATTACAGATGTCTAATACTTCTTTATCTTCACTTAATGCCTTCGTCACCTTCACATCTCTTCAAAAAAAGTTTCAACTCCTACACAGACATTTATCTGAGACTGTCCACAGCACCCCCAACTGTCCAAGAAAAATATTTGGAAAATAACATATTTTTGTATTATTTATGTCTCTAATAGTTTGTATGTGTTCACAAATAACACAGAAGTTTTCTTAGCAAAACAGGTGACATGAAATGTCAGGCTGTGACCATCTATAGGTATCCAACAGCATTTTGGTCAGCTGCTGACTTTTGCTTAAAGTCTGGAAAAACTCAACAAGAAATCTATATCAGAAGAAATTAAGAGAGGGAAAAATTAGGTACTATTAAAAATTATCAATTTTAAATTATATTTCATCCCAGGGAAGCAGAACACATAATTCTCTTAGTGGGAGAAAATTAACTGCATGTAAGAATGGTTCCCTCATCAGATTGGACAAACTGGTCTTCACTTCTGGAGAGCTCTTTTCCTTCTGGAAAGTGTTGGCAATCTGATGGCTGTTGGCTGACACATTCCAAGAATGAGTAAGCAAGACAGCGTAAAACTGCTGAAATGGTGAAGCTTCTAGGATTATCTGCTGGCCAATGCAGACCTATTCAAATTACAGAACACAAACATCACCTCTTAATTCTCAGTAAAGCTCTCTTTTTGTCTTCTATCCTTTGAGACTTCCACCATTTGAAAAATAGGAGATAAAAGCAAAGAACTATGTGCACTGTAAACTTGACCTGATTAGTGAGCAAGCCACAATCTCCACAAGAAATATACTCATTTGTAAGCAATGCACCTCGAGCAAATAAAGCACATAAATAACTATAACAAAATATAATGAATTTCAGTAAAAAGAAAGAAAATTATATTTTCAGGTGTTAATTTATGGCAATCATAAATTACCTACGTTTTATATTACCTAGGACAATAAATCTCATATATGCATTTATAATTTTATCAGAAAAGAACCCAAACAACCGAACCGTAATGATATATGCATTCTTTTTCCTGCCATTAAACCTTAGGTACCACTCAATTCTAACCTGTGTGTTCACATTCCTCAAGATCACACTCTTGCCACTGAACTCCTATGTAATACCACTGATCTTTAAAAAAGAGGGAAGATTTTACCTCTTTTTCTCTTATTCAATAATTTCCATTAACCTCATACAATAATTGATATAATTACTGTGGGACCAGAGCTGGGTGTTTCTGCTCAAGGCTTACAAAGGAACAACAGTAAACAGGTATATTTGAAAGGAAAATATTCCTCAACTGTATAATTAGTGTGCCAACAGCATCCCAAAATCCACTGCTCCTACTTAGTGACTTCCTGAGATGCCTCTGGCTGAAAAAAGGAGCGAAAATAAAGACAAGATTTAGAAGAAATTAAGTGCTTCATCCTTTCCTAAATGGAACTGATGCTTGCCAGCATATTCCATATCATTCCAAAGCAGCACATAAGGCAGGAGTGTTACTTATTGGCAAAATGACTTTAAAAGCATTGACCATTTTTTTACATGCTGCCCACACCTAGAGGAAGAATAGTGACAGAGCACTAAGAGAATTAATCCCTAGATGGCACCGTTACTCTGTTATCTTTACTTTGTAAATCCTTCCTTAGTTTGGGAAGGAATTCTGTTGGTGATTTTCTTGTACAATTTCTAAATGGATTTGTGGCAAGCATCATGGGGATGACTTCACTGTCCCTATTACTTTAACTATTCTGTTCACAAACAGATATAGCACTGTCCTCTTTCACCCAGGTTGGCTGCTTATTATTTATTTTCATATTTCTCAGAGAACCATGGCATCTACGACAAGAATTTGCATTTTCCAAAAATACATTAGTCACGAGCTGCAGAAGACTAGGGAATAATTTGCTAATAAAATAGAAATAAAATAAATTTTACAGCCTAAAGATGCTCCGAAGAACAAAGCCTCGTACAGCACAAAAAGCAAAGCTGAATCTTTCCAGGCACTATTTTTTCGTTTGTGTGACTCTCTCCCAGCTCCTACTCTGCCTTCCATCGCCACCTGCTGACACGCACGAAAACAGCAACAAAGCAAACCAGAAATCTATGCCTGCAAAATCTGCCGGCAGTACTTTTTTCTGTTGGTGAATCATGGAGGAATACTTATATTTTTTTCCCCCTGGCCAATGTTTAAAAGGTTTAATTTCGAGGAAAAGCATAGGCAGCTGGCTGGTATTATCTCTATTATGGCAGCTCTGTATTTATGGAGCAGTGTCTCACTGGAATCACTTGGCTTCTGGACACGGCACGATGCAGGAGTCCTGAGCAGCAGACACTAACCCCCAAGTTGAAATTTAAAGCAAAATGGATAAGAGAATGTGAGAAATTTATGAAAATTATTATTGAGAATAAAACAAAACCTTTTTCATAACAAAAGCTATTGAGATGTTTGAGCACTTGGTAATTCTAAAGAGCACCATATCAAATAAATGCTTTTTTTTGCTGAATAGCAGCATAAATAACAACGTACCTAACAGTGAATTGAAGGGGAGCACCAGCCATCGTGTCAGGGCAAATCATGTACAACAGGATTATTCCTTAACGATTGTACATCAAGTTATAACCTCTCAGGTGCTACCTTTTATTAACATTTGCAAAAAGCATGAAAGGAGAAAAACATGAAGAAAATCCAAAGCCCATGGTCACAGAGTATCTTCACATGATGAAGCCAGGAATTACTGTAATGGTTTGAATGCTGTATTTATCCTCAAACCCCAGTCAGATCATCTTCCTGTCATTAATCTAAGTTTTTCAACATGTTTCTTTCAATTTTGTATTGAAATTCAAAATACATAACTCAGAGCTTTTTTCTTTTTTAAGCATCATATACATTAATATTGCTTACCTAAATGCACCACATTATAAACGTTAAATATTGAAGGTGTGGGTGTATGTCTGCTTGTAGATTTTGATGAGGGTTTTGTTTACTTTTGCAGGCTTTCCTGAGCATATTTCTTCTCACCCCCATAAACTTTGCTACACAGAGTAGTTTAAAATGAAATGAAGCTTCTAGAAAATTCAGTCTGAGGGACATATGGGAACCCCTTAATTTTTAAACTACAAAAAGCCCCACTAAATGTAATTTATGTCTACATATGATATTTAATATTTGCATGATACTCTTATGCCTTGGAGTAAATCAAGTCAGAAGCTTCTACGTAATATTTAAGAAATTAAGGGAAAGCATTTCTTTTACCAATTACCAGCAGTAATAATACATGGCTTAACAACTGCAACCAATTTGCTCCTTTCACCTAGCTTTATTTTAGAATGAATCATCATATTGTATTAAAATTAAAAAAAAATAAAATAAAATTATGCATTGCAGAATTGGAAACAGAATTTTTCAGGTGCTACTGCTCAAAAACAAAAAATAAAAGAAAAAATATATATACATGCTTTGTTAGTTTTCTAAAAATTCACAAATAAATTTTCACCAAACTGGTATTTCAAACAACAATTAATGTATTTCTGAAAGATACAGGGTCTTCTCCCGTCCCCTAATTTTCAAGTTGAATCATGTCTTATTGAAAAGAAGAACATAATTTCTTATGGTTCCATGTCCAAAGAAATATGTGACACGTGAAATCACTCTTTGAATAAATATTTACAACGCTGTGAAGAAGAATTCCCAAAAGGAAAAGCAATTGCAAAGTCAGCTACAGTAATAAATGAGAAGGATGCTTCCCATACTGTACTTATATTTTGTTTGTGCTCTGTCAAGCAAACTGAAACAGCTGAAGATGAAAACAGAAAATAAATGTAAGTGGTTACAGACCATATATGTAGGCATTAACTGTATAAAGAAAAGGGCTTTGATCTTAAGTGCTCATTACTATGCCTCAATGGACAGGACAGGTCTAGACATTACTCTTCTAATTTAAGAATTCATTTCAAGGAATGGAGGATTAGCAAGCAATTCTAAGTATTCATCCTAAATCAATTAAGAAAATTTGGATCATTTTGTAATCTGAAACTCTCTGAAAATAAATTGCAAATTCAAATATATAAACAAGCTTTTTTTCACACTGTTTTCCCCCTCCAAACTGATCGGGAATAAGTTATATTTATGTGGGTAATTTTCTGATTAATCTCTTCTTTTCTGAGGATTAGGCAATAACTTTTGTCTGCCAGATCAACTACTTGAACAAATTTTCAGACTTGAAATTAATTGCATTTTTTTACTAGGCTTTATTTACCATTTGTCAACTTGTCACATGCTGTATTGAGTTTACAAGCTGCCATTTTAATTTAGATTCCTTTTATGCATAGAAAATTGGCTTCATGTAGACATTGACTTACACTTGCATTAATCTTGCCATGTCACAACCATACAATGAACACAGCAAGCAACACATAACAATATGTTTTCTGTTGGTTTTAAAGCCCTTTAAATAATTATTGCTCTTGCTTTAAGGGAAAATAAAAAAAAGAAAATCTAAAAGGAGCAGTGAGAGAAAGAGGCATTTTTAAACACAGAACTACACAGGCAATGCTAGAAAAACATGGTCTCTTCCTCATCAAGCTTCTGAGATTAAACTTCAACTAATTAGACATTAAGTCTCAGTAAATTTTGTGGTAAACACAATTTGATCATAAATACTGATCAAACAAAAAAATAACATCTTCACCCATCAGCCACAGTACAGAACATTCAGAAAAAAAAAAAAAAAAAAAAAAAAAAAAAGGAAGGACAGATATGACAAATGCCACAACAAGTCAGTGAGACACACATCAATGCTCCCCCAACACCCCATTCTGCACAAGGCTGGACGTCCACCTGCATGATTTTGGGACATATTGGGCCCAGTGCCACAGCAATGCACTTTCCCACAGCTGTATTTTGTAAAGCTTTCCTGCTCCTAGAGTAAGTCATTGTCATGGCTACAGAGAAAAGCTGTCTATTTGATACCATGGCTGGGGACACGGTCTCAGAAGGAGGAAGCCACAGCTGGAAATAAGGTTTGCCATTTTGCCTGTCTGGCTCCTGCCCGAGTGTGTGGGGCCAGGAGCTAGGGCTGTGGTGCCACTCAGCACCAAGAGAGCCCCACTGTGCCACCGCTGCCACCACAGCCCCCAGGAGAGAGCCCTGGCACTGCAATCACCACAGTGGGCACTCTGGCAGCACAAACCCTTGTTCAGAAGTTTAGCTTCCATGTTTTTGTTATGTCTCTGCTTTCCATTGTTTTTTCTTTCCAGGCTCAGAGAGGTAGGAAAAAGCTAAACTCTGCAAGTTCTTTCACCAGTTTGTGTATTTGTTAGCAAACACATCAAGTGCTGCCTGGGGGTCCTTCAGTAGAGAATACCTCGTTTACAGATAGAAAAGTTTCTCTCTCTGTTGTACATTCTTTTTGTTAATTTTGGTGAGGTTGTTCCTATTCCAAGTAAATTGTTATTCTGACTTATAATCTCTCCCAGTGTTTCCTGCATCATCGGAAGGGGGTGCTGGAAAGGGAGCAGCTTTGAGTGGGTTGATTTTCCAGCTGGGTTTTAAGCCACCCTACTCATAAAGACCCAATGGCTTGGAGAGACTAGGTACAGTAATTTTCAGTAGGTTTGCATAGTGTAATGTAGCAACAGTCCATTTCTCTACACTAGATAAAAATATTAGGCAGGTAACTGCATTTCTTATAACACCTGAAGGTTTCCACTACTCTATAGAGGCTGTACTGCAGTGTGACTGATAGATTCAGCAAGATTTTTTACTTAGGCAGCACTGCACAACCTGATATTATTAACATCACATTTCCCAAGCTTTTCCGTGTATTCTCTTCCTACAACAGATCCAAAAGCATATTCCTGTTTATAATTAGTGTAGGCATAGGGCTGTGCTGACACAGCTCTTCAGTTCTGGTGCAGGGAGACAGACGATATCTTGAACACTTTGCACGCTGCTTCCATCACTTAACCACGCACACAGTCTTTAAATACTGACTCAAAGTTAACTTACTTCATATTAATTCTGCTCTCAGAGGACATTCTACACCATGCTATTCTACAAATCAGAAGATTATTGTTTGGCTGCTGCTGAAGTTCATACTCAAGGGGTGTTGTAAGAAAAGAAAGATTTTTCCTTCAGAAGTTTCCACCATGCAGAAGATCTAAGATAAAGAGAGAATGCTTCCCAGGATTAAGTTAAAAATCTAATTTAAAAGTTATGAATGGAGGAAGATGTGCTTTCTTTCCATATATTATCCCTAGAAAATAAAAGATGATGCAAGTTTAAATAAATTCTACCAGAGGTTTTCCCAGGGCAACTGAGACACAAATATAAATTATAGTTACTAATTTGATGCCACACAGCATTGATAAAGCCTTTTCTCATGGACACCAACACCTTCGTTTTGGTCCAGGTACCTGGGAGCTCTGCAGGCCACACAGCACTTTTCAGGCTTCCCTGGGCTATCTGTGACACACACTATCCATTGTGAACAATATTGTGGCATTAAAAATCCCCCAGTGCAGCAGTTCTCTTTGGGAGTATTAAAACAACTGGCAATGAAAGAAGGTACCTAGCTACTGATCATGGAAAATAATGAAGTTGTAACAAGTTTTAAAGGCAGAATTTTTGTTCTAGATTCCACAGCACTTTGGAAGATGATTTATAATTCTCAGTGTATATGCTGCCACCATGTTTGTAGACACTTTCAACTCACGAACTAGGATACAACTGATATGATCCTTTAAAATCCCCATAATATCTCTCCATTTGGTCTGCATCTTTCCTCTCCTCTCTCTGTAATATAACTTTCTTTTTGCCACCACAGAAATGCATTTTGTCAATAATGCAGCAATCCGAAAAGTAATATACAACATAGCAATGAAAGTAAGTGCAAATAATTAGAACCACCTCTATCACATGGAAAATAATCTACTAGGTACCACTGAGCATTAGGAGTTCATTCTCATTCAAATATATTTTTCTGAGAGACTAATCTCTTAATCAGGCAAATCACCACTGCAGTGAAATACAGCTAGTGGAAAAGCTAATAAATATTTTATGTATTTTTACTGATACTCTATTTGAGTGACTTAAAATAGCATGCAACACACATGGTCATTAAAGATCTGTTACAATATAACATAGATTTATCTGTGTCCTTAAAAAAAGTTTCAGAGGGGCAACAAAAGCAAAACCAAATCAAACAGCTTCTTGAAAGTTTAGAAAAGAAAGACAGAGACTTGCTTGGATAGAAGGAAAGAAAAAAAAAAAACACTACGCAAAAACACTGCTCAGCTGGAGGACCACACTGTAATATTTGCTAAGCATTTATTTATTTAGATTACCAGGAAAAAGCTAGTACATTGGGCTATCCATTCTCTATGTAGTCTTTTCACTACATAAGAAAACAAGACATGGACTTGAATGTATTCTCTAACTCACTACCTATGCTGTATGCTTATTAAAATCCCTCTGCATCATTTCTTTCTGCGCATACAGATAACTGTAGAAGCAAAGTTTCAGTACATCCCCATGAGATAACTAATTTCATGTGGAATAAACCCATGTTGTTTTGATGTAACTCAATGTTTCACTTGCTCAATTCAGCAACAATGTGCTCTTCCTTTCTTTTCTCCCACCATAACCACATTGCTCCAGAGCTTTGTGTGTTATGAGGAGTCTCCCGCTGGCTACAGATGACTGACAAATGCAACTTCCTGCACCGAGTGTTCTCATTGTCTTGAGCCAAATAAAAATCAGGACTGATGGAGATCAGTGCAGCTTAAGCATCAGTTTAGGTAAATCAAGTTTTTCTTCTGTTCTCTCATCATAACAAAACAGCTGAATTTCTGTAAAATTTATTTCAGAAAATAGTTTTTAGAAGTACCCACTTATTCCTAATCTTTAGCAGAAATGGTGACAAAAAAAGAATATTAGAGGAGTGAAGAGGCAAGAAAGGAAGAGAAAAAAGAAAAAACCAAGAACACATTAAATACAGTTGAACTTCAGAATTTTATTATACAACTGTTATTACTGTTAAAAACACTGTTTAAATCAGATCCATATTTTTTAAGTGAGTTGTGAGTGTCAGGCTAATATTTTAGGATGATGCTCATTAGATTTTTAAAATTAGTCCCTCACTACTAGCAATATTTTATGCTTCTATCTTATACAAATAAACCTGGACAGCATATTAAATTTTATCTGTGAATATTGTTATGACATCCATAAAACTTTAAAATCCTTCTATGTTAAATGAAACCTCTAAGGTCTCAGAAATATTCAGAATCTATAGTTCCAAGTAAAAGTCATGAAATTGGATAAAAATCAAGAAAACTACTCAGCTTTCACTACATGTTTGCCTGGGGGAATGAACAGGGTAGAAAACTTGAGATGACTTTTTTTCATTTAGTAACATTGATTTGCAGTAAATAATATATACTTCAGTATTTTGTCCTCTCATTTCCCGTCTAGGTTCTACAAGGTACAATGAGTCAATATATTAGATTTCTGTCAACTAATACTTTTCCAGGCTAATTTTTAAAAAGTTGTTCTCGCCTAACTCTATAGCAAAAATATTTTCCTGATTCTATTTAAGAGCCAAACCTACTTACATCCAGTGAAATCAACACTTTCACCAGTGCTGAAGGTCACTAATACTGAAGCCATGCATATGATTCAGTGAGGAAAGCCAGGACTTTAATTTTTAGCTAAGACTTAATTTTACATAATTCCTTTTAAAATACTGCTACACAAAGTTTCTGCAAAAGCAAACCAAGAAACTCTGCTTTTTATATTGTAAATAGTTTTTCTTTGAGGAGTTGTACAGGAGACACTGAAGGTTTATGTAGAATTCTCTGCCCCACTCAGCTCAGTAAGGGGCCTTGGAACTAAGTGAGAGCATAAGTGAGGAATGGCCACTTGGGAGGAGCAGTCTGGGAAAAATTTGCCTCCTTGCTTAGCATTCGCAAACAGGAAAATCTTACAAAAGTAATTACTTATCATTATGCAAATCCAACCATCTATTACCAAACTTCTTTTGGTGTCAAGCTGTATTTATTAGCACAAACAATCTGGACAGTGAAGATCATAATGCCAATACAGTTAGACAACATGTGTTATCACAAATCTAAAATCCAGAAAATAGACTGCAAAATTGTCACAACACTTACTGATAAATGATTAATACCTTTGACTAGCTTTCAAAGAACAGAAGAGAGAGGATTATTTGGGTTTTGTTCTTTTGCTTTGGTTTGTTTGGGTTTTTAAAATGATTTTAAAAATATGGGGCATATCAGCATCCCTAAAATTTTCCTAGGGTTTGAGGGGTTTTTTTTCAATACTAGAAAATCAAGGAGTTGCAAAGACTGTGAGCTAAGGAATGTAATGGAATAGGCCAATCTAGAAGGTATAGGATATTGTCTTGTAAAGACATTGCTCCCAAGCTATAATTGAAGCATGCTTTTTTCCAATTAGTAGTTCCCCAAAGGGGGTAATTTATCAGAATTATTTTTAGTATTTTAAGACCTGAATTGCAGTACATTACTGATACCAGATATGTTAAGGCTCTGCATAAGTTTTGAGAATTCAAGTATGCATACTGAAGTAGCATTACTTCTCACTTCAGGATATTTCATTTCTGAACAAAAATATCTATAAGTGCCACAACAAAAACATGGGTATGAAAAACAAATGAAGCATCAAGTATTTTATTTAAATAAAATAAATAAGAATTGCATGCACAAATCTGACCTGAGGTATTTACCCAATTCAGTGTTTTCTAAAATTTTCTGTGCCAGTTCTGAGTAAAGAATGAAGTCCAAATAAACTATCCTTTTCAGGGCCAAATTACAGCTATTTGCACTTTTGTAACCATGGGTAGAGCAGATATTGAGAGGTCAACTATACCATCTCCTAAGTTAGGATAAAGACATTTCCATCATTTCACACTATGCATTACAGCAATTTCCAGGACAGAAACATTTTTGAGCTTACTATTTTCTTATTTGTTGTCTCCAATTAGAATGATTAACTGATTCTTAATATTTGGTGTCTCAGCATGCCATTGACCCTTGTTTATCCCACTACATTTTAGTCTCTCAAAAATATTTTCCCCACATTTCAGTTATTAAAGTCTGTGTAAAACACTTCATGCTGCATGCATATTTACCGATCAATGTCTCTCTTTCTAGACTAATATTTTGAAAATGGGAATTAATTTTTTCTCCTTTTTTTTTCAAATTGTTTTAAATGTAATGCATTATCTAGAGTAATTACCTCTCTTTGATATTCTGAAGTTCTTATTCTTGAAAGTGTGTTATGAAATAAGATTTTCTGTATTTCAGAATCTCTGCTCAAACATTTGATTTATCATGACAAAAAGTAAAATAGAAAGGTTCAGCTGTTCAACACAGTGCATCTATTTAGGCTATTTATTAGACCTATTTATATTTATTTAAGTTTTTTTTTCTCTACTTATTTAGGAGGACAGAAAAATATCAGAATTGAAACTAGGTCTTCTGATTTTTCTTTTGGTATGTACAAATCAGTAAAATACATCTAAATTGTGAAGGCTTTTTCCATATCATTTCCAGGTGCTATTAAAAAAAATACTGAACAAGTACTAGATTAAAAATTTTCCAATTTGCAGTTCCAGACTTTCTAATACATTTTTGCCTATTGCATTTGCAGAGAAGCAATTTCTATTTGCATTGTATAATGTCTGTAGTTAAACCTCCTTGAAACTTTTGCTTAGTCAGTAACCACAGAAATTAAGTTTTAAAGTAAGTTGCACCTAACTGTAATAGTCTGTGTATAATTTGGTGTGGCTAGGTGTAAACTTGGAGAAATCAGTGTCTTACATCAGCAACAGAGCTCACTTTAGTCAGGTGCAGATACGGCGGTAGAAACACTCAACCACAGACAGAGGATAAGCATTTAAATATTAAATACTTTTATGATACAATTTTCTCTTTTAAATGTATATTCTTACTGTTTCACAAAACACAATTTCAAAGGAGCACTAACACAAGTTCAAGTACTTGTATGCTGGCAAGGACCAAGTATAAGGTGATATTACCTCACAGTTTTTGGAAGAACAGGAGGAAAATTACAGAAACTGAGTTCCTTGCCAATAATTTGCAGACACTTTACTACAGTCTCATCATCCAATGATTGCTTTCTGCTGAATGTGGAACTTCAAGACTTAAAAATTATCTGATTCTCATATTTTCCCACAGTCATTGCAGTGCAATTTGTGAACTTGTCCAACAAATCCCTTGCCTAGATTAGCCACCAAAAAAAACCATTCCAAACCAGCTTCATATCTTTCCAATTGTGTTGTCTTTTAACTCTTGCATAAAGCAGTTCAAGTCCATCATTTTGACAAGAGCTAAAAAAGCTACTGAGATCCTGAGAAACAGATTCAGAATGAGATATTACTTCTACTTTTTGACCATGCTCTGCATAAACCCACTGTACTAAATTCAAATTAAGTACAATGTGGATCAGGCTTTTTTTCCAAGGAAAAAACAGGCGTTGGGTTAGCACACACTCTGGCAGCCCATGTACCATGATAGAATGGAAGAGTTCACACACAAACTACCCAGCAGTAAGATTTACAAGTACTCTTAATTACAAGAATTTATCTGTCTCACTGTTGTCCCAGAGATGCACCAACAGAAGATGTTCAAATTATGATTTCCTTTCTCAAGTCTTCTAGCAATACAATGGCACGAGACACACTGGGCACATATCCCAGCACTGTGCTAACTTTGAAATATCCACCAAATAACAATGACTACAGGCAGTCAGAAAGAAAGTGTCATCAAATTTCTCAAATGTGCAGAGTCAGCGGTCTTTTTTAGCTGTGTTCTCAAAATGATTAAGCTGTTCCTGTTAACACAAACAAGACAAAAATCAATCTCATACTGACACGAAACACACCAACTATACTAAGCTAAACTTTTAGATCTAGGTTGTTATCTAAGAAGACTTAAGATCCTACTTAGAGATGTAAAAAATTCAGTTTTCATAGAAAGGAATGTTTAATCTCAACAATCTTATCAGACATGAAGTATCTTTAATATATTGAAGTCTAAAAAAGATACATAAGCTTTAATGAATCTTATTTAACATGACATTGTTTCAATATTTGGCAGTAACTTTCTTATTAAGGTTTAAAATTGGATAGAACTTCTATGTTATGTCAGAGGAGTTATCTATGTGAACTATTTTTAAGAGAAATGATGAAAATAAAATCATATCAAAAGATAAGAAAAAATCATGCCATGCATCATGTGATTCTTAAAAATTAGTTTTTTAATCAAGTCACAGTGATTCTAAACAGGATTTTAGTAAAGGATAAAGTCAATGTAGCTTTATGTAATAACCAAATAGAATTTCTAGCAAGACATTTTACACACATAACTGAGTGTAGTCAGCAATAACAAAATAATAACAAAAATTATAAGTAAACTAAATCAGTCATTTCCACAGTTCTTTACTAAATTATACCCTATCTGGATATTTTAGCTTCCTTGTATAGAAGAAATTCATTAAAAACAAAGAAACACAACAACAACCAAGAAAACTTTATAATATGATTTTTCTTTTTTTTTTTCCGCTCTGTTGAAAGTACTCTGGCCATTAGGGCAAAAAGGATTTTTGCATATTCTTAAGTTTATCAAAATAAGTCTTAAAAAGCCCCAGGAAAAATCTGACGAGCCCTGAAAGTAGATTTTAGAAAGCAAAATGTGTTGTGGTTTTCTTTACTATGTGAACTCCTGCTGTGCATGGTGATCAAGCTATAAAAAGATGAGAAAAAAAAATCTGTTTATTAAAACATGGTAAATTCAGATTAGTTTTTTTTAAGTTACAGTTATATATTAGGAAATATATTTTTTTCATATATGGAACACACACTACTTGAACCCAGCACTGTGCTTTAGGCCTGATATGAAGGGAAGAAGTCATGTTCTGCATTTTCCCTGCTGGGGGCAATATGACTCCACTTCAGTGCTCAGTCAATGAACAGAAATTACGCAGAAGTGGAAAAACCCAGAGCATTTTAAAATACTACACTCAGTCCCTGAAGAACTACAGGGGCATTGGGACCAAAAATGTCTTAATGAGGCTTATCAGGAACTGTAAATGTAAAGAATCACTTCAAGCGGCTGGAAAAGGCTGGGTAGAAATACTTAATTTTTTTTTTTTATTTTTACTTGTGTCAGCAAAGGAATAAAAAGAAAACAAAAAACCCCACCACTCTAATTGGTAAAATAGTCAAGGACTGTGCATATCAGCTATGATTTATCTATAACCTCAATACCACAACTTCACAAAATAATAATAATAATCGTCCTCCAAATCCTTTGCAAAACTATTATTTTTGTGACATTCTTGTGAAATTACATTGATAAAAGCAAAAATATTGAAGTGAGATAGGAATAAAAAAAACAAATGTGAACAAGTCACACCAGAAGAAAAACAGCTACTGGAAAACTTTTGAGTTACATCGGTGACTGAAAGACATTTTATCAGTACTTTTTGCTTAAATACTTTTTTAATCAAATCTAGGCTTACTTATTCAAATACATTCAAAAATGTCCCATTTTACATAGTAAAGATACTGCAATTTATGACAGGGCCTACTGAAAGCTACATCTAAACATGTAATTAAAGCACTTATTGCTATTTAGATTTAAGTTTTGATTCAGTAATATGATTGTTATTTTCTGATTTAATATGAACTAAAAGTATGTGCCTACATGTAACTCGAGGAAGATTTTGATACTATTTCATTTATCTTAATTATCTGCTTTAAGACTGGGTAAATTTGGGTTTTAACTTGTTTTATTTCTCCTCCAGGTTCTTATAAACTTTGCCTAAAATTAATCTTTGATTTTATTATTATCTGATTATACAGTTTTTATGCAACTATCAGCCTTCACACATTCCTGAACAAAATAAAGACACTCCAGCCTATTTTCAGAAATATTTAGCTGTAGTGAGGAGACTTATTATTTAAATATATTAATTAAACAACATTCTAAAAGACTGTGGAATGTCTACTTGTTTCAGAGTTAGACAGATTTGTTGAACTCCACACAAACCTGAATGAAAAAATTAAATCCATCTTCCCTTGAAGCTTCCCCTTCCCACCAAAAAAGCCTTCACGTTTCACATACAGAGGTGTAATGGTTGATCATTTCTCAAACATTTTGTATGAGCTAAACTTTCTGTTACTCAGTCATAAATATGATGTAAAATGGCTGGTAGTTTACCAATGTTCCAAGTGTTTGGTGAATTGGGAGGAGGATGAAGATCAAGATATACAGCATATGGAACTGAACTCATTTTTAGCTCTACTTACTTTTAAAGATATCCTAATTCTAAAAGAGATTTTAATCCTCCTTTCACCAACATAAAAGATATTTGTTGTCTCTTCAGGGCTGAGGAATTAATAGCATGCTTAGAACCACAGAACAATTAGGGTTAGAAAGGACCTTTAAAGATCATCTGGTCCACCCTCCCCACCCCAAGAGCAGACACATCTTCAACAATATTTTCATCACAACACATAATGTCATATGTCATACGGATGAGGGACACACAAATCTTGAAGGCAGCACCCTTAGAATAATGGCCTTAAGGGGAACAGTGACCATATCATTAAGACATAAATTACTGCAATATTCTGGATGAGTTAAATCATTGATCCTCAGTTAGCTGGTTCTTTGAGGAAAAAATTAAAAGAAAATAATTCTCTGCCTCTGCAAAGCAACAGGAAGCAGATACTTTCTGCTCTTTCCAAATTCAGACTTTGGCCTGCTTTTGTCTCTTCGAAAGGTTTGCTTTGGATTAAATGTGCATGACTTACATAACTTCTACTCCATTTAAGGTTTTTTTTTGTTGCTGTTGTTTTTTGGCAAAAACAAATGATACAGCTGAAGAATTTTAAGACAAATCTGTTATAGTCTTTTTGATGAGGAAAACAAGAAGAGGACAAGAAGCCAAACAACATCAAAACAGTAGCACCTCAATTACCTCATCTCTTCCTCACACCACAAAAATCTACCTTGTGATAATTCTACAGAAGTACTAGAATCTTCCTGTGATTGACTTTAGCACTTTAGCTCCCTGGAAGTTACTAAACAGATTTATGCAATTTGATAGAGAGAAAAAAAAAAAAAAAAAAAAAAAAAAAAAAAAAAAAAAAAAAAATCCATTTTCCCTCCTCTTTCCACTCCTATTCTGCTATTCATTTCTTACTTCTTTGCCACATCTAACCTTATTCTATGCCTTCCCAATACTAACTGGATCTCTTCAAAAAGATGATTTCACTAAGAGTAATAACTCAGAACTTCCCCAGACTACAACGAATTAACGTAGTGGTAATTAATATTTTTTTATTATTTTCTGAAGGTATCCCTGTTTGGTTGTTGTTGTTGTTTTTGGGTGGGGGAGGAGAGGGGAAACTGCTAGAATATTTTGAAAGCCTTTTCCAGCTCAAATTAACACAGAAAGATAAAACTTCACAACCTATTATTTCAGCTCAGGTGGAGCTGACAGCTTAAGGATCAATGGGAGTGTATAAAGAATATATAATCTGTCCTTCCACAGACCAACATTTCTTGCTGAGGGGTCTTAAGTGAACAGAAACTTCTTCTCCATAACAAACATCTCAGGCTACCCTATTACACATTTCAGTGACTTTCTATGAGAAAACCTGCAGATTTGGGGTTCATTGCCTGCCTCTTCCTGACAGAGACACAGCAACTTAAAAACAGGTGCCTTCATGAAAATAGATAAGATCTCATGAAGATGAGATAAATGCCAGCTGAGACCTTGAAGATTTCAGACTTCAGAATACTGACACATTATAAACATTAAATAATAAGGTCCACTGGAGAGTTAAATTAACTAACCTAACTCAGTCATTTGATTCTATGCAACAAGCTTTTTATTGTCTCCTCTCCTACCTCCCCCAAAACACCAAAACCCCTGGGTTATTTTTAAAACAATATTAAGAATCACTATTTTTTTTCATTTTAATGAAATATTATGCATAGTTGTCTTTTTTTTTTATTTATTTTCTGACAAAAATGCAGGGGTTTCTGTATTGAAACAAAAAAGACTAATTGGTCGAAAGCCTATTAGAGGACTAAAAAGGAGCTCATTCTCAAATGCACCTTGGAAAGTAAGAAGCATCCTTTCAGTTGTCTTACTACAGCTTCACATAAAAGAAAGTTTCAAAGTGACCAAATAGGGCTAAGTAAGAAAACTGGTCAGAGCTAATCAAATTATTAATTAAATAAGTTGCAATTTAAGAAAAAAAAAGTCTGCAAAGGTAAAACCAAGACCAAAAGATGACTTGGGCCTCAGGGCACAGTATGGTTAAGAAAAATATAAAAGAGAGAAGGTGGCCTAAAATACTTCCACTGCTAAAAACAGAGGTCTTGTTCTGCACCCTTTCTCATCTACCTTTGCTGTTATCCTTTATAGTTCAGTCTGTTCCCTGACATTTGTATAATAAAAAACCACAAAGCTCTGCACTGTGGAAGTATCCATGTGGTCTGGGTAACAGCAGCTGATGTGGCAGGGATGTGAGCATAAACAGCATGTGAAAAGATCATCCAGAACCGCTGTCAGCTCATTTGGCCACAAATTATAATGCTAGAAAAGCCCATGATGTCAGATTAAATATCAAATATCAGGAAACTACATTAAAGTTTTAAGGAGTTGTTTCTAAAAAGCCCCAAATTATAATTAATATCTGTAATGGTAGGGACCAAAAAGAAAATAACTTACTGGGAGAAAAAGCCTGGTTGGAATTCTGTCAGAGACAGAAATCACTGACCTTGTCAGCTCCACTTAGATCACCTTTCCCTTGAGGGAGTGGGAGAGCGGCCAGCAGGAGTGACAACACACAGTGCAACACAGCACAGGTACGCTCATCACGCCCTTACCTGCGGAGGAGAGGGCTTGGCTGCCTCCTCACTAGCACGTGCATTGTAGGGGCAACTGGAGCACACAGAAAGCATTCCCCTCCAACAAGAGACACATGTAAATAGAGAAAACCTCACCTTTGGAAGACGAGGTGTGCTGGTGGCTCTCATGTCCTGAGAGGGGAAGAAGGTGTCTGGGAACTCAGGGTGGTGAGGAGTTGCACCTTTGTAGGCTTATGAACCATTTGAATCCCAGTTTGATGACGACTGTATGAATAGCTAAATTTTGGCTTTTGGGGGGAAGAGTCAGTGGGGTTGGGTTTGGTTTTGTTGTTTGCTTAGGTTTTTTATTCTACAGCATTCCACCTGACAGAGACAGACAAATCCAGACCTGTAAATGAATTTTACACATAAAACTTGGACCAAGCTTCAGTCCCACTACAGCCTGACAGTGAGCTGGTAGCAGCCAGCATCCCATCCTTTCCTTTCTTTTGATACTCTCCTCTTCAGAGCTGTTGCCAAAGTGGCAGGCATTAAACCAACCACTGCTAAGTGTCCAGGTACTTCAAGTGGGGAGGAACACACAGACAGAACTAACTGAGGTGACGCAGTCCCTGGTTCCTGTGAATCTATACAGCCTTCCAGGACTTGGATGACAGGTCTGCTATGCCACAATTTTAATAGAACCCTCCAACATTCCTTCAGAATTCAGCAGCTACCAACTTCTTTTAAACCCATTCCCAATAAATGCATGTTATCTTCTTCTAAAGATTATGTGCTACGAAAATTTTCATGCAACACTTCTGATTTGATTCCCCACTACCACTAAGATTTAAGTCCCCTTTTGTAATCCTAGAGCCACTTGAGGTTAATTTTAGGAAAGGCAGTCACGTGAGCAAAATTCTCCCATCAATGCTGTGCCACAACAAATGAAATCCACTATTTTCTCTGTAAAGAAGAAAAAGTTTACTTGTGACCAATTCCCTTGCACAAGAACTTAAAGGAACTTGGCATTAAGTAGCCCATGAACTTAAGTAGGTAGTTGAGAAACAGAACCAAACTAAAAAATGTGTGCAAAATAGCATGTGTTCAAACTGTAAAAAAAACCACAAAAACCACAAAACAAAACAACAAAAACAAAAACCCAAACCCCCACCACTTTGAGTTGATTTTTCCAGTTTCTCCAACAGTTGGAAGCTTTTTGCAGCTAGAATTAAAAAAAAAGAAAGTATATGTCATTACCAGCAACATGTATATCTAGAAAAAACAAATCCCTAGGAACACATTGCTTTCAAAATTACTTAATTTACTCACCTACCGTGTACACACAGCTCTTTGTTTTACAGCTCCAAAAGTCACTTTGCCTTTTTGCCCTCAAAATACCTGGTCTACAGACCTCTACACAACAAACTGGATTTCATACAAGAAATTCTGGTAGGTCTCTGAAATAATCCCAATGGGGAATACTTTATTAGAGTGTACTAAACATTTCTTTCAAAGCTCTTCATTGTTCTGAGTGAAATAGTGTCTCTAAATGATTGGTGGTTTGCAATGATTGGTGGATTGGATTACAGTAGTGGTAGACTAAATATATATTTTTATATATATTCTTATGGCATATCTAGTATTATAAAGTCTATCTGAGTTGAAAAAATATGAGCTTTATTATATCTTACTTTCGAGTTGGGATTTTTAACCTGTGAAAGTGAAGCTTCTACAGTCATTCTATTTGAACTTCCCCACAGCTGTTCAGAACATTTTGCCTCCTTTTTAATAAATACTGAATATTTATGATATTGAATTTCCCCCATCACCAGTCAAACAAGAAGCCTCTGCTGAGGAAAGCTTGAGAGCTAGCTCTGGTGCTTAGGTTGCTGGTTAGCCTGCAGGATCCCTAAGCAGCTTCAGAATATGTTTTCCCTCACCTACCTGGCTCCAGAGCTGTAAGGGAATAGCTAAACATGCTGTCAGGAGTTTAGAAAGTGCAGGGGTAGGACCCTGAAGGTGCTGTGAAAATATTTCTAAGGAATTTAAATGATGTGGATAGGATCTGAACTTACTGCAACATATGTTTCTGCCTGTAACTAAAGGGAAAGAGCAGTCTTCAATAATAATTTAATAATGTCAAAATGGATATTGAAGGCAAAATTGGTCCCCAAAGTCACCAGACAACCAGAACATATTTAAAATGCCACACATTCCTAGCTCTGCTTCCAAGAACTCCTGGCCCAAATTTATTTTTTCCCCCAAGTTTGTTTAGAGAAGAACATACCCAGAAGTGAAGAGAAATGATCACATCAACTCTTATATTTTATATCTTATATTTTAGAGTTTGAAGTGTTTCTGTTCAGAGAGTCTGGTCATCACAGCAAGGACAATGCTTCAGATATCTTGAAGATTCTGGGCTAAAAAAAACCTATGTAAAGAATAACCAAGCAGTGTCCTTTTACATAATGCCTACTCAAGAACCTTCTCTAGTGATTACGTTATAGCCTGCAGTAAATAATTACTGCATTTTTGGTTTTATGGAAAATAAATTTAGAGAATTTCTTCACAAAGGGAATTAATCAGACAGTTTAAAATGTTTTTAATAAGTAATTAAACTCCCTTTGTCATCTAAAATCTGAAATAATACACGTGGGCTGTACTTAAGAGGGTTAATAACATCCTCTACATTCTCACTTGAGCAATACTAGACCTGCTGAAGTGTGTGGGTGAAAGTGCATTGCCCTATGTCTCTAGTGTATCAATCTTGCTTTGAAAATAAAAAGAAAAAATTACAAATTATATTTGCTTATATAAAAAACCCTCCCAACTAAAAAGTATTCAGGAATTTTCTCGCAATTTGATTTGCAGAAATGGTTTTACAAGCATTATAGAAACACTGAGTCTATTCAACAAGTGCAGAAGAGCTGAAAAATATATTCTTTTCAAATTTAAAGCTAAAAATGTCCCCAAAAAATCACATTTTCTTCAAATGATCTTAAGCATCTAAGAAATTACTCTCAGCATAGCTAGTCAGAAACCAAACTAAAGAAGATAAATTTGAATACGATACTGTAATTCCTACACTAGATAAATGCATCCTGCTATGCTGGATGAGAAATTAATTTTCTAATTTTGAAGGTGTCAAGAATTGGTCAATTATAGAAGGAACAGGGGCAGCACATAAGTACTACCTGAACAAACCAGTACAATACTCCTTCAGAGATGTCAGCACAATTCTGGCATTTTTGGGTGACCAGGGGCCTGCAGGATCTCAAGTTCTATCCATGAAAACATATTTAGGAATATAAGCACCGCACATGCTTAGGAGCTTTAGACTCTTTTCCAGCGGTATTTTCAGGATTTTTCAAGTAGCTGGCACAAGCACAGCGATTGCAAACCCATTCTTCATGTGAACTATCAAATGAAGGGCATATGGTGAAAGCAAGGACTGAAACCCGTGTCCCCCTGCACAAAGGAAGACCTTCATGACTGGATGACAACAATCATGCTCTTTTCTAGGACTACAGACCCCAGGCTGAGGCCAATTGCATGAGGGTCAATGAGGCAAGGCCCTGGCCATGACCACCGGTAGGGATCAAACACTAAGTACGTTTGCCAAATAAGAAGGAAAATAAAACCTGACTTCACTGAGAACTGCCAAGTCCATTGCTCTCCTCTGTCTTCCTTTTCAAAGACAAAAAGAAGGGGGAACCAGTTTCTCTGCAGTTTCCAGATACTGCCAACCAATCTTCAGCGCCACAGTCTTTTTGCTCTCTCATCTGCTACAGCTATACATGAGTTTCTCTCATCATCCAGCTTGCAACATATTCAAATAAAACTAACCAACAAAAAACCCCAAGCTTGGTATTTTGAAGCAGATCACTGGTCAGTATTAAAACATAGTGCTGAACACCAGATGTGTTTCTGTGACAGTCCAAGACAGCATAACACCTGCAGCAGTTCTGCCCTACTCTCTGTCTTCCTCTGTATTAAGCCTTGTGGGCTCTATAAGGACATGATATCTCAGCACAGCTATAATAGACAGGAATAATAAAATAAATAATTGATCTAGAAATGTGCTTAGCATGGTTTTTCAGGTACCTGCCAACTAACTCGGTGCCATAAAGCAACTAAGCACAGGAGTAGAAAAGCATTTACAGATGACACACACAACTCCCATTCATCTCTGGTAAAAAGACCAAAGGCAGACAGCAGTCACGTAGGATTCCTGGAACAGTAGTTACACAAACTACAGATCAATTGCTAATATAGCAGGACAGGTATGAGTCTGAGTAGAATAGAATGAAACTTTTGGGAAGAGGATTTTTCTAACTTCATCACTAACTTCACCATCCTACAAAAAAAAAAAAAAAAAAAAAAAAAAAAAAAAAAAAAAAAAAAAAAAAAAAAAAAAAAAAAAAAAAAAAATTGGGGGAGAGAGAGACCAAATGCATAAATTCATTTAGCCAGACCCACAGTATACAGGCAAAGCATAACAACTGATGGTGAAGCAGAAACTATTTAAAGTCCATAACTTAAGTCCATAACTTTTGTTGTGGACATAATTAATCACGTGGTAACTAAAAATTTTCTCATACATGCCTTTTAGAGTTGAAGAAATTGAAGACAACACTGTGAAAAGCAGTTGAAAGATGACAGGGAACACAGACATTTGGTAGCATTGCAGTAATCCATTTTTGTGGTGAACATTTCTGAGGACAAGTTCACCTGTTGTACTTAACTGCTGAGCAAACAGAAGGCTAGCATTAGCAAGAGGAGTGGAGGATCAGATAGGACTTGGGAAATGAAGAATTTTAGGAAATTGGGCCACCTAGGTTTACATGCTGATTGTACCTGGGGTGGAGTTAATTTTCCTCCTAATAGCTAGGATAGATCTATGTTTTGGATTTGTCCTAAAACACTGTTAATAAAAAAGAAATATTTTTGTTATTACTGAGAGGTGCTTACACTGTGTCGAGATATTTTCTGATTATTTGATCACCCCATCAGTGAGAAGACTGAGGGTACACAGAAAGCTGGGAGAGAAAAGAACCAGTACCACTGACTTTCCCTGACCAAAGAGATATTTTATAGCCTCTGGCCTCATGCCCAGCATATAAAGGTCCAGAAGAAGGAGGAAAGGGCAACATTTGGAATGATGGCATTTGCCTTCCCAAGTCATTGCTATGCATGGTGAAGTGCTGCTTTCCTGGGGATGGCTGAACACCTGTCTGCCCATGGGAAGGATGGAATGAATGCTTTGTTCTGCTTTGCTTGTGTGTGAAGATTTTGCTTTCCCTATTAAGCCATCTTTATCTCAACCCACAACTTCTCACTTTTACTCTTCTGATTCTACTCCAATTCCCCCTCCTACCATGGTGAGGCAGAAGCATGGGCAAGCAGATTGGTGGTGCACTGTTGCCAGCTAGGATTAAACCAGAACTGTTTGGTTCAAATTGCAAGACACATTTCAACTAAGGTCTGTCCAAGAGGTAATACTGAGGGCAGGTAAATAAGAATTCAATTTGCATCATGTAGAAAAACACAGGCTTTTTGTTTTTGGTTTTTTTTTTTTTTTTTATTTTTTGGTTTGTGTTTTTTTCTCAAGCCATCTTCCACTTGTTGCGGTGCATTTTTAAATCAATGTTCAACTGCCTTCCAGACTGAAGGAAGATTTGACTCAATAAGAATTAGAATCTGAGATATTACTCCATAGGGAAAGGGGTAAAAAACCAAAAATTGTTGGAGGAGGAGCTGTACAACTTCAGCTATCTCTAAAATATGGGTTAGATTAAAACAAACTTAAAAAATTCCTCCAAAATGTTTTCCAGTTTAATGGAATCAGTGTGCATTGTGACACATACATGAAGAAAGCAAGCTTTAGAAAGTTCTAGAGTGACTTCTCTAAACAAAGTGTACACTAACTAGGCAGGGAGTAAAGAATTCAGAGAAGTAGGAAATTCAATGCTTCATTTTGTGGTTATAGACTTTGGAACGAGCTAAACATTCAACTCTTCTCCAAAAAAAAAAGCTTTCAGCTTTTCATATGGGTTGCACTGACAGCTGGGGTAAAAAGAGTTGTTTTAATTAAAACTCCACTCTAGGGAAGATCTTGTAGAACCAGCATCTGTACCTGGCCTGATGAATCTCCAGTAAACAAACAGACTGGGGTTTAGCACAAGCATCAGTATTTTAGAGGATTACAAAAAGCAATTTTGCTGGTATTTCTGAACACTCTGAATATAAAGCAGATGTAGCTTTGTTAGAAATAGCACTAAAATACAACAGTTTCAGGAGAAACAAATGCAACTGAAGTAAAAGCTGCCTTATCTGTGTATTTATTAAAAACATCTCAAATGGCATGGATTTAGTATATTAATCTCCATCTTGAAACACACTTTGCACTAATCTGACTCACACCAGCATCAAGTTTAATATATACAATAATAGAAAAACAAATCTGAAGACATTTTCCCAAGGGTAAAGCAATAATTTGGAAACAATAGCACTTTTTTTTTGGCTTGGAATACTTCTATGTAAGAGTCAGCATTTATTGAAAAAACCCTCTACTTAAGGCAAAAAAAGAGATATCTGCATTAAAAAAGAAAAAAGTACAAAACACAATAACACACACCCCCCCCACCTCCCCCCCCAAAAAAAGAAACAAAACAAAAAACCAGAATATACACATGTATTCAAACACATCCTTAAAAGCTATGTTTGAAAGAAAATCTGGGAAAACCATGGGCCAAGAGTCACAGATTTGACTACTAGTATCAGATAACTTCATCCGTTACACATTTCACAAGTGCAAATGGGACTTTCAAGTATTTAACTCTTTTTCGAGCTACTGAATGTCTTAAAACTTCTAATTTTTAATATGGTTCAGAACATAATTCTCACACCTGGAAATTATCTGAGGCTGGGCTTCTACTCAATATTTAGCACTCTGCATTGTCACAGCTGAGGATTTTTCTTAAGAAAAAAACCAACCTATAACAAAATATATTCCAACATTAAAAATTACAAGCCACTTTACAAGTAAGGACCTTGAAACACACACTGACCAATAAGGATAAACAGAGCAACACCACACACAATGCTTCTCTCAAGAGGCCCAAGGATTTTTGCATCAAGTCCAGTTACAGGATCTGAGTTTGAACACAGAAAAAACATTTCAGAGTAGTATTTTTAGGTTCCAAAAGAGAAACTAACTGGCATAACAAGCAGATAGTAGAAGGCAGAACACCCTAATAGTACAGAAATGTCAGAGCAAATGTAATATCCAAACAAAAGGCCTGTTTGTTTTAAATTTAAAAGCACAATCTGTCAAAATAGTATTATAGTAAAGAACCAATGGTAAGAGTAAAGAACAAAAGAGTAATTTAATTTGAACAAGCATTATGTCAAATACTTACAACTCCTGTTTATTCAACACCAGAAAAAAACCCCAAAAACCAAAAACCAAAAAAAGAAAGAAAAAAAAAAACCCAACAAAAAAATCGACAAAAAAACCCCCAACATAGCACAACACAGAAGAACAATATTTGATTAAGATACTATATATCTGTTCATTCTGCTGCTTATACAGAATTCAGCAGGAATACTGTTTTCAGTAACAATGCTTCTATCAATACAGCCTGTATTAGGCTAAAGCACCATGTAAATAATATCATGTACTTAAAATTCCACACAAAAATGTCAGAAGATTAGGGATGTTCAAGTTCTGAAATTACAGAAGGCATATATTTGATAAGAAAAGCTATTGATGCAAATTTGTAATGCCTTCACACACCACATCTAAACATGGTTACTGTTCAAAACTCAGCTAAGAATGCTGGCATCTGTCTACTGTACAAATGAATTATACATGTACATGCAAAATACATTTTTATCTTGGTTACATTAGAGCTTGTTTGAAACAGGTACAATGGGATAAGACTATAAAGTCTGTTGGTAGATGGATGCAGATATGCTTGCAATATATCAAAGTCTATTTTTCCCACTGATTAATGCTGAAAAAGATGAAGCAAATAGCTTCATTATGTTGAATACTACTGAACCTCAAAGTTCAGAGTAAATACTGTTAGAACCAGGAAGCAAGATTCATTGATACATGCTGCTTTGTCATATATTTCATTTCTCCCAATAATATTTTCTTTCATTAATGCCAACATGAGACATTAATGTTTGCTTACTCTAATGATATTATGACAAAGAAATGGACAAAATCCTTTTTACTATTATTTTCAAACATTTGTTTCTGTGATTTTTCCCTGTATTTGTTTCTTAAATAAATACAAACACAGATCTGCATTTATTACCTTTGTTTCAATGGAAGAATTTTTCTTCTTCTAATAGTGTATTTTCTTCCTGATTCCAACTAAGAATATTATCCATTTTGCGAAGTACTCAAGATTACTTATTGAAGGGTATAGTTAAGTCCCAATTTACCACAGACATATTTCTTAATAGCTGTCAAACTAAGTTTTATCTACTCTGGCTTTGGAATTGAGGCATTGTCATGAAAAAGTCATCCTACAGCTCTAAGCACATAGCTTTGGTAGACGGTGGCTTTGTTAATATATGAAAAAAACAGCCACCACTGAAAGTGTATCTTCAGAATGAGTTTCTGAAAATAAATTCCTATTTTACTCACACTTTGCCACTAAAAAAATCAACTATTTTAAACATGAAATAAAAACTGAAAAGAATACTTAAGTTACACTCAACTTTACATACAGCACAGTTTCTGGAAGCTCCCATACTTCATCATGAAATCTTAACACCATCAATTTTCAAGATGACTCTTGCTTTCATCCTGAGATTAGCTTAGTTGGTCAGACCACAGTGCTCAGGCTAATGCTCAGGCTAAGGTGGAGTAAAACCTTTTACAGGCCATGCCCTTGAGTTGGACTCCACGGGTCTCTTCCAACCTAGAACAGTCTGTAATTCTGTGTAATTGGCACTTCACAAAATACACTAGGGAAATCAGAAATACATGTACTAATCTTGTGCCTTTCAGTGAAAACAAAATAGTTTTGATTCCAAATACATAGAAGGGATACAGACATCCTTCCAACCTGTAACTGACTGAAAATAGCTAGACCTGTCACATAAAAGTATGAACTGTTTTCTTTTTCTGCCAATACATTGTAATGCATAATATATGAATTTTGGTTAAAATTAGTCAAGCAGAATGCAGCTTGTATTTATTATTATAAATAAGAACTAAATAAATTAGGTGGTGTGAGAAAAAAGTTCAGTGATTTTACAATTTGCATGATTACCAGTGCTAAAGCACATACAGAATAATAGCAATGGAGTCCCAAACAAGGGAGGAAAATAAATTTATATATACACATGAACTACACACTCGCATGGGTGCGCAAGTGCATTTTACACCTGCTTATCACTTTACAGTATTTAGATGTGTTGTTCCTGTTTCAATCTAGGAGAATTCAAGGCAAGAACACCAAGATAAGGAAAATGACTGCTAGAAACCTGCAGCAATCAGTCTCTATAATTTCCATTGGCCATTCAGAAGGTCTCATAACTGTCCAGTTGCCCATTTGCTGCCATTCTTAGATTCCTGTCCCCCAAATTAGAATAAACTGAACCATGGAAAGTAAAAGATTAAATTGCAAATAAACCATGGTTATGCGCAGAGGAAAGGAAAAAGTGGAAAAATTACATCAGAGACCAGATTTAATTCTGAGGCCTTTTCTTGAAAAAAAAAAAGAAAAAGAAAAAAGAAAAAAGAAAAAAGAAAAAAGAAAAAAGAAAAAAAGGAAAAAAGGGGAGGGCATGGGGATAGGGTGGTGTTAAAGCTGAAAGCATATATGATGGCTAAGAATTGCTAGGGAGAGATGGAGAAAATAAAGCTCTTCACCATCTCCAAAATCTGGACATCACTGCCTACTATGATGTGGTCCTCAAGAGAAATTATAAATCTAGATTTTATTTGCATTTTCCATGGCATATTTCTAAAGGCTGCTGAACTCATGGCCACACACCATATTTGCCCCAACAAATCCTATTTGCAAGATTTGGTCAGTCATTACTATTACCTCCTTTTTATACAAATTCTGAAGCAAAAGTCTTTACCATTCAGTAATTTACATTGCACTGTAAATTTCATCACCACCAGAGAAAAACTAGGCAGTTAATGTTTGACTCAATTTAATGTTTTAAAAATTTCTCAGCCTGACATGTTATACAGGTATGTATCACTTCAGACAGAAAGCACAGCACTGCATTACAGCTGTAATGTTGTCTGCAATACAAGGAGAAACAAATGGAGTGTAAACAGAAGGGAAAGCATACTGTCCTTTAGATCAAGCAGAATAAATCACAGCCAAAGGAAAGAATTTTCTATGTACTGATTTTCATGGTATTATCCAAGTATTTTCATGCTGCATTGATATAAAAAATATTCGTTTACAACATAAAAGTTGCCCTTTCCCAATAGTTCATTAGTAACAGAGGATCCCAACAGTTCCAGAATATTAATTCCTAAACTCTACCAAAATTAATGACCATATTTTCATTCTTATGTATGCCCATCTCTTTTGTAACTTTATGCATATGACATGTATGTAAAGTGGAGTGGTGTGATGAATACAGGGAAAGCACAGGTTAGAAGGGAATTAATTATAATGAGCCTAAGACACCACTCTCTGTCCCACTGAGATTCCCAGAATGTTTGTGTTATTCCCTTATGCTTTTATACCATGTACGTATGCATGTGCCTGAAGTGCTGAAGGTCTTTTGCAAAGATATATGTTCATCCTACTGCTAGCCAGGAAATAACAGTCAAAAAAGTGTCTTCTCAAGCTATAGTTCCATAACCATTAATACTGAAGCTGTGCACTGCAATACAGATTTGATTTGTATCAGGCATGAGAACAAAACCGCATTTTCCTCTCAAATTAGATGGTGCAGACAATACAGCCTCTGTGATAGCTTTATGCTCTGCCCTGGCTACATGAAGCTGTATTAGAACAGATAATAGTCAATCTGGCATAAAGCCTGACAATAATGTTGAGTTGTCAAAATTCCCAGAAAACTGTTGAGGTAGCAGAATATGTTTGTACCGGATCATTGCTTACCGTCATGTAGCTGCAACATTCTTGATTAGAAGAGGAAGCCCTAAAGCCAGATTCAGTCTGCTCTTCAACTGTGGCCTTGGAACAGCTTATCCCACCCAGCTGGAGGACGGGGCTGAGCTGTGGCTTGCTCAGGTGAGCCATTTTTTTCTGCCTGCCATCCACCGAGACCAAATCTCATAGAAAGCCAAGGCTCAAATATGAGCAATAACTTACTTCTTGTGGCTCTTAATTTCTGCTAACAGAAAGCACATTGCAGGCAATTTCATAGGTATATATTTCACAGAGTGTATATATAATTGTTTTACTGCTTGGTTTTCCTGAGCTATAGCAACAAATCTAATTTACCCTGGTATTTAGCTGTGCAGAAATTGAGGCTAACAAAATGGTAAACAAATGAACATTTATTACACCTCATGAAACAGTTGCTTTTCCCTACATTAAATACTGGTGTGCTTTATCAAAAAGGAAAATACCCCTTCCTTTTTGAATGTCACGGACCCTACAGCTGGCCCTGAGAATTCTTTCTAAAATTCCAAAGATTCACACATGAAGCTGTGAATAAGCTTATCTTGCATGTACTCAAAAGAAATGCTTATGCTTTATATCACTTCATTTCAAAAGTACAAATGCTCTCAAAGGGTAGGAGCAGAGATCTCGCGAGTAATTTGATTATATTTCAGGTAGCATACATGGGCTTTAAATCAGTACCAAAACAGATTAAGTCAAGTCCCAGCCATCCCAAGACCTTCCTTCAGTCTATGTTCCTATTATTAAAATGAACCATAATTCATCTGAGAATCATAGATTAAGGGAATAATGAGTAATATCACAACAAGAAACTAAATTTGGTATTTTCTAGGTGTAAAATTAATTTTCTATTTTTTGGGGACTGAAGTTTTGCAGCAAAACAAGATTACATTATCCCAAAGAGAGGACTTGAATATTAAATTTGGAATAAGCACATTTTTGCATATGTCTTTCTGCACATACATGGTGGGGGAACCCTGGTACAAAGCAACAATAAAGTAAGAGCAGTTTCTTAATACAATAAATTTTGCACATGAAAAAAAAAATTTGGACGTCATCCCAATTGCAATGTGACCATTTTGTTCTCCAACACATGTAAAGGCTCCCATTTAAGTTGCTGTCCTTATTTGATGCTAATATCTGTTCTGGTGGCTGAAACACTCCCCAAAATCACATCTGCTTTGTGAACAATTACTAGTATTCCCCGTGATACTAACACCATGCAAGTTCCCAGAACAATTAATTCCCCCTGAGGCAAAGCCCCTGCTTGCCATTGTATTAAAAAAAACCAAAAAACACCCACAGAACACCTTTCCTTGCATTTTGAGAACTTCAGGTTGAATTCAAGTATTGCCATGCAGCACTTCTGACAAGGAACACTTTTGGGAACATCCTCAGAGCACCCTAAAAGAACAGGTTGCATATAACAAAGTAGGGAAAGGGTAGTTTCATAACAAAAGATCCAGAGAGAACTTGATGGTTCATAGAAAACCTTGTATTGCCTCAACTTATCAGAGTTCAAAGGAAATAGACAGTATTAGTGTTTTACAGAGCCAAACAGAGTGGAAGTGATTTACTCAATGTAAGACTGATAGCAAAGCACAAGAACCAAATCAAACACCATTAGTTTCACAGCATAACAAGAACGGTGCTAGTTCAAACTTATCAGACATTTCTGACCAAATGTATTCTGAAATTCATTTTTCTGTCCAACAGAAACCTCTCAGGCACATCCCCAACATCCACTACAGCAGGCTAAATGCTGCAGCTCATTAGGCTATCACTGCATCCACAGTGGTACATATAGATCCAAGTCTCTAAAATCAGATTACTATTATATACTTATCTTCAAGGTGAATCAATATTTATTATATCTGGCTGGGAAAAATGAAGAATTGGGCAGAAAAAAAAGAAAGAAAAAGCCTTCACAAAACTGCATTTGAAATACTGCAAACACCAAGACCAGCAGTAACAAGAACAACACTTTTAGGAAATGAAGTTCTATGTCTAGATCACTTCATATTAGATGGAAATACCCATTACCACAGATGTTTAGGCAGACCTCTGTTTAGCATAACTTCAGATAACTTAATTTAAATTTAATTTTTTTTCAATTTGATTAAGTCTTCTCCCTGTCCCCCTTCCTCTTGTCAATGATACATGGTACAGAAGAGTTTTATTTTGTTACAGCAAGTGACCCCTATTCTCTTCTTATTAGCAGAAGTCTGATGCAACCTGCATGAACAAGTATACACATCTAGCAACCCTCCTATATTATAATGTTTTCCATGCTTGGGTCACTTCACTCAAATTCATTATTTTCAGACTCAGTCTTCACATTGAGAAAATCCTTAAATGTAAAAGCTGCTCTGCAGAAAGTCAGGCACAACAGTTGTAAGATGGAAAGGGCTGCATTCAACTCTATGTAGTGAGCCTATTTTACCTGCATACTTAAAGACTTGTAAAAGTTATTAACTATTTAGTTCCTTCTCAAAAAGAACAATCAATGAAGTACTTACAAGTTGTATTTTGCAAAAATTTATGTTTTTACATACTGCATCTACCAAATCCACATAGATTAATGACTAATGAAATTATGAACAACTGAATATATGAAAAGCATTAAAAATGCTCTTTAGCAGAGGTTTATACAGAAGTTATTCTATTGACAGAAAAAGAGAATCAGCCTCATACACTTTCTGCACAGCTAAATTCCAACAATTAGGTCTTATTGTTCCCTTAATTTTGAAAAGTAATGAGGCCTGTTTGGTAATGCAGAGTCTGTGTCTTTTTTAACAATCAGCATGGGAATCACTTAAAAATATTCAGCTTCATTTAACATGACAGCTCAGTAATTTGGATGTAGACTGTTCTCACTTTGACTACTTGGAATCTAGTAACACCTCCACGGTCCTACTTATGTGTTCTTACTTTAACAAGCTTAAGACAAAACATATTTTAGTCAAATTCTGTGGGATCAGTTTTTAAGTCCATTTACATGTTAAGGAAGTAATCTGAAGATCTGTACCATCTATTCAGTGATGGCTTGGCTTGCAAAGCATCCAAGCAATCTTTGGTTGATCCTGCAAGCTCTGTATATGTTTTCAAAAAAACTATTCTAGCATGTGTAATAATTGATTTCCAGTATGTTGAGTCTGCTTTGGTTTCAGAGGAGAGAACTCCTGAAAAGCCTGATTACTGGACATGAAATACTGATTTTTTTCATATCCTGTGTTTTTTTTTTTTCCATACAATTTCTGTTACAGGGAAGATTATCCTTCTGTAAATCCCAGAGGTTCTCAAGCAACAGGGCTGCTGCAAAGCTGAAAGGTTTAAGTAGAAGAGGAAACCTCTGGGTTGGGTTGAGAGATCCCCCATAAGTCTTGGAGTAATATCCCCCAAGTTGCAATCTGAGCAGTATAATCTGAAGTAAAAAAGTGAACTGGAGAAACCAAAGACCACAGTGACTTCTGAACTGTGATGGATGGAAGATCAGTGGTTGAGCTGCTACACAGTGAGAGAGGCTGAATCAAACTTTATAAATATTTTTCCTTTTCAAAATAATCTGCCACATCCAACTCTAGCCATTAGACAGCTGTGACCAGAGAAAAGAATTGATTTGTTGGAACAGAAAGCTAGTCTCTGCTAAAAAAGCTATGATTCTTTATGTAGCTTCTTTACACAGACTCTTCTGCAAAATTGCTTGGATATGATGCTTTTTCAGTTCATGGGGAGTTTTTTATTTGCCAGTTCTTACTGTATCTCTTACAGCCTTCAGAAAGAACTTGCAGAATCCTAGAATTAGCACTTCCCCCCTCCTCATCCACCTATAGGTCACATTTTTTCAGGCTTTACTGCACATAAGAAAGAAGCGAGAACAAATGTAAGAAAGAGAAAACTAAGATACTATACAAAGTAATAAATTCTAATACCTTTTTTTTTTTTTGTCATGCAAGCTTGTAATCTTTTGAGACAATTAAAAAAGAGTTAAAATCTTGTATCTGAAACAAACCAGAAATAGAAAGGGAAAGTCTAGTTTATCTATACTTATAAATTTTTCCATAGAAAGGATCACTTCAACATTAGAACTGTGAAGAGCAATATAACTCTTAGGGGAATTTTTGAGAAATAATTTAAAACTGTGACAGCAATTATTTATGAATATGTGCCTCATTGCTTCTTGAATCATTTCTAGTGGTGTATATAGTTAACCTTAGATTCCCAGAACACTTCAACTGATATAGAAAAAAAAAAAATACTCCCATGAGAAACAAAACCAAACTATATTATACCACTTCATTTTCTCATCTAAATGTAGTTTTGAATTGTTCTGGAAAATATTTCTTCTCATGCCTGTTTGAATATGCAACTTTTCAAGACATGTTTCAAAGTAGAGTCAAGTAAAATGATTATTGAAAATCCTCATATGTCTCAAACAATATTAAAAAAGGATGCACTTATTAATCTTGTGCCATAACTCCAGTGGATGTGCAATGGAACTTGTAAGAGTTCAAATACCCACATATTACTTCTCACTTTATCTGAAAGTGACATATTTAATTCTACAGTATGTGGGGTATGTTTATTTGGAATTTTTTTTCCAGTAAGTCCTTAAATCTTCTAAACCGGATGACAAATTTCAAGTTAACATTTCATTTAGCGTAAAATCAGAAACTGTCAAAATGAGACATTTTGTCAATATTTGCAAAAGAAAATCTACCTGTTTTTTAATCTGCTCCCTTCCCTGTAAAGTCTAGCATCACAGGATAAAATCACCATGTGACAGGGATCTCATATTTTAGTAGGTTTCATATTTAGCTTAGTTTGTTAGGCAAAGAACCTAGGGTATATTTGGTTTTTAATTGCATCAGTGGAACTTAGTTAAACTTGGACATTACAACTGGTCGTCATCCTCAAACAGCAAAGAAATCTTTCCAGTGTAATGTTTTGATAAGCAGGGAAACTTAACTGTGCCTCAATTATCGGCTTTTCACATAAATCCTCCACAGAATTCCATACTTGAGGTACAAATGTTATCTTTAGCAGTATCTTTGTCTCTTGAGGCCTTTTGCTCTCTACTTGACAATTAGCTTTTCCCTCCCTGAAGGTGCTTTATGTTCTTGGTAACTCCTGTTCTTTGGCATTTGGAGTTGGTTTGTTTTTCTACTCACTGGTATAGCATTTTAAAGTTATGCGCTATACATGAATCTCCATCACCTCAGAAAGAGCTTTTTAGGCAACGTACAAAATATTGAAAGTACATGGATCTAAACAACTGTGCTATAAAAGCATGTAATAGCCAGTGCATTGATGATCTCTCACTTCCAAAGTTGATACAGTAATTATGCAGTCGCACAAGTTAAAGCATTCCAAGGCTGCTAAAAGACAACCCAGATTATTCTAAGTAGACCATCTTACAGTGAGTTCAGCCTATTTACCATAACTACAGTAAGGAGCAGTGGCAGAAATAGTGGAAAAACAAAACACAACTTGATGTTCAGCACAAACTGCACTTCCTCTATATGTGTTTCAAATGACTCTCAGCATTCTGTATTTCACTTTTCTAATATTTGTCTTAAAACACAATTCTTCGCTTTAAAACTAAATTGCAAAGAAACAAACATTTAGAGATTATGTGTATTGATAAGTAACATATTTTAAAAATAACCTAATATCTAGCCTCTGAGTAAGTTTTCAGGTAAATTATGAACCATCATTACACTAAACACAGAGTGCTGCAGTGTATACCCAAACATTGTATTTACCAGGCAGGTAGGTTGCCTGGTAAAAACCCCTGTCAATATAAAAACATACCAGTAATTAAGGAATAGTCTAGAAGTAATTTTTAGTTTGCTAAAAAAAACATTTATAAGAATAAGGAAAAATACTTCTTAAATTAGCTCAGCTAAAACTGTAATGTTTTTGGAAAATATAAGGCATACTTCGTTTGCAATTTACATTCACGTGTAGGTATTCACATTAACTTTCATTGATATCTGCATGCACAAGCTGTTGATAAGCAGCATCTTATGAAAAACTCCATTACTTGTGGACAAAATCCAGTACCTCTCTCCAGCTCGGTAATGTAAGGTCATTCTAATTACCTCCTCCAAACTTTATTCTCCCCTCTGAGGCACTAGTAATCATTAGGACACTTGAAATGCTGATGCAGCATTAGACTGATTTCTTTTGGAAAATGCTATATTTAATGCTAATCATTGAACTGCATACTGGATATTTGCTGAGGTTACCTTTAAAATGACATACTATGAACAAGAATGTCCCCCACACCTGAAGGCTTCATAAGCAGTCCTGCTACTAACACTGGAGAAAGTTACAAACAGTTTCTAAGAAGTCTAGCTATTGGGCTAGTTTTTCAATTCAATCAATCAATCAATCAATCAGCAGCCAGTGACTATGTGTTCTTCCTAGTGAAGTTATGGACCTTGGCACAGACCAAGTTCAGGCAGATACTATTTTGTGCTTTGCATCTCACGCTTTGTGCTACAAATCATCAAAAGCCAACTATCTTTTCTGATCCCCTGACTTCATACACTTCTCCATCCATCTGACACATGCTAAAAGGTAAAATACACTCCACTAGATTAAGGTCGCAAAAATATTCCTGACTCTGAAAAAGGTTGGAAACGTGTAGACAGTTTTACATCTAACTACTGGGATGCTTTAGGGACAGCATTGTCAGATGATCTGAAGAGATCAAATCTGATAATCTAACTCAACATTGTGGCTAATAGCTGAGCATTAGAAATGACAACTAACACACTGCAGCATATTTCCCAAAATTGTCACTCTACAACCAAGGGCTTCCAGAAGGGAAGCAGCATTTTAAATGCATTTTTACTACGGCAATCTGACAAAAACTGTGGTAATAGTCATGTGCAGTGAATCAAAGGTCTGCCTTGCCCAGCAAATTATCTTCTCTCCCTCCCTGCAATTTGGCCTAAAGTAGATGCCTGGCAAGTAGATATCAGAAAATATATATCATTCTTGCCTCAGTGTTTCCCAACAGCCATTTTCATTTAGAGCCTTTTCTGATTTGGAAATGTTTTCTAGGTTTGAATTTTGTGTTAATTACCTCACAGCTCTTAGGGCAAAGTTTCTTTTATGCTAATCAGCACATGGTAACACAAGCAGAAACTGATATTAATTTCAAATTTTATAGCTAATATTATGAATGCAATACATTTGTGTCCCATTCAGTTTTGCAGCCAGCAGTGACTTTGTTGGTACAACATGTAGCCCTTCCCAAAACAATGTTTTTTGAAAACTGCCAATGATTTATAGATTCCAGTCTTTCTTTCTGTGACAACAGGAAGACATTCTATGCAAGACCAGAACAGGCTGATTTGTAATATCAAATTGCTTGTATGTATAAAACTATGAGTAAGAACATTCAAAATACAACTTCATTATTATTTACATACCTTATTTAGGGACCAGTGCTTTTTCCTCCTACTATATCTCTACTACAGCTCTAAGTCACCAATCAAGATTCCTTTTATTGCTATAGATGAGCTCTTTAGTAGCTTAATTCCATCTTATTTGAAGATAAAAAGCCAAATTACTATACTTCATTTCAGTGTATTTGCCACAGATTTCCCTGTGACAGAACATCACATTTTCCTTAATTAGGAAAAGGTTCCCTTGTTAGTAGAGTGACCAGCTGCTCAGCTTTAGCTAAGACTTGGACACAGAGACCCTCAGAAACACATTTAAACTTCAAGCCTGAGCCCTCATCTCATATGCAACCAGAAGGGCAGCTGCAATAACCAAAGCTTATTTGTTTACTTACAGGGTAAATTGTTCTCTTACACAGGGTATTTGTCCCTAACCAAGGGGCTGGAAGCTAGCTCAAGTCACATGCAGAAAGCAGCTGCATCACTAGTTAAACATGTCTATCATCAGAACATGAAAAGATAGGGAAGTGTTTACATGGTGGACTATTGTGCTGGTAGAGAGGACCTTCTTTCAGCCAAATAAAAAGTGAAAAAGGCTGACAGAAGAACGAGCTGCAAGGACAATTCACCTCATTCACTATTTGAAAGAAGCTCATTTTAAAGCAAAGAAGAAAAAAGTCAGAACGGTCTACAAATCTAATTCAGCCTTCAGGCCATAGATGGTCACTACATAAACTAGAAGCACCTACAGCTGAAATATTTTAAGTTAGCCATCATACAAGAATTTATGTTGTGAATGATTTGTAAAAATACAGTCCCAGTAGACAGGAAGGTATTATCTCACTTTCTGCAGCTATCGCATGCCTTGTCTATCTACCTCTAGATGGACAGACAGGTATACACAAGGATCTTTTATACATGCCTGATGCAGTCCTCAAAGTTTGATTTACTTTGCTAGAGTTAGCTGAACAAAGTACAACAGAATTGGTTAAAACTTTTATTCCCATTAGAACATGAACTCAGTTCTCCTAAGACTGCTAACACTTTGCTCTCTATCCCATTAAAGTTGCAGCAAATGAGCAGCTTTTTGAAGGGAACTATGCCAGCAGGTAAAATAATCAAGGTATACATGAAAGTGATAAACCAGAGGAGAATAAGAAAGAAATATATTACTACAATTCTGATATTTAGACCAACTCATCTTCTAAGAGTATCTTTTATGCTTTGTATTTTCTTTGATCTACCAACAAGTTTTTTGTTTGTTCTTCTAGTTTAATGTGTTCCGTGCTGGATGAAGAACTTTTACTTATGACTCATTTGTGGAAGTAACCCTTGCAAGTATGTTTCCCAGACAGTCATCATCACTTTGATTACATACCAACAATGTTTCTTTATGCAAAAAAGGGCTAAACTCACCAAATCCACAAGCATCACACACTTGTCTCAAAGCTCATCTGGTTTAATAGCATGACAGGCTCTTTTTCAGTTACTGCTTTACAAAACTGTCATCTATGTGAATTAGAGTACACCAATTACTTTATATCTGAAAGTAAAATAAGAAAGGGGTCTCAAAAATTACTTAATTTACTTTAATTGAGGAAGTTTTTATTTAAATATAGCAGCATTTTAATTAAGGACTTGGGTTCCTGCACTCTAGGTCTACCTGTATCAACAGGCTTTTGAACTGTACAAGCACAACACATGGGTTACTCTGGAAGACAGAGGAAAAAAGCACTCTGAAAAGATCTAATGGATTATTCAGCTTTCTAATGTTTTAGAGATGTAAAGAAGCACATTCATGTCAATGCCATTACTTTCATATCAGTAGCTCTTCATCCTTCAAATAATCTTTGTAATTTCTTATTGGTAAACAAATCAGTACCATGAAACAAACAAACAAACAAAAATCCCACAAAAGTTATTTCCCCATCCTCTGACTCAGGATCAGCAAATAAAACAAAAAGGCCCACACTTTGACGAACAGAATTGAGAAGTGGACGTATCAAAAAAAACCAAAAAACCCAGAAATAACAGCTATTAGAATTATCAGAATGGATAAACTTCAAAACACAGAAGATGCAAGAAGAAATAAAAAATATTATTAATTAATTTTACTAACATATTGAAGTAATGATAAATTGTATCCTTTTAAGGGATGTATCTATTCAAATTCTGAACTTCAATGTTTCCCTTTCCAGAATTATTTTGCTTATTAAAAAATTTTCTTTTTTTTAGGTCTTTTACTGATCAAACTTCCAAAAAGGCACCTAATCTAATTGAGTTTTACAGACTTAGATTACATTATAGTCTACTGCTTTCCCTTCATATTTTAATATAAGGCTATTACTTCAATCAAAACCAACTATTTAGTTTTTTGTAACATATTAAAAATGCAATATCCCATCTAGTACTAAGCCTTCTCCAGTGAAACAATGAGTATGCATAAGAATGGTCATCTGTGGAGATGCCCTCCTCATCTCCTTTAAGCTACAGGGTATTTCTACAAAAGCAAGAAATATAGCTGGACAAAGAGAACATAAATATAACTTATGCCTAATCAGTGGAGCAATTCTCAAAAGGGCTTTTTAAAAAACATGTGTTAGAATAGCTGAGCTTTCAGGATAAGTACACATGGGCCTCTAGGTATAAGCAGAATTGGTAAAAGAAGTGGAAAGAATAGCTTCATTATTTATTCACTGTCTATTATTTTGCACTATGCGTTGGATGTTGGAATACATTCCTGAAAAGCCACCAAAAATATTATTGCCTAATAGGATTTTTTTTTTTTAGCTAATAATTTACTGGTAGTCAAACAAACATTTCAGTATTATATTTAGGATAGCAATGAAATCCTCCCATTTTATCCAACTGACAGAACTTAAAGTGAATAAGCAGAAAATGGATCTTTCTTTGCAAGCAAATACTGTCTCTTAATCAACTACTGTGAAGGTTCAAAATTCTTCTGCCCCTCTGCTGGAACAAAATATATCTACTTCTAGCTTATATTACCTTTTTTGAAATTTTTTCACTGCTTAGTTTAAGAGCAAATGTTACATGTTTGTCCAATAATATCACAGCAAGTGGGGACAAAGAGATTGACCAATTAAAATAAAGGCAGACATCAAGGAAAAATAAAACCAAAGCAACAAGACAGTTTACCACAAAGCTTTAAAATGAAAATCTAATTCTTTCTAATAATTTGTCTAGAAATCAAATCTGAAATTTTCTTTGAAAGACAAAGAACTGTTCCTCTACCCCAATCTCATTTCAATTAAAAAATATCCCAAAACCTAAAACCACAAACCCAAGCACCTTCAGCATATTTCAAAAATAGCATCATGTGATGAAAAGCAACCATTTTTCCTCATAGAAAAGACTGTCATCAGAAAGAAATTTAAAGAATTTTTTGATCCAGAGGGATGCAGTTTGCATGTATGTTAAATGTTTATACAGAATCCTTCAACAGTAGTCTGCTACTTTCAAGTGTAACAGGCCACTAGCAGTAAATAAAACCTCTAAAAAACAAGCCCTATAAAAAGAAATTGACCAAGGAAAAGTTATAAAGCTTTTCCTAAAATGCTGCATCCTACCCGGACCAAGATCCTCATATTTCAAATTAAAGCTGATTCTCCCTTCAAGATCACTAACTTTCCCCCTTTACTTAAAAGAATAGTGAAAATGTGATTCAACATTTGCGTCACCTTGTGCATACACCAAAATCACTGGAGGTAAGTTGATTTAAGAATACTCAGCATATCTCTTTCTTAAAGGATTCAATTAGATCTCAATTCATTTTACCACAGCTTGTAGAGGTGGAAGGCTGTATAATTGTTTTTGATAAGTTACAGTTAGAGATGAATGTAGGAAAAGAGGTGGGGACTTAATACTACATTCAAAAACAAATAACCAAAACTAGTCTTAACACAGCTTTGTAACAGTCCTGATTGTTACAGATCCCTTGAAATGCTACAGGGTTTTCTCTTCTGATCTTGATCAGACATTGCCCCAGGCGATGATGTCCTGAGGTCATAAAAGCCCTCCAGCAGCAGCACACTCTGCTTCCAAGTGCAAGACCGCCTGTCTCCCTCCAACAACCCTTATTCTGATGTAAAGTGAAGGCAAACTGGAAGCTAATAAAAGACATAACTTTCCTAAATCAATCCCTTGTTAATAAACACAGCAACTGATATAAATTTACTTTTATATTCAATCTTACAACAGGTGTGTGATAAAAATTAATTTACAAAGGACATAAAGCCTTAATGTAGACAGCAATTTTCAGCTGTGTTGTTTTGCATGGAGACTGTTAAAAGCTGTTAAGAAGAACAGGGTCTTTATGAAAAACAATTAAGTACTTTTTAAAATTATTGTTGATGGCATACAGCCACTTATTTTTAACCCTGGCTGCAAAAAGCCAAAGCAATAACCTAAAAACAGACTTTTGTGAACTACTTTTGTACCTTTGTTCAGTCTTTCAGAACACTGACTCATTCTCTGTCTAAACATTAATTTTCTGCTTTTCTGGTCTCCTGTTATCCATTAAAATAGAATAAAACTCTCTTTAAAGTTATAGTAACTCTTCTACTTCAGTTTCTAATAATTTTAATAACTTCAAAAAATTTTTCGTCAACACAACAATGCCCATTCAATGCAAGCACTGCAAACTATAGCCAACTGAAACAGAAGCCTTTTCTCCAGTTGGGTTTTGCTTCTTGTGAAATACCTAAATATTCTGAGCAAGTGCCACCAAATCCACTGAGAGAACCTACTTGCATATTTCAGCACTGGCAGTATAGTGGGTGGTCATAACAGCTTCTTGCAACACATTTAAAGTAAACATCAAACATTTAAAAGAAAACTTCTTCATTAAAAAGAAATTATAACACCTAAGCACTTACTGTTACTTCCTGGCAGTAGAATCTATGGTCTCAATGAAGGCATGAAGCTATAGTTTGAAGTTATTGCCTGTTAAGAAGCCAAAACAACATAAATATATTAATTTAATATAGGATAAACTTTGAATTGCAAAAGCTACTAAGAATTTTTTCATACTGTAAATAAGAAATATACCCACAATAAGGTCTATGTCTCTCTCCCTTCCCCTCCCCACACAAATTAAGCATCACAAATACAGGACAAGTGGAATTGATGTCTGAATGTCACAGAATGAGCTAACAAATTCTGCCTTGGGACCACAGAAAAATGTTCAGAACATGCAGAAACCAAAACCTAATGGAATGAAAAGTAAGCACTAATATGTTCTAATACTCCAGCAGCAGACAAAAATTACTGCTATGTGGACACTTGCACTTATAACTGACAAAATAAATAGGACCAAATACTAAAGAGATGCACCAGATATAATTCTTCTGACTTTTTAATACATTGAAACTGAGATAGTAGTATCTCCAGATTATCACTTATTCCAAGGGATTTATCAAATGTATCAGATCTGAGAAAAAAATTAAATCTGATCACATTGCCAATGCTCATTTTCATATCAGCTACAGCAAGTGATTAAATAGCATAAAAATAGTTTCCTACTATTTTATGATATATAATATATTCTACTTTTGACATTAAAAGGGAGTTTCCAACAGAAGAAACAAACAAACAGAAAGCCAAATAAAAAAAAACATTTCTCATATGATTTGTTCAATCTTACAGGTAATCCTGCTTGTATTTTCCCTTCCATACACAGAAATACAAATTTCTAGTAAATGAAATAACAACAACAAAAACAAAAAATCAATTGTATTACATATTGACAATGTCAGGTCTTTAGGATTCATGAAAGTAGTTAAGTCCACAGATGCTTTCTAAATTAGAAGTTATCTCTGAATTCTTAATGTGAGTTCTTACATGCCACAGTAGAATGAATAATACATGTCCCATGTACCCTTAGCTATTGAGATCCTACAACTGCAGAAGCAATATAAAAATAACAAATTGCCACTCCAAATTATAATGATATTTCAAAATAAATATATATTTTCCCTCATAAAAACACCTTAGTTTCAATTAGTGTTCTATTTCCACCTTCTCCATTGGCAAATTCTATGATTCTTTAAGTAGAATTATATTTTAACATCCTACCAGCATTTTATATATTTTATATTACATAAAACTTGTAATTTAATACTAAACAGTAGACACAGTTATCCTTCAACAGAAACTTTATTTGCAGTTTTATCAAGAAAGTATTTAAGGTAGAACTGCAGGTTTCATTTCATGTGGTCGCCAAATCAAAATGGGGAAAAAGTAAATTATTCCAGGAGACCTTTGGATAAAAGATGGCAACCAAGTTTAGAGCAGCAGAACTTTGGGCAAGTGTCAGGAAAGTTGTATAATAAGATGAAATAAAAGCCATAAACTGCTCAGCAATGAAGTAATGAAATAAAACCCTTCTACTTTCTTATATATTTTTCACTAAAAGAAAAGCTAGCAATAAATTCCAAAGTGATAGCAAATATTGTTGATTTTAAATGCTAATATTATGCAAAAATAATCTTCTTAAACACAGGAGTCATGAAGTCATCTTTTATTTTTTGTACAGGTTGAAAAACACAGACTATGTAACAAGTCACATCATACATGTTTTTTTCCAGTATTACTCAGTAATATTCACTCACATCATAAAACTTGGACAATTTAAACATGCTGGTATACCAGAATGTAAGATAAACAATTTCTGTCTCAAAGCTGAGTGGTTCTGTTTGTTTGCTTTTTACAGTCTCACTTAACAGATACAATTACTGTTGGGAGTCAAGAACCAGATTTAATTCAATGTGTGAGTTAAGAAAGGACAGCCTTAGTTCTCTATGATATTCGCAATACCTGGAACAGAATTCTTTGGTTTCTCGCATTTCCTACTTCCATTGATAAAAATATTAATTAAAATATTATATGTGATAAAATATTATATATGTATAATATTTAAAATTTTAGTTCTTATTTAATATAATATATTTTTAAATAATATAGTTTATATAATTATATATATAATTATATATATAATTATATATCAATCACCCTTGTGACTGTCCCCATGTGAAAGAAGGGCCTGATAAATGATATAGATGGTAAAGTAGGATAATGGTTAAACTAGGATTAGGAAACCAGAATGTGTGCCACGCTGCTTTATTCCCTCACAGTCTAATAAAATGACTAGACAATCTTTAAAATAATGATAAAAAAATTGCAAGTACTAGAGGACTGCCACCCATGAATGGCAATGAAGATTTTCTCAAAGCTCAGCGTGAACTCAGTCTCGCTCCTGAGACTTCATGTGGCAGCCACTCAGGGTGTGCAGTTCAGATAATCACATGGGCCATTTTGTCATTACATAGCACAACTCTGAAGAAGAATGACAATTCTGTGTAGAGCTGTAAAAAGAAATCCCCAAACCCCACTACTCCTAACCTGTAACGCACTATTTTAAAACTTTGTAAAATTAATAGTATTAGTACATCTCCAGTTTGCCTTCTCTCCCCTCCCAAACCCTTTGACTGAGACATGGAAGTTGTGGTTTGCTCTCTGAGGCTATCAAAGACCACTTGTCTGTACCTCTGAAAACATATACATATACATACATATATATATACACACACACATACACACACCAGTTGCCCTGAGACCACATCTGGACTCCTATTTTCCCTTCACAGAGAAATTTTGAGTTTTACATCAAGGGCAGTATTAACTGAAGTGCAAAGTTTAAAGGCAATTTCAACATTACTGACCCGTTGACCAGAGGCACAAATTCAGTTCCACCTGTAGGTGACTGAACTAATCATCAAGCAAACAGAGGGACAAAACTAAGCTTAGCTACAATAAAATCTTGACTAAACATCAGGATCTCTACATAGATTTTGGGATTGCAGATAAAATTATCAGGTTTTTTTGACATTACATCTAAGGGTTTATATAATGATGAATATAATTTCTATAATCTCCAAATACATTGGAGGGTAAAACCCCTAGATCACTCATGTAAGCAAATTTTTTCTAAGCTGCTATGTTTAAAAGATAGATAGATCATAGGGCTGTAAATTAATTTTTTTTACCATCCAGTAGTTACTATTTTTTCACAATGCAGACTTAATACTACATTTTTCCTTTCTCTTTTAGGAAAAAAAACAAACCAAAACCAAACAGAACAGTAAACTCATTGAAAAGTTTGTTGATAGGTTGAGGATATCTGATCAAAATCTGTTAAATCAAAAGTGCTCTATTTACTTCATTTTTTGAATTATTTTTCATAAACTTTATAGAACTTTCTGTTTAAAGAGAAAAGGTAGTCATCAGCGTATTTTGTTTCTTTGGTGTTTTCTTCCTTTCTGTTGTTTTTTAAATTAAATAAGCATATGTGAATGGCTGTAGTCAGGTGGAAGCCAAGGTAAAAGCATAACCAAAAAATAACATTTAAAAACAAAATCAAATATATAACTTCAGAGTAAGAATTTACTCTTTTTTTATACTATGTAAAAATCCAAACTGTATGCATCGTACGGTGCAGCAGACCTCTATATTTGATCACTGTAACTTACTAGCAATGAAAACAAAGTAAAAAACCACACAAACCACTCTAAAAAAAAAAAATTGGTCCTTTTCCTCCAAAATAAAGGAAACTCACATTTCATGGAGTAAGAAATGCAAATCAAACTATGGGAAATGACAGTCTGAACTGAAAGAATTTACTCTCATTTTTAAAATCCACGTCCTCCAAAATAATTGCTTTTCACAACTAATGACAAGGTGCAACAGAAACTGTGTGACTACTGGAGGTCTGTCTGCTTTGAAGAAAGAGGAGATCAGGTATCAGCAATTAATTATTAGCATATCCAGTCAAGTAATGAGCTACATTTTATTCTTTTTGAACAGTTATATCACAGTTTGCTCACATACCACATTATGTGGAATGCTGACTGCAGTGTGAGACCTGCATGTGCTGGTACAGATGCAGCAAATGGCAAGGCAAATGGAAATGATGCACTGCTCTAGACAGATACATAGCGTTTGTAAGAGACTGAAGCAATGTTTATTCTAATTAAATGGCCAGATTATTTCCAAAATAGAAACAAACAGAAAGAAAGAAGTTGAAGTGAAAAGACTGAACATATCTATGAGAAGAGGAAAACTGATTGACACTTGTCACTGTCCCTTGCTGTCAGGGCCTCCTGAAGATATGGGGGGACTTTCAAAAGAACATCATCCCGACTACAGCAAAACTATTTATTGATTTTTACGTTTTATTAGCCTTTTAACTAACTTGTCCATTTGGAATCTAATTAAAAAGTATTCTCATTTTATCTTATTTTAACGGGCTTGGAATTGAAATCTAATTAAAAAGTATTCTCATTTTATCTTATTTTAACAGGCCTGGAATTAAACTAATCCCACAACAGCCACATGAGCAGCCAGAATTTTCTCACCCAGAGAAGATGTAAATCTTCAGATTACAGCAAGTGATCATATTGAGAAACATCCTACCTGCCAAGTACACCTTCCACTTTAGCTTAAATGTAGTAGCGCTACAAAACCCCGCTGTTTCAGCTCCCTGTGCTAGGGAGAGACAGCATAAGAGAAACTGGAGCAGGAAAAAGTGTCTGCCAGTGACTAGTAATTATAAAGGGCTGACAGGGCTCAAGATACCAAAGTGCACACAGTATTCTGTTCTGACAAGGTTGAAACACACTGTAAAAGACAGGAATTACCCACAGAATAACCAGTTCCTTTCTTCAAGTCTGCTACTGGCAGGAGCTTGATAGCCCAGTACCTTTTGATCAGCAAACTATTTAACACGTGAGCATAACTTGCTATAAAAACATACACACAAAATCATGCAGAATAAGAATAGGTACATTCATATCAATCCAAAGCTGTTAATAAATGCTATATTAATTCACATTTAGTCTGAAGAGATATTTAATACTATTGGGAGATCCCTTCCCATAACAATTGCAGGAGCACACTTAAGAACAAACGCAGAAAAAATACTGCTTTAAGGAACATTTAAGGATGAACTATATCAAAAAAGCAGTAATAAAAGCAGATAAGAGTCATTGAAAGAGTCCTATAGAAATCAGTTTTTATACAGTGAATCATAAAGAGGTGAAAATTTTTATTATTCACAGGCAATTTATCACATCTATATCAGCAACAGTACATTCCTTTGTGATAGGACACTGAAAACTTCACTCAATATTTCTGACTCAATACAAGCCTTGTGCTTCAATCATATTTTACATCTAGTCATTTAATACAGTCCCTCAGTCACATTTCATTCACAAAAGCTCAAAGACAGAGACAGCAAGAACCTGAAATGACTGGATAAAGTTGTATATTTCTGAAAATATACACATTGGTAAGCTGAAACAACTAAAACTGAACAAACAAAACCAAGTAAACTGGACAGAAAACCACAAATATTTGAAGCAAACCACTATCCAGAAACAGGCTTGGATTAGCAAGCATTTATAATATGCTTGCTATGCAGCAAACTGCAGAGAAGTGATGTCCTGAAGTTTATTGACTCCCAAGTCATATATTAGCACAAAAATCTCAGTACAGAACTGTACCTGACCTAACAAATCCTGCACTTCAGGGACAAAGCTTATATTACTGCATGCCCATCACACCACTAAGGCAGATGTATTATCATTATGCAATATCATCACTGCACAGAACCATCAAGATGCAGGAACTGAAACCTGGACACGCATACCCACACTACCTTCCACTGAGTGGTATCAATATTATTATTTTGTGTTGGGGTGTTCATTGGGCTGAGGTCTTTTCATTTTTTGGAGGGAGGACACCTTGTCTGGTTGGTTTTATTTATTTATTTTTTTTAGAATGTGGTAAAATGAAAACTAGAAATCACCTACACCAGTAAATATATCATAATATATCACAACACAGTTCACTCCCCTTCCTTTTTTCCCCCTCTCGCTCTCCCCTGAACCACACCTACTGTGTATTCATCTGCTAATTCATCTGAGAGTGCATGAATTACAGTAAGGACTGAGTTTATTGCTTGTTTTTTACTGGGGTTTAATGTTTTAACCAGTACTCCAGAAAGAATCTTCAGAGAACAAGACTTCAAACACTGTAAATGAAAGGAACCTGTTCAGTCCCAAAGTAAGGAGCCATTGAAGTGCCTGTGGTGGGTTGACACAGGCTGGATGCCAGGTGCCCACCAAAGCTGCTCCATCACTTACTTCCTCACACGGACAGGACCAAAAATAGAATGAAGGTCTCATGGGAAGAGATGAGATCATGCATTATCTCTCTCACTCCATTCTCCTCAAGGGGGGGACTCCTCACACTCTTTCCCTACCCCACTGTGGGGTCCCTCCCATGGGAGACAATCCTCCATGAACTACTCCAACCTAAATTCTCCCTATAGGCTGCAGTTCTTCAGGAACTGCTCCAGCATATGTCTCTTCTGTCGAGTGCAGTCCTTCAGGAAGAAGGGTCCAACATAAGTCCCCCAGCATGTCACAGGTCCTGCCAGAAGCCTGCTCCAGTGGGGGTTCCTTCCACAGGTGCAAAGGTTTGCCAAAAGCCTGCTCCAGCATGAGTTTCCCACAGAGTAACAGACTCCTTCAGGCATCCCCCTGCTCTGGTGGGGGTTCCACCATCGGCTACAAGGGTGGAAGGATCTCTGCTCCACCCTTAACCTCCATGGGCTGCAGGGGCACAGCTGTCTCACCATGGCCTTGCCCACAGGCTGCAGAGGAATCTCTGCTCTGGTTCCTGGAGCCCCTCCCATCCCTTCTTCTGCACAGCTGTTTCTTGATTATATTCTCACCCCTCTCTCAACAGAGAGAGCTGATTAGCATTGGCTCTATGAGATACAGGGGAAGATTCTGGCAGCTTCTCACAGAAACCACCCCTGCAAGCTCTTTCCCTTCCCCTACTTGTTAAAAAAGAAAACAACAAAAACCAACAACAAAACCATAACAATCAGCTCACCACTACTTTAAATGAAAGTTTTAAAGTATTGATGATTAAGTAATATTTCTGAAAAAGATAGTGTTTCTATGTTATAGGTTAGAGTTCTATAGTGTGTCATTTAAAATAGGATTACAAGAACCAGTATTATGGTTGGCAATAATTAGTGGAAAAGAGGAGACAGAAGAAGAAAGTTCATCTTTTAAAATCATCAAAAAAGAACATATAAAGAAATGTCTCTTTCACTTCTCATCTGACACTTACAGAAGTGTTCCAATGCCTTTGGAAAGTTGATTTTTCTTTTTAAAGAGTCTGAAGCAAGATTTCTCATAGAAGACTAATTGGTGTGACCCAGCTTTCTGTGCCTACCAGTTGTTTTTTAATAACTTCCAAAGTCATAGACATAACTATGAATTGGTATTTAATTTCATCACTTAGCTGCCTTTTAAAAAGTATGCAGTTTACAGTTAGCTTTCTAATTCACACTGTCTCAGGATTTTGCCCACCCTTCAGCCTTTCTCCCAACAGGCAAATATTTGTTGGCCAAGTGGCTTTTATCAGACTGAGACATCTACTTATTCTGAAGTTTCCGTATGAATACCCGCAGCTGGAAATTCTGCCCACCAAAACCATCACTTCCTGTTAAAAACACTAGCTTCTTGCAAGCTTTCAAACAGATTTCTTTGCTTAGGTGTGACTATGTTGTAAACCAGTCTACATAAACCATTTCATACATAAGTGAATTTCAAGTGAATCTCAGGAGAAAGCAAGATTTGGTAATTTCTACCAGCAAGAACCACTGGTTTGCTAGTAATTAGGAGACCTTAAGAAGGGACCTAGTAAAGCATGTCATTCTTTTTCTTCTCACCTTAACAATTCTCATTGGGAGATACATAATAAGAACAGAATGAGGTAAGACAAGAAGATGAGATGTGGGAAAATGGGAGTAAAAGGGAAATCACACAGATGGAATCAAGAGAGGCTGAAACAGAAATGAAGAGTAATACGAGAAAGGGCTCAAGGAGAAAGACATCAAAATGTATGAACACCTAAAAGATATAGGAGAAAGAGTTAAGCAAAAAGAGAAAAAATGGACTAGAGTAGGTTTCAGATGGGAAGAAGGGTGAATGTTACAGGGTACAGCTTCATGCATGCAAGAGTAAAAGCACGGTAAGAAGCGTACTTGAAGAATGAAGCAACAGCAGCAAGGCTCCTCATGCTTCATCTACTTGTAAAGGCTCAGAGCATGCTAATCTGGGAGAAGGGGACTGTTCCTTAGAGCTGCCCAGCTGGGGAAGGACTGTCCTCACATCACTCATTCACAGCTATATTTATTATTCCAAGAGCACTACACAGAGGAGCCAGCCAGTTGCAGACACAAGGAGTTTCTGTAATTCACCAGACAGAACATCTGCCTATGCTGCTTCTCATTTACAGTTGCTTTGCTACTTCCAAAACAATTGTTGGCTTAACAGAACCTTGCAAACAGTTACTACACTATGGCAGAAAGCACAACTTAAGAGCACCTTACCTTTCTCACCACACTCCTTTTCCCTCTTTGCCATGCCCAGCATTTCAGTACAAATCTCCATCACCTGCCTCAGACTGCACAAAGCCAAAAACATGTTCAGAATGCTCCTGTCCTGAGCCATTTGTACTAGGCATGCCTTACTTGTCAGCATATTTTTTTAAGACCTTCTGCAGTTTGGAAAAGCGGTATCTTCCCCTCTGCCACGACTAGTAAGGGAAGATGGTAAAATAAGGGAAGATGCAACCCCCCCTCTAAGATTCTCCAGAATTCATATTATTAAGCCTAATAAAGCACTTTCATTTATCAGCCAGGCCCACACTTACCAAGGACCAGAATCATCAAGGTTCTCTTTGGTCTTCTGCTCCACACCTTGGAAGTACTTTGCTGCTCACAAGACATCGTCTGCTAGGCCACAAGGTGTGTATCCCTGGTGTTTTTAGCTGACTTTATGGGAGGGAGCATGAAGGCTTATTGAGGGTTTGGGTTTTCTTCCCCGTTCATCACAAACACCTATTTTTACAGTCCTTTAATGAGCAGAATCTGGTGCATATGTCTTCCAATTCCTTTTCTAAATTTCTCTCTTTTCTTCTCTGCTAGTTGCGATTCTCCTCACTTTGCAGCTGTCTCCACAGCACACTGATGATCTGTAACTACATCATCTGTCTGTTTTCCTGAGGAAAGCTGCTACTTTGCTCCATTTGTTTTCAGAACGTAGTAGACCCCATCAAAAAAACCCAAAATAAAACCCCAAGCTTCCACAGAGCTCCTCCTCCAGCTAGGAGAGCAAACCCCAAAAGTGACCAGCTGGCCTCAGGGCTCTGCCGAGCTGTGCTGGGAGCTGCCCCTCCCGTGTGTGCCCAACCTGCCCTGATTAGCACCCACTACTGCCCCTCCCTCTCTCACTCTGTCCTGCATTTGCTCCAAACTCACCAACTTGCCCCACACCTGCTTGATGTCTCTTCCCTTGGCTCTGCTCAGGTGAAACCCTTCTGAGGCTTCCTGCACAGAAGGAAAACTGCACCCCGCTAATAAATAAAAGTGAGTCTTTATGCTAGGTTTGCTTTGCGAGGGCTTAATATTGAAAATATGTTGTTAGTGGTGTAATGAGCATTTTAGTATTGTGAGCCTGTTTGCTGTAGCAGAGTAACAATTTTCCTAATCTTTTGGGAAAGGTACTCTTATGGAAATCAGCTGCAGAGTGCAACCAGCAGCAGCAGCTGCAGAGATTGTTTCTACAGTTATCAGGATGAGACAATGATTTTTCCTCTGATGTTGCACGAACTCTAAAGTTTGAACAATGATCTGTAATAGCCTTTTTGTCCAAACTTCTATTTTTTTCTTCTTTTTTTCCCTCTCACATTTTTTAGTTACTTTGTAAATTCTATTTTCATCATGTTTTTGGTTTCTAATTGGCTTTTCTTCCCTGCGTGTATCACTGAATAGCAAACTATTTATAAAATAAAATAAAAAAGGAACAATAAAAGTATATTTATTAAATCTTTACTCTATTAATGATTCTTTTAGTTTTAGCAACTCTTTTTTCACCTGGGTATTTTCACTGTCAAGTTCTTTTATGTTGTTATACAACAGACTAGAGTGCAATAGCAATAGAACTATAATAATAAATGGTTATGTGCTATTGCTTTTCTGCAGTTATTTAACACAATTATTACCAAAGTAATAACGTTAGTGTCTATCTCCAGATGCTTTGCTGAGAAAATTGAGACAATAATGATAAGCATGGCTTACAATTAAACAACGTGAAAATTTATTGTTGGGAAAGAATTACAATAATGACAGGGAAAGTTGCAGCACTGCTCATCACTTTCATTTCCTTTGCTTTGGATGTAGGAAGGCTGTGGTTTCAGATGTTGCTGGAGCTACCAGTAGCGGAATCAGGAGAAGCTTGATGCATAGACAACACCAAGAAAGTGCATTCAGTAATGTGGAAAGCTTCGTATGATGATGCTCATGATGTAGGCTCTGACTCATTTTAGATTAGTCATGCACTTAACTCCCTCCATGAATACATCTTCGTTCGTCTACGTATACTTTACTCTTGCAAGACAAAGAAACAGGCTTCTATTTGTATTTTCCCAAAATAAATTCCATTTTGCAAACAAGTCAAAGCTTTAAAATTTTAAGTATATTTCTTAACTGTTAGGAAAGCAAAGTAAAAACAAACAAACAAACAAACACAAACAAAAAAACCCCACTGAAGCTTTGCTTCTCTGTCAATATCACTTATGGAACTGTGTTTAATTTTCTTCTTCCTGAAGTATTCAGAGAAATTGGATTCCTACTTTTTCCTCTCTCAGAGGTCCCAAATAAAATGAAAAATATTTTCTACAAATTGCTTGGATTCAGAATTTATTCATGGTTCTATTCATGAAAATAATTATAATTGCAAATGTCAATATAATACAGAAAATCAGTGCAAGTAGTTTTATGTTTTGTAAAGTAGTTGCCTTGTCTTACTGATCAAACCATTCTGAGTATTCATGGGAAGCTTTTTTCCTTTTGTACACAACAGTGATACCAAGGAAAGACATTTAAGAATATATATGCTGAAGATATTCATAATGAACATGGAAATATCTTTGAACAAAAAAAAAAAAAAAAAAAAAAAAAAAAAAAAAAAAAAAAAAAAAAAAAAAAGAAGAGGCAAAGGTAATTCTGTCTCTGAATAACATGATGCTTACACATGTACCTGCTACCAGTTCTGTTTTTCTGTCATTTTGTGACCACAGCTTTAGCACGCTGCATCAACACATTACTAGACAGAGATTTAAATTGGTTATCACATAATTTACTTTTATTTTTCTTGATCCTGTCCAGCTCTGCTTACTTGACTACAGTATACATTTTCTAGGAAATTAAACCTATGTCTCTTGCTAATATTCTATTACAATCAGAAAATTCGATAAAGATTGTTCTTCCAGTCAGATTTAATTAAAAAAAAAAAAAAACAAAAAAAACAACACCCATAACAGAATAAACCAACAAACCAGTGTATGTTTTCTATAGTAGTTTATATAAATGCTTCTTAATATCAGTTCCAGTGAATGTTCTTTGTGTTGCACAAGATGTAATATTGCCTCTTGAATACTCTGTCCATTGGCAGAGAAGGATTTATGTTTTTAACACTTATGGTTTTTCAGATCTATAGTGTTTTCTAGGATTCTTTCTAGTTTCTATATACACTACTCCAAACAGACTTCTTTCAAAATCTCTGTGGTTGTAAAAATTGCCTGAATTTACCTTTGAAAATTAAACACTGCTGATAACATGGTTCAACGATGTTTCCATTCAAAGAATAAAGAATACTGATGATTATTTTTTAATGCTTGAGATAAGATTAGTGACTGCAACTATAGTGACATAAGTTTCTACATTTATCATGAAAATCTCCTGTTACAGTGAATGTCGATGAAATGAATAGAAGTTTATAGCCTGAATAAACACTACCACTAAGCCGTCAGCATGCAGGATTGGGATACTCTCGATATTTTCTGAGATTGAAAAAGAGTTTTATAATGGCTCAGTTGTCCACCACAGCCATTAATCCCCATTATACAATCATATTCTGACTGGACATGGAATAATATTAGTTGAGGGCTTTGCTTACAGAGAAAAGTGAAGAATCAGTTCTAGGGACTTTATTGTTATTATATGGAAATATTATCCATTTGCATTCTTATCACCTTCCCTTCCATATAATAAAATTAATAATTTTGCTTGTAAAGAGCAGTATGTAGTTTATGTATCAGAGACTGAAGAGAGAGAAAATGGAAAAAAACACTTGGGTAAGAAGAGAACAATTCATGAAGAGATTATTGTAATGAGAAAGTTTCAAGACACATGCACAGTTTTAGTAAATAAAAATATGCCAAAGATGTTAGTTCTAACACTTGAACTTTAGAAAAGTACTTTGCAATTTTTGTCCATTTAACATGATTTGAAATTACATCGTATGCTTAAGAGGTGCTTTGGAGGTAATTAGTGAAGTCAGTAATGCAAAGGTAATTTTCCTAAACGCTGTATTTGCATTTATCCAAAGTGTAAACAATTCTTTTTAAATTCTGCAAATTAAACTGTCTTTGACAAAGACTTTTCTGCAAAAAATGCTTTTTTCACACTCTGTCATAAACTAAGAATTCCTTTTGCTCTCTCGATTTTTTCCCTGGTATTTTTCCTTCTCTAATTTCTACAAAAATATTAGAAAATCTTGGGAGAAAAGCATGAATTATTATTGCCACTGCCTTTTACTAGGGAAAATATTTATTAAGTTTTAGAGGTACTATTTTATAAAAGGAATTATGAAACAATATAGTCTCTATCTTTTGGTGTATGTTGTCTGGAGAGAGTCCAGCTGAGTGTCTCCTTTCATGAATTCCTCCTCTAAACCAGATGGCACTATTTTACTTCACACTCATAACCTTTTGAATTCGGCAGCTTTACTCAAGGCACTCTTATTTGGCATACTCAGAAAATATGAAAAGCTAGATCAAATGCATTCCACTCCTTTATTTTTAAATGCCTTAATTATTAACTTGAAAGCAACTTTTATGTTCAAAGACTGAAAGTTTTTAAGGAGCCTTTCTAGTGAACATCAGCTTCTTAGAAACAACAGTCATGTCTGGAGAGTAATTCAGTTTAGGTATCTAATCCTGGACTCAGTCACAAGACGCCAACCAACCACTTTCACATCAGTAGGTTAGGAGGTACCTGCCCCATCAGTTTTGTCAAAGAACAGAAAGGATTCTGGTGAGCTAAAATAAATTGTTCTGCTGCACATCATGTGCACAGAAACACCAATGTTCAGAGCATGGATTTTTATCAAGATGTGGCAGCAGTGGATTAATTCAGCGAAAGGCAGGTTACAGCTTCTTACTGTATCCTATCTGAAAAACACTGATTAGTGGTTTCAGTGTCCTCTTTGGGTGTAGCACTAAAATGAACTGTGTGCACCCCTTGTCAGGTGCACCCCAAAAGGTGTCCTTCCCTGATTTCACACATATTAATGGCTATTTAATCTCATGGCTTGACTGTGGCTACACCTCTTCAGGAGATTTAGCCTGTGAATCCTCAGGGGTGAGGGAACTGGACATATGGATGCTGTGTAAGTGTGGTCACTAGTACAGGCTTTGAACCTTACTAAAAAGCATTGCGTTTATGCCCACTGAATTTTTTTCTCTAGGAATATATCAAAGTGTTCCATGGTTTCCAGACAAATCTTTCAAATATCCAAATCTTTCAAATTAATCATAGTAAGCAGACTCCATGCATGTTTTTTCCCTTTGAATGTGAAAGACCTACTTAAGATAGGTATCAAGAAGACAGATGTATGATCAGGAGTTTTGAGCAACATCATCTAACCGAAGATGACCTTTAAAAGGTCTCTTCCAACGAAACCAACCTTCCAACCCAGGCCATTCTATGATTCTGTGGTATCAAAAAATGGTAATTCTCATGAACTTCCCGAGTGTGAAAATGGAGAATAAATCAATACTATATCCTACTAGTGCTTTTCTTAAAAGATAAAAAAATACTACTATGTTTAAAAAATTACTATCTCTCACTGTCCAAATTTACTGGTAGGGAGGTCATTTTACAAAAACAACCCCAGAATTATCTGAATCGGGGTGAGTTCATCTGTTTGGTAAAAGTCTACCTCATAAATCTGCTTTTCTATCATGACTTCCTCCTAAGTAATATAGTTTAGGGTCATTAATATTCGGTGTCTTATCAAAAGCAAACCAACACCAGTCTTGTATGGCATTTTACTCCTTCTCAGTGCATGACAAAGCAATGTAAAAACCAACAAATCTGTAACACGACTCAACAAAAAAACCAGAAAATTAATTTTGATTTAGTACAATTAAGCAAAATCTTTTCCTGACCAGAAGTGCTTATTCACACCCATGACAGCTCTATTAATATCCTATATTTGTTTCCAAAAGAATAATACATTCCAGGTATTTCCAAGAACTTCTTCAGAGCATGCCTTTACCGAGAGTAGGATTCAGAGCCTTGTTCAGGACTCAGAGACCTGGTAAGTACAGGCTGCAACTTCACTGCTCAGTGCATTTGCCCCAGCTGAGTGAACAGCTTTTCCCCCACCCATATTGCTAAAGGTTAGCAAAGCAGCCTGGTACACCCACACACTGACCCAGCTGTGGTGGGAGCACTGGCCCTGCACGGACTCTGTGCACTATATGGACCTGAGAAAATAATCAGCCTTTTGTGTTCATCTTTTCAGCTCGGTATGCCCACAGAGTGCAAAGGCAGCACTGCAATCCACTCCAGTCTTATTTCTGTAACATAAACCACAGGGCTGAATCCAGAGAAAGGCTCTGTGGTGGCCTCCTTGCAACAGACGTCAGCTACACTAGTTGGAATAGGTAGGTAAGCCATGCTGATCCTCTGTCATGTGTACATGCATAGGTATCTAGGTTTCTCTGGCTTGATAAAGCTCTGTTTCCAAGCACACCCACTTCAACGTGAGAATATTTTCTCAGTGGGGAACATTTTCTGTAACCAGGATTCAGGCATCTTATTTCTGTAATCAGGATTCAGGCTACAAGTGACATTATTACCTGTACAAACACAGACATTTGTGAACACACAGTCCTGCTCTTTATCATGTTAGTTTTGTTTGTTTGAAGTATTTTCTGTTGTTTGGGGTTTTTGTTTGTTTGTTTGTTTTTAAATTTTCTGGAAGTGCCTATTTTTTTTTTATCCAAAACACTAAGACAGCAAACAACTAAGGGAAGCAAGTCTCCTATCCAAGCCATATGAGCTAATATAATATAATAACTGTTTGTCTCCATGGCTAAGCCTTTTTCATTCAGTTGGGTGATAGACTTTTCTGTCAAACCTAGCTCACTTTTGATTGGGATGGAGCATTTCAGTTCAAACATCTTTATCAGTCTCAAGGGTGATGTATAAAATCTATTAACAAAATAAAAACAGAACAAAAAGACCACAATTATCATCCAAAAAGAAATCATGAAGAAACTAATATCTATCTAACTTGTTTAATAAATAAATAAACATTTATACTAGGACATTTTCAAAACCAAGGATATGGATATTCTCTGGAATCTGAGTATGAGCTTTGCTCTGTGCTAATGAGCACTTTCAGGAAAAAATGAAGGAATCATAGTTTTCCTGATATGTCAGCAAACCCTTAGATTTGAAGTTCCTGATAGAAAAGGCTTAGAATGCTCAAATATTTTTATTCCCTTTCTTCTGTAAGAATAACTGATGGGGAATTACAGATTTGTACATGCACAAATCTACCAGTACATTTATTTCTCATCATCTGACTACCTGGAGTTGTTGAGATATTTCTTTCCCTTGTCAAAAGCAATATACAAATAGTGGTACATGTGTCTATATATGCATTTAGAAACAATAAATGTAACATGCACATACACACCTTTAAATGCTTCTATTTCATTAACTTCCCAAGTATATAGGGTCACAGAGAAATGTAAATGATATTTGCATCTCATAATTATATCTGTGACCTTCATTCTTATATGAAATATTGCATGAGAGCAAATAGAAAATGTGTGCAAAAATAGAAAGAAAAAACATCACAAAAGAGAATCATAGGAAGCATAAAAATAAAACAGTAAGGGTGGTAAGGAAAAGAACAAATCTAAGAGAAGAAACAAATAAAAGTATAGATACATAAGACAGGAAATTAAATAAAAGCCATAGAATCAACTGGAAGATTTTGAGAATGGATTAAATAATATAACACAAAATATAACGATAAAATACAATCTATAAAACAGGAAGGGTGAGTGGTAGGAATTATCCTAAAAAAGATTAGAACCAAATTTGAAATCAGAATATACTTCTATTTCTGCAGTAAGTTTAGAAGAAGTAAAAGCAGGGCAACTTGACTGCAGTTGATCTTGGAAATAATTGGCAGAAATCTTCTAGTGTTTCCACCCCTAGCATTCAGTTATTCACCTTTGATGGTTTTCCACAAATTGAACACATGACACAGTATATTAAAAGCTAATAAAGTACTATATGGCCAGAAATAAGGTCTCTTAACTAGTCCAGGATATGCTGAAGCAATTGTGATAATGGCCTATCATTAAAATTATTCTTTTTTGAAGTGGTCATAGCTACAAACAGCTTATGATTATCTGAAAGTAGCCAGTCTTCAAAAGAAAGGGCAAAAGTATTATTGTTTAAGAAGTCAATTGAATGCTCATTGTGTCTTTAATCATCACCCTTTCCTTACCTCAGAAGGGTTATTTCCTCATTTGTCACCTCATTATCATTCCATAGTGCAAGGTTCATTGATTACAATCAGAAGAGAAACTTACAATGAAGTAAATTATTATTTTTATTCACAAAGGTGTCTAGACTTGCAGTGAAAGTTGCAAATAATATCCCTAGGCTTCTGAGATACAGGATGGCAGAAAATTGCTTCATATTGTTTAATCTGGAAACATTAACATAATGGAAGAAAATCAATAGTTTCTAATAAATGCTGCAAACCCCAAAATTCCAACAAGTAAACATGCTTTGTGTGGTATACAAATAGGTGTCCTGTAAAATGCATACTTCCAGTCTCTGTAAAGCAATTAACCAGAAAACACAACCATCTTGTTATGCTTTTGAGGGTATTTCAAAACTTCCTTCTGTAATACCAGTTAAAACAAGGTCTAAGAGCAAACAATAGCATTCAGGAGCTGAGAACGTTCCCTTTTCAGATACTTGAATGCACTGAATGAACTTCATAGGAACAAAACTCCTAAACTCTGTAGTCTCTGTAAAGAGCAGCAGAAGAAAAAAAGTGTTCTACAGGGAATGTTTGGACTTTGCAATGGGTGGAATTCCCACTACACTCAGTGCTGATGGATGGCTTGTGGAGACATCTCCCAAGGAAAGGGAAGATGGCATCTCATGCCATTAAAATCCACAGAACTATCTAGATAAGACCTTTCTGGGAACAAGCTTACAGTGTCAGAGATGAATAACAGATTTTCCAGCCTTTTTTTCTCAGTGCAAAATCCTTGTATCTCCCATATTCTTCTCACAGGTACCAAGGACATTTAGTGGTTTTATATACTGTGAACTATTACTTTATTATAAAAATACTGCTGGAACAGTCTAGCAATAAAAAGACTCACTGAAGTGCCCCTAATTTTGATGAACTGCAGTTCATCAGAAGTTACAATGTAGCTAAAAATAGAGTACTATGTTTTATCCTTTATATGTGAGCTGAATGCTGAAGCACTTCTCAAACGCACAAGCCTTCAGGGTACATTAAAAGAGACACAGGAAGAGAATTAGGATTTTGGCCTGCAAGTGCATACCACGGAAATGTTTCTTCCAGGCCGAGATAAAACCTTCTAAATGTGTGAGACTATCCACAAATAAGTACTTCCATGTAACCAGAACTCATGTGTCAAAGATGAAGGCTTTCTTACCGTTTATAATGTGGCTGTATTTAAGTTTGATCTGTGATTTAGTCAGTCATTTGTCTTACTAGCAGAATTCCTGTGTGGTCTATAAGCTGCCAGCTATCACGAGATAAATGGATTTAAAGATGCCAAATAATTCTTCAAATACAGATAAATTAAAACACAATCAGATACGTAATACACCTGATTTAGGAAAGCAAATCTGAGGTGGAAAGTGGCAAAAACTTTCCAATACTACAATGGAGCACAGTTTTGCTTTGGCCACTTTCCTGCTTGCTATGATTTTCTACAGTTTGCAGTTATTTGATCTGGTAAAACTTGGTTCAGGATTCCTCTGTCCACACTATTCTAAGCACTGTCTTGACCTCAACGAACATATACATGTGGATGACCCAAATCCCTCCAAGTTCTCAGTTTTGCAAGGGTAAAATAAATTAAACAAAACAAAACAAAACAAACAAACAAAAAAAAGTGTTTATTAAGGAATTAAAAAAAAAAAAAAAAGCCCTAGAAATGTAACCTTTTGACTATATTTAATTCTAACTGATTATAAAGAATGTTTAGATTTGAATACCTGTCTGCTGCTATTTGAACTAACATATTAACACTGCAAAGAAATCTTGGGGTTTGTTTTTTTGTTGTTGTTGTTGCTTGGTTTGGGGTTTTTTGTTGTCTGTTTGCTTTTTGGGGGATTTTTTTTTTAGCATGAAGCAATCCCTTCTGGCAGAGGGAATATAATTATAACAAAAATTAGTAAACTAGTGGGGACCCTGAATTTGGTTCCTATACAAGGAATGGTCTTTAAGAGTTACAGACTTTATTTCTTGTTAACTTACTTGTTAACAAACTTTATGCTTATTGGAGTCCAGCTAAATGGAGCAGCATTGGACATGGACCAATATATGCCTAATCTTTTGTTTGTGTGTCTTTTTGTAGGATTCTAATGGACAGATCACAGAAATTTAACTGATTCTGGCTGTAGCATCCTTTTTCTTCTTCTCAATGTCTTTCATCACTATCCAATTAATTTATTTCTCTGAAACTATAATAACTTCAATAAACACCAATAACACTTTGCTTTTACACACCCTGCTGTTCCTAATGGGGTGAAGTTCTGTCTGAGCAAGAACTGTAATATTCTCTCCCTGATTTATAAAGAACAAATTGCCAGACCATCTAGACGTTATTTGGAAAAATTAAAAATAGGTTATACAAAGCTACTCACAATATTTAACAGGCTACTATTGTCACTAAGAATAAATTTGTAATCTTAGAGCTGGTAGTAGCAGGAACATTTGATTTCTCAATTTTTATGATTAATTTCAGTAGGGAATATTTTGCCTTTTTTTCCTGGCTATGTCTACTTTGCAGACTCCTCACAAGTTAACAAGACCATTGCTGAAGAGTGATCTCTACAGGTTTGGTCTTCAAAGCACAGTAAAACTTAATTTAATCACAGCTTCAAAATATCATACAATAAAACTAATTTAATTACACTTAGAAATGGCCACTGGCCTCATTAAAATGCTAATGAGGCTTATAATTATTAAATTCCTTAATGATTGTTAATAGAAATAAATTACAAAATAAAGCTTAAGCAGAAAGTCAGAATGCCCTCAGGTAATTTTTCTTAGTGACAGTTTCTGAGGATATAGTTTCTTTGTAGCATTCAGAAAAAGGCAGATTAAAGTTTGAGGATATAAAAGAATGCAGTTATAGAACGCACATGTAGCCAAATCTGGTGTCTCCACTTTATATATTTAAATATAGCTGATATAAATTTGCCTTGTCTGGAATACTTTAGAGTATTTGTTTCCATGTCATGTGCCAAACACAGAAAAATTAAATGTATATATAAAACTGACAAAGAAATCCTATTCAGAATAAATATTTTTCTGACCTTATACGTAAAGTACTGTCATGACATTGGCAACTATATGAAAAGAATCATAACGGAGAATAAAAATGGGGCATGTAAATACTCAGAGACAGGGCTAAAGATTACTTTGCATTCTGTTCCAGAAATGAGAACTATTTGACTTGAATCAAAAGCACCATTCGCACATAAAATTTGCAACGTATTCAAAAGATGCTGTTCACAACTAAAACAAAAACACATTTGAAAACCTCAAAAAGCAGTTGTTGTCATTTGGCCAAATGTAAAGCAGCCTCCCCTATCCCCACACTTTGACAGCTATTCCTTGCTCCAGGGGTGTCAGGCAGACAGCAATTTGAGCAGCTCCAGCTCATAAACATGCAGCAGCACTGAGCTCAGCTGCAGTAGCTCACTGTGTGCTCACTGCCTGAGCAGTGAGGAATTCCCTGAGCTCCTATTATGGGAATTCCAGAACCAGCAGGCACAGGGAACTCCTCCTGGAGGCTTATCAATAGTGACAAGGAAGGAAAACAAAAGACCAAAGCAAATGAAAACCAAGCAATGACAACTCCTTTTAGAGTCTTCTAAGGTGACTACACAGATAAAAATGCCCACTGAATGGCTTTTCTAATCTTACAGCACATTTGGGCCCTCAGGACATAATGCTAGACTATAGTTTATTCCACACATGCACATTATTTACAAACAAAAAGGAAAGTGGAAGGCCCAGCCTTACCAGACAGAAGCAACCATTGGCACTGGAATGGCTGACACTTGACTTTTCCAGCGATCAGGCATCATTAAAAACCAAAACCCAAACCCTTTCACAGCTTTCTCCTGCTCTATATCAATCTTTTATAAGATGCATGCATATGTTATTATTTCTTCATTCCCACAAAGCACTGTTTCTTGCTGAAGTACTCTCAGTCATCATCCTAATCAAGAGAACATTGTCACACATCAACACCTTGACAAAGAGGAGAAAAAAGTTATTAAACCAAAGTCTCTGTACTGGTAGAAAATCAACTAAAAGTCATACACGTTAATTTAGCAGTCTACATCAGCAGCTATTAAAAAATATATATTACTATGGGAAACCAATGGGTTTAGAACTCACAGTTAACTGTTCTACCCTCATCTCCAGACTGTTATCTTTATTTCATCAACACTAACACCTCCTATGTCAAAGATCACTTGACATCAAAATGTAACAGTGAATGTCATTTTCATCTCAGAGGTGTGTGTAGTCATTCTACATACATCTTGTCATATATCTTTCTCATATTACATTTTTGAAATACTGAAAAATAAATGGGCTTGGGTGTGTGCCTAGTCAGGAACTACCAGAATCCATTTTGATTACGCTAGACTCCAAAAAGAGTTTAAGTTATTCTGCTGGAGAAAAGTGTTAGTTAAAGAAGACTTTTCCAGGATATACTACTGGACTGTGAATAATTCACTCACTAACTTTATTCATTTAGAGCAGACAACAACTGGAATTGCTGTGCTTTCCTTTAACAATTCATATGCAAAAAAAATTCATAAACATAGATTTATTCATTTGGCTAGAGGTTATCAGTACCTTTCAGATATCTGGACTTTAACTTCTCAAGGCAAATGCTAAGAAATTGTTTGGGGCATATCCCAAATAGTATATTGCAGTAAAATCAAGTATGTGACTGCCTTTAGCCAGTCACATTTAGGCAGCTGCCCAAACAAAAACTAAAGCTTTAACAAGTAATAATTTATGTCTTGTTCACAGCAGAGTGAAGGAATTAGGCAAGATGTAGGGTTTCCCTTTCATTAAACTTCTGAAGTTAACGAACACTTTAATTTCATACAGTTTCTGAAACTGGAAAAAGGAAAAGAAGAAAATGTGTTTTCTCAGTCAGTTTTTAGGAAAAAAAAATGAGAGAGAAACATAGCATTGTTGAAATAATATGGGAAGATTGAGATTGGATAACCAGAAAATCTACAGTAAGGAAGAAGATGGATCAGAGTGAAGACAAAGCAGTGGTAAAAATTTCATATGAGATACAGTGGAATAATAGGAATGTTGATACCTAAGATGTCCTCAGCTGTGGAGAATCTAAGTTGATCAAACTACAAACGCAAGTGTTCAGAGTAAGGAAAATTTTGTTCTCGTGGGCTAATATAGCTGCCGCACAAATGCAAACAGAAACTTTCCACAGCTTAAGGAAAAGGGCAGTGGAGATGAAAACATGAAATATTTGAAAATTTAGTTAGCTCAGATTGAAGACAAAAAATTCAGAAAGTGCTGTTCCTTTTAGGCATTAGCAATGGGAATAGGCTATGCCACAAGAGAAGCCTGAGGTGAGGACAGGGAAAGCCCATCACATAGCCAAGGGCTTCACCTATTTAGAGCCAATATAAGGTTCTTCCTGCTCCATCATTCTGGCATGTTGATTTCTAAGGGAGCTTCTCTTAGAGATGACATTTAATCCAGTGATACATCTTTCATTTGTCAAACATACTTGGGATTTCTTAAAACACAATTTATGTATAAAATCACTTCAGTTATTGTAAAGTCTGTCTTGGTGCCAATATCCTGCTTCAGAGGCCTTGTGCAAGAGTTCTGTCTTCTGTAATTCAGTAACATGGAGATCCTAGCATAGGGTCCATGTGGTGAGGGGAAAAGCACACATAATGATTTAATTCTAAAAATAGACTCAGCAGAGCTGAGCAGTAATAGATTGGCAAGTAATTACATTCTGAGCAAATATATGCAGCTAAATTATATTCATTTATGTGCAGAAAGCTTGTATAGTAATTATGACTCCTCTAAAAACCTATTTAAATCATTTGTTTCAAATCTTAGGTGAGGCACATTCCTTTGCATTGTCCCATTGCAGTCCTTTGCAAAGGATTCAATTACATTCTAAGGCTTCAAGTCATAGGAAATGAACAAAAAATAAGCTGTTGCACATTCTGTCAAGAAGTAAATAAAATTAAGTTTTGTTGGAGCATTTTCAGGGGGAAACTATGTAAGAGACATTATATAATGATATTTTGAAATTAAGCAACTAAATACTAAATACTTATTTGTCAAAGACCATACATAGAGAAGAGTACAAGATTACTGGAAGCTATTGATTCCAAGATTTACTGCATCACTATGAATTTTTAAATATGAGGTTTTTACTGCTACTTAAATCACTAAAAAAGATTAGATTTTAGAAAACAAAGAAGTCTTTAAAAATCTGCAAGTGTTTAAACTGAAAGATACAGAATGTAGTCTTGCTTGTAGTAAAACAAGTGGTCCATATTTGGATTCCTACTGAAAAGTAGTTTAGAAAAAGTAAGAAAAATGGAAAAAGGGAGAAATTACAAAAATTGTAGGATTTTTTGCCCTTTGCCCAACATACTTCTCATAATGATCAGTCTTTTCCTAGAAAACTGGAAGTTATGAAAGAACATTCAATTTACAATCTGCACTAGGAAATATTCTGTAGCAAAGATAAAGAAGTACTGAACTGAGGACTAAATTCAGAACTTTCAAAACACATAAGCCTACATATTTTTGAGTGCTTTTCACCCAGTAGCACACACTTTAGTTTTGAAGTCATGGATCAAAACCCTATTTTTGAAAGCACTAGACCCATACAAAGGAAAAAATATCTGTCTTGAAAGCATATGACAAGGTAAGTAAAATTGCAAAGGAAGAATGGAAATCTAAGGAAAAAAAAGTTATTAATATACATTATTTTACATCAGCAGCCTAATTATTGTCTAGTAAATATAGTGTGGATATTTATAGAAAAGTTCCCCCATGCAAAAAAGCGTGGAATTGATAGTTTGGAAAGGTAACAAGAAGGCTTTAGGAACTGGCATCGTAACATGGTAATTTTCCTTATACAAGAAGTGTCTGCCTGAGATCCTTCAGTTCTCACTGGCCTACTTAGCACAGCACCACACGGCTTCGCTCTGGGAGCAGCATGCCTGCACTGCTCTGTTGGAGCTCATGAGCCCTCTCTCCGTCCTGGGTACATGAATGTCTTCTGTTTCCACCTAAATTGTCGCTACCCGAAAGCTGTGCCTATCTGCTCACAGTTCTCCTCATGGCTTCCAGCACTGCTTCCAGTGCACTTGAAACTTACTTGTACCAAATATCCACAAGATCCATTTGCTGCAATAGTAAACCTGTCTCCCAGTTTCCTTGTACCTTTCACTTGCTCGAGTCTTTGTCAGAATATTCTTGACACGCTGACTCAGAATGACTTTTAGTCAGTGTCTGACTGAGAACCGGGGATGGAGGTGTCAGACACTGATAGCAGTCCTCTAACTGCAGCTGAGAAAGGAAATATATTTGTAACATGGGGTTACTGTTGAACATGAGGAGGGGAAAAAAAGACAGAAGGCATCTTCTCAGACAACTCTGAGACAAAATTGCAGCATAGGTGTAAATAGATTTTTGTATTTTCACATCCTCTACTAAAAAACTGGTTCAGACTTTCACGTCTGTTAAAACCAACATTTATATTCAAGACAGTGTTATAAAGAATGCTTGGTGATTTGGTCATTTATCCTTGAAATATTTTATCTGCAGTAATTTTTTCATAGCTAAAAATGGCACGATGGCCTATGTTTAAAACACGTTTTTCATTTCTTTATTTATTTGTATATGTTGAAAACATATTTCACTTAGAAGTTCTTCCTTGATGTCCCTAGATAGATGAGGGTGCATTCTAAACTATGGACTGGCTTCTCACATACAGTAGTCCAATTCTTCAACTCATCCTTTCCTCCCTGCATAACATTTTAATCTTCCTTCTTTAATGATCCCTATCAAGGAAGATTTGAAATTTAGTTTGCTTCTACCTTTTTTATCACCCTCCATGAAAATATCAATCAACCATCAGAGTCCTTGGATAATCTGCTGGTTAACTTGTCTTCAGTGCAAGATAGAAGTCCAGAGTGTGCTCTCACCCTTTCTTTAGCTCAAATTTTTATCTATATTAACTTTACTTGCTTTAACTTGCATGTTTACAAATTTTATATCAGCAGATACTTTCATTGTGTTCAGTGAGGAGTAACTACAATAAATGTTTTGTTGAAGACTGGATTGACAAGATCTATCCACTTTGTCTCATCTAGAAATAGTTTCAAATAAATGCTGTGTATACAGATGTGTGTATAATCTCATTTTATTGCAGTTTACTGATAGGTCTTCAGTCTAAACCCAGATATAGCTGAATGCATTATTCTTTTTTATTTTAAAACTGTATTTCACATGTCTCTCATTTCAGTGGTTTTATGGCAGAACATAAACCAAAACAACTGGTAAATATCACAGGATTCAGGTATGAAAAGCAAGCAAGTACAATTTCATACATCTCTGTGTGTAAATATATACTTATTTTACGATTCATATCTTGAAATTCATGGATCTTTTAGGCTATCCAAAGAGGCAACATTTATTTTGAGAGTTGCTACAATATGTAAAAATCCCTGCCAATAGCACTAACACACAAAAAATTGTGATGGGGCAGAGAGGATGGTATTTGCTCATCTAGCTTAAAACAAGCATCCAAAAAAAAAAGTATACATAGAAAAATCATACTCAGAAATGTAGGCTTCTATGAAACAACATGCAGATATAATGCAAAAATCCCACACTAAATATGATTTAAATATGTGTATGCCTAAATTCACAACCTCTTATTAATACTTTTGGGGGCTTTGTTTTTTGGGAGGTTTGTTTTCACTCAGCACAAGAGTTGATGAAAAGCTTTAATTGGATTTCAAGTTTGAAGCTATTTCCTAACACTTGTGAACATACTGATTTTTACCAGGGCACCTTAAGGATGCCACAGTCAAACACAGCAATGATATTCGAAAAAGACAGACTCATAGATTCATCATGGTTGGAAAGAACCTCTAAGATCATCGAGTCCAACTGTTAACCCAACACCACCAATTTCCTCACTAAAAAACGTCCCTAAGCAAAGACTCTACATGTGTTTTGAACATTTTCAGGGATGATGAAACTTACATTTCCCTGGGAAGGCTATTCCAATGTTCGACAAGTTTTTCAGTGAATAAGTGAATCATTTCCATAACATCCAACCTAAACTTTCTGTAGAGCAACTTGAGGCCATTTCCTCTTGTTCTATCACTTGTTACCTGGAAGAAGAGGCCAACTCCCACTTGGCTACAGACTACTTCAGGTAAAGTATTGTTAACTTTAGATCTCCCAATGTTACTTCTGTTTAAATCTTTCACTCAATAAGTGAGCAGACCTCAGCTCAGGATTCAGATGATAAATTAAAATGTATTATGTTGGAGAAAACACAATACAATAACCCACTCGCTATGTTATTTCCTGATTCTATAGAGACTAAAGAACAGTATTTTTAATTTTCAAACTCTTTTATTTTTTGTTTTTTCTAAATTTAAGCTCAGCTTTAGGGCACGGCATAAATAAAAAACAGTACTATGTTCCTCATTCATCAAAGTATTGAACATGGATTTATGTCAGCAGTTTAATTCAAGCCTATGGGTTTATGACAATGTTTAAAAAGAAATATATATATACACACGTGTGTTTCTGTATAAGTCAGCATCTTCTGCCAATTAACTTAGGAAAACTTTGCTAAGCATTGCTTCTATTATAAACACAGAAAAACTGTTCAGGTGTGCATTCATTCTTTCAGAGAAAGAAGGCATGGGAGGAAATCTCAACTTTGCTCTGTATGTGTGACTCCATAAATATGATAATTTTCTTGATATCTCTGCACCATTTCCAGAATCAACTGAGCAGCATAAAAAAGCACTTTATTCATAGGCACTAAACAAGAGCCTACAAACTCATTCTTCCAAAAGGAAACTTTAATTTCCACTTTTTAGTTCCTGGTTGTAGTTGTTCGAGGGGGTTGTCTGTTTATTTATATACTTCTTAGACATTTTAAATCAGACACAATATGTAAAATGTCACAGATCGAAAACCTAGATTTTCTGAAATTTGGTGTTTCTTTGCACATTTAAAGTGAAGCAAGACATGAATAGCATAAGATTAATTTAGTATGAGAGATTGTTCAGTACTGTCCTTCACTGCTAGGGATTGAAGTCATCAATTCTAGTCCATCCTGCTGAAGAAATAAATTTTCTAATAGCTGGTCAGAAAATTAGATAAAAGAAGTCAATGATCTCAGTTTAAATTCCTAAAGGCAAGGAAAAAGCAACAGCAAAGCTCTTACTTACAGGTAGATTTAGTAAATAGACAGGGCAGAACAAAGATGAAAACTAAACCACTGGAATACTCTTTTAAGTGATCCTTGAAAAACTGGAACACAGAACTAAGAGTATGGAAGCTTGCACCACCGATTCTTTTACCATATTTATAGATTTGACAGTGGGAATCTATCAGTAGCTCAATGACAGCCACGTCAGACTTTGAAGACAGGTAATACTATAAGGTATAGTTCAATACCTGCCCTCTATCCTGAGTGGTTCACTAACATCAGTTTTATTAAGGATCACAAACCAGATCACAGACCACAGCTTATGAGATGCAGACAAAATAGAGGAGCTGTTAAAGAGCAGCCCAAGAATACTTCCAGATACAATGTGAGAAATTACTAATGTTAATATGATGCTTTAGTGTGCCTCATGCCTGAAATAATCCTAGATATAATTATAAGAGAAGAGATTTAAATAATAATTTGCCTCCTACACTAACTATTCTGTTTTGGCTGAGAACTTTACAGACACTTGAGTGCTCTCTGACTGGACAAAATCTAGCTGACCTTAATGTGAACATTTAATATTTTATTGGAATATAAACAGCAATATTCCAAATTACTTTTTTTACAGCTGTGTATCATAATTCTGGTTAACTTATCAACTCTCTATATCTATCTCTCTCTATTTAAATCTGAGATTACTTTTACCACAACTTCAATATGATCTCTGACATGTCTTTTTCACAAAAATGTCATCAAATTACAAAATCTTTACCAAAAAGCAGATACACAAATAGGTTTGTTCTTAAACATATGAATTTTTATATAAAGTAGCAAAGAATACTTGGCTTCTATGAAGTTAGCATACTCTAAAAATAAAACCTTTTTTAATTTGCAAGGAAAATGAATGCATTATCTATGAAGTCTATACATTTTGGAACATATTCTAAAAATCATTGAGAATGATCCAGATTTTCAGAGGATAATCTGATAATGAAAAGTTGACCTTGAAAATGTAGCCAATTGCTTCTCACCTCAAAATAAGTGATCGTCATTGACACCAGAGGTGATTCATGAAAATGTCATTTGTCTGTGATGAATGAACAAATGCAATATATACTGGTCAAGATTATAAAAAGCAAAGTAATCAAAACAAGGTAATTTTTTTCAAAGTACTCAATGAAGAGAAAACAAAAATCCAGTAGGAAAAAACCCAATCAGTGGTTTAGCTTGACTTAGCTTAAGTCTAAGTTCTAAGATGGACTTCTTCAAGTCTAAAGACCATAAGAAATAACAACAAACGGTGGAGCTTGTGGTTTTTCCCCATGGCAAACATTTCCTGTTCCTTTCTTATAAATTCCCAAGCTGCACAATAGAAAGAGTTTCTCTGTCTTACTCCTTTATGGTAGCTAAAATTATAATTTACTTTTACAGAACTAAGTACCTGAACTTCTTTATACAGCCTCTATCCTCTCATATTTTTGTGTTAGCAAAATCCAAAGGACCTTATAAATATTTATTTTTGCCTTGCATTCAACTACAGCTGAGCATTGGGTGGAGATCACATAATGATTTTATTAAATGCATTATCAGATATTACTCTGTTTATTACTTTCAACAGCATTTCTGTTATGTACCCTCTTCAAACTACTGTTCAACCACAAGCTTATTGCTAACTCTCCTCCAAGAGGTCCCACTTTCTGATCCAAAATCTTTTTTGATAGAGTCCAGCTGTATAGCCTCATCTGAGAAATTACTGTGGTAAGCAGAAGAACTTGGTCAAAGTCCACAGAAAAGAGACACAGATGGTAAAAAAGGTAACCATTGGGTCTCACACAGGAGTTGCTGAGCATATTGATGCCTATCCTACAGGTTCATTAGTCCTGGCTAGATAATGTGTATATCCTGAAAGCATGATTTCTTTCCAATCAGAAAAAATAGAATGCCATGCAACTGAAGAAAAATTAAATAAGAAAGCCCAAAGCATAATTTTTAAGCATGTTACTGGAAAGAACAGAAAAAGAAAAACCTGAAATATTACTGAATACTGAAAAGAATCCACAGACTTCAGCCAAACTCTCCATGGAGCACATCAACGTTGTGGCACTGCATTACTTGCCAGTGACTTGACTTTTAGCACACTATCTCAAAGGCTTTTGTTTAGACTTCCAGGTTGTGGTTGCCATATTACACTTTAGAGATATAAGTCTATCATGGCAATCATTCCTTATCAAGGAATTTAAGTGAGGTGGTATTGCAAAAATTCCCAGGTATGACAGCATTATACACTCTTTTTGTTGAACAAGTTTTTTTAATAAAAATCTTGTAATGAAAATCTACACTCCAGTGACATGAAATAGTCAAGAGTTTACAAGTTACTTCAGTTCTATTGCAGATACCAAAGAAAGGGCCAGAAATTAAGGGCATGTTATCTGTGTGGGAAGGAGAAGTTTATTTATTGTGAAATAATTATATTTGTTTCAGAAATGTTGCTCTGAGAGATAGTACAGTACTTACCCTGTGGTCCTATACTTGAGCCACTTGGAAATCAGACTGATTTCATGCAAACAGAGGGGCAAGTATGTTACTATTCTTGCACAAAAGGACTTTCCCTCCCCCCCCAAATTTTTTACGTCATAACTGAAATCTGGTGATCAACATGAAATAATAAGAGATCCCTTGATTCATAATTCCATCCTCTGATTTTTGGTCTTTTCTCAAGCTTGAAATTTTGGCTTTTTTGGCATTTAGATGACTCTAAATCAATCTTCCACAAGTTCCCAGTTATAGTAACATCTGTCAGGATTTTGCTCGGCAGTCAAAATTGCCATAGCAGTATGTATTGCTTTAAGCACTGAAAGTATCAGACAAGTCTTTTACTGGACTAGTAGAAAGTGGTGGCTTCATCAAAAAACACCCCAGGAGTGCAGACTGTAGGATGTAGTGATAGCAAATAATGATACCTTCCAAAAGGTTCCAGCCCTTGGTTCTTCCCATGTGGGAACTTGATCATGAGTGCATCATCACAGGTATGTCATGAGGCTGTAAGATAGCTTTTATGACAAGCTTCATATTCCAAATCATATTTAAAATATTATAAAAACCTAATAGTAATGCACTAAGCTACAAAAAGGGGTGATATAGGAGAGAAACTAATTTTCCAAATGTTAACTTAGAATATTCCCACTATTTCCATTGTGCTATTTGATGTCTAGTTATGAAATGCGTAAACATAATTTCAAAAATTAATAATTCAGTAAATATTTCAGTAAGAGATCTTAAATTTGAAAAATTGATGATAAAGTATACTTTTAACTAACAACACAACATATTAATTTACAGGGTACTTCTCAGTAGTTACTTGTTCTATGTTTGCAGAAAACAAAGTATTTTCTGTTGCTCGGAGAAAAGCTTTCCTGAGCAACAGAACAGCTTTCAAAGTGTCTTACTAATATCAGTTTCCTGCAACTTCAAGCACTCCTTGTCTCCAGAAACACTGATTTCTACAGATTGCTTGTTCCAGACAAGTTTGGAAAATTTTATACAGCAAAAAACTCCCTACCTGTCAAAAATGTAGTCTGCAAAAAGTGAACATTTAGTCTCAAATGTTTTATTTCTTACACGAAAACTTCAAATGGGACTCTAGGGACAATTTTGAAAAAAAAAAGAAGAAACAAAACTGTCTTGGCAAAACTTTAAGAATACACTTTCCAGTGAACTGTGGTGATCAGTTTAGACCTCTAGATTGCATACACAACCTAATCCCTCTGGTAGTACTTTGAGAAATGTGATTACTTCTTTCTGTAAAGGAATTAAATATAATTACTATTATGAGAAAAGGTAAACCAACTGAATATTCAGCAGCAAGTTCAGCTGATATAAATTTTATCCTTGTTACAAGTGGCTTTCATGACTTTATCTCAGTCAGAAAGTCACTCTAGAGCCAGGTAACTCAATATCATCCTGGATCTCAGGTGTGTTTTATGAGAACTAAGCATTAGTCTCAAAGATTGAAAGGATCTTCAGTTAAGCTGAATCAAAAACTGTAGTCCAAAATGTGGATATAAGATCAACTACTCCAAAGCTAGATTAGACACAGGATTTATGGGTTGCTTTTGGTCTTAACTGTCCAAATTTCACCTAATCTGTGAAGTAGTTAGTGCAGCCCATCCCCGGAGTTTTCTGCTGAAATGTGCTTTGATGGAGCAGTGTTCTGTTCCTCATCCATAAAACATTTCATCTTCAAAACTACATCAGCATCTAGTCCTTGGGTAACAGTAAATCCCAAGCATATCTACAAACATATCTACATACGCATGACAGTATGCAAATGATATACTATTCATTAAAGGACAGCATTTTGTTTTCAACAATATCAGTTTGTCTCTTTTTACGTTCATGTATCAACTCAGAATTTAAAAATTAAAGACTGGGGATTCCCCATGGCCACAGCTCTCTTTCCCTCTGTGGAAATCTGTTTCTAAAATAACTCACATTCAATTACACAGGTCACTTGTGACAGTGGCTTTTCTTGGTGTGCCTGAAGAAAAGTCTGCAGTATTTGAACCATGAAAAATTATGTACAGTGTTTCATTTTAAAGATGTGCCAGATTAACAGAAGGTAATTGGGGTAGACTGTGAATGGTACCAGCTGCTTATTTGCAAATGCTACAAACACCATTTATTTTTGCTTAGAATTTCTATTAAGCACTTTCTTAACAATTATTACAGCTTATTTTTTGCTATGTCATCCCCAACCCAACAGTTCTTATTTGTTGCTTTTTCATGCACCAGTTAAACTCATCCCTGCCACTATTACATTTACAACTGCAACTCTTCTACCATTTTGTGTAAGCAAAGGAGAAACATGAAACATTGAGATAAGGTTTAAGATGACTTCTCTCTTCGTGATATTCTTCCAAAATTTAAACCTGCACAATTCCAGTCTTATTAAGTCTATCTATGATTAAGTCCATCTATGACACAGATGGATGATTAAGTCCATCTATGACACTGGGTAATTTTGAAAACTTTCTCAGGAAGTGATATAAATGATTTTGCACACAGTGAATTTTCTTGACTCAAATTAGATGTATTTATAATAAAAGATTCTATTTGACTACAACCTTGACTACATCTAACAATACATACGATGTCAACAAAAGATGTTCAATAGCAGCATCTTTTAAGTAAAAAGAAAAGAAGGATCAGTATCAGATAATTTTCTTACTTCTCGTTTGTATTGAATCTATTTGAAACCTATCATCTGAGAAAATTCTCAAAACTCTAAATTATGAATCTTCTTTGATTATCTCAAAGATTTTTATTTAATATAAAGGAAGCCAGAGGAAATAAGATGCCCTGTACTAATATATCAAATATGCAATTTGCAATGGCATTCCTTTATTAAAAATGCCAATTATAATTGCACATAAAATTTAATTGAGGTCATTACCCTCTTGACAAGTTATTTCTAAATTCTTTCATCTAATAAGATTTGTTATTTTAACATTTTCCACATCAGTGCTTCTTTCACATCTATATACTTCTTGTCTATTTCTAAGGGTAATAGAAATTACCCAACATTTGATTGTATCATTGTGCTATTAATAAGAAAGCTATCTATTTAACTGCTTATCAGGGAGATATTATCCTTTATGTGTAAAATTGTAAATATGATCCTCTTACAACCATAATTCATTACACCATAATTATATTTGTTAAAGTATCAGCAAGGAAAAATAACACCAAATTATTAATGAATTATTAGGATTGCTTTATTTTGCAGACTTGATTAAAATTATCAGGAAATGAATAATCTCAAAAAACCCCCCAAATTCTTACATTGGGCTTCTTACTACATTATTGTCATGTACTTCACCAAGTTAAATATGTCTTGCCATTTCCTTATGCAGGCAAACAAAGGAGGTGATATTATCCTAAAAGACCTCAACTACTTGTTCCTATTTTATTCAGCAGTAGTATATTGGTCAGGACAACTAAGATTATTACCCTGGCTGTTTCCTCAGCCTCATGGGATTCTTTGCTTCATGTAAATGCATGTAGTGGAGGATACCTTGTCTGAAGGGCATAAGGGTTTCTTTTTCACAATAAACTTGCCTTAGGTATGTTTGCCACTGACATGCAATAGTCAGATACTCAAAAAACTAATTTTGTTTTCAGTCCTTCAGATGTTTAAAACATTTGGGAAGGTCATTTATGCTGATGTTTAGTATAAACCCAGCTCTAGACTGAAAAAAAATCTACCTTCAATCAACCTAATCTAAATGTATTAATTCATATTACATTATTATGCATTTAAACCCCAGGGAAATTAAAAAGAGGGTGTTTTTTTTTACTGTATGTTACTAACCATAGGCATATAAAAATAGGCAACAAGGAAAAAATTTGTCTCAGTAAACAACATTCTGTCCTGTACAGTTCTTGTACTGTGAGCAAGGCACACCTTAGTGTACATTCACCTAGTGGAAACCAGTGCTTTAGTGTAAAAAGAGTATGAGGTCACTGTTAGGGCAGTGTTTCATGTTTCGTGGTGGGTACTTCCACTTTCAACACAGCACAAAGTGCTGCCACTGTTACACTCTCCATGATTAAGAGAGGCAGTGAGTCTCCCCCATCGCCTCACAGAAAACTAGAACAGTACACTTGTTTCTATGACACAGGACAACCTAATTTTATCCTCATGATGGGGATAACTGAGTGAACAAAGTAATGGGGTCTTAAATGGACCAAGCGGAGCATATAATTGAAATTAACATCCCTTTTGAAATTTGCTCTTACCTATAATTAAGATCTTAGTATGCAAATAGCAATTTATGACCCAATATTCCCTATGTGTCCCTTTCCTGATTTCTATTAAAAAGGAGAACCATTTCATGTTCTAGAACAGACCAAGCAAATAAACCATTCTGTCCTGTCAGGATCCCACAAAGCAGGATGGATGTACAAAACTGTAGTTCGCTAAAGCTTGCAACTCACCTGGCTTGGACTGGATTAGCTTATTCCATAGCTAGCTATCACCCCAAATAACAATGCCAACGTAAGGTAGCAAAAAATCAGACACATTTTTATGAAGCAAAAATAAACACACTGATCTGTGATAAACAAAATAATTACACCATGACCTATTTTGTTTGCATAAATTTCCCTCTGGAAAAATCTAGTCTAAACTCACTCACTAAGTTCAAGGTTCTTCCTCCTCTGATCCAATGATACCACTGTGCCTCTTTTGAGGATAGGAGTTCTAAGAAAAATAAAATAAAAGGAAAGTTGATGAGCATGTTTATTGAAAACACACTTTAGTGCCTTCAGGTTTTAGAATGTTAGTCAAAATGGGTAGTAAGATGCAAAACTTACCTTTGAAGGCACCATACCTGCCAGGTGTGAAAGCCAAATGCACTAAGGATGTTTTCTTACATCATGTGACTTTGCTTTTGAATATCTTTCCGAATTTCTACCTTTTTTTTCCTACTATTTAAATATATCTAGCTTTGGTTGCAATAATCACTCTGTATTTTTAAAATGAGAACCAGTCCCCTTAATAATCTATTGACTTTCGGACACATCACAGTGAAGAAAAAATACCTCATCGTTTGTCAACTGTCAGAACTTGATCAAGCATATCCTAACTAATAATGACAGAAACTTGCATGATCTGTAAGGTATGGAACATAAAACTTATGTTCATTTCAACTACTCTGTGAAGCCTCATAAAATTTTGAGAGAGTTACACTAAGCTAATAATATATTGCTGCATCAATTGAGCCAAAAAACATCCATAAAAGTGTTCCTTTTACATGCTCTAAAGCCTCCTGAAGGGAGAGGAAGAAGAGAGGAGAAGGAGAACCGGGTTTTTCAGTGTAGCCTAAATAATGAGATCATAAGGGCTTTGAGCAAACACTAGTATTTGTCTTCTGAGGAGACAATTTACTTTCTGGGAATGTATGAAATTAAAATGTTTGAATGTCACAATAACTGAATTGAAAAAACCTGATACTTGAATATAAGGAATTTTCTTTACTCCATTATGTGATTTTATACACATGCCTCAATATTGTATACAGTTTTACTACCACAGGGTTATGCGGAACACCTGAGTGAGGAAGGTGACATTATATTTCTGCTAGATTGCCAAATAGAGTAGTTACCACCCATATATGGAAGGTAGTATTGTAACAGAGAATATAACAAAGCAATGAAATAGATAATCTATCAAAATAAATATTTTTTTCATCTAGTTATGGGGACAATTCATTTTTACTAAAAAGTATTTTCATGCTATCAAATCTGTATTGTCTTTTAAATAAATTAACATAAAATATATTCAAAACAGAAAAAAATTTACAAACTCAATTACAAACATTAGTTTATAAAATCCTAAATATTCACTCCTGAATTTGGGAGGCTCATTCCACAATTCTCTCAGAGAGGCAAGTAAAAAATCCAAGCTAAATACTTTGCCTATCCAGCCCTGATGTTCAGATCACAGAATTCTGCTTCATTCACAAACGGTAAATGACAGTGCTGAGGAAGTTTTTTGGCACAGTCACTGAACTCTATCCTAAAACACAATGTTCAGAAGACAAGGGACTTATCTATGCTGAATTTTCTGTGCTGTACACTACTAAACAGCATTCTTAAGACAATTTGTGCAGAAAAACTCTTCTTGATTGTATCCTATTGTCTAGTCTTCATATTTTCTAAAACCCTCGTAAGTTGCAAACACAATGATCAAACTTGTACTGTTCAGCTGTCTTTATTCCCTGTCCAATGAATCTGGGACATAATTTGTGATTGTGATTCAGTGAGTTCTGACATCCTCAGCACACAGTTGAGGCACAGTGAATTATCACTGGTGTCATGGTTTTACGCCCAGCTGGAGATGAAACGCCATGCAACCACTTGCTCAATTGGCCACTATTCCTTCCCCACATCTGGTGGAATGGGGAGGAGAACTGAGGTAAAACTTGCATTTTGAGCTAAGAACAGTTTAGTAATTGAAAATGCAATAATAATGGCTATTAATAGTAATAGTTATAGTAATGATAATAAGAAAGGGAAAAGCCCAAGTGATGCACAGTACAATTTCTCACTGCCTACTGATCAATACCAGACCCCCCTTCCAGAACACAGATCAACAACCCTTCCAGGTGATACCCCTTAGTTTACAGAATGGACATGACATTCTCTGGTGTGGAATATCCCTTTGGTCAGTTTGGGTCACCTGTCTCAGCTATGCTTCCTCCCAGTTTCTTTTGTGTACCTCCTCACTGGAGAAAAATGAGACAAGGAAAAAAATGTCCTTGACTTAGGATAAACACCACTCAGCAAGAAATCAAAAGATCAGTGTGTCATCAACAACACTCTCATTCTGAATCCAAAACACAGCACTATAACAGCTACTGAGAAGAAATTAACTCTATCCCAGCTGAAACCAGGACAGCTGGCCAGCTGCAGACTGTGCTTACCTATGTCCCTCAACATTAACCTGGGGCTTCTCTCTCAGAGCCTTGCATTCAGTATTATACAGCTCCCAGCACTGATTATATCATTGGTACAGGTTCTTATGTGGCAAAAAGCAGCAGGCTGATGTTGACCACAGTATTACAGCAATTCTGCATTAAATCACCTGATGGTCCCACAACTGAGACACAGTGCCGGCCAGTGACTATTCAAGTTCTGTAGCTTGTTGGCTCTGATTTAAGCCAGGATATTACTGCAGACAGGCCACATAAGCCTCAAAAATTACCAGGTGATTTTATGTTGATCCAGTAAAAAGTAAAAATGTGTTAGCCCATTCCAGAGCCCAGTTTCAGCTTGAAACCCTCTCATAAATATTGGCCAGCATGTCCTGGATCAGCTCCTTCTATGTCTCCATCATGGTAGAGGTCAGCTGCTGGTGGTGCCCTGACGGTGGCTGCTCCCTGCTGTCAAAGATGTGTTAGCAAAGGGCAACACAAGGGCAAGGCAGGGCTGGGTGCTTTTGAGGGTTTTTTTGATACTTAGCTAACAGAAGGATAAACTTGAAGCTTCAGACTCAGATTTCTGGTAAACTCTACATTACACTACCATTGAAGTCAACAGCTACACACAAACACAAACTCTTCTGAAGTACAGATATTTGTTCTCTTTCCAGCTGAGTTAAGTAAGAATCAGGATCGAAATTGCTTGTTCTCCTCCTGACTTTTATATTTGTTTGCCTGCCTCATCTTCATCAAGAGGACAGAAGTGCTTTTAACCAGACACTCCTTGATATTTCCTTGTAATCTGGAATCAGTCTGCCCTGGGCTATGAAGCATTCAGAGCTCAGGTCTCCATGCCGGGTTGTTCTGCTCCAGCTGCTAGGTTAGTATGAAAATGAAGTGAACAAAATGCCTGTTGCAGTCTCAGAGGATGTTTAAATGAAGACAGACAAGAGAGTGACAACTCCTTTTACCTCCATCTACTTCCAGTGGAAGACAACTTAGCAGTATCTCACTTGAGTGTAAAATAGAGAAGGAAGGCATTTGGGTGGACTTGATTCTTCTGATAACCTCAGGTTTTCAGGAACTGTTCTCTCCACCATCAACTAGATGAGAAGTTTAAGTGCACTGCACACTGTGCAGTGTCTCTGTGTACTGCTTATGTACCACGTGTCAGGAACACCTGACCCTGGTCCTGATATTCCAGTGAAGCATTGCCTCAGTTACAGGGTAAGTATTTCAAACATGACCATCGGAGGTATGTACAAGCCTGGAATAGCACTTGCACTGATGCGTCCACTGATTGCAAAAAAAGGGACACATTTTAAGAAAATTATACTCATGACCTAGGTATTGAAATCTGTTGGCTTTTATCCTCAACTTTCAATCAGTCTCTCCCTGAAGTATGCATAATGCTCTTTCACATTTTTATCTAATCCTTTGACAAACTGGTGCAGAGATGACGGGGAAATTACACATTTTTTACTGAACTCTGAGACAATATTTTCTCTTTATTTTTGCCTTGCAAAGGATTTAAACCACAAAAGGTGTCTGTGCCTGATAGACACTTGCTTTAAAATATGAATAATTCTTCAGGATAAAGGGGGACAGCTGAGCTTAAAAACCATCCACACAAAACAAGAAACATATTACAGGAGCTTGTTTCTTTCCTGCTTCAAATGTTATGACAAGTCACTTTATCTCTCTTGTGCTTGTCTCTATATGTGTGAATAATATTTTGCTACTTCTAAACATTTTTAGAAGTTGAATTAATGCAGTCACTGAATTGCAGTAGCCTGTCATTGTTTAACTTTGTTACATTGCTTCAGAGAAAAAAAACCAGCAGAATCAGCAGCAACTGCACCAGCAACAATATTTACAGCATCTATAATAGATGTGAAAGCACAAAAGTAATTAAACAAATTCTGGAAGTAATTTTTAAGGAGTAAGTGCCAGTTTGATGTACCTAATATGTTTTCTGCTTTGATGGAAATGGGAATCTCAGCCGAGGGTATAACTAGAGCAGGCGAGAGCCATCTGACAAATAAAGGAACACAACCAGGCTTGCTGAACTTTGGAGGAAGCACAGGCAGAGCTGCAGGGGGAGGCAAACAGCTGTCTGCCTTCTGTGGGTGAGTTTCAATAGCTAAGAGGAAGCGTGGTGTATCAGAAACACTACCACGGAGACAGATGCCTTCCCACTCAGACAGCTCAGGATGGGGGTGGTATGGAAACCTGCAAGATCTGAATCTGAACAGGTAACAGTCATACAAAAACATCCTGCTTACAGTATAGACCACTGTAACTCAACAATATAATTGAATGGATGACTCCTGAATAGTCCTCCTAATAACCCAGAATTTCACTTGTCTCCATAATACATTGTAAACAATCATTTATAATTCCATTTTATAAATTAGTCAAGTCTAATTTCATATTAAAATAAAGCCCCTGATCCAGGAAATTCCTCTTCTATATTTAAGAAAGGTTTTCCTATTTAAAAATATAAGCACAAATAGATCTTTATTCATATTAATAAATAAGAAGAAAAGGATATGACAACAATTGGAAGTTAAACCACATATTTAATAAGATTATTAAAAGGAGTCATTCAGTGCAGTAAGTCAAATATTTGTTCTATAGAGCTATTCACCATATTACTCTGGAGGTAGCTACTAGTTAACAGTGAAAGGAAAGAAGTGTGATTGTTTCAAAATTAAGTATATGTCACTTTTTGATCTCAAAGACTAGAAGAGAGAAGCAAAAATTAAGATTTTTTTCCCCTTTTCAAAAGATTGTACTTATACTATTGAAAAAAAAAATAAAAGGAGATCTACTAGGAGCACAGGCCTCTTTTTATTCCTCATGGGAGAAGACAGAAAGAAGGTAGGCTGCCAGTAAATAAAAGTAAATATCAGATAAGAAAATCCTAGTCAATATATTTTTTCCTTCAGCTAAGCTATTTTTAATACATACAGTCCTGTCTCTTTCTAGGAGACATATGTTATTGGAAATATTATTTTTGCTGTACCTATTGCTTCTGCCAGCCTGCATCAAAGTAAATTTAGAGATGTGCTGACAGTCTAATACTTGCTATCAGGTTCTACCTGTAGATAAGAGCTGAAAAAAACCTGTTGAATTTTTCACAATAACTAAATGCTACTATGAGGGATATTAAAAAAATAAAAATAATAATTAAAACCCACCCCTTCTGATTTCGATGTACACAGTGATACCATCTGAAGTTATTTCCCATAAGTTTTAAAATTAATTACCTTGAAACACAATGTAAAATAAGAATATCCGAGCTGTTGTCCAAAACTAATGAAATGCATTTGCATAAACCTGATTTGTAAGATTTTCTTCCTTAAAGGTGTCTGGACGGAAAGCAGCCAACATTACTTGGGCAAGCAAAACAAAGAATGAGTATGCAGAGCCTTCACCATCTCAGATATGCTCAGTTCTGACCTTTCCTTTGCAAAAACAAAGGAACAAAACCCTTTTCTCCCTTCCTCTTCAATTTCAAATCAAACTAACCTAACCTCTCCCATTTTAGCTCTTCAGAGAAAATGAACATTGTATATTTTTCCTGTTTCTCAAAACAAATATGGTAAGACTTCTAAGCAATATGAGTGCATACCAAACTCCCCTTCCAGATCAAAAGTTATCTTTCTCCAAAGGAATTTGAGGGAATGATCTGTAGGAAACAGCATAGTTATCCTTATGGTCTTCATTTGCATTTCTCAGTTCCATTAAAATCTTTGCTTAATCGTGTAGTATTTTTGAGAAGGAAGTCAAGGACTGTGCAGAGAAGTTGTGGATTTCTCGTTGGAAGTGTCAGGGGGCTTTAAAAAACCTGGTCTAATGTGAGCTGTCCCTACCCATGGCAAGGGGTTGCATATTAAAAAATATCTAAGACATCAAATATGTTAACTTGCTGTCATATGATATTTCATGTAATCCAATTTCATGTGGACATATGGACATAGTTCATAAAATTATACCAGATGTTGTAAGCAGTGTCTGATACTGAGACCAATAATGAACTAAAGAGAACAGGAAGAGTTTTAAGGACTCCTGTGCAATCTGTAATGAATGAAAATACAGTTTCAGCAGTGACTCAGGTGTTCGAAGGACAGCTGATGGTAATTTTCAGCATAGACATAGAAATCATACTGAAACTGCTGTCACAAAATTAGTGAACTTGCATTTTCTTTTTTATGTGAAAGCTCTAACCCATCAGAAACACCTAACTTTGCATGGACTCTGTGGCTTCAAACAGGTCAAGAGGTAGGAAAGGTCTAGGTAGTAAAAATTATTGCAGAAACTTCTCATCCAGAGAATTCTACAACTGCGATCTGAGCCCTAGAAAGTTTTTTTATCTCATGTTTTATTGAAGAGAAGTGTAGGCAGTAGGAATGTCAGGTTGGTAAAATTCCTTTAAATTTTTTTCATAGATACTTGCCTCATCAGTCACTTGCAGAATTTCAACGTAGTACAGTTCAATCATTGAGGACTGTAAATAAACTTCATTGTTGTACAACGTAATCTCATACTTTGGTTTTACTTGTGTTAGACTAGAACAGAGGTTTTATACTTGCAGGGCAATTTGATACTCTGATCATAGTTCTTAAATTTTTTTTTCTTTCTTTAATTTTCCTATACATGTGTTTCCATTTCTATTATTAATTGTTAATTATGCATAGATTCTAAAAATAAAAACCTGATATTTCCAAAATACTAGTGTTTTCATGAGGACAACAGAATATACTTTTTTTTTAATCTGGCCAAAATCAGCGGAGTTCTTAAACTGATACAACCCATTCCTTAGCCTGTCCTGGATTGACTTGCATGAGCTGTAGTCTAAATCCTTGTTTTTTTCCAATGAGAGGGATTCAGAACATTAGGCAGATCATGCAAGATTGTGCTGTATAATCTTTTCCCCAGTGGTTAGTGTGCTGTGGATTGTGGAAGTTAGATGACTGAAATGTTCCAGATTCAGATGAAGAAAAGCTTCACATTTTACTTTAATCTCTCAGAGTGTCTCTGGCTTTCTTTGGCAACATAGTTGAATCTATATTGTTTTTAAAGCTCAGTGGTTTTGTAGTCATCCAAGCACTATTCTTGTAAGAAGACAAACTGGTCTGGGTAGCATTTTCTAAAAAGTCAGTTTATCTTCCCTATCTAGGATTGTTCCATACTCAGGTTGTATGAAAAACTCAGGACCCACTGATTCAAAAAAGAATATCACAGAGTTACCAAGAGAAGTGGAAAATCAGTTTCTAAGATAACTAGTGTCAGAGTTACAGAAATAGCCTAGATCTACAAAGTAGTGCTTATATCAATTTGCAACTCTTTAAGGCTCAGCCTTAAATATTTCTGATAAGTAAACAAACCGGTAAAAAACCAAACAAGAAGTACAAATGTCTTCTTGGATCATAAACAGAACATTCACATTGATTCTTCTTAATTTTCCTGTGTATGAATTGTATCTTTCACAACTAGATATAGCTCTCCATTATTTCTGTCTGATGTACAGGTTACTTATCTATAGACAACAATTACTAGAATAGACTGCAATAATGTAACACCAATGTGTGATTTTTAATATGTAATTTTTTCCCTCATACATTTGCATGTCCTCTCTGAATTTATTTTATCATCAGTGTAAAAAATGCCACTGTTTCGTTACATGAAGGGTGAAGGGTCTCATAGGTATAATTTAAAGGAACAAGATTAGTGAGAACAGCCCAAAATAACAGGGATTATTTTTTAGATTCAATCAAGAATGTCAAATAACATCTGGAAAGTACAGGATAATATTTGAGAAGCAAATACCACAAGAATACTGGCTGTAATAAAAAAAAGTCTGAGTTTTATGAGATTTGAAAAGAAAGTCTCCACCTTTACTTAAAATTCAGGGAAAAAACTTCAGAGTAATACCCAGAAGTCCAATTTCTGCAGCTCAAGACCAAAGGAAAATATGACTAGAAAAAAAGAAACAAAACATATCCATAGAGGTTCTTAAGCATGGAACGAACAGGTTGTCTGAGATACTTTGCTACATCCACTCTTGAATACACTCAAACTATCCGGGAAAGAAGTTGAGCTACTTGACCAAATATTGGCATTGGCCCTGCTTTGAATAGTGTTTCAGTCAAAGTCCCCTTCTGGTCTCAATTATCCTATCCTGTGATTCTGATGCTTATAATGCTTTTAATGTAAATACCCACTAGGTGAGCTGCATAAAGAACCTACTCATCATTTAAGTAGTTAGGGGTATCAGAAGTCCTAATGACTAGCATCCCTCTGAAAGAGATACTGAAAGGTTCCCTCTCCTTTATTTTCTACTTCCTTGGGAAAGTTCAAATCACTTAAAAGATGAGCAATCTTCAAAGCCTATTCAAGGTCACTACCTCCATCAGAATCAGAGAGGAAATTTGATTCTTGCCGTCATCCCTTTCATGAATTATGTGAATTATGAATTATGAATCAAACAGAAGATCCGTTACATTTTTTTCAACACACAGCAAAAATAACTGATCTATTTACAGCATTTGCACTGATAAAGCATCACCCAGGGAAGTGACTTAAAGCAATTTTAACTTAAACAAACAAACAAACTAAACTAAAAATCCCTTGGAAATAATGTTGTGTGTTTTTCAGTATACTTAGATAGCTGGGAAGACAGAGAGGATAGTCTTTCACTGACAGTTTTCTTGTGGCAGGTGGTCTTAAATACACAATTAGTGATGCCTCACATGGTTAATGGTATCTTAAATTATACTTTCATATGGATTGTATTTGTATGCTTACTCCTAGAAGAAACAGAATGCTCCTCAAAACATCAAGGTTTACAGAGGAGATGGAATTGCTTTATTTACAAAACACAGACACACAGATATAATGTAAGCTAACATATACTACCCTAATGAGCTACAAGCTGTATTTTGGATATTTAATATTTTATCTCAATTTAATAAACTTCAAAAATACCTCACATGCACCTCACATCAACAGAGGTACTTCCCAAGAAGATAAAATGGTTGGCCACTGACATATCTGACAGAAATAAGAGTACAATTATGTAACAATATTTTAGTTGACATTGTCATTAGACGGTTAATAGACTCAGCGAATATCTTCATGTATAAAGAGAATTTGTTTCATTTATAAATGAAACAGCTAGAGATTATATATACAGACACATGAAGCTGGAAGATTTGTACTCTAGGCCTAAATACTATTAATGAATCATACTTTAATATTATGCATTAATGTTATACATTGTTTTATAGGTGTGATATTATTTATTCTGAAGTGTACGGAAGACATAAGAATCAACATTTTTAGACATGAATTCTTCTATTAATAATTTTTTAGAAATGTTTTCCCATTTTCCCTAAAATAATGGAAAGAACTTTCTTAACTTTCAAATGAGATTGAAATGAGGTTTGCTAAGGGGGAGTAAACATGCTGAGTTCATTAGACATGAAAGTTTTCTTTAGGACAGTAATTTCTAGCTATGAATAAATTAAAATTATTGCAAATGTGCTATCATAATTATTATGACAATTATACATTAGCACCGTGGAATGGTGGAATGACCAAAAGTATGCATACAAATAAAACTTTAATGCTTTCTCTTTTCTTGGTAGAAGTTGAAATGACAAAATATTCACTGAAGGCTGGAATTACCTTACTGTGGACGGAATTATTCTTGTGCAAGCAGGATCTCGATCAGCTCTAGGAAGTAAAGACATAAGCTGGGAAATTCATGCTTACTATAAATTGTAACAAAAATGCAGTTGATTTGTGAAGACCTACATCTACACTGCAGACCGGCCACATCTGGATAAGAATTCTAGTAACATTGGGAACACATAACTTTGAGGCAATACCTACAAAAAGCTGGAAAAAGAGTGGAAAAATAAAGATATAAAAATGTATCTCAGAGAAAACTGAGATAATCTTGGGACCAAAAAATAGAAAACAAACAAGTATCTCTATGTTTTGTTTTGATTTTTTCTTTTAAATTATTCTAAAGCCTGTCCTGTAAATTGCTATGTGACTTTTGCTTACAATTAACTCTGGAGTCAAAGTTAAAAATAATTCATGCACAAGTATGTTATCTAATTGGAACATGCAGTTACAATGTTTGACCTTTTTGGTAGAAATAATCAGAAATGTAGGTAGTTTGACAGAACAAGATATGCTCATTATCATACACCTTCTCAGTGTTTTATACTTACTTTTTGTGAGTTCAAACAGGGATTTGAGTATAGGAAAGTGGAGATGTGTCCTATCTATCTGTGTGGATTAAGTGTCAAGATTTTCCTACTACATTTTTCTGAGCAAACCTTATTTGGAAAAAACGCAACAATTACTTTCTCTAGTAAGTCATGATTTTCAAAGACTTTGAAAGCATTTTAGAGGACTTACAGACTTTGGAATTATTTTTGTGTATCACCTGAAAACCTTTGGATCTCATTTTCACCCATGTTCCAGAGTTCAGTACATACTCCACAAAAACATGTATGTGTCTGTCTCTCCTGTATACAGCATTCTACACTGTGCATGCATATGGGCATATTGATGGGTGTGTATAGAAAATGTATGTACTTTGCAGTGCCAGTAGCTACAACTTACTTACAACTCTATCAGACAAACTTTAAAAATAAATATCTCTCATTTTTAACATAAAATGCTCTTCTGAAACTGAATATAAAATGGGAGAACTAAATAGAAATGTGAGAGTCCAGAAAAGAGAAACAATAAAAGCATATTTCACCTTCTTATTATGACAAAAGCAGCAGTTTTAAAAACTAATGTTATTTAATCTCCTACCTTGTAAGAATACAGGGAGTTACCAATCAATACAAATAGGAGTTTACTAGTATACTGTAAATAGTTTATTATGGTCTTTCAATCCTTGCTACAGCTGGTAGATTAATAAAATGCATATTGTCTGAGAAATGAACAAGATGTTTGGTCAAAAGCTCACTTTGGCAGGGTAGTTTCACTGAAATGGATGGCTTTGCCCTGCTTCATATTGGTGAAAAAATCTAGACAGTCTATTTTTTTTTAACTTAGAGTACATAGAAGAATTTGTCTTATGCACATCTTCTCTCACTCCATTGTATTTTCAAAACATGAGGCAACCTAAAGCTTTAAGAGTCTCTTTCTTCTTTTTTTTTTTTTTTTTCTGCTAACTTATTCTGGAATGAAAGCACAGTGTTACCATATGCATGCTGAAGAGCTTTTCCAGGTGACTTGATCATAAATGAGAGTATTTGGGGATGGGGGTGGCAAGAACAGATGAGATACTGATACTGAGAGTTTTCTTACTGCCTAAATTCTGTGCCCACATAATGTCAACATGAAGGGATTTATTCTATCGGACCTTTTTGTTCAGCTAGGCACTTCCTGTTAATTAGATCAATACCTGTGTCTATTAGGAGCTGGTTTAATATTCTTAATGAAGGTTCATTTAAGGTTCATTCTGGTTTCAAGATAGTTCTTCTGTCATATTTTATACAAATGTTTTTATAGCCTGTATTCATTTGTAGTTTGTAAAGTGATCTTCATTTAAGATTTGTGTTTGGAACCTGAGTTGCACCATTAAGAAGTGAACACAGTGAGTTAAAAATAGCAATAATGCTCAAAGAGATTTTGTTTTTCTTCTATCCCCTTTAGATGCATGTGCACTTTCATTTCCTTCCAGAACTGCCACTTACCAGTGGCAAGTCCACTTTCTGAACTTGCATGGATATACATCTAATATTATGGCAAATCATTCTCTCTAAAACCATCTCTCTTTCTTTTATTTTAAATGAAAAATCTTTCTGTTATACATCTGAGTAAGAGAAAAGTATATTATAACTGGAAAGTAGGACAAGGCACCTGAAGACATCCATATATTTAAACACTTAACTAGCAAACAAAGAGGACTAGAGACATCAGGTTCACCAATTTCAATTAATTAAGTCAACAAAGTTTAAAGGTGCTGAAAATTTTCCTAAATCAATTTTGCAATAAAAAGTTAATCACAGTCTTGGTTCTGACATATACAGTTGAAATGTTGCTATTCTGCTATTTGTTACCTTTGCAGTCAGACTATTGTTAAATAGATAAAAAAATAGGATTCAGTTTTCAGGCCTTAAACATACAGCTGACATTATTTAGCACAGATCAAAGAAAAGTAGTACAAAAAAGTACATCCCAAAAGCAGTTCTTCTAGCAGAACAGAAATCTGAGTGTATACTGGTTTTGTTTTACTGACTGTCATCATAAACTACCATGATGTCCTTTGAAGCCGAATAAAATCCATCAAACTACTTCCTGTGAAGAGATCAGTCCAACTGTCAGTTTAGGGGATGGTCTTTGGATGGATGATATCAATTCTGATATTATCTCAGGTAAATATTCTAAATTGAGTAGATATCATGTACTAAATATTCCATCTGAGGAACAGAAATAGTCTGAAGCTTCACAATTCTAGTTGTATCATACAGAAAAAAAAAAAAAACAAACTTGGAAAAAAATGCAGAAAAGACATCACCTGAAAATGTATTTTGGAGGATGGAGGCATCTTATGTTGACTATTTCTTTTTTTTCCACTTTTTTTAGCAGGTAGTAAGACTTGAAAACCTTTGAGTTTTGATTTCCGTGGGATTCTCTGGTCCTTTACGAGAAGGAACACATTGGTGCAGCATAATTTTTTAGAATATTTTCAGTCTGCAACTCCTTATTTCATAAGCATTAGTTTACCTAATCACAGACATTTGTACTAGTGAATTTGTTTGTTGAGAGAGAAGGCTTCATGATTGTCATTCTCTAATGTTCAAGATTTTTGGACATTAAACATGGGATATGGAAGTCCCTGACTTGAATTCATCTAATCTTGGTGCTTAACAGCCTGACTTTGATCTCTCAAGGCACAATAAAAAAATACCATCTAACTAAAATCCTCACATTTTTATATTTATTTATATGGAGAGAAGAAAAAAATAAATCTGTAGAATGCTAGTTAGGAAGGCACACATACATTTTTACTGTTAGTTATTCAAAGTAATAAATGTGGTCCTGACATGTATCCGCTAAGGCTACCCAAATTTGTCTGTCAATATAAAATATTCAACACCCAAAAAGTAAAGAAAATGTTTTAAATAATCCACTTTTTTTTTTTTTTTTCAGTTTTGAGGGGCTTTTAGTCCTTTCTGTTGTTCACAGCAAGATCTTTTGTTATGTTCTACACAATTCCCAGAGAACAAATGTAAAGATGTAAGTATAACATGTTTTACACAAAAAAAATATGACTTAGAACATGCCAGACATGACACTCCCTGTCCTGATATCATTTATCCAGAAAAGAAACAAAAGAAAGTAGCAATTTAAATGCCACTTCATTAAGAGGAAGTAAATCTACATTGAATATTCTACCTTTTGCAAAATTCCACTTCGCAGTCTGAACTGAAGCACACTGTTGATAACTTCAAATGCATAATGGTTTTTTCTTTTCAACAATATTTCCACTCCCTTCTGAAGGATAAAATAAGGCTGTGTAAATAAGTCTTTGCTTGCAGAACAAAGATAGCATGTAATAATTTTAGTATTTCCAGGCTGAAAGAGATAAATATGTTTGCAGCACTACAGCAAAGTGCTCTGGCTTCATAGCAAACATAAGCTCTAGAAAATGCGTAGTTTCCCCACCTTGATTCTGTAATTCCCAAGAAATTCCTATGAAATAAGTAAAAATTTAATGTTTTTTCACCATGAAATGATACAGTTAGTCTTTTCTACATTGCTTCTAACAGCGTTAGAATTCAAGTTCTCTCTTGCCACAACATTCTAACACTGAAAGGATTCATATGTAAAACACATGTAATGTCTTACTTGCTCTTCATACTTCATAGCTTTTAGACTACTAGCTAGTCTAAAAAAAAACATGGCTGGAAATAAATATAACGGTATGTTTGGAAGAAGTATTTACTCTGTGTATGGATTGCAAAGTTGGCTGCCCACTTACATGGACCATATTTTTTCTTTATAGCTACCATATTTAATCTCATCTTTTATAAGAAATAATAATTTTTGTCAATCTCGAAGAATTTAGTTTTTCTATATTGTGGCGCTTTACATTACTGAAAAAAGACATCTACAAAACTCCAAAATTTAAGTTTGCTTTATTTGATAGTCATGTAATTATTTTTAAGAAAACTTTGCCTCAAGACCTAAAATCAGTTTACTGGACAATGTTAATTTCTTACAAGAATAGCTTACTATATTGGATAACATCCATTTATTACTTGAGTTTAATTTAGAATTTAATTTCATTTTAATTAAATTTTTCCTACATGTTGGAGAGACCTATATCTAACCTCATTCAACTTCACAAATGACTTTATGTTAACAACCAATTTATCAACTTGCTCTATAATGATTATATATATAGAATGAATACACAAAAGCAAAAGGTGAAAGCAAGAGAAAACCCATTCAGCAATACTATGACATTCAAAGGGGGGGAAAATTTGTCTCATTAATTCACCTAATCTAAATTAAAAGAATTGATGTCATCTGTTTACATAGAAGATACTGTTTATTATTATTTAACCATATTGTGGAAATAATGGTGAGTATAAAATCAGAAGCAAGAGAAAAATAATGACCTCTACTATTTATAACATTTAGCTTTATTAATTAATATCATTGATCCTTGAAACTTTCCCAAAACTATTCTAAAACATGAAGGACAGCATCACAGTGCAGTTGAACAAATAAATCATGTATGGCAGCCAAAGAAGAGAAAATGTAAAACAACATTAAGGTGCGTGTTTTTCTTAGATCACTAGCAATTCTTCTCACAACATGCCAAGTGCCATCATAGTGTTACAAGCTGTTGTGTAAACATTGCAAGAAACAGTCTGAAGTTTATAAAATTATAATCATCATGCTCCAAGCTTTTATCACTTTTTTTATCTTTTACGTCTCTGAAACACTGAGATAGAGAAAGCTTAAAAAAGTGTGATCCAACTTTAGACTGCATAAATTCCACATCTATCATTCTGTTCAGTATTTTTTTATTTGCTTTTTCTTGCAATCATACATGTTTGGCCTAGATTATTAAGTATTTACCAAAACTATTTACCTAAATCTGAACTTTATGACAGGAAGATGAAAATACTGAGAATGACATCAAAAAAGATTAAAAATTGTTGATAAACTTGCAGTAAGAAAAATGTGCCAACATTTTTCTTACTGCAAGTAAATACAAATGATCCAAACCCTAAAGAAGTTTATGAAGTAAAAGCTTTAAATATTTCAAATATGAGAAGATGGATGGGATGTTGTTAAAACTACTGAAGGTGTTTTCATGTCACCAGTATCTAACTTTAGCAACCGCATTTTGAAATGCCTCTGCAGCAGAAGCCCAAGGCCAGACAAGATAAAAAGAATTTTAAATGTCATGAATTGGCTAATTTTAACAACTGCATCCTACACTCCTTTATTTACTTACTCTCTTCATACTTTCATCTCTTGTTTTTAGCATTTTTGCAATCATTTCTAGCACATAAAAAAGGCATAAAACTAGGTTCAAAAGCAGTCATTTTCTCACTTCTCTTTCATGAACCCCAATATAACGTACAAATTTACACTCTGATTTTGTTCAAATTTCTTTATGTGCCTAAGAAGTAAAAGAAGTTCCAGATGTATATTTAAGGCAGTCTGAAAGAATATCTCTTGCTTTCTTTTCCAGACCCCTTCATCACAGTCTCACCTGAGGCTCTGGGTATTTCTGCAAAGAGGGTGAGCAAACCCCTTGAACTGGATGGGTCAGCAAAGAGAGGGAAAGAAGGTGACTATACTGCAAGTTCAGCTGTGGGGGAGACCAAAGGGATAAAATGTTGAAGCAAAATAATACTAGATTTACTTGTAGCTGAGATAATAGATTACCTCAGCTACAAGACAAATAAAGCAACACCCTTCCCTCCTATATCAAGCAAAAGAAGCACAGACATAATACTAGGAATAAAGGAATCTTTCCAAAGTACTATAGAAAAGCGTCATTTCCAAATCAGCAGCTTTTGTCTCGTGACAAAAATGTCACTCTAGTAGAAGAGAAATGTCTAGTAGAAGAGAAATGTCTCTCTAGTAGAAGAGAAAAGGGTGGCAGGTTTTTCTCAAATGCTGCTACATGTGCCCTGTAGAAAGGAGAGCCTTGCTGAGCTAGGCAACCAGTGGGAAAAGAGGTGGCTGGTTACAAGGGTGAGTAATTCTGCTCTTACAAGTCTAGGTTAGTTTGTAATTTCTCAAAGAACTGCACAGTGACATGCCTGTGTGTACAAAAGAGGACTACACAATGTGTCTAAATGGCTTTGTAGAAAATCACAGAGTCATGGTCTATGGTTCTGCATTACAGGAAAAAATAAAGCAGAAGCTACAGAAGTAAAGTTGGGCCAAGCTGTATAGAAAGCTAAAAAGAGCTTCTTTGTGTTAGGATTCCTGAAACTTCTCCCAGAACGCAGGAAACAAGACAGAAATGTTATTGAGGATGCAAAGTACAAAGGTTTATTTGATTCATACAGTGATAAATGAAGCATAAAGATTATCAGAATGGGGTCAGGAAGGGAGGATGCTCATGCAGGAGGGTCAGGCTTCCCTTCAACTATCATGAAATCCAAGGTGCTGCATTTTCATATCAAGAGGGTCAATCAAGATTTTAAAGTTTAAAAAGAGGAAAGCCAATGTATATTTTAGAAAGCCTTCAACCAAGATGTGCTGAAATTTGTTGTATTCAGGATGTATTCAACCACCACAAAGTCAAAATATTATGTATCCTAAAGTGAAGGTTAGGACAGATGTTAGAAATATTCAAGCAAGAAGCAACAGAGAATTGTCAGAATACACTGACAGTGAAACAGAGGAGAGTGAAGCAATGACATGTAAAATTATAACATGAGAAGAGCTGTTCCTAAACAAGGCTATTGACAGAATACTCAGATCAGAAGCTGGAAGTATGGTGTACAGGTAAGACAGAAGAGGATATTATTATTAAGCAGATGCTCTTTATCAGTAATCATAATGTACACAAACATATCCTTGCAGAAACAAAAGGAAAATAAATAGCAATAACAATAAAATCATTATGGTTATACTTGATTGTAAAAAAAGACACTATAGTAAAATGTGAGGACTTATTCTGAAGGAAAAAATACAACTTAAAGGCTGAATTTTAAAGGTGTTGTAGAAAGTGTACAAGAATAAAATTCTCAGGATTCAGAATAACTGCATGTCTTGGTTTGGAAAAACAGGTATCCGTCAGGAAAAACTGGAGTTTCCCTTGGAATGGAAAATGTAAAAAAACCCTTCCCTCCAAATTATTACAATTTTGCAATTAGGAGCTTTCAGGCAAAAAATATGGGAATAGGAATAACAGTTCTTTACTAGGAATATTAAAAATACAAATGCAGTACTACAAAAAAACAAACAAACAAACAAAAGTCCTAGAAAACCCTGACAGAGTCAGAGATACAACCTGACACCCTGTTGTCAGGGTGTTGGAAGCAGTCCAAATGAGTCCTCCTGGAGTAACAGATGCTGTGCTGTGAAGTAGAGATAATCCTGAGAAAAAAAAGGTCCAGTTGTCCTCCGAGAATTCAGTGGAAAACCTGCTGATCTGAGGTCTCTGTGTCTCCATTGTTATCTGGATAGGGAATGGTTGGCTCCTCCCGCTGGGTGGAGCATCTCCCAATGGAATGAGGTGATGTTATCAGTCATGTGAGAGGCCTTAAATGGCCCATTCCCAGGTGATGTCCCTCCAAGGAGGATGGGTGGGGGAAGAGATAAGGAGGCTCTGCCTTATCTGGTGTTATCAGGTGTCCCATTTACAGAAGGCATCTGCCCTCTTCCTCCCCTAGAGTTACAAGAGATAAAGAGCAATAGCTCCCAATGGACTTCAACAGATGAAAATGGAATACACATTTTTGGCTACATTCTTCAACCCAAGGCACTGCAACAGTGCCATAAAGAAATAAGGAAGGTCCAAAATGAAACCAATATGGCTATAGAGTACAGATTAAAAAATCAGAAGAAAAAGTGAAGCTGTGTTTGAATTAGGAAAGGATGATCATAACTTCTCACACTTTCAGTGAGGAAATGCAAATAAGGCAGGCCATTAAAAAGTTTGCGGAAAAGAGTACAAAAGCACAAAACCCAGAAATAAATCCTTGTTAAAGCACATCAGAAGCAGAAAGCTCATCACCGTGTCTTTAAGGTCAACAAAGGATTAAGGTATAAAACAAGCACAAACAGCAGCCAAATGGATGTTTTTCATCTGTGGTGACGCAGAGGCTGGGGAGCTGCATATATAGCAAATCCTTTTACAGAGCACAGAGAAGTAGAAAAGTGAAGCTAAGGGTCAATGGAAGAGATTACAGAATAAATACATGAACCAGTAGTAGCAAATCACCTACATCAGACAGTATTTATTCAAGTTCTAAAGGAACTCAAGGATGAAAGACCTTAACAACTAATGACAAAGTGTAAACTTTCACTTAACACTGTTTCCATAGCAGAGGCTTTAAGAATAATTAACCAATGAGAATTTTTTAGCAGAATTCCAAGGAAGATGTGGAAAACTGCATACCATTAAGATGACATTTGTACCAAATAAACTAGAGGAAATGACTCTGAAGAAAAGTATTAAAAGGCACCCAGATAAATAAGAAGTTATGGACAAGAGTCAGCTTTTGAAAGCCAAGGAATGCCTAGCAGATTGACTGGAAGTTTTTAAGGAATGAGCAAGCCTTAGGATCCATCCCATCTAGTTTACTTAGGCTTCCATATGATGTGTAACTTCCATCAGAAGAAATTAATCAAAGAAAAATCAGGATCAGGCTTTTGTTTAGAGAAAAAAAGTATCCACGTGGAACAGTAATTTTATGAAAGTATGGCAAGTATGGAGTAATGATGAACTACCACAGAGAAGACTCTTGCTAATTGAGTTGCACAAAAGTAAGGAGTAAGACCTATGCTGTTCAAGAGATTCACACCACGAATTACCCACGAAGTGACTAGTGAGGTGACAAGACTGTGACAATGTGAGGTTATACAGGATCATAGTAACAAGTACTGTCTGTTACAGAAACAATAAAATGGAATATCCAATTTAATGCGGAGAAAAACAATCCAACATAAGGAGAGGAAAAAATTCAAACTCAACCTTAACTATCCATTGATTAATAATACCCCATTTTGATATCTTCAGATCTTTACAGATTATTTTTTGTACATTTCTCAGTAAAAAGAAATAAAATATTATGAAATATCAGGAAAGAAATAAAAAAACGAGAGAAAAGAGTGTTACACCTTCACATAGAATCACACAAATGCTGTTCCTGTGTTACATTGACTTCTGAGAAGAAAAACCTCAACAACAACAAAACTGACGGGTGACAAGGATGAGACAAAGTGCAAAAAGTGCTAGAAAAACATGAGCAGCTGGAAATTTACGTAACTTTGAAAGCAATTAGACAAATCTGTGGAAGACATATCTATTCAGGGTATATATTCTGGCTCCTGAATCTCAAATACTTTCTAATGGGGTCGTTTTTTAGCACAGTATCGTTATGCTATTTCCCTCTTCATTAAGGAAGTGTTACTGGTTACTGCCAGAAACAGGATTCTTGACAATATTGACTTTCGCTCCTACCCAAGGGAGCATCTGTTCTTGCATATTCCTGAATAGTAAAACAGACAAAATCTGAACCTGTAAAATCTTGACTCCTTTTTATGTACACTTTTCCTTTGCCTTTTTACTACTGGAACTTCATAACCAAGCATGCCCACCCTGCAAAGAGTTTTTAAAAAAAAGTTTTAAAGGTTTTAAAAGGTTTTTTAATAATAGTTTAAAGTCAGAAAGAGTATAATTATGGAGAAAAAAAAAACAAAACAGTTTGGCCTTTCCCCGAGTAAACAAAATCTTCTGTGAAACTTCTTTTGTTAAGCAAATGTCTGAAAACATGTTTGTTCAAGACACTGTAAATAAGCTGGAAATTTAGAGATCTTGCTGAAGTAGCTTTCATCTAGAAACAGGGTGGTGGTGGGTGGGGTGGTATTCCCTAATATGAATAAAAGAATTTCAGTTTTAGTTAGAGCTAAGGATCTGGTTTTGCTTTCTATCACCCTCCTCTGTGCCTGAAGGTGGCAGCATCAAGATGCTACAAATTTAGCAGTTATAATCAAACAAAACATCAATTACTCCTAAAATTAAATTTGATATGCAATTTAAAAATGAATAGTTTAACTAACACATCCTAAAAGTGATACATGGATTAGGTGCAATAGGCTATACTAAATAATTTAAAATGTCTTGATTATTTTCTTGAAATCATGCAGAATAGTTTTTCAACAAAAGTTTTTAAATAATAAATGCAAGTCACTATGCTTTAGATGACAGGTTTCCTTAAAATATATTCATAAAGCAAAATTTAAAACTTAATATTATCTTGTATTTAGTACATCTGTTCATATCCTGTTGCATGTCAGCAAGTAGAGAGCACCACCTGTTCATTTAATTTGTCACTTTTAAATCTGTATGTAATGTAAATATTGCTCATCTCTTCAAGGCCTTCAACTGAAGCATAACTGGAATCTTTCATATGGTAGGAATTTGATACAAAATTTTAGCAAATCAGACACGAGGCTCAGCACAGCTGTACAATAACACATTAGAGGTCTGTAAGCAAATGAGGCAGTGGTGCAAGCAAACACACAGAGTCACTTTGGCCATTTTTACTGCTCTAAAGTGAATATACCAAGACTAAACAGAAAAGTGACAATGGAAATGAATTTAAATACTTAGCCTTAAATTTTTTTATGAATACAGAAATTACTGCTTCCATTCAAAATCCCCTTCCCAGAACAGACCATTCTTGACTATGAGCTTGCAACAAGATTTTGAATACATGTTAAATTGTGACACTTAATATCACATTAAAAAGAGGGAACAATGAAGTAATGGAAAGATTAGGACATCTTTACTTATTTATTTTCAAACCACGTAAGTCTCACAAAATTCTGGTAGCTGAAATTTGTTAGAAAGTGTGAGATTTTAAGGCAAATGATATGTCCTACTTGCAAGCCTACAAACTTCATGGGAATTAGAATTCAGAATTGAAAGTACAAGTCTGAGTGTTCTGCACTCTCAGGTACCCTCTAAAATAGTCAAAAAGATACTCATGTACTAAACATGTGACCCAAATGTCAAAGGTTTGAGCTCAAAGAATGTGACTTCAACTGATGGAGGTACATAAAAAGTGCTATAGGTAAACACGGTCTGAATGGTACATCACTATCTGTTTGGGAAGTGTACGTTGGTAAAAGCATTTTGTCAGTAAAAAGAAGCTTAGCTGTTCAAGCAACAGGGTTATATTTTAGAAAGTGATCTGCTGAATTTTAGCTTGAGAATCAGCATGAGAGACTCACGATGTGGTATTTGCAAACTGCACAACTACTGTAATATTTTTCAGTATTCATTACTGTAATAGTAAACAAACCCAGAATTATCACCTGACTTTAAAATACTTAATGTATTAATACACAATAATTCCCTTTAGTAAGGATGTCAATTCAATTGCCTCAAGCTTTATTATCATAATTCATTCTGTATGCAAATAACATATAGCAAGCCTTTTATTTAAGCTAAAATTTCTGGAAACACTTAGTCATGAAGGCTTACAAACCTTCCCAAAGCAAAATGAGGTACAAGCATGACATTGTGCCTATTCCAAAAATGTTATTTAATTTAGGACCTCTAAGCTTTGAATCAAGAACTTTAACTCAGCAGGTAACTTGTGTGTAAAGGTTTTTCATGTGAACTAATTTATAAGGAAGTTGTCTGGGCTGCAAAATTCTTTGGGCCTTTTATAGTTTGCCTTTCCCCACACCTCCTCAAGTCAAGGAATGAACACAAAGAAATCAGCAGTAAAAATAACTGATATCATTGAAATCATAAAGTCAAGCACTCAAGCTGAATTTCTGGTTGCCAGCACGGAGTTAACTAACCTACATTGCTAAGACAGAATATCTTAACCACAAAATCACATACACTGTTTCTTAAATGATTCAGTTTTTCCAGACACTGAGTAGATCTTCCGTGGAATCAAAGCACAGTAATGAAGGAAGTTTTTCACTGTAGAACCTCTGTCTGACTTCTTATAGAAATGAAAACAATATAATATATAAAATACAGCAGAAAGAAAAAATGCAGAAAGAAGAAAAGGATGGCTTCCTGGATCACACTCTTGAATTCTATCCTACGGAAATAGATTTTCTTCCTGACTTTAGCATCTGAGAAGAGCAGATTTCTCAAGCTTAATTATTACTGAAGTACTTTTTATTTTTTATTACTATTACCTGATGTAGTGACATGAAGCAGAATTTTTTTTTTCTTACAAATGAAATGAAAATAGAATTTTTCCATAAATAAAGCCTTATGTCACAATCAGGACTCAGAAACTAAGCAGTAAATATTACCCGCATTATGGACATCTGTGACCTTTCACTGTCAGTAATTCTGTTTCCTTTCTACAAGTTGGGGTTAATTCCACCCCTCTTGCAGAAGGATGTAATGAAGATTAATTAGTGTTTGTGAAAAATTCAGATAGTATATTGATGAACACTGCTGAAGAACACTTGAGGAAATTAATCATTTATTCTTTACAGCAGGAACTGAATAGACCAGAGTAAATAATATATGGGACAATGCAATGAACAATTAGGACAAGAGAAAATATTGAAAAGCTGATTATTATCCAAGCAGTATTTACTTTGTATGCAGTAAGACAGGGATCCTATAACTAAAGATTGCTCTAATCCAAATTCAAAAGGTACAAACTAAGAGTGATAATTCTGATTCTTCCCCTTCCTAATTTTCAAGTTCTTTACAAACATAATAATGTCCTCTTATATTTCAATATAGCAACAATGATTATACTATAATGCTATTTTTATTTTAACAGATTGAAATTTCTGAACCATTTTTAGATCCAATAATTGAAGATAGAATGAAATATCTAATTACCATGTTAAGAAACCATATTGACTCCAAAGAAAGAGATAGTGGCTAATTCACTGTCAGACTTGGAATCAGAGCCAATAGCAACCCACTCTTCTATGCTGATGACTGATGTTTATCTCTCACTGTCCATGAGTGATAATATTGCAGAATGGAAAATAGGCAAACTCTATTTTTTGTCTCAGCAGACCACAAGTGAATATAAACTATATTTAAATTGGAATACAAAAATAAGCATATAATTAGTGCAGCATTTTAAATAAAGTATTTTTCATTACTGTAGTCAAAAGGTGAGAGTTATTTATGATTGCAGGGAGCATATTTTTTTCCTGGACTCCCGTTGTTATGGACTATAATACATTATCTGGTAATCTTCACCAATTACAAGCTTGTAGTATTTAGAAACACACAGTGCTGCTAAAAATGTTTTTAAATAATCTTCAGCAAATACGAGTTTCAACTTTTGCTCCAATTTTCAGGTTTCTAATAATAGAGAATTTGAGCCTTATAAATCTTAGAAATCTAATTAGACAATGTTAAGTTCTCTCTAGCTGAAGTCACAGATGTTTCATACTGGGAAAATCAGCAAGCCCCAGGGTTTGTTTGGTCTAGTATAGTGTCAAATTTTCATGGATAATTTAATAGCTAATAACTCTAATTCTTTCCCGTAAACCAAGAGATGATAAATAGTAATTGCTCTAAAGCCATAAAATCAACCCTCCAGGCAAAAGAAAACCCAGAAAAACCCCCGAACTCTAAAAACATTGAGGAGATTAATTTCTGGTACTTAATGTTTCTTTATTACTAATTGTTCCTGAGCTGTATATATCTTACAATATGAAAGAAAATGCAAATAAATTCACTGGATTCATGCAGTTGAGAAAGAAATTACATCAAGGATGCTGTATGTATCTTTGATCTATTACACACACTGATTAGCTGGTAGTGAAATAATTTTATTTCTTTTTCTTTTCAAGTTCTAATAACAACAGTTCATGGGAACATCCCATATTTCCTCCAACAAAATAGCAGTTTCTATCTAGAAAAATGGTATTTTCTGCTTTCACTTAAAAAAAAAATATATTTCTCCTTTGTAAAATTATCAAATAAAATATAATATTTTTTTATTATTTAAATAGAACTAGACATGCAGAGGCAGTTATTAAGTTTGTATTTGAGAGTTCTGTGAGAAGACAACTTGATATTTTTCTGAAGAATGTCAGAGTATAGCATTTAGCTGCTTTTTAAAAGTCTGACAGCAGTGTGAGGTTTATCTGTTTTTGTAAAATCATTACCTAGGTCATTGTGTGGAATGAACTGTGTATATCAGTTTACCAGTGCTCTATTGCAAAGGCTTCCCAGACTCTTTTAGATGAGTCACCCCATAAATACAATGGGTTTTCGTATGGAGGCAGATATTCCTCCATTTTCTGTGTTCCATCAGACCAGCTGGTAACAGCTTTTGCACTCCTTTTTAATGCAGAGGAGATGGCTTTAGTTTTGAGCAGAATGGAAACAGAGTGCTGGCAATAAACAAAGAATGGGTAAAAGCCTTAAATACAGAAACTCAGCAGAATTCAGAAAACATGAATTCTGAAGACATACTACAGCACTTGGGAATAGCAGTTTATCTAAACAAAAGTTATCTGGAAATCTAATGAGAATGCGCTTAGAGAATTATGCTACCACTGGAAACATATGGCTGTGAATATACAGTCCTTGAAAAAAATGGATTTCAACTGGTCATATGTTAAATGACCAAAAGACAAAACTAGAAAGTTATAAACAATAGTCCTTCATCTCGGTTTCTTGTTACTTCTATTTCTGATTACTCAAAAGAAGAATTTCACAGGGAGTTTTAACGACAGAGGAATATAAGGTGAATTATAAGTTTAATAATAAATAATCTTTAAAGTTGATTAATTCAGAATTGAAAGATAAATAAAATATCCAAAAAACATCTAGTGATTTAAAATACCTGGAAAAAGTTCACTAATTATCTTAATTCAATATCCATATCTTGCCATAGAATCAAACAAGATGTACAAAATATGTGAAAGAAATGGAGAATAGTATGGAAGATGTTCCAATACGATTACGTATATTAATCTTTAATTTAAAACAACATTAGTGGTTATTGTTTCCTAATTTCAAGAATCAAACTGTACAGTTCAGAAAATGATGAGAGCAACTGCCAAGTACACCAAAAACTCCCTTAAAGAATAGAGATCAGAGACAATGAGTAACGCTATGAAAACATAAAACATAACAAACCAGAGAATTTAAGTAGGAAGTTCTGTACAGAAACAGTTATTTAAATAACTGAATTACAAAGATTATTTTAAAAGCTTATATGACAAATTTTTAGATTTCATCTATGTGTACACTATCTAACTGTGGAAGAACTTCTATTTGCACAAGGTAATCACACAATTTCCCAAATATATCTATGCTTACTGATTTCATTTGAGAATGCAAAATGCAACATTATCCAGCCCCTGTGCCAACAAAGGTTATTTTCTTTTTTCTAAAAAAACTAGATATTTTCTATATAATTTATTCTTAAATATTTGAAAAGCAGAAAAGGTTTATATTTTCTTTTGTTTCTAGTTTATCTTTAGTTCATCTTTTTTTGTTTTTCCAAAAGTAGTACATTTGCTAAGCTGATCTTCCTAGGACATGATGAAAAAAATGAATATATATACATATATATATATAAATACACATTGGATGGAATTTTTAGCCTGGGAAAAGGCTATGTTGAATTGCTGCATAATACACTTACATTGTCCAGGAAGACAAAATGTAATAGAAATATTATTTGAACTTGCTTTGACAACACTCTTGTAGTAATTGGGAAAAAAATAGTAAAATGAGGTGACTCTTCTCTCTGTATGTATTCTCAAATGTTGAATTAACATGTAAGACTCAGAACAAAGAGTTGTGGAGCTGCCACAGAGGTCCAGAAATCACCTGCCAGGCACATATACCCCAATAGGTAAGATAAGGACTTCAATCATGTATTTTTATTTGTGAACATTCTGCATTTATTCACATAGTAATGAATTTGCTAGAAGTTCTTTGAGTACTGTGCCATGTCACCTGGAAATAATTTGGTTTTTTCTTGCAATACAGAGGGATTTGTCTCACGACACACACAAGGTCTTAGTCTATAAGTACTTAGTATCCAAGAATCTTAGTATGTTACTAGTATCAATCACTACTTTTTTCTCTTTACAAATCCTTTTGGAAAGAACAATGGAATTACTGGCATGCAATGAAATTAAAATGAAATGCAAGTCACAGTTCTGCAAGAGTACAAAATAGTCTACAGGTTAATTTTTAATAATCTGTGACTATGTTCTCATTATGTTTACTAAATGCTCAGCCTCAAAATCAGCTGGTTTATGCTAAGAATTCAAGACCTTTACATTATTTTTATATTAAATTAAGTCTAATTTGCGTAGATTTATCTCTTTGTACATGACACTGCCTGCAGGTTTCAGTACATATATAATTTACTGGTTTACAAAGCACATGACAGAGCAGCTGAGCTGTGGGAACTGTGTGCACAGCAGATGAGAAGCAAATCCAATTAATTTAGATGGCAACTACGGGATAGCAAAACACCTTTTTCACCTTCTGCTTAAGACTGTACACACACGGCTGCTGTGCCCCGGTACACACCCAAGGTAGCATAGTAACTGGCTTCCTTTCTCTTGAGAGAGATCTTGTGCAATCAATTCTGTTCTGGTTTTTCCTCTCACACAGACCACGTCACTTTACATCTCTTCAGGGCTTGCAGAAGTAAATATTGTAACCTGACAACATCTGTCTCCCTAATTCCATCTGACATGAAAAGAAAAAAGTATTTTTGTGAGAAACAGATTACTAAAAAAGCAACAGCAAGGAGGGCACAACGTGTAAGAAGTCTAATTCAAAACTGAATCACAAAGAACAAAGTTAATTGCATATTTAACTTTTTCCCAGAAAATGCCCATCACATTGCCCATCTCCTGTGGTTTTAAAAAGTCTCTGATTATTGAAAATATTTCTTTTCTTGTCAGTCTTCTATTACAATTAAGGAATGGCCTTCTAAAAGATGCATGCATTCCTCTTATTAGCCTAGAAGAACTATTAAAAGAACTAGCTCTCCAGCTGGTTTCTCATCCCCTCTGTTTTAGCTTACAAGTATTCACCAGGAAGTTATCCCCAAACCAGAGCAGGCTTTACCTAAAATTATTTTCAAAGCTAATGTAGTTGATCTATCAAACAATTTTGGGTTTTTTTAACTTACTTTTTAACATTCATTTATATTCTTGTTATTTCTCATCAGCTGTGTGTGATGTGGTATCTTATAAATCCTTAAAATTCTTGTGTATAGAACACTCTACTGAAATGTAGTCTTGAGATAACTTTTTGTCACACTGAGAATGTCAAAATCGTTTCTAAAAAGTAATGTATCTATGTATTTTACATTAAAAAATGATGTATGTTGGTATAAAAGTTAAAATCACCAAGAATAATTCTTCCTCAGCATTTAACATTGATGGCCCTGCTGCTCGTGGAGACACAGATTCCTAGAATGGGGGAGGACTCCGCTCATCCTCATCCACTGCTCACGTGTGTGTGGGATGTTACCCCTCCGCAGAGGGAGGGGACAGATAGATTATACTGCAGGGCTGACTGACCCAGAATGTGACTGGGAAAAAGGACTGCACAACATGCTGGGTGTTGGACACTCTGAATTTGCTTTGCTCTAGGTTTGCCCTAGGTGAGGATTGCCTGCAAGCCAAAGGAATGACATGCCTGACTCCCCAGCTAAAGAGCTGTTACCAAATGCCCTTTTGGATTTTCATTCCTGAAAGATAGTCTGACAGTAATCCCTTGTCACTTCTTTTGCCTCTCTGTAAATTGTATTAGGAGCCTTTCTCCTCAGAAAAGAATTAGACCAGCGTCTATGCAACTTGGATCTAGTGAAAGAATCTTCATGACGTAAGTTGTAAAAAAAAAATCCAGTCAATTAAATGCAACAGCGTTTTTTGTTGGGTAATTTGCAGGAAACAATTTTATTGCTTCAAAATTATTGCTCTAGAAAAGCTAATTTCTTTGTATGCATATTTTAAATACTTAAAAGTAATTAGGAAATATACTTCATAGGCAATTTTAAAATTAAACCATAATCATTATTGCTATAAAGCATTTTTGCAAAACTGCACATTCTTGTTAACTGTTAACGGAAGTTATTCTTCTACTTACCAATTTTGTGGCTTTGAACAAAGGCCCAACATTAATTAAACCTAGCTGGCATCATCAGGTTATTAGGTGTTACACTAAAAAGTGAGTGCTAAGTGAATTCTGACTTACCAGTATCTACAGTTTATTATTTTTATTTTTTTCTTTTTAATGAGTCCTCAGAAAGCCTCATAGCTTTGCAAGGTATTAACTGCCCTTTGCTCATTCCATGTATCTCTGACTTGGGGAACTTCAGAAGGTAGTAAAAGACCATCTCTGTAAGAAAATAGCTCCAACCAAAGCTGGTGGTCAGGGTGTTAATGGGCACAGAGCTACAGAAAGCCTGTGTTGGTGTTGTTGAAGAATTCTTTTAACTATGTGTGTTCTCAGCCTCTTCTCCTCATTCCTTTTCCCAGCAACAGCATAAGAAGTATCTGGCTGCACAGACCTTTACGTTGTCCTTGTACCAACTGTATTAAGCTACTAAAACAGCATGCACAGGCACACACATGTTTATTCACATTTCTTTGCAAAATTACAGCTTTATTTTCAAAGCTACGCATTTCATGGTTTGCTTAAAACTTTTCTGATTTTGTTTTGGTTTTTGTTTTGGTTTTTGTTTGGTTTGGTTTTGAGGTTTTTTCTTTTTTTATTCTTTTTTTTTCTTTTTTTTTAAAAAAAAAAAAGAGATAGAAAAAGCAGCAACATTTACTTGGATAAGTTAAAATAAAAAGTGCTGCTACTACAGAGGGTGAAATACCAGAGCAATTTGTCCAATTTCCCCAGAGTAGCTTTGGAGTACCCTTAAATTGTTCAAGAATCAAGTGGACCTGGGTGTCAGAAACTTGATTCAATGAGACCTGCTCTGAGCACATGCTTGAAAAAAACTCTGGAGCTCCTTTCCATACTCAATTATTCTACAGAACTGTGGAAACATTTGGCTGTGTTTTCAATTTAAATTATTTTACAAGATCTGAAACTGCAGAGATAGGGTGAGGAGGACAAAGCAGTAGGACTTGAGCCTTGCAATGAGTCCAATTCCCAGAGAGATTTTTGGCTCTTGCTCTTAACATTTCTATACATTTTCTCTTGAAGGCAAAGCACATAGATACAAATTAAAGACAAAAGTCATTCTTTCTTCCTAATCAGGAGGACACATTATCTAGGTCCCTCTTTGCTCTCGTGAATCTTAAGAGATCTGTGGCAGTTATTTCTGCATTTGGCACCAGTAAAGGTGAAATTAGATTTTAAGCAGAAAAAGAAAGTGATTTCACTACCTCTATCAGAATTATCGAAAGCTTTTCAGGCCATGACTAGTTATTTCACAAATGCATCTAATAAAAAGCTTTAGCCTAGTATCACATCCAATTGGGATTCACAAAAAGAACCGTTTTTTATCAGTTTGCATAGTTTATGTGTCTTCTGTTCAGTCTTCTAGCTCCTGTGAATACTCAGTCCCCATGTAGTTTATACTCAGATTTTATTTTTGTGACCAAAAAAAAATTCTCTGAGAGGAAGCTTTCTAACTTAAAATAACCCTGATTGAGCACAAGGGTGGATAGCACTACACTGGTCTCGTTCGCTGATTTCCCACTGCTCTTTTGTCCTGTCCCTGCCTGTGGAAAAGCCCAGCTCCCAGCCCATTGCACTGCCAGCCCCTGGTCCAGCTCTGGTCCCTGGGGCCGTGCTTCCTCCTACAGCATCGGGGCTCTGGTTCCAGCCTCAATCATTTCAAACCTGTTAGATTGTGAAATCCTTCAACAAAATCCAGCTGCTGGATCCTTTATTAGATAAACTCAATAGACAGATCCAAGGACAGCTGTCTTTTCTTTCTAGTATCCACACAGCATTATCAGCAATTCTGTGTCCAACATAGTTTGTATTTTTCAAGCTTCAGTATATACTCAAATATTTAAGTCCACATTTTAGGTAATGAAAAGATGTTCAATTCTCCTATGAAGACTTTTATTAATTTCTTATATTGATTTTAAAAAATGATGGTGAAAACAGCTGTAAATTCTATCATTGACTTTCCAACACATCAACAAAAAGTTTCACTATTGAAAAAGCACTATGGATATCACTGCGTAGTTTATTAGAAATACATATAAAACACAATTTTGAAATTCAAAATTATATAAAAGCTTTCTAAAACCTCAGTAATTAAAAATTTCAATGTCTAAATTTTTCCTTGGGACAAGTAAAATTAGTTCTCTATATCTAGTTAATTACATATTTATATAGCATACAGACAGAACTCAACAGATGAGTGAGAAATTTGGTCTCTGCTAAAACTATGTTTTATCAAAATAAAAAATGCTAGTGGATGGCTGTGAAATATATTTTGTAGTAAAGGGAGAGAATTATAAACTAGCAAACCACAACCTGAAATGTCAACCTATTATTCTATCTATTTTTACTGAATATACTTTCAGCTTTGATTTTAGAAAGCAGGTAAATATGACTGTGAATCATCCTCTCATAACAGGAGTTAAACCTGTTACAGCTTGTAAATAGAGAAATATCACCTGTTCACAGGAAACTAGGGATTTTTATCCACTTGTGGATAATTGCTTTTGCTTAAAACCTAGAATGTTGTTTGGATGCTTTATCAGTAAATAGATACATTCCAAATCGAGATATATGAATAATCACCCTTTCACTAAAAATGTTCACTGCTCTACCTCTGATAATACAAATGCAAGTTTTGCATTTTCACATCATGATACAAGTAGTTGTACACTGACTTTAAGTCTATTATTTTAATTAGAGTGTGTTAATATTGGTGTCAAGGGTTTCTTTGTTTTAGCCACAAACTTCACCTATAACCTTTATACAGCCTGACTGATTATTCTTATCCACAAGTTTCCACTTACCTATAAAGGAATCCTGTCTTACATTAGTGTTAGGGCTGAAAATCTTGTTTTTCTTAAGACATAAAAATTAACTTGATGGTAATGTCTAAATATGAAGAAAATCCACATAAAATCAATGTGCTATTCTAACTTGGTCAAACAAGGTTTTGTTTTGCCCTGGTTCACACACAGGATATTACTATCTTTTCAAATGCTCTCATTTTACAAGCCAGAAAAACACACGAAAACAGACAATAGCTCAGCAACCACTTCTGTCAGTCATGTTGTGCCCTGTGCTGCTCACCATAATGTGACAACAGTGTTTTGCTGTTGCCTTCAATGGCATTAGGCTTATGCACAATGCTCGTCTGCATAAATTGTCCCCTGTTGACTGGCTCAGCTCGGAAAGGACTTCTGTTGCCAACAGCTAACAAGCTCTCCCTTTGCATCAAGTGCTACAGGCCCCTGTGTTTGAAGGGGAAGGATCAGAGTTCCTAGATCCCAGATTTGTGAGGCTTGTTAAAGCTTTTTATTAAATTCAGCTAATTTCAGAACTGCTGGATGGTAAAGTGTCCTGGTTTGAGGGGAAATGAGTTTTCCAGGAAGCTGAGGTCAAACCAATCAGTGGTCAGGTTTGAATGTTGGCACCTTTAGTGGCCACTCAGGGGCTGGACACACCTCTGAGGACACAAGGGGTTAAAAGCAAGGACTCCCAGAGGGAGTTTCTCTTTCTGGCTCCGCTTTCAGGAGAGGAGCATCTTTTCCCTCTTCCCCTGCCCAGCTGGCCAGGCTGGGTGGGCGAGGGGAGCCAGGTAGGCCTGGCTGAGGTAGGCCTGGGGCCCAGGGTGGGGGGAAAGAGAGAACAGGACTGGAGCTGAGCCAGCCCCATCCAGGATGGAGGGTGGAGAACTTTGGAGGTGCCTTCCGTCCCTCTGTCCCCGTCCCCCCCCCCGTCCTATTACCGCCCCGCCCTCCCCCTCGTCCCGTCTCCCTGCGCCAGGGAGAAGGTGCCGAGCTGCTGCTGCGTGTGGGAGCTGCTGGAGCCTGCCAGTGCCTGAGCCTGTGGCCTTGCCGGGAGACAGAAGCTTTTAACTCTTTCTGAGGCAGAGGGGAACTGTTCCCAGACATTGATTCTCATAGTTGGTGGTTTCAGAAAAGAGAGGACAGCCTGGGACCGAGATGATAACGGGAGATGAAAAGAACCCCCCTTCGATTGCCAGAGTGAAGAGGAGTGGTTTTTTGGGCTGGACTTTTCCTGCGTAATGTTAGCCATAGACAGACCCTGGACCCTCCTGATTATAAATAAGACTGTGTTTGGGTGGATGCTTTTTTGGCTCAAAACCAAAGACTTTGTGGCCTGTTCTTGGAACCCTCGGCCCCAGGGGAAAATGGGGGGGACTGTTTGTCCCAATATGAGAAGATGGCCGGTTTTTGGTACTTGTCCAAACATCCTTAAAAGAGCTCTTTATGCGGTTTTGGTCCATGGACGGTGGTGAGAGCACTGGACATGGAAAGGAGGGTGTCACCCTGGTAGAATTCTCCTGGTGGTGCCATGGGAGACGTGGGCACACGGGAGGGTGGACCTGTGTTTCCTGTGGGGGTCTGTGGTGTGAGAGAGACTCCTCTCTCCCTGGATGGATTGAAGGTTGTTTGTTTCCTTTTTTTAAGGGATGATGATTGTGATGGGAACCCAGGGTCGTAGAAGGTTTAAGCAAGTAGATGAGGGTAATGTGCTGGTGTCAACTGTGTGAGCACGCATGGGATGGAAATCGGGGGGAGGAGAAGAAGTGTTCTGGGAGGTTTTCATCTCTGCTTTTAGGTGGTTGGGTTTCCTTTTTCTATTTTCTGTTATGTAGTTTAATAAAGTCTTTTTCTATTTCAAGTTCTAGGCCTGTAGGCCTGCTCTGCTCTGTTCTTGGTCGCATCTCACAGTCACTCATTGGGTAAAATATACACTCATGGGTGCATTGGCATTTGGTCCAGCGTTAACCCATGACATAAAGTCATGCTGTTTTTGCAATCCAATGATACAGTGTTCTTTTTTTTTTTTCTATTTACATAATACTTTTGGAAATGAAATATGAAAACCATTGTGCACATTTTCCCAATATATTCTGCAGTCCATGCCAAGCTGGTGTTACTTATTGACTGGGGTTGTTTGGACTGTCTCAAATTAGGGTAAAATGTCTTCACAAGCATGTCTTTTGATTGCACTGCAAGATATTATAATAAAAATTAAAGCAAAATGTATTGAAAAAGGCTTAGATACAAATCAATATAGGGGAAACCAGATACACAGATTTTCCATCATACAGAATGCAATGCATCTGGTGTTGTAAGAAAAGATTTAATTCTTAACAAGTCAAATCATACTGTCATTTGCAGAAAAACAAAAAATAATGCTCAATAAGAATTGCAAGAGATCTGCTCTAAAATACCAGTCACTGAGACAAAATGTCAAAATAGCATAAAAATACAGATTATACTTTTATCACTTTATATTACCTCATGAGATTTGTCAGACTGTAAAGGGTGACATTACATTTTTACATCAGGTATCTTTTCCAGAATAGGGGAACAGGAGGTGGGAAGAGAGAGAGAATTATCTTTCTGACACTGATATTTGAAAGGTGATTTTAAAATATATATGCACAATTTCATTAGTGTGAGCTGAAACTTCCAAAATAAGGTACATGGACATAATTAAATTCTTTTTATAAAGATATGAAGTCCTTATTGTCAAATATTTTAAACTGTCATTGACAGTGCAGACAGCTGTTTAGTAATTCAAAGAGGACGCTGCTCTGTGAATGTCACATCAGGATATCGACATTTTTCTGGTGGCTTAGATATTCCCAAACTTCGTATTCAACATCACGATGAGGTATTGTCTACAAAAAACAGTCTACAGATTAGAAAGGATACTTGGATTTAAATGCAACTGACATAAAGAATGCTCAGATATTTTTGTATTTCTGTATTATAATGGAAAACAGTGCTTTTCCTTACCAAAATTTGGGAAAAATCTGCTTTGAATTCTACATGAGAGATCAAACATATCAGCCCAAGCTAAAGAAAGGTGCCAATTCACACTGCGCTTCAGCACCATGAGGAGTACTGCTGTCTCTCTGAACTGCACACACCCAAAACAGGAGGGTGCCTTTGGTTTTTTTGGGAACCTTGCTGTACCTCCCCTGAGATGTCTGTAGCCAGTTAAAAAAAAAGAAAAAGGTACATGGCTCTTCATCTGAAGTTCTATGTGTGCACTGTGGTAAAACTTTCCATTCTTAAATCTTTTTAATAGAGTTCAAAAACTCATATTTATTTTAAGTTAAGTGTATTTAAAGAAAGATAATATGGACAACAGCAGACTAAAACCAGGTACTGAACTTATTTGACAGTAACCAAAAAACTACATACACACGAGTGTTTAATTGTCCTTTGGGCCAAAAGGTCTTCACTTCAGAACATATTTGAAATAGGTGATGCCATCTAAGACCGAGTTGACTAGCCCTTCCTGGTAGCATGTATTTTGAAGATAGAAAAAACTGTTCTGCAATACCCCTAATTTTACTTCTCCTTCTTGTCTAGCTAAATGAGCTATGGAACAAATCTCTAAGGAAAGGAGTGTATAAAGCAGAAAGAAAAGAATGAAAATTAGAACAACATGCAGAGTAGAGAAATATCTTCTATTCAAGAATTAAGTGTGAATTTAAAAAGAAAACCCAACAAACTATCAACACATCACCAACTTTTATCAGCACAGTACACATTACACAGCTATACAAACTATATTTTACATTTGATGCCTTTTGTTTACTTGAAAGCAACATTGTTAAGCTTGAGCTACAACTACATATGAAAAAAGTGATTTTCAAAGATGGAGGTGTTACTGAGCTGGTTTATACTATCTTCAATAATACCAGGTGATGACAAGTGAAAGTGAGTTGTTAATTTGTGAATTTCAATCTTATATCCTTTTGCTCACAATAACGAATCTAATTAAATACATTTTATGATTTTTTCTTAAGTTACATGTGAATGAAACATCCATCTCTATTAGTATTAGAATATTAAAACTCTTTGCAAATCAATGTCTGTGGCCAAAATAATGTTTAAACTCTGTGCAACAATCAAAGCTATAGCTGTAGGTATTATAGGTTCTGTCAGTCTTCTACTGCCAGAACCTAGTTCTGCTGTAACAAAACCATTATGTTCTGCACTAGAAAAATACAATAGCTTGCTGAGTTATGAAATGTCAATTTCTCCAGATGAAATAATTCACACACTGTAATTCAATAAACGCTAATTCCTGTATCATCATTGCCAGTAGCAATCTCTTGCTACTTCATGAAGTTTACCACATAAGCTTTCAAATAATTAACTAACTCCTCTGAAAACTATTTTGTAACGTGACTTTCTGAAAAAGAGATGAAAAAAAAAATCCCTCTTTTGGTTATTTGGTTATTTCAAACTCAGATTTAAGTATCTGTTAAGCAGAAAAATTCAGTAGAGAAATACCATCTATGTCTACAGAGCTGAAAGGTGCAAATTTTAACCTTGGGGTTAAGGAGATTATGAATCTGGGTTTCCCATATCCCAGATAAATCACTGAAATGCAACAAAAATGTAAATCAGTATCGCATCTGCCTTAATGGCTGTTTCTTAAAATACTTACTTCGTTCTTTCAAGGAACACGCACAGCTGCTTGTCCTCAGTAAGACACTACACGTTCCACATGCTGCATGAGAGAAGCCACAAAATGCTTCTCAGGAATAACAATTCAAACACATCTCCATGCTGAGCATTTCCTGACTGCACGTCTCCCTGCACAGTGTGTAGGTATTCTGGTGCCTTACTCTGAGACAGGCTGCAGAAACCAGTCAGGGATACAAAATTACTTATTCTAGTCTCTGTGATTTGTTTTAGGAGATACAGTGTCTCCTAAAGGCACACTCTCTGCAAGGCAGACAGTAGATTTTTCTACAAATATGAAAATATGGAAGTTTATTTCACCCCTCCAGCCTGTTAGTGCCTGCCTGTTAATTGAAACTGTATTTTACCAGATAACACCTAAACAGTGCACATCACAGTGATAACTGGAATAATCAAAAATGTATTTTTAGTAAAGTTTCAAAGGTTATGATAATAATTAAACAATGTATTAAATCTGAAACTCTATGCTCAATTAACCATTCACTATGCAGTTTAATCCTTAAAGAAAACACACCTAGATCAAATCCAAGATATGAAAATTTTCCCTGTTAACATCTGGGATGAGATTTACTGAAAAACATTCACCCAAACCATACTATGCAACCAAAGCAGTTGCTTTGAAACCTTTAGGTATTTCCCAGAAATTACTGCAACAGAAATTCCACAATGAAAACCTTTTTTGGTCATGCTAATGCCACATAGCTAGTATTTATTTTGGATTAACTTGTTTAGAAGTTGTTATTTCTGCACTGTACAAGTGCTGTTTCTGTCATTCATAAAGACCAAGGTTGACTGAAACATAATGAAAAATTAAATAATTTGGAAGAAAGAAGCAAACAGCATCTATGATCAGAAGATCACTGATGTAAAAGATGATGCAGCAAGGGTAAGGTATGAGGATTTAGAGCTCCACAACTTTCCTGGTCAGGGCAACTGCCATTAAAGAAAAATGCTCTCAGAAGAAAGGTAAAGACAACTGCATGAAGTTTCAGCATGTTTTTAAAATGTTTAGGAAGCTTATACAAGCCAAGACAACAGAGATTAAATGCCAGTCCAGAAGTTAACCTAACCTTTATGCTGAAGTGTGAAAATACACATATTTTCACTTTTCTTTACTAGTTCATGGCAATATGTGGCAAAACCAAGCATGTTATCAGTTCTAAGACAGGAAGACTGCAAAAGACATGAAACATTTTGAGGTTCAGACAATAATGCTAATATTGATTGTTCCTAATTCTCACATAATAAAGAGCTTCAACTTCCTTATAATAAGTCAATGGACAAATTGAAGTGGTTTCTTTCAAGAAGACTTATGTGATTCTTAATGTAATTTAAAGGTCAAAATTCCCTAGATTTTTGGGGTTTGTCCCATTCCACCTGTGATAACTTTTCACCAGCTCTATGCAATTACAAGTATTCTTCAACGACAGTCAAAATTATGTTGTTCAACCAGTATTAACATTTTTTCCCCACTTACATTATGTATAAGTTCCATTCTTAACCTTCAGGTACAATTGCAATTATCACAACACCAATGAGACAAAATAAAAACAGCCTACGGTATCACTCAAGCAAGAATCACCACAAAATAACAGAGTAGATAGCTAAGCACCTTCCAAACCAAAAACCCTTATATGAACACTTGGAGTGACAATTCAGTCAAACATTAAAACTGCTAGATAAGATCTATGTGAACTATGTCAATAGGAGGGGTAGTAGTGTTTGTATTAATCGCAATTTATGCAAAGAAAATATAACACTCTTGATAGCTATTTCAACATTTCTGGTGATATGATTTTTTAAAGGGCTATTCCTTTTATACTTTTGAGATTTCTTATTATATCAAAACTTTACACTGGATCTACTTGGCCTCTTTTTGCTTTTGAGGTTCTTCTCAGTCAACGTGCTCAGGCTGCTTGCTGCAGCCATGAGTATAGTTTATACTGATGCTTCTCGAGTTGGGCTGAGCCAAAGCCCACACCAACATCCATTTCAGACTTAACTCGTTTAAGGGTTTCTTATCTCAAAGACATCGCATGTCTGAGTCATTTACACTCTTTAAAGAAGATCTGCAACTCTTCTATTCTGTTTAGAAAGAAGACTAATACCACATAAAATTTTAGAAACAAATTTTGGAAAAATAATTTGCCATTGCCCGTAATTCAGTGTGATCACAGTTCTCCGAGCGCATGTGAATGATTTCTACAACAGAAGACATACTTCTGAGGCAAGAAGGTAAAACAGACCTCCAATCTGTATGAATATTTAATTGTACAACACTATGCCAGATTTTTCATAAATTAACTGAATCATCTGGCTACTTGTAAGATAAACTCTTTCACCTTTGTAGAAAGTTCAAAACTCTACCGCGACTGCTATTCATGCTTTTCTCTGTTACAAGATTATGCTTGCCAAGAACATCCACATTCATCTGTCACACTGTACACATAAAACATGTTCTCTTTCTGAAACTCAAGTGTTCTTGCATTACATCTAAAGTGGGGCTATGTCAGTCAAGGTAAGACTGAGACTTTAGCTGTAAAACTATAAAAATACAAATACAGGAGACACATTCTAATCTTCAAAAGAATTCAGAAGAAATAGAAGATTTGTTGTAAATAAAATTTATGCACTACACAAAAGGGTATTAAAACTCATAAAGGTGGTTATTTTCTAAGTGTTCTGCAAAGCTTATCAAATGAAATTGACCTCATCCGTACCTGACAGCAGAATTTCCAACACTTTTAAGTTGCAAAACACTGACTCATGAGAAGGGGAGTAAAACTTCCTCTCTTTCTTACTTCTTCTCCTCCCCCACTTAGCTGCTGTTGCTGCATGTGAACTTTTTGCTATTGTCTTGTATTACTTCTCACCTAGATGGTCCTTAAAATCTACAGGAAATAATACAGAAATTTCAGAGGATGCAGCAATTTAGTAGTTAAGAAATTCCATTTTTTCCAAATAGCTTGGTTATAGAAAGGAATAATACAGAAGAAAAAAAAATAGAAAGATAGAAAGAGTGCATTCTTGCATTTAAATCCTATTTTGCATGGACACCTGTCAAACAGGCTTCTAGGAGTCAGGGAGTCATTAATCTGATTTATGTCTTCTAAGAAGGGGCTTATGCTCCTCTCATTTGTTCCACACTAGCAGCTAGTAAGTAGCAAACGAAATCACAGGATACCAGTTCAGTTTTGTCTAAGATGGGTAATTTGTTAGACTACAATTCTTCTGTAAAGAGTTATTTATATCTCACAATCCAGTGGGTTGACATCTGGGGTTGGCAACACCTGGCAGTGCACTTAATGAGTTCACCATTGTTCCCACCAGAACTGCTGACTTCTGTAATGGCAACGTTACATTTACTGTAGGAAAAACAAAGTACAAACCTGAATGCAATGAATTAAAAAGGTCAGTGAAATAAATGTTACTTCTTGTGCTAATACAGATAGTCTGTAAATGGTAAAGAGAAAGGAAAACAAAACTTTTCCTACATGAATTTTCACTATGTTCACAAGAATATGTATTTCATAACATTTTCTATCATTTAAAAAAAGTACTTTCCTGTCATGAACTTTTTAAACAGTTAATAAATCATAGTCAAATTAACTTAAGAGAGTTATTTATCCTCTCTTTAAACATTACTTGACCTTTATATTCATGGTCAGCAAACATTTGAAAATAATTCTATTGTTTGACTGAAAGCTTGAGGGTTGAAAAACAAATGGGAAACAAGATTTGCACATTAGCTGTAGGCTTCCTGGAATATGTGCTCATGCCAAAGGATACTGTCATCCTAAACTGAGTCAAGGCTTTCTTTGAAGGGTACAAGAATTACTGACAAGCCTCATTGAAAGCAGCTTAGCAAAAGTATAAGCGAGGACTTATAGGCACTGGTTTCACTGTCTTTAGGGATCAGGCTCTTATGCTTCTACAAGTGTTTCTGGGCCTGCCATCAGCACTGATGCCTTCTGTACCTACTGAGGAAGGTAACAGCAGCTGAGGACTTTTTCTCCCAGAAAACACATCATTTTATAGTGTTTTGTGCATATTTGACTCAAATATTACTAAGAAAATATTCTTTTAAAAGACCTATCTCATGTAAGTGACACTCTTTCCTGTTTTTTAGAAATCTAAAGATATTTATGTAAAATAATTAGTGCGGTCATAAGTGATGGAGTTTGTTCAAAAGGATTATCTGCTTTGCCCCAAATGGCTTGTAAAATGTATCAGCAAACGATAGCCATGATAATTCCCCCACTCCCTACATCTACAGCATTTTAGCTATGATGATAATTTTTTCCCCAAACCACAGAAAATAGCAATAACCCTATCAATGGCTTCCTACCATTATCTAATATATTCTAATATATTCTAAGAAATATTAAACAGTAGAATTGAACCTACAATTTGCAAAAATTAGAAAAAAAGTAGAATTTGATCTACCATCCCAAAACCATTTTTCTTGTATTTATGAATTCTTCTGGACCATCACTAGCGTGCCATAAATATTTTACTGATTGCGTGTACATTATTCAAAACTAATATTTTCATTAAAAACTGAACATGAGAACAAATCCCTATTTTATGATGTGTTTTGACAGCTCTAAATCCCACTCAAGATGGACAGCATGTCTGGAGGCTCACACATCAAAAGGAAAACAACATTCTCCATTTAGGAATTAAACATAATATATCTATCTTTATGGCAGCAGCAATATACATTTTAGAAATCTCACAGGAAAAAAGAAAAGAAAAGCAAATAAATAACAAAGATTATGACACAAATAAGTTATCTTTGAAATATCTTTACTGAAATTTAAGTGCTGTGATTAAAGTTTTGATGCTTTCCCATTGTTGAAGTTTAGCATGAGTATATTCTGTAATGTAACATTGATAAATATAAAATAGAATTATATTTTTATGTATTAACATTTAAAGATATCAACAGCCTTGTTTGACACTGGAATTTTAAATAAAATCAGAATTCATAATCAAGGACATTTTCAAAGTCAGTTTAAAACTATAATTTCCCACCATCATTTTACATTACAGAATGGAATATTCATTTGAAGAAACTAAATATAGGATATCTCTTTATTCTTTCTCATTCTAAGGCTATCTTTGGTATCAAAAATGCTCAATTTACCCATAATTATCTTTTCACACAGTGTTCCCAGATGTAGAACTCCCAAAATGCAATTCTACTCATCTGCACCGTGGTTGTGAGGAAATTTGAAGGATATTAGAGATTATGGAATACATTCTGTACTTTTTATTGAAGTATCTTATGAAAACGTGTACACTGTGATTTAGCACTTAAGCAGATTACCTCAAAGACAACATCAAGTTTTTCACCAATGAAAAAAAGGAAACCATTGTGATTGATGGTATTGGAATTTGCTATCATTGGATAGTTTTTTCTATCTTCACACTCTTCTTAGTCTCTTAGGAGGGACAAACACTCTATAAAACCATGACAGCCAATAATGGCTTTAGATTTATGGCACATTTCATACTAAAAATCTACTCAGATTTCTGTAAAAAAGAATAAGAGACATAGTATCATGTAAATGGCAAAACATGCAAAACCAAACAACAAAAAAACCCCATAAGTAAGTTTACATAAGAACCACCCACAAGTTAATGTTACTAATGGACATGCAATTGATGTTGCACTGCATCTAAGCTATGATTATATCTCCCTTTAATATCCTTGGCCTATAAAATCAATGTAAAATTCAAGTGCACTAATTTAAATACTTTTTTTCATTAGTTTTTGCATATTTTAATTAGATCTAATATTTGAAATGGCTTCATTGAAGTAAATAAATGAGAGAAATATTACTATTCCATCAGATTTTCCTGAGCTATCATGGAATAATCTACAGGATTCCTACACAGGTACTGTGCTGCTTCATCTGAAGAAAATTTTGTTAAAGATTGTAGAACTTATTAAGTGCCATAATATGTAAGCTTATTCAGTAAATGCAGATAAATAAGAAAAGCCTTTACAAATGGAAAAAATACATGACAAAAGGCAGACTGTTGCTGTTCAAAAGGATGAATTAGGATAGTCAGAAAGTCAGTCATCTGGACTTTACATGTCAATAGCTGAATATGAATGATTAGCAAGAGAAAGACACCTAATTTAGTGTGCTTCATTTTACAAGCCAGACATGGCAGAGGAAAGATTTACCTCATTATTAAAAGAAAACTAGTTAGAGCCTATTAATCATAGAAAAGTACAGATTAAGTTACTATATATATATATATATATATATATATTAACAGACAAAAATGTTTAATGAATTTTTACTTTATCGATGGAAAAGTAAAAGCAGTGCTGAAGTATGGCCCAGAAAATTAAAAATCTTAAAAAAATTAATTGCAGAAATTAATAAAAACTGAATAATGAGCGACATCCTTGCACATTTGACATAGATTTGTGTTTAACACCTGGCCTGTAAGGTAAGACCCTCCTTTACATGACATACAGGCTACGAATTATGTGGAAGTCTTTAAGTTATCACCTCATTGCCTTTCTTTATATTTGAATAACTGTAATAAATAATTTCACCTTAAGGTGAAAATGCAAAAGAAATGCAGATTACTTTTAATTAACACACACAACATTTTTGCCTCAGAAGTTAAAATAAAAATAAAAAACTAATCAATTCAAAAACCTGAGGCCATTGCTTTCTTCCATATTTTCCTGAGCAATGTTCTCTTTTACGTGTTCAATTGCAGAGTTTGTGTGTACAATTCAAATGCATGCTTTGGATACTATATTCCTAAAAGAAAATCAATTACAAGCACTGCTTTGTGCAAAAAAAAAATCAAAAGAGAAATTTCATCAATTTTTCCTCATATTCATGTAATATATATGTATATCTCTGTCAAAAGGCCAGCATTTGCATGTGTACTATAAGACAAATGAGACAAAAAATAAAATTCCATTCAGCATAGAACTTTCTACTGCAAACACCACTGCTCACATACAAAATGTCCTAGTTTTCTGCATTCACCGATTTCTATGAAATTTGCTGCAATTGATTTTAGGAAGAAAGGATTTTCTGTACATATCAGTAGCCCAGGCAATTAATAAAACCAGCACACATCCACTACAAAGTGTATATACAGTGGACTAACAATGTCTTGGTAAGGGTAAGGAGCAAAGTAGGAACAGCCGCACTCCCTAAATGCTTAGAAAATAACATTGACACATTGGGTATTAGAAACCAAGCTGCCTCTTTTCACATGGTGGTCTAAACTATGAAGGAGAAAAGGGAACACAGATTTTCTCTTTTAATACTGACACTTTCAAACTAGGTTTAATGATTTGATTAGCTTTTGTTCAAGGTAATCTATCCTCAGTTTAGAGGAAGTTTTGTCTGGATTTCATTGGATTCTATTTGAGGCTTACAGCAGGATATGAGTAGGTCTTCACTTTTGCTGCAAGTCCTAACAGTTCATTACTGACACCATTTGTTTCATCTCAGTATCATCAGGATTATTCCTCCAAACTGGGTTGAAATGGTTAACCATTTATTCTCAAAACATTCTTTTCAAATAAGATATGAACACTCAGCTAAAAGAATGGAAGAAATTAAAAAATTACATTTCGTAGTTATCCTAATGTATAATTAATGATCAAAAAACCTTCTTTTATGGGGGTTGTAATTAACTCTCAGAAAACTGCAGATGTCCATGTGGTCCCATGTTAAAGGGGAAAGAGAAGAGATAGGAAAGGTTCAACAGACACACAAACAGAAACAAATATAATACAGTAAGATGCATTTTGTAGAGCTCTACTTACAGTTTTCTTATTCCACCCCTCACCCCAATTACTAGTGAATTTATAGCTGGAAGTCAAGAAAATGTAGCATCTGCACATTTTGCACAATTAGCAGTGTTATGTTATAGATAAAGAGAGGCATTTGCACATATCCCAAAAAGCCTTCGTCACAAAAAGAATGACTGCAGCATGCCAGAAGAAAATACTGCTCTAACATTGTATGGATATAAAATATAACCCCTACACACTGACTTAGTCACCACTTGAAAATACAAATGTTTGTATCTTATTATTCGTGGTAACCTTAATCTTAGTGAAACTCTGTCTTTGGTTTGCTACCGAAGACCTGCGAGAAGTGACTGATCTTGCACTGCCATCTCAATATTGTTCACACACTCAGCAGTCACTTTGTTGTTTTCAAAATGTGTTTCTATGTTGATAGTTTTAAGGTGAAGCAGTATTTCAGAGATTCTACTCACATCTTGAATGACTGTATATTTAAGTTGCTTTTTTTTCTAAGAGCTTTCTTGGAGAAATAAAAGCAGGAGCACTTGGAGAATTTGTACTCTTTATGCACAGAGTAAATCATTTAAATTATACATGCTCTCTATGGAAAACAGGACATATTTAGACCTAAGGCATTAGAAAAGAAAAATAGGTACTTTAGATTTATATCCTCAATAGAAGATACTTTGAAATTTTCAGGCAGAATATACTGCAATGTCTAATATTATATTACTGTTTCCTGTCAATGACTACACAGATTATTCAGTCTGCCCAGAATGAAATACTGAATGTAAGATCATTTCCCCAGGAGAAAGATAAAAAGCAGCTAACTTTCAACTCTGCTCCCCATTCACTCTGAAAGTTACTTTGTCTCTTACCTTGACATACTTTACCTTTTACCATTTACTAAATTGCTTCTGTCTTACCTAACAGCTACCTTGTGCTAGGAGAGAGGAGTGAGCATTTTCTTGAAATATCCACACCAAAATTTCACACTTGAGTCCAGACTCTAACTGGCCATCAGGACTATATGCTGGTACCTTTCCAGTCTCCTACATGTGCATACTGCCCCATTTGCAGAACAGAGCCTTGAGTAGGCCTGGATTGCATACACCTGTCCTGGTTTCGACTAGGATAGAATTTATTCCTTTGCTTAGAAGCTAGTAGTAGTAGTTTCATGTAGCTAGTACATGCTGTGTTTGGGATTCAATAAGAGAATGTCAATAATCCACAAATATTCTGGTTATTGTTAAGCAGTGCATGCCCTAAGTCTAGGACTTTTCCATTTCCCTGCAGTATTGGGATAACTGACCTGAACTGGTCAAAGGAATATTCTGTTCCACAGAATGCCATGCCCAGGCTGTAAACTGCGCTCACATGGGCTGGTCACAGCTTGATGACAGCCTGGACACCAGCCAGTGGGTGGTGAACAACTGTATTGAGAATCCCTTGCTTTTTTGTCGTTTTTTGTCTTTTCTCTCTTTTTTCCTCTCCTTTTTTATTATTGGTAGTAGTAGTAGTAGTAGTAGTAGTAGTAGTAGTAGTAATACTAGTACCAGTATAAATGATGAAACTGTTTTTATCTCAATCCAGAAATTATAGGATTTTTATCCCCGATTCACCTCCCCATCCCACTGGGGGTGTGGGGTGTCACACATGCTGATGTGCTAGTCAGCAACCAGCTGTGTGGTATTTAGCCACTGTCTAGGGTTGAACCCTGACAATACTGTATATGTATATATATATTTATCCCAGATATACATTGCAACTGCTTTGGGAGTAAACCTGAAGCACTCATGTGGAGTATTTCTCTAAGTTTGTATTAAGTGGGAGAGGATTGTACTGACTTCCTCAGGCAGAAAGATTCATGCAATCAGAAATGTTCATGCAATATCCATAAGCAATAGTTCATTATTAGAGAATGAATAACACGTAATTCCTCCATTTGTATTACATGATGCCAGAAGGGAAACTGTAGATTTTGCAAAACCATTGAAGAACAGCAAATTAACAAGAGCTTTCTGCATATGCAAACCTTGACTTTGTATAACTGCCATGACTATCCTTGATTTCAGTCTGAAGGAGAGCCACAGACTGAATTACACACTGCAGTATTAGTCATGATACATTTAGCTTCTTTGTCATCTACGTTTTTTCTACAGACAAACAGTTGTGGGGTTCATGGATAAGATTAAACTCTAACAGTTTACAAAAATTTTTTTCCTCCAAATTTACTGCAAACAATGATTATTTTGTCTCTCAGCCAACTATAATTATGATACTGTTCTCTGATCTGTGGATTTCTATAACATGCATTGTTATTTAGAGTGAAAGTAATAAAAATTTGAAATTACAACTTTTTGTATGCAGTCTCATGAAAGTATTTTCATGGAGCTTTTGTGATGCCTTGATGTATTCTTTGATACATAAAATACCTCAGTGAAAGGAACTACTGTCAGTCCAGTGCAAGATAGCAACTGTTGAGAAAGTTTCAAAAATAGAACTGTGTTGGATTCCTCATGTAATATGTATCCCTGCCACCCCTTTTCATCTGCCTTCTTAATTCAATACTTGGTCAAGAGCTTTTAAGTATTTTGATACCATGTTCTAGTAGCAATAAATATCTAGATAGAGGAGAAGAGTAATAGCAGGGAGATATCAGCAACAACATAACTTTTGAACTCAAAGCTATCATTTTTGGTGCTTATTGCTGTATTACCATTTTGGTCTGATTTAGCCTGAATCTAACACTTCCTTTTTTCATTACTTATTTTGAGAACAGCAAGAAAACTTTTCTGAGCCCTTTATATACTCAATCTTCATTACTTCAGTAACAGAATCATGAAGTTTCTTATCAGTCATGGATATCTAGATATAGATAAGTTAATGTAGAATTTCACTGGTAGCTTCATTTCATGTAGTCAGGATATCAAATTATTTTTTAAGGGTAAGGTAAATTTTAAGGGCAATGAAAAAAGTATTGAAATCCAAGTCTTCTTTATGTCTGAAGACAAAAGAATTATTGTTGTCTTCCTTAAGAAGTTATTTTTTGATGGCTTTATTACATAATTTACATTTTACATTATTTATTACATCATTACATTCCCTTATCCCAACAGAGCAAATGAACACCCAGATAACTAAGAAAAATACCAAATATAAAATCCAAAGGGTTATATATAGCTTTCAAAAAAAAGGTTTGAGTGAAAAGGCAGTACAGTAGTAAAATCTGCCCCCATGTTTTTATATTACTTCAGGGAGGAAGAAAAAACAACTGTTTAGAGAAAAATACTAATTCTGTTCACAAAGTATGGAGCATTCTTCACATTAAGGCATGTTGCTGAAAAGAGAAAACAAACTTGCTGTAAGAAAAAAAATATGATATAAAATTTTAAATGTAGAAACTTAATCACATCTAATAGTTCAAATTACTTACACTTAAACTATATATTTTTTAACCTATCTGGGACTGTGGTGAATTTCAATCAATGTAAGTAGCCTGTGGTCAAAGAGAGCTTTTATCTTTTATAGACTCTTGCTAAACTGCAGACTTTCCTGTTGCATCCTGACCTGCAGATTGAGTGCTTTGCCTTTATCACTTTCAGATTGGATTACTCACTGAACCCTGCACAGGTCTGCCTACAAAGCTCTTCTGCCACCAAAGTGCAGAGGCAGGATTTATGTCTTTGTACAATGAAAAAAAAACTGCCTACAACCCTTGAACTGATAAGAAGGAGTTAAATATTAGATTTAATTAGCTCCTCATTTAGGGTGTTGCAGCAGACCTGGAAATATCAGCCTTACAAAATCTTTTATTATTTTCTTATTTTTTGAAGTTGATTAACACATGAATTCTGATCTAACTCCAGAAATAAATACAGCAAGCAATCTCCAGACTTTGGTTTGGAATATCCCATTGATTTGTAATCTTCTTTCATTTGATAGTTACTCCAGTTTTAGAAGGAATTTGGTTTTACATTTATATGACACCATTTCTCAGTTTAAAATAGAAACACTACTTTAGAACTGAAATCAGTGGATTCCCACCAACAGTTTCAAGATAGTGAAACCTGTTAATTTATCTAATAACTCTGGAATGTCTGACAAAAATGTATCCTAGTGAAAAACACTGAAAAACAAACTTAGAAATTGGATTGAAGTAAATATTAGAACAGTAAATGCCGTGCCCAAATTAATAGTTGCCACTCTGTAGCATTTCTGATTTGTAGCAATTCATGAAGTCCAGTGTGGTTACACGGACCTACAGAACATACCAGCTGTAGGGCTGACCGGGGCTGAAGGTTCGTGAACTTTAAGTCATGCAACGGAAAAATTGGAATCGTGACACTGGAGCAGCTTTCCATTTTTCTCTAACTGAGGAGTGATTATGGAACACTAGTGTCACTGTTTGCCATGCTGAAATGACTACGCAGACACGGAACTTGAGAGAAAGATCAGCAGGGGTGGAAAAGCCCTGATTTGTTTATTTCATCCTATTAAAAAATATTATATATACTTTTAGAAAGGTGACCATGGATTGGAGGGTGGAATTCCCACCTCTCAACTACATTGATCAAACAGACTGTCTGTCATTCAACACATTCCTCTCCTCAAGAAGAATGCAAAAACAACGACAGTATTTGCAAAAACAATCTCTTGTTTACATGAACCGAACGTGAGAAGTAAGAGCTTCTACTTTAGTATGAATGCTCAAAAAACTTTAAAAACTCATGGTGATACACCATGACTTACATAATGACTAATTAGTACACCAAAATTAATTAAGAAATAAGAACAAAAGTAATGAGAAGAACAATAAAACAGGTTATAGCTCCAAAGACTTAAACTGTTTAGGCAGCTGGATGAAATTCAAGCTGTTTCTCAATTTACAACTGCACAAAATGTGTGCCTATGTGTGCATAAGCTTTAGGAAGCTGCATTTTATAAGAAGTTATTCTGATGCACTTTATAGTTTTAAATAATCTGATAGTTTTAAAACACTAAAACTGAAGCATAAAATTTTGATAACTGCTGTGTCTTACACAGGCAAGAAACAGGAAAAAAAGTGGTTTTAATGAGGACATAAAGATAACATGAATCTATCTTTAAGTTTATGACTGATCTGCTCTGGAAAACAAACTTGAACCTTTGGATATGAAATGTAAGTGATAAACATTTGAAAATAGGGAGGGAAAAAACCCCACCAAACCAGCATGACAAATTCATATTAATTTCTCAACACAGCAAAGGACATTAAAGCTTCAAAATGAATACAATAACTACCAAAAGGCAAACAATTCAGACCATGACCGGATTTCTGCTGAAGGCATAAAATAGTCAGAAAACAGAGAACTGGAAAAGTTAATATTTGCAATGATATAATGAAAACAGGTACCCCATTTGGTTTAAATGTCTGTCCAGACACAGGTTTTATTCAAAGAACTTAGTCTTTAAAGAAGGTGGCAATGAATTTAAGTGAAGAAGTGCTGTAGAATATTTGCTATGGAAAAGTGTAAAAACATACAGCTACTCTAGGTTTTAATTTCGTCTAGAAGAGCTGAGTTTTTTCAAGCTTTTAAATTATAAAAAATTCTTTTGGATTTTCATGATAGTGCAATTGTGTTTGATGCTTGGAAAAAGCTGGTAGTCCTACAAAAAGGAAAATATGGTGATGTAGGTTGTTAGCAAAGGGGTGTTTTTTAATCTCTAGGGTTTCTTACCATCCTCCTTAGCAAGATATGCATGGTCTATACATAGCAAATATTAATTTTGGAATTTTTCATAGAATTCCATTTGTCATGTGCTTGGCTCCTGACTTTTTCACTGGAATTTATATTTTTGACGAAATCTCAAAGTTTTGATCTGAAGGAAAAGTGAGTCACAGTGACCATAGGCTTTGGACAGCCTTGTGGGGGAAAAAAACAAAAACAAACAACAAAACAATAAAAAGCCATTAGAATAAAATTAAGCTAACAAAATAATTAGTTGCATTTTCTGAAATTTAAAGGAAGTCATTCAAAGTGCAAAATATATTTGTAGGATGAAATAGAAAGAGACTTTGTTGAAAGATGAATAAATAAAGACTGGCAAGGATATGAAATATCTAATTGTAGGATGGTGAAATACCCAGAAAATAATGTGTCTAAACAACTTTCTTGAACAGCAAGCCCAGGGGCACTGCTGTATAAAATCCAAGAGACTTCCTTCTTAATAAATATCTTGAGCAACACAGATATTAATTAAAAAAGATATGCTTCCAGGCAATAAGAATAGAACAATCTTTTAAGCAAAATGCTACTAGCAAGGTAGCCTTAAAATATAGCACAGAATATAAAGGCAAGTGCCTTCATGAGAAGTGCAAGAGCAGAGGGTTCGGGCACTGACCCATTTGTCAGTGGTCTAAGCCCTTGAGTCAAAGCCTACAATGTCAAATTTACGAGGTTACTCTGGCCTTTGTTCACAAATACAAACATTTCATATCTTTATTTACGGCAGGCATAAACTATTTGTTTTGATTGCCCCAAAGCGCCTGACAACTCCCCTAGTCTTTTGAGAGAAAAGAGAATTATTTGTCTGTTACAAATGTATCTTGAAAAAGAGATGAAGTGCAAGCTTTCTATCACTTAGACTGTGATTAACTTGCTTACAGCAGATTTTGTGTTGCATTTAATTTGCTTAGGGCTGGTTTCTGGCACTGTCAATTAAACTGAATAATACAGAAATACTCAGTTATAGAAATTACATGATTTGTTAGAGCCTCTGCAAATGACAAAATCAGCATGCATAAAATGGTCCTATATTCGTTCTGGTTCCCTCATGGGGGACAACATAATGTAAGGAAACAGAACAGCTCAAAGCTGAGCTAAGTTCCCTTTCTCACTTCTCAGAGGATTTGCTATCTGCATTCACCACCTTACTAAGAGCTGCAAGGTAAGGTAAAGCAAACGCAGATGTCGAAAAGAGATGAGTAACGTGTGATCAGTAACTTGTGCTTTAAAGTACCAGTGGCTTCAGATCTTGGATCCTGATGAGCAGTTATGGTCACCCTTACATATCCTTATATCCTTACTCAGATATGACACATGTTGCAAACATTCAGAAACTTTGATGGCTTTCAAGGAGCTGTTTACATAATCCAAGTGTCTCCAGGCTGCACTTCATTGCACCCAGAATATACAAGAAAGTTTTCAAAGTCTGTGTGGAGATAACTTTACCATCTTTCTAGTGTCCAGGGGTTCTCTGAGAAGGAAAAATCCAAAGCTATGTGCCTAAGAGAAGATTTACAGTCTCTTTCTATTCTTTAGCCTCCAGTTGCATAATATTTGTCTGAAATGGCCTTTGAGAATAAGGCTACTGGAGAAAACCAACTGGTATATTTTTTAAAGAATGTGAGCATTTGAAAGATTACTTTCCTCACACATAGCACACTATTTGCTGAAAAGGTCTTGAACCTCTGTTAAAAATAGTTCATTCTGTCACGAATTTCCAAAGAGAAAAATACCTATTGACTCTGCACAGGGGAGCCTGGAAAACGAGGCACGGTTCTTGGTAGCTCTAAGTAATCTGTAATTGATTCAAGTATATAAACAGTAATTTAATCTTTGCATGAGGAAGGCCTAGAACAACTATATAAGTTGCATTACTAATTCATTAAAAGATTAAAATATCTCATTAAGATTAAATTAAAGCCTGTTAGGGTTCATCAGCACATTTGGACACCAAGCCTTAATCACTGTTACCAATCTGCACATCTCATGCCCCACTAACAAGCCTCACTTGTTAGTGAAAGCTTCTACTAACACAGCTTCAGAGGCAGAGATAGGAGCTGGCTCTCAGCTGGCGGTGGAACCAGGGTGAGGAGGGCACATGCTTTGCTTTTCAATTTATCTGGGATCTTGGCTTATGGGCCAAGCTGTCTTCAAAACAAAGACTGAGATAAACACTTTCTAAAGAGTGAAATAACATTCAGCTACTCTGACAAGAAATACACTGGATTGTTCCAAGCTTTGTGCCTGGTTGAGTAATGAAGAAATACAGCAAGCTGACTGTTAGCATGCCAGAATGTAAAGGCTCCCATATAGAAAACATACTCTTTCTCAATGATGTAAAAAAAGAAATCTTTGTATATATTAAAATGCAAAAATCTGTATAAAATCATCAGAAGTCAAATCCTTTAATTTTGATGATCTCTTTATATAACTATTACCAAATCACATTGTCTCCTTTCTACCTGTACAGGAAAAATTTACAGGGAATGGGTAATGTAGACATACTAGAATAAATAAAGCTGACTGATACATATATACCAGATGAGACAGCACAATAAAGTGAAATTAAATAATACTTTCTTAGAAAATTGATTTCTCAAAAGTTTTGAAGATAGACTGCTTCTGTATTTAGTTGCTTTTAATTCTGAGAAAGTGTAGAAATTTTAGATCCCTTTTGGGACATAAGATCTTGGCTAGAAGCTGCAGAAGAGGTACTGAGCTCTCAACTAAAGAAAACAAATATATGACAAGAGTGTTCACATTTAAACCATCTTCTAAACAAAAGACAAAATTCTCACCAATGTGTGATCTTGCCCATTTTAGAATTAGCACCCTTTGATTTCAGCGTTATTGGCATTTTCTGATTTTATTCGTAGTATGAAGATTTTGGTGCTGCATTTCTCTTTGGCTGCACTTAATTCTATAGCATTCTCCACTTTCACACTGCTATCATTTACCTAACATCTCTCACTCCAAAAATATCATCTCTGGAAATTTTTTATGACCCAAAAAAGAATATCTGGTCATGAAATGAAATAAACTGTACATCACATAATCGAAAAAAAAATGGTGACATTGAGCAGCAATAACTTGAAAGACTTAGTGCACCATTTTATGCCAATTACAGAGAGATATATTAAACTAAATCTGTGCTGTGCAAGCTATGGCACATAAAAGTGTGACTAATCAATTTATGGAGAATTTTCTATATATTGTTACATTTTGTAACCATTTTTTCCCTTCTGTATGCAATAAGAATTTCCATTTCCTCACAAAGGACTCTCTTATCAGTTTCTCCTTTGAGATTCAAAAAGCAGTTATTGACAAAAAGTTTGAAAAGCCAGCAAATATTTTTTTCTGATTTTGTCTTGGTTTTAATTTTTTTTACCTTAAGCTTGAATAGCCATTAAAAAAAAGTAGCCATAAGAAATGAAAAATTAAGCTATGTCCTCAATTATAAGCAACATTAATTCGTCTACATGTGTGTCAAATGTTTTCATAGACCCTGTCACAGAGGATCTTCTACATTTTCACATGTAAGGTACCTCATTTCCTATGTCCAAGTATTTATATAACAGAGTGAAGTTCATGTATTAGGAAATGCGAAAATGCAAAGTGCATTACAGCTAATTTGATGTTTCCTCTGGCTTGAAAGGTGTCATTATTGAATCTTATTATTCTGAAGTCATTGCATCCAACTAAAAAATATCCTCCAGTTTATGTCTATTATCAATATGATAAAAAAGATGAGGTTAAAGGCATATAAGGATGCTTTTTTTGTTGTTCTGTGTTTCTCCTTAACAATATTTTACATTCTTTCATAATTAATATTTCCTGTCAAAAGTAGCCTCTATTATTCAATAAAACATAAAAAAAAGTTGGTGTGCAGACAGTACTATCAATGATGTAGAAAACAAGGTGTTAAGAACACTCCTTTTCTCAGTAGAACCATCTTCTAGTGCTTGAATGAACTAGGCAGTTCATTTTCTAAGACAGACTTTGTTTCTTTGGTGGAAATGCTAATTTTCGCATTTGTATCCACCTGAAGACATCTGCAATATCTCTGATAAAGTCCTAACACACTGTTGGTTTAGTTAAATTTCAGTTTTCCTTTCCACCATGAACTTCCTTGTAGATGGCCAGTTATTTAATTCAATAAAGCAAGCCTAAGTCATATAGTCCCTATACTTTGTTTGTAAAGGTCTTTGCATAGTAAATGAAAAGGTTTTATTATTTGCACTCCCTTCAGTGGAGAAAATGTTCAAGTTAAATAATGCAATTAAAGGTGAGAAGAGAGTAATTTTCTACATACTCTCTCTGGTGATTTTATCAGTAGGAGTCCTAAACCTTTAAACACTTTCACAGTAGCAATCTGTTCATTTATCACTCGGAGGTTTTATTTTAGCTCTCATTACAACCTTCTTCAACACACTTCTAAATGTCATAGGCCTATAGGAGGCCTGACATATACCTAAGATACCAATTCTTAATTCTAACGACTTTAACAAACAGTAGTTACATTGTTTGAAGCCAGTGGGATTCCAAAAGGTTTTGTTTAGAGTTTTATCCTGTGATATCATCAATAAGAAATGTGTATTATTTTTCTTCCAATATAAAATCCACAGCTTTCACAGAAATCAAAATAGAAATCAGAATGTAAGTTATGTTTGCCACCAATAGCTACTTAAACATATTATATAAACTGTTCAAATATAAAATTATTATTTACCAATACACAGATACAAGTCCTATCAGAGGATTGTTATCTGCAGTAGCTTACCTCCATCATTAGAGTGATGCTGGAGGCTGAAAATCTGAATTCCACTGAAAATCTACACAACTTACAGAGCAACTGTGAAAAGTTTTCCATTAAAAACTTTAGATTACTATTTTACCCAAAACCCTTCACATGCAAGCAAATAATTTCCTTATCATTTCATTTCATTATCAATTTTTCAATGGCTGTTTCTACAGACCAGTGCAGTCTATGATTCCATTTTGCTTTTCTTCCATTTTTCTATTTATGACATCTAATTCTAGAAGGCTTCTGGTTTTAGTTTTATTTTTTTTTTTTTTGGGCTTTTGTGGTTTTTTGTGGTTTTTGTTTTGTTTTGTTTTGTCTTTTTTAAAAAAATTAGGACCGTTGATGTTTGCACTACAGAAAATAGGGAATTTCAACAAACAACACTCTAAAATTATTTTAGATAATTAGCCCTGTTATTTATGACAATTCCTTTATAGCAAGTACTAAAATACAATGTGACAAAATAAGAATGAATCATAAATCCCTGGAACAAAAGTCTAGACCTTAAAAAGACTAAGCAGGTAGCCATTAAAGAAAAGGTTCACAGAAGTGCAATGGATTTGAAAATGCCTCAAGTTAACAGCTAAGAGAGATAATTTCTAAAAAAACACCTTATTAGTTCCATAATGGAATCCTGAATTTTAGATTAAGTTAGTTATGAATTTGTACTTCTGTATTAAAATGCTATATGCTTGAGGAGGGAAAAAATAAGTGAATTTCATGAAGAGCAAGAAGTCGGGAAGCTTGTTTCTCCTCCTCCTCTTCATCATCAAATACATTTCTCATATTGTATTTGAAAATCTTAGTAATTTAAAAAAGTATTGTATATCTGTATTAATTTCAGTTGAAAGCAGACTTCTTCAGGAACAGTCTGAAAAGAAAATGACCAGAGAGGCCTATAAAAGATAATTCCTACAGGACAATTTACATATCCTGTGAAATGTCTTAATTTGATTTACATAATTCTGTTTCTTTATAAAATGGATGGAAAAAAAGTGAAAATACACTTCAAGGAAAGTACCAAAATGAGGAAACATGCACACTGAGGAATTCAAAACTACAGGGTGAGTTTTGCCTCCTAATTTATCTCAAATTAAGACAGGTTTCAAGATAAAACATGAGATTTAATTAACATTTACTATTTTTAAGGAAAGTTTTCATTTCTAGTTTCCTTTAAAGCATAAAGAAATTGAAATTATTTGGAAATAAAGAATATATTTCTTTCTTCTGAATAAATTGTCAATATCCTTTTAGGAACCTAAATTCTAAGCTGTGGACATCCATTCATCCATAGTAAATATCCACATTTGAAACCATCCTGACAGTTTTATTCTTGAAATGTACCCACATTCTGGTTAACTCCAGATGTTAATTGAATGTTCTTGTCCCAATCCCTTCCATATTGTGTTACTTTTAATTAAGAGATTACAGCTAGTCCTGCCACGACTCTCCAAAACTAAAATTCCAGCTCCTCTCTGTGTTTTACAGATATTATTCTGAAAAAAAGATTAGCTGACTGATTCTTGCTAAAGTAGCAGACAGGAGCCAAGAAGGAAAAGAACAAAAGGTGAAGAAACCTTCCTTCTTGACCTGTGATCCCGCTGCCATTGTCGGCACAAAATATTGCAGGATGCAAGAACCGGCTGAGTTCTGAGCTCATGAGGAGCCTGGAGGTCGTGCCATTCAGGAAAGATTGATCTCCCAGGGTCATCCAACTCCCACAACTCAGATGCCTGTGGAAGCTGAGAGGTCTTCCCTGTCAGAGTAGCAAGATATTGCCGAGTTTGTAGGTGAAATCTTGCAATTATGAAACTGCTGTCTCTCAGGTGAAGGAAGGTTTTTGGAACTAAATGCTAGATGTGATGCAGGACTCTGTATCTCAGTGCTCCCACTGAGCTCAGCAAGATCTTGCTTCAGTTGAGCTGTAGTTATTTATAGGGTCAATTTTTTCCCCAGTTTTTCTTTCCCTTTGAGCACTGTATGGAGAAAAAAAAATTAAATACTGGACATTTATCTTGCCTTTGTCTTCTGTAAAAAAGGAAAATTAGCTTTTTAGACTAGTTAATATTGTTTTAATCTGCAAACACTTTTTTGGAATCAAGATAAGAAAAGCGCAACCCATGCAAGCCTATTCTCAAAGCAGAGTTGAAAGAATGATTCAAAAGTTGTCACCTCCTTCACCTCTTCATTTTAGACTCAGGTAGTTGTCTTGGAAACCAGGCTTTTAAGCTATACTGATAAATACTATGGGTAGGTGGTGCATCTACTCTCTCCATGCACCAAGGCCACTAGAGAAGATCTGAAAGTCCCTCAGAGACTCTTGCACAATCATGGTGCTTGTTCCAATGGAAGCATCAGTGCTGAGAGCTATTAAAGACAAGACATACATTTCTCCTTTTCTTCCTGCTACCAGGTCGTAAAAGGGCCAGACTCTTAACAGGGCATATCGAAAGTTGTATATCAAGATGTATACCTTTAAAGATATGTATAAACATAAATATAAAACAATTAAACATCTTGGTAATGTCTATACCATGCTTCTACTGCAACTTTTCAATGGCTGTCTCTACAGACATGTGCAGTCTATGTTTTCATTTGGCTTTTGTGACCTCTATATTGAGTCTTTATTAAAGAATCCTATTTTATGTTTTGGTGTCTTCATTTTCATGTGACTTCCCTCCTGAACTAAAAGTATGCAAGATCTAAGTTGCTTTGATGAAGAGTAGTCATGAGTCACACTTTCAGCCATGAGAGAGACTGTGAGTCTATTCTGAATAAACCCAATGTTTTTCTGTTATAAAATAAGCAACATACTTGTGTCTCTAACATTTTCATGTATGACAGGTTTCATACTGCACACTCCATGAGGCTAAATGTTACCTGTGCAGGGAGAGAAATACTAAATTAATGTCTCTAAATTAACTTACACCAAAATTTACCAGAAAAAAAATTTAAAGTATTAGCAAAATTAGGAGTACTTTTCCCTGGCAGGCGATTCTTCTGAACACAATTTTCTTGGTAGAAGTAGCAAAGGAAGTGAGGTCAGATAATTTTGTCATCTGTATTTCCACTGAGTGAGGCAAAGGACTGCAAATATTTTCTCACAGTTATAGCTGAAGCAAAACCAATACATTTCAATGATATTATTAATAGTTTTTTTTTTTCTTGGACACTTGATTATGGCAAGCTATAACACTTAAGCAAAATTTCATATTTTTTCAGTAGATTATTAATGTTTTGCTTTCTCACAAACACCCTTCCTTGATCCACCTGTCACTTTCATTTCTTGCAAAAATGGAAGTAAATAAAGATGCTTGTGTTTGAGAGGAAAAATACTGAAAATACTAACTGAATATACCCTAGCGACTCAGAAACAGGAAGGAAAACAAAAGAAATACTCATCCAAATAAACATTTGTTGCCATTATAGAATGTCATTATTTTTGAGGGAATCATGGATTCTTTACAGGGCAATGCAATTCAAACAAAAAAGAATTCTCCACCTTATAAATATGAGCTGTGGGTATCACCTCAAGTATATTAATAGTTTTTTGAAGTTATTCTGTGGTCTAAATGAACCATGTGAGTACATATGACATAAGATAAGATGGAAGACTAAGAAAAATATGAAGCATTTTTCATTTATGAACATAAGCAAAAGACATATTTTAAAAACATTGGATGCATTTAGATCCGGAGAACAGGAAATACATTTTAGAAGAAAATCTACCTGTCTAAATATAATTTATTTTTCTAGACCATGGAGGTTTTGAATACATGTCTACCTAAATGTTTCAGTATTACACTACAGGATGGGTAGATGCTAGACATAAAAAAAATTTAGGATTGGAGTTAATTTCCTGTCATAGCTTCCTACTTTTGATTTTAATTTCACTTAGGAGTGAAACACAGGCCTTTTCCTGCATGGACATATTCCACTTCTTTTCTAAGGCAATAATTTTCTTTAACAAACAAGAAACCAATCAAGCAAAAAGTTTAAAATATGCAAAAGGACTTTAAATATAGAGTCTTCAGTGGTAAATTTAATTTTGGTATCTGAAAATGCAGATGTGCTTTTAAACTGCCCTCTAACTCTTTAAAAACCACCACACAACTTAGTCCAAAATCAAGAAAATACCATGAAGGTTCTACAGCAACAGATCTTAGTATGTCAGTAACAGAAAGAATGCCAAAGTAGCATATAAGTAGTATATAAGTAGTATATAAGATCCATAACCATGAGAGCTGCTCTGATCTTGCACCATTCCTATTAAGCATTTTAGAACATAGGAGGAAAAACAAAAAAATAGCCTGTAGTCACTGGTAAGAAATATAATTGTTTCTCAGGACCAGTTAAATTGTGATTTAACCTCTTAATCTTTGGTGAAGAAAGATAACGCTTTAGAAGACAATGTTATTGAAGAAAGATAACTCCTTGGAAGACAATGTTATTTTATGAATGATTCTTTCATATTTTATGTGCAAATTCCTCCATGGCCATTGAAAAAAAATTTTTCTACCAAATTTTCTTTTGCTTCACTAATCCACCTATTTAAATGCCCATCTACAAAAAGGGCTGAAAGAGGATCTTGGGAACTACAGATACGATGTGTGGATGTGGAACTTAAGATGTTTTAGTGCTGGGCTTGGCCGTGCTGAGTTAAAGTTGGATTTGATAATGTCATAGGTCTTTTCCAACCTATATAATTCTATAAAGCTACTCACGTTTGAATAATTAGGATTATTTTTTTCATATCTTTTTATTAACAAATATATTTGGCATCTATATTGGTGGATTTCATCCCATTCATTCTTTTCATAAAAGAAAAATCATTCAGTAGCAGTACTAGTATTTAAATCCCAGGTTGCAAACTGTTCTATTATCTCAGCATAAATCTATAACTCCATCAATTCAGTAGGAAAGTTTACTTAAATTTCCTTCTTGATAAATATTTGTAAACTCACATTTAGGCTACAGAAAGCAATTCTTTTCCCAACAGTTGCATTGTCATGGTATCTAAATCATGCTTAACATCAGGTAAAACTTGTAAGAAGGTTCCATAAGAATGTAGCTTAGTCAGGAATAAAGCACTCTCACAACGTACTATGACATAATCAACCAAAGCTTAAAAATAAGTGTCCTTTAAAAAAATACAAACAACACATTGTCCTGGCAATTCCATCTGTGGTAGAGGGACATTTTATTATAGATGTATGAAAATCTGGCTTTTTTTCTTTTCCTGTACTATCAGGAACTAGAAGGCTGTTGCCATTGCAAAGCATTCAGCAATTCATGGAACAAGACAAAACAAACTGCTTCTTAACTCATCCAAGTGGTTGTATGGAAAATCAGGCTATGAAAAGCCAGTGTCCACAAAGGAGGATTCTGTATCTCTATTCCAGTAAAGGGACAGAGCCCACCAGAGCACACTCCCATGGGCTTTTCTCGACATTTCAGAGGGTGCAGCCTCCTTTCATCCCAAACTCCCGGCCGGTGCCCTCTTCCTTTCCCCACTGCCTGAGGGAATGGGAAGGCCCAGCCTTCCTGAACCGCCTACTGTGTATTCCCCTTGAACCTGCATTTTACCCCAAAGCTCAGAAACACAGGCTTGTGCAGAAGCCAGGCTGTTTCAGGAGCCAGGCTGCCTGGGCTCTGTAGCAAACCTGCTGCCCAGAGTTAGCAGGGACATCAAGACCCATTTCAAAAACGTCAACACCCACACCTTCAGCTGTGGAATTTTTTGAAAGGACTTAAGCACACATCTTCCCTCTAATAGTAAAGTGTGCTATTAAGTTTAGGGGGAATGTTATGTCCATTGATTTTATATCATGGTATTAACACTTCAAGAGAACGAAGAGAGACAAGACCTTCTCCAAAAGTGAACTGTAAGAATTAAGGTAAAATGTGAATAACTGAGAATAATGAGAATGGAAACATGAATGATTCTTATTAACTGGCCACCTCTAGATTAGTTTCATAGGAAGCGCTGAAGAGATCACTAGTTTATTGCCTATGATAAGAAGCAACCAGAGTTTATAAATCAAACTCATGTGTTCAGCTTTATTTCCAGGTACCCTACCTTCATGGAAAGCAATTCTACACCTTCTCCTCAGAGAGTAGAAATTTACTGCTGATTTCCAACTGAAAATATTTCACTTTATTAAAAAAAAAACCAAAAATCTTTTTTAATGAACAGATTTATTTTCTGTCTGTTGGTAGCGGACATACTTTCAACAAGTCATGAAGTGATTGCATTTCTTTTTTTCATGGCTGGTCATTGGCATCCTCTGACTCGTAAAGACAGGTCTTCTTCTTTTCTTCCTTTATAATTCCAAACAAGAAGGCTTATAACAAGTTCTAACAGAAATTTCTTTGTCGCTCTCTGTGTAACATTACACTTCACTATACCATACTCCTGTGCAAAACATTCTGACAACAGTGTAAAAGAAGAATAAATGTTCCCTATATTGCTTTTTGTACAAACCTGATATGAGAGCATTACAATTTACCACCTCTTAAAAAACATTCTGCCTAAAACCAAAGCTCGGACAGAATTTCTTTTATACCATGGTTTTTAAACCAGGACATCCTGCCTACTGAAAAACTTCTCACACGGTGAGAATCACATCCAGCATTTGGAAGCTGATTTCTCAGGGAGAAAAAAAAAATTAAAAAATCATGCTATCATCACTATTTCTAGAGGTCAAGACCTACAGAGGATATGTGCTAAGAGACTGCATAATCTTGTCCTGAAGACTTCCTCTGTGTGAGAAGTCTTAAATATATTGGTCATTGCTGCCTGTCTTGGAGGGATAACATTGGGAAAAAAAACAATTACACTTCTAATAAATAACTTAGATATAGGAGGTTACATGGTAACATATGTTTAGGGTAGAAAAACTTCAGATTCTTCATATCGCTGTAGTACATTGCATGATCCTCTAAATTCAGTACAGATGAAAGCACATGTGGATTACCAGTTACTATAACCATCCTGAACTATGCTGAGATTGACAACTCAGTGTATACCACTCACACTTTATAAAATAATACTGCTATTGTTTAGGTTGCTGTCTTGACATTTTACTGCAGCTACAATCCTAAAATCTGTACTTAGAGCAGACTGAACTACAGCATTCATAGCATGAAAATTTTCAGTGCAAAAGCAAAAAAATTCTTTGATGAACATCACTCGAATGATTCACATGTAATTAGAAAGCACTATCAGAAGTGCTGGAGGAATCCTTTCTGACAGAAAACCATTGCAGTTATCAAGGAGAAATCAGACATGTGGCACAATGAAAGAAAGGAAGCAGTAAGCAAATGGAAAAGGTAACAGTGAAGGAGAGAGGGTAAAAGGAAAACTAGAAAAAATGAATGGAGAGATAAGCCAACAGGGAAGCCACAGATATCAAAAATGAAAACAGAACTATATGAAAGAATTAAAAAACCAAAAGAACCCAAAGGGGGAAAAAAAGTGTTAACAAGTGTTAATTAGGAATAAGAAACATGAAAAGATTATCACAGAAAAAAAATGAGAGGCAATCTGAGAAACAGAAGATGAATAAACATGGCCTTGGGCTCAGTGCTATTAATTTAATTACTAGTGATCTGCTAGTCTCTGACTTTTCTACTACAAGACTCTTACTGCTCATTGCAGACTCTCACAGAACAACGTTAGTTTTCAATGACTCTCTAGGCTCTTTGACTGTAGGACTGTAGTTCCTGGGGTTTGGTCTTGCTCAATTGTTCAGAATAAATTGTGTTTTACTACACTTAAAAACATCTGTTTGGGGAATAAGCAGATTAGGAAAATGACCCAAACCCACAACTTCTTCTATATAGCAATACTCTTCCTTTTTTCCGCAAGGTAAACTCCAAACTTTATATCAGTAAAATTTTTTATATATTCAAGACTTGCAATGGTTACCCTAAGTGCTTCTTCAAAGAATGCATTCTTTCTGCATCTCAAGTAATAATTACTGGAAATTCTTCAAATCAATTTGCAAAACCTCAGGCTAAATGTTCCCTCTAAAATGGTGGAGAATGCAGGTTTAATTTGGAGCCTGTTAAATGAGACTGCAACAGTTTAAAAGACAGCTAAATATAGTGTTACACATCACTGTAGTTCATTTTAGCTGGAGTACCAGTTATTCATATTCTATTACTCATAATTTCAAGCAAGTGGAGGGAAAAATTCATTGACCTTGAACAACCTGAAATATATTTGGTCTATAAACTTTGATATATCCTTCCTTCTGACTGCAATACCTTTTTCAATGTGCAAATTCTTTTCTAAGAATACTAAAAAATGACCATCTCATCAAGCTTTTGAAACTACTGAGATTGAATCTTTAAATGAAAAAGTTCATTGTACTGCATGGTGACTATTATTAATTACTAATTTTATGCAAAATGACATGTCAAATTAATTAGTGATGAGCTATTTTGGTGGATATATGCCAAACCTCAGATTGTTTTGGGCAGAAGTAGCATGGCATTAAATATTCAACATGCTGTGGGATGTTCTGGTTACACTGGTCAATCATTAATTTCCTTTGATCCCTAGAAAGTAATTTTTGTTGCACTCAGCTGTAACTGATTGCAAACAGCTTTTTCATTCAGGCTCCTAATGTACTTTTCCCCAGTTGCTCTCCTCTGATTGAAGCTGTTTGTACTTACACACTTTATCACACAGCACAGGACCATTGCTTTTCTGTGAATATACAATAATGGTCATTTAATATTACACATTAATATGATTTGCATTTATAGTGTTATTCTAAAAGAAACACTAGAAGTATTGCAACAACAAATATTTGAAATGATTGATGAAAATCAGGGAAAATAACAGATGTACAAAATATTTATTTTCATCTGTAATGACTAAGAGTAATAACAACATGTTGGACTCTAAGCAGAAATAGCTATTAAAAGCAGATTTCTCTGCTTCAGTCAGGATTTTTAAGCATTCGTTTTGTGTACATTTCTACTACTACACTACTGCTATAACATTAATTATTACTATTGTATTTATTTGATTCTAAATCTGGAGAGCAGCTTTTCTCTTAAGTAGTCCTCAAACCTGCTCTCACCAGATTTCTAAAAGGAGAAAATGTGTTTTACAGCTTCTTTTTTTCTCATTTAAAAATTCTGGTATAATGGAAACCAAGCTATATTTCAAAATAATCTTATAATTTAGTTATTCTGTAAAATAAATAAGCATTTGATTGTTAAATATAAAATCATAAAATCATGGAATCACTGAGACTGGAAGGGTGGAATCTGGAGATCACCTAGACCAACATCCTTGCTCAAAGTACTGTCAGCTAAAGCAGGTGCACAGGGCTCTTTGTGTTCCAAATATCTCCAAAGCTGGACACTTAGATATTTACTTTCCAGACGTAGTTCTGTTTTTAAAAGCTAACCAAAAACCCCCCTTTATTTGACATGTAACTTCTGTCTAACTTGTCTTTACTATTTTCCTATTTTCCTATTTAGTTATAATGCAGAACATTGTGACTAAACCATTATTATTTGATCATCAAAATAATTTCAGTTTATTTCATATCAAAAAAGTAATATAAAATTCTGCAGATATTTAGGAAAAAAGTAATATTTCCCAAGTTATGCAATTAAAGGATAAGTTGATACATATTTTATATGAACAACAGATCAAATTTTATAGGATATTACAAAATCTGTATCATAAAGCATTTGTTTTCATGAGCTTAGATATACCTCAATTCTAGCCTCTCTTTCCAAGAAAATCTCATATTAGTAAAGCTTTAGCATAACGATATTTAAGTAGATCACAGAAAAAAGAGAAGCCTCCCTAAGCAAACGTCTCCATTACAGTGCTTATGTCAGCAGTGACATGATCAGTTGGCATATTAAGCCCTTCTCTCAATAGTCACATTTAAGTATGATTTATGCTCTAAGATAATTTTGGAGATTATCTTGGAATCAGAACCATCTCACTTTCTTTCTGAAGAAGGAATACCTTATAAATTTCCAGGTTCTGACATTGGAAATGCAGTTTCATGATCTTCAGATGAAGCCCTTCAGTTATTACCTTCAATATCTCATAACCACTCCTATCTTGTTCTATTATAATAGATTGGTTCCTGGAAGTTACTCCTAGTTAACTTTTTGCTTTTTTCTTCAGCTTAACTGCTTCACTCTGACCTTCAGACTGAAAAAGAATTCACAAAAGGGAGCATCTATCAGTCAATCTTTTCTGTTATCAAAAAGATAAATGTATGAAAGTTAAAAATTGAAACTTTTTAATATTTCTGTTTTTAAAGAGTAAAGCTTTTCTATACAGAAATAACATTAAGTGATGGACACAAGAAAGTAGTGGCTTTGCTTCTGATTCTCTAACATTTATGTCCCTTATTTTTTCTGACTATTTCAAATTTAAATAAATATACAGGTAGAATTGGAGATCTGCTTACTTCAAGTAATTGTCCCACTATGAAAGTGGATGTATTTTACTATTTTTGAGATCTAAATAAGAAGTGGTAGGGAACTCAATATGGTCTTTCTAAATAGTTAATGGTAAGGAATGAGTTAAAACTCAAGATATTTTTAATTTTCAAATTGCTTACATAATTTGTGAATTCTTTAATGTCCTGACAATGTCAAGATTTTAATGGACCACCATTTGTTCAAAATGGAAAAAACCTGTTAATAGTACCATGTTCACCAAAGTAGGCCATCTTTTTTCCTTAATTCTTGTATGTAATAGAATTTCCATGGAAGCAAATAGTTTGGATGACATAATTGTCCTGACTTAAAAAAGCAGGTCGTGATATATACCATTAGTATACTCCCATGTTGAGTGCACTGGTGAATTATTTGAATATCTTATTATAGCAAGTTAAAATATGCATTGATTTTCTTATTTTACTATCATCTTCATTCAATACATGGTATATTTCAAAAAAGTAAATGTCCTTTTTTGTTGTGATGCAAATAAAATTGCCATTGATTTATTAGTAATTTGACATAACAAAATTAACACAGGAAGCTTTGTAACAACAGCATGAAAATATATGTCCTATTTGGTATTGAGGATATCCATTTGTGCAACATTAATTATTTCTCTATTTGCACACTGTTCAGCTCTGCAGTTCAGGCATTAGTTACACAAAGATTCTTGAAAGTGTTTTGGTTTAAATTCTGTGTTTTAAAGAAAATGTTCTAAGATACTTTGGAAACACATAAAAGCAAACATATCAACACTCTGTTTTCCTGGACTTCTTGTTCATTCTACTAGCTTTCCCTAACAGTTCCACCCCACACACAGAGAAGTAAATTGCTCCAAGTATGAGTTTATTTTTCCATATTTTATTCTAGTCACCGGTTTTTTTGTTTTTTTTTTTTTTTTTTTTTTTTTTTTTTCTCAGCTTAGTAAGTCACCAAGAAACTGCAGCATACGTGATTGGCTCCTGTCAGCTACTATTCCAGTCATATTTGTTCCCTGTGGAGAAGTTCCAGACCTCACAATCCTGTGAGTCTTCTTCTGATGCAATTCTTATCATCCTTTCCATCATGCTGTCCCAAGCATTCAACTGGATGCCATGACAGTGACAGCTGTTTGTCTGCTAACCCTGCTACCTTTCTTCTACTATTGTTCAAAGCCATTTGGGGAAAATTCACAGAGTAAAACAGATATGTCAACCACTCCAAAATATTTTTCCTAGAGCTAACTACATACTCAAAGTGTTATTAAATGAGAAAAAACAAAATATTGGGAAGAGACAACATACATGAGTATTGTTCTGTATGTTACCAAATACTTTCCTGGCTTCTAGTCTTGTATCAACAGATTCTTCCCTGGATTTTTTCCCAAAAAAACCCTGAGGTATATTATATCTTTTTTTTTTTTTTTTTTTTTTTAATTTCTGAGATGCAGGAATAGAGGCTTCCTTTTGCTGTGAGAATAAAGATTTCTCTAGTTCTCTAGAACAGCTGTAAGAATGACAGATTGTAAAATCTGTTTTCATTGCATATGAAACATTTGAAGACAGCATTTTTGTTAGTGATGAATGAGTAACTTCCAAACTGAGTCAATTTTTCTACTTTCACAGTATACACAAGGAGATCATAGTTTTCTCATTGGCTGATATAATTTGCCAAATTCTTGTAAGTGGTACTTGTAACTAAATATTATGAAGGGATCTCTTCAAGCCCTCCACAGAGAAGGTGGGGTTTTTTTGGGTTTTTTGGGTTTTTTTTTTGTGAAATAGCACAGAAGATAAAGCCTCTGCACTGAATGGATGAATACGTAAACATTTCTGGCAAAATTATGAATGTGGACTTCAATTTTGTTTTGTACATGTCTTTATGGAAGAAACACTGCATTCTACCTTCTCTGAACAGTATGTTTGGGAAAAATCAGTGGTACACCGCATACTGCAGAAAGAAGCAAAACACCAGTAAGCGCATCAAATGAACCTTCAACTTCTGATTTCTATTTCCTTTCTTTAAAGTTATGCTGATAATTAAAAGCAATACAGATGAAAAGAAAATTAAAAGCTGATGAATCAAACCCAGTCTCATGGTTCTCTAAGTTGTATTTTATAAATGATATTGGCATAATACGAAGTCTTAACATGACCTACGGAAGGTTTTCTATAGATAATCTCTCATTAGATAATTATATTATAAAGAGGTTTGTTTTTTTTTTTTAATCACAGATCTTTTGGATGAATCAAGCTTCATACAACTGTTCTTCATTGGGATAGCACATTATATTAATCATGACAACAAAGCAACACTGAGTAGTACAAGTATGGAATGAATTCAGAACTGGCAGATGTCAAATCAGAGCTGTCATCATCAAGATCAACATTTTCAACCAGCTTCTGTGGGATTAAATCATAATTAAATTACCAGAACTAGGCAATGCTATGTGCATTTTTCACTAATAACTTGTCATAAAATACAATGTTTGAGGCAGACTGATGAATGATTAAAGTAAATGATGAACAAGAAATGATTAGCAAAGACTGTACAGAATGCATATTAAATATAAGTGCCCATGCCCTGGAAAGCAGTGATTTTCTAATACAGTCTAAGGCAAATCAATATACATAGCACTGTGGCAGAAAGGTGCAATTAAAAAAAAAAAAAAACAACATATATAAAAAGGATATGCCTAGACTTAATCAGTGCATAAAATTTGTGACACTAACACAGCAATCCTGTATGCATAACAATATCACTATCTTATATCTAGTTAAATAGAAAAAAACTCACAGAAGCAATTGAGGATGGAAAAATGCCTTAAAATGTGAGAAAGGAAATATTAAAGATCTAACTTATTCAGATTATTAAAACCCACAAATACAGTTGTTTCTTTCATAAACAAATAAATATTGCCTGTATGTCAAAGAGGATTTAAACCTACTTAAAGTAAAATCATCTTGGAAATATAAGCCCTGGTAATACAGAATCTCAATTTCTTAAGAGAACCTTGTACAGAAAGCACTGATATCACTAGGCACAATACTAGTTTGATCAGAAACAAAATATTTTCTGCAAGAGTCAGCTCCAGTGGTACACTTCCATATCCTCTTGGGGAATAAATTTTAGGTTGGGATCTGACTGTTGTCTGATTTTGACTTCATTGGAAGAGGAGGAAGACATGCAGAGGTGATGTCTTCCAGCATCACCAGAAGACAATGGGTTGGAGTCTTCACGTCAGACAGAAGCCGACATGAATTCCCCAGGAATTGCTGATATGTTACCCTATATGGATGGCCACCAATTCCAGATCTTTACAGGAAATTCACAGATATTGAATGAAATTCAAATATAACAGCTGGCTTAAGAGACAACAGAACTGTGATTATCTGGCTCTGTGCTTATAATAGAAAAGCTTTCCAGGCTTGAGCAAAAATAATTTTAATCAAGATATCTAGCTACAGTCAGTTGAAAGTTGAATGAAAAGCATGAACCTGAAAACAAAAATAATTGACCATTGGATCAAACTACTGAAAAACTAGATTCTCTGCCCCATCTTGTACTCAAAACAAGACTGGATACCCCTCTGGAAAATATATTTGTGCACTCACATTATGCTTTTGTGAAAAACAAGCTATTATGCTAAGATCTATGGCATTAAAGTGCCATCTAAGAAAGCAGTTCGACTACCTGGCTGTTAAATACCAGAGGTTAAATATGAGCAATCTCTTAACTTGATTTCACTGCCACCAACCCCATTCAGTCTCATGCCACAGATTATGGTCCTGACCTTGGTACTTCCACAGTAAGATCAGAGTTGTGCATGAGTGTGAGTCTGACCTTTGCCCACAAATGAATCACATGGAATAAAGCCAAGTCATAAGTGGAGCAATGACTTACTTCCATACTGTACTTTCAAATTCTCTGTATCCACCTAGATTCCACCGAAAGAGCAGTACAAACAAAACATAACTTTTTTTGGTCTGAATTCCTTAATACACAATACTTTTTATACTACATGGTCAGATCGAATTGTAACATATACATCTGCTTATACATCTAAATAAATGGGCAGAAGATTTCTTCGGATAGGCAAATAAAATAATGATTCCATTGGATGCTGTTTTTTAATAATTTCCAATTTCTGATTTTGCACTGTCTTCATCTGTTAATGCATCTTTAACAGTGCAATAAAACAGAGTTTTAAAAGTAATGAGCTTCTATAACATTACATAAATCTCCTGCACCATCTTCTTTTCTGTGCACATATGTTGAGAAGACCATAGAGAATGCATCTGTCAATAGCTATAAGACAATCTTAAAAATAAATCTGCAATTTACTAGCTGTGGTAATCAGGCATCCCAATAAAAAATTTAAATCAATATCTTATAATGGATGCTGTCCTTAATTTAACTAATAAATAACTTTTTGTATTAAAAAATGTAATTTGAATGATTACCACGTAAGGGAAATAGATACCTTATCTTTAATTTCGCCAATCCAATTTGTTATCACAATGTCAAAGGGTAGGTTTGTCTGGATGCCAGACATCACACAGATATTTCTATGATTTGTCTCACTTCATTGACACTTCTCTAATCTGCTCTAGGACAAGGCAATAATGTTACTAAAAGTGTCACAAGATGAAGATCAAAAGTGACAATAACATGTAGGAAACACAAAGTTACTGGGAGCAACTGTTATGCAGCTGGAATTTAGAATATTCGACACAGGAAAGAAACCAGTGTGAAATGGGGAAAAAAACCAAGCACAATTTCTTATGGGACGTACTGTTCAGATGTTTTCATAATGATCCTAGACGAGAGGAATCCAGGGTATCTGCACAGTCCATAGATATCTGCAGATGCTCTTCTATCCTCTTTAGTTTATTGTTGACAGCCTAAAAGAAAGAGTCCAGAATGTCTGGATGCATAGACAGCAAAGTGAAGTGGTTTAAAACATGTGTATTCCGAGCTGTAACTTTTCTGAAGAGGTATTATTACATGTTCTGGAGCCACAGAACCAGAGCAGCATGAATAACCAAAAGCACACAGAATGGCTTACAGAAATTGGATACAAACCACATGTAGAGACCCAGGCACACCAACATAAGTCCTGTTTGCCACCAAAATAATTAGGTTGTATAACCATTTGCAATAATCCTAGCTAGAGAAGTAATAAGATACATGTCTTGTATCAAACACTAGTACTTTATCAGCCAGGAAGTACATGATGAAGTAGATGACACAGCTAATGATAAAGAATTAGCTGTCTGAAAAAGTAAGGTCAGCTAACAATGATGAAAAATATTAAGCCTGACTCAGCTACCTGGAAAATCTTAATGTGTGAATGAAGCTTCTTGAGGAAGTCACCACAGATGAATGAAAAACTTCTTCCTAGGCAAAAGACAATGCATAGCTGTTGCAGTTCAAAAAACATAATTCCATGCTAATTCCTCCTGTAAGTTTTTTCTTTTAGCAAATGTTTGTTGGAAAATACAACCAGCTATCAACTTCCAGGATTCCTGATGTAGTAGTGCTTTGGTAGTGATTCCATTAAAACTAAATCCAGATCTTATGCATCAAAATATGCATATCATACATGTGCATGTCATACATATGGCTGCCCACCAACCATATGAATGTGTCATTGCTGTAGTCTGTATTAGCAAGGATAACCTTGAAGCAGATCTGCAAAAAGATTTAGTTAAGATGGACAAGAACACCTTCAATTCCATTCTCTTTCTGCATATTTTACAGTTGTCCTTCCTGTATTTGGCTTAATTTTACTTAGTGTTGCCTATATTTGGTTTAATTTTACTTAGTGGTTCCTGGCTAGTGGTGTTCTTGTTTCTATCCAGTGTGTAGTACAATCATTCAGTACTCAAGTGGAAGAGATTCTTTGTCAGGGAAGAATTTTGAAAAAGGGGAAAGAGTTTTAGTGTTTATTTCCACCAGTAAGGAAGGGCAGAATTTGCTTGAAATGCTTCACATAAGAGGATAAAAAATGCATACATCTTACCCTCTTACATACATCTTACATAAAAATGCAGACATCTTACCCTCCAAGAGAATAACATTGTACTACTCAAAGGAAAACTAATATAACTTTTTTAAGAAGAAGAACAGAAAATACTTTCTTCAAAGTAGTTAAAATGTGAAAGTTCAGACATCACAAGAGTAGCTTCTTTTAAAACAACTTCTTTGCTCACATTTAATTTTGTGCTAATACAACTTGCTCATCAGAAGCTACCAAAGTGCATTCCAACCTAAAGTCAAGTGTCAAACTTTTATATAGATTACCATAAAAATGTCTCCAAATTATTTCTTCTTGTGACATGTCAGTAAATGTTAAATATACATGTTACCTGAAATAAAAAATTCCAAACTAACACTTGAAATCAAAGCAATAAAAATTCCAAGAGTACTCCTGGAGAATTTTGAGTGCTATAAAGTGATCTTGAGATGAATTGAATTATTCTTGTTCTATATGATAGATAATTTAACATATGCATTAAAAGTGATAATGATCAGAAATGTGATTCCACAAAACTGACATTTATGAATGTGTGGCTTCTGAGTGATAAGAAGAAATTTGCATTTGCTGAAGAAATGAATATTTGAACTTCAGTTTTAAATCCAAATAAGGCATAATGATATTTAAAAAATAATAAAGTTCAGGAATTTATGCAATTCCTACTTTGTACAAAAAAAGGACATCATTATCTAGTGTTATAGATGGAATAGTTGAGATAAAGTCCTGCAAAATTTATTATGCCAAGTCCATTGGTGGTGCTGGAAGGGGAGCCACACTCTGGTGAATTGTTTAATAGTAATTATTATTATTGTGAAGTAGGTGGCAAAACCAGTGAAAATAAAGTCCTGCTTTGATGATATATGATTTCTGCTAATATAAAGGGTTTCTCTTTTTACCTCTGATTTCTCACAGAGAAAAAGATAAAGAGTTGAATAGACATATACTAGGGATAGATACTGAATTAAAAATGACAGGTTGCTTGCATATGGGGTAGGAACTTTGCTTCTCCTTTGTTGTCTCCCTATCCACGTATACAGAAGAAAAATATTGGGATTTTATTAAACTAGGAATAAAACCAGTATTTATTGTGGAAAGCTACTACAAGATTGTCTGTCTCAGAATGTGAGTAATTTAAAAAGTACCATTTCTGTGTCATATGACAGTAAAAAGTACCAGAAAAATGAGAAATACCAGGTAAAACATTGAAGGCATCTGCAGGTTGAATGTGGCTGGCAATGTCCACAGAACAGTCAAGCAAACTAACACTACAGTGGAAGAAAATGTAACGGACAATAATAATTACTCCATTATTTGATAACGTCAACAACAACAATTGGTATTCTCACTAAGGTTTATCTGTGGTGTAACACTAATGTTCTACCACCTTGGTCCTGGGTAGGCATAGGTGGAAAAGAAGTAGAAACAACAAATGTAGTCAAACAAACTAGTCAGACTACTGAATCACCTAATAAATAATTACTTGCATACTTTGGCTATGTATTGTGAAATATAATTTATTCCTGCAGACATATATGCACATTTAGCAAGTACAAATATGCACGCTAAGGCAGGTATTTTAGCTACTGCAAATTGAACAGAGCAATGAACTTGGAAAGCCGTCTGTCTTCTGAAAGGGTCATTCATTTCCAGAGATTTTGAAATGTGAATAACAGAAGATTTTGGAGAAGTGTGAACAGATTTTTAGAAATAGTGTTGAAAACAAGAACGTTTTTTAAAAGTAAATTCAAAGTATTCAAAAAGCACTTTTTTTGGTAAGAACTTAGGAATCTTGACAAACATATAACCAGAAATAGAAAATAGATATGGTTATTTTGCTTTCATATTCATAAAGTATATCTTTGTTACTGGAAGTTAAACAGTCTTTCATCAATTAGAGATTATTACCACAGTTTATGAAACATTTTTTTCCCCCTTTAAATAACACTTTCAACAGAGACTTTCTAATTACGGTGCTTCAGGTCACATGCTTATTTTTTCTTCTTTTTGAGCTATGGTTTCGGTTTTGTTTCCCCAGCAAAAACTTGTGGTCATATGATAAACTGCAAAGAAAAGATAGCAAAAGCTGGGAATCTATCATGGTACAGAAGTAATGGCACTGTCCATAAGATATTATAAATTTCTCAAATTAAATATTCACACACTATACTGGATTTTAATTATTAAAATACATGATGAATTGCAGAAACCACTATATTAAAAAGGCACTAAGTCAAATAGTGACTGCAATTTTGCCAGAACTGTTTTTATTTGTATATGCATGCCAAGAAAATAAAAAAATCAGTAAGAAAATACTTTCTAATACTGGTGAAATTGAAATGCAAGATACTTTACATGGGAAAAAGAAAGTAGTGTAGTCACTCTTCACAATCTGAATTAGAATGATATTGTAGTTTGACTTAAGTTTTGTCTAGTAAGTTGCTGTATTTACATTATAAATATCTTTATTTACTCTACATAATAATCATCATGGATCATTATCAACCACTAAGCTATGCAGGAGCTGTATAAGTTTGACATACTATAGAGGCTGAGGCCCTTCTCATTCACTTAGCTGAAACAGTTAAAAACCATTTTTAAGGGAACATACCCATTTGCCAGATCAGTCAGGGTCTGACAAACCGGATGGGGCTCTGTCTAGTTGCAGACTTAGGATTTATTATTTGTCCATACCATGCAAGCAATAAGCAAGAGACACAGAAAAACAACAAAATCCATGCAAAGCTAGATCAGAGACCAAAACCACAGCTGATGCAAAGCACTTCTCTACAAATTATCTCAACTAATAGTTTACAAGAAGAAGTTTAGAGTCATATTATTCTAGCAAATCAGAGAAAGACCTATGTGGGTTTAGAATTAACAATAAGACTTCTGTAAACCTAAAAACCAATGCACAATAATTCATTATTTAACACTGAAACTTTTCCTATCTTTACAAAGCATATATCTAAGACCTTTTACATCCTGAACCAGCAATCAGTCCTTGTTTATGGCAGTGTGTTAATTTAATCGGTTATACTTTATATATTTTTGTACTCGTCTGATTCTATGTACCCTACCTCCCCTAATTATTATTCCTTTGTCTAACTCACATGATTTCTGTCTGCACCTGCACCTGTTATGTGACATTTGGTTAAGTGTCTGTTATTTTTCCCGCCTTTGTAAACTCCCTCCTACTCTCTCCTGATTAGTCCAAGTTATGTTCTTCTACCCTTGGGTCCCCTAGCAACTGGCCCTGGTTGGCCAGCAGTGGCTGACCACTCCCTTTGCCCCCCCCCCAGCTAGTCCCTGACACCCTCCACTGCACTCTCCTCCCCCCAGACAATCCCGGGCTGAGGAGGTGTTTCTAATAAACCCTCTGTTCGTCCAGAATTGTCTCCTCCTTTCGTTCCACTGCCTGTCATATCTCCATCGCTCACTAGAGCCCTTTTAGGGAAAGAACCCACAGGAGTCAGCTCTGCTTGCGTTGCTCGCGGTCTGACCCTTGCCGACGCCTGTCGCCGTGTCTGCGCTAGTCGGTGACAGAGTCTGTCGACTCTTAGTGAGCACCGCGACACTTGTTCTTGTTCCTTATGATAGATATAAATGTATTCACTTGGTTCCTAATTTCTTAGCTTCTCATGAGAAGGTATTGAGTTTCCCAGCCTTTCTTCAGCTTTTTGTCTACTTTCTGGGGTCTTTTTGCACCTTCTGGGGTCTTCTGCTTTTTAGATTCCCACACCTATTTCTTGGTAAACATGCTGCCATAAATCATGGAATGTGAATCTGATTAAAAGTGCTGAATGAGAAGTCCAATGCTAAGAACGGTCATGGAATTTTCATCCATTAGAAAAAGAAGAACTAAATTAGAAATATATGCTCTATCTCACCAATTCCTTTTTTTGAGGAAAATGTCTACCAAATATTCATGTAGCATGGGAATCAGAAGCCATAAAAGTGCACAAAGCCCACATTGAAATTTTGCATGGAACAGGAGAAAAATCTCCTTTTATCTTGAAATATTCCTACTGAGAAATATAAAGAATGGATGGACAACAAAGAGAAGAGCAGGTTGATATCTCTGAGAACAGACCTTTCTCTTTTTTCCTATCCCTCCAGAAAACAGAGTTTTGACTTTCTCTAGGCTAGACTCAAGAAACTTAGTCATAACTAATAGTATATGAGAAGTTATTAGTTTAATAATACTTTTAATTTAAACCTAATTTTTACACGGTTTGTTAAAAAAATGTAAGGTTGTTATTTTTTTTGTTTGTTTTTGGGGTTTTTTTGTGCTGTTTTGTTTTGCTTTTGTTTTTAGTGAAAATGTGTAATAGAATAGGTGTTTATACTTTCTTTGAATTTCATGGGAAATCCACTTTACAATACTTACTATCCTAGAACATACCTGTTCTTGTATACATTTGAATTTTTTTGGTTTCACCCTGCTCCAGATAAGACAATTTGAAATAAACACAAATTCTAAGCAAAAATATATCAGATTTATCTTGTCTGGGAGTGCAAAGGGTGCAGTGAGTTTAAAATAAAGAATTAGGTATAAAATAAGTCTTATAGATTATGTTTGTAAAAAGTAGTTGAACTTTTAAATTCCTTGGACATTTTCTCTGACCTACATGCAATGCTTTTCTACTATTACTTTTTGTATGTTGGTAATAAGAGAACTGAACTAAATAAATTGTTACTAAAATAACTTCTTTGCATTGAGGAAACAATTTTGTACATTGTTATTTCTAGGCTGTTACTGTCAGAATAAGGCTGCTAGTACACCACAAGCATTAATGCAACCAAAAATTCAATTACAAATACAAATACAAATATGGGTAATGTAAAAGCAACAAAAATAAGAGAAGGAATGGTATTGATGGGAATTAACACTTTACTCAAACCCATTCTTGAAGAAAAAAAGCAAACATAAGAGAAGCATAAAGAGTCTACGAGCAGAAGGCACTTTCCTGATTATGCCCAGGCTAAAATCAATCACAATTCCTTTTGTACAGTGCTCAGTACTGCAAGCAGTAATGAAAAGATAAAGAGGATCATGATAGAAGGAAATCTGTAATTCTGATCTGAAGGTCAAACTTTTAAAAATTGTTATTGAAAAGAGTATTCCAATTTTACTGTTAACATCTATTTTAATAGATAAGGAACATAAATATTGCAAATAGTTTTCGGTGTTTACTTACTGGAAGCATAGAATGGTTTGGGCTGGAAGGGACCTTAAAGATCATCTAGCTCCAATCCCCAAGTACTGTAGACTATTAATTTTGCTTTCAAGGAGTTTTCAAAAAACTTTAGCAGCCATAGTTCCATGAAATGGACAGTCTAGTCTATAAAAAAATCTGATTATATAAAATAGTATTATTGCTGAAAGATTTTTCCATACTTTATATTTGGTCTTAAAATTTGTGTTACTGTAAGTTTAAAATACTTCACCGTTCTTTAAGGATAATCAAGTCTTTGTTGTAAAGTTTCTAATAAAAATAAATCATAATAAGAGGCCAAAATCCACTCTTTTCTAGCTGTGTTGCTTCTTTCTGAAAAATACAAATTTCCTTGGATCTTATTCACCTTTGAGTCACTGCTCTTAAACCAGAGCTTCTCAACCATTTTTCTAGTCAGACCAACTGCACATCTTCACAGTCTGTAGGATGCAGTCCTTCTCAATCAAATGGTGTCACTGGATAGAGGAAGGAGCTTTCTGTAATAAAGACAACTGAAAACTGTGTTTACACCCAGGTCAGAACACCAGAAATTACTGTGAATGGAAAAAATTGTAAACAGAGAGGTAATATGGATAGCCATGTAGATGTCTGGAACATTTCCTGTGGCAAAAGGAGGTCAATTGCATGTTGCATATTCCTTCCTTTATCCATCTCTTTCTATTTATTTTTCACCAATACTGCAAAGTTTCTAAAGTAAGATGACTTAAGTTTGTATTTATTTTACCATACCTTGATTTGTTTTTTTTTCACTGCAACATAATTTGGCTAAATTTAATTTTCTTTATTTTAATGATTTTTTAAAAAATATTATTTATTAAAAGTATTAAATTTAAAATATTTCAGAGGAATATTTAGCTGAACTTTCATATGAAGATCCCATAGTGGAGATTCTAAACTATTTCAGACCTTATTAGTCCTCAAAAAACATTTTTGGTATTACATAGGTAAAATAATATTTCAATTCTATACCACTATTTCTCATCTCATTCCCAATATAAATAATAAAAAAAAATACTACCTTCCTTGTAAAAACTCTTTAATCTTCTCTTATCTGAAGTAAGATTTTCTTTAATGTCCTTTTCTTAAGTCATACTCTCTGACCTCTAATCTTTCATTGTGAACACAAGAAGTGCTCCATAAATACTAAGTACTCCTACTCATCAGACAATTTTTTTTTAATTTATGCTGAATATTTAATAACTAGAGGATGCCTTTATGTCAAGGGAATGTCATGCTATTCTTCCAAATATCACCATGATTTTCACCATTGACCCCAAACACATATACAATTAAAAACCCATTATTCCCCTTGAATACAGAAGATTCTTTTCTTATATAATTTTATTTTTATTGCTTTAGATAGGTTTATCCATTAAAAACATGCCACAATTTTCTGCTGTGAGAGTTGACTAATTTGATTATTCCTTAAAAAAAGAAAAGAAAAAGCATCATATGATCCCATAGCTTCTTAATTATGGTTGTGCCATCATATTTTTAGAAGGAAAGATAGCAAATTGTTTTGATATGATACTTCCTTAAATATCCGTATTTAAAAATAGAACCTGGGCTGACTGGCTTCAATTAAGTCTCCACAGGAAGTAGAGACAAAATAATAGAGAAAGTACTACTTTCTTTATGTCCAAGATCATATAAAGCCCATATGCAGGCAAAATGCCTGTGCTCATGCAGAGCATCTTGCAGAATCAGGACCTAAATTAATGACTGAGACTCAGAGCTCAAAACAATGAAAAATTGCTTTTATTGTACTTTTAGTGTTATAAGATAGAAGAGAAAGATACTTAAAAAATGAAAATGACTTTTTAAACAATGTACTGTCCTGAAATACAATAGATCAGAGTAGCAAGTGAGCTGTGGAAAGAACTGCAGGAAGATAGGAGCACACTGAGTTTTCCATATTACTATCAAAAGGAAATTCTTGGAATCCTGTTGAGGGGAGGGTGAATGAAGAGAGAATGTTTCCTGTGAACATATATTCACAAGGAAATCTAGACTTCACACAAGCTCTGATAAAATACTCTTTATCCACCACTCTGCAAACAAAACCCACTACTAACATACTTCAGAATCAAGTTGCTATTCTTAGTAGTTTAAAACTTTTTCTATTTTTATGAGTTTTTTACTATTTCAATGCCTATTATTCAGCATATTAAGAATGAAACCTAACCCAACTACCTTGTTAACAGTGGTGAAAGTTGCTAGAGATATGCCTGAGCTGTAAATTTCAAGGGCAAATATGAATTTCCTTATTCCATGATCTCTTGTTTAGAGTTAATTTAAGCAGCAGGGGATGGCAGTAAGTTTACACATCTAAACATGACTCCTTTTCTGCCAGTTACTGTGCCTTAACATTACTAATTCTTTTAAATTTCATTGTCACGATCTTTGTTCTGTATCTCCACTAGAAACCAACTATCTGGTTTTTGCATTCCCCACATAGTTTCCTATCTCCCGCTGCACCTCAAATGCTGTGTCCAGTTCTAGGTGCCTCACTGAGGTGCTGGAGCGAGTCCAGAGAATGGCAAGGAGCTGTGAAAGTTCTGGAGCACAGTCTTTATGAGGAGCAGCTGAGGGAGAGGGGTTGTTTACCCTGGAGAAAAGGAGGCTCAGGGAGACCCTACTGCCCTCTACAGCTGCCTGAAGGGAGGCTGTAGTGAGGTGGGAGTTATCTCTTTTACTGGTTAAAAAGAGACAGAAGAAAAGGCCAATAAGTGGAGCCCAAACAGGTTTAGATTGAACATCAGGAAAAAAAATGTCCTCACTGAAAGGGTGCTCCTGCACTGGAATAACTGTCCAGGGAAGTGGTGGAATCACTATCCCTGGAGATAACGAAAACACGTGGAGATGTGGCACCTGGGGATATGGTTTAGGGGTGGACTTTGTACTGATGGGTCCAATGATTTGATTTGATGATCCCCAAAGATCTTTTCCAACATTGACAATTTTATGATTCTATGATCTTTATTATATCCTAGACCTTGGAAGCTTTTGTCCCAAGTTTTCTGAAAATAAATCTGAATGAAGGATGCGTGAGATAACAAGTGCACAGTTTACTAGAAACTGTTTTTCTATTCTCTTTTGCTTGATAAAATTCTTATAAAACTTTTCACCAAACAATCCATATGCTCTAACTGTTTTAAAACTGACAGGTATTTGACTGCCCTAAGGTCTGTATAACCAAGAAGGAATGATTACAAAATCAATTAATTACAAAAAACAATAGATTTTTTTTTCTTTATGAGCATTGATAGAATATTAGAAATAAAGAAACACTTAAATGTTAAAGAAGATACAGTATGTTCTAATATTTTGCATTGAAATTACAAAAAAAAAAAAAAAAGTCAAGCAAAAAGAATAGGTATGTATTTATCTGTGTCAGAGAACTTTTTTTCCTAATACTACCCTATATTTGATACCTCCTTTTGATAAAATGCCTCCCAAATCTCATTACTCTGACAGTTGGTTCTGCAATCCATTAGCATAATGACAATGTTTATATTATAGTAGCTAAAATTTTATCAATTATGTCAATTTTCATAAAACACCATCTTTAAATTTTTATAGATTTTTCCTAAAAACAAACAAACAAACAAAAACAAACAAACAAACAAACAAAACCAACCAGGACGAAACCCTCCAAACCCAAACAAGCACAATTTGAAGCTGAAACTAGCTACAAGGCATCTAATTGTTATTCATTCCTCGAACATTTGGAAATAAGAAAATTCATACTTTTTAAAGTAATTTATCTTTAACAATTTAAATTTTTCTTCTGTTTTTAATGTCTTCTCATTTTTGTTTTGATAAGCCATACACTTCAACTGAGCCTCAATTCTACCTTTTTTTTCTAATCAGGTTTTTATTAACAAACACCCCCTCTGTTGACAATTTTCCCAGTAGTAAAATTCAGTAAAATTTCAAAGGCAATTCATTGAGGTAGAAGTTGAGTGAGATGCTGAATTTTCACAGATTTCACAGTCTCCCTAGAGTCAATTATTCAGTGTAGTTCCCATACAGTACAGAAACCAGAATACTTTCCTATATTTACACTGTCACCAACCGAGATAATTCTTTTTGTGAGTAGGATACAAATTTACCACAGTCTTTCCCAGCCTTTTTCCAAGTCTGGTAGCACAAACTGCTCCTGTCAACATCATTATTTTCATTAACTGAAGAGTTGTTAAGATTTTTTAGTGCTATTCTTCCATATGAATCACTTTAGCAGCCAAAGTTCTCCTTCCATATTTTTCCTTCCTTTCTGTTTCAAAGCTCCAAACAATGCGAACAGATGTTCTGAATCTTCTAAGCAAGAAGTTTTATGATCAGTCTATAACAAGTGAAAATTCATATGTACTTTGTAAAAATTCCATGTAAATCATGCTAGAATTACTGGAAAAAAACTGTGGGTAACTCCAAAGGGTAATGCTACAAGTAAGCTCACAACTCTGTTAATAATTCCTGACATTCTACCCAGATAGTTACCTGAAGTATTTACTTTTATAACAGTTGTGAAAGCTATCACATTAAATAACCTTCAAAAAGACCTACTTTGTATATCTGCTGAAAAAAGAATAGACATTTTCTGCAAGTGAATAATTGCAGAAGAGTCACACACAAATTCTGCTTTGCCCTTTGCTAGTAGTGGGTTTGTAGATACAAACAGATAACAGTCCTAGTAATTTAGAACTACTGCAATGGAGTAGGGAAGGCATGGGCTGCTATACACTAAATGAGCTCATTGAAATTCATCAAGAAGAATATATGATATTTTGTGCTGGACAGCAAACAGCAAATCAATTGTCAGTCGTACTTTGGCAGCTGTAACCAGATTATAAGATTAGAAGGTTAATTTGCAGCTTGATTTGTTGTCTGACAACCTTGTTTGTGAGTTTAATATCTTGGTCACTTCAGAATGCATTGGGCTGGAACAGGCCATAACTTCATTTACCAGCTGCTGGCAGAGATACACTTTTTCCTTAGCATAAATTATTTCAACATATTAAGTAATTTTATTTTTAGGGAAACAGATTCAAAACACTAATTTGCAATGTAATTTGGCTGAATGTAATCTACACTTGTAAACACTCTTGTTCTCCCTTTGACTGATACTCATTCAGATAAATATTTCAGATATTTTGAGACTTTTAGTTTCTGCATAGCAATTGTTGGCACTCTTCCAAATATAAATCACAAACCATGTGGAACTTTTGAAACCCATTCTTCACATCACCAACTCTCAAAATGTACTTTATATCCAACCCCTGATATGGGCATTCTAATGCTCTCTATGTGTCATAGTGGCTTGGCTTTGAAGGGAAGGTTCAGCTGCTGTGCTCTGCACAAACTTTTGGGATTGTTTCTCTTTCCTACAAACAGGAAGAGAAGGAGTGGAATCTTCCAAATGTATTTGACTCAGGCTGCCACAGTTGTCATCCAAACTCAATTGTGAACACTCCTCACAGCATAGTCCTCCTTTCCTTCCTTGTTTTCTGTTTTTTATTTTAATTTCTGTATACTTTAGGGAAACTGATGAACAATATATATTTACATAAAACCAGCTGTCATTTATGTTCCAATATGTAAGCTAGAAATGTACAAAAGATATGTAAAAGTAGTGCAAAAGAAGATAATAGTCCTAAGATGATAATTAACACATATGCACTGTCTCTGAATGTTCTCGTGATTCAACTAGTTCAACAACTCAGTTTTTAAAGCTCACTATGTCTCAAAGGATGACCACTTAAATATTTTATTCTACCCCTTCTGTTCAACAGTATGAATATTAATAACATTCTCTCTATTCTATGCTACATACATAAAAATAATAATTACACTGAATTTATCACTCTTCTCCAAATCACTTCTCACAGAATAAGAATTCCTCGATCTATTTCTGTTATGGATACCATTTCACGACAAATAAAAACAAACAAACAAACAAACAAACAAAACAAAAACAAAAACAAAAACAAACAAAAAAAAAAAAAAAAAAAAAAAAAAAAACCACACAAAAAAATAAACCAAACAAAAAAAACACCACCTGTCAATAGACACCAGGACCAGCAAGAATATCCTCAGAGAGTCACAAATTACTTTGGGATATTAGTTATTCATAAATGTGGACAAGGTACAATGGAAAATTTGGGCAACCTCCTGCTTTCATAGGATGATTTCTCTGCTTCAGATTCAAATTCTTTCTCCTTTTTGAAATTTGAAATTGATGAAAATTTGAAATTTATGAAAATTTTGAAATTTGAATTTATGAAAACATCATAATAGACAGCATAAATAAAATCCTTTGCAGAGGACTTATATGAACATTTTGCTGCTGATACTTCTTCATGTTCCTTTTACTTTTTTTTTCAATAGTAGCCCTCTCTGAAGTTTGAGGGTAATGAGACCCCTGCATTTGAAGAGAGACTATGCTAAAATGGACTTCAACTTCCTTCTTTTTCCTGAAGTATGACAAATACTACCAAAACTATTGTGAAAGTAATCAAGTTCTTAATAAGGCAAAATTCCATCCAAAAATTGTCATACTTTTGATGACCAGTTTTAAAACCTGAAAAAATAAAAATTTTGATATTTATAATTATGAAATTTGAATAATTACAAAAAGTGAAAAATTATGAAAATGAAATTTTTAACCTTCTTGTGTTGGAACTATCCCTATTGTAAAGTCATTCTCCACACTGGATGGAAATTCTCATTTCTGAACATGAAGAATTGTAGGTGAGACTTAAAGTACAATCATCATGTAGAACATGATGTAAAAGAACTTTCCAACACTGTTTTTCATCCTCAGCCTAATATTTTGCAGTCCTTTTAACATTATTTTGTGGTCTACTTCAGAGCTATGAATTGAAAATTGTCATACTTCTTTAGGAGAGGATTTGACTATGTTAATTCACAGTCTCCATTTGCAGTAGTGAAATGCCAGTATTGATTGCTTCTAGTGCTACAATTCAAGTGGCAAAACAAAGCTGTTTACCCTCTGTCTGGAGAATTAACAGTGAAACCTATTTAAGAAGAAGAAATGCCTGTGTTAGGGATGCTTTATCTCATTTTTAGCTGGAATTGAAAATTCCCAGTTAAGCAGTGGTGGCATGATGAGATTTCATGGCAGTAGTTGTGTTGCTAAAAAAGACTGGGCCAAAGTGACACTAAGATGAGCTCAAATCACAGGAATTACTTACTAGAATCTCAGGGAGATGATAAATTATTTAATTTGTTTTGCTACAGTTAATAAAACTGTGGTCAGTCTGTACCGCAGTTCATTAAAGTCTTATTTTTTCCTTTGTGGGTGACCTTCATAAAATCTTGGCCATGCTTAGGTAAGGATGTATTTCCCTCATGTCTTACTACCCATTACAGTTCCACAACTAAATTCTTCTCCTACAACTGAAAAAAAATTGAGTGTAATTCTGAAATATATGCATTTTATTTGTCTATCTACCTTTTATTTATGAACTATAAAAAATGTCCCCCACCATTGCATCAATAAGCTTTTCCAATTGCATATATGGGAGAGATGAGGCTGGTTGGAACTATACCACCATCATCATGCCCTGTTTGCAAATTTTACAAACAAAATGTTAAAAACCCGTTTAGTTCCAGACCATTATCAATATATGTTAAATCTAAAAAGATCCCATATGTTAAAAATAGTAAAGAGAAGGTAATTCTCAGTTGTGTCTGGTTCTGATCTTTAAAAAGTCCCCTTATATGTTTCTAAATGAAAAACAAAAAAAACCTCTCCTTACCTAACCTGACATCTGAGTACTGAACAAGGGTTAAAGCTAAAGTTCTAGTTTAGGACTACCTCTAATTTGAACCTAAAATGTCTGCACACTAATATTCGTATATTCTCCTGGTATTCAGAAGGCGAAATGCTGTAGGCTTATACAGATTTATTTGGTCTCTAGGAAAAAGGAGGAGACATGAAAATAGCTGATAGTCTTTCCTCCTGGAGAAAACAGAACTATAGAATAATCAGAGAAATGAATTGCCAGTGTTGTAATGACATCCCTCAAATATTAAAAGAGGCAACTTTGCAGTTGAGACTGTATTGATTACATTTATGTGGTATAAAAGGGATTAGATTTAGAAACTTTACCAGCAAAAATAAGTAAGGACAACCTTACTAAAGATGGACACAAATCCTAATGCAAAGTCCCAAGAAACCGAAACAAATTGAAAGATTCTATGGATTTTCTTGGGCTTTTTACATTCATCCATTCATATAGCCTTCATGAGTTTCACTTCTTATTTTTACCTGATCTCACAACAGTTTCCAAAGCTTGACTATAATTTTGACAGGTTATATACATTTATAGCAGATTTAGAAATCCCAGCTGGAAGGTGACACATCAGATTTCATGTTTCTGTGCAACTTTTGAAATTTAAAAGGAAGAGTAACTGGTGTTTGAAGGAGGGGGTAATATAATAAACTTGTATTATCATATCAACCAAATGAAAAAGTTTACAAATGTTAAAAGCAGCATAATAATAAGTGCTAAGTACCAAACCATGTGCTTTAGAGTTTGCTTTTTAGGACATACAAAGCCCTTGAAGATGCTTGTTTATGTACCAAATAAACAATAATTTATGAACTTGCATGTATATGAAAGTATATTATGAACCTTTATATAAGCAAGTTTAAATCTATGTGAATTGAGGTTATTATTTCCTTCAGAAGGAGCAAGACTGGATTACCCACTCTTACCCAGACATGCTCTGCTTATCATGTTGAACTTGACATAATTTAAGACTTTCATTTTACAGTATTTCTGCTTTTAACGATTATTGCCCAGAAGCCAGGAAATTTTACAGCAACAACACCAAACATTACCAGATGCCTTTATGTGCCATAGGCACACCATTTGTACCATAAATAAAGGATGATTTCACTTTTCTTGACTATGTTCAGGGGTAAAAAAGAAGGTATAGTAGTGTGTGATTTTTCAGCACCAAAATAAATTCTGAACAACCACTGGGCTGTTGACAATTTGCTGCTTGGGCTTCCCAGGTTTTATTTCAGACATTTGTGCCTATACTCAGTAAGTTCAGTGAACTGTGCAGTGCAATGTCTCCCACGGCAATTAACAGGGAGTAACTGGGAAATGTAGTAGATCCATGATTTCACAACATACTTTTAAAGAAGTATAACCCAGAAAGAATGCAATCTGGAAAAAACGTGTGACTGCAGTACCAGCAGGGCAATAGAAGATTTTCCAGGTTTGACAACATCTTCACGATGTCTAGCGCTGAAAATTCAGACTGGTTAAGCATCTTTTTTTAAAGCACAAGAGAGAGTTCCTCAATCATGGAAGGAATTATAGAAGGATGGATGGATGGAATCCTCATGGAGTGATAAGGATATCAGAAAGAAAAAGATACTGACAGTTCAAGGCAAACATACAGCTTTTTTCCCTTTTGAAAATAACATGTGAGAAAATAATCCAATCTTTATATGCAAAAAATACCTTAAATACTGTTAAAAAGAGAGTTATGAAATTGTGACTGTGAATTTTGAACATAGCTACTGACGTTGAATTTATCTAGAATAATTACTGCATGTCTAGAAAAAACACACCAAAAATACACATAGATATTGACACAGACTAACATCGTTATTTTAAAATATGAATAAAAAAGGATTATTTCAGCTCATGAAACACATTAAATCCAGCATATTATTGTAGCACTTCAAAGTGAAAGTTCTTACATTATGTTATCTCTTCACATATGCTGTTAGATACAATGACTTTTCCCTGTGTGGACTTTTCCCTGTGGAAACAAAAGCCATAATGAACCCCCTCCCTCAAAATGTTAACAATAGCACTGCAATAAAAACCAAAATATAATTAGTTTGTAAGAAATATGCATACTGATATATTAGACTTTGGGTCTTAAATCTTTATCAACATTTTGTTAACAACAGCCCATTGCCTATTTTCTTATAACTTTTTTAGAATGAAAACACCGATAACACTGAAAATAGCTATATTAATCTACTTGCAGATGTGTCCTTCACAATTTCCAATTGAGTGAAATGAAGCAAACCTATACTTCACCTATTTTTAGCATTTTGAAAGTAATATATAGATCAGTTTCTGATTCCACACATAAATGTGGTTTTGATCTGTATACATAACATCATGTTTCTGAACAAAAGAAGTATTAAACTCAGGAATTATTTATGCTCCATTTATTCATTTTTCATCCCCATCTGCAGTGGTGCAAACAGTCCCATGCTATACCTGATATTGGGAGTGGCTCAGGAATTTATAAAATATCATGAATACCCTGCGTTTTAAGAGACCCAGAAGGATGAGCAGGTCCAACTCCTATTCAGGTACCATTCAAGCTAACCAGTTGTCTACTGTCCTACATGGCGTTGGTGAAACCACAGCTGGAGTATCACGTCCGGCTCTGGACTCCTCAGTAGAACTGAGACCTGGACATACTGGCCAGAACCCAGTGAAAGGCTGCAGATCTCTCTTCTGAGAAAGGGCCAGGAGAGCTGGGACTGTACAGCCTGAAGGCTGAGGCAAGATTTCACCAGTGTGGACAAATATCTGAAGGGAGGGTGTAAAGAGGATGAAGTCAGGCTTTTTGAGTGATGGACAAGTGGCAATGGGCACAGACTGAAACACAGGAGCTTTTGCCTGAACACAGGGAAAACCTTTTACTGTGAGGGTGACTGAGCACTGGCACAGCTTGCCCAAGAAGGTTGTGGAGTATCCACACCTGGCAATTCGCAAAAAAAAAATTTGCAAATTTGGACCTGGATCTGGGCAACCAGCCCTAAATGGCCCTACTTGTGCAGTGGAATTGTGCAAGGAGAACCAAAACACCAACAGAGGTCCTGTACTACCTCGACCATTCGGTAATTCTGTTCCTATCGTCTGGGAGCTACAGCTGTTTGCAGGTATTAGCAATCAAAAAGTGATTGTCTTTGACAAAAATAACCTTTTTAAAATCCTGTTAAATGCACTGTTTAATGCAATATTAGCATGCTAAAGAATTAATAACATACTGTTCCACAAGTCTGCAAATGCAATACACTGACATTCATTTGATAAACAGAAGACAGTAGCAAAGTATACCTTTCAAAATTTCATTCTTTGAACGACTAATTTTTTGTGTATGTAAATTTCTAACTATGGAAATTTATACTACAGAAAAGCATAAATAAATAAAAAATTAAAAATAACTTATATTTTTAAAATATCCCAAAGTCAATATGACTTCAATTCCAGTCAACCAGTCTCAAAAAAAAGAATACATGGGACAGTTTTCTGTCTAGTTTGTTCCTAGAAACTGTTCATGATCAGTCTCAACTGTGATTTTGACATTTTACCCTCAGCTTACTAACACCTACTTCAAGGTTGCACAAACTAGATTAAAGTGATAGCCCACTGAGTTGCTTCAGGCTACAGTTTCAGCTGACACAAATCATCTTTCACTGGACACACTTTACGGTTTCTAACATAAAATGATTTGTTGCAAAGCCAGGGATTGCATTTTACAAACTATATCATTAAACTGCAGTACTGGTCTACAAGTTTTTAAGAAGATACAACAAGATTAAGATTGTCTAGATAAAATGCTCTAGGTTAAATTGTGTAATCATATCAGAATTACTACAACTCTAAGAATAACAGTTCACCAACTCTTACTTGTTATTTTGTGCTTGGTGCACTGGATGTAGCAAGTGGTTTTAATGACATTATTGATTAAAAAAATCAACTTAATACAATTCATCTTTAAAAGTAAGTAATACAGATAACTTTTCATATTTAATGGTGAAATGAGTGTCAGCAGTATTAAAAAACCCACAATAACAAGTTAATTTTTCTATGCATTCAGCACAAAATAAGCCATATAAGTTACAATGACCATTACCTATATCTTGATGACAAAAGACTTGAGAGCATTAGTTCCTTATTAAAATGACCCTTAATTTTAAAATAGCTTTAAAATAAAAAAATATGTATACTACATCCAGAACATGTTGCAATTTCATAAATCTGAAAAATATTATATTTGATAAATTGGTGTATGTCGTTTTAAGATAAAAGACAATTCAGAGACAATTATGACAATCAACTGAGAATTTTGTGACTTTATTAAATTTTAATAATGTAAAGAGTTTTAAAGAGGAAGCTAGATGACATTTCTGAAAATATACTGGAGTAGAGCAGACCTGATTTTTCCAGCCTTTCAACAAAATATATGGAATTACTTTTTCATGACAGATTATTGACTAAGTAAACTCCAGCAGCTTCAAGGGAACCATTTTGGATGTATCATATTCATTTTGTAATGACCTGTGTTTCTTTTAGAATTTTTCTCAGACAACCTGACAGAGTTATCATGAATTCAAGTTGTCAGTGTTTTTAGGCAGACTTCCAGAGCCCATGCCACTCAAGTCCTCACAGTCAATCATGGAAATTAGCTGAAGACAGTTCATGAAAGGAAGTATTGACATCCACAGAAGCAGTTAGCAGTAAACTGTTATTGAAAAATTGTAAAAGGAAGCTAATCAAAACAAGTGTAGTGCATTTATCTGTGCTGTTAATGAGTGCTTATACAGGCTGAATTTCCTAAAATGTGTTTCTTTGTGGGGGAAAAAAGCAATGTCCAATCCAGACATAATTAACGATGCACTTGTCTGGTATGATGAAGAAGTTACAAAAATGTTACTAATATCTGACAAGTGCATTGAATTTGTAAATTGACACTACATAGAAATAGTGTTTAAAAGTCACTTTCAGTTTTCTTGTTTCAAAATGTTTTGAGGTTGTGAGACAAGATTATTCTGCACATCAGAGTTAATTAAAAGAATAAGCTCGGCATATAATATTTTTAAATCAGAAACACCCAGTATTTCATATAGGTCTCCAAAATTTATTTTCAGCAGGTACATATTAGGATGAAGACAGATTATCTTAAGAATTTAATAATTGCTGGTTTACTAATACTGGTAAGGGATTAATTCACAATATTTGATTTGTTCAAATGCCTTTACTTTGGAAGCAATGTAATTTTTTTTTACATTTTAAAAACCCAAAAAACAGAACAAACCAAGAAAACAAACCGAACTTCCCTCCCATCCCCCTCAAACACAAAACTTGTTACTGCTTGAAATCTGGTATTCTGACATAACTTTGACATAATAAAATAGTTTAAAGAAATGACAGCTTAAAAACTGGTAAGACTATAAAATAAAAAAGATTGCCAAAACAAATTTAATTATTATTAAGGCAGCATGGTGGCTTTTCACAAGAAATCCTATTCCTCCAAACCATTTGCTCAGGAAAAAAAGAAAAAAAGAAAAAAAGAAAAAAAGAAAAAAAGAAAAAAAGAAAAAAAGAAAAAAAGAAAAAAAGAAAAAAAGAAAAAAAGAAAAAAAGAAAAAAAGAAAAAAAGAAAAAAAGAAAAAAAGAAAAAAAGAAAAAAAGAAAAAAGTGAATGAGAGAAAGAATGTGAACCACTGATGAGATGACATCCTGTAAATCAAGATGTCCTGTTTCTGCTCTCAGTGTTAACACTGATGTGACTGGTGACTTCGAAGCAAAATAAATTCACTCTATTACACAACAATTTTATTACTCATAAAGCCAGATATAATATTTGCTCTTCTTCCTACAAGGTTTTATTATAATATTATACTATATGCCAATTATGCTAAATATGTCCATGTTGTCATTTGCAAGCTGAATGGGGCGGAAGATGTTATTCATCAAAGAATATGAAAAATAAAAATAGTGTGAGTGAATCATAATAGAAAGGACTCAAACAGTGGTTTAAAGAAGATTTACAATCAGTCCCTGCCCCAATTAATTTTTGGGGAGATATTTATCCTTTAAAATGTCATTTTAACAGGCTCTTAGTTGCCATCTTTCTGTAATAGAAGAGCACTATAATAATATAAGAATGCTCTTATATAGAACGTGATAGAATAATGTGTGGCAATGCTCTAGTAATACCATAGAGTGTCCCCCAATATGAATATAAATACTTGAAAACCAGTGTTATTAAAATCATTTAATGATCTTTGAAATTCTTTCAAATCACATTTTAAATCACCTTTATTGTGTGACGAAATCAAAGTTCTAATTTCTAAATTAAACATTATTTTAACAGTACTTACAGACTTCAGTAGCTAGAATACAAAGTTCTATGTTCATTTTACATAGAAGTGTGCAGATGGGAGATCCTTTATCTAAAAATCCAAACAAATCCCTTCTCTTTAAAGTTTGTTTGAATATTTATGTGTGCAGAGACTTCCATAATTTATATTTTTCACACTAAGTCATTATATGACCCACTGAAAAAGCTCTATTAATTGGATAAGAATGTGTCTGTAGATTCTCAAATTATTCTAAACATGCTTTAAATATTTTAAATTAGAGTTTCCAATTAAAATTGTACATGTCATATTATCTTTTGTAATTCTATTGTTCATTTTTGAAGATACAGCTTCAGCTAAAAAAACTGCATTGATGTGAGCTGAGCTCAATTAGTTTCTGATGTTCTGCTAAATTGCCTCATTACCTGTCCTACTAGCACACTACCAACACTTTCAAAGCTGAATTCTTTACCTACACATTAATCTCTTTCTGCAAGAAAGTCTGGTGACTAAAAATACAAAATTAGGAATGTGATTTACACAAATTATCAGCTCCCTGATGAAAAATCTAGATTAAAAGAGGTGATAAGTAGGGATAATTTGTACCCCATTCTCTGGTATTTAGAACTGTTTCAAGCAAAGAATTTGTTAAATCCCACTGAAGAGTTTTAGGCACATTGGCTGCTCAGCAAATTCATGAGTATTTAAATAGCAAGCAAAACTCACAGGTGCAGAATGCCCACAGTTCCAGTTGCTTTTATTCGCCTCGATACCCCCTGATTTAAAAGCTCATATATAGATGAAACATATCCTCAGCTATGGCATTAAGATCCAACAAAAAAACTGTTGAAGGCTTGACAAGCATGCAGATCCATTTAAATTTCAAAATCAAAATGACTAGGCTGCCCTTAGATACATTCCTGTTCAATATGTAGAAGATCACAGTGCTAAATGGACAGTTTGGCAGACTTACCTTTGGTTCATTTGGGTTTGGCTGAATGAATACAGTAAGGACCTTCCATTAGGAAAATAGGAATCAGCCTGCCTTGGCAATATGCTGTTCTGTATAAAACACTGTGGATTTGTCAGACAATACTGCTTAAAAGATCAGCTTTCTCAGATTCAACCACAAAATTCATTGTGCACTCCATTTTCAGAAATATTTCTTAGTTTCTGAGGATATGGACAGGCAAAGAAAATACTGTTGGGAATACCTCTCTTGATATCTTTTAAATTTGAATAAATTCCAACTCTTTAGCTAATCTACATTTTGCAGGAAGGTATTCCTATCACAGACTTGGTTCAAGGTAAGTCTTGCAGAATTTATAGAACTCTGTTCTGTCTTATGGAGCATGGACAGAGGATGATTGGTCTCCTAAGCTGGGTCATCAGATAACAAGAATTGCAGTGTGCACCTCTGAAGGCAGGAATTACATATTTTGGACATGGCACATCAGATGGTTTTGAATTACCTCTCTGATCTTTTCATTCTGATCATGCCCATCATGCTCTTGTATCTGTAAATAGATCTGTAAAATAACCAATAATTGAAACTCTTTTAGCAGTCTTTTAAGTCTTTCAGTAACTTAAAAAAGAAAGTTTATGTATTTTTTATCTAGATTGACATAAACAAGTGTCTCACAGGAAAAAAGTTTGAGAAATTTTACTCTTAAGAGTTGGCCAAACACTGGAGTTTAAATCAAAGTCAAAACCAACAAAACATAACTTCCTCAGGGCAAATGAAAATATTCCCAAATTCTACATTTGAAGTTCAGAAATCACACACATAGAAAACAATACTACTTCTTCCTCTATATCCTAATAGTCTAAACAGCAAATTCTGCATACAAAATAGAAATCTATAACTTCCTAGCATAAAAAAAAACCCCAACAAACAACCAAACAAAAGAATATGAATCAAGGCTCCAGAAACAGTGTGAATAAACTGGCTTTTTAGGCCATTTCTGAGTTCAAAATACTTGGTTATTTTTTTGGATTCTGACAATGAAAGAAGTGACTTGCAATGGATATTATCCTCCTCATCATATTAAGTGATAATATCAAAGATAAACTGAGGAGTTATAACCTTATTTGCATGCTAATATAAAATATTATAGCAACATTTCTAAAACCTCTAAATAGCTTTTTCTTGAAGACAACACAGTTCAAATATAAAGAAGAAACCTATTTTCTTGAAATGTGTTTGATTTCACTTATCTTGAATACTAGTCAAAAGGTTCTACTCTGAAAAGTGGTAATACTTATCTGTACCAATCAATGATCTGACCATCTAATTTTTGAGGATTAGAGCATGATTAAACTTTCAATTTGAAAAAAAAAGGAAATATGTGAATATGTTTTTCTTCTATTCCTAGCCAATATTCTCTTGCAGCAGTGAATATTCGTGCTTCTGTGGTGGGGAAAGGGGAGAGGTTTACTTAGTATAGCTGGAGTATGAAATCAGTTTATGTATTTTCCCAGTGAAATCCAAACCAATTTGGAGCATTAGTGTATTTTGACACAGAGATCTCAAAAGCTGTATTGTTTATTTTTAAACTTCCATTGATTGTAGCACCTAACTGGAAGCTTGACAATAATCATTTTCCCAATATCCTTTTTGTCTTTTTCCACTTAGCAGATATTAGACTCTCCCCAACTGTTGTGTTTGAGTAAGCTGACATTAGAATTGATGTCTTTAAATAAAAAATAAATTTTAAAAAAATCAAGCTAGGTACAGCACCTATCTTATCAAATATCACACAGAGATGAAACACAGCAGACTAACTCTGGGAATAGCATTTGTTGATAATTAATTGCTGCTGCAAAGCCAACATGACGAGCACCAAGCATTGTGGATTTTATTTGTGTATGAAAAACGTATGGCTTTGTTTGCCTCTTATTTTGAAAAAAATAATTGGTGATTGAGTGCCAGGTAAAAACAAAATATACTTAGAATTTGGCAGATTTATACCATAAGAAAAGAAGATCTTTAATTTACAATCCCATCCATAATTTTAAAACACAACACACTTTCAGGTGATACAGAAAAGGTTTTGGTTTACTCCAAAATCACCACATTTGATTTTTTCATTGAGTATGTGCATTTATTTTCCCAGGTATGTACGTACTTTACATACCTAATAATTCCTAACAGTCATAACTATCTATATATTAATGCTTTGCCCTTAAATCTCCCTTTCCTAAGTCCATGCTTTAGTTTACAGACCTATGCTCAAAATATATTTTCATCTCCACGAATATTTATCTCCAGAAAAGGCACGTACCTATATCCTACCTAATTTGACTTTATTTTCAATAGGTCTTATCATAAATATCCAATTAAACTGTCTTTTAAGAATGAGGACAGGAATCTGGAGGTTTAGACATCTACCATGTGGAGAAATCCTGATTTCAGCTTGGACACATGTACTGCAGGCAACTGCTGGACCTCATATTTGCAAACATAGAAGAACAGGTTAGGAATATGAAGGTCAGGTGCAGTCTTGGGTGCTGTGACCATCAGATAGTGGAGTTCAGAATGCTGAGAGAAGGGGACAAGTAGGATCACAACCCAGTATGGTTAAATGGGTCAGATGCTGACTAAGGATAAGGAAAAGGTCAATGTGCTCTTCCTGGAATTTACCAGTAAGGTGTTCCTTAAGAAATTCAGTCCTTCAGAGAACAGTGAGAAAGTCTGGCATAAGGAAGGCTCACTGCTAGTAGAGAAGTATCATGTGAGGGAACACTCGAACTACTGGGAACCACAAGCCAACAAAACAAAATGTAAGCTCCAACCAGTGCTGAGTGAAGTGGGTGATGTCACTCTGATGACATTCTCTGAAAGGCGGTGGAAACTGGATGGTGTTCCCCAGGACTGCAAGAAAAAAAATGTCCCTCTTGTCTTTAAGAAGGACAAAATAGAGGATTCAGGAAAGTATGGGCTAGTCAGCCTGAACTCAGTTCATAGAGTGGTGTTGGAAAAATACCCCTCAAAACCATATCCAAGCACATATAAGGGCAAGAGGGTGACAAATCCAAGCTAACCTGGATTTAAGAGGGAGAAATCATGCTTGACCATCATGACAGGTTGCAATAATGATATTACAGGATTGGTGGACACAGCGAATATCCTAATTTTAAGAAGGCTTTCCACACTAAAAACAAAACACAGTGGTCAAAAAACAGAAATGCGGGGCATTTCATTTAAACATAAGAAGAATATTTTGTACTGAAAGGTTGATCAAACAATGGAACAGGTTATTAAAAGAGGTTGTAGAGTCTCCATCCTTGGAAATATCTAAAACCTGACTGGATATGAACCTGAGAAACCTGCTCTAGTTCTGCTTTGGTTGGGAGGCTGGAGCAGTCAATCTCATGAGGTCCCTTCTAACTTCAACTGTTCTGTGATGTCTTGATTCTGTGACTTGGTATTAAATCTCATTAAATGAAAAAATCTCATATGTCTCATTAAAAGCATGGTACATGTCATACCTCAATTATGGTGGATATTATGGTGCTCTTACAACTGCATGGGTTAAAATGCCATTGAGGAAAATGATAAAAAAAATATTTAAAAAGACATCTAGCTCTGTCAAAAGCCCATTTTGCAAATACACTGAAAATAATTTTCAAGCTGAAATATTTTTAGAAAAAAAAAAAAGCCCATTGTTTAAAATTGAAAAGGATAAGTCTAATAGAAGTCCCATTAATGGTATTGAAATCTGAAACTTAAAATTCGATACTTTACTTTCCAGAGATACAGAAAATAATCAGAAATTGAGAAAGTAAAGGAAAAAAACACAGAAATCTGAGAGTGAGAAACTATTATTTAAAAAAGTCCATATATATAGAATATACAGATCTGTTAAGAAACTTTAAAGTCAGGAATATAGTTTCAGATGGCTGAAATATTTGCCTTTAATATTAGACATTTACCCAAAATAATGAAGAAAGTAATGTACAAATCAAACACAAAAATCAATTAAGATGCCCTAAAAAATTATCTGTCACAAAGTTACAGTATTTCTCTTGGTATTTGTCTTACACTGAAATCTTTGTTTCATTAGAAGAAAATAAGGAAAAAATTATCTAAAGTATATATTTTACATCACACTTTCAGTCTGGTTTTAAACACTGTTTACTTCTTGCACGCCTGAAATAACTTCCATAGTTTTTTTACTCTAGCAAGGATAAAAATATGTATTACTCATCCCAGCTTCACTAAAGCCTACACAGAATATTTGTTACCATCCAGAGGCCTGAAATCATATCCTTGCTGCCCTATGTTTTTGTCACTGGGTATAAATAGGGTGAGTGGGGTCATTGACAATCTGTAATTGCATTTACAACCTCTGCAAGAAACAGAGATTGTGAATATAAACCCTGTGCCCCAAGACAACAAAAAAATGAGGAGCATTGTGGTAATGAGCTATAAATTCAGGCTTTTTCAAACAACTTCTGGTCTCTGAACTGTGGTAATTGAACAAGTTTTTAAGTCAAATATTCTGAGTGAATTCCAGATACTTTTTTTCTTTAAAGTATGAAACAATCCTCCTGGCTTTAGATAATAAATTTCTATTTGCTTCATGTGTTCAGCATTGAAAATACTTTTGAGAAGGATTAGGTGATAAACCCTATTGTATTTAATGGTGTAATGCTGGTACATAACATAATATTATTTTACATCCAAGGAAAATAAATCTTTGCCAAGTAGTATCAGGAAGGAAATTATTTCAAATGTAGATCACCATAATTTCTCGTTACACCATAAGAGAGGCAGTGTAAAGGAATTAGTAGTCAGTGTGATATACTAGTGACTGTTGCATACAAAGAATATGAAGCTAAATGGAGAGTTGTTGCATTTGATTCTGGTCAGGGACTTCTCCAGTGTTTTAGAACAATATAGAAAGTACATTTATGCTTTCCATTCCCTCCCAGTGCACTGGATAGCTAAAGCAGCGGTGTTCTTTTTTCCCTACTTTAATCTTCAACTGCGTTATAGTGATTTTCCTGAACAAACAACAGCAAATCAAAAGTCACTACATGGAGGGAGCCATCACCATCCGTGTGTAGGTTCCTTATAGGGATGTAATAATTTTTAAGCATAATATTAATTCAACATGACACTTTAAAGGGCAAGAAATATTGTAGTAGGTTAGGAACTTAAAGTAAAACCAGGAAAACATTTCCTTCATGTATATTCTCACTACTTGTACAAATATATGTCTGCAGAAATATCAAAACCATTAGCAAATGAATTTTATGTCTAAGAATACCCCTTTTTATTGTGACCATAAGCTTTGTACTAAAATTAAACAGTTGTAATGGAAATGCTAAAAAAACAAAACAAAACAAAACAAAACAAAACAAAACAAAACAAAACAAAAAACAAAAAAACAAAACAAAACAAAAAAAAAAAACAAAACAAAAAAAAACAAACAAACAAACAAAAAAAAACAAACAAAAAAACCCCCCTCAAGGTCAAGAATCATACAGAGCTTTAAAAATATTTGGTGGTAACTGTGCTGAAAAATATCAACTCAGTTTTCAATCAAGCCCAAAATTTTCCTCTGTTTAATGTTATGGTTCCTCAAACACATCATTCCAAAACAATGTTGAATTTTCTAAGACACTGAAGAGACTGGGGTTTCAGATATGTAATGTGTTGTGAAAGACCACGAAACAAGTCTCTCCTGAATTGCTATAAAGATCCTTTTCAAGACCTTTAATATATATGTACTTCTGAAATGATGTCATGGTTTAATTTAAGGGAAAGGCAGAAAGAAAATGAAAGGGCATGATTCTTCAAGCTGATTTTGAGGCCACTCAAATAGCCAGAGCAAATTCCTGGTCTTTGTTTCATCTTCATGACTTTCAAAATGCATTCCAATTCAATTAAAATTTTTGAAAAATGCTACACTTCAGAGTTGGTTATGAATAACTTTATATGATGCTTTAAAATAAGAAATACGTTACACCCTGCATTTTCTTTTTCAGACTCTGCAACAGCTAATTTGTCAGAAAATTCTGGTAAAAGACAGTAGAGATACAGATCTGTGCTACAGATGATGGTTTGCTACAAATACTGATAAACACTCATGACCTACAGTAGTTTGATAAATGTCAGAGAATCAACATTCTACAATGAATTGTAAGAGATAAGTTTACTTTTTAAAAATTCACACCAAAGAGGCTTTTTCTATATCACTTTCATTATGTACACACCATACTTCTTTAAAAACATTTTTAGACAGCATTCAGCTGTAGATATTCTTTTCTACAGCTGAACAGTCAAAGTGTTAAAATTGCCATAACTAGAGCAAAGAAAATCCTTCCTCATCATGTAGCTGAAATTCCAGTGTAATTGAACTGTGGTCCATTAAAGGATATTACAGACCTGAATGCAGAGAAGGAAAGAAAACAAAGGAAGGAATACATGAAAGAAAACCCATCTGTTGACCTGATCAAAAACAAAATTTAATAAAATTTAAGAAAAATACAATTGATTCCTTTTTGATTCTTGAAGCCAAAAATGCAGTATTTGTCACTGTTTTACAATGTAATTCTTTTTTCCTTCCAGACAGTCAGTGTAAAGCTAGGAATAGTAAATACGGCTTCCCTTTTAGAAAATAGTAATAATCCTAAAAACCATGATCCATTTAGTGTTCAGAAGCAATTGACTGTCTGAATAATTACAGCTCAGACCAGTATGCTATGTTCCTCTTCTATATCACAACATTGCTACTATTATTAGTAGAACACATTAAGTAACTTTCACTTATTTCATCAGGAGATGCTAGCTGCTTAACACTTCTAAATTCAAGTACAGTTATTCTGGCATGCAGATCTAAATGTAGGATTTTTGACTTAAGTATCCTTTTTTAAAAAAAAGGAATCCTGCATAATCAAAATACTGTTGTTCATTTACCACTGTGCAAAAACAAGCTCATGTCTCCCTCCCAGCACTGCTTGCATAAAAATCTCCCATTAACTGGAAACATTATACCTTGGTTAACCCAGAATTTGATTGCCTTGTGATGTCATGAATTTTCCAAATGAGTAGGACCTACTCGATTTAACTTCTGCTTCACTGTGTACAATTATGTTGTGTGATGCCCAGTGTTACAAATGCTTCACAGCTAACAATGATATCAAGAATTGTTCTTCATATACCTATCTATGGTCTTTCATCAGAATGGCTTGAGAAGTACAGACACAGAATGACAGCAGGAGCTTTGAAATAAAGACACAGATTGAAACCAGAAACTTACAGACAACTCAATCACAGTCAACTTCTGGTTATTTGTAGAAAAATAAAAAAAAGTATTAAGAAAAAGCAGTTTCAAGGGTAATAAGTAGATGAAGAGCAAGAACCCATATATGTAAAACACAGCAAATACATACAGTGACTGAGAGCATGCTAAAAAACCATAATGTCCCCAAGGAGACACTGAAGAGAAGAAGAAACCATATTCATTAAGCATTATAACTCCTTGAGGGGAGGATCCTCCCCAACATGAAAATCATCCTTCTTCTACTGGAGGACTTGGGATGGTGCTAACTCATGCCAACCCTTTCCTCTAAGACAGAAGCCACCAGCCTCAGGAGTCAGGGTAGCTAGGTGAACATAGCCCTAGGAAAAGAGGTAGATACTAGAAAGAGTTTTTTTAGTCTTAAGCAAATCTAATTTAAAATAAAAGCATCCCTATTTGTAAATGGACTACAAATAATGCTTTGAACAAATTTTTAAGACTTGAACAGATGGTATATTCTCTGCATTGCACAGCTGGTGTGACTCTTTGGCCTCACACAAACTGCAGCCGGTTAAGAACAGGCATCTGAGGGAGAATACACACAGCCTAGTCTTGGGAGACAACTAACTGGTTGCCAAAAACAAATTTTATAAGAGAAGAACTATCAGCTTGAGAACAAAGTCTGTACAGATGAGACGGGAGAACTTATCCTAACAGAGAAGATTTGTCAAGTGTGAGAGGCTCATGCTTTTAAAGATAAAGAGGAAGATCATAATAGGAACATAAATGAAGTAAAATCTGAACAAAACCAATCACATAAAAAGGGGGTGAACATGCCTTTACTATTTGCGGACTACTGGAAGAAAGTGATCTTTAGGCTGTGCATGTAATGCATATGATAAAATCAGATTATACCAGTGAAAATGAAATTTTATTGAAAAAAATTGAAAGCTAGCACATTATTAAGAATATAGGGTAAAAATATGTTCATTTGAATACAAGAATACAACAATTTCGATACTATGTACATTGCCACTTACTTACTAGAAGGAAGCACCATGCAATGCAGCTACAGAAAGCAGTTCTTGGCAGGCATAATGAAATGTGAAATTCAATAGACACTTTGATGACTAAATCTCAAACCACAATATTGATTAAAAGCAATGTATTTGGAATACCAGGAAGTAAAAAAGACTACTTCAGAAGCTACAATGATTATAGGTACCATTTTGCATATGTCACTTACAGAATTAGAATCAGAGGAAGGGGGGATGGGCAAGAGGGTAATTATAGACTAAACCTCACACTTAGGCGATACTTTGAGAATTTAAATCCCACCTATCTGAAATAAGCAATTGCCTTCAGTTTTGCTTTGCTTTGATTTTTATTCATGTTTAGTTATGCATTATGGCTCCATTTCCTCCTGACAGACACTCTTGACAGCTTACATAGTGTGCCGAGTTGTTCCTACAACCACCAGTGAAGCAGACATGCACTATCTCTGAAACAGAGGCATGACTGAAAATAGGACCTCTAGATACAAACAACAAGAGAGGGAAAAGAAGGCTTGTTTTCAGCTTTAATTTGTTTTACTCAGTTGAAACGTGATAGAATGAATAAGAATAGATAGCATAAGAATCAAATGTCAAAACCCTATAAATCAAAATATCTCAGGCATGTATCATTACTCTTGTCTGGCTTACCAATTCAAACCTGGGGTGGCAAGCAAGAATTCTCTTCTGCAAAAAGAAGTTAAAGAAATAAACTGGAAAATGTAGAAGTTTTGAAATTCACCAAATATACACTTGCTTCATTACTTGTGCTATTAAATAATGTCTAATTACATAATAGTGCTGCTTTGGCAATAACAATTCTTATCTCAATTTTAAGAGTGGCAGGAGTCAACTTTTTCAGTTGGGTATTTTATTTTATCTCCTTAAATTACTTTTACTGGATCACAGAAATTTGCAATATTAATACTTTTTTTTTCCAGGTAGAATAATGTAATATCTTTAAAGGAGTTCAGAGTTCAACTGTTAAATTATGTAGCATAAAAGCATAGCTTGTCCTTTATCTCTGATATTTTTTGTGTTCTTAGGTTACTGCCTACTGACTAACTAGCTGCAGTTCACAAATTATGTAACAGTTTGAAACATATTACACTCATTTTCTCAAGCCTTTTCTATAAATGAGCATCTTAAAAATGGTGTACCAGAAGGTTGAACTGTGAAATAACAGAAAGCTCCAAAACACATTTGTAACATGTAACTGAGGATAGTAGAGTGTTTTAAAGAGAAACCCTCACTGTACAGGGTAAAGAACAGCCAAAGGGGATGTTTTTTAAATGCCTTAAGTTTTAGCTTTCATGTTTTTCAAATTCTGTGCTGCTTAAGTGTAGTTCTGAGACTCGTATTAAGTGTTAGTGAGCTCTCTTCACAGAGCAGGTAGACAAAACAAATCCTTTCCTGCTGAAGACCAAGGACAGATTTCAGGCCCAAAAGCATAAACAATGGTGGGCTGAAGGGAGGAACAAGAAGGGTGGGACCTCACAACCTGAAGCTGTAATTGGACAATTAAACCCCAATATGACCAAATATTAGACCAAAACTTATAAAAATGTAAGATCTCATGACCGGTCAGCCATTTTGTGGCTATTCTTAGTCCACCTTGGGTGTATCCCTGATCAGACCCTGTCCTGCCCAAGGTATATCCTGGAGGCCTTTCAATAAATAACTATTTTATTCTCTAGCTCTGTCCAGCCTCTGTTTCAGGTCAACCTTCCAAGGTATCACTTTAAGGAAAAATAAATTTAAAATCTTGTACCTTGAGCTGGGGAGCAATGAAGATGTGGGAAGGGTACAATTAAAGGGTAGGGTACAATTCCTCTGGTAGAGGCTACAGCTTTTCTGTCTCCTGCTGAGTTTCCCACTCATGGAATCACTTAGGTTGGAAAAGACTGAAGAATCAAGTTCAACCACAAAACTAACATTGCCAAGACCACCTCTAAACCATGTCCCCTAGTGTCACACCTACACGTCTTTAAAATACCTCTGAGTGAATTAACCACTTCCCTGAGCAGCCTGTTCCAGAGCCTGATAACTGGTTTTGTGTAGAAAAAACCAAAAGGCCCAGGAGATTTAAGCACTTTTTCCCCTGGGAGCAGGAGCTCCCAAACCAGTTTGCTCCATAACACTTGCTGGAACTCAGGTGCATGACAAGATTCAGACAAAACCATATGAAAATGCACACATCCTGAATCCCAAACATAGGGGGGATGGTGGTAATTGTTATACAGAGAGATTAAATAAGCAAAACTCAAAGATAGAAGATAGTAGTAGATAGTAGAGAAGATAGTAATGCTGCTTACTGACAGAGACTGCTACTTTTTTCTCTCAATGCATTGTAGAAATTTAAATTTTAATCTGAACTGATATGCCAAATGCCAACAAGAAAAGGCAGATTAGATTCCTGTCTTTTGCCACTGCTGGGCAAGTGAGGTTAGCATGAGAATTTCTATAGTCAGTTCCTGTTCCTGAGTAGAGTATTTAAGTAAATCTAACTAATGAGACTAAGTTGTCAGAAGCAGCAGTTTATATTAAAAGAAACCCAACAAAATCCCTAAAATAGAAAAAAGCAACAGAAGCTCTGGGATTTATTCCTTTTTTATAAAATTTCAAAAGAAGAATTTTCCTACTAAGATGCTTTACTTAATAGATATGGAGTGAGAAAACATTTACAAATTTTTATACAGTTCTAAGTGTTGGTTTGATGCTAGACTGTGCAAAGTTCTGAAAACAAAAGAAAAACCCCCTGAATATTTTTTCTCTTTGAATGAGTCAGGATAAAATTATTTAACTGTACATATTTTAGACTGATGATACTGAATCAAGTCGTGTCTGTACGTAAAGATACCACAAATAGAAAGTAATTGATTTTTCATAAATCAATTTTTTTTAATAGGATTGAGTCTCCAAGAACAGGCCAAGGGAAGTTCACTTGTCTAATCAGTAAATATTTATGTAATTTAGTATATATTTCATGTGAATTACATATTGAATCCATACGCATGGCAATAGACCAGAACTCTAATTCTATTTTCCATATTTAACTACTGAGCCCAAACCAGGTCTTTCTCTTCAGTTTACTGTGCCTGGAATTTCAATTCAACCGGACAGGAAGAAATTAGCGTTGCCTGGTATAACTCCCTACTAATGAGTATGACTCTCCCTAGATGAAAGGTAAGAATTTCTGTTTGCATGGAAAACTTGCCAGGGTTCTGTTATAGTCACTCACAGGAGTCTGGAGTACAGTAAGTAGAATGCATATTAATTGTACCCTTCAGGGACAGATGTGCTATTACATTTTTAAAAAGGTAACCCCAGTTCCAAATCCTAAAGAAAGAAACAAGAACAAAGTTTAGTCACTTGAAGTAGCATTAGTCCTAAACCATGAGAGGATTAGAAATTCCGTCACTTCACTACCATTTTCACCATACCCTAGGATTTCCTGATGATTAACTACAGGTTAATGTCTGCTCCATACATTTTTGACTGGATCTCATTCAGAGGGGCTTAACTTTTTTTGTGCACTATATAGGCAATGCAGATCTCTACAGACGGTTCTGAGTATTAGCTTTTGCAATGTCTAAGTATGTTTATGGATCCTGCCTGAAATAATTCTGTCTGCTGGATGATGTCATCTCCTAAATTGCATTGATTTTTCTTGAAACTAGTTTTCCAAGACACTTCACTCCTTTGAAAACCACTATATAAGTCTTTCAAGAGAATCTCCTGACCCTCATCTCTTTTTCATCACAACATCTTTTTCTGTCTTAAAGAAAGAGAAGTAGTCACATAGATAAAAGTGCTAGTGGTGGGAACGGTATTTTTTCTCCTAATAGAAACACACCTGCTTGACAAATGAGGTTTTAAACAAAATAGATGATACATGCTTGAATTCATAATTCTTCCTAATGCATAGGCAAAATAATTTCAACTGAAATAGTACTTACTATATCTCCTGTAAGGAAAAAAAAAACTTAGGCAATAAGCCATGCAATAAATAAATATTTTAACATCCATACCCTCAAGGCACTTCCATCACATTTTACCAGGAAGAGCAATATTTAAATTGTCCGATATAGACAGGATTGCCCCAAAACTGAATACACACGATTGCTCAACTATGTTAGAGAAATAGGATTAAAAAAAGTACTTTTATTTTTCCATTTTTTACTGAAATTCAGAAAAAAAATCTCTACTTGTATTTTTCAAGAGGTAAAAAATTCTCTTCCACATTGTTTTGTACATTGAAATGGCTATAAGCTGCATCAATATAATAATGGAATCAGAAGGATAGAAAGCTATCTTCTTTGGAAATAATTGCCCTCAGGATTCAACTAGCATCCCTGAAGTAATCCACTGCAATGAAATGTATTCCTTTTGCTTTCAATTATCTCTAAAACTTTACATGGCCCAGAATTACAGAAGTAGGGGGCAAACTCACATTGCCATAACCCCCTGTACAAGATACAGTATGCCCGTCCTTGCATACCATGCACTCATGACATAATATGAAAGAATAAAGTTGATACTTGCCCTTTCCTGTCCCTGTCCTTGGATTGTAGCACTGTTGTCAATACAAGTTGTACTCAAGGAGGAGCACAAGATACTGTTTAACTCTCTTCTAAGCATCTCACGTCAGACTTGAAAGGCTCTATTCCTTTTATCTTTTGTCCTCCTTTCCTATCATGCATGTGTTGCATACACGTGTTCACTGTACTTGTGTAGGGAAACATATCTATATGTGTCAAAACTTAACTGGATGGAATACTTTGCATCTGGAGACTTCATAAAAACAGAACTCATTTAAAGTTCATCCTAAAATAAACCTCATACTTGGGAAATAATATTATGTACAAATTAAAGTCATGCCTTAGAGTAGCAGGAATTGATGGCCATTTTTCTATCCCAATTAGAATAATTCATAATATACAGTACATCCTGTCAGGTACAATGTGCTGACATCTTTACATGAAAGGACAAAAAGAGTAATACATAACAATAAACTCCCAGGACAGCATCAATTAACACTGCCACACTAAGCAGTTCTTCTTACTTATCTTACGAGAGTGGCTTATTTAATAAACAAAACAAGACTTCTCAAGAGGATTGTAATGTCATTAGTTCTATTCTTCCTTTAACCTCCTATGCTGAATAGGGCTTTTTTTTTCCATAGTTAGATGTACCTGTCAGAAATGTGACATGTATTTTCTCATCCTGATACTTTATGTCCTTCAATGATGATTCTCCTAGGCACTCTCAGTGGCATTCAGATAGGACCTTGAAGTATGGCACCCTCTCTTTCCCCTCCTTTGTGCTCTTTTTAGCCCGCTTTTTTTTAATCTTTTCCATATTTTTCACCTCTAAGGTTCTTTTTTTCCTACTTTTACTGAAATATTTTCACTCAGCCAATAATCACTCTGCCAATTTAAATCTTGGCATGATCAAAGTCTACTCACTTAGGAAAGTAACAAATTACCTCATCAATTATATTTTTATATAAAGACAAGACCTGAAAAGAAAAATAAAAGTGGAACAAACTTGGCAACATATCTGCACACATAAAAAACATCAGACATTTTATGATGTGATTCCCTTCATAATTTCCAAAGTAGAATAGACTACTCAAAATTTGGAGTTTTTGGATGAATCTAAGCATTGCAGGTGTCAAGAGAGAGCTAGATAGCACATTGAGGCATAAGGAAAGTGGCTTCCCATATCTCACAATGCCCTGGGATTTCAATCAAGAAGAAAAAAAATTCTAAAAGATTTTTTGAAAGAAAGTAAAAAAAAAAAAAAAAAACCCACACAAAAAACCCCCCACCAACCAACCAAACCCTCACACACACACAAAAAAACAAAGCCAAAATACTGAAAGGCTGAATATTTCAGGAATTCTTCTGGGGCATAAGACCGTGCCTGAAGTCCTTAGTCGCTCTGGGAATACAGCATGTTCTGAAATGAGCTTTGACTTTTTGTCTCGTCTTAGATACACCACCTACATGTTTTTGTCCCATAAATGTCCAGTACTCCAATGATATCTGGCACAATCCCCACAAACTTGAGGAACTTTCTCAGAACTTCTCCATTAATATCTGTAATTAATAAGCTGTGTTTTGGGAAGACAAACAAATTATGGGGAATTTTTTTAAGGCAGGGTAGGAAGCGTAGCTAAATATTAATTGATATAGGATCTCTTATCCTGTCAGTGCATGCATTAAAACATATGCATATATTACATGTGGCAGATTCTTAAAATACCCAGTGTTTTAAAATAAAGTAGGCACAGACTTGATGACTGGAACAATAAATAGTGCTCTTTTTTTCTCTCTGGGTAACAAATCAAAGTTTAGGGCAGATCACAATGTGCTTGTCATCCTCTCTAACTTGATGACTTAAAAATAACAAATTTAGTGAAAACTTGTCCTCTGTTACATGTGTCCTTGAGAGACAAGAATATTTTCTGTAAGGGTGGACAGAAATTTTAAAAATCAACTATTTGTTTCAGGGGATGTAACTGAAGAACAATGAAGTACTAGAAACAGAGGTCTGAACACAATTTTACACTGAATTATTCCCCACAACTGAATGCAAATCAAATATATTATAAATCTAAAGAGTTCTCAAAATTAATTAAATCTTTGAAACTAAATTCAAATTTATATTTCTTAGAGGAATGAAAGAAAGTCGTATCAAGTAATTTTTTTTTTAAATTTGAAGTTGGAAAGCTTTCATATTGAAAAAAAAGAATCCTAACCAAGTTTAATTTTCCAGTGGCTTAACAGTATTCTTTTAATCTTGCACAATGAAAAATATGGTAAAAAATGTTAAAGCTTTTAATATTTTATTTTCACACATAAATATTTTTGTTTCTGCAGTTACCAAATTAATTAAACCTATTCTTTTAATCAAGAGTAAAGTGAAAATTTTTCTTTTATATATAAACAGCTTCATGAACAGGAAGTCTATGTCGATTAATCCCATTTGCAATTCTTTATCAGCCAGATAATCAAAAAGAATTAACATTATTCCTTTTCTTTTTTGATAAACCAGAAGAAATGATCATTTGAAGTAATTTTGAGGAGGTCCTTACCTTTGAAGTCTCTTGCAGTTTCTTTTGCCAGTCTGTTGAAAGGGGATATTTACCTGCTCAAAGAAGATAAGGTATTATTAGTGATATCTCAGAATACCTACTGTAAGTAAACCACATTCATTAGTTAGTTAAATATATATGGATTAATCTTAATTATGTCCCCCTCTGTGTATTTCTCTGATTCTCATCAAGGAAGCTGCAGGGTTCACAAAATGTGATATGCTCTGAGAATTGTAAAAAGGTTAAAATAAATTATATCAATGTGATTCGAGTAGCTCCTAAGTGCTGACCTCCCACTTATTTTAGCATTTATGGGCAAAACATCTTTATTAGTCTAAGCATATTTCAGCACTTCTTTTAAGTGCTAGCAACAGAATTTTCAACAATATCTGAAATCCATATGCTTACAGAGAACTTTATAGTCCAGCATTTTCTTGCATGCTTTTGCTTTCCTCTTCTCCTGCTCTCTCTTGTTTAGCACCTCTGGTATAAGTTCTGATGGATCAAGACTATTACTTATTTCTCTAATCGAATATTATCTTGCACAACAGCATTTTGACTCAGAGGTGTTATGACATTAAAGATATGAAAATAAATACTGTGCAATTTAGCATGTGGTACTGTTGTATGGTGCATGCAAGGACCTAATTGTATTACCTATTTAGTAATCTATTTTAAAAAGTCCATTAAATTTTCTGCATCAAATGACTTATTCTGAACTTAGAAACTCAGGAAACACACAAAGAAACAAATCTATTTCCAGAGCTAAAATCAACTTATTTTGCATTCTCCTCATGACTTCAGTGATCACAGAATACATATTTTGTAGAAATCTCGCCTTATTTCCTGTTAGGTTGTAGCATTCGGAGGCATATCCCAACTGAATGGAAGTCTCATAAATGCAGCTTTCTGATAAGAGCACATCAAATTTACTGTCTCACTTCAGTGCATCTGTTGTTTTTCATTTCTTTTCATCATTTTAAAAGTACTGTAATGATAACTGAAACTTTCCTTTTTCCTTCAATGTGAAAACATGAAATAATGCCCCTAAGATTGCATATGCAGATGATAGTGTTTCATTCTATTTCAAGAGCAAAATTTTCAGAAGGAGTCTTTTGGTAGAAAATATGCTGTTTTCATTTCTGCCACGAACAAAGTTTTTAGTGACAGTGGAAAGTACAAAGAGGGGTGAGGAGAAAAAAATATTATCTGTAAACATGAGAAGTGAACAAAGTTTTTTACTCCTTCCTATATTAATTAATACACTTGTAAGAGCCTTCATATTTAGGCTACAAGCAATTTGCAGATAAATATCTTTTATGCTTTAAACTTATTTCAAAAAATAAGTTGCCAATATTTAGTAAAGAAATTATTATGTAGTAAAAAATGGGGCAGATTTACCACTGCAGGTAAAAATGGTGTAAAAACTACTCTGTGTCAGTATGTCAGCGTTTATAATCTGAAACACCAAGAAATATAAGATGGATAAGAAAAAGGAATTTAGTTTCACTTAAAACACTGTTATGCAATTTGAATGTCATGAAAAGATTCAGTGGCTTCCCATTTCTGCTCAGAAAGTTTGAGAACCATATTTCAGCAGAAGGACATTCAGCATTAAAACTTGTTCATGACTTAATAAGGCTTTTGTCCCTTATCTTTGAACCATTCAAGACCTTAGCAACAGCTATAAATTTTTACTGCAATAACGTAATTAATTATCTGCTACTGAATATTCCAAAAGAAGCAGAAAATACTGAGATGAAATTTCAGATACGCACAAATAATGAAGACAAGTGCTGGAATTATAGTTTGGGATATAAGCACCATTTTGAAGGAGTATTGTTTTTATAAATCAAGTATTTCTAAATCAAGTATTTTTTTGCCTGAAAACCTTAAAAAAACATACAAACAAATGTTCACAAAATCACAAATGTAGAAATTGACATATATTATGCATATTTGATGAAGTTTAAAAATTAACTATTGAAAAAAATGATAATCTGAAATGGCTTCTGAGCAGGTAATTCCTTATTTTGGGAACTGCAGAATGGATAAATTGCTTATTTCAGGGATTGCAAGAAGGGATAGCTACATAGATTCTCAGCTGTAAGCAAAGACATTTTGTCCAAAGGGCTTTGTGCTAAAATAATACATTGTAGTCTGAAGGACAAGGAAGATAAAATCATACCAACATATGATGAAAGATAGCCTGAGAAATTCACACTTTTTGTGGCCATTTTCTTATTATAGCAGAAGAAAATATTTTTAATAGAAGTTACTTCCCCTTTTTGTTCAGTTGCATACTAAAAGAACAATATAGTCCATTTCTTTTGACCTGCTGTTTCTTTTACTGTTTGATACTGTCATTGATGTTATTTTATTTGAGGGTGTTGAGTTGATTTTGTATCAAACAGAAAGGATATTTTTACTGTAAATATTGACTAATCTTTTGCCATTCTCACTGTAAGGAAATAAGACTGTTCCAAACTTGAGCATATGTTTTTGATTATATGGGCCTTTTCATCACACAAGCATATGCTACTAGGTAAATATAGAGCTGACACATCCTTGCATTATCTAAAGTGATTAATAGCCATAATTATGGGTGGCAAACATCTATTCTAGCATTGCTCTTTGAAAAAGATGTTCATAAAACTGAGGCCAGAGTAGATCTGAAGATTGCTACATTAAGTATGTTACCATGGTAGCCTCTCACTGTACACTGTATCAGAGCAGTTTCTGAAACATTACCAAGTTCTCCTGTCTTTAAACATTTTGATGACTTTTTGAAGTGTTTTTTCAGAATGCGTTAATCTGTAATACACTTGTCAAATACATTCATTTTACTTGCTGCGAAATGCAGTCTTCTAATGTGTTTCAGACTGCAGATTTTCTATCATGCCTCACTAAACATTGAGGAACTCAGGCATCCCTACAAGTGAAAGGTAGTCTCTTTCGTTTAATGGCAGTTTTTGAACTACAGCATATACTTGAACTATTTGGTGGGCATTTTTTAACTGTTAAACTTCAGAGTGCATCCCAGGGTAGTCTGGGTAGGTGACTGTGAGACTGGAGAATTTGTATTCTGTCAGTGTCTTTGTTTCAACATGGATTTGGTTATATGCGTCTTTTCAATGGATATACCATAATTCTGATGGTTTATCGACGATTCATAGATCATAGACTGGGTTGGGTTGGAAGGGATCTCAAAGATCATTCAGTTCCAATTCCCCTGCCATGGGCAGGGAAACTTTCCCTAGACCAGGTTGCCCTGATCTCCATTTAACCTGGCCTTGAACACTTCCAGGGATGAGGTATACACAGGTTCTCTGGGCAACCTGTCCAGTGCCTCACCACCCTCACAGTAAAGGGTTTCTTCCTGGTATCAAATTTCATCTACTCTCTTTCAGCTTGAATCCATTCTCCCTGTCCTGTCAGTACATGTGCTCAGTACAAAACTCCCTGTCTATCTTTCTTGTAGGCTCCCTTCAGATATTGAACTAATTTGTATTCATTTCATTGCATTTTAAATTATCTTTAACACTGAATCTATCAGAATAATTTACACAAGTGGCAACATATCCTAAATTAAACGCCTATCCTGAACCGTGACAACATGCCTATTACTCCATTTCATTTTACTTGTAAGCAAAATAAGAAAAATATAACTGTCATCTTCAATTTTAACCTTCAATTCTCAAAAAAACCTTTATATTTTTAATCAAAGAATCACAGAATCACAGAAAGAGCTAGGTTGGAAAAGACCTTTCAGATCATCAAGTCCAACTAGTTCTTTTATACTCATGGTAGAATTAAGTAGGAAAATCTGACTTAAGTGACTCAGAACTAATCAGTGTCAACTTGCTTCAGCAGCTGCCAATATAAAAATCCTTTTGTGATAGATGAAACATTAACTACTGGACTGAAAACTTGGAATACATAGATGCAATTTCTGCTCTTACTTTTTCAGGTTTGGCCTCAGCTTTCTAATTTTTCTGTCTTAAATGTTCTCAGCTATAAATGTTCTCAGCTATAAATGAAAAATTCTGGTATCACATAAAATATTATTCTAAACATGATTAGGTTTAGAATATGTTTGAAAATCAAAAGTCTAATCAATGGAGATAGGTCAGATTAATATGACCTAGAGTCATAGACGTCAGTTTTAGGCTCAGCAGAAGATCGCTCCCATTCAAAGTCCAGTAAGGTATGTACATCTGTGATGATCTACCTCTCCAACATGAAGATTGGCAGTGAGCAGAAGAGAAAAGGTTTGAGGTTCATTTGTCTAACTGTCTAAATAGTCAATCTCATCTGATCTGTTTGGACCAAAGGTACATAACTCTCTTTCAGCCCTCAAGAGTTGTACAGTAATTTGCATACGCTGAAACTGCAAAATAATTCCTACTCTTTGGTTTGCCTGCCTCATTACAGCCAATATTTATGTGTAAGTGCACACACACACTGAGTGACACATGGAGGACTTTAAAAGGGAACAAGTGACAGAACTGACCTTAAAAATTTGTAGTTTACATTGTAGCATACAACTCATTTAAAGACAATGAGAGTTAAATAATTGTCAATAATTTAAAATAAATACAGTTTACTTTCATAAAGCTTTAAAGAAATATAAAAATGACCAGTCATTTTTTATTTTTGAAAATACTAGAAATACAATTGATAATAGGAGTACAAGCATCATAATTTGGATCTACATAAAGTCTTTGATAATGTCTCAAATGATAGTGTTCATCTTAAACTGAAAGCAGGAAAGATTCAGGTTAAACATGGGAACAGATAAAGAACTGATTAAAGTAAAGTGATTAGAAAGTAAAGTGTTGAAAAGGGCCACAGGGGAGTCAGTTTTCAGATCTTCATTGCTTCTAATCTGCATAAATTATGAAAACAGAGAAACTAGCTGTAGAATTGCCAAATGCACTGATGACTTAAAACTGAAATGAAGTAGTAAGTGGAAAGCAAAAGAATTAAATGATAATTCCCCTTGGAAAATGGTTTACATATTAAAAGGAAAACAAAATTTAAGAATGATAAATACAACATATAAAGCATTCCCTCTTTTTCCTTAGAGAAGCACAAGATGCCTACTTTTAAATACTACACAAACTTTAGGGAACTTTTCTCAACCTGTCTAGATTATTGAAAAAAAAAAGAGAATGACAAGCAATTCCCATATACTGCAGCTCGGGGGACAGGGGGAAGCTACTATCAGTTCAGAAAAAAACCTTATGATCATAGTGCATGCAGTGGTACAATATAGTACAACAACAAATATTAAATGCCTTTTTATTTGAAATCTCAAATCAAAGAAAACAATGTCCCACAGCCCCTTACACCAACACTACCAAAAAGCTACCAGAAAATGGAAAATATTTCCACTAAAGTTATTCTTGCCATCTTTTCCACCTCCTAATTTTTCAACTCAAAAATTAGTATCTTCTAACTCTAATGGAAATGGAAAAATAAGACATTACTCAAAAAATTTGTGGACATTATTAAGGGCTTTTTGGTGTTTGGTTTTGATTTTTTTATTTGCTGGGTTCTGTTTTGGGGGGTTGCTTATTATTATTAGTTTTGTTCTCTTTTTAGCTTACACACAGTAAAATAGTATGGAAATGTTGAGGATGAGACTTACAGGAAAACATCTACGTGTACATTGCTGATAGCACAAATATTATAACCCAGTCATATTCTAGTAAAAATGCACAAAACACTTAAACAATTAGAAAATACATGTCAGAAATGGTGAACGAATAAGAAGTATCTCACAGGAAACCAAATACCATGACACTCACCATCACTGTAATTTGATCCATGCACTATGCTACAGAAATAGTGTTGTAATTGTTATTTATATCTTTCTGAAGCCTTTGAAATCACTACTCATATGTTAAAGAAATAAGACAATGAAGAAAATATAACTTTCAAAAATCTAAGTGATGGGCCAATTTCTTTTTCTGTAACTGATATTCCAGTGTTGGTTCAGTATCATATCTTGCCTCCATCCATGTCTTTCTCTTAAAATCACTGTATTTGGTCTTAGTTTGTACAGAGACCTGTCAGAAAAAAAGAACTCCAGAAGTCGCTGCAACACAAATGGCCATACTCAAGAGAGGAAAACAAAGAAAACAGGAAGAAAAATTATGTGTAATACAGCTATATAATTACATGTACATATGGTCCTCAAGACAGCTGCATAAAGACAATGGAAGCATAAGGATTTATAGTGTTGATTAAATTGCATTGCTGTGTCCATTTGAATGGTAGCTGAAGTGACAATTTTAAGTCCAGCACCTGCAAAGCATTTTTGCACACTACACATAAGAAATTATGATCAAAAGATGTTTGTATCAGTGCATACAGCTAACAAGGGGAATGAATTTGTATGTATGAAGAAAGGAAGAGAAAGTCAGAGAAGGAAGTTTTTATTGCTATATATGCTTTTTCAATATCTGGTTAACAAATTTAATATCTCTCTCTTAGTGTCTACAATTTTAGAAATAGCTGTAGTTTGACAGACAATTTGATATCAAATACAGAAAGTTTCTATATTTGATATTCCATTGCTAATACTTCCCTTGCTTTTTAAAGGTCATTAATGTTATTGATTACATTAATTTGAAAGCTGCTTGAATAACACTGAAAATTAATGTAAAATGAACATCTGCGTCAGTTGACAACAAACAAAATTGCTGTGCTCTTCAGAGATGACTCCTTCTGGGTATTTTCCCCAATGATCAGTTCAGCATAGCAGGAGCAAAAGTGTCCAAATAGAAGTTCTCCATGATTTTTTGTATTTCAGTAAATAGAAAAAGTCTGATTATTTTTCCTTCATTTTTATCCATGGCATCCAGCAACAAGACAGCTTCCTGGAGAAAACTAGGGACTGCTTAGCTTACAAAAGCAAGTCTTTATTCTTTCTGTACTTGTGCTAAATATAAGAAACAAACAGTATGGTCTGATATGAGTGGCATAATAAATTTCATGAATCTGGTCTAGTATTTGTAATTCTTTAGGAAGCTTAATGTCTAGCAATTCACTCTTCATTTAGAATTGTGATAAAAACTTATCTACAGACATAATTCTTCAAATTAAAAACAGATGACCTTGTAAGGCCATCCAAACCAAGACTCTCTTGTATCTAGTGATATTCCTGGTGTTCAAGACAAAAGCAGATAATTATTTTAAAGAACAGGTTAAATGTAAAAATCACTATCTAAGTGAATGTAGCTTTTAGGAAAAAAACTTCATAATGGAATTCCAAGTCACAAGTCTGGGCATTCCCTTTTACATACATTTAGGAAGGCAGTGTATGCCTTAAACTCACATAAATTCTTATTTGTGCTGGCTACACCTTAAACTCTAAACACTAAAACTTAAACCAATATCATAGCTGTTACTGATTTTAGTACATTGATTTATGAACTTATAAAGTCTATCTACTTACACACTTACATTTGAAACAGAAATTATTATTGTTCAAATCTAGCAAAAAGCTTGATTTTGTTATTTGTTATTTGCTCAGAGATAGCATCAAGGCTCTTACTTTCACCATCTAAACTGAAACCTTTCTGAACTTCTCTATGAATTTGGTAAGTCACAGAGCTCACTGTCTCAAGAGACATGTCTGTGGCCTCAGTTCAGAAATTATTTCGAACATTTTTCAGCATGGGAAAATCTTGAGTATAAACATTTATATAAACATCTATATAAAGCCATACATCCCTGAATAGCAATGTATATGAAATTTCTACACACAGTAAGAGTAATTGCAATTTGAATCCTGTGCCAATAAGAGAAATCCAGCACATATTCCTCAGCAATCCATGGAACTGGCAGCACTTGGTTCTCTCAGGCTAGACAAAAGATGTTCTGTGAGCTACAAACATAGGCCATCCACAACTGCTCACTCTTCTCTGAGTTCTGCCACAGCTCACAGAATATCCTCCCTGTGTATTATGGAGAATAAAGAATAAAATCATGCTATTTTTACCCAAACAATTTTTTTTAAAATGTAAATCACACTTCTTTTACCTAAACTTGAGTCTTGTAAGAACCTGTGTTTTCAGACCTCTACTCTGCCAAGCTGCAGAATTTAGCAGCCAGATCTGAAGAGATTCAGCAGACTACAGGAACGTGGCAATGACCCGAGAACACAAATAAGCCTCAGCAAACTATGTTAGAAGAGAATCTGATAATAACTATTTGTAAAGTATCATTTTATTAAAGGGCATTAAATTGTTCCTTCTAGGCCAAGAAAATTACTCAAAAGTCTTGCAATATAGAGTATACTAAATTTACAAAACAGAAAAAAGGCTTATTTTTGCATAGCAAATGCATCAACTGAACACTAGTAGCTATGGAAACTGAAACAAGGCATAATTTTTCCTCAGAAAATAAGAAATCAAACTTACATTGCCAGATTAGCTCCAACAGTTACAAGATATCAAAGCATAACACATGAATGGTTCAGTGCCTTATCCACAAGTATTACTGAGGTTTTATTCCTGTGAGATCTGTGCTCCTTGCAAGCTGCAACTAATTAGAAATTGGCTGATACACCAATACTCTTAGGCTGCGTTAACATTTTGAATTTGTTTGCTCACCTTACCATCTTTACTGCAAGTCCAGCTACTTTGAAAAAAAACAAGTTTTGTCAACACTACAGTTGCAAGCTATTTTGCAATAAAGGCTATTCTATGGACATTAATAATACTGACAAGAACAGATGGCAATTATTGCTTTTAACAAATCTTTTTTCTGTTGGTATTAATTACATGTGCTTAATTTCTTTTGTTATGTCCACTGGGCACCAAGGCAAGGTGCTCAAAATCTGCTCAAATACTTCTATCTCATTGACAGCAGTAGAATTCTCATTAAAATGGAAACATTACTGTCGTTTTAATTAACTCATTAGGGATGCATAAAAATTAATCATTATTGATAGCTGGTTTTAAATTTTTCTAATATTAAATTATTTTAATTTAATAAATATATTCTAATTAAATAATATTAAAATAAATATATTCTAATTATAAAATAAGCACCATTATTTCAACATGTATAGTGAAAATGTCATCTATTGTATTTAATAAATAAAAAAGACCTATACAATTATTAAAAGTATCAATCATATGAATCAGTAGAAAAATTCTCTACTGTTCCTAAGTGCACTGAAAAATGTTTGTTTAGATCTCTTTGGGTTAAATTCCTGTTCAGTGATTATCTGGGAATAGCACTCTTTCCATTGTGTCTCTAGCAGAATGCTTATGTCCAAGCTAGACAGCTAGGTGGTTCTCTTCTGCAGTTGTATTAGCAGAGGAAGAATAAAATTCCTAAGCAATGTGGTCTGTAACAGCCAACCCTCTTAGCAGGGAGCTGCTTAACCTTTGTCAAAAGATAACACCAAAACCAGCCTTAAACAAACAGCCTGCTCAACAGGGGCAGGCCTGCTTTTAGTTAAGCTTCATTGCCACAAGCTGTTTCAGTTCATAGTTTTCAAGCATTCAACCAATGATCTGAAGACACATCAGGGATATTGTAGACTTCAGAGCTATCCATTCCCAAACCTGAACAGCAGCATATGGTTTCAGGACTGTGAAAGAAGACCCTGTCTGGAACTTTCTAAAGATAGAGAAAAAGATACAGTGCTGACACAATTTATTCTGAGGCTAAATAAAAAGTGTCCCTGCAAGTACTGGCACATCAATTTCCATAGACCAGCAGGTAAATATATGGGCAGGACAAAAAACTCAGGATATTCCAGACACAATCAGACATATATGGCTTGATACTCCAGCAAAAACATTTACTCTAACTGCCTTGTATTTGGATTTTTATAAGTCCAGGCTAGAGGACAGTCTAAATACATGAAACTCACTGAAATCCTACCTTTTTAAAAAATCTATGAAAAAACTCTGACTTCAGGGCTTTACACGAAATGAGCAGACAGGAATCCAGTTACCTCTGAACACTTCAAGCATTAGTTTGTGTATTTTGAAACAAAGTTCTCTGGTTCCTTTATGTAGAAGCTTACCAAGCTTTAGTGTACCCCGTATTGTGTCAGAGAGGAATTTACAGAGCACAGTTGCAGATCTCATAGCTGGTGATCACTTTGGAAATGGAGTCGTGATTTCAATGAAATCTGAAGAAAGTGTAGTAATTCAATAAAGCACTCATCAGAGCAATACCAGTTAGTTAAATACCTAGTTATTAAAACAAGGTTTCTGCTTTACTAGGTATATATTTTGGCCTTTTTTCCACTTCTTATCTTATTCTTAAATAAATTACTGATAGATGTTTTAATCTTACTTTGATGAAGGTAAAGAATTTTTGCATTAAATTCTTCTAGTATGCCAATTCTTGTGTAGTTTAACAAAATGGAGTGTGTAAAAATTAAAATTGCATGTTTAAGATTTGGTGAAAATGCAGGATGTGTAAATAACAGAATGATTCACCTATTAAAAAAACCCGGGGGGGGGTATTTTAAAAATTGCTTTAATTTTTTTTTTAAATAATATGATAATATTACATGGTGGGTGGACCCTGGCTAGATGCCTGGTGCCCACCAAAGCCACTCCATCCCCTCAGCTGGACAGGGGAGGATAATATCACGAAAGGCTCACGAATTAAGATAAGGGTGGGGAAAGATCACTCAACATTCACTGTCATGGGCAAAACTGACTTGACTTAGGGAAATTAATTAATTTATAACCATGCAAATTAAGGTAGGAAAATGTGAAACAAAGCCAAATATTAAAAGGCATCCTTTCTCCCACTCCTACCTTCTTTCATGCTAAACTGTATTCCCAAATTCTTTAACTCCTCCCTGCTCAGCCACCCCCGGGCACAGGGGATGGGGTTGCTGTCAGGTCACCACGCCTTGTCTCTGCCGCTCCTTCCTCCTCGGAGGCAGAACTCCTCACGCTCTTCCCCCGCTTCAGCGTGGGGTCCCTCCCATGGGAGCCAGTCCTCCACAAACTTCCATTGTCAGTCCTTCCCCCAGGTTGCAGATTTTTAGGAACTGACTGCTGCAGCGTGGGTCCCCACGGGCTCCGGGCCTTGCCAGGAGCCCGCTGCCGTGTGGGGTCCGCAGGCGCTGCCAGGGGCTCCCCTCGGCCTCTCTGGGGCGCTGCAGGGCACGGCCGCCTGCCCCGGGCCTCACCGCGGCCGCAGGGCAACCCCGGCCCCGCAGCGCCCCAGGGTGGTGATGGCACGAATTCTCACGCCTGTCTACAGCTGTCATTGTGGAGGTGGTTTGTGGTTTGTTTGTTTTTGTTTGTTTGTTTGTTTGTTTTGTTGGGTTTTTTTTTTTCCTGCTTTCATCGCTCTGTTATCACACGTTGTGATGGGCTCGGCCTTGTCCAGCAGCAGATCCGCAGTGTCGCTGCCGGCTGACATTGTCTCCACTGAACACTGCAGAAGCTTCTGGCAGCCTCTCTCAGAACCCCCTCTGTCGCTCCCCTCTGCTGTCAAATCCTTGCCATGGAAACCCATAAAAGTATTGCTCACCATTTACCAGAACACTGAAAACGCTTGGTCCATTCAAACAAATAAAACAAAAGAATCTGAATTAAATTTTATGCCCTTTAAAATTATTCCTGTCTTTCAAGAAGGTATTTTTTTAAAGCACAGAAAGTAATTTTTAATTGGACAAGGATTCACAACAGTTGATACTGTTTCTCATAAGTGTTTCAGAAACAAGTTTAGTAACTTGAGTAACCATATTGGCAATATATCACCAAGCACTATTTTGGAGGCTTCGAATTTAAAGCAAACCTATTTTAGAAATTCTCTTCAAAAATATATTATGGTTATTCCCTCCCTATTGCTCATATTAGGACTCAAAAATGATCATCTATTTCAGCAGCAGCAGATAACCAGAGCTGAAGAGCAACCTTTTGAAAAGTGGATCCTATGCCTGTGCTTAGGAATTACAGGTATCAACTAAGAGGACACCCAACACACGAAATTAGTGAAAATGAAGTACTTGCTTCAAATGGAAACTGGTGAAAAAATTATTATTCATATCCAAAATAATAAATAAAAATAAATACATACATATATACCCACACATAACTATATATGAACAGGCCTAAGCTAAATGGATTTTACAGCATTTGTAAATGGCAAGATCTTTCTTAAAATGAAATTAGAAATAATTCAAGAAGAAGGACTTCTGTCCTTGCAAAAAATACAGCCTAAACAATTGTTCTGCATCTGGACTCGTATCACATACTTTTTTTAATGCAGTTGTAGATCTTGGAGAAAAAAAAAAAAACGGAAAATCTTTCATTTCTCTATTAACTGCTTTATACAGATGCTGAGGTCAGCTAACGATTCTTAAGCTGTATTTTGAGGCAAGATTCCAAAGACAAATTCTTTGCCACGTCTGGGAGACTGTTGCTATGACTGCTGAGTTATTATCAAATGGCTGGCTTCCACCTTGGTAAATTGGTTCTCTTCAAGTTGTGTAGGATTGTTGTGCAGGATTCTAAATTAATATAAGAGAGGCTTGAACTGCCTCGTAAAGTAGCATTGGAAATATCTTTATAATGCCCTCAACCTTAAGCAAACAATCTAACATCCTTAAAATTTTGAGCTACTGGGAGGACTTCATGAAGTTATCTTAAACCTCATGGATTCAGGAAGCTTAAGAGGCAATACAGTGTGCCATTCTACCAAGAAGTTTTCTTGTACAGTGCAATTCTTCACTTTAAAGATTTAGTGTGATAGTACATACTAGTTTTAATATCATTCTGAAAATACAGCTAGGGTATAAAGCTAATCATTCTCACCCTATTAATGTTTTGACTAATTTGATTCAATGTGATTTCACAGTCTTTGTTGTGGCTTCACGTAACCTTTACAGCGTTCTCTGACACTGATTGAAAGTTTATGGAAGGCAAAGTAGACTAACCGGAAAAGCATCTAACCTCTATTTCAGATCTACTTCACAGCAGTCATAACATGCTAAAATAAAAGGATGATAGCCAGAGCAGTACAAACAGTTCAGTAAATGCTGTTCAGGTACTTATGAATTCATTTTTTTAGGCTGCCAGATCTTCTCCTTTAAGAAAAAAAAAAGAAAAAAAAAAAAAAGAAAAAAAAAAAAGAAAAAAAAAAAAAAAGAAGAAAAAAAAAAGTTGATATGTAGAAATAAAACTGTAAAATCACAGTCTCCTGATTCATAAAACAAATAAATATTGAGGTCAGCTATTGTAACATTTTCAGAAATTGAAAGATTTTTAATGTTTTCTAGTGAGCAGATATGATCTCCACACTGAAAGTTATTTTTGCTTTCGGCTTACCCTGGAGTTGAAGTGAAAAATTGGCCTAATATACTGAAAGAAATTTACTGATATCTTAAATGCTAAATTCACTAAGCAACAACATATTCAAAGGTAGCATGGCAGTCTATACTGCTTCTAGCACAGGCCGGATATTTAGAAGTTATTTGTATTAGTATATAAGCCAGAAGAAACACGTCCATCAAAAGACCTTGTAGGCCATTTGAATTAGAAATTAAATACCTATTATTTTATGAAAGAAGTTTTGAATGAATAGCTTAAAGTGCAGTGAGAAAGTTGGCACCAACATTTTCTTTCAGAAATGCAATTCATGAGACATGCCATGTTGATTGACAGAATATCCCTTTGCAGAGGATACAGAAATGGGCATTGGTCAGGAGGTCAGAAGTGGTGAATAATTGCTTTTTCATCACCCTTTTTTTTACCCCCTTCTTTGATTCCCATCACTTATTAAATTATATTTATCTTGACCCACTAATTTTTCTCACTTTTGCCTTTCCAATTCTCTTCCCCAAACTGCTGGAATAAGTGAGCAGCTGGTGGGTTCCTAGTTCCAGGCCAGAGTCAACACATCACAACTTCACAACAGTAAAGCCCTTTCAGCTTAAACTAGTCATGCAACAGAAAAACAAATATGAAATTAAAGTATTATTTGAATAAACAACAGCCAAATAACCCAGAGATCAGACGGTTTAGTTGATTTGAGCACTTCTTTCTGAAACTACATTTTCAGAATGATTGACTTGTGCTGCCATTGGAATGCCCACAGTATTGCTCTTCCTCATCCACTTCATTATGAAAGAATATTGCCACTGCCATAACCTGAAGCAAGAGTTCCCAAATCATAAGGTTTGGCTTGAGAGATGTTATGCAGGTAGATGATGCAAACAATGATGGTCTCAATCTTTCATTCATATTTGATAACAAGAGTAATCTATTATTCTAAAAACCACATCTATAGTCATAATCTCATTCCTATTAGGCTGTTTTCCATCCTGTGCAGTTATTCCATGCAGAAATATTAAATCACTTTACAAAAATGATGACAGCTGCTCCAAAAGCAATTACATGAGAAAATATCTATGGATAATCCTGAGTATATTTTTTTAAGCTTCAAATATAAAAGATACACAGAGATAGGCAATAGTGCACCTGAGTCTGCCTGGCATTAAGGATTTTATCCAGAATTACAACCTCTACAGTATGAATGTCCTTTGTCTCCTGGTAAGAAAGATGCATTTCTGTTCTCTCAGTGTTGATCCATTTCCATCAGGAGAATCAGCTGGTAACTGATAAACAGTGTTCAAAAAGAGTAAGCCTTAAAAGATATATTAGTTCTATTAATGACATGGAAAATGAAGTTTGCCTTTTTCTCCAGGGAGGAGGCTTTCTATAAACGCTAAATCTAGAAGACAGCTTTTGCAAACATGGACTTTTTGAAATGCAATCTATGGAAAGCATAGTCTCTAATTTGAGGGATGGGACCACCAGTTGGTTTCCACAATGCCAGTTGCTCTCCTGGCTCCCTTCCCTTGCAGCCCTAGTGCAGATGACTGTAGAAAGACACCAGAAGGGACGGAACCAGATAAACTCAATGACGCACACAATCCCTGAGGATCACCCATGCTCCTCTTCAGCTTCACTGGGTTACAAGATAATGAGAGTGCTGAAAGGGTGGAGAAGAAACTGACACAAGGCACAGAGAAATAGTAAGGTGTGTAAAGCATGTGGGGAAGGTAGAGAGGTAAGAGATAAAGATGTATGGCTGAAGCCAGCTACTTCTCTTAGACAAGTGCATACAGTGCCAGAGTAAACTAATGACAGCAACACATGCTTGAAGTGCAGCCAGCTTCTTCTCTGACTTCTGTAGTTCCTCTGTGCTCTTACTGTGCTATTTGGAAATAACTACACAGACACAAGATATGAAAAATATGTCTGTAATCTCAGTATCTTGAGTTGCCACCATTTTTTAAACTGTTTTATTAATTATTGTGGAAAATCTGATTATTTGTTTGGAGTTCACATAGCACATGAAGTGTAATATTACAGTTCCACACAGCAGAATGACCTTCCCCTAACTTAATTTTTTACGAGTTTTGTGTAAAATATGTAAAATTTACACCTGTGGGCCAAGTGTAAATTTTAATTTACAGGTAATGGTGACCTGATATATTTCTGAATGGCAGAAATATTATTAGAAATATTAATATAAAGTTAGCCTAATGTTAAGTCTTGAACTTAAATCTTTGATACAACAGCTGAATTATTCTAACCTAAATTAAAAATTGGCACTCATAAAAAAAAACAAACCTGTTGAAACAGAAAAAGACATAATGTAGTGCATGAAATATGGAAAAAAAAATCCAGAGGAAGGGTTGAAATAAAGACTAAAGTTCTGCCACTGAAAAGATTGGCTAGAGAAAATGCCTAAATATTCCACTTAAGTAATACATTGAAAAACAAAGGCTCTGTTAGTAAAGGACAGGTATGGGGGAGGGGGTTGTTAATTTTTTAAGTTAATAACATCCTACACTAATTGCTGTAATGTGATTTCATTCATAATTTTCTCATACAGCACAGCTCTAGTAGTTTTAAGATACACAGATAATTTAAGATATGATACATTAAGGTAAACATGATATTTCTTGTGCTTTATGATGTGTTACTGTAGGTAGGATTGTTTTCAGCCTGTTGTCTGTGTAACAGAACCACTGCCTTCCTGTAAGGTAATGAATCCAGAATGCTAAATTTTGTCATGGGTATTATTCTGAGGTAAGTAATGATGATAACAAAAGGAAAAATTTTATTGAGGAAAATAAATTACAGAATATATATCTATGATATCAATTACGTAAAAAAAGATTGAGTTTCTTCCTTCCTAATCTGGGTACTAGTTATTTAAAAAATTGATAATATGTCTTTAAAAATTAACTTCACTGTGTCTAGCATGACATCACCACTTGAATACCAAAATGAATGTGAGTGATAGTTCTGAGGTGTTTTGTCCACTTTAAAATGAATTTCACCAGCCATCCTTCCTTTTAAAATGTAGTTATACAATACAGATCAGATGCCCAGCATGGATTACTGGATAAAATACCTCACTTGCATTCACATGTCTTACTGATATTTGCTCCTGCTCACTACTTCAGCAACACAGCACAAAGCTTTCCTTTCTTGAATTCCCTTATTCAAAACCCTTTTATTTGTCTTTTATGCAGACAAATCTAAAAAAAATATTAATCCAATTAGAAAATATTTTCTGTTACACATCAAACCAAGATATTTCTCCTACTAAATTTCAGTACTGTCTAGTAAGAAATTTAGAAAACCAGCGTATACAACAGATGCAGGTCTGAACTAATTTAAAAGCAGAGCTCTCCTGAACTAAACTGGAGGATTACTGAAGTACTTCCTGGCTAACTAAGGTATATTATGGGATAGCACCTCAAAATTGAAGTCTCTGAAGTCATTAGTGCATTAAAAAAGTGCCCTATGTTTGGAGACAGCATGCCAAAAGGAAGGATAAATAAAAAGTTTCGAAAAATACAAAAAAACCGACAAAAACCCAAAAAAAACCCCAAAACAACAACAACAACAACAAAAAACCACCCAAAAAAACCCCCCAAAAAATCAATTACATCTTTTTTTCTGTATTGAAGAAACAAAAATTACTTTTTAAATGTCACATCACTTTAGTCTTTGTACTATATCAGCCTCTTTGGCTATATTTTCAGGATTTTTAATATTTGATATTGACCAATACACGTTTACATGGGTTTTAATAAGATATAAAGTAAGTTTACATTCTTTTTATATTTTTCAACAAAATGCTATTGTACTTACTGTGATAGATGTAAATCTCCTCTCTAATAAAGATTTATTAGAATATTATATTTGTGAAATCACATTTTGGGATTCTCTACTTAGTTTACAGCTGACTATGGAAAACAAATAGCAAACAAAAAACTACAAAGAAAATCAAACTCCCACAAAGAAGATGGTAATTTTGGTATTAAAATGTTTTCATCCTTTGGAAGAAATGTTTTAAACCAGTCTGTTTAACTAGTATGATCTTTTTTGCTAGTATGATCTTTCTGAAATCAGTGGCATCATAGACATAAAAATCTACGTTCAAGCTTCTCACATACACAAAAATTTCCTCAGTCATAGAAAGGACTCAAATACATGAATCAGTCTTTTTATCTTTTGGCTAAAGTTGCACACTAAAAACTTCAGCAAGCAACAGCAACATGACATTTTTCTTCCTTTTTCTAGTCCTATGACAATTGGACTTTGGCTGGCAATTTCTTCTAATGACCATGGAGGACAGGATATAAAGAAAACGCTACACAGAACGTATTTTAGATGCATTCATGCTTTGTTATTCAATTGCATGTGAAATATCCATGTCCTTGACACAGGCACCTGCTATCAACACTCTTATCAGAACAATTAGAATCTATGCTGCTTCCAAAGCATATGGTGTTTGCTGAAATATGAATTATAAAAAAACCTGACAAACAGAACTCTGATATACCTTGATGCTGGTGAATTTAATGGAAAATAATTTTGTACATAAAGAAACTCATGTTATTGCTGTGTTTGCTTTAAATTGTATTAAATTGGTTTACATGTGTTTAAATTATTAAAAAAACCCAAAACAACCCTTGCATGTTAATTTCGACTACTCAAGTGAAACAAACCCACCAATATGAGAACAGTGCTCTTGCAAATGTACACCTCAGTTAACAGTCATCTCCATACAGCTGTCCTTCCACTGGAGGAACTGTGCGGTGTTTCATGCATTTCATTCTATTGGCCCACCACCACACAATTCTGTGGAAAGGATTAATTTGTACTGCATATATTACTCTATTATCACTAGAGTAAAAAAGGCATGCCAATAACTAGAAATTCTTAGGAATACCCACAGGCCAGCTGAGCATATTTCAATTATTATCTTGCTAACCCTTAAACACCTGCTATACAATAGAAAGAAATTTTTATTTACTTTTACATTTCTTATTTCAAGACAGTTTTGCTTTTTCAGTAGATACACTAAATTTTAATATAAAACCCATCAGATTAAAAGTATCAAGTAGTGCTGGTAGAAGAAAAATCGTCCACAGCAGCCTGAAAGGTCAGAGTGATAGGGCTCCTCTTATTTCTGACAATCAGCCTGTAGCCTGCAGATATTTCCTAATGAAACTTTAAGATAAGGCAGAAATTTTCAAGCTGTCAAAAAGTGTAAGTGAAATAGAAATAAAATATAGATGTGCTTAATGTACACAACGAATGATGCACAAGCATTGCCATAGAAAAGCTAGCAAACATAAAAACAATAGCCCAAGTTTAGTCCCGTATACTAAACAAGCATATTCTTCTATCTTTTGGAACACTAAAAGTTCCTATTTAAAAGATTCTTTGTCCATAAGGATACCAAACATAAATTTTTCATGGTTCAAAGTATCCACTCAGAAGTAATTCAGATTGTTAGAATGTGTTCCTTCTCTTTATCAATTATCCATGAAATGTTTGATATTCCCAAAAGTGTTCCCTATTCAAAATTATTTGGCAAACAATTCATTTAAATCCATTTCATCTGTGCACTACTTAGAAGCTCTCTGTTGCAAATGTCAGTTTGAGTACCCACTATTTGAAATTTGGTGTTTCCACATTTACAGCACTCTGCAATGTGTTGCTGTTTTCTAAACAGGATTCACAGGTTGCTGAAGGGCAAAATCAAATGAAGTGCCTTAGAGCATTGTCAGCTTGAATTTAATTCCAATCACATCTGGTTAACCTTTGTAAAAACAAGTTTCTTTTTCAAAATAGACATGCTGATAACTAATATGTCCCAGTCATGGAGCCCAGTAGGCTCTTTTCTACATCAAATAGGTATGCTGGAAAAGGGTCCAAATATTGCTAACATTCTCACTTAATAGACATCTAACATAGGAAAAAATGTCTTTTTCAAGCAAGTCCAATCTCAGTGGACTAAGATTAAAGGAAATTGCTTTCAGACTGAATCTAGTATTTTTATTCCTTGCAGTTTTTACTTTTTGCTCTTAAAACATTCACTTCAAATGCACTATAATTTATGTTATTCAGGGGCTTAGAAAGTAACCACATTAATGATAACATGTAAATTGTTTATCTAGTTTAAGTTAACGATCACCTCTTCTTTGCAAGGGGAAAAAAACCCCCAATTTTGATTCACTGTTTCCCAAAGTTTGTTTTTTTTCCTCGAATATGAAATAGGCCTTCTGTCAATATGAAATTATTTATTTTCATAGAAAGAAATACTGAAAGCAGTAATTTATCTTGCCAAAACATATCTAAAAACATATTAAAGATGTTCAGTTAATTCCTGTTCAAATATTTAGATATTTTAGCTGAGTTCCCACAAGCTGTAGCTGAAAATATTGAGTTTGACACCACTTTGTATGAAACCAGTGTCACAAACTACCAGGCCAAGAACAAGCAGGGCATATTTTGACTTGTGTTCTGAGCCTTTGACAGAATTCAGAACCTGATTATATACAGCCTGATTTTATAAAGAGAAATGACAACTTTTAATGACAGCATTTCATAATAACAATAAATCTTTCATCTACAATTAACTTGCATTTTCTCTACTATAACAATATTAGAACAAAGCTTTCAAACATGCAGGTGCATTTTCAAACTGGTAAAAGAGAAGAAACTTTTATTTCAGCTTCATTCCCAACCTGACATTTATGACTTATTTCCTGGATGAGTTCTTGGTAATCATCACCTGACTGCAAAAATAACAGAACCAAGCCTCAGCTGTGTAAACCAGTATAAATCAGTCTGTGAAGGTGTACCAACATAAGCATCAGTATTAGCACTCCTTTTGAGTTAACATATCCAGTATAACAAAAAATAGCCAGGATACAGATATCTTTTAGGGTTAGAAAGAATTAATAAAAGGGGTATGCTTTCAAGGAACCACATGTAGCTTGAACCACAGATGAAAAACATGGACATCAGATATTCTAAAAAGATTAATGGCACTCACAAGGTGTAGTAGCTACTTGGTGCACAAACTATGCAAAACAAAACATATTTGCTTATGGTTCTCACACAGTGATGGTTCTCACATCAGTGATGGAACACAAAATTATGAAAGATGCTTTATTAATGGCAAAGACATTTCTGTACATCTGGCTGCAGAAAGAATGCTGAGTTTGTGCTCTGAACACTGATAGGTCATACAGCACTATGCCTCCCGGGAAAAATGTCCGTGGCCCCTGAGGATGTTCAGTTCCAAGTTACACATTGTTCTCTTCTACAGAGGAGAACTGAGTACATAAATGAGATTTATTACAGGGTACATCATAGTTACAATTTCTGTTCTTCATAGTTAAAGAAAGAGGACAGATCACTAAAGAGGTCAGGTCACAGCTAAAGGAGCTCTCAACAAGGGATAGAATTAAAAAAGTGCACACAATGCATATAAAATTTAAACATTATTTTTTGAACATCTCATATTTAAAATGTGCATATGTATATAAATATTTGTATATGAGTATATACATGTATACGTACATCAGAAATAATCAGAGGGCTATTCTTGTCAAAAGCTGGGTTAAGGAATGTGTATTCCTGAAATATTAGTCTCAGAGTGACAACATAAGTCACTTCATTGTGATTTTGAAATGAGTGAAGGCAAAGGTTTGGGAAAAAGCACTGGGGATTACAACTGGCACAACATTATTAAAATCAGTATTGGATGATAAAATCTCCCCAGCAGTGGAAAACTGTGGCGGTGTTTAAAAACTAACTAGTCCTCATTGATGTGGGGCAGTGAAGAAGAAATGTAAAACAATAATAATTTGAATATTATTTGAATTGGTTTCAGGCTGATATCAGAGTTTTCAATAAATTCTTGTACCAGCTTTTGAGAAAAAAAGAATTATACAACTCCGCCTAAAGCTCTTCACTAGAGATCTTCTAGGTTAAATGGTTTGGGATCTCTATTTTTGCAGTGCAGGCATACCCCTAGTTGCTTGGGAGAGACAAACAGATGGTTTGAAAGAGAGATTTATGAAGTGTCCAAGATCTAAATTAATTTTAGGTTGAGATTAGAGTCTAACAAGGTAATTTGGGATTGTCCTTCTGGCAGGTGTTCGTTGCTAGTACTTTTCCCAGAGAAACCAGTTCCTTAATAACCTAGAGCTACAAATGGGAAAGCTCTGAAGAAAGCTGGGAATACTTTGTCAGCTTTCTGCCCATTGAAAGTGAGGAAGAATCCCTTTGCTAATATCCATTTAAGCTTTAAATGAGAGGGGAATGTTTACAACTTCTGTCATATATATATTTTTTAATATATATATATATATATCTTCCCCAAGTAGTATGTAGTGCTCTGGAGCCCTATTAATAAGCTGGGGCAGGATGGGAGGCCAGATGGTAGCTCGCCCTTGCACTGCAATTATTGGAGAAAGAATGGGTCTCTCACACTGTTTAAAAAACTCAAAACAAATTCAAAATTATAGTTTCCCCTCTTTTGTTTTAATTTCATGTTATGATAAAGAAATGCCTTGTGGCAGAGCAACATCAGTTTCACAAAAAAACATTAAAAAAAAGGCTTGCTTTATCTCCTGGGTTGTGAGAAATGAAAGCAGATAGTAATTTTTCCCCCAAAGCTGTTAATTATACTATAAGTTTCTCATCTCAGCAAAACAAAAGCTTTAGAAAGTGTTTTATAAATTCTGCAACAGAAACAGCAATTGATACTTTCAAAAGGAGTAGATACTGCTACTTTCAGGGTATGACATCTTATAAAAATATTATCCATTCTTTTTTTACTAATTTGCATAACTACATTATAAGAAACAATAAAACTATTTTTAGTTAAGTACTATGAATTTGGTAAATGCAACTGTTGTTTACATCTTCCAAGTTCATTTCTTGTGGTGGAGACACTTGTCTAAAACAGGTATACAGAACTGATTTACCAAGATTTAAGCATTATCTTTGTATGTGCTAATACAGAAATACCAGCAACAGTAAAATATAGGGATATGACATTGGTTTGATGTCTCAGTTAAGCTAAATTTGATCAATATGCAGGGCAGTCATGAATAAAATTTAATTGATGAGCTATTGGGAATATTAGCTACTAAAATTAGTAATATTAAAAAAATGTTTTACACTATAAGTTTATCTCAGAAATTATTTTTGCAACGAAGCAATTTCTCTCTTCAGTTTAAATGATGATGCTTCTTTCTTGAAGTTATAATAATCCTGCAATCTTTTGATATAACATGAATTGTTGCAAAAAAAAAAAAAAAAAAAAAAAAAAGCTTTGTTTTTTACAGCACAAAACCTCATGATCCCACACATTCATATTTTTAGGGTTTTTTTAAAAGTGGTCATGATTTTTTCATTGTCTAGATAGAGGCCTGACTTTGCAGGACAAGACATGGAGTACTTTTTCAGAGCATTTATCAAAAACCTATATGAAATTGACTCAAGAAATGAGTCTCACTTCTTTTGTGAAGTGGACTATGGGTTATTACTACTCCCAAGTACTTTACACTGACACTATAGGTCAAGCTGAAATGCAAAAAAGTGCTTACATAAAGTTAACCCAGTAAAGATACACTGCTAGCATCCTGTGGAAAATCCTTATTATTTCACTTTTCTAGTGAGAAATGTTGATAAGATTACTATTTTAAGCAGGAAAGTATTTTAAAAGGAAGACTGGAAAATTGGATAAATTGAGAGGAAAGAAAAGATTGATGTGGGGAAGGTTAGGGGGGCAACAAAACACTGGAGGATGGCTGAAACAAAATACTCTCCTGCCTGTTTGCTCCCACTTTGATTCCTCAATTACCCTTACTTCAACTCTAGTCCACATACAGGTGAAATGGTAGCGAATAGAAGATCAATTTCCAATGTCCCACTTCAAAACTGAAGAGCCAACACGAGCCAAGAGAAATCTCGTAAAGTCTTACCAGTAGAGGAGGTTTAGAGGATTTCTTACAGAGGATAGAAAACCTATTTGCTCCAAAAGTCCTTCCAAAGAACATGATTTAGAAGAGAAATATCAAACAATGGAAAGGACACCAATAGTTCAGAGGAAAATATTTTGCTTTTCTCAGCACCTGGGAGGAGGGCAGCTAATGGGGAAAAGCATGATTGAACTATTACCCTTCTGAAGACTTAGAAAAAGGGAAAACTGTAGAGAGTGGGAGGTTTTTTCTAAAACTTAGGGTACACTAGTGCCTGTTGAGTTTTTCTAAATATTTGTATGGCAATAGTTACTAAATACATTGATATATTAAATAAGAGTGAGAAAAACAGTCATTCATATCACCTGAAGTTAGCTGCAGTAGTAGGGCTTTTTAGGTAACGTCTACCTTTATAAAATACAGGTAGAATTCATAACAGTAAAAATCTAAAACAAAGGCAACTTTTTTATTGTTCATTTTTTACTGTTCATTTTCACAAAAGTTTCAATGCTATTATAATGCCTAGCAACAGTCATTGAGATTGGATAGCAGATGATTTTATAAAAGAAATGTGGTTACTGGCTTTAGGTCTATGTCTTTAAGCAGATGAAAATAATCTCATCCTCAAAAGAAAAGTATGTGATGATAACATGTTTATTTATAGCAGTTAACGAGTTCTAAGGTCATGATCCTGATTTAAATTCTGTGAGTGACAGGATAATAGAAATTCTTATTGCACTAAATGGATACCTAAATGTTTTGCATCTAGAGTATTATGTTCTTCCTCAGCCAAAATTAATTATGGAGTCTTACTTAAAGTAGAATTCATATTAAAGTAGTTGAATTTATCATTTCTCAACAAAAAAAAAATTAAAAGATACATTGATACACTTTATATAAATATATCAAAATATTTTATAGGGGTTTTAGTTGGCTTTAAAGCACTTCTAACATGTAGGCAGACACTCTAGCTGTAATGTTAGTCTAAATTGACAGACAGGGAAACTATGACTTGTTCTTGTCATGCTGTGACACATGGAAGTATGATATGTTCTTGGCATGCTACTGACTAAGGAAAAGCTTCACATTTCTGATCATCCAATACCAAACTGTAATCTGTTTTTTCTGTTGTCCCTTCACATGAACTCGAAGTTTACCTGTTTCTTACAACTAGTATGAAAGCTAGAGAAAGTGAACTTAAAAAAACGAGAAAAGTTAAAGTCTATAAGAAGACAGTTATAGTTTATATAGGTAATTTTAACTTTTTTTTTTCCCAGTTTTGTGACTCTATTTGCAGTCCAATGAAAAAGTCAAGATTTACATGCTATATTCGCAGGGCAGTAAGAACTAAAATATCAGTTTTTGGTGTCAGGATGGCTAGCTAGAGATAAGTGCAAGATCTATTATTATATCTCAAATTAATTGCAGTAAAATGTATGACTGATACAAGCAGCAACGGTGGCATAAAATACAAGTACTTTTCCTTATAAAAAATATTTAATGAGAAAAAGTCCGCATCATTTTTAGGAAACAGAGCTTGGGAAGAAGAGACTTGCAGCCCAGCAGAGGAGCAACTTCTATTGCAGACTAGGGGAAATTTTCCTGCAATCCCTCCCTTTCCCTATTATGGAACACTGCTGCCATGGAGAATTTATGTAAGCAGAAAGCCCAGGGTGATGGCAACTCCCACAACAGTTAGGCTGCCATGAGAATAAAAAAACCCAAACCAACCAAAACAGCAGTAAGATGCAGAAATTCTCCACTTATTAGGGAAAGCTTCAGTATTGCAAGACATGGAAGCCTTTCTGCAGGATCTTGGTTTCAGCTCCCATCTCCCATGGAAGTTTTCCCGACAATTTGACTCCTAATCTTTGATCTTTGGGAATGGCCATTTTTCTTGATATTATTTTTAACATAAGACAAACAAAAGCAAAATATGAGTTCAGGTGTTTGTTTAACAGCAAGTTATTACATACAGTGATGAAAGATCACAGTTATACAACATTTGCATCAGGTACCTCTTGCTCCAGTATTTGGCAACCTGAAGAATTCCTGACTCCCACTCTCATAGAATTTATTTTCCAGTTTGTTTCCCACTTCTGGTTGCATTTCTCTGAAGAGAATAGCTAGGCAGCCAACTCTTTCATATATTTATTTTTGCTTCAGTTGTCAGGAAGTTAGATTCATTTAGTCTCCTGAAACCTTATTTCTTCCTTAAGTATTTAGAAGTAGTTCAGCACCTCTGGATAATCATTTTTTTAGGAAGTGTAAGTATGGAAGACTAAGTGCCATTTACTATACTCAGCTATTAATGATTCCTTGCTTCTGTGCATGATTTCTTTTTTTATACATTACAGTATGAGGAATATCTGTTTATATAAGGCTGTGAACTAAGTTGATATAAAATACTGACTATAAACATAAAAATTAATATAACTTTATGAATTAACCTTTTTACTCACTCATGAGAAGACAACTTTGGTCTGAAAATCCAACTGTGCTGAAAAATATCCAAAACTTACTTTTAAAGCATACTTCAACAGACACTTCAACAGACACACAAATCTCTTTATAAGCTTCTGTCATTTAGATTTTAATATTAGAGGCAGAAGTTTGTGATATTTTGAATACCATCCTATTTTCTAAAATATATTTTAATTTACTAATTTATTTCACTATTGATCTGACTGTAGTAAGTGACATTCAGAAAATGAAAAGAGCAACACAAAAGAATTTGCACGGATCAATGTAGATCAGATTACATCACAAACTCTTCTGAGAATTTTTTCAAAAGCATTTAAAGGCTTCTTATCAAGTAACATGAAACCTAGTGAAACCTGACCAGAAGGTATCTGATAATAGTCTGAAAAATAAGAGTGCCAATGCATGCTTCTTAAAGATGCTGTAGTAATTCTTCAATTTTTTTCCTTCAACTTCTTTAAAATCCTCTTCTAGAATATTCTAGTTCCTAGATTCACAACCATATTTCTCTCGTATTCAACGGCACAAATTCAAAAAGATTATTTATTTTAAATTATTTCACTGGTGCTATACAAAATATGACATATGTAGAAATCTTTTACCTGTCTATAAGTAGGCAGAATCTGTTGCCAAGGAAATGGTGACCACTCTATCATAATGCTATAAGCTATATACAATTAAAACAAACAAATTCGTGTGAGAATGATGACATTAACCTAGTTGTGCTAATGAAGTAATAAAAAGATGAAAAGCTGTTTTAGACAGTAATAATTGTGCATATTTCACCTCAAATAATGAATTGAAAATCTGAACTGAATATGCATAAAATCCTTAGAATATGACTTCACTATTTTCTTTTTATGTTATAATTCTGCATTTCAAGCATTAAATACAATTCCAGAGTTATTCTCCACAGGATATCTTAAACAAAATTTTTCTATTTAGTATCATGTCAGTCTAGTAATCTTAATAAATGAAAACATTTTTAACGAGCTGCTTTGCAACAGAAGCAGTCCTCTGTGTCTCAAGCCACTACAGAAATGCACACAACAAAAATACTTATCAAGAGATCAAGAAGTGAGAAACCAGAAGGAAACTGTATATCCTCTGATGCTTTTTACCTGCTGTAGATGTCAGTGTTATCAGCAGCAGGCTCAAATGCCAGACTAGACACAAGTGATGGGCTTTGAATCAATACAGTGCCAGATACTTTACAAAGACATTGCAATTACTGACTTAGAAAGCACTCGTGCAAAATTTCAATATTAGGTCAAGATACTAAATGTCCCTATTTTGATCCATATTGTGTTAGCACAAATGAATAAATATATTTTAAGTGGTTTCTTCAGATGAGTTAGTAAGTATATGCAGAGATTATTAGTATTATTAAAAGATGTGCAAGTGCAAGAAGTGCAATAGCACACCCAAACCCCAGATCTTCATACTTTTATAAAATAATTTAAAAAACCCTAATCCTTTTTAATGAACAAATGCTATCTTTTTCAATTATATTTTCACATTTCTTTGTTATGTCTAGGCAAATTTTTAAGATTTCATTTTTTTTTAGAAGTGAGGGCAGGTTGTATATAAACAGTGACTTCAAAATTACAGTACACAGATATTTATAAAAGGTTAGATAGACGTTAATATGATATGAGTACATATAAAAATATTTAACTATTGCAAACACAAGGGCTTTGCAAACAAATGTAGTAGCCATGACATTAATTCCAGGACTCAAATCCAAATATTTAGGGTTAAAGATACTTTAAACAGAAAATTCCATGGTGGTTAAAATATTTCTTCTATTGACGCACTCCTAAATATTATATACTTTATTAAGAGCAATTTCTCTGTCTTTTTAAAATGTGGGGTTTTTTTCCTTAAAACTAAAAGGGAATGTTGTTTCAATATGAGATTTCCAGATTCAGCATTTTGATCTTAGCATGGAATGCAGCCAGTTTCCAAAATCAAAAACCAAGCACACCCTTGGACAGTTTGTGTCATCGCTCTAGTTAATGGTGCTCTGCCAGCCTCACCAGCTGAGAATCTGCATCAAACTTTACAGATTTTCACTGAATGAAAACAAGGATCAAAACTATGTCATTTCCCACTAAACTATCCTGAATGAATAGTGCCACCTGCTGAAGCCCCAATTCAACAAATACCTCACTGTTAACAAAAGTTTAGTTGCTCTGAATGCTTTACTGATTTAAGGCCAGAATGGCAATTATCATTCCCAGAAACACTCCCATGTTCAAAAGAAACTCCCAAGTGATAGCTTTGCTATTCCTTAGTTTCATAGCATGACAGCTGCCCCATGATAATAAGGAAGTCCAACCTGTTTCCTACTATAGGATTCTGTCTTTGGGCAAAAGCATCATAGATATCTGCAATTCATATATGGCTGTGTCCCTAATTTTAGTCTTCAGTGTCCTAAAACATTCAGATATCAATCAGGTACATCAGATGAAAAATCTTAACTGCCATTTCAGCAAGGTGATCTAAGCAACAACATATATTTGCACACAGTGTCAGTCTAATGCACTTTTAAAATGCTTTTTATGTCTATTAATCTCATTTTTAAATAAATTGGGAGGATGACATTTTGGGCAAGCATAGCTCTATTTCCTACTTTAATCAAACTCGTACATGCCTGTAATATCTTGCTTTTGGTTTTGGTAGTTTTGAAGGACTAGATGGACATTTATGGAGATGAAGAAGCAGATTCCTTCACCTTTCAGCAGGCTATCAAGTGAAGACTATACTTGCAGAAAACGAAAATTCTGTCATCACTTTCCTGCTGATGCACACTGAAGCTTTGATAAAAATAAAGCAAGTTCTGTGGGAATTACTCAAAAGGAAAGTTTGGGTTTGAAGGCAATATGATAAATGTACAAAGATAGCTTCCCTTATTTCAAGCCACAAAACTGAGTGCAAATTGAAATGTAGCTATTTGAATCTCTAAACAGTTGTTAGGAAAACATTAGGTACCAAACATCTTTCTGCATATGTATTTCAAACTCTTGACAGAAAATTTAGAGCTATGTTTAAAAAACTCTACACAGTGTTCAGAAATAATAAGTATGGATTAAACACTTGAAATGTCTTGTTAAATTGATTTCTCACATTCAGTCTTTAAAACTCATAACAAATAAAAATGCAATCATCAGGTTTATTCATTTTATTGAAGTTCAGAAAATTCATAGATAAACATGGGGTTTTGACAGGGCAACAACCATTACTTTAGTGAAATTTCATATCAGGAAATTAATTTAGCTTCTTTACTGTGTGAATACATATGCATCCACCAGGAAAATAGTGTTAAAGACCAGTAAGTACAAGTGTCAATCAAGAAAATAAAGAAAAAATATTTCAGCAAGGGTTTGAAATGCAAAGATCTTAACTGCAGGAATTACTGTGAAATTTGTCATCACAAGTGAAAACAGATCCAAAAAAAGTCATCAACACAACTACTACATTGAACTTCTGAAGAATTGCTGAATTAAGAATTCAATGTTCACTTGCAATTTGTGCCCTGTAATTTTCTTGAAAACAAGTTTTGTGCACTGCAGAATGAAAAAGTTGGTCAAAATAATGCAGTAGCTTAACTTTGTATTAGTTGTATTTTCAAGAATGCAATACCCATGAAAGAATTAAAAAAAAAAAAGTCTACATATTATCAGGAGGAATCTGAATTTTTACACAGCTGTAAAAATTTTACATACTTGTACACAGGTGTAAACCTAGTCAATTAATAATAGCAAGAAAAGCAGTATTACAATCTGTATAAACAAAAGGTAGTATTTTAATCAGTGAAGTAACTTACAGGAAGAGGTGTAGTTTGAGTTAAAGAATGAAAGGATAAAGGTAATGGACCGTGGATGGATGAATGGATAGAGATACTAATGTAAATCTTGTGTATAGATTCTAGCTTTATATTGCAGCCAAAAAAACTATAACAGTTTTTCTCTAAAAGTATAAGGTGTAGAAGATTGTAAAATCCCATTTATTTTTCTCTGGAACTCTATGCCTGATCTCTATTTGAGGAAAGAGCTACAAACCTAATTTTTATTCTAATAAAACAATGATTTAAAAACAGAAAAAAATCTACAAAAGTGCATGTCACGTGTTTGTGTACATTCTTTTCCAGTTCTGTGGTGTATTTGCACTAATAGTCAATGTTTACAGCATCATTAAAATAAAAGGATTTTATTTTGGTTTTGTGTAAAAACAGTTTTAGTGAGAATATTAGCGAAAACTAACAAAACTTTATTTTGTCCAGAGTTAATGAAGCGATTTTTTGCATTTTGATTTTGGACTTCCTTAACTTACTGTTATGTCTGAATTGACTATGGGGAAAAATAAGCAGCCAGTTTATATTTTTGGCTACCATGTTTACTGTGTTGATTTCTATAAAATATTTAGAAAAGCTGAATCCAAAAGACTTAGCAAAGAGAAGTTGTTTAACTCCATAAGAACCTTTACTTTTCTGTATTGTTTTTGTTAGAATTAGTACTTTTTGTGAATGTAAGATTATTACTGAAAATGAAAGTGCATTTGTTTTGGTCTTGACAATTTTCTACTGTATATTGAGTCAATGGCCAGGACATGATGCATAATTGTGCTTCTCAGCAAGGACTTTCAAAAGGCATTTAATAACAGAAGACTTGGATATGATCCATTTTTTTTTTTGTTCTCACAACATATAACAATAATTTTAAATTTTGTCAAATATTTAACACATAGGAATAATTACTGTAAAGAAAGTAGAAGCCTTAAGAAAATATAAAACAAAAATCAAAGTGGAAAAACAAAGTCTTCAGTGCGCATAAGTCATTCAAATTGCAATAAATGAAAGCATCTGTATGTCTATATTTTCACACCCAAGGAACAGATGCTATGTAAACTTGAAAACTTTATGTGTTTCTGAGAATGAGCTTTGTAGTATTTGCAGCTAGTTTTCTAGAGTGCATAGTGTCATGGATTTTAAAGTATAAATTTTAAAGTATATTTCTACTGTACACAAACAATTATGCAGGCAAAGACACAGAATAGTGAACTGTACATTTTTGCATAAGACAGTAAGGTAATTTATTGAACTACTCACAGAGGGGGAAAGAAATAAGCAAAACATTAAAAAGAGAAATTAAAGAATGTCAGAGATGACTTTATTGGAGCATTAATAGGTGTCAAGACAGATATTTGCAGGATACAATTATAAGTCTTGACAATAGTTTGACATTCTGATAAAAAGTATCAGTGAACACTTCAAGGGAAACTACAGCAACGGAAGTGCTCTGGAGCCAAGATCCCACTGCAGAAGAGACAAGGTTTCCCAACTAGCAAGACATTAGAGCAGAAAGAAGTTCCTCAGCCCCCCATCCCAAGCAGGAGGCAGTGGAGCCCTGGCTCGCGTGGCAGCTCTGACCCAGTGAGGGTGGTGCCAGCAGGGACTGGACCCACCAACATCTGTACAAGAACTGCCTCCAGGGACTGGACCCACCAACATCTGTACAAGAACTGCCTCCAGGGACTGGACCCACCAACATCTGTACAAGAACTGCCTCCAGGGACTGAACCCACCAACATCTGTACAAGAACTGCCTCCAGGGACTGAGCCCACCAACATCTGTACAAGAACTGCCTCCAGGGACTGAGCCCACCAACATCTGTACAAGAACTGCCTCCAGGGACTGAGCCCACCAACATCTGTACAAGAACTGCCTCCAGGGACTGAGCCCACCAACAACTGTACAAGAACTGCCTCCAGGGACTGAGCCCACCAACAACTGTACAAGAACTGCCTCCAGGGACTGAACCCACCAACAACTGTGCAAGAACTGCCTCCAGGGACTGAACCCACCATCTATACAAGAACTGCTTCCAAAGAGAGTGGCACAGCTCATCATGCTGCACAATGAGCAGGGTCAGCTGGTGGTCATTGCCCTCACCAGAACAGCTGTCCACTCAGACAAAAATTCCTCCTTCTGTGCCCACTAGGATGGATCTGGTGACCCAGATGGAGCACCCACAAAAGCATGCAGTAGTCCAGGTCTCAGGCTCTAGGAAGTGAGTCTGGTGCTGCTCCCACAGGGCAGCAAGGACAGCATCAACAGCAACATGAGGTGTCATCAGGCTGATGATCTGCTCATCCTAGTGGTGGAGCTGACAGATGAAGTGGAGTGATTAAGAAGTACAGGAGAGTCTGAGGAGGAAATTAAAAAGTGGACCCAGTTATTACAATCTTCTCAATTAATGAAAGAAGAAGAGTAGTAGTTGTTGGAGACTCCCTTTAGAGAGGTCTGACATGCTCACTGAAACCAGCACACAGGAGGTGTGTTAGCTCCCTGGAGCCCAGGTAAGGGAGGACACAAAGGAACTTCCCAGCCTGGTACAGCCCACTGATTATTACACTCTACTGGTTTTCCAGGTAGGCAGCAAAGAGGTCCCAACAAGAAGGCTGCAAACAACCAAGAGGGACCTCAGGACCTCAGAAGTACTGGTCAAGGGATGTAAAGGACTCCCCTGTCTTGCCAGTTTCAGGGAATGATGTGGCAAGAACCAGGAAGATAGTGCAGATGAACATCTGGAGTCAACACTGGATTGCCAGCAGAATTTTATGGTTTTGATATAGGGTCAGTTTATACAACACCAAGCCTGCTGGCAACAGAGTCCACCTGTCTTAAAGTGGAAAAAGGATTTTAGCTGATGAATTAGCAGAACTTACTGAGAAAGCTTTAAACTAGATTGAAAGGCACAAAGGGCCAAAATCAGGCTTGCCAGTGATAAGCAATAGGAGACCACATCAAAACCTGAAGAACAGATCTCTACTGAGATCCTTCAATCTGTTCTAAGAGGTTTTGGCTAGAAAGAATCTCAGCTGAGATGTTTCTATACGAATGCAAGCAGCATGAGGAGCAAACAAGAGAAGCTTGAAGCTTTGACCTAGCCCCAGAGCCCGCTTACTGGCATAAGAGAAACCTGGTGGGATGAATCCTGTGACACGAGTGCCATGTTGGATGGCTACAAGCCCTTCAGGAGGGATAGGCAGAGGAGGTGAGACAGGGGGTGGTGTTGTATGTAATAGAAGGGCTGGAATTTACGGAGGTTACAGCTGGCAAAGGAACAGATGGGAGCCTCTGGGTAAGAGTATACACACAAACTGGGGAATGGATGTACACACAAACCAGGGAATGAGATGCTGGAGAGAAGCACCGTGGAAAGGGGCCTGGGCCCCTTTCTGGTTGACAACAACTTGAATCTGAGTCAGCAGTGCCCTGGCAGCCAGGAAGGCCAGCCATGTCCTGGGGGGCATCAGACACAGCATCGGCAGTGGAAGAAGATTGGCCCACTCCCCTCTAAGTGCTGTTTTGGGTACCACAATAGAAGAAGGATATTAAGCCATTAGAAAGCATCCAGAAGAGGACTATGAAGATGGTGACAAGATTATTTAAGAAATAAATTTAAGACAGAAATTTATTTAAGAAAGAAATTTAAGAGGGAAAACCATGTCAGAAGCAACTGAGGTCACTTGCCTTGTTCAGTCTGGAGAAGAGGCGATTGAATGGAAAAAAAATCTACAGCTTTCTCATGAGAGTAAGCAGAGAGGCAGGCACTGATCTCTTCTCTGTGGTGACCAGTGACAGAATCCAAGAGAATGACCTGAAGCTGTGTCAGGGGTTGCTAAAGTTGGATTTTAAGAAAATGTTCTTCACTCAGAGGCTGAGCACTGGAACAGACTCCCCAGTGGGGTGGTCACAGCATGAAGCCTGACAGAGTTCAAGAAGTGTCAGAATAATGCTTTCAGGTACATGGTGTGACTCTTGTGCCTGTAACTGTGCAAAGCCAGGAGTTGGACTTCATGCATCCTTGTGGGTCCGTTCCAACTAAGATATTCTATGATTCTATGAAAACTGACAACTCATATTTAAATTCAAAACTAGTGGATCTGTTAAAGTGTCTGATAACATCTGTAATAGAGTGCAATGGATATGAATATGATAGGAATCATCCTCATGTGTTTATTGTATTTGAAATTTCATTATCAGAGATACTAAAGTAGCTTACACGTAATCAAGACAGACAAACAACATTTCTGGGTATAGATAATCTAAACACAATTATCAGTTTCTTATATCCTAACAGTGTGAACACTTCTCCAAATTTTTTGGTAACAAATAATTGTTTCATGCTCTAAAATGCATCACATTATTCCAGTAATGACTTGAAATATTTCTTGAACACTTCAGTTGATGTCTCTTGAGTTTTTCATCAGCCCTTTCCAGTTTTATAGTATCTTCAATTACAGGAGGAATATCGGTGGGATAGTGCAGTTGCCATGGTTCCTGTGCAAAGAAGGGAATCTGCCCCTCACTCTACTGGCTCATGCAAATAGCAGAGGTTTCTGCATCTCTCTTCTAAACTACAAGAAAATTATAACAGTGCCCCTCTGTATTATATAAAACTACAAAAGTAAATACATTTTTGCGGTTAGTAACATCTAACTAACACTGGATGTGGTTTTCTCGAAAAGAAATTGGAAGACAAAATGCATAAGATGAACGGCAACCGCAGGCATAAAACTATTATTCTTCAAAGACTTAAGTGTTATTTGAAAAAAAACCCTTCTGGATTCAGAAAATAATAGCACAGATATTAGGAGTGGATTGGGTAGCTTCAAAGGTTAAGTGTAAGATCAGAAATAAAAGCAGAAAGTGAATTCATGGGCAAAATTTCAAACTGGAAAAAGCAATTTTCAACTCAAATCAGCATTGCTGCTGACAGACTGAAAGTAAAAAGGTACATTCAATCTATAAATGACATCATTTTAATTCCAGTAACATAAAGATATTTTAACTACTAGGTAGTAGTACAAACCAGTCGTAAACCAGGTAGATGAATGATTTTAATATGAATTGAAGCAACATAAAATGTTGTTTCTTCAGCAAAACATATGTATTTGTTTCCTGCCTTAGTTTTCAGTATAGCTCTCATCATCTGTTTAAACAGTGCAATTAATTACACTGAGGTGGGTTGACCCTGGCTGGACACCAGGCACCCACCAAAGCTGCTCTATCACTCCTCTCCTCAGCTGAAATGAGAAAACAGAATGAAAGGCTCGTGAGCTGAGATAATAAGGACAGAGAAAGATCAGACAGGAATTACCAAAATGGGCATAACCGACTTGGGGAAATTAATTTATTACCAATTAAATCAGAGTAAGATAATAAGAAATAAAAGTAAATCTTAAAAAACACCTTTCCTCTACCCCTCCCTTCTTTCTGGGTTCTTTGACTCTCAATTTTCTCCCTGCCAGTGGCACAGGGGAACAGGGAATGGGGGCAATGGTCAGTCATTACAAGCTGGCTCTTTTGCTCTTTCCTACTCAAGGGGAGGAATCCTCATACTTCCCCCTTGCAACAGTGCAGTATCCCAATGGGATACGGTTTCCCATCAAGTTCTTTGTACTGAATCCTTGCCATGGGACAACTCTTCACGAACTGCTCTGGGACAGGCCCCCTGCATGGTCACAAGTCCTGCCAGCAAACGTGCTCCAGTGTGGGCTGCTCTCTCCACAGGCCCCACGGTCCTGTCAGGAGCCTTCTTTGGTGCTGGGCCCTCAGGGGGTAGCAGGTGGATCTCTGCTGCACCATTGACCTCTCTGGGCTGCAGGGACACAGCTGCCTCACCATGGTCTTCATCATGGGTTGCAGGGGAATCTCTGTCCTGGCACCTCAACCACCTCCTCCCTCTCCTTCTGCACTGACCTTAATGTCTGCAGAGCTCTCACATACTGTCCCTCTCTCCACTGGCTGCAATTTCCTCCTGAGCAGTGGCATTTTCCCTTTCTTAGCCATGTCATCCTCAAGGCATTGCTGCCATTGCTGCTGGGCCCCTCCTCGTCCCGCTGCAGGTCCCTCCTGGAGCCAGCTCTGGGCATCGGCTCCAGGGAGCTTTGGGAAAGCTTCTGGCAGCCTCTCACAGGAGCCACCCCCAGAGCCCCCTGCCCTCCACCACCAAAATCTCGTCATGCTGATCCAATACATACGTAGAGAATACAACTGCTTAGGTTGAGTCCTGCGATCACAGTGTAATCTTTGTGCTAAATATGAAATATATTTAATGCAAAGCTGTAGCCAAGTTAGAAGCCTGTTTTCCTTCATCATTTTCACTTGCTAGTAGCAATATGACACCAATTATGTATTACTCAGATCATTATTTTTCATCTTTCATGTTGACATGAAGTCTTATTTCTCAAGTCATGACATTAACACATTAGTCTCACAAGCATTTCTGCTGATTTTCCATGGATTACCCTGCAACAAAATGTACTTATTCTGCAATTCCTATTTCTTTAAAATTGGTTTAAGCATCCATTGGACTCTAGATAAGATAGTCTCAACAATTTTTTTTTTCTGAATCTGGTTGAATTTTTTAACAGGCAGCAAAAATAGGCTATTTTAAACAACCTTAAAATTTAAATTAGGAAAATGTCACTTCTAGTAGTACAATCATTCTCTTGACAAGCTTCCTTGATCAAAGACCATTCAGTAAAAACAAAAAAATACTCCTGTATGTTAAATATGTTACACTCTTGTGAGTGCTCTTCTAGAGATGACAGGAAGGCTTAATTTATTTACCAAATCCTTGTGCTTGAAGCCCTGTGGGAATTGCAGATTCTTCATTTTATTTAGCATAATTTCTCACAGGAAAGTATCAGGGCTAAAATAAACTGTTATGCCTAAATGAATCAAATTGATTTTTCTTAAAGTCATGAATACACTATCTGAGTATAAAACAGTCTTTCTTCTTTCCTTCATCATGAATTTCTAGTTGCTCCCATGGTAAGCACTTGCATGCCTGTGTCTGGGAGGCTGATTCACCCAAGAATATTTCTATGTTGTTTTTTAAACTTAATTTACAGTCTAATCACATAATTGACCTCAAGACCCCATGAATACAATCTGACAGTTTAAGAGAAACAACAGAACAACAGCATAGGAGTATTACTCTAAGAATCACAAGGGAAAATTAAATCAGTGCTTTAAGAAGCGGGGGTTTTTTTGGGGTTTTATTTTGTTTGTTTGTTTTTGTTTGGTTTTTTTTGGGTTTTTTTTTGAGCGACTTAGAAGGCAGCCAGCTCCAGAAATGCCTCAAAGCTGACCTCTGTGGTCATACCACTTACAGTCCAAAAAATCACTGTAGAAGGATAAGAAAGGGTATCTGATAGAAACAAACGGGGAAGAGGAAAGCACCTTATATAAGTGATGTGAGCAGATCTTGGCAAACCCAGATTGATAGCAGCCTCAAAAGAGTTGCTGAGGACAAATGAAGTGGTTAAGAGATGTAGAAAGGCAAGAGAGGGGAGGACTCCAGAAAAAGGGGTGAGGCTTAAGGGAGATCAAACTGATTACACAGAGAACTGTGATTGTGAGGCAAGCTATATGAACTTCCTTGGGCAGCACTCCTCTTTTCCCACCCAACACCTACCTTTGTTCCATCATACTTAGTCTGCTCCCTCACAAACTCACACTGCTTCAATTTCCTTATCACATACTTTTTTATTCATAAAGTTCATGACTTACAACTGCACATAGTAGGTATTACAGTAAGGTCTCATCCTCATTCATTAATTCTTCTCCAAATATCTTAATAAAATATACACCGGATCTGTATTTGGAACCACAGGAAAGACGTACAAGTCAAATGGATTTGTAATCACATCAGTGGGTTGCTGTGAGGTATTTATACAATTTGCAATGATTTTAAGGTTCTCTAATGATAAATGTAATATTTATTTGTGATAAATAGTAATAAACCTTCCTATTACTACTGGATTGTTTAAATCAAGATGACTTGGGAGTTTTTCATTAGACCATTAACCTGACAGGAGTTTTAAAGGATATATTCAACTAATAAGTAGGATTACAATTTTTTCATGAAACTGTGAAAGAATTAACACAGTGTTAACTATATAATAATAAGGCAACTACTACTGGAGGATCTGTCTATACTGTAAGATTGTCTGTAATAAAAGCTAGAATCTTCTGTTAGATCTGCCATAGCAAGTTCTACCATCAAAACTGAATATCAGTTATATTCCATACATTGTTAAAAGTTTAAGGTAAAAAGATTATTTCTGTCTATCTACGAGCTATACAAATGAAAAACATCCTTGGACAGAGTGACTTGAATGAAATGAAAAAAAAGCAAAAATATCTAAAGCTTATACTGTGCCTGTGAAGGAAAATAATGATGTATTCTGGGATTACTTAATTTCTAGATACAAAACTGATAAGGAAAAGACATTCTGTTGAAAACATTTAACTGAAGGTTGTATTACTATTTACTGTGCAACTATATACCTAAAAGAACAATGCAATTCCACAGAATTTTGATCATGAACATTTATGGAGATTGGATACATTATCCCATCTTTGTTCAGATTAAATTCAAAGATATTCCTACAGCATTCACCAAAGCACTGAGCAAAACTCCAGAAGTACAAAATTTAGTGTTTATTTCCTCACATCTTGTTTGTCAGTTACCACATTTGAGCCAGAGCTATAACCCTCCACAGAAAACAGAGGCTTTCACATGGCTGTTACTTTTTAAGAAGAGCTTGACTGTTGAAGGATGTTTGTATCTTCAACTCAGCTTGGGCCTGATGAGGCATTTGTACCACCTCCAGTGAGCAGACTCTTTTCCTACAGTAATGACACTATCTGAGAAAGCAGGTGATGCTTAAGAGAATACTTTCCAATTCAAAACTAAAAGGGAAACCCCACCTGTTGAGCTAGACAAATTTCTGATTTGGTTAAGTGATGAGATTTCTCTCAGAATATGTAGGAAAATATCTTGACAGAAGTAGAAGCTCAAGGACGAGAGAACCAGAATCTTCTCTGCATGTTCTATTCCACAGGCAAAAGAATTCTTTCTTAAGTGCCTAAGTTTGATCTTTCTTTAGGGTTATACAAACATCTGCTCTCACTGTAATAAAAGAATAATTTGAGTATCGTGCATTTGTTCTGCAAGTTTCTATATACATATATTCAATAAAAGGAAAAAAAATGAGTTCTCATTTTTGTGATTTTACTTCATACTAGAGGCCTTGGGTCTGTTTTCCTTGAGAGAAGTGGTACCTGCCTGCACCTCACCTTATGTTTTTCTTCCTGCAACATACACTGTACTTATGTTGGAAAAACTGCAAAATTCTTAGTTGAGAAAACCAGAGTAAGACTCTTAGGTTTTTATTTGCAACTATAGAGGAAAATCGGCAATTCTGGAGTGAGTGGCTAATATTTGACAGACCTGTATTTTCTACGACAAAACAAAAAGAATCATGACCAAAATACAACTTAGCATTCTTGGCAACGCTTATACAAACACAAATTTAAAGATTGAATATCACCTCTATTACTTACCAATTAGAACTTCTCTATTTTTATTTAAGCATAAATTTGTTTCTGCAATTATAACCATTTCCAAATTAATTCACAGTATTCATTAAGTACATGAACCTACTGTTTTCAAGTTACAATGGCATACCTACACCATGAAGTTTAGTTGTGATCACTATTTTTAACTCCTTTGTATGTTCAATATAAGAAAGAGATTCAACAATATCTGGTACTCTATTTTTTTCCTATTAAAAACTGCTGCATAAACATTTGTTCTGTCTAAGTCTAATATAAAAATTTCAAAATTAGAAAACATGCATTGTGCAACTGATGTTTAAGTTGATAGAATCCATGCTGGGACATGTATTTATTTTAATCCTTTTCTATTCCCAAATCATTACAATCCATGCCATAAAAAATGAAATGTATAATTTAAAGGTCAATTTGTATCCTATATGATGTTCTATATCAGAATTCTGTTAACATTTATTCTCTTTTTATGATAAGTGAAATTTGTTCTAGGCAACCAGCATGTTTTAATGCAAATATTGCTATTATGAAGTATACACTTACACAGCTAATTTTAAAGAAAAACATACAGGAATGTAAACATGCTTCTTATAGTAAAGTTACAATGTAAAGTGCACCAGCATCATTAATGCAATTTATAATTCCTATGACACATTTCTTGACATATTTAGCAATGTGGAGAAAATCTGTAATTCTCCCTTTCCACATGCTTACCTATTTTATGTTCAGCCTGACTTAATTAGCTGATATAACAAGTATTCTAACCTCACCTTCAGCACTGGTGCAAACCTATATTAAGTTCATTTTCTTTTAGAGGATTCACTTCAAATTTATCATTATTTATTGCGAAAGTAAAATCTGAACAATTATCATTGCAGCTGTGTTGATGCACTCAGTGCAGGCTGACATTCATACTAAAGCTACTCTTCCATTTTCACAGCTTCAAGAAGAACAAACAATGAAATCTCAAACTCTGCTCTAACTAAACCAGCAGTCACAACTGTAGGATTCTTTGAGTCCCTGTTAACTGTGGCTCCTGTTTCTTTGAAATGTTCACCACTCTTTTAACTTGCAATAAAAATTTGGATGTTGGGAAAGCTCAGGACAGGGAGAACAAATGCAAATAGGAAACATATGATGGCGAATTAATTTCAGTTACAGGAAGAAAAGAAGCATTTTTCACTGGTGCAAAGAAGAAGGAAAATAAATTTCATCAAACTCAGCTCTGAGTAATTTTGTGGGTCTGAATTCGGAGACTCTTCAGTGTTGTGGATACGCATACTACAGTGTAGAGTCTACTCTCAAACAAGCTTAAATCAAAATGAAGTATAACAAGTAACGACATGAATAGTTGATAGTAGTAGATGATAGAAAATATACCTTAAACACATTGACATTTACTTGTTTTAGACAGGGACCATTATTGATGTATGAGTGTCTGCACAGAAATGCACTAAACTGACAGTAAATCTGTTTAGCTGAGCACAGCCTCATATACAGTCTGTTAGGGCTGGATGCAAACTGGCTGCATTGATCTATTGCTAGACTATATGGGAAGCACATGCTTAGCCTCGAGGCTTTTCTACTGTGGCTGTATGGAGACCTGAGTTACTAATGTTGATCATATTGTAGCAACATGTGTAGACAAGATAATTTATGTTTCTGCAAACTCTGAGTAATTTCCTTATTCTTCACTCCTCCCTACCAAGAAATAACAACAGTGGTAGTTTAAACTCAGATCTTCTACTGGAGCACTAGGTTTCATAACTGCACATGGAAATAGGTGACTCCTGTTTAACATGGCAACTCAGTTTTTCTTAATATGAGCATAATAATTAAATAGTCACATAACTAACATAGTCTTGTATTTCACATTTGATTAATATTTTCAAGATATCTACAAAATAAAAAAAATGTAAGTTTATCTTTTTGATACTATCTTGAGATTTAATCTTGAGGTTTATAGTTCTCTATTTCCTGTGAGATTTCACTTGTACAGTGCAGATTCTATATGTTTTGGTAAGAAACAGGGCAGAAGTATTAATTTTTTATTTAATACGTGTCCCATACTGAAGGAAAATATCCCTCATTTTCTTTTCTTACTTAGAATGCTAAAACAGATGCATAATGCCATATATCTCAGTGTAAATACAAAGTTTCATTGAATGGTGTCCTGTGCAGGACAAGTAAATCATTGCTATTCACTATTTGTGTTTCTGCGAACTTTATGTGTTTAAATTATGCTCCCAAGTTCAGTTTTTTTTCTGAATGTCTGACTATAATAGGGAGAGAGTGATTTGTGGTGGAATTATGAAACATTCTTCCATGAATGAAATATAAAGCATGTTATTTTTTAGAGTAATTTACCAAAGCAAATTCAGTTGGGCTCCTGAATACACTTGATTCTGTGTATATACCCATTACATCTAAAAATGATCATTTTATTTAATTTATGCTAAAATATTTCTGATATATATACAATTCACTTCTGGTTTCTGACTTAGGCATAGTATCATTCTGACTTTCCATAAGATCATGTGTCCACAAAAAATTTTGAAAATACTGAATAGAGTATTAAAGTTGTAACAAATTAAATGAGATTTACAAGCAGGGACAGATACTTTACATATCTTGAATAGGAATACAGAAATCATATAGTGCTGTTTAGTAGTTCACTTCATATAATTTACAATTAACTGACAACTAAATACAAAACAGAATCACAAGAAAAATATAGGCACATAGTAAAAAATTAATTGTCATTCTTACTTCTTCTAACTGGATATTTTTCTGTTCCATATAAGCAGTTTCAATGTTTGAAATTCAAAGAAAAGTAATTTTCTTCTAAAGAGATTGATTTTTTTTTCTGATAAAGGTACTTTGGATTTGGTTTATATAATCCCACAGACTGAAACCCAGTATCAAAATTGGATAAACAACAAAACACAAGTTTAAGGAAAGATCTGTTCAGAGTAAGTGCTAAAATCAGCAGGGAATCACTACTGCTCCAACCAACTGCCTAAGCAGCCGGTTAGTGATCACCAAAATACAAGCAAAATGATAAAAACCAGCAGAGAAATAGGAAGCAGGAGACAATGCAAATTACCAGGGGGTCCATTGAGAAGTTAATTGAAGCAACAAGCTGAGAGACATGTAATGCAGATTGTATCAATAAGATAGAGAAAACAAGCAGCCACTGAAGCAAACAAAGAAAAATGTGATGTCACTCTGGAAAAAAATCAAACCAAACCAGAGAAAAACCATACCCAACCATACAACAAGAAGTTGTCAGATGTAAGAGTCTTTTACAAAATGACAAAAGGTCAGTACCCAAAACCAGATGAAACTGAGGTTTAAAAAACTCTAGACCAGACCTAACTTCAGACTTCTCTTGCATACACTTAATATCCATGCAATGCTGAAATACTTCAGTTAGCACCTATTGCTTTTGTTCTTATTTTGTGCTTTGGTACCTTAGTTTGGTTGGTTTGTTCTAAGACACATTCAGAAGTCTTAAAAATAACTTATTAACAATTAATATATGTGCTAACAGGAGAGACAACAGTATGGCACAGGGAGACTTTTACTCCTCTGGAAACAAGAATAAAGAAGGGACATGACTGTTTTGTCTGGAGAACAGACAGGATACACCACAAGTAACAGCTGAGAAGCATAAAGATGTATCAATGATAGTGTAATGCTCTGAAAGCTTTCTCATATTTTTTTTTCTGGCATGTAATTTGAGCTAATTGAAGGAATCATTTTCCAATTGTTTGTTATTGTACTGTGAGGGAAGGTAACTCTTAAGGTTCTTTACATGAAAACTGAATATGAAAGCATAAATAACTTTCTTTCATGGTAAGAGACAACTTTAAATTATATGTAAAATTTAGTAAAAACTCTATAGTTACTGAAGCTTTTGCAGAATATGAGGCACCTGCTGGGTCCTAGAAAAATCCAGATAAATATTGGTTATTTTTAATCTCATTTTTTGTGCATCTCACTGGCAAAAAAAAATTTGCATCACTTACTTAAAATATTTTTCCTCATTCTTGCATCAGAGTTCAGTTGAGATATGTCTAGCTGTATTTTATTTACTAGAATTTGATCATTTTAAAAGCTTACAGTAAATGAGATCTAAACTTTCAGGAAATGTGCACATCTGTAGGCAGAATCCTATTTAATTTCAACAAAATACCCAAAAAACAAATCACGAGTGGCAGCAAGTCATATAGAGCTTCTTCCACTGAAACTGTAGCACACTAATATAAAAATCTTTACTAAATGAAGTCATTCAAAGCACCAGAAGTTCTTTGATTGCAGCACTTTTTTTTTTTATCTGTTAGTGAAACTAACTAACACTATATCCTTTTCTAGCTCATGTTTCAGTACTTTCCCTACAGAGTTTTGTTTGAATGTAGATAACGCATGGTGTAAGTACTGGAAAAAATGAGAAAACATTGAATTTTTGATGTGAAAAGAATGGGCATTCTCAGGAATGCCTCCAGAAGACGATAGGAACATTTTGGAAATTTCTAAATGAGGAAGAATGTACTAAACCAAGGATCCTCAGGTGTCTCATCTAGAAGATGTAACATGTACTTTTCTCTAGAGTAACTTACATGACCAGACATTATTTTGAGCTGTATTAAAACATTGCATCATTTGAGTTAACATTCTTTTCAGCCATAAAATTCACACACTCACTGTGGGATCACAGAAGCATCATAAAATAGCATCTACAAGAGGTTTCTATTAGTTTTTCACAGTCAGTGATTTTAATTTTGACTTCTAAATTATATTCTATCTGTAACTATATGATTAAGGTTTGCCAGCATAAGTACCACTCATGCTGACCAACAGAGATACTTGGAAATACGCATTAGAAGTAAAACTGCCAGAAAGTCTTATAGGAAAGAATAAAAAATAATGGACAAGGAAATGAAAGGTTTTGAAAGTTCAAATGAAATTTGCAGTCTTGGTTTGACAGAGAGAATAAATGCATGTGTGTGTATTTCTGTACATGCGATAATGATTTTTTTCAGTTGTTCAAATAACGAAATGAAAACAAATCATTCTTATTACAGAGAAGACAATGGGGCACATAGTTCAGATACAGGACTTTCAGATATAGGACTCTAACCAAGTTCCCACTGTGAATCTGGTATTGGCAGAGATATGACATGAAGTTTTTAACCTGTGTGAAAAAATACTGTACAGCTGTAGGCTGAGTAATTAATTTTCTACATTCTGGAGAAAGGTTCACATCCTGCAATGATTGTATCTTGAATCTAGCAATGGCAGCAGCCACTGGTACAAAAAAACCAAAGCAAACTGGTAAATTAGATCACATGTTGAAGTCAAATTCAAACTACTTTGTCATAGATCACATTCAAAAAATTGTATTAATCTGTGTGTCCCTTCAACCTTTTATATGCTTCACACATGTATGTCTCTGAAACAATTTACTCAACAAAAGCTGTCTACCACTCAAAAATATCACTTGGTTATGTGTAAAAGCTCATCTGCACACCCACAAAGGAGAGCAGGAAAATAATGAGAAGTCAGAGGAGCTCCTCCAAGCCCCTTCAGCAGCCATCCATCCAGCAAAGGCCGTACAGGAGTACGGCACACTGGGTCCCAGTGCCCAGGCAGACCTGAGTGAGTGACAAGAGCCAGCCCCTGGGGTAGGACCAGTGGTCAGAGCCTCATGCCTGTGGTACAGGACCTGGAGCAAGTGCAAGGGTGCAAGCCAAAAGCCGTAGTTGGAAAATACTCCAGAGGGCATCATAACAATTCAGAAGTACTCGTGATAAAATCCAGTGCCAAGGAACATTCCTGGTATTGTTTACTTTACTATCAAAGATGTAATCACAAATTACACATAAGAAATTCCCAAAATGAAATCGTGGTCACTGTGAGAAGGCCTGGTATCAGCTCAGGCCTCCCTTGTTGTCAGAATTTAACAAATCATGTTGGCACATTCTCACCAGCCAAACCTGAGGACCATGTTCTGATTTGATAGCATTGTATACCCAGTCTGTCTTCACAAAAGCACACAGGACATGTAATATTACTGCAAAGACTGCAAGACAACGAAGGATCAGAGTCTAAATCCATAATCAGGAAATGTTTTAGAAGTACCTTATTTAGGGAATGCAGTAAATCCTTTAGGCAATTTGAGAGTTATGTAGAATATAAAATACAAGGAATGGGTTTCAAGGTAATGAATCCGGCAAAAGGACAAAATGTGTTATTTTGAATGATTGCTACTTGATGAGACTATAATAAAATCTCCAGCTCCATCCTATTAGACTAAGCAGGAAGGTCAAATATGCAGCAGAGATTAGACTGACATGAAGCAGTTAGCAAAAGGATCAGCAGTATCAATTGTGTCTTTAATTTTGTGGAATTTGCTGGATTATATTTAAGCTGTGCAAAAAGATGAAACTGTTACAACAGATAAAGAAGAAAAAAGAAATTTCCAGATCTAGACACAATAGGTTGGAATAAAATGTAATTTGCTGCATTGGAAGAGGACACAATAAACTAATAAGGAGTATTCCAATTAAAAATTAATTAAATAGAAAAAAAAATCAGCCTCCATTCAAAAATGGAATTGGTGCCTACTGTACCTGGATTTCAGGCTGAAGCCAATGAGAGCTGAGATTCCTGGGTTGGTGGGAAAACAATTATGATCCACAATGTTCAGCCTGCCTTCATAATGACAAGGAGCTAAACCAGCTGCTTAGGAAAGTCATTATTATCTCTTGGAGCAGGAGTACCCAAAATCCAGCCTATGCTGTTTGAGAAAACCAACAGCCACAATGCCAAAAGAAAGGAAAATTAACCAAGTGGGAAAATTTACACAGAAATAAGAAAGCAACAGTAGGGAATGAGGTTGAGAAGGAAACAAATAAAAAAGAAGGATAAAAAAGTAGGAATGGCAATCTGAACTCTGCATGAAAACTACCCAAACTTCCTTATGAACTTGTTGACATGCATGTGCTGGCTTTGCACTTTAAGCATACATTAGTTGGGTGACAACTACACAGGGGTATTGTATTTATGGTAAATAAAAGCATAACAAAAGATGTATCCTATGAGAGAACATGTGTTGGAGTATATTTTTAAAAACTGAAACAATTCACATTCAAAAATGTTGTATTTCCTTATGTTTTTATCTATTTTTAAACATCTAAATATATTCAATGCCACATTTTTATGTTGATGTTTCAGTACATGTTTGTACAAAGCAGAATGGTGCTCCTGAAGTTTGTTTTCAGAGGTAGACTTGCAGAAATTACAAGCAGAGGGAACAGCATTAGCTTTAAATGATATATATATGTATCATCAGATTTTAAAAGGTATGAATGCTTTGGAAGTCTTGAGATAATTGCTGGAACAAAGATTTTCTAAAAATTATGATCATTCTAAAATGAACCCCTCTCTTTTAAACAGCAGGATTTCTCTAATACTGTACATGCTTTTATAATCACTTTACTTCAATGTAATACTTTAATGAAGACCAGTTTAATTAAATTAAATTTCTCCCTAGTGGTAACTCAATCAAAATGCATTCTACCCTCATTATGTTATCAGTAGGAGTCCAACATTGTAAGTGCTATAAGAGAAGTTGGTTTTAATGAGAATAGTCATGACGTATTATACTTGAGAGTCAAGTTACAGAAACTTTAAATGTCATATAACAAAGAACTATATATTAAGATGAGAGGGTAGACATTTGAGTGCTAATTGGTTCTGTTTAATATTGTCCTTTAAATTAAAATGTTATTTATTACTTATTTATGACAGCACTTACTTAGAATGTTATACTGAGTTCAAGTTTCAGTGATTAAACTTTTATAGATAAATATTTGTCTCTTTCTTAATGATTAGGATAGCAATCACTGATGTTTATTCTGAAATGACATTTATCATCACCTCATGTAGAGCTGTTTAACAATGGCACATCAGTAACATATTTACAAGGACACTAATTTTAAAAAGGTTTTTTGAGAAATGTGTATGGTATACACCCTGGTGATACTAAATATCTCTGTAAACTGGACATCCATGTTAGACTTTGTAAAATATCCTTTTCCCAGCTGCTAATCTCTGGTTTTAGTGGATGAATGTGTTTAGTAACCATAAAGGTAGGCAGAAGTTAAATCACAGAATCACAGAATGGGTCAGGTTGGAAGAACCACAGCAGACCATCCAGTCCAACCCCCCCGCTCAAAAAGTGTCATCCTAGAGCACACAGCACAGACATTTCTTGAATATCTCCAGGGAGGGACACTCCACAACCTCTCTAGACAATCTGTTCCAGAGTTCAGTCACCCATCAGTAACAAAGTTCTTCCTCATGTTCAGGTGGAACTTCCTGTGCATCAGTTTCTGCCCTTTGCCTCTTGTCCCATTGCTCAGCGCCACAGAGCAGAGCCTGGCTCCATCCTCTTGGCACCCTCCCATCAGATACTGGCAGACACTGATGATCACTTCTCAGACATTTCTTCTTGAGGCTGAACAGGGCCAATTCTCTCAGCCTCTCCTTGTAAGAGTATTATACAGTATGCTTTTAGGACTGCATGTAAAATTAACTGCATATCTATAAATTTTTTTTCCCTTTATTTATCATTCTAGTGAGTGTATCTAAACTGACATACTCAGTATTTATTCCAATCACTCTCAATTATGCTCTTAAGGTAAGTGGAATGGAATACAAATAATTAAGCCATTGCTGAAATTCACTGGCCAGCTTAGTAAGCGAATCTGATCCTGGTATAGACTAGATATTAACATGCAATACAAAGTAACTAGTTTGCAGACTTAATTCCTATAAACTACTACATCATCAGAAATATGCTTAAAATGTTTTAAGTGTTTTAAGAAAGCAATTGTAAAGTGAAAGAAATCAATTATTAACTGCAATGTAGTCTTCATGCAGACATCTTGAATGCTTTGAAGTCCTACCAAGCCCACTATAATAAAATACAGCTATAATATTATCCCAGCTGAGGTTATTTTTATTTTTGTTTGGTCCTTCTGGCATTGCTGCTTACTGCATTACTGGTTTATTTATCTCTTCCTTTAACATTCTAATAAAGTGGACACTTTAAAAAATACCTGGGGGGAAAAAAAGAGGTATCAGAAATATTTAGCAAACACTAATACTACTTAGTATCAGGCATATCTCTTTTCCGCAGAGTGGAACAGAGTCCATATGGTTGCTTTGTAGTCTTTGTGTGGCCTAGGTATCATGTTATAAAAAAGCTTCACTTAATGGTACTTCCTCAAAAATTTAGTGATGTGTTGACTCTGTTTATTGGAATTTCTCTCTGGCATTATATCTGTGCTGCTGTGGTGCAGAATTTTTTTTTTCTTTTTTTTTTTTTTCTTACTAAATATGGAATGGTTTGGCTGCAGAATTATTGTATATAGAATTTCCAGTCTCGTATTAAAAATAAATTTTAAAAATGAGCTACAAATACTATTGGACTTGTCCATAGGACATAACACTAATACACACTCCAGGTAGCAAAAATATTTCTCTCTTGAACCGTCTGCCTCAAAGGGATGTATGTTTTGTATTTGCCTCTCTTCTAGAGCATAAAACCTCATTCAACAAGAAGCAGAAAAGTGACACTTTTATTATTGTTTGAACAACTGGTCAACTCTATGCATTTTTTCCTCATTTTATGTCATTTTCAGGAAAGAAATGAGGCTAACTGTCCATGTGATCTTCTACAGCTTATAACTAGGCTAAACATGAATGAATTTTAGTGAGAAAAGCAACTGCTATTCTCAACCTGACAAGATTCTGTACTAAATATTGAATTCTCCTTCATAATCAGGCATGTAAAATCTTGTCCTGAGCAGTAAGTGCTTAGCACTGCGAACCTTGACCTCTTGTGTAATCTAGTATAACAAGCAGCTTGTGCTAAAGATTGCATTTCCCTTTCACCAGAATAAAAACATAATAATCAGACAATAAACTTTTATGTCTTTCTGAAATTTAGCATTCACAGAGAGCTGAAAAAAGTATGTTGATGGGATACAAGGCTGTCAGAAGCAAAAAATCGTACACAAGATTCCAAGGACATTCACTAAGGATAATATAAGTACATGTACAGTTTAGAAGTCTGTCTGAAGGTTAATTTTCTAAACAAAGGGTTCTTTGTAGCTAACAAGCTTTTTGAAACAACAGAGGAAGACAATTAGGAAAGAACTATTTTGTCACAAATCAATAAGCAACAATTACACAAAGAAAGCAGAAACACGAAGCCAAAAGATGGATCACAGAATGCTATCGAGGCACATTGTATATGATGTTATAATCACTGTTATATCATGTTATATCAGTTATATCAGTGATGTTATATCACTGAAAGCAAACACTGAAAATGCTGACTTGAATACAGTCAACAAAAGAAATAAGAAAACTAATACCTAGCAAAGTAGGCAAAATGGCTGTCATAGCCAAATGACACAATTACTCTGACTGAGAGCCAGCTACGCTCCTTGTCTGGAACACAAACAAGAACCAGTGTTCTATTACCACAAAATGCTAAAACATCATTGCAGCAGTGCTACTACCTACCCAGGTACCTTTTTCATATTCATTAAGGACTACAGAAATCACATCCTTTCTTCAGATGGTGAATAAATACCACAAGATTTTGTGATAAATTGATCACAAGAAATCGTGATGAAGAATTTCACACGATTTGTTGTAAGTGTAGCTACAGTCTAAAAAATTATATTCTGTATAATATAATATATCAATAGCCTTAGTTCAAGGCTATTAATGCATTAAATATAGTTAAGCTGTATTAGAACATGAAAGAAAAATATAAATAAATATTGTTTATAAACATGTGGAAATAATTAAGGGTTTGTAATTTGATTTTCTGACATGCAGACAGGAAGAACATGAAGATGGTGACAAGACAAAAATAACATTCATAGAGAATTTCTTGCTTCTTTAGATACAATTTTATTCTGTTATTTTTTTAAAAAAGCACACAATTATGATTTACAATCATTTGAAATTCTTATAACCTGTCCTCTAAACAAACTGTTCAACTCTTTTTCCATAATGTCCCAAATCTCGTTAGCCAGAGTGCTTCACATCAGACCTTCTAGCAGTAAGCTCCCTTTCCATCCAGTCTTCTCAGAAAAATGTTACCAGCAACGAACTTGATTAGCAGGCATCCTTGAGTGACTGAAAGTCTGGAAATTAACACCACCCCTTCCTGATTTCTACGAGAAGTCTTTACAGATGTCTTTACCTTTAGGAGGCATTCCTTGATTTTTACTTAAAATCACTTTTACGGTTTTAACTGGTACATTTTCCACATTAAAAGAACTTTGATGTCTCCTGTTCAAAACTGAAGTTGTTGAGGCTATGCAATAGAAATTACTGTCTCCTTTTTTATAAAGGACAGTTATCACATATCTAAAAGGGACTGCAGAACAAACATATATCCACTTTCTGTTCTGATGAAATGAAAAAATGAATTACTTCGTTTTCTAAAATTGTTATGACTCACAGTCATAATAATATATAGATCACAACCAAAAGAAAGCAAAAACCGATTAAAAGATGGTTATTGTCAAAAGCCTTTAATCTGTTCAGTGTGTTTCTTTTGTAGTACTTTGTAGCCTTTTGTTGTACTATAATGTTACTATAAATGTGACAAAGATTTTTATTTTTTTCTCAGCAAAAATATAGCAAGTTCTTTAAGTGATATGGAATTGGTAAACTGTAATCAAGTCAGAAAATATTTCAGAGCATTTTTTACACTCTTAAACATGAAAAAAATTATTTCAATTAAGTATCATATAAAGAATAGAGAATTCTAGTAAAAAATATTACAAAATCTTGATCACTTGATCAGTTTTAGCATCAAGAACATTGTTTCATTGCCTAATCTATAGCAACAACTAAATTTTACAAACATAAGGAAGTTTGAAGTATTTTGGTACAGCTTCAAAGATTAAATATGCTTAGATGTATTCTGATGATCATTATGTCTAATTAGAATGAAAGTGATCACTTTTCCTGTTTTACGACTTGTCTGCTTTGAGGCAGTCTAACCTCTGGGTGCTTTAGTCTAAGAATTATTCCTGAAGTGACTAATAGAGATAAGAGCAAAAGTCAGCTATCATTTAAGTGTGTAACCTCTTATTTATGGTTTTCTCTCATAGCACTCTCTCTCCAGTTTTACAGCCTCAAACTTTTCCTTTCATGCCAGTGTAATATTTATGACAGACTTGTGTTAATCTCGCAGACCTGTGGCTTCCTTGCAATAGACCATCCAAGTCACCCTGGAAATGACAAACCTCAAGGATTTCAGACACTAGGGGCTGCAAAAGGCAGTTTGGGAACATCTCCACTAACTGTTAGAAAAACAAACAAAAAAAACAAGACAAAAATCTGTCATTACCTATTCTGTCTTTCTATAAAAAAGGCAGGTTGTAGATGAACCTCCCACGGTTCTGGAACAAAGCCACTCATTTTACTGTTAATGGAGCTTCTGGAGAGACTATGCACACATATATACCACCTTCTGCCTCTTTCCAGGAGACACTGTTTGCCTCCTAGTATCCTCCTAATAAAACAGGTTTTGCTACACTCTTCCAGACTAAAGTGTATGGGAATAAGTGACAACTGTTATCAAGGTATTTTGATAAGAAAACATGTTTAATGTAAAAAGAGAAAGACAATGACATTCCTGCTTTGTAAAAGGTGAAAATTAAAACAAAAAAGAAATATAAGGAGGAAACTGAGAGGAGCCACGAGAGGAAAACTGAAATCTTCCATCTGATCTTATGACCTGTTGCAAAAAGCATGCAAAAATATGTGGTACCAGAACTACAAAAGAAAAAATAAATCGATTTTATGCTCAAAATACTTTTCTAATGTTCCTTCCACATCAGGAAATCATGGTTCTTACTATCTGAAAAGGAAAAAAAAATCTATGCTTAATCCAGTAACACAGTCTTGAAAAAAAGAAAAGGAATACAGAGAAATCAATGTAAGCATATTAATTTCAGTTCCAGCTCCTGATGAGGGTAGCTCTCAAATACATCTCAACACACACACAGAGATTGAATGCTGATGAATAATACATATATTTTCCAGCTTCAAGTGAATCATTTATCTCTGCAATTACAAGTCAGCAAAGATACTGAATGATTTTTAACATGTGACTCTTGACATGTTTTTTTCAGGATAAAAGAAGCACATTGAACTTTTTCTGCAATAAGCAATTACAGAAAGATCAGTTTATTTTGCAACTTTGATAATATAGAAACAAATAATAGGTAGGTATCCTTCAATATGTAATTATTGTAGTTCACACATCTTTACAGAGCTTATGTTAAAGAAAATAAAATTAAATTGCAATGGTGTTCTGGAATAAAAACAATACATTAAATGATAAAATTCAGTTGGTTTTTTTCTTTTGGTTTTATGTAGGAAAAATAGTCTTCCCTTATGCCTCACAAGAAAAATGTAACCCAGTTTTTTTCATTAAAGGGTAGGAAAAGAAATCAAAATGAATCTGCCTGAGTAATACTGATCTTTTCTAAGATTTAAAATGTAACTCCTTTGAGAAAAAAGAAAGAGATATTTATACTTAAATTCACTTCCCTATAAATTGGTCTTATTCTATGTATTCAAGGGCATTCTATGCATCCCAAAGCATAATCAGATAATCAGATGTTTCTACATGCTTTGAGATGATGTAAGTGATTTCTGGTTAGAAAATATTGAGTTATTACTCAGTCTATATTATATATTTAAAACCTCAATTTTATAATATCAACTCATGGTCTTCTAAACAAAAGTGGTGGGGAAACCCCATCTCAGCATTTCTAAAGAAGCTCAAATTCTAACACTGGCACAGGAACTGTTAAATAAAAAATAACCTAAAAAATGCAAAATAATAATGTTACTGTGTCATATAAACGATATATTCTTGAATTATACCTATGACTTCTTGAGAAAAGGTGATTCTTTTCCACATGGGAGGATTTTTAAACCCCATTTCTTAGTGTTTGGTTGTTTGGGGTTTTCGTTGTTGTTGTTGTGTTTTTTTGGTTTGGTTTTGTTTTGTTGGTGTTTGTTTGTTTCTGGTTTTTTGTTTTTGTTTTGTTTGTTTTGTGGGTTTTTTTATTGTTGTTGTTTGTTTTGTTTTGTTTTGTTTTTTGGGAAGTATGAAAGAGGAGTTATTGAAGATACATTCAGCTCAAAAATGTAATATAAGAAACTCCAAAATGATGGATAAAGCAGCTGTTCTGAAGTAGATAACAGCTATTTTTGCCCTTGGAATCATCCCTTCTCTTTGTTGAATATGTGTAGTGTTTCTTTTTTAATAGACTCCAAAAGATTTTACATATGTTAAATTTAAGACCACAAACAGCATTCTTTGTGTCTGCATTTACTTTGCATTTCACATCATATTGAAGAATAATTATGAATGACTGAAACTAATTTGCTTGCTTTCCTAAGTTGCTGTTCCATACTTTTGAACAACTGCTAAATTACATCCAGGAGGTTTATTAGTATTTCAACACTACCTATTAAAACATATTCCAACAGTGTCTAATGAGCACAGGGGGAAACTTCCATTTCTTCTAAAGTAACTAATCATTTAGTTATGTGCATAAGATTTGGTTAGGTAGGTAAGAATAATCAACTAGAAATTTTAGAATAGGGTTTTTTTGTCTCAAGGTTATAATATATCCTTGCAAAAAGTGGTATGACAACTGTTAATTAAAACAGAAAATTGCTGGGTTTATTTTAAAATATTTAGAAAATACACAGTCATAATGAATTAAGTCAAAGAGTTGCAATCAGTCAATAGCCAATATTAATGTAGAATATACAGTTTTATGATCCTGTTTCATCATTGTGGGAGACAGAGGACAGTATGCAGTATGGCATGCAGATATATGCCATAGAGATTAATTGTAATTATTTAGGAGTAGGTTTTCTAAATTATCCAATGTAAAAAATCAAAGTAATTAACTGTATTGTCTAAAAAATAACTGTTCCAGAGATCTGAATAAATATAATCCCAGATTTTATAAAGGCAGTATTAAACTGACAGTGTAGGCTTATTAAAATTCTACTACATAATAACAGCCACAGAATTCATAATTGCAGAATTTAAGATGTAAAAATTGTATTTTCCTCTACAGATGAATACATGTAGGACAAGAGCAGAAATGTAATGACAGGGTCAATGTTATCACTGACACAAAGACTGTTCCTAAGGCTATGAATGATAACAAACCCTTTATTTCTGGCCTGCATTTAAAGCTATAATTTAAGATAAAATTTGATAAATATAGCTGCAACACACTGCAACAACAGACTGTTAAACTACAGGAAAGCATGCACATGAATCTGAAAAATGAGATTCCCAGATTTGGTTCTGTTCTCAATTCCATTAGCAAAGCTGTTTTAAGTGGAAACTAAACTACGCCAGTGTTTTTTGCTTAGTGACTAATGACCACTTGATATCCAGAAGTATCTTATGCAAAATAAATCAGAATCAGTCAAGTCTATTCTGTACGTAATAGCTTATCAAAATAACCAACATCTATTGGTAAAAAAAAAAAAAAAAAAAATCAGCGTGTTGAAAAGTTTCACTAAAACACTGAAGAAGAAATTTTGCCCTGATGCAGAAACGCTTGTGTTGGGGGGGGAAAAATAGTTCAAACTCCAGGTTCAGGGTAGGCTTCTCTCTGGGTAAATGTCCTGCTCATCCAGACTACTAGCTTACAGGGGAAATCAGTAAGAATCACACACATACACCTAGCAACGTAATTTTGCCCATAAATTAGATAGATCCATCTCTACTGACTACATCACAGCTGAAGTACTTCAACTCACCTACAAAATCCCATACACTTATAGAATAAATAATTTCAGAGTATCTCCTTATAGTCCAAATGAATGGCAAGTGCCAATCTATTGTAGTAGGTAAGACAACTGTAATAGAATTCTGTATGTATAACAAGAATTGTAGATATTATAATTATATGAAACATTTTCTGCTGGTTGAAAAAATAAACAGTAATTTTTATCTGTAGGTAACATTATAGACAGGAAAAGGATGTAGTGCACATATAATGTGTCTCCAAGTCATCACAATGACAGAGCAATTAAAAAATCGAAGCAACACTCTATGCTTTCAGTATAGTTCTTATAAAGCATGAATTAAATTAAAATTTTGCATAATAATACTATGGTTTCAGTTTGAGAAATATTGTGCTGCGAATCTGCAGACTTTGATGAATACCCTATTAAGATAACAGCCCAGTCAGCTGCAGTATTGTTTATAATCTTAATGGGTTTTAGACAGCAATGAAGGAGCAATAATTTTGTTCATTTCAAATAAAGTAGCATTGAAGGGCATTCAAGGAAACAATTCTATTAGTCATTTTTGCATCTCTTGGTGTATGATGATTACACCACATTTTTTTGTTCTATAAAATAACGTTATAAAAACAGTCTGAAGCAATAACTTTCCTCATGATATTTACTTACCTACAATACAGCTTCTCTATCATTTCAGTTTAAAGTTACATTTATGTGGACAAACCAAATTACAGGTAGTATTTTGAGAGTTACTTAACTTTACCAAGTCTTTGTTCCCATTGACTTAGTGTAATCAGGACTGAACAAAGTGCTTCTTTCACTGAGAATATACCTGAATAAAGAATGCATAAGTTGTAAGAATCCCAGGATTTGGGCATAACACTTTTTCCACAGGAAAAAAATCAGCTATCAAACTGTGTAAACTTCTGTTGGAGTGACTTGTGTTTGGTGAAATAATAGTATTAAAGGCTGCTCTTAAACTTTTGCAGAACATGTCTCCAATTTTCTAAAGGGCTAGAAGTTCACAGTAGAAGTTATTTCTTCAGGAGGACATTTTTCAAGGGTGTTACCCTTTTAAATGTTGTGCTGATAGACAGCTTGTATATCAGTAAAGAGAAACACTTTTAAGATAACTCATGCAATTTCATTAACCTGTTATGTTAAAAGACATTTTTTTTCCGTAGTTTCTCTTTGTGCTCTGAAATACTTGTTTTATTGACGCCAACATGACTTATATCATTAATGTAAATACATCAGGAATGTAATTTTTATTCTAACTGTAATCTAATAAGCAACACTCATAATCATGAGCACATAGGGAACATCTGTAAATTTTTGTAGGTGCTGGAACCCTGGACCAACCAGAGCAAACCTTTCAGCCATTCCTGAGGATAGTACGGAGTAATGTGGGTGCAAAATCATTCTAAATAGACAGCTATCTTTTAATAGCATTGTCATCTCTTCTTCACTGTTGATCTCATTGCCAAAGCAGTCTTTAAAATTAACTAGTATAAAAAATCAGGGTAGTTCACTGTACTAGATGTAGATTATGATGTAATATGGCATTTATGTAATTATTTCTAAATGTCACAGTCATTTAGAGCACATTTACATTAAAAGAAAAATAAATAAAGTTACAGGAAGTAAACTGTTAAGCAGATCACTAGATCTACAGGAATCTGATTTAAACATTTAGCTAATACTGAGTCTTCCTCCACAGATGTGGAAAAAGTGAGGAAAAGTGTGGAAAAAGAGGGAAGTGACACACTCTTCTCTGTAATAAAAATGGTCATCTGAATATCTAGCAACTGTGGGAAATCTGCAGTTCTTTTGTTTGTAGGAAGGAGTTTGGTTCTTGTTAGCTGTAAGACGATGCTAACTACTGGCCCAATGGTATTGTGGAATAGATATATATAAACCGCTTTTCCTGTGGAATACAGTACAAGTAGAAAGGCAGAAATGGGTTTAGGTAAGATCTCTTTACCTCATTGATGCTATTTCTAGGGCAGAAGTATTTGAGAGGGAAAGAAATTATGCTTTCAATGTGTTTTATTTTTTTAGTTTTTTTAGGGTTTTGGTTTTTTTTTTTTCCTCAAAGTACCAACACTGCTTCTAGCTCTGTAGAGTCCAAAACTAACATTAGTTAAATGCTTTTTCCCAGTATGATTTGGAATAGGCAGTTCTTTTTTTTAAAACTCATTTCCTTATTTTTATTTTTCTGTGGATTATTAATTTATAATTCTGGGAGCCAGTCCTTATTTAAATAATTTTAAAATAAAATTTGATAGAAGCTTAGTTGTATGGGGGTTTTGGTCTTAGATTCTTCTTTCCTTCTTTTTTGGAAAGTTCTCTTATTACCATTTAGTACATTAGCTCAGTCATATTTTCTGCCCTTTCACACTGAAGCAGAATGCCAAGTAAAGAATATTACTTACTGGCAAAGGTTTTCAGAGAGTGTAATTAAAAGTTTGTCTCCATTTATATATTTAGCTTTTCCTGGCATTTGACTAATTTGGCAGCATATGGTAGGTTTGTTTATTACCTTGTGCATAGTAATTAAAGCAGTACTTTAACAGAGACACACAAGAAATGTGTTCCATTTATATTTGAGGTGAAGGCATTTTTTTCTGAAATCTACAGATAATGAAAAGCATTTTTGAATGTAATTCTTAAATCTGGAGATATCTGGATAGGTTTATATAGCTGTATAATAATTCATTGTTTATTAAGAAAGATATTACCAGATATTTAAATTAGTGTTCCAAAAATGTGGCCTACAGAAATAATTCACTTTTTTTTTTTTTTTTGCTAATCTGTACTTCAGAGATTGACAAAGTATCCTTTGGCACAAAGACTTCCAGTTTTTAGACAGTCTGTGTTCTTATATAGCTGTTTAGTAATTCAAAGTCCTCAATATTTGCCTTGAGCAACAAATTTATGTCCCTGATAGGTAAGTTTCACATTTTCAGTATATTTATTGGTAACATGCTCATAATTGGTGGCCATTTCTTCTGGAAATTTGAATCTAATCTTTTGTGAATAATAAAATAAATTCTTACAGTTGGTTAATTCTGTATGAAGGAGTGCATATCATGACATATAGCAATACAATTAACAGTCCAGCTCAAACATCTGTTTTGTTAATAAACCACCAGCTACTTATCATGAAATTTGACTATTCCCATATCTATTAAAAATAATGTTTCTTTCTTTCTAATATTCAATGTTTGTTGCCCATTTAATTGCTTACCTTGAAGGAAAGACAGATTTCTATGTAATAAAGTTATAAAAAAATTGCATTTTCAATAAAAATGTATTCTTTGATATTGTTGCAAATTCTTTTCTTCTCTATGACTTATTATACAGTGAAAAGCCAGTAAATTTTAACCTGTAATTTCAGGAGCCAAGGTGTGCTTAATGCTTAGGATCTGATGCACATACTGCCCTCTACCTATCAAAGAATCTCAAAAAACAAAACAAAACAAAACCAAAGCCAGAAAAAACCCCAAAAAACACACAAATATGTAAAGTATTTATGATGAGATGACAGTAAGATTGGAACCTTGAATGAAGTTGGCTTGGTGTGAGCAAAATGAATTGTACTAGGATGTACAAAAGATAAATTACTTTCAACACAGGAAGGATGGATTTCTTCATTAACTGTACGAACAACAGGAGAAAATGATATACTACCTTACAAGACAGAACAGACTTATTTGATAGTATCTGAAAACCCTTCATAGATTATACACAAAACCAGTAATGACACTTTCAATGCACTGAAATAACAGGTTACATGTAGGGAGAGCTCAATCAGGATTTTACTCTTGTCATCCCTCTTGCCAGCCCAATAGCTTGCCAGGATAACAAATACTACCTAATAAAATTATATGTGCATGCTCAGATTTCTAGGACAAGTATGTCAGTCATCTTTTAGACTTCTACTACATGATAATAACAACTCTTTTACTACAGTTATTATTGATAGTCAAAATTACTTCACATGACATATAAAAATTGAAAGCATGAAAGTAGAAAAGAACATAGAAACTTTTTCCTTTTGTATATATCCATTCTAGAGTGGGATGAAATCTCCAACATGTAAGCCTCACTGCCTCAAACTCTGCAGGAAAATTTCAGGCCATTCATAAAAACATAAAGTGGTATCTATACTGGGCTGCTTATTCTGTTTCTTTTCCCAGAGCTACCAGAGTGTCTTCAGCTGCCCTGGGGTCAGATGCTTAACTGCTTAGATTTTATTTCACAATAAAAATAGGAATATTTGTAGGTCCTTACACTACCAAAAGTTCTACAGAATACTGGGTGTGTAGTCCCACTGAGACCCAAATATATTTATTGAACAGAACCTCAAAGTGCAAGGATTCTTTATGCTTCAATGCTGCTGAAGGTATCTCTAAATAGTCCCACTACAAGCATTAAATAATAACAGCAAGAATAAATATTGATGTATTGTTGTGTACCAACAACTATACCCTTTCAAAGCAGAAGTAGCAGTCTTCCAGGAGAGGAGTGATTCTAGGTAGCCAACCTATTAAAGAGATGTGTCAACTCTTCTTGTTTTTCAATATTGGCCTGCATGTGCAAAACCAAACTTGTACATCCTGAGAAAGCGTCACATGTAAGGGAAAAATTTAGATATGTTGCTTAAAAATTAACAAGTCTGTTTACTTATAAACATACATTTAAATATTCAGGAGTGTATGCAGAAGACTAGCTATGCAAACAAAAGTAGCTCAGAGACGAGATTTAGATAGCACGCTTGCCACAGACCAAAGGTTTTCTAATACCACTTTTAAAACAGGTATTTCTACATAATTCTATTTTACCAAGTTCCTGTGCTTAGTCCTGGGAGCTTTTAAGTCATTTGGAATATGGATCATATATGTTTTTCTAGTAATATCAGCACAGTGAAAACTTACTTGCTTTCAGCCCCACAACTGAGACCTGGTATTTACAGCACTCAAATAATGCAACAGAACAGCAATGCCCACATGCCCACAAATTCCTCCAGTGACAAAAATTCCCATGTTTTTCTAAAAAATTCCTTCATACCATATGGAAAGCACCACGAGTGTGAACCTGCAGAAGAGGCTGTGGAATAAAGCACAGAAGACTGAGCGCTAAATATTGAAAAAGCTCAAAAAATTACAAAATATTCTGAAAGTAAATTATGATATAATGGAGGTATAGGTTCATCTCCACTAAGTGGTGAAAGAAACACTGCTAACCAGATAGAAATATTTAACCAGAGAATCACAGGATAACTGAGACTGTTGGTGACCTCTGGAAGTCATTACTGTCCTATGGCCCCATTTAGTGAGGGACACTTAGGGAAGGTTGCCCAGCACCATGACCAGGCTGCTCTTGAACATTGCCAAAGACAGAGGTTTCACCACTTTTCTGAACAGCTTATTCTATTTCTCCATATAGATTTGCCTAATTTAATGACTTGTGAGAGCTGTGTTACCCAGAGCAAAAATCCAGTTATGGCCTGTGAAACCATATTAATTCAGGTTCTGACATGAATTAGAAAACAAAGGCTAGTGACAGCTTAAGTTGCTATTTGTAAATTTAACTACAGATAAAATCATCCATCAGGTAGCTGAAGAACCAAAGCAAGCATGCAAGCATGCAAGACTGTTCATCACTAAACAAGGCAGTCTGCATCTTTAATTAGGCAGTTTAAGTGCTCAGCACTTCTGATTCTAAGACTCTGAACTTCTAGTCAAAATGACATATGAAACCTAGTGACATTTTTCATATGTCAGAGGCATTCATTTCAGTTATGAAACTAAACTGAACTTCTTTCTAGTGCCTTGGTCCACTGATCTTGCCCTTTGATTTCAATAGGTTACTGCTCACACCCTTGAAAAGCTACAGCTTTCAGTAGCTCTATCTACATGGCCTCAAAAAAATCATTGTTAAGGTAAAAGTACATTTTTACAATAGGACATAAAAGCAAATTAGCAGTATAAAAAGTAAAAAAGTTGGAACCTAAACTGTGTCTTGTAGACTTAATACATCACAGAAAACTACACTCCAAGTTCATAAAACTTGGTATATTCCTTTAATGGAAAACAATAAGCGTATCTTTCTTCTCAGATGCTATTACAATGTATAATGTATGTATTTTGATGTGTTTGATTTCTTCTCTGTTTTTATATGGTCGTAAGGATCACTGCCTCCTGATTAACACATACTTCAAAGCGATTATTTTGCTTATTCCTACTTGTCATTAGACAGCTAAAAACAAAATAGACAGACCATTAAGAGACAAAACCTTTTTGCTTCCCAAAAATCTTGTTTCATATGAAAGTATGAAACTCCATAATTCTTTAGATCTTACTTTGAGAAAGTCTTGAGAAAAAAAAAAAAGGAAAAAAGAAAAATTAGTTATGCATATACAAGACGATAAATTATGTTCCCTCAGTAAGTGAAATTTTTCTTTTTTAGTCAAAAAGCACTGTAGTGGACATTTCCTGAAAAATTCACTTTTGGATCATGCAGAACCTCAGTCATGTATGATGTGCACACAGAAAGAACCAACAGACAAAACATTTTCTGCTTTATTGAGTCATCATTTCAGTGCACAACTTGTATTTCCTTTTACACACAAGCATGGTTTGAATGTGTGATGAAGGCTGAGACTCTAATGTAAACAGAACCCGAATATTAAGAACTCATTGAATTGAAGCTACATTTACCACTCCTATCACCAGAAGCTAATGTCCTGTATGTTGCAGTTATACTTATGAGGTAAGGATAAGGAATACAGCCACAGAAATTGTAAACATTGTCCTCTGTTCCTAAGGCAGAGATAGTAGTCAAACTTACAAATTTTAACAAAAAAAAACCAAAACCCAATCACGGTGTCTGGCAGTGTTTAAACAGATACAGAGCAAGTTTTAAATACAGATTCTGGGGTACTGAAGAAGAAAGTATTCACATGAATAACTAGAAAATACAATTGTGTCCTCACTGAAAGTATTGCTTTAGAGATTTCTAAGCAGGCATGGGGCATGTTTAAGTGACACAGCAAATATGCATTTAATACAGAGTAAAACAAGCCTGGATAAGTGTCAAAGGGAAGTAGAAGGTTCAAAACACCTTTACTGGGAAGAAAACTAAAAAATATAATGGGAAAAAAGCTTTGCCCTCAGCTATCAATAAATATGATTTTTTAAATAGCTTTGCACTCTTCTTCAGTCCAATCAGCTTCAAGACACCAGAATTCACCTCATCTGCCAATTCAAAGGTTTACTTAGGAAAATGTTCAAGAGATTTGTGGCAAGTAATATCGCTAGTACCTAAAATAACATGTATGGTTCACTAGTTTCTTTCTCAGATGGCTTCTTTTCCCTGGGTGACTGAGGAGCAGCGTATTTATTTCTTAGACTCTTCCCTAATACAATTGAAAGGCATCTTACCTTCTATTTCCTTATTTAAGCTTATTAGTGCACGTGTATACAAACTTATATGAACTAATGCCCTCTAGCTATCTAAGTCTGGCCATTTAATAATTTTGTAAATATATGGTTAAACAAAAATTCTAGCATTCTAATTACTAAAGTAATAAAAGAGTCTCACTCTGATTTTCATTCACATACTTAAACCCAACCTTTTATTAACTTCTTCTCATACAAGTATGCAATTTGTCTGAATGGAACTAGGTGATCTTTAAGGCTGCTTCTAACCAAACTATTCCAGATTCTATACTTGTACATTCAACTGCCCAACTGAGACAAGAATATTTAGGAAAGATCACACTGCAGATATCCCCATAGTTTTATTGAAAACCTGTTGGGGATGCTATCAGTCACATTTCTGGGTTCTCTCAACCATGTGCACAGGAACTTATTTTAATACTATATAATAATGTAACAGCCCAAGGAGGTAAACAAGTTGTCACTAATTGCATTATTTCTATGTTTTTTGGTTTTATGAGTGTGTTTATGTAACCATATACACACTGTGGGTGCAAAGTGATAATGGGTTTATGCATCTCCCATTGTAGTTTGCGGGCAGACATAGACTGCAGTACTGCATGAAAATAATTTTGAGCTAAGTGAACTGAAAACCAATATACCAAGCAGACAACTGACTACCATATAAACTCAAACTACACAGTACTTGCATTGTTTCCCTCTACAGAAAACACAGATAATGTTTCAGAAGTATATGTGTGAAATTGCGACAATTAGAAACTTCAAGAAGCTGTACAGAAAAGAGTTTTTTGAGAGTATTTATGAATTAATAGATATCCCTTCTCAAACTGTTAGAGAACCAAAAAGATGCCTATTGATGAATTAAGCAATATGCTTTGCCAAGGTACTTATCCTTGACATACACTGTGTCATACAGCATGATAAAGTAAGCTTTACCTATCTGTCTTATGACTCATATCTATTCAGCACTCACAAAAAAATTTGTTCAAAAAAATTATGGATGAGTGTGCATTACAGAACATGTGTGACCCTCAAAGGAGGAGGGTTTCACATATTCTCAGAGAATATTATCATAATCATGCTTTCAATACTACAGACCCCAGTTTTTGCCTTCTGATTTGATGAAGAAGAAAAAGTCAAATAAAGAGATTGCTTTCTGGGTTGAGATTTTCAGAATAATATTCCATTTGGTACAGAAATATACCCTAAGAAAAATGCATTGTGCATTCTTTCTTCTGCCAGACTCACAGTATGAGTAGGAGTATTTCCATTCTGGAGCTCTGGGACTTGGTTGCCAGGTCTGATGGCTAAAAAGCGGTTGTCAAACTGTTTTTTCACGACACTCTTTGTTCTCCTTTGCTTTTTCACAGCACTGCAACTTGCTACTTTAGTCTTTTGTTTCTCATTAAATATATATTCTTGCACAGTTTCCACCTGGTTTCAATTCAAGTGCACAACCATTAAATAGATTTGTCAGTGCAGTGGTGCACACATACCAACAGCTTGGAGTTCCTTAGGTCAGAGTTCTGCGAAAACCAAACTGACACACAGGTCCATATAAATATGATTTTTTTTTTGCCTTTTTCTTTTCATGTCCAAAATATTTTAATTTCCTATGGTTTTAAAATTACACACATAGCAGCAAAATATTAAGAATGTTCCTGAGCTCTAATATCACAGTGAATATAACATAAACAGGTACTGATGAAAAGCTAGTGTGCAGTATAATTAATCAAAAATATAAAGACATTTATTTCAATGATATGGATAAATGATATTGCATATATTCTTTTGTAAAAAGGAAGTACATTCCTTAAATTCTATTTTATTCTCTGCTCCAAAAAAACCACTGCTTTTCATAGAAAAAATGTTACCGAATAGGTTTATATTATTATTGTTTTCTGTACATGACAAATTAATCTTACTACTAACTTGAAATATTGACAGGTTCCAAAAAAGCAACACAGTCAGGATTTAAATCCTTATTGGTTACAGCATTCATTAATCAGTGGTAATTTACATTAATATGAAAACATTGATCCTTCTCTGAGGGCCCTCTCTTGTGAGTAATTTCATCCTCCAGCAGACATTATGAGCTACATTAAGAACTGGCATTTCAACAAATGAGAGTAGCTTAACTGTAAGAGAAATACTCATTTAATGACCTAATAGAAAATTATTTGTTTATTTTTTTACATTGCAGTACCTAATTATATTTCAATTTTCAGGGATTTCCTCAAAAATTGCACTGAAGAAAAAGCTGTAGTTGCATTCATAGCAAATAAAGACATCAGATTTCTCATGTCATATTTTTCATATATTATTTTAGAAAATCTTTCTCCTGAATGTGTATTTTCATTGTATTAGAGGTAGAGTATCAAACAACTATTTCTCCAAAAGAGTAGCTACAAGACAGAACCATATCCGCATTTGAATTGAGCTCTTCTTGAAGTGACAGACTGAGCCATTTTTATACTAACAGTCAGGCAAGATTACCTCAGTGTTCTTTCCACTTTCTTACCTTCTAAAAATTATCTGCTAAGAGAAGCTGGCAGAAACTAGATGTAAACCTCTCTGATTAACTGGCAGCAGTATTGCCCAAAGTGCTCTCTATAAATTTAAGTTTTCACCTACGCAGAGACAAAAAGATTGAGATCTAAAAGAAGAAGTAAAACCTCTAATGAGGGAAAGCTGGGACACCTTAAAAATTTTACTGCATACAGACATGGTAACAAGCCAAGACAGAAATGATAGGTGGTTAAATTAAGAAAAATAATTTGGTCTATTTACTTGTGTTGTATAGCCAGTACAAGCCTATAAAATAAAGTGATAATACTTGTCCTCTATGTATCTCAGTTTTTATTTCTGTATAATATGTTGACCAATACAATATGGGTATGATACTCTATGGGTGACAAAGTCAAGAAAGAAAAATATCTGATTAGAAAAATTCTCCACAAGTAAATCAAGTGGACTTGTGTCAAAAAAAGCAGAAAAAATTGTATTGCACATATGTTCCTCAGATTACGCCTTAGAGCTAGCAAATTCTAAGTGCCAATTTCTGGAAGATGTTCCAGAATTCTGCTTTTCTGTCTTGTCCATGACTGACTCCATCTCGTCAGTCTTAATTTGAAAGTACAATCAGCACCTAATGAAACATTAAAATAGTAACCCAAATCCCTAAGTTGAACACCATTATGTTTTAGGTGCAGATTCCTTAATAATTTTGAAGCATATCATAAATTACAAATCCATTTTGCATATTCTATGTGAGACACTGTTATTCAGATAATATTATAATCACTGTCATCTGACCAAATAGATTGGAAGACAAGAAAACTGAGAAAAGCTATCACCGTAACATAAAATATGTTATCTGCATTAAGCCCTGCTCAGTAGGAAACAAAACTAGATTTTGGCAGTTGGAAGACTATGTCAAGTAGGAGGAAAGGTGAAATGAGCATCTGACTGTGACTAATGTCACAAAGACCCAAATTACACAGACAAAATTATTTCTACGGTGTACCTAAGATTTTAATACTGGCTGGAAGAATAACAAAGTAGTGAGACGCAAAACTACCAAAAATAATGTCCTGAACTAATACTTTCAAGAAACAGCACAAAATCAGGGAATATCACAAGGACTACAAGAGGAAAAATATGGGAAAGACTCTTCTATGGATGTATATATCTAGTCTGTTTAAGCCTAACCTAACCTTACCTGTTCTGCCTTTTTGTCATAAAGTGAATTTGTACTACATTCTCTTCTTCTGTGACAGGACATCTCACCCTGTATTTCCTTTGCTCTGCTATGGTAATCCAAAAAAATACTTTGCTGTCAATTTATGGATTCTCTTCCTTCCTTAAGAATAACCGGTGAGTCATTTGAAAGCAGTCTGCTCCTAGTGAGCACCAGCTCAGTGGAGAGTGATGGTTATCCTCACTTGGTGATTCACTTTGGCACCTCTTGGAAAGAAAACTGAGTGGAATCTGACACACTGCATAAAAAAATCTACTTCCAGTTGAAATGGCACCGCATGCTAAGAGAAGTTTGCCCATGTAAACTCTGAAACAAATGAAGACTGAATGTGGCTCATAGAAAAAAAAAAAAAGGAGGAGGCACAAAAAGCTTTATGACATTTTCTGCACCAAAAGACCATACTACAAACTGGAACAGAAAGAAGAACGACTCTTCAGTATTTTCAAACCTCTGAAACTTTAAGGCTGAAAGGTGTAAGAGGTTATAGCTTCTTTTGCCTAATTTGCAGTCTGAGTAAGGAATGTCTTCTGATACACTCAGTTTAGTACAAGAACTTTAGAAACCTTAATTAATTTGGGCATATGTTTCAGCCGGCAATAACAACTTTCTAAATACATTTACTTGCATGATTTTGATATTATTTTTTATTATTATTTTACTAATTATACTGAAGGAAATAAAAAGAAATCACTGTGACTACATGAAAGCAGGTAAAGGGTCCTTCCTTACATCAAAAAGAAAAGAAAAGTTTACTTCTTGAGAAAATGCATTATACTAATGGAAATGGTAATAATAGAAATATGATTGCCAATCAGGCTGATTGAAACTCTAAGAATAATCACTAAAAGATTTCAGGAATTCAGTAAAAGATTTTTACATAGACATGGTAGGAATAAACAATAAATATAAACAACAAAAATAAACAATTGAGGAAACAACCAAAAGCCCACCGGTGTAAGGGACAGATGCAATACTTAGAATGGGAGGGTGTCACACAAATACAGAGAGTAATAAAAACTCACCGCCCATTAGTAACTATATCCCTGAATTAATAAATGAGGAAGTGACTGAGTTTGGGTGATTATGGAACACAATCTCTCTGCTTACTGAATTTATAATCAAAAAAGAAAATGTAACCATTGAGAAAAAAGAGGACAAAGAATATTTCTAATGATTTAATGTTTTCAGTCATTATATTGGAAGCTCTCAACTGCACTAGATACCATTATTACTAGTAATTAATTAGAAAGAATAAGGGAGCAATGATTTGTTAATTTTTCAGAAAAAGTAGCATGCACATCTCTGTTTCTGTTAGATTTTTATACTCTATAAATAATTTCACAGAGTTGTATAACAACATGCCATAAGATAATCTGATAATTCTTTCTTTTGATCTCTTAAACAGTTTGAACACTTTTGATAACTCTATTTCACTCTGTGTCCAGGGTCGACTGTGGTTTTGGGTTCAATTTCATAACTGCTATGGCTTCTATAAGTAATAGACTTGATTGTTTTAGATGAGGTCTGTTAACTACAGGTTTCTGTCTTTTTCCTCAAGTTGAGAGCATGTTTTTGCATTCTTTCCTTTTAGTTTTAGGTATTCAGACTATTTTTTCTTTACTGTTATATTTCCTAAGGTATTTCAAGGTGCTTCTGTAAGCAGTACAGTTGCATGTCTTAATTTTATTTTTTATTGATTGCAATAATAGGTTTTTTTCATATTCTTTCTATTCTTTCATTTAATTTCAATTCTATACACCTGAGTAAGAAAGGTAACTTCCAAAAGAAGGAAGCTTTAGTGGCCTCTGGGCCTGGCACTGGACACCCATGAAAAGAGCTCGACTGCATCTTCTTTGAACACTTCCTTTCAGAGATTTACATACAACGAGACACCCCCTGAACCATCTCTTCTCTAGGTTAAATACTCCCAGCAGAAGAAATGTAGAAGATAAATAAATAGTTTGGGCATGAAGAGGAATATGAAATTATTATCTTTTAATAAAACAAGAGCACAGCATGAAGTTGAGAAACATTAAAAGCAAGCAGTGATTTAGAGGCTTTTGCAAAACTGCCACAATACGCTATGGATTTAAGAAGTAAAAACAGCTTTAAAAGCCTAACTATATAGAAATTCATGATTTTAAAGTCTAAAACTTATCTTGAAGAGTATCTGTACTAGCTAGAGATGACACTGAGGTTTAAAATATCTATGTAAAAACTATCCAGTTATAAATAAGGGGAGTTTGATGTTGCCCATGAACACCTGACTATAAAGTGTTGAAGTCTTTGTTATGGTTACATGATTAGACTGATGTAGCTCAGCCTACACTTACGGGTGTCGTAAGTAAAGTCAAGGTAGCAAGTGGAAAAATAAAGAGAAGAGAGATGAATGCTGAGATAATGCTTAGTGTATATACTTAACTAAACTATAAAGTGTTACAAATCAAATGTAGGATGAGTATTTTGAATAACTGCAAGAAGTGAACTCTAAGGTTCTCATCACCTGAGGAAGGATGAGCCAGACACAAAGAAATACTGTTTTTTCAGGGCAATTATCCATGTGACTGTGATCCTGTCAGTCTTGGTTGTGGTAATCTATTTTTTTTAGTTACATCAGCTCTTTTACTGAACAATCTGTCACTTGTCATCCTGGTTGGAAGTTAGAAACTACTGTGCAGATAAATTTCCAGCTCTGGAAATCTCTTACTGTTGTTGCTGGAAGTGGAAGGGAACACTACAAAGAAAGTAACTCCATTCTCAATGAAGTATTTATTAAATGGCTGCATTTTTGACAACTGTCTGAGATAAAACATACACTGAGCTAGAAGAAGCATGAACTTATTAGTTCATGTTATATATTAGTTATATATTTCTTTTATTCTTGCATTATATTCTCTTGTCAATGACACACTTCAATTCTTATACAAATGCTCCGGGTTTTTTTCCCAGCACTAAACATAGGAGTTAATAAATATTCTCGTAAGCCAAAAAATATTTTACAGATCAGCCATTTAACAGGGTGGTTTAAAGACTGCCTAGAATATCATGTTTATTGCTGACCGTGTATAGCAAAACTAAATTGTTTGATAAGCAAAAAGAGTAAGTCTCCAGGAAGGTTTCAGTACATCAAAATTTTAGCACTCCAATACAAAAGTAAACTTGAAATGACCAATTATTGATTGAAAAGAAGACACTATCAAATACTGTAATGTAAGGAATACAAAAGAAGAACTTCAAAATTTTCAGAAATTCCAGCAAAATATGATACTAATTTCTAAGAAGATATAGTAGTATGTCAATAAAGCTGTATCAAAAACAAGACCTGCTGTTCTACCCACTTATACTAGGACTGAAATTGGTCTACAATGATTAATTTGAACTAAGTAGAGTATGTACAGTATATGGTTCAGGTATTGACCCATAGCACTCTCAGGTCCCTCTGAGAATGGAAGGTCTAGTGGTTCCAGTGCTGATGTGTGAAATGTTATAAAAAACCAGAAATCAATGCAGAGTGCACAGTAAACAGACACAGTCAATAAGCTATTCATTACCTTTTGCAAACCTCCAGTATAATTGGCATGTGGTCAATTTATAAACTGTAACCAACTGAGACTTTATTTAATCACTTATATAGAAAAATAGCAAAACACTTCATGTTTTATGTAGTCTTAAGAACATGAATCTGGACAAGTAGTAGAGATGATAAACATCTAAATGCACCCTTTATCAAAAAAAAAAAAAATCGCACTTGTCTGATCTCTAGCAGAAGCTTTTTAGCAAACACCTCAGTACTGTGCCCAGAAAAGACAGTTTTTGGAAATTTTTGGTACTTTTATGAGATTTTTTTTTTCTGATCAATAATTAAAACCTAAATCCCAGATACTTTTTTTTAAAATAAATTGTTGCCTTCAGGACAGCAACAATTTTCAATTTTTCCTACCAAAAGAGGGCACAGAGGCAGCATATATTTAATAAATAATGTTTATCCTCATTTACTTACTAATAGAAACTTTTTTATCATAAAACAAATTAAAGTTGGTAAATGACGAAGTTGACCATTTCAAATTGAAACCAAAACCCAAACCAAATAATCACGTTATGTAATATTAAATGCTTGGGTATCTCCTAAAAAGAATCAGACCCAAAATGATGACTGCCTTCAGCTGAGAGCACCAATGCAGGATTTATTTCGAAATCCTCAATATAAAGAACAAGCAGCAAAATAGGGAGGTTTGTACTAGAAAGTTTAGAGGAAATGTGTTTGTTTTACCATTCACCTATTACTTCTCTCCCATAAGCAGATGGATTATAGACATCTAAACACCTTGACCCTCTTTTTTTTTTCAGTTTGGTTTGGTTCACCATGCTTGGCTTCCAGAATGCCTAGGTAAGTTTTCAATTATGGAGTCCTGCACAATCGCTTTTCTCCCTTCAGCAAACTTTCGAGTTCTGCATGGTCAGCAGATGTGAAGGATTTAAGTATCTTACAACACAGTTCATCTAAGGGAATGTTTACACAGTTTTTCTAGTGTATTCATTCATACACTGTGCCAAAGGAAACCACGGAGTGTTATCACATTGCAGAGCCTAAGATATCATACTTCATTTCACTGCTGGGTTAATTGCAGCCATCTGGTTTCATGGCTCAGTGCACAAGCAGAAGGGACTTCTTTCTGCCTGAAAAATTAGACAAGTGAAGTTGAAAATGTCTATGTGGGCACTCACTTTAAGTGACAGCTTCTCCTCATGTAAGCTCAGGGGTAAGAGTGACGAAATAGAGGAAATTAAATGTTGCGAAAGGTAAGCCAAAGAACAACTTACACACACGCACAAACCCCTTAAGATCATATCTGAATTGCAAAGATAAAAAATATTTCTACTTGCTACTTATCTATCTCTGAGTTGTTCTATTAGTAGAAGATTTCTCTTGATATTTCAGTTGAATGCTGTGTCCATTTCCTTTGACACTGTATTTTGGATAACTACAGCCTGTCATGCTTACATTAATCAAAAAAGAAACATGATGGGGGATGAGAGTTACTTGTATGTTAAAGTAGAGTTTAGAAAAACCAACTGCATACACAGTTATTCTCAAACTTTTTTAACTACATGATTTGTATATCTACACAAAATTAATAATCAGTGAAATAATCAATGCTTTAATAAAAAAATTAAATTACTTCAGCTGCTGTTGACATCACTTCAGAGTAGTTGTATGATGTGCCAATAAAGACTGTTAACTATGTTATAAAACAAAGACCTAATTTAATTACTGACTGTTAAACCTGAAAAATTTGTTGATTACACTGTTACATTAAGTGAATAAACGTAGTAATCTGCCTGTTATAGTCATTCACTCTATGGTTACTTATTTGGCTATCAGCCTTGGTAATTGTTACTAGCTGTCTAATTTTCAAGAAATAAGAGAATTGGCTGCACTTCCAGTTATACAAACTGCAACATAACAAGTTTGTCATAAATAAATATATAACACATTTTCCATATACAGCTCTATTAGTGTTTTGAGCAATATAGTTCAGCAGTTCTTAAGTAGGAAATAAAAAGAGCACCAAATGGTGGAATATTTTCTCTCAAAAAGATTTAGGATTCAACTATAACATGAGTCTTCCTGATCCAGCCAAGGAAGTATTTTTCCCAAGAGAATTTACTCATCTAAATTGTTAATTTCTGAAAGCAATTGGAAGACCTGAATATAATTTCATTATTTGCTAGTATGTTCAGCAGAAATCAAAACAGATACACATTAAAGACTGGCTGGGTGGCCAGATCCAGAAAGTGGTGGTGAATGGTGCTGAATCTAGTTGCCATTTGGTCATCAGTGGTGTCCCCCAGGGCTCAGTCCTGTTCAATGCCTTTGCCAATGAACTGGATGCAGCAATCAAGCACACGATTCAAGTAAATCAAGTAAATTTGCAGAGAACACCAAGTTTGGTGGGAGTGTTGATCTGCTGGAGGCTAGACAGGTTCAACAAAGGGATCTGGGCAGGCTGAACTGGTGGAACAAGGCCAACAAGGCCAAGTGCCAGGTCCTGCCCTTGGGTCACAAGAACCCCGTTCATCAGTACAGCCTTGGGGCAGCATGGCAGGGAAGAGACTCATCAGAAAAGGCCTTGGAGGCGCCGACTGACAGCAGCTGAAATGAGCCAGCTGTGTGTCCAGGCAGCCAAGCAGGCCAATGGCATCCTGGCCTGGATCAGAGACAGCGTGGCCAGCAGGAGCAGGGCAGTGATCATCCCTCTGTACTTGGTGCTGGAATAGAGTGAGTGGCTGTGTGGGACTTAGCTGTCAGCTGGGGACAAACCATAGCTGTTGTTATTAACAGCTTACAGATATCCATACTCCTCTCTTTTACACCTCACTTTTCTTTCCTAACCACCTGCTGTTGCAGTAAAAACTCAACTTTGATGCACTGTCCACCCTAGATTTATCATTAAATAGCACACAAAATATTCCCTGATATCAGATGCTGAAGTTAAACTAGGAGTGTGTCCAACACAGGAGTACAGAAATAGACAGTAAGGTAGAGAACACGAGAGCTGCTGAAGACTCTGGCACTGCCCAAATCCTCTGAAACTATAGTACCTCTTTGAAGGTGTTCAAAGATTTTTTTTTTTCGTATGAAGGCAAGTTCAGCTGCTGGAATAACAATTTGAAAAAATACAGGTATATTTTACTTAATATTGCTAGGACATGAATAATAGTAAATTAGTCTGATAGTCTACAACTAAGTGAAGGAAAGCAGACAAGACAACATAAAATGAAAAAAAAATCCCATAATTAATGTAAATATCGAAAATGCCACGGTATCACACAGAAAGTGAAAAGACAGTTTTGATGTAGCACACATATGGTGTAGGAACAGTTGCACACAAGGACTGATATTGACATGGTACTACCTATGTCTTCAGAAGAATCAGATAGCTATAAGTTATTATTCTGACTATCCAGACACAGCATTTTTGGAGAGTACTATGTAGCTATTGTAAAAAGACCTGTCTTTCACTGGATGTATTAATAACATGACTACACCACAGCTTTCATATTTATTCATTTACCATATTTTTCAAGAAAGCACAAATTTATCCTCCATTTCAATCTAACAATTTTGTGGAAATAGTATCAAAATAATTTAAACAACGCTGAAAAATATGGATTATCAAAGTTAGGGATGAACCTTGATCCTTATTTGTTAATATCAATTCACAGGACAAGGCATTTAAAAACAGAAGCATTGCTTGTTGAAACAAGATATTTACAATCAGGTTATCTGACTAGGCTCCATTAATGCTGATTCTATCATTATCAGAAACCTTTCAGACAAGAAGAAGAAAACAAAAGAAAAAATTGGTTACACAAATGCTACAAAGATTAACCTTCTGCCAGGGAAAAAAAATAGCATAAATTTACATTTAAATGTAAAAAAAAAAAAATAGCGTAAATTTACATTTGGACACAAAAGATAACAGTACCTCCTGAAGGTCCACTTCACTATTACAAAGTAATGAGAAGATGAAGGGAATGATATCAGACAATATTAGATCTTTGTTTAGTTTCCCCACTGTAGGTAACTTTGTAAGCCGGTAAATATAGTGCCACCACCCCTTGTAACAAGCCACAGGTTTTCTGTTACGAGAACAGTTCAAGTTTCCCAAGCAATCACAATTAAAGTTATAAAATTCTAATTACTCCTATAATCAACTCTTTTCCCTGTCTCTGACTCTCCAAGCCACCAGCTTCAGGACCAAGAAAAGCAGTGGAGTCTTGAGCATAACACAAAGATGCTGGACAGATACCAGAAAATAGTTTATAATGGCATTATCAGAAATAAGCAATAAAACACGAATAATTTGTATTATAAGAATCTAGAATCTTTGCAAATGGGTTAATAATTCTCTGTTTAGATTTTTAAGACTTGTAATTAGACTAAAACATCTTGGTTTCACATGTAAGGCCCACTTTGAACCACGAAAACTCTGCAAATTGTATAGCAACTGCTTCTAGGATGCAATTTGGATGCGAAAAGATTGGTAACTTTTCAGAGAAAAACTGTTCAATTTACATAGCTGAAATCAGGATTTAATCAGCTTTCTGATTCATTAATGAGAAAAAATGAACTAACAATCAATGAATTTTGCATTCATTATTAACACTAAAACAGACAAAGTACAACTGCAGACACTTACCAAATGTTGATAAACACCTCTTAATTTCTAAGCCCCGTCTCTACCCAATCCCACCAAGTTCTGAGGGCACTCACACCCACAGAAGTACGGGAACATAGACAGCATATGGCTTAGAAGCACAACATTCTCCCCTGGGAGGGCAGGTTACCCAATTGGCACAAACCCTGTGTGAGAGAGAGGAGAGCTCTAGCTTTGTGTGCCTCTCCCCACTGGCTGCTAATCCACATTTCAGTGCGAAAACGAGAACTGAGGATACATTCACACCCCCAGGTGTGAGTCCCTACTTGTTTCATCTCACAGTGCCATGATGGAAGACTTGCAGAAGGAAAGAGGTTCAACAGCTACTGCTCCACTGCAAGGTATCTCCCCGCATGCCAAAGGTTTTCTTTTTCCATAGTCCTTTTAAAGCTGACTCCTTTATTTCAGAAATCTCTTCAGAGTTTCCCAGTTAGCATTTAAGCAAACACCCCCTCAGAGAGTTTTGGGTGTTCCCCTTCACACATACCCTTCACACCCACAAATGATTTGTTAAGACAAATGATCCTTGTCTTAACATTTGTTGTCAAGGGCAGACTGTGCTGGCATCCCTACAGTAACAGATTAGTGGATGGTGTAGGCAGTTAAAGACTTAAAATTTAGTGCAGAAAGAAAGTGAAAAGAACTCAGATACATACAGAAGAGGTAATGGGAAAAGAACTGAGACAGTATCAGAGGAGCTTAACAGAGATGTACAAGGACTATGTAGAAGACCACTCAAGCTAAAAAATATCAGATATATCAGAGACTGAAGCAACACAGGAAACCTAAGCAAAGACTGTCCAATACTGCTGAATGATGTATTTTATTGTAAATTACTTTGGGAGTCTTAATTATTCTAAGTTACTCAATATTCTGTTGAAGTCCAGTTAAATGGAATGACTTTTGGTAGACTCTGCAATTGTTTTGAATATGAAAATATGTTAACATCACAGGAAACAATCTCCCTTTGCTCAGAATTTATTTAACCTACTTGTCCTTGTGCTAAAGACTCTTTTTAACTGTAAAATCAAGTTTTATTCACCATTATCTGAGACTGCTATAACTCTATTAATTTTATTTCTTAGGATGACCATTGATTCTGAGAGGAACAATTACCACAGGAAAGACTCAGTTACAGGGAGTGTAATAAACTATGAAAACCGAATCATAAACTTAAGCTGAGATGTTCACTATAAATCACATTTTGTCTATATTCTGGTTAATGAAGTTGGCTGATGATGGCCTTCTTTACAAACTTTAAGACATTCAGAAATTTAAACTGTTCAATGCTTCTAGTTTTGAACTGGAGAATCTTCAGTATAGCTGGATAAATAATTAATTCCTTCACTAAAATTACTGTTTGGGTTTTTGTTTCAGGTGCTTTGAATTCCTGTTGAATTTCTTTGAAAAGCTTGATGTGGATATGAAACAGTTTTCTGAAGTATAAAAAGATAATCATTATGTTGGCCCTACTTTCAGTTTGAAATTTTGTCTAAGGTACAGACAAAGTATATTATTTTCACAGAAAAATACTTTCTCGAAAACATATCAATGTTCTGTATAACATTTCAGAAGAATGAAATGATGGAAGTCATGTCTTCACAATGAAGCCGTGTCAACAGACTTTCAAAAGTAAATTAGTAATACAAAGTTTTGGTCTTTGATGGCAAAAGGCAACTTCTGTGAAACAAAACATAAATTCTATTGTGAGATCACCATATATCCAAAAGCATGAGCCTGGAAGATCTGTTGAAGATCTGAATTCATATCAGATGGAAGAAATAACTACATATATCTTTCAAGGGCAAAGATGTGGTTCTACATAATTCATTGCTTCCTGATAGGGCAATATACTAATCCACCATACACAGCACATAAAAAATAGGTGTAAACATGCTTAATACATGCAATTCAGAAATTAAGTGGTTAATCATGAATTTAAACAATGGGGAACTATGTACTTGAGACAATACTTCAGAAATTCTACAGTTTCATGACTTAAATGATTCAGTATGTTTCCTTCATTTTCTTGGAAATAAAATAATATAATAAATGTATTTTCTTTGTATGTATTATCAAGTAGGTAACTTAAGTAGCATAATTGATTCCTTAGGTAGGTATACGAGTCTTTAAGGGAAGTTATCATTCTGTAGCACATCCAAAAGTAAAAACTCTTAAAACCTTGAGACTAGCATAGACATATTAAAATGGGCTAGCAATATGTATCTATGTGCATATATATTCAAGGCATCATCCTTTAGAAAGGTATTAAGGTCTAAAATTATTTTAAGTTTATGAAGCTGGATAAAATCCACATTATCTTCTGCACTGAATAGTATTAAAAATAGCTGTAATCTCTTAGCATTGATTTTAAGTTCCAAATACACATTCACTCAGTCTGAATCAAAATCTTGCTCTACAACCACAGTGCAGAACTTGAGAATTCATTTTATTTTTTTTCCAGTTTAATTCTAAACAATTTTTTATTTTCACACATGTGTGTGTATATATGTTACATTTCCCTGTGGGAATGGTTTCTCCCCCTCAGGGACCCCTAGAGTTTCTAACCATTTAGAAACCATTTAGTTTCTAACCATTTAGTAGTTTATCCCTTTCTCCCCTTTCTGACCCTATTGGCTGACCCAAGCTGCCCTTCCCTGGCAAGAGCTGAGAAAAGACCCTGTTCCTCTGTGCACGCCTTCTTTTCCTCTGGAGACCACCTGGAATAAACATCTTGAACTGCAGCTGGGGGTCTCAGAGCCTCTTTTGGAGTCCTTTATCCTGTCCATGAAATATTTCTCCAAAGCCTGAGAAGGTCTGAGCTAGCATTGGAACCTTGGAGGGGTTATAAGGAGGATTTATTTCATATATATATGTGTGTGTGTGTACACATGGATGGATGTATATGTCCTTGTTTCAGCATTAAGAAATTTGTTTTTACATAGTGACTCAAAACAATAGAAACTGATAATTCTACATAAATAAATATTAAATGTATTCAAAACATCCAGAACTAGTTTGGCATGCTAAATAATCTATAACTATATTATTTTCATAGAAGATGTCAAACAGACATTTGGATACAAGATGTTCTTGAAGACTTTCATTTATGAAAGAAAAGATAACAATTTCAAGAAGGAAAAAGGCAATATTTTCCCAAGTACCTAAGTGGCTTGCAAACTTCTGGCCCTGGACTCTGACCCTGTTCTGCCTCCTGGAGCCCATTATCCCATACATGCCTGCATGATACTGCAGAAACTGTGTCTACTTACGTCCTACCCTGTATGCAACTACTTGCCTTCAATGAGGTGGCAAGTTGCACAATGTTGCTAAAGGTATGATGGCTTTTGAGAAAAATACCACACAGGCTTAAGAAACACAAGTAAGGTTCCAGGCAGAAGGCTCAACTCCCCAGATACAGATGGCGAGCAGAAAAACTGAGGGGGTGTGACTGGCATATACCCTCTGAGTACACTCTAGGTGCATACATACTTCAGAAATAAATGTTCTGATTAGTGGGAAGAGGAATAACTGAGAAGTTTTGCTCAGATACCCCAGACTTTAATCAGAAAAGAATTTTATGCAGAACTTACAGAAGTTACATAACTTTCAACCGAAGTTCAGTCTAGGTAGCTGACACAGATAAGACAGTTCACCCAAGACGAGAGAAAGTTTAGCTCTATGCACTAATGACAAAGAAAGGATTCTGAACTCCTAGAAGCTTAACTTAAAGGCCCCTTTTTTCATACTGTAACTCATCATAATATATTTTCTTCTATTCTCAATCGTAGAATCAAAGAATCATAGATTGTTTGGGCAAGAGGGGACCTTGAAGATCCTCTACTTCCAACCTGCCTGCTGTGGGCAGGAACACCTTCACTAAACCAGGTTGTTCAATGCCACTCCAGCCTGGCTTTGAACATTTCCAGGTATCAGGCATCCACATTTCTGAGCAACTTGTTCCAGTGCCTTACCACCCTGACAGTTTTGATTTTTTTCCTAATTCAAACATTTCTAATTCTAAATTTCTTTCAGTTTAAAGCCATTTCTCCTTGTCTTATCATAGAATTGTAGAATTCTTGAGGTTGGAAAAGACCTCCAGGATCATCTAGCTCAACCTTGGCAACTGAATCCCAGAACCAAACATCATGTCCAGTCACTTCTCAAACACCTCCAGGGATGGTGACTCCACCATTGCCTGGAACGAGTCAAGCTATTCTGTTTTCTACAGCACTGAAATGCTCAGTCACAGCCTCAGCTTTGGGATGACATCAGACTGCTATGGGTGGCAGCTCTCATTAGATTTTTTGTGGCCTGTATGTCCCTCCCAAACCCACACTTTTCACAAAGTAGAGAATTTCCTATAGGCTTTCACCCAGGAACGTGTGAAAAAGCCGAACCACAAAGGCTACAACAGATTCAGTTTTAATATTTCCTAGTTTTGGAGTTCTTGACTTGAAGGTTTGACATTCTCTTAACTTTTCTTGGTTTTTTGCCTCTAATAACTTATTTGTGCCACAAAGACCAAAATATTATCTATAAATTATCCACCAGAGTTTTGTAATTAGATTATGTTACACAGCAAATTATAAATATGGCACTATAAATTACTTAAATGATGAATGAATAATATGTCTTGAAACTTTAACTTTTCAAGAAACCACAAAAGTAACTCAAAAATGAACCTAAAAGTCGGCACATTTGGTGGAGTAAACTATTTTAAAACATATTTATATCACACAAATAAGAATACTTGTAATAGTTTCAGACTCATTAAAATAATCAGCTTTTTTTTTGTTTGTGTTTTCTTTGTGCTATTAAATTAAAAGGTTTATTCACCATAAATTATATGCATTTGACACAGTATCTGAAATAGTCCATTTGTTTGGAAATGTGAATTCAGTTCTAAGTTTTTTCTGTTTTCTGTTGGAATGGGCTTTATATTTCAGAATCTCAGATTTCAAAACCGTACACACTTTTTTACTTTACTTACCTAATGCAGTAGCATAAAAATTAATACTTAACTCTGAATTTAAAACAAACAAACAAACAAACATGCTTTGGTTTCTACCACATAACTTTTTGCTGGCATGTGGACAGAAGCTGAGTTACCAGAAATGTATCAGGAATATGATTCCTTTCATTGAAACTTCTATACTTTATAAATATTAGCATGAATATACATTTCCAGAACAATGCAGATGTTAAGGAATTTTTACAAAATAAATATAAAAATTAAGCACCATTAAGCAGTTGACTGATCTTTTAGTTCTCATCTGACATTTCTTCATATCACTACAAGTGGTTAGAAGTAGAACAGAGCAGATCTAGTGCAACTACTTTATGTGAGACAAAGAAATAGCTTGAGGTGGAATAAACCACACACACACACACTCATGACTGAAGAGCCTATGGTATTTTATTAAATGTTTTAATAGTTGCATCAGTGAAGAGAAGAAAATTAAGTTCAAATGCCTGAGTGGTTTTCTAGTAACTAAAATGCACATATCATCCTTGGTAAAATACACACAGCACGATTTATTTTTTCTAAGTTTTGAATTTCAATATGGATAAGTATTATTCATTGCCTTCATGAAGTATATTTTTATGTACTACACATTCTACTGGCATTTTATAAACAGAATTTTCTAAAAAAAGTGCAAGAAAATTCATTAGAGTGCTATGTTCTGATTGAAGTAATTAAAGGAACACACTCATAAAGTCACTTACATGGCAATGCAAAACCCAAAACCACATTTTTAATGCAACCTCCCATTCATAGCTGAAATAGAATGTTTCATTGCTAACCCAAGTAAGAAAATAAGGTTCAATATTTTTAATTCAAATCATATTCTCAGCTCCAAATTCAATATACAGATTGAGCTTCTACTTAATAAAAGCTGAAGGCTAGTGATCTCTTTCCAGTAAATAAAATGCAACATAGCTTATAGGGGAAAAAAATAGATAATTTCCCGAACAGTTTCAAAAGACTGGCAAGGTCAAACCTGAGCTGCTCAAATTGTCCCAAGACTCCTGAGTAAATTTCTGTGTCTTCCAGGGGAAAACAGAAACTCCACTGCATACAGTTGTAATTGTCAAGTGGCTTTTGAGAATTGGACTCTTATCTACATGTGATGCTAGAACACTTAATGTTAGCCCAAATCATGTTCAAGACATAAATGTATTGAAGAGAAGAAGTAAGTCCTGGTGCCTGCCCACTAGGGAGCGTTTCCAAATCTTTTACAAAAATATTTCAACTCTTTCACAGCATTAGCTACCTGAACAAATAAATAATCCTATATTATGAGTTTTATCAGTAGGAGCCCATGAGTGGGGAAATTATTACCACTGAACTCTACAGTCATCTCCTCATTGAAACAGTTTGTAGTAGTAAAGATTTATTGAGTACTATTATTTCTTTTATTGCTTCCTATGTTCAGGGCATATACAGTGCATTTGGTAGCTGGAGTTTTAATTTCTGAGAAACTGCAACACGAGAGCAACTAGTGTCAACAGAAGGTTCATAGTGAAAACATAAAGCCATATTTAAAGTTAGGTAATGTAAAAAAAGCAAATGCCATACAGTTCAATTTCATTAACTAAATTTGGAGTACAGTTTTGCATTTAATTTCCCTGTGCCTCTGTTCCTCACTTGTGAAATAGACTATCCCTTAGCCTCACAAGTAATGAGTTTATTAATGTTTATGTTTATTACAGAGTTATTCATGAAGTACTCTAGAGCTGGCATGACAACCGCCACACTTCTCCTATTAAGGAATTAACCATTTTGTATTCAGAGCGTTCTTTACATAACAGACAATAAATATGATATATTGACAAGGTGTAAGCAGTGAAGGAAAGCAAAAACTGAATAACAAATACTTTTTCCTGAAGTAATCATTGTCATTTCATACATAAATAGTGCTGTGTATCTGTTAAAAAAAAATAAAATAAAATAAAAGAGGGATTGCATTTAAAAACTGCTCTAATGCACATGCACAGGGGAGCATAAAATAAGGGTATTCATAAATTTAATTCCAGGAATTTCTCACCCTGGTTAACTTTATTTTAATAAAGCTGTTTATGTAGAGGATATTAATACTTCTGAAGGCGTCTTCGATAAGCAGGCAGCACATTTTAACTGTCAGAACAAGCAGTGGTAAACCTTGGCAGAAACTGTTTCAGATTATGCTAAAATTAACAAAGCTTCATGTTACTCAGCTGCACCATATTGCACACATAAGGAAATAATGTCTTTAGAAATCTCTGTGTGAATGGTATAATCACAGCTGTCACTTAGTAATTCCAATAATTTCTTACAATATTTAAAGAAAAGAAAGTATAAAAGAAAGTAGCTAACACATCACATAATGGCAATCATCAATACTGATTTTCCTCACATTAATCATTAAAAGGAGCAGTATGAGTGTTACTAAAAAAATCAATTATTAATCAGAGAAAATAAATTTTCAGAAGTTTGTAGGGGAAGTGTTCTCCTCCAAAGTCTAAAGGAAAAAAAATCTGACTTTTGGAATGGAGACAGATTTCTCTCTTGCATAGCTGTGGCATTCTCCAGACATAAATGCCTAGAAACGTGGAATCCTACAGCAGAAAAAGCAGAAACTCAAATTTTCTTACCTCACCTCATTAATTGTAATGTTGTCTTTTTGTTGCTTCTCATACTGTATTTTACTGCTGTCAGTGGTCTTTCAACACTCTGGTTTTATAAATTCTAGCATTATTGTCAAAATTATTTTGTTGAAAAAACCACAAATGGACCAAAACTTGGCCTTGAGTAAGAAGAGCATTTTGATTGTTCAGATGGGTAACAGTAACACTGATCCACTCAGGGTCAAAAATGTGGATGAAATACTAAGTATTCTATCCTAAGGTCTACCTAATGGATTTGTTTCAGAGTCCCATATCCTGCGATTCTTCATCCTGTGCCTACTACTAATGCCATGACAGGATGAATATGCAGTCCAATCAATACAGACGTACTGACTGGGTTTTGTACGCATTTAAGTAACACTTCTAAAAATAAGATGTAATTGAAAAAAATAGATCCTTACTCAAACCCAACACATACAACTCTATCTACTTCTGGTATAAAATATCTGTCTATATTTCCTAACACAGCAATTTTTCTACAAATGAAAAATACTTGGCATTTCTCCTTGGACTAATTTTTAAAAATTGTGACTGGGAAAGGACTAACTATAAGTTTCACAGTGAAACTCAGGATAAAGTTTTGATGCAAAATATTATTTTCTCAGGACTCCATGTAAAGTAATTTCCTTATTATCACCACTAACAAACGGCAAGAGGTTTAATTATAAAAGGAGGTACGGGGCAAAATCAAGATGGTGTTTAACTACATTTCAGTGAATAAGTAATGAAAAATAGAAGTCGGCCTTTTCTTCTAATTACTGTTAAAACACAAATTTTCTTTCTTTTCTCTTAGTGATATCACACTAACATCTTTCATCCTGTAGTTACAGTGGTAAGGATCTTTATTTCAAACAAGTGCTATGAGCTACCTACGATTTGTTTAGCTAAGCACTCCGAAATCTCTCTAATAGAACAGAACATAAGCCACAATTCTTTGACAAAGCAGTCAGTGAACTCTGAATAACATTCCATAATTATTATCTCCTAGCCATAGTACAAGAACATTACAAACTAATGCTGAGAACAAAGAACATTTAAAAAGCTATAGAATTATTCAAATTGAATAGCTGTGAAATAAAAAGACCTTAATCCCTTATGCATATGATGATAATTTGATCTTTCTCATAATATTGTCATCCACACTTCTTTATACTTTTATAGATAAAGCTTTTATTAACCTAATTATGTAAAATTGCATGGAATAAAATTTCAAATATTTTATTGACTGTTTCATTGATCGCAACAATTATTTTCTATAAATGCATATGCATATGTACGTGCACTTCCTGCTTTTACATTAAACTGTATTCCTTCAGTAGTTCTAATATTCAGTAAACTTCTCAAAGATTATGTGAATTTTAATTGTACTTTTATACCATCACTTCAACAGTGCTGCTAATCATAAAAGTATTTCTATTTAATTATTTATCCCTGTCTTTTATCTATGTGTGAGATAGTTTGACTTAAGGCAATCTTATGAGATGAAAAATGAAATCAAATTCCGTATTGGTAGCAAAAATATTTTAAACTTTGTATCAATCTAACTGAAAAGATGCAGTATACTAACATTTTGGCAAAATATCTTTATTCACAATGAAGCAAAACTATCAAATATGAAACGCAGAATCATAGTTCTAAAGCATACCTGAAGAAATCTAGATAATGTAGCAGCTATATATCTTAGTTCTATGATATATACCATATGAGTAGATAAGCTCTACAGTCGTGTGTCTTATGTACAGGGCACATTATCTAACACGCAGGAGTTAAGTTCAGATGCTCAAAAACAGATGGAGGGATTTGGGGAGGAATTGAGTAATAACAGAATCACATATCAAATTCTCCTTCTAGTGGTTTTGTGATTCCTACTGTTAGCAACAATATCTATCAATGTTTCTGAAACGTGTTAGTACTTACCTGTATGCTTAAAGATAAGCTCATACTTGCTTTGGTCAGTGAGATCAAGGATAAAGAAAAATTAAAAACAGTTTTTTAGAAGGAAGAAACTAAAACTAACTAAAGTTCTATTGTAAAATCATTTTACAATGACAATCACAGAAAATTAATTCCCCATAAAACACGTCACCTCTCATACCCATGTGTGAATTCTTTGCTATTCCAGAGTGTCTGAAATGACAGTAGATAGCTAACTTCAAAGAGCTGAAGACACTGGATTTCTTTTCTTCATTGACATCAGTAAAAAAGAAACTATGGCTAAGTGACTGTTCACTCAGCCACTTTTCAGATTTTGGCTAAAACAGCTCATGCTGACATATGCTGGAAGAAGTGCCATTAGGTCAAACTGAGAGTACCATGTAGGCAGGACAGGTGGCCTGAAAGAGCTAAAAAGCCATAATGCAGCCATTAGCACCTGCAGATTGCTGTCACCTGCAGCCATCATTTTTGCATATTTATTGTCTAGCAATTTCCTCAAAACCTACTTATTTACAGAAATGGTATAGTCTGAATTTCAAAGCTGAAAGGTATAGAATATCAACTTACTCAAAAAAGTTTTTTTAATAAGTGGATGTAACAGTAGCTGGACTGCTGAATATTTCCAACCTCCCAGCATGAGGAGGTGCCTGCATCCTGACAAAGGAAGATGAATCAGCACTCTCACTGTTGGCTTGGTAACTAATTTTTCCTCACACGTGCGTGAATTAAGAGTTATGGGTTATAAGTTATGAAACCTCATGAATTAAGAGGTAAGTGAATTCACGGAAGAGACTAGTCTGTGCAAAGGGAATTGAGCTATTGTTTGTTCTTGATGTATTTCTTAATGAGCTCATAAAAAAAAGGCTAAATCACAGAGTACATTGTCCTGTAAATTAGAGAGATTCAGACAGACCCTGACACTATGGTTGCAGAATCACATCTCCCACGTGGGTATGTCAGCAGTATGCACATCACCAGTGGACAGCAGCACATACAGCTGCACCTATAAATCACTGAGGAATGGGTAAGCACAACTCACTGCAAAGGTGCATTAAAGGAAGGGACAGGTTCAGCAATGGAAAACATTAAGGGCAGAGGCCCCACAAAGCTGCAGGGAAAGTGTGCCATGCCTGTCCCACTGGGGATGAGCAGCCCTCTCATCTGCCTCATTTGCTCACCATTAGTAGTCTACCCCCATGATGCAGCTTACCGGAATTAGGAGGGCATGTGAAAGACATAACAACAGAAAGATCCTACACATTTTCTATAAATAGCTCACAGGGGCTTATCAGATGCAGAGGAGAACATGCCAGCTGCTAGGAGAATGTGACAAGACAGCTGTAAGATATGTCAGTGACTATATGCACTAGGCACACTCTACAGCCAGGAGTACCTCTTTAGCCTCTGGCAGAAAAGAATTGTCATCTTTCCCTAATTCCAAAAGCCAACTTTCCTGAACAAAAAGTTCTCTGAGATGTATAAAACCTTGTTGTTGCAGAAAAATTAAATTAGTGTTTCAGTGTGCCACTGGAGCAGAGCTATGTGAATTCGTCTCACAGAGATAAGTTTACAAACTGGTAAGGTTTTTCCCTCCACTCACAACTTCAGAATAAGGATACACAATGCAGATTTTTCTAGAGAGCATTCAAATAAACTCTAATCTTCACAGAGCTCAGAAGATAATCTCTCATTCATGTAGCAATGTTAGCACTCTTGGTAAACATAGTGTGCTAAGACTAGACCCTTGGAACCATAATGTTACCAAAATTAGCTTTTCTTTAAAAATACTTGCTAGCATGTTTCAAGTGTACCTCTTCTTCTCAATAGCAGAAGGCAAATTAAAATTTCCATAAACTAAAGATACTCTGTACCTCTCATACAGACAAATATAAATATTTATGTTTATAGTATACACCCCCCCCATACATAATACACTAAATTTCAAGATTTAAATGAGTGGACTCATGATTTCTGAGTTTCACGCTGGTAACAGTGTTTTACTTAATGCTGTCTTCATCTACTTTCTAGGATTATTCAGGAAGTACATTTATTTTAGGCACCATCTTTCTCTCAAAAGAGCTCACCAACAGTAACTCTGCTGGGAGTATCTGTTATGTATCCTTTAGTCATGATATTCCTCACCACTGTTATAACCTTTCAATATTTAAAAAACTACAGATGACAAGTATTGCTGTAGGAAATATGCCTGTAACGTGAAGACACAGAGGAATACTGCTTGGTATTTTTAGAGAGAGAGTGGCAACTGATGTAAGGTCTTTAAGCACAGAAGAGCAGAGATATAATAATCTTTGAAAAAAGAATTTAACTCAGTCAAAGCAGTATGAGATAAATTTGAGGAGATGGGGAACAGATGCTAATACAAAATAGTAATAATACCATCACATGTAAGTTTTAGACTTTTATAATAAATATGATCATTAGAGAAGAGAAAGAAATTAATTTTTTTGAAAGAACTCCATACTGAAACTTGTTTTAAATTACTGAGAGAAAAAATATTACTTGACAGCTGTTTAGACAAGCTGTTTATGGTAAAGCAGTTGCCAACATTTGGACAATTACAGTGACACTGAGCTAGTAGTGTGAGAAAAGTATAGCTGCCTTTATGTCCTGGTTTGGCTGGGATGGAAGCAATCTTCTTGGCAGAGAGCTGTGCTTTGGATTCAGCACGAGCATAACATCGGTAACCCACTGGTTTTGGTTGTTACTAAGCAGTACTTATCTTAAACTAAGGATTTTTCAGTGTCTCATGCTCTGCCAGTGAGGAGGCACACAAGGAACTGGGAGGGAACACAACCTGGACAACTGATCTAAACTGCACAAAGGGATATTCCATACCATAGAATGTCATGCTCAGTATAAACATGAGGGCTTACATGAGAAGAGGGCTGACTGCAGCTCAGGAACACGGTGGATATTGGTCAGATGGTGGTGAGCACTTGCACTGTTCCACTTGTTTTTCTTGGGTTTTAGTTTCCTCTCTCCCCATCCTTTTTTACTGTTATTGTTAGTTTTAGTATTGTAATTATTATATATTTTTTTAATTATTAAACTATTCTTATGTCAACCAAGAAGTTTTATTTCCTTTTCCCTCCTGACTCTCCTGCCCATCACACTGGGATGGGAGTGAAAGGGGAGTGAGCTCTAGTCTGTGTGGTATTTGATTGCCCACTGGGGTTAAACCACCAGTCTTTTTGGTGCAAGGACTGTAGTGGCTTAACCCCCACTGACAACCACATGCAGTTCATTTCCTGCTGGTGCAGCTGGGGAGAGAACTGGAAGGGTAAAAGTTGGAATGCTTGTGGGTTGAGAAAAAGGCAGTTTAATAGGGAAAGCAAAAGCTGCACACAAGCAAAGCAGAAAAAGGAAATAATTCACCAATTCCTACAGGCGGGCAGATGTTCTGCCATCTCCAAGAAAGCTGAGCTGCAGCACATGTAACAGCTACTTGGGAAGACAAATGCCATCCCTCCAAACAGTCTCTCTTGTCTACTTCCTTATTCTCCCAGCTTTATAGTATGGAATTGTCTCGGTTTACGGCGAATTTGGGAGGAAACCTCTGAATAGGGTCCCTCTGGAAAGCAAACCCAAAGGGCCCCTCTCCCCAGCCAGTCTGGGAAAAGAACTTCCTTGGAGAAAAGTGGAAAAAACTATTTATTTAACAAACAAAATGCCTACAAGCATAAAGAATGAATAATATGAAACAATAAAACCTCTTGCTGCTCTGAAGAGAGATGGCAAACTTGGGAAAATCCTTGCTGTGGGTGGCTCAGCTCACTCAGTTCTTTATCAGTCCCAGTCCCTCTGGAGGTTCTGGCCCAGTGGGCTGCAGGTGCCAGCCCTCGGTGCTCCTCTGGGGTTTTCAGTCCCAAGCAGATTCAGAGAGTCCCAAGAAAAAGGAAAAAAAAAACCAGTCCAGAGGAACTTCTCTTAGCTCGCTAAACTAACTAAAAGGCAAAAAAAAGATCTCTGTCACAGGCTCCAGTCTGTGCTTCTGACGAACCACTGTCCAGAGAGAGGAATGTGCAGGAGTGAGAGCTGTTTTCAAAAAAAACTTGGCACTTCTTCATCCCTTGCTTTGCTCTCAGAGCCAGTCTTAAAGGCCCAGAACTCAATATCCAGCACAGACAGAACAGACAATTGGGGATACAAGCATCATAAAGTCACCCTAGGACAGGAATATTCTTTGGGTCAGTTGTCCTGGCTGTGCCTCCTCCCAAATTCTTGTGTACTTCCAGCCTCCTCACTGCTGTGGTGAGGTGAGAAGCAGAAAAGGCCTTGACACTGTGCAAATGTTGCTCAGCAATAACAAAAACATTTCTGGACTATTAATGCTGTTTTCAGCATAAATCCAAAACACAACCCCAGCTAGCTACTGTGAAGAAAATTAACTCTATCCCAGCCAAAAAGCAACAAACTTGACAACTGTGTTTTCTTGACAACAGATTGTATTTCTTGTAAGGAAAAATGGTGCCCTGATGAATTTCTAGCACTGTATTCTAATAAAATATTTTCTTTAGTCAATCAAATGCTGTGCCGTGGGATCAGTGGAAGTTAGTGAATCTTCTCTGACAGTTATCTGCTCTTCTTCCTTGAAGGGGAAGAAACTATTTTGAATTTGCATAAATGTAACAGCCTAAAATTTAGTAAAACTCCTATAATTCCCAGATTACATATGACTGATATTAATAATGAAGATAGCAAAGGGACACAACTACTAAAAACTCTCCAATTTGGTACATCTATAATTCAATAGACTGTGCTTATAAACTGTGCTTATAAAAGACAATATAAAAAAATTAGTTAATCTTGGATATTTTTATGCTCCTGTGCAATATTCAGTAAGGATATGAATGAAAATAGTAACACCTTGTTTTTCTGCTTCTATATGTTGTTTCCTCACCAAGTGACAGAAATAGCTCTGGACAGAGAAAGCTTCCATAATCCTCTCACATGTTGCAAATTATGATTCATCAAAACAAAACAATTCATGCTGTAGTTCATCCCTGTTTCTGGACTTTCACGCAGAACAGATTTTTTAATGGTTTTGCTCAGATAAAACAGAAAATCCAACATAGAAAAGCCAAAGCTTTTCAACCTTACAATGTAATCATAACAAACACAGTTTCAATACAAGAATTTTAAGGCTTGCATAAAAATCTGAGTGTGTTTCAATGAAGGGGTTTTTCAGATTAAGTTTTAAGGTAGTTCAGTAATTTCTCTTAGAATAAACTGTAAACTTAAAGGAATTCAATCTCATGCTTTCAGTTAGGAGAAGTAATTGCTTCTCCTAAGCAATAAATGAAGCTACCTTAATTAAAAAGAATACAATGAAGCTAATTGCAAAGGCTAAAATTTAAAGCAACATAATGTGTTTGAACAATCAAATTGATAATAGAATGAAAATGAGAGTGGATTTTGGAATAAGAATTGAACTATGTAGCTAAAATAAAAGAAAAAAGTGTCCTGGAACTAAAATCCTGTGAATATCAATCTATGAATTTATAAGCTGCATGTCTTCTATTTCATTAAACAACAAAACCCACTAACATTTATTTTAATTATAACTTTATAGGTATCTAGTTCTGGTGTTTTATAGCATTTCCAAACAGGCATAATATTGGTTTATGTCATCATGACACTGGTTTTGTCATCCGCTCCAAGAGTCAGGATAACTCTAATTGCCATAAGGGTCTGATTTACATTTACCTAACCAGATATTAATGATGGTGGCACTTTCATTTTGCAATAATAGATCTATAAATCTGTAAAGAACAAACAGAAATCAGATAAATCATGAATACAAATGAGAAATGCTAGCACAATAATTCAGGCGGGCAAACGCTTACTCCATGCACACTGAATATTCTAACGAATATCAATTTAGCATACCAACTGTGTGATTTCCTAAATGTTAAGCAAATAGCATGATAGCATATTTGAAATTCTTGCTCCATTTCTCATTACCTTGACATGGGACCTTTGGTCAAGTGAGGTCAACGAATTTTGGAATTAAACTTAAATTTTTTTATATTTTCAAGTATCCATTCTGATCAATTTTTCTCCAAGTTTTTATCATTGTGTCAACAGAGTGGGATAGAATACTCATTTTAAAATACAGGACAACTTTCAACTTCTGCAATGCAAAATAAATTGCACACAGCTCCGCTATTCCTGTGTGCTGTAAGGTATTCAACCTCTGTTTCCCCATACAAAAATTCGATAATGCTGGCCTATTCTACTCAGTATTTTTGAGTAATAGCAGAAAAAACCTGCACAACACAAGAATAACATCCGTAATGACACGTAAACCTTACATTTTTGCAAACTAGCAGAAACAAAAACCAAAAAAAATAGAAATGCTTCTATTGATTAAAAAATTTGTAAATGTCTACTGAATTACTACTATGACAAGGTTTTGCATGTGTTTGCTAAAGTACGCAGACAAATCCAGTTATTCAATGAGATTCTCATTTCAAATGAATCTTTTTTTTTTTTTTCCTTACCAGATGTGGTATAAATAGGTTTACATCCTCACTGGACAAGCAAGAAAAGGGCAAAGGAGAGGGACAAATTTATATATTGATATTACAGATTCCATAATCCAATATGAGCAATTTCCAAGGCAGACTGGGAATGCAAATCTAAAAAAATGGGACAGTCCTAAGGAAATTAATGCAAAAGAAAGAAAAGTCATATGGAAAATAACAAACCATAACAGCTTTTAAGAGGAAGAGCAGCTTCAATAATAAGGTAAAAAATTCAAATTCTATTCAGTACTGTCTACATTTTTTATAGTGGCTGCAGATAAACAAAGCAACAGCAATTTTCAATAAACATATAGCAATAAAATTGAGTATGAATTGTTTTTACCTAAGAAGTATCTTTCTTTGCCCCAAAACTTTTTTTAAAATGGCCAACATGTTATGGGGGTTTTTGTTGCTTTTTTTTAGTTATGCAAAATTTGCCTGAGAAATATTCTGGTTTCTGCAGAGTGGAACAATGGTTGGTTTCTAAGCCACAGAACATGCTAAGGAGAGAGAGAATCAGCACAGAAGTTTCTCTGCCAAGAAACACAACACCACCTTTGATAGAAGCCTGGTGGAATAATCATATTCATTGTAAAGGAGTAATTATTAGAAAAAGGTTTTCAGAGTTGAAATCAAAAATGCTGGGTTTTTAAAAGGATAATCACAACTTTCTTAATTATGACTAGAGACAAAAATGTCACTCACAATACTTGGGGTATGTATCGCTGCACAGACCCTAAAGAGAATAAAAATGCATAGCAATAAACTTGATTGCCTGATGCACATTGTCTTCCCTTAAATTTGTGTAGCTAATTGGCCAAAACTATTGCTGCTATTAAGCTAAGAAGGAAATTGACTCTGAAACATTTCTTGACTGCTGGAGAGCATCTGGAGTTAGGAAACGGAGGGCTGTTGCCTGGCTGCAACAAATAGTATCTTTGGTCTCCTGCAAAATAGTTAGTTTTCTGTTTCAACTATTTTATCCATGATCTGCCAAAATTGCCAAACTGCTCTTGGCTAACGAATAATAATAAAAACTAACAACAAAGAACTATTAAGTAACTAATGAATTTCTTTCTCTATCAAAATGATTATAGAAATTATTGTCATCTTAGACCTTTCCAGGCTAAAATTTGTTACTCTACATGGAAAAACCCCATTAAATCAACACTGCCAAAATGAATTTCTGGTGCACATCTGTGTTCACCGTGATTCTAAACTATGGCTTTGAAGGAAGAGTGTATTAAAAAGATAATTAAGGGCTCAAAATTCCCTTAAATTGCTTAAAATCAAAGTGAAATTCTATAGCTTTATGATGAAAATTAATAGAATTACTCACACGTTTTTGTTAGCAACCTAACAGAGAGAAGAGCTATAGAATCAGATTCATGGAGTGGTTTGAGTTGGAAGGGACCTTTCAAGATGATTGAGTCCAATCCCCCTGCCCTAGGCAGGGACATCTTTCTGTAAATCAGAATGCTCAAAGCACCATCCAAACTGAACACTTCCAGGGATGGAGCATCCACAACTTCTCTCAGCAACCTAAGAATTTCTGGCTGAAGACATACAACAAAATTTCCTTGAAATTACAGAAGTAATTAATCTTCCTGAAGCAGATGACATCCTCTCAATAATGGTGAAAATGGACACTGAGAAAGTTAGTTGGATGCTAGTGTTATTTTTAAGAGGCAAAGAGTATGAAAACAAAAGACAAGGAAAATAGCTTGATTTTTCAAGAGGATAGGACAGACACCTAGAGCAATCTGATATTGAAAGTTTAGCTACCTTAAGCTGTAAAAGAACTGGAATTTTGAGGACAAGCCTGTAATTCAAAGAAGCACAGAAGCTCCTACAAAAACTGCTGAGGCATTTGTTAAATATGTAACAACTTTACCTGAACCTAGAAAAAGCATCACATAAAATTAATGCTAACTGACACATCAAGGATGTTTTTCTGATTCTGTTTTGATAAATAAAATAAGAGAAAATAGCTTGATGATGGCAGCTGATAACTGGACAGGCCTGTGTAGATGAAAAAAATAATGTTTTAATACTTCTACTTGAAGTTAACAAGTAAAAGATTCAATTACTGAATATTGCATTGATCTAATATTAAAGTCATTAAGCAACTGGCAAAAGCAATGATAATGAGCAAAAAATAGATTCCAGATGAAACAAGAAAAGAGGAAATATAATATTTAGGAAGCCACACTACAAGGCTTCCTAGAAAAAGGCAGAAACCTTAGCAGTTTGTTTCAGACTTGATAATTTGGAGATGCTTGGAGATTAAAAAGGAGGGAAAAATACAATTGTTTTGAAAATAAACATTCTAATAATGCATTTTCTCTAATTAAATGATTTTTGGGATACTTCCAAAAATTCAAACCTTATTTTTGGATTATGTCTTTCACCGAGTAGTTTCACAGAATGAGTTTTGTCACAGTTTTCTTATCTTATATTGCTATAAAATATATTGGAAGTACTGAGAAGCTTTTTCCTAAGTAGCTCTCTGAAGAAAGAGTTTAGGTTTTTACAAGTAATATTCATGCTTTCATTGTAGTCAGGATTCCCTACCTGTTGAATTATGGAAGGTTAGGTTAATGCTTGTATCCACGTGACAACATTCAAGTGTAGCTGTGTGGAAGCCCAGCAGTGATGACAGTGATTGGATGCTCAGACTCAGAGGGTGATTCACAAGTCAAGGTCTGCTCAGAAGCCAGAAATGAGTGGCCTCCTACTGCAAATGCCTCCCCAGGACCTGCCCTGCTTCACACCTTTCCAACTGGAGGCAGCAGCAGAGGACCTGTGCAAAAAGCTTGCAGGTAACACCAAACTAGGGTGTCACCCTGCTTTGGAAGGCTTTTCTAAGCCTTCTGAATTGTCCTTCATATTGGAGTCAGAATTTTTACTTTATCACCCTTTGTACTATAAACAATAGCCGTGTTTTGCTAACTGTCCTTCATTGTTTACATATCTTTAGGTGGGAGAAAGTTGATTGACATTTGGCTTGGCCAATGTGATTTGAGAGGTGGGATTCCATCCTCCAATCCACAGGCACCTTAGGAAATGTATAATACTGAGTTTTGTAAATAAACTGGCCTTTTTCCCGCTTTGCTCATCAGCATGTCTTTCGTGTCAGATTGCAACACTAGGGGGGAAAATCACTGTGCTTGAGAGAAAAGCTACCCCCCAGAGGGCTCTAACCAGGCTGGAGGGAAGGGCCTGCTGTGACACACGGTGGGATCATCGAGGATCCCGTGAGAATTTCTGAGCCATTGATTCTCCTCTCTGTAGTCTGGCTTCACGTGCCTCTGCACACATCTTTCATGGAGAAATGGGCCCAGTTAACTTTTAAAAATGTATTTTATTTCACCTGACAGTCTCTCTATATACCTGTGTGAATGTTCAAACCACAAGGAAAATCAACTCTATCATTTTATTTCTCTAGGAGCAAGAGCTCCTATTCCTCCCTTGTGTCCCTGCTTTCAACATTTTGTAATGAAGATGTTAAAAGCTCATAGTTTTCTGTATTATGTGAGTGAAATCCCTCAAAATGCATGAATAATTTGGTATTATTTCAAACATACAAATAGTGAAAATACAGAACTTGCTATTTAAGAAAAAATTAAATATATATTACATAATACAATGTATCCAAGTAATGAGGAAATAAATGCAAATAATATATAAAATTACATACAGAGGTAGAGCAGTAAACATGTAATACAGATGTACCTGAGCAGAACTATTTCACACACCTGATCAATCTGGCTGCCCCCCTCTGGCGTGTTTTGTACCTTTGATTGCTCCCAATGACCTTTGCCAGTTTCGAATCACTCAAGTTGCAAACATACTGGAACAAATTTGTTTTCCTTGTGTTTCTGAAGCTACTCTGCTTATATGCTAAATATAAATAAAATGCTTGACCCATAAAGGAATCGGCAGGAAACCTGAAATGAAGGCATTAGCCAGCATTTCATGCTCCTTAGTGATGCCATTTTAAATATTTCAGACAGTCTATAAATAATTAAAACCTCACCACAGCAAATTATGTCCTATTATGCAAATAAATAGCCTCCTCCCTGGTTTCATTAAAGATTCTAAAAGACAAGCTGAGCAGTTTAAACACGGCAAAACACTGCAGTGAGAAGAGAAATCCTGCAATATATTTTTTTTAAATGTTAGTTCCAAGTTTCATGTGGATTTTTACTCTAAAACTTTAATTTGCATGAGCAAATAAACCTTTAATAAACCTTTTGTAAGTGGTGAAAATGCATCATTTAATTATATTTGATTTGTTGTGAAACTATTGTGCCTCATGAATATTTAAGTTAAACAAACTCTATAGCAGAAAATATACAATTCTGTATTTTATGGAAAGTTCTATTGACGTACTATTGTTTCTTTTAAATCTTTATTTGTTCACATACACTATATATATATTGACAATGTCAAGTTTTTTACATGAAAAATGGTTAAATATCTGATTTTGGTTTCCCGAAAGAATTTAGATTTTATTTCAACTGAAATTTAATTCAGCTACATTCCTAAATGCCTGTTGTAATGAGACTTAGGACATTTAAAATACTTTGACAAGGGGTTATATTTTTGTAGCAGTATTTTTCCAGAAATCTTGAATTTTAAAATCTATTAAGTTTATCAAGACCTATGAAATGATATATTTTTTGTATACAGAAACATGTACTGACCAAAGTACAAAATTATTTAATCAATTAAATAAATCAAAAATCTAGGATCAAAAGGAATAAAAAAATATTCCCTTACCTGTTTTTATCTCCAAATTTGTGATTCTAATCTCATTATATCCTTAAAATATTGTAGGAATTATAAACTACACACATACCAAAATATACATGATATTTCAAAATTAAAATGAAAAATCTTATACATTTAATCAGCTCAAAACCTTTTAAAATTTTTTATCAATAGGTTAACATGAATTAAAGTAGATATCATCAGAAAAGTGAAAAACGAATGTGTGGATACTTATTAAGGCTAACCCACTGCAGCTTAAATGCCAGTTAGCAAGTCCAGCGCAAATAAAATGAGAGTTTCAGAACTATTTTTCACTGTAACCTTAAAATTCATTGAATTCAGTTTTGCACTGAGTAAAATCTACATATCTCTACCTCCAGTTCTTCAAGTAAGGTCAAAAATACTCATTAACATTTAGTTTTTTATGATGAAATAAGCCTATGTTCAACTATTTCTGTAGTGGTGCTTATTTACTTGCACAGTAACAAACCTTTCTAAAAGTTCTCAAAAGAGCAGGTTTTAGATAATACCAAAATGACCACAAATCAAGAAGTTATGGTTAGAAAATATTCATTGCATCCAGTGACTCCTGTAAGATCTGAGAATTACTTCTGTCATATTTCTGCCTGGTCTGTGCTACAATCCTGCCTCTGACTCCCTCCCTTATAAACACCCTTGCGTTACAGAGCTGCTTTTTATTGTTCTTCAACGCCTTTCAAATGCTCTCACTCTTTCTTACACATCAACTTCATGCCAGAATGCCACTTTTGTTACCACCTTCTAAGAACATCAGTTTCTCAGGGGAAAAATACTTTGTCTGCCCTCTTCTACAAAAACATTCTTTACAGTTACAGTTATTCTGTTACTTTTGTTCATTGTCAGACTTTGCATTACACTAAATGGTGCAACTAGATAACTTGTTCTCTGTCTTTCCAACGGAGATACTGGGTGCATTACAAGAACACAGATTTCTTTTTTGCTTTCTCAGTGCATATTCACGCATGTGTACTGAGCCAAACTACTCAGAATCAAGTGCATGTCAGAGGTTTGAATATCTAAACCTGTTTAACAGGATGTGTTTTACATGGATCTCTGTTCCCATAAACAACTGAAATCAACTCCAAAGCACTATCAAGCAGAATAAATGAACTATGCAGTGTTTGGGCACAGGATATAAGGAATACAATGCCAGTAGAGTCAGTCATGAAAAGAGCAGCAAATTAGATTAAGCTGAGTGATGTTCATAATCTTCAGTTTGGAATCAAGCTTGCTTTTCTGAAGAATATTAGCAACATGCTTGTTGGAAAACAAAAATCTGACATCAAAAATAGGAGAAGTTGTCTGCTTGCAGTTTGGGCTTTGGGTTTTGTTTTGTTCTGTCGTGGTTTTTTTGGTTTTGGTATGGGTTTTTTTCTCCTCAGAGACAAAACTTCTTTGTCTAATTGTGCTACACAAAGAAGTTGTAATACCAAAAAATAATGTTAGTTGAAGCATGGAAAATATCTGTGTGAAATTCAATAAGGAAAACACTTGATGCAATTATGTTACACAGGTAAGTCATGCAACTTCTGCTGCATATGAATCTGCAACTGGAGATCATCTCCAGGGAGAAAAATTTAGACAAGCAGTATTTTGACTGCAGTATAAAATAACATCTACTGTATTTGCATCAAAAAATTGGCAACATCCATTCAATGAAGAGAAGAAATTAAGCCTTGAATGTTAAATGTTAGTATTTATATTTTTTATTAATTTTCATAATAAAGCTAGGAAAGCTATCAATACCATGATGAAGTAATTTTACCATGTAAATATGATAAAATTGGAAATATGAAAAGAATCCTTTGTATATAGAAGCAGTGTAAATATGTAATTTAAAAGTTTCATCTCCCTAAATGCTTAAAAGCTCAATGTTCTTGTAAGTAAAAATTTAAAGTTGAAATTCAAAATGCAAATGTATGAGAATTTTTGCACAGAAACTATCAGTTATAGTACAGTACTTGTTGCTTTTAGCTATTCCATTTACCCATCATTCACTCTCTAATCTCTTTTAAGCCCATGTTTCTCCATTCCATATACAATAGAAGGATTACGTACATTTTACCTCTTAACTTTCTCTAGAGGATAACAGATTTAATTACTGTTCTTCCTTCCATGCCAGCTTTCAAGTCAGCAAATTTTGTACAACTCTGTAGCATAATCTTTAATACAGAAGTCTTACGTGTCTGCATTTGGGTGATAGAAGAAAAGCACATGTTCTGTCTGCAGTATTTGCTGCTTTTATTTCTCATAAATTCAATTTTTAAAATGCACAGAACCTAACAGTTTTAAAATTCTGCTTCTTAAGTTGATTCTGGTTAACTTTTAAAATAAAAGAAAAATATATGGGTAAAAGAAAAGATTAAACAAACAAAAAAAGAACTAATGGGAACCATGGAAACAAAGAGCACGTAATTTATTAGATTTGTGACTTCCTAAAATTTGAGCACTGACAGAGGAAGCAAATTTAGTTTTCAAGGTTGTAGACTCACATATCCATGCTCCAACAGTCATATGAGATTTCACACATCCTTTGCATTTACATAAGGTGAATTATTCTATTGCATCCCATGTCCTTCGAAAACAACATAAAGCACTGCTGTAACTACTTAGAAAAAACCAGGAATCATCATTGCACACTGGTCAGCTTCCAGCAGAGACTGCAGTACAAGGCTAAATTGCTTATCATCTAGAACTCAATACATACCGTGGGGCTTTTCCCATAGGAAAAATAAAAATACAACTCCGTAGAATAAATTTGTAGTTAAATCATCAGATATGCTTAGCAGACTAAAATCCAATATTCCTGTAATTCTGAGCAGTGTTTTAATACCACATAATAATAGCAGAAGTTACTTTATCAGAAAAAAATAGCTAATTATATATTCAACTATGCCCATGAGAATAATAGTTTTAAAGCTAATTGAATACCAGCTTTCAGCCACAAGACACATTTTTAGGAAAATTACGAAAGGAAACCACTGAAATAACATCTGGAATGAAAATTAAATGCAAAAAGTAGAGGGAGAACCCTGAAGACCCACAGCTGGAAAGGTCAGTCTAGAGCTTTCACTTTTGTTGATGCAAAAAATGCATACACAAAACATATATATGATGAAAAGAGCTGCATGATGTCCTCTGTAGCTTTAATAAGTAACTTATTTAAGTAGCTTAAATTTAGAAGATATAAGCACATTTTTAATTAAAGAAAGTATGTTAGGGATATTAAATTGACTGCACTTTTAAAATGCCTTTTTAGTTCCACAGCAGAGTGTACTAAATAAATAAAAGCCTTTTGAATAAATATTTTTCCCAAAAACTTACAAAAGGAAGCAAAAATATATATGCAATTTTATTGTATATCTTCAACTTGCTATCTATTTTGTATTTGCAGATAATGCGGATTTTACTTTTGTTACTATCACTATAGGAAAATCCACAGTAAAACCACAGTTAATATCTGATTTTTATATCATAGCACATCTATTACAATGTGAAATTTTGCCCTCCACTATACAACTGGACCAGACATTCACAGATGACTGTATTCCTAAACAATTATGTCATACACCAAAAACTGAAAGTGTGATACACCAACCATCTCAGCTTTCCCATTATACCTACAACTTATGTACAAAGATTTAATTTATAGAAGCATATATATATAAATAATTTTGCCTGGGTTTGGCTTGGGTTTTTTGTTTGTTTGTTTGCTTCCATTCAGCTACTCAATATGCACACTGCAGGTCTCTAGAGTGTAATTTCAATCTTGATCTCATTGGCTAAGGATGCTGAACTGACTTAAGCTGCAAATATTGCTAAACATATTGAGTTATCAGATGATACCTGGTTTTACATTTTCCACATTTTCTGAAAATATACTTTCCATGTGGAAAAATACTCAAAGACACTATTTGTGTAATTTAGCTACAAATTTCTCAACCAACTCTTCTGTCAAGGAATTATGGTACCATAATGCAATTTGAATTATGCCCTAAAAATAAGTGAACTGAACTTTTCATAGAGTTTGGGTATGTAAAGACTTGAATGTCAAACATTACTGATATTTAAGAAAAAAAAAATTGAAGTTGTATTTATGGTGGAAAAACCCCATCAGATCTTGAGACTAAAGTAATTTTTGAGAATTTTAATATCCTACATATAAACATGTGTAATATAGTTGGATTCTGAATGTTTTATTTGCAATAAATATTGATTTACTCTGGATAGTATGTGGTAAATAGAGGAAAATGTGTATATAAGATTACAGCTGACCTCAATCAAATTAAGTTTTGTATTTCAGTGAAAGGGTTCTGCTGACAGTATGATATGAACCATGCAAGTGCAATACAAACAGTTAGTGAAGGTCAACTCCACTGGGAGGGTAAAATGCAAACTTTGCATTGAATGATCAGTCTCTGAGATGACTATGATAAACCTAGGCACTAGGCAGAAAAATGCTAAAAGGAAATTGTACATAAAGCCTATCAAAATCACAGCTGAGTTTTCTTCTACTCCCAATTTAAAAACTCTTCTCTATTACAAGATGATTATCCATTGCGCAGTTAGCAATTTTAGCCTTACTTTCCTTTATCAAATTTCTTAGTATAATTACAAGAATACACAATTAGAATTCTATTTAAACTATAAAAGTAAACCAAGACTTTATATAACAGGCAAATTTTCAATTTCATTACACTTTTTTCTTATTCAATTTCAGTATCAAATAACTACATTATTTTATATTACATAAATTCAAAACATAAAGTCCAGTTCCAAAGTCTTAGAAGACGAATTTTTTAAAATTGTCATAATAATACCTTTACAGATTCTCAAAATATAACGGAAGATTTGCATCAATGTATGAAGTACAAGTGTACACAAAACAACTGATGCAGATCCATAAATATGACGACTAGATAAAATAAAGTCTTCTATTCTGGACTTGAATCTCATAATACACTGGAAAAGTTTACAGGACTTGTTATGCTTTACACACACTACAGTTAATGCTCTTGGAAATAAATTGCCTCATAGATTGATGAAAGTCACAGACTTCAGCACACCACTGTTTACACCCAACTGAGGCCATTATCATTCATTATGGGGTGTGGGGTTTTTTCTTTTCTTTGCTAAGAAGCAATAATTTTCTCTAAACAATTAAGGCTCCTGTATATTTTTTACTCTTTAAATTACTTTAAGCATTAAAGGTGTCACAGGATCATTTATCCTCTCTTGAGCAGTATTTATTTCAGTGACAGTTACTGCAGAAGACACAGGGATGCCTGTTCCTGGTTCCTTTCAATATGAAACTCCCCAGAAGAATGAGTAACTATTGCACTGTGTGCATTCACTGTGCAGTGCTGGGCACCATTGCTCACCTCTGGACAACGAAGCGGAGGAAAAGGTTAAACCAAGCCAAGCACTTGCAGCCCTGTAGTCTAGTAAATCTGGCATTGTCTTTGTTTGTCTCAGACTTGTGGCTTGCTCTCTATCCCTTTCTTCAATAATTTGCACTATTTATTTTGCTCTAGGAATTCAACATTCAAACAAGGAAAAGTCTCAAAAACATTCTAGGAAAAAAAACATTTCTAAAACTTTAATATTACAGAAACACCAATTGAGATTTTTTTTTTCAACTGAAACAGAACACATAATTTTGTACAAACTCAAAATTACAAACAAAAATCTAAGGTAACAGTAATCAGAATATGATAAAAATTATTCACTGGGATATGGTAGGCTTGTGGCACAAAACTCTTATGCATAAACTTCTTTATATGGAGCCAGAGATCTCAACTGAGTTCAAGCTCAGAAAAGTAGTTTTCCTAGATAACCAGGGCACCATTCTGTTCTCTTCTACTACAATTTCATGCTTTGCATAATGATACCATTTTTACTTTCAATACAGGGAAGTAAATACATCTAATGTATAAGGTGGAAAAATGACTGTATTCACATGAATTTCATATAAAATTCTGGTTTATAAATATAAATTTTAAAAATTATTCATAAAAATATTTTTTTCCTCAAGGCTAGTAAAGCTAAAATATTTGTGGTATGTTATCACAGGACAGTCAATACTTAAAATTATATATTGTGCACTTGAAAATACTTGTAGCTAATTTGTAAATATCCTTTCTTCTTGAATTTATTGGTAACTACATCCAAGGGAACAAGCCAAAGGAAGTACAGTAAAAATTATATGTTTAAGGAGTGATATAATATTATTTCCTCTTCGCAGCTCACATTAGTTTAGCTAGCTGAGCTGCAAAACCTTTTTCCAAAGGTCATGTAAAGGATGTGCTGATGTTGCATAAGGAAAGAGGCCAACTCTCAGTGACCAAAAGCAGGAATAAAATTAAATGATAACTAAGTGGCAACATCGTAAGAAAGCTAACTAATAATAACAGAGAAAGACAGTATCCCCAGATTAAATATCTCAGGCAGCATGAATAAGCATTTAATGCTCCTGTGACATATCCAAGTGCATATATATATATAAGTATATACACACACACAAAAAAAAAGCTGCTTCATCCTCAAACTCTTCCAAAGAAGGTCATCGCAACCTGGATTGAAACAGCATTCTTAAAACTATAACTAACACGATAACCATTACTGTGACAAGTAATATTTTGCATGAGTAGTTTTTCTCTTAGCTATAGTTTCTTTAGTTTTTCTAATATATCTTCAGAGTGCACTGTCTAGAGGGTCCTCCTTTTAGGTTATTTGAACTGCAGATCCTGAAACCTACACATTTAGCAATGCAATATTAAGTAAGACAAATGGCATATACTGGATTTTCATTAAAAAGGAATTCTAATGCATTCCAAAATGAATTTTCAAGGGGTTTATATTTATAAAAATACATATAGAATTTATCCTAATATACTTTTCTAATAGAATCTATCACAAGATTGACAGAAAAACCATGCGATAAAAAGCTATTTCTAGCTTTCTGCATTTTGATTCTGTCACAGATGTAATCAAAAAAATAACAAAATGAAAGACCTTCTATTTAATATGTTATGCAAACAAGATACCTGTTACCTTTTGACACTATAAAATTTAATTTTTAGAAGTCTTAATAAATTAAATAAGCTGTGCCATATATTTCCCACTGGTTGGTCTGAGTACATTAGGAGCCACCTTTTGGCATTTGGGAGACCAAAGTGGACACCCTGCTCCAGATGCAGCCCCACAAGTACAAACGCAATGAGAAAAATCACTTCCCTCCACATTTTGGTTACAGTCTCCCAAAGCAGACTGGTATGGCACTAACCAGAAAGGTGCACTGCTTACTCACACTTGTTGTCCTGCAGGATTCTCAGGTCTGTTTCTGCACACCTGTCAATCCAACCCCAGGCTGTGCTGTTTTATAAGGTTAATTAATTCCATGTAAGTGATTTCTAATTTGTCCTTATCAGACTCCACAATGTCTCTAGCAGCTCATTTCTCCAGCTTAATGAGATTGCCCTGAATGGCAGTCCCCTACAGTTTGGTGTCATGTGTCACCACTGCCCTGGTGATAGTCCATGCCATCTTTCTCATTGTTGATGAAGGTGTTAAATAACAGTAGTAGCAGTAGAGAGCTCTCAGCAACGCCACTAGAAAATCACATATACCTTGCACCAATACCTGGGCACAACCATTCAATTTTATTTCCATTTGCCTAAAAGGGTACCACAGCTATGTGACATCACGTCAAGAGCCCTAGTTAAATCAAGAAAATTATATCCATTGGTCCCTCCTCATTCATTCAATCATCACAAAATTTCACAAAGGTGAAATCTTTGCTCTTGCTGAATCTTTCCAATTTGCTTCCAGTCATCTTCTTGTCTTTAACATTTCTGGAGATTTCTTCCAAAAGAATTTGTCATCATCCCGGGAAGTATTCATTACTTTCTTGGGAATCAAGGTGAGGCTGACCAGCCTCTCCAATACTTTTTCTGCCCTTCAGGAGAATAGGCATATTTGCCTTTTCCACTCACTGGGAACCTTTCACAGCCAGCATGAACTTTCAAAAAGAGTACAGTGTGGCTCTGAAGTTTCAATATTTACATATTTCCCTTCCATTTATCAAAAGCTCTATTCATAATGATGATTTTAAAAAGGGGAAGAAAGCTGCTTAGAAAATACTGATTTTTTAAAATCATTCTTTTTAATACTATATTAAAACTGAACCATGGTACCTAGTTGAAGTCATGGGAGGTAACTTTCTTTTCACTATTATTGCTACCTTAAGAAAACTGTGGTTTAGGCTTGAATTTGATCATCTTCTCCCAGAACACCCACAAGACCTTCCAATCTTTAATTACAGAACTGGTACCAAAATGGTGTCTGAATTTATGGTCTTACTGAGGAGCACTGATCAAAGGAATACTGATAAACACAGCTTTGGCTGAGAGGATCTAAGTATGGAATTACAGATCAACACACAGAAGAAGTATGATCACAGAGAAGTATGGCTAAAGTAAAAATTTTTAGGAATCTAATTCAGTAAATTTGGAACTTTCTCTAGTAAAAAAAGTCATCTTGTCCACACACCCAATACTCAGCGTATACCTTTAAACTCATTCAGCTCAATTCAATGTTTATCTGCATGAGATTTCTCAAAGTAAATAAAGAAAAAAGTATTTCTCCCCGCACAGATCAATGAGGATGTTACTTTGTATCTCCTGGAAGTGTGCACTTAGTAATTGGATAATTCGTCTTCCTTTTCACAATTAAAGTGAACAGAATTAGTACCCTTTCCATCGAAACATCTTCTGATACAGATAGGGAAACTATCTGATTCAAACTATCAGAGCAGAAACTCATTTTCAGTATGCTACAGCCTACACAGAATTCTGATGTGAACCCTTTTTTTGGGTCCACCAATTGATCCCGTTTCACACGCTCACGTCAGTAACACATGCGTAGCCTTGACTAACACTGTAGCACTACTAATTGGTGGCTCAGACGTGCAGAAACAAAATATACAACTAAACCTCATGCTTCAGGTTTTTAGACCATTCCAGCTTTGCAAGGAGATTCTGAGGCTGTGGCTTGGCTTCCCAGTCAGCAATTCTCCTTGTGCAGGGAACTCCCCATGGAGCCCAGTGCTAAACAGTGAGTGTTGTTCCATACTGCTGACCAACAACATGAATGATATAGAAAATCCATTCCTTTCGTTATTGTCAAAGCCCTGGCCACTGCCAAATTAGCAGCCATCCCACAGATTCACAATAGCCACAAAAACAGGCAACAGTTCTCAGGAACTATGTCACTTCATAATAATTTACCATCTCTGTTAGAAAACTGAATAGCTTACCCACAACCTCAAAACAATACCTACCCTAATTTTCCAAAATCCTGCATTAATCATTTCTCAAAAAAAATTCACCAAACTCCTTTTTTCCCTTTAATATTTTGATACAATATGTACCTGTGTGATACATATTCATTTCCAAAATTCATAAAGAAAATGAAAGACAGTAAGTGACCTTCAATGTGTATATTTTTTTTTCAATGAAATGTGAGTGTACAATATTCACTTTGTTGGCACAAGTGCAACATCTACTCTGACACCACAATTTCTCAGATATAAAAAATCTTTATCATTGATTTTTCTCTCCCTCAGACAGCTAGCTTCCACCTCTTTGCCATATGCAAGAAATACCAAATTGAAATGTCACTAGGCATTGTCTTCATAATTTGGGTTTGGTTTTGTGATGAAAAAATTACACACTTCCAGCAAATTGGAATTTTTTCTCACTTTGCCCAGTAGCAACAGCACATCCATGATACCTCCCTCCAGGGAATTTTTTAGAAATCCTCAACATCCACTAATTCAAAATGATCAGACTAAATGGACATATGTTTAAGAATAGTAATGAGGCTCTTGGAGATACATTTGATTTTCTACTCAGTGTCCAGTATTCTGAATGAGTATAAGGAGTTCAATCTCTTCCAGTCTTGCTCACATTCTAGTATGTTAAAATTATATTCCAAAATTCTTGTAAGTACCATGCCCTAGTCTTTATTGCTAAGTGTTTGCTCTCACCACATAAGCACTTAATTAGAAAAAAACTGGTTTATTCCTCCCAATGGAAAAAAAAAATACATACAAAACTGGAGCTTTCTATATTAAAAGTCAAAACTACACAAATTTTAGTAAGTATATTCATCAAGAACAAGAAAACTCTTGAGGATAACAGAAAAAGAAACTTCGCTAAAATACACCGTTGATAAAAATATTTCTTCAAAAAAAGGTGTTTTGAGGGTTTTTTTTAAACACATAAAATAAAATAAAATAGCATTAAAACAAGGAGAATCTCAGTATGGCTTGGGGATGGTGAAATCTCACCTTCCTTTTCTGGCTCATGTGAAGAAGGCAAGGAAAATGAAGAGAGGGCAATACAGTGCCTGCCACTGTGCCCTTCTCCTAGTCACCCACCACTGCATCTACAACACCTCAGCTGCCTTAACCTCACATATCAGCCCTTGTATCTATCCTGCTGTATTTACCTTTACGACATTTTAGTAACCCAGTAGGCTAACCATAAATATGAAAAAGCACTTATTGTTTAGTTTCATTATAAACCTCATGAAAAAAAAATCCAAATAGAAAATTCTTGCAAATATTGAACATTTATCTTATTGACTTGGACTCAGTATTTTGACTGATTTGATCTATAGCAATATACAATACATCAGTTATTGTTACACCTTTTTGCCTTCTTCCACAAAATTGAATGTAGGAATCTTAACGTTTAGAATCTGACAAATTAAAATCCATTGGATGGACAGCCTTTAGGTGCAATCTTTCAATTTCCCATATACTTTTTATATATTTGGAAATATGAAACGCTTTTCCCTTATGTTGTCACCTGTATTTTTTTTTTTCAATAAAAGCTAAAAATAAAGGTTGCAAGTGCCTCCTATTTTAAGCTGTATAATTATTTAGAACTCTTACAGTAAATTCTTTGAAGTTCCATTAAAATCACACACATAAGTTTGAAAAAATCTTATTCGTTCCTGATTCAAATATATTTTCAATTTAGCACTGTCCAGCTATCTTTCCTACTTAGGGCTCTCAGTGTTAAGCAAAGTGTGGCTTGGTTTTTTGTCATCTAGAGTGGTCTAGAATAACATCATAATCTCACAGTTCTCAGGCTTTAATGATGGACCATCATTTCAGCAGGACTTTCATCTTCATCATAGAGCTAAAGCGAGGCAGGAATAACCTTTATGAATAGCTCAGGACTGTCCAATTGCTTTTTAAAGCAAAATTAGTAATATAATTCAAAACTCAATTATACTGATGAATAATAGGTTTTGTTCCTTCATTTTTGTACCAAAATATACCTTAACGGCACATTTCAACAAGTGCAAAGATTACTGTCAGTCTGGAGAAAATTAACAAGGAAAGAAAGTGGGAAAACTGTAACCATCAAGCATGGAATTTAATTATTACACTTTAGGAGAAACAGCAAACATCTGAAATTGGATTAAAATACTTTGTTTTCCATACCAAATATTCATTAAAATCTTACAAACTAAGCAACAAAAATATCTTTACTTTCTTCAAACCAATTTCCCAAAGACTATAAGGAAAATGTGACATCTATTATGATGACATATGGTCAATTTTACACGAGGAAGACAGGTTATGCGTTGCATCTGTGCCTGAAGGAATGCAGACTACTAATACTTGGTTATTACCAAGCAATTTAAATCATGGTATAATTATACAGACAGATGGATTTCAAAAACATTGTAGCTTCCTTTAAGCATTTAAAATGGAAAAAAAAAGATAACCTGAGACATTTTAGTTATAAAATGACTAAAATATAAATATATGAAACCAACAAAATCTACAAACTAAGCTTACCTGAAATGGCTTTAAAAAATCAAATATAATATTTTCTTCATGGTGCAAGTTAGCCTTAGGATAATGTTCTTAGAAGCAATTAATACATTCAGAAAATCAGGAGCAAAAAAATCTTAAAGCTGTACTTCATCCTTCCGGCTTGTTATTTATTTACTACACATTTGTAAATCCTATTTTCAAACACTGCAAGTCAATAAAACTCTTTTCCCTAAAACTTTATTTTTACTTTCTGTAAAGTATAAAACACTCATAGAGTACTTGGAAACTACATTCTTGAAAACATACATGCAGACAGCTAGAGAACCCATAAGTGAAAAAACACAAGCCTTTATTGGTTCTTGGGTAGTAAACAGGAATTTCATTAAAATATGACCATCAGAGAGTTGTTCTAGAACACCAACTTGAATATAGTTAAACTCAATATACTGGTAAGAAACAACTGCACAACGAGCATTGTTTTCTTTCCTTTTTGTGATGTGTCATTCCATTACATTTGTTTTTACAAATATCTTCATTTTGCAAAATATTTGTAAATAGCTCCAGAAAATGTTCTGTCTTTCTTTTGACTTGATACTTCTTGGAAAGGTTTGAGAGTATGATTGTTCTGGCTATCTCCCTGGCTTTTGCTAGAGATCCCTTTTTACTCTTTGCTGAATTTAAAAAAAAATTGAAAGAAATTGCAACGAGATTAAGTTCCTTGAGATTTTACAGTTCTGTGTTTAGTCTTTTGCTATCTAGATTTAATTTTACTGAGATACTTTTTTTTCCTATTTCAATTAATACTACAACCAAGTTTATTAATTTATGTATACTTTACTGTTAATAGAAAATAGGTATTAAAATTACTTAGTCAAAATATTGTAGCTATATTCTCATGCACTGATAAAACAAGGACTAGAAATCCCTCTTTGGTGTTAACAGAACTTTACTGAACACACAAGGATCTAATGATCGTAATCTTAGCTATAGAAGGTGTCTCTCAGATCATTTATCTGAACAGGTCAGTAGTCACCAATTTGTAATATTCTGCATACTCCAATACTATTTCTGCAAGCTTTACATCCTCAAACACCCTCCACTTATGTCAAGTAATACAAATTTTCAACAGCAAGCTAGAAAGCATGATGTTGATAAACTATGGTGCAATTGGATGTGGTCAATATGCTCTTGAGAATATTGAGCAGCACTTCACCCCAGGGCCAGGAATCATCTGTGATGAAAATCTTAAGCAATGTGCTTACAGCCACAGGCCAAGTTCTGTCTGCAGCAAACTTCACCATCTCGGTCTAAAGCATGGCACCTGCTGGGAGTGCGGCATGTGTGGTTATGCTGTGATGTCAGAGAAAGATCAAGAAAGAGACAGAAAACCGTACACCCTCAGGTCTCTGTGCCAATATGGGATCAGGATCGTTCACCAGATGTACTCCAACATTCCTTAACATTAATCTATGTGTAACTGCACCCGAATCATGTCTAAATCCGTAAGATGCAATTGATTTTGTGCTTTGCTTCAAGGAGAAGCATACTATGCCTGTATGTGAAAATGCAAACATGGAAAAAAACTTTAGATATAGCCTGAGAACTAATCGCCTTAGGACTGTCACAACACGCAGAAAAAGTTGATTTGTTTTGTTGATCTACAGATAAATGATTGTCTAGAACTGCAGCAGAAATCAGCATTGTCTCCATGGAAACATACTTGCATGAATAAATGAACAGGAAAATTTGTGTTGAATGTGTTTCAAAAACTACTCACAACTCTTTTGGGAAAGGAAAAAAAAGAAAGAGAATCGTATCAGTTAAAAAAAACCCCACCTTGTGATGTGACATGATAGAATGAGTTCTATAAGTCACTACGGCTGCAAAAGATCATGACTGTATTATTGGATCTGGATAATAATTCAATACTGAGTCAAAAACAAAGCATTCTCCTACTATTCATGCATCCTAAAACCTGTTCCTTAATTCAGGTTAGGTAGCAATAGTCACTGCCACCAACAAATCAGCCAAGTTTTGCCTCCAGTAATCACTAAACCCATAATGACAAGAAATTTACAGGTTCGGAAAGTCACAGGCTTTATCTAACCTTTATCTACCTTTAAAAGGTAGATTAGAAATTATTTCTTACACAAAAGTTGATAGTATATATACTCATTTGTACCTCTATTTCAAAACAAACATAGATGGGAATCTACATAAATAGGCCACCACACATTAGCATATTTAGAGTCAATAAGAGCAGGACAAACAGGTCAAAAAATTTAGAAATCATTCGATGACAGTATGATAATTTTCAGACTTAAAGGAAAAATATAATGAATTCTCTACTTTAGTAATGCTGGTGTTTGACATTGTCTTGGAATGCCTGAAGGTATACACAGTTCGCTTAAATATTAGCAGAATTTGAACATACACAAGTAATTAAGATCATAAAACACCTATTAATTTTTAAAAAGCATGTTTTTCCTTTCTTTCTTACAGAATGTTAACTAGGACAACTTAAATTTACTGCATGGTACAGGCAGAACCATTACAATACCTATAGTTTGATTTCTTCAGTATTTTCCAAAATAAAATGTGCAAGTTTTTCAAACACTGTATAATTAAAACTAGGAAAGAATTTCTACAATTACAAAACCTGCTTCTGTACTTTACAGTTGCCACAGAGTGTTCACAATAACTAGAAAGAAAGGCCAAGATTCAAGTTTAATCTTCTTCGTGGCAATAAGGAGATTGGGGCATCTCTCTGACCGTAACAGATGAAGCACTGACAGACAGAATGAACACACATAAAAAGTAAACCCATGGGCACTCAGGACAGCAGGAAGCAAGCATGTCTGACATGGCCAAAGAGACTACAAATGGTTTGGGAGGCTGCCCTATGTACAGATTACTCCATGAATTCCTGTGTTCCAAGCATCCTTTCCTTGTCACTTATTAATCTGTCCTTTCCTTCAGATTGTGCATAAACTACTCAGAGGTCCTTCATATCTTTTTGCTGCCCCTGTTTTTAGTGTTTATGCCTCAAATCTCACTAAACCCCAGGCCTTCAGTATCTCATACACACAAATAAATTGCTTCACAATTATCTAAAACATTTAACATGCATCCACATTGGCATTTTAATTTTGATTGGGACTGTTTTTTTGAAGTTTGTCTCCTTGTCATAGTTAATTCTTACACTTTGCTTTCCTTGACAGAAAAGTCTTGGTGCATTCAAATCCTTTAGGATGAAATTGTGTGAAAGTGTGCTGGAGAAAAGCACTAAACACATTCCAAATGCTACCAGGCTGGTCAGAAGTAAAACTTGACTTTAAGTGGTGTGGATGTCAGATTGAGCTGTCTAGCCAATCTTTCTATTCAGCCATTAACTTTCTGAAACCTAAGGGAACATAAAAATTTTAAGACATCTATTTCATTATGACATATTTTTGAGCAGGCTCAAAAATTACTAGATGGAATGGGAAGAGCATTCCCATTGGGAAGACGAAGGAAACCCTGTTTCTTTGAAAATTAGGCTAAAATTTCTGGGTTTACAGATTTTTTGAAGGGTTATAATAACAGATGCATTTGACGTTTTTGTGATAACTCAAAACTGATGAGCTCAGGCTACCCCTTTCCCTCCTGTTGATGGCTGCTTTCCCACTCCCCTGTAAACTGAGTTTACATGGTCATCAGCACCAGGTAATCAAGCGCAACTCCTTACGATGCCAGCTACTTCATTGTCATACGGTGTTTATCAAGCGTACGGGCCTGACCAATTACCTTGGCTTGGATGGAATTCTGACCTTGACAAATGTCTTGCAGCAAGATTAGAATTCTAAGCAGTCTCTGAAACATCTAAATTCTTGAGCCATTGCGATAAAGAGATAATGAAAAACCAAAACAACAGAATCAAAAAAAGCACCTGATTCATGCACTCAATTTAAATTAATTTTTAAGGGAAAATTAAATTACCTAGACAATTTTAAAATAGATTTGGGATTCATTTTTAGCCAATCCCTTTTTATATTCAAATGTGCTTCCTATGCATTTAAGCAAGTTTTTGAAAACAAGAGAGGCGCAGCAAGACTTTGAACTTTTTAAGAGTGATTTAGAAGTCTGATAAAATGAATTATACTTAGAAAATTAATACTTGTCATTGATTATTTGAGCATAAACCCCGCAATTTGAATATCAAGAGTGAAACCATCTGAAATGTGTGAAGCCAGGAAAGCATTTTAAAAATGCCAAGAACAATTCAGCATTAAAGACAGACACAGCTTTCCCATGTTCTTTGTGAGCAGAGGTCTGTCAGTATATTCTAGAATACACAGAACTGGATAATGTAAAAGAAAGGTCAGATGATTGAACATGTAATCACCAGAAAGGAGGGTGCAGAGGACAGTCTCTCCTCAGTGGTGCTCAGTGACAGGAGAAAAGAAAAAGGGCACAAACTGAAACACCAGGGAATCCCTCTGAACAAGAGCAAACATTTCTGTGCTCTGAGGGTGATCAGGCTCAGGCTGCCCATAGTCTCCATCCTCAGACATATTCAAAAGTCATCTGGCCACAGCCCTGGGCAACCAGCTCTGTTGGATCAGAAGACCTCAAAAGGTCCCTCTCAACCTCAACCCATTCTCAGCAAGTATCTAAAACTGAGAAAGATGGTACCTAAAGGTAACATACTTCTATGTGACTACAGCAAGTATTTGGCTAGAACCAGAAAGAACATCCAATGACATAAGGAGATATGCTGATTTAATTACTTTACTCAGTCCAACTAAAAATACACTAGAACACTATTAAAATACTGTGAGTTATACCAAACTTCAGGAAATGAAGACCAAATATAAATATCCACTGATATTTAGAATAGATTTGTTCACACTAATACTTGAGGATGATAGATACTTATTTTAAAAATTTATGGCAACAGGTTATTAGCTGGCTAAGATTTGGATTACCTCATTATTATTATTTGCTGTTTATCCTTGGAGCTACAGGAATTTTCTATCTTAAAAATTACTTTTATACCAGAAGTTCATTAATCATTACCAAATAAAATGTAGCTCTGGAAAAAAAAAATCTTTACTGAATTGTAATTATTACAGGTAAAAATCTGCATAATTAAGCAAGTTTTAGGTATTCTTTTTAGGTAATCATATAGTTAATTTTTAACATATTCTGTATTTGCAACAGAACAGGTTTATAATCCAGTATATGTACATAATTTATAGATGCATTAATATGTCAACTAACTCAGGACTTTCATTTTCATGTTTCACATTTTTCGGGGTATTTATGATTGTCTCCTTGATGCTTTTGGATTACTATTTACACATTTCAGTGCACCAGAAAACTAATTTTTATTGGAAATACTAAATACAAAATACTAATTATATATATATATATGTCTATGTATATATATATTCTAAGAAACTAAACATTGGTTTAATATCCTGCAATGTTCACCATGAAGTATTTTTATTTGATCCAAGAACAGAATACACACATTTAGTGTATTGCTAATATTTTCTGTTCCAAATGGCAGAGCATTATCTCTGAACAACTTTCATGGCACTACAACAAAAATGGATTGTTAACTCTTGTATTTTATTATTATGTCAGTTAACAAAAACCATTTTTATATATATATATATATATATATATATATATATATATATATATACACACGTATGCTCCAAAAGTAGTATTGAGACATCTCAGTTACCTTTAAACTTTATTGAATTTAATTCTTGAAATTAATTCAGTTATTTTCTGGATATAACTCTCTGGGCTAACTAATGATGCGTTAGAAACACATTCTTTGAATAACAAAGAAGGGACTGAGTTGCATTCTGAATCTTCCAGAATAACTTCCAAGAGTAACTTCTACATGCTGAACCATGAAATACAAAATCCTACCAAGCATCTAAACCTTAGGGAGAGTGTACATCCTTCCTGAGAATGAGCAGGAAGGCTCTCCAGCTGCATGGTCAGTGGGGGTGGTTACTGCTAAGACCTCGTAACTCTTGGTCATTCCAAAACCAACCAACACTGCAAACTGCCATGTTCAGAGAGACAAGGAATTGTGTTGCCAGCAAGGGCATAACCAGAACGTGAAAACTGTCAGCAAACTTCCCTTTGCCTACAAAAGAGGCACTGGAGTTTTGATGGTCAACCACAGGAACGTTACTGTGCACTCCTCAAGGCTCCACATTACAGAATTATTAATTAAGTATATTCCAAGGGGAGTAACATCTGTTTCCATCTTAGCCAGATGTGTTACTTACTGAATAGCTGGATGATGTGGCATTAGGTTATGTTAGCTTATACCTAGCTATATTTTGGTTGAAGATTACAGGTTCGTAGTGGTAGGAAATACAAAAGTACCTTGTCCCAGTAAAATACACACAAAAACTGTATTTATACGAAAACTTACAAGTCTAAGAAAAACAAGAAGCCTATACACAATTTCTTTAGAGGCCAGATGAGAGCTAAAATCCCCTGATCAAGCGAGGTAAAGTGAAGATGCATGTAGGCCAGCCAGCATGTCTGAAAGATCTTCCAGTAGCTAATCTCCTAATTACTTACACCCAGTGAGGTCAACTATGGCTCTGCTTTTTAAGTAGCAGTGTCTAGACTTGAAATCTTATTTCTCATCCTGCCTTTGGAAAACAGGCAGACATCCAATTATACAAACTGCCTATGCACCTATAAATCACATGTAATTATAATGTGTTTTGCATGATTAAAATGGCATCCACAGAATAAAATGACTGGTTTTAAGGCACTAAAATTCTGCTCTTTTGCCTCTCAATTAACCCTAAATAATACAGATAAAAAGTTATGAATACCTCACATTTTATTTCTCTACTCTATCAGCTTGTAAACAAGCATAACCAATGTTTACTTAAGATAATAGATAAATACGTAATAAGAAAAAAAATCTCTTTTTTTCATCTCAAAAGTTCAAAAGAATGATGTTTTTTGCTCGAACATAGTATCGAAGACTGGGTCACCTCACATGAAAGTCACACAAACTCTCAGAAAAAAGGTGCTGGAGAATTTTTCTTTGATTATTCAAATATCAAACATGCTCTCCAAGAAACTCGTTCAAAAGTAGAGTAACAGCACTGCACCTAAACTGTCATCATTTAATATGAAGTGACAAGAAAGTGACAGATAATAAAGAACAGCCTGAAGATGGAATTGCTTGTCATTAAACCTTCATTTCCTCCTCAGGCACACTGAGATCACAAGACTCCATTGTGCTGGAAGAAGTTCCCTAAAGAGAGTTACCAAATTTTATTCACAGAATGAGACGTGATATATTTCAACTAGAAAATGGAGTTGGAGTAATCAGGTAACAGAAGCTCCCTTTAGAAGATGGGCAGGATTTAAGGAGGGCTCTGTTAATTTCTCAGGGAGAGTAATGCACGTTATTTTGTTTTCCCTTGTTGGCTGTATTGAGAATAATCATGGATGGGCCACAGAAGCTGACTTATAAGTACCACGTCATCAGAAATAAAATATCAGTTATAGGAAAGTCTATAAATACTAACACTTAATTTTTGCTGCAGGTGATAGTTAATCATCAGATTAACATAAACGTAGAGATACAAAACTATCCTGACAATCCTGATTTTGAAATTAGAAATATCTGGGTTCCTTACAGTAAACTAGAAGTTAGGACTGACTTTAACAACATCTTCCAGCTACCGTCTGTTCTACCAAACTAATTGGCATCATGACTGCAATGAGTCGTGTCCAAAACAAATACTTAACTTCACGTTGCTTGCAAAAATATGAAAATTCAAATATTTACATATAGGTACTTGTAAGGAAAGTTTTTGAAAAGAACAAGCTTATTTGTTTACACCAATCACTTGATTTTTTTCTTTTCCTTTTTCCTGCTTAATTCTTGAGGCACTTCCAACTCTCTCCAAAGAGTAGACTCCTTGGTTTAACCCTGTCAGTTTGGAAAATATATAACAGCTCTTTGGGTCTTCAAGGTTTACTTTATAGAAGTAAAATGAAAAAAAATATTTTATGACATTTTGCTAACACTTGTACTCTGATTCATTTACTATCTCATTCCCAAAGTCTTTGAAATCTCATTTTTAGTTATCGATTATTGGCAACATCTAAATTAAGACATCCAGAGCTTTATTTTTTTTTTTTTAAACTCTTCTTTCAAAGAAAATTTATTTTTAGGGAGAAACTAGAAAGTAACTATTTGAAGAGCTCAAAAAAAAAAAAAAAAACCCCGAAAACAACAAAACTTGAAATTTCATCACATGAAAAAATAAAAATGTATATCTGGTAAACACAATTCGATTTTAGTCTCATGATCTGCAAACAAACAAAAAAAACAACAACTACAAACAAAAAGTCAACAACTACTATTATCACACATTTGGTCTTCTATACCAAAATATCCTACCTGATGGTTTATTTCTAAAAATTTGATTCCATACACTGCATGGGGTTTTTGATGAATCTGAATCCTTAAGATATCAGGAAAATAAATGATAAAATCTATGTATTATTTGACTACATTTACTAATAGGGTTCATTTATGTCAAAAAGGAATCACTATCAGTAGCTGAAAAACATCCTTTTTACCCAAAATTTTCTAAGGGCTTCAAGAACAGAAACTGGGTTTTCACATTTGTTCTGTTAACATTCAGTACAGTTCTGAGAGTGGGTGAGGCTGTGTTTGACTTATTTTGACAAAATATGAGGAAGAATAAATGTGAAATCTCTCCACTAAAGGAGTAGAAATTCATTTCATGTAAGTTAAAATTATATATAGCTTTTCCAATCTCCTACTTTCAAAAGTTGCATCTATGTAACCAGACCAATAATTAATGCTGACAAATGAACATATAACACTTGTTATTATTAAAAAAACCTCACAATTAAATCTCAAGGCAAAAGAAACTTTTGAAAATACTGGAATAAGTGGTCTTTGAATACAATTACTAAACCATTGAATCAATCACTGTCAGTAGGATCTCAGCTTGTCCTAACCCCTTATAAACATTCTAATCCTATCACTCTTCAGGTTATAACATTTCCAAACTATTAAGACAAAAATCTCCTGTTTTTAAGAGGTCCAATAGGACCTTGAAATACCTGTTATTTTTGATTTGATTCATATATCCTGTGTAATAATATATATCATATAAAAAGTAAATTTCATTCCAACAGCATTTATTCCCTAATAAAATCAAATGCTTGATCCATCTATATTAAATTCGACCATTTTTATAATCAGAAAGTACCACTTAGTTGCAAAAATCTAAAACTTAACCGTTATATTATTGCCTGAAAAGAACATGAAAAATGAACCATAGAAAATAGGCCCAGAGGGAATCTTAGTAATTAATTTCGTCCATTCTCCTGACCAGACAAGAAGCAGAAAAGAAAGCTACGTTCTGGTAGGGCATCACTAGCCAAAGAATTTTGCAGTGCAACTGCAGTGAATTTTTATATTTAAATAAATTTGGTAACTGTTCAAATATTCTGCATTTTTTTGACATTTTCTATTACAATTTAAAATATATAATATTTGGAGGCATTTTAACAGTTCGACACTTTTGATTCTTAAAGAAGAATAGCTTTAAATTAAATCCTTCAAAACTATGGAAAATATTGAAAATTCAAAATGCAGAACAAAGAGCAGAAAAAAAAAAACTAAGAAACAATTGTCTAGAAATGGTAAATTTTGGCAGGGACTTCAAGAACAGTTTTTCCGAGTGTTATACTCAGGGGAAAACAATGACAGTGACATGTATTGGAATGTTTAAACACACCATTGTAGAGTAACAGAACTTATAAAAAAAATTGTGAGTGTGCTAAGGCAAATAGAGCAAGTACTTGTATTAATATCTCCCCTAATGAGCTGATGTGTGATATATTTTGTGTAGCTTTGTTATCTCACTGCTGTTCAAGAGACTAGTCCTACTGAATTTTAAGAAAAGTATATGCAATCAGGTAGATATAAAGCAGTTATATTTTCAAGTGAATGGGTCCTAATGAAATTAGAATTACATTTTAATTAGATTTGGTAAAAATGCAGGAAAATCAAAAAGCAAACCAAAATAAATACAAGAAAAACATTATTTCATCAGTAATCTCATTATTGGCTGGAGATGTTACATTAATTTTGTATTTGTGTGTTTTTTCCCTTCTCAATTAAAAACATAACTGAAATGGTGTCTACATGCACATATCTTCATATCCACATATCATACCTCAGTGTATTTATACATATAATACATGTGTGCCTGTGTTCATCCTTACTGAAGTCACCACAAAGTCATGTGAATATGATAATTATCCTTCTAGAGAGACATACAGGACTATGCCAAGCGATTGCTTAGGTCCTTTATTAAAAACCTTAGCATTAACATAAGATGACAGCTTACATCTTGCTGCTATAAACTGAAAAAATTGCTTGAAAAGATGGAAAGTGTCAGAGTTATCAAAGTAGCTTATAAAAACCAGCCATGATCCAAAAGAAAAATCAAAAATATTGATCGTTTCCACATATCTACATGTTTGTGGGACTGAAGCTAAATTTGATGAAGATGACAGGCATTTATGTAGAAAAAAGCAACCAAGAAGTTTTTATTTAATGTGAGATTTTGAATAATTAAGTTTCAAAATTTTTTGATTTTGTCTTCCAGAAATCAAAACAAATACAGATGTTTTTGTGGTACAATTATCCTTGGGGTTATTTGTCATGATAACAGTAATGCAACTCCCTACCTCAGTATTTTCTTGCATGATTGTGTTATTTCCTACTCAACATAAATGAATCTCAATACAGAGAAGTTAATTCTAAATCTATATTGACACACAAACATGCCTGTACATAGTATGAAATTTATCTTTATATTAGTGTTCAGCACAGAGCACACTAAAGAAAAAGCTTTACCCAGTTTAACATCTGTAAAATTCCATTGTCTTAACAGCTTTTGTATGTTTGCTTACTCTATAAACTTCAAGTTATTCTCTATTATGGTCCTGCACCTTTTACTCAATGTAGGTACCCAACTCAACCAAAAAAAAGTTCACTCTCAAGGTCAATTTTGAAAAAGTTAGTCCTTTTAGCTGCCTTTCCCTCCCATCATGGTTTAACCCCAGCCAGCACCCGAGTACCCCACAGCCACTCACTCACCCCCAGCAGCGGGATCGGGGAGGGAATCAGAGGGTACAAGCCAGAAAACCTGGGCTGACATAAAGACAACTTAATAGGAAAAGCAGGAAAAGGTGCTCCTGATTAAAGACCGATCAAATCCTCTCAGAATGAGAGGAAAACCTGTTTTCTTTAGTCAATTACTATAGAAATATATCTGCTAAAAATGAAATGGCTATCAGCAAGCTCAGGTAAAACACTCACTCCAGACTCTTGTGAATCTAAAACTGTTTTTCCTTAGGGAGGTTAGACAATCTCTTTCATGTTGCAACAAGTAGAAAAACACTAATTTATTCCTTTCAGAAACTAAAGTCTTATTTTTTTATTTTAATCCAAGATATATTTTCAGTCCTTCTTGTCTATTTCTCAAATTAATTTCAAAAAGCTAAAACATTGTATTTATTAAATGTAGCTTGGTCTGGTGTGCTGCTGATAAGGGGGGGGGAATGCGACATATTCTGGGCTACTGTGCAAGCATTTCCAGTGGAGGAAGAATAAAGGAAACCTATTGCTGGTTTATCATGCAAATATAATGATAAAATGCAATTGTGAGGTGAAAAACTTGATTAAAGTTCACTAGAAAATTAAGGTAGGTAATAAAACTCAGTTACTAGTGATGTGTGCATATAAAACTATGAAAATGGATATATAGAAATACATGTAAAAGGATGCAAAATATATACATCTATATATTTCATTCTATTTGAAGATAGTTTTAGAGAACTAATATTTACATTTGCTTTGCTACTACCAATTTACTAGACATTAAATACATACTCGCTATTACAGCCTTCCTACTCCATTTTTTTTCATCTTTTCATTTCCTAATTTCCATTCTTTTCAGGTGAAAATCGCTTCAGTAAAACAGATAATTGCTTCTGCTTTGCAGTGTCAAACAGTTTGCCTCAGGTTATGGCTGTGTCTAAAATCAAGACGGGAAAGAAAGTTCTCATTATCTTTCTCCTTTCCCAGCAACCTTTCATCTCATCCTCTTCACTGGTGTCCAAAGTCACACTCTTCCTATTGTTTATTCTTTTCTACTGTTTCATTGCTTTTAGTTACAATTTTAGTTCTTCTCTTCCCCACAATTCTTCACCTTCAGTCTCAGTTAGGAATGTCAACATTTTACAATGTTTAAAGAGGAAACCTAGATTATGTGCAAACCATTTGCTCAGTGCCCAGCATTTCCAGTACCAGTCATAAATCTTTATGTCTTTCTACTTAATTTTTATGCTAAAAATTCTTCTACATCTTGAAACAGAAAAACAAAAGACTCCTTTGAGACTGCTTATATATACACTCTATTTTTGAAACCTTGAAAAGTCTTAAGATAAAACTGTCACTCATTTCCATATGCATATTTTCCATAGCCTTGCCTTAACTGTCATCTCTTGGCAATGAAGTTCTAAAACTTCCTCGCTGTTAAGAAGACAAAGTAGAGACTGACAAATATGAGGCAATGATAACATGCAGTGACTCCTGCTGCTGGGATATCAAATTTTAAAAGCATCAGAGAAGTAACCAATCATTATGAGTCTCCTTCCACTGTTACCATGAAATTATGCTTGTATGTTGGAAGGACTGAGGAACAGTTGTCAGTTTTCTCTTCAAGGAAAACTGGAGTGCTGATAATGCCAAGGTTGTAGGTTCAATTTCTGTATGGGTCATTCACTTAAAGTTGGAGTAGATGATCCTTGTGGGTCCCTCCCAACTCAGAATATTCTGTGGTTCCAGCGTGAATTTTAAGCCTCCCTTCAGCTGGACAGCATTGCCTGACTGGGATCTTTTGCACAAAATGTATTTTTTGCTTTTTTCAGTCTAATCTAAAAAAATAGGTTTTAAACCCCCCAACAAAGACATTATGTGTGAGCTTATCCATACGTAGATTTCTATTTTCTGTATTTGTGGAATTTAGCATTATTTAATAGAAACAAATTTATCTGATGTAACAGGTTGCCTAAATGCATGCTTTCCTTTTCCCAGATGAGCACTAACATTCTTTATTTTCCTACCACTTGTGAAGAATGACTTTTTGGTCCCGTCAGAGTGCTCTCTTACAAGTGAAATGGCAAATATTTTTTGTAAAAGCTGGAGAGACCAAGCCTCAGGGAATGGGCACATAAGACTCTTGATTTCAGTTTCACAAATCCACAAGTATCTTGTTTGCAGAAATTCAGTTAACCCAGAATATTATTTGTTTTAACAATACTGTCACTAGAATTAATCACAAATTTAATCACTGGATTACTTGAAATAGGTATTAATGAAATATTATTATATCACAGGTTTATATTTTAATTTTGTACTCGCCTGGCACACTTAAACAGAAGAACACAGCTCATACAACTGTCATTCAATATCATTTAAAGATCTTATTCAATTCTAAAAAAGAAATAGCTGAAATAGTTGAACTAGCATCATAGCACTTCTTTATTACATTCTGCAAAGGGATTTCCTTGAGTAAAAGAGAAACAACATCCAAGTGATTTAAATCCTTTTGCAATTAGTAAAGTCGTACATTCAGATAAATATAACTGATAAAAGCATTAGATTTAAAATTATACTTCTATTTGTAGATTACGACTCAGATTTAACTGATATATAAAGAAATAATGCCAGTGATATCTAATGTTAAGCTTAGTCAAAAATTATTCAAGTACTCGTACTAGAAGCAAATTGAAGTAGAGAAGTAGAAGTAGTAGAGAAGCAAATTGATTTTAAAATGCAATGACGTTGCAATTGCAATGGCAGTGCAATAAAGCTCTCAACATAACATATACACGCATTTTCAAATTAGTTTTCAGTGGTATGGATTTTCCTTGGTGATTTGACTTAATATTTAATGAAAAACACATCATTCTTCAGCAGTTTACATAGATGTCATTTTACTAAATTTATTACTTATTTTTAGTCTAAACTAAGTCATGAGAAGTAATGAGACCATGAAACACGTTTCAGTATGCTTTTTTATTAGTTAAAAAAGTTTGGTGAGATATGTCAAAGCATTTTTCTCAAACTACTGGAAGCAATTACATTATACAGTACATTTTTAACCTATAGTTGTTTTCCTAAAAGTAAAAATGTATTAAAAATTAATTTATATAATACATATTTGGTCTATATTTACAAGACTACATACACTGTGTATACTTTGCATATATTTAGGTACTATATTTATATAAAGTCTACAATCATAAATGCATATTAAGTGTATTCTTAAAACTAGTGAATAACTTGTGAGCCTTGCCTCATCAAATAAGTGCAGTTATCAGAAACACCATAAAAGACTAATTTGCAGTGATTTACACCCATCATACAGAAACATACTGAATGCTATAGAGCTGACCTCAGAGGAACAAACAGAATTTAATTTCAGATCAAGTAATCTTTGATCTCAGTTACTTTGTTTGGCAACATGGAAGTGCTAAAGGGTTGAAGAAAAAAAAGGGCTGTTTTGGTTCTTGTATTTTCAGGTATGACATGTTCAAACAGATATAATTTTAGGACACTTCTATAGAGCACATGTTGCTGTCTTTTTTTAGTTTTTTGGTTTTAAGATACAGCACACGACCCAATTTCGTTATCTGTCATATAAAGATGCATGTTAGATGTTTTCACTTCTTTTCAAAATGTTTCAGAGATTGGCTCAACGAGATAGTCAAGACAGTTTTGAAAATTTTTATGGCATCTGACAAAAGAGGGATTATTACACAGCTGAGAACAGAAGAAGCAAAGAAAAGGGAGCAAAGCTTAAGCCAAGAAATGTGTAGAAAGCTCTCCTCTCTAATATAAATGTTTGCAACTCTACTGTGTTGCAAAGAGATAAAATTCAGCAACAGTTTTAAGCCCTTCATCATTTAATGAACATAGTTTAATAGGATCATAATGCATTTCCTAGACCTATGAACTCCTCCTTACTTCCAAATTTTGGCTATATGAGATGTCTGTTGCAGTCATGGATCATTGCTTAAATTCTCTCATAAAATCTATTTACTCTTCTTTCCCCATGAGATGATATTCACATCCGACACTCTTGAAACTGAGCTGCTCTACATGAACATAGACCAGTATCTATCTACATGAAGAAAATAATCTAGATTTAATTCATGACAGTGAGAACTAAGAAAAAAAGTACAATGGAATAAACTTTAGCTATTCCTTTAAGAAGTCAGGAAAGAGAGTGAGATTATTCTCTAATTCAAGGCAAAGCAATAAAGACACAAATTAGCAAGCACAGGAGCCGGGGAACAATAAATATGTCCACTAAGTTAGACACAGTGCATATGTGGCTGATAATTTAACACCATGAAAGGGGATTACAAATCTGCAGTGGTGCAGTGAAACACTAAATTCCAAAAAGATTTAGTGCAAGCAACACAAGGTAGCATTAAACAGTTGACAAAAGACAACAAGGAAAAAGCACACAGTGTCAGAGATTTCATAATACTAAAAGACGTAAGGCCATCCAAACAGGCAGACACTGCATCACTGTTAGTGTTGGCTTAATCTCTACCCTTTCAAGCAGCAGCTTGGCTGGCAGCTAGAAAAAAAATTCATTAAGGACAAGCTATCTCAAAAAATAAAAAGATTTAAAGTAAGCTTTGACAATTTGAAAAATCAATTCATGTGCCTAGATTCATACTTTAAAGAAATATAAATCCCTAACCTAATCTATTACAAAGTAGGATTAGAAATAAATCAAGTGGTTTTGATAGTTTCCTGAACTACTCTAATGCTCATCTCTGTTGAAGAGTTGTATTATTGTGAATCTCCCACAGATTAATATTTTATACTTCTAGGAGTAGCATTTCAGGCTAGGACTGAGACAAATAGCCTGGAAATGAAACCACGAGATGTCCTAAAAGTATTTGCTATTGCTAACCAGGTTTCATTAACTACTTCTGGTCTTTTTCCATTAAAATGACAAATCTGAAAGACTAGAGTTTTCTATTTTACCATGGGAGGAGAAAAAGAAAGGAAACAATTAAAACTGATTTGATAAAGTCAGCAAACACACACAGTACTGACATTTATCACATAATGATTCAACAAATATTTACCAAAAACAATTCAAAGTAAGTGTGTTGGTGAAAGAGCACATACACAGATTTTCCATCAAGTTATAATACTGAGTGAATTTTCTTAAGTGTTTAAAATTACAATTTTCTTAATTCTAAAATGTTCTCTTATCTACCTAGGAATGTCAATAAAAACCAAACAAAAACCCAACCTTCCAGACGCTAACATATTGACAATAAAGCTTCATAAGAATAAAGTTATTTAAATGGCATTATCTGCTATTTGTCTTATTCTATATTGCCATTTTTTCCCCACTGAGTGCTAATAAGTGCTTGCTGTTGAAGAGGTTTACATTTAACATCTGTCAGTTGTATCCAGAAGTAGCACCTACAGGGAACTGTCAAATAGATTGCTATTCTCCTCTGTAGCACCAGCAAATCTGTCTCACATCATTTACATACAGATAGTTATAGGCATTCATCATTTCATTATGCTGACTGCCTCACTATTCTAATGTATAATGTCTCTTTAATGAGCCTCAAAAAATGCAATATTCCTTGATTTATGACTGCTTAACTGAAAAATTATACAGATTGACAAAAACTCATCATAAAGCTTTGTGTTCCCACTACCTTGCACTTTAAATTTAACAATTACTCTATAGTTAATCTCATGATTTGCTTCTTTGACAAAAGAAATTATCAAATTTTACCACACTAGGCTTCACAGTCATTGCTGTTTTAATAAATATACTTTCACTTCCATGAGAAAGCAGTAGAGAATCTGACAAATTAAAATTGATCAGTTTTTGTCCAAGAAATAAATGTATTGGGTAATCTGTTTCAATATTATTATATGCCAATTACTATATACTTCCTAAATTATCATGTGGAATACTGCTGTACTAGTCATGCAAGAGTGACTCATAAATGAGCCAATTTATATGTTCAAGTAAATTGAACTATGGTTTATTGTATGAACTTCAATTATTTTATACACAAATGCTTAGCACTGAAAAACAACGCTGCCATTAAAAACACACTGAAGCAATACAAACATACCTAAGACACCAAATAGAAAGCTGAGAACAAGAGGCAAACACTTCATTCACTTGACTGCACCCAGGCATTTCAGTTCCCCCACCTGCATCTCCCTGTGTTTATAGATACATCAGCATTCCTCTGGTTTTGAATACCCAAGCTGAAAACGTTTGCAAACTGCTCATGGTGGCCATTAGAAGCAAGAATTTTCACTAAATATGAAAAACGTTATGATACCTTGTTTCTGACAAATCTACAACTTACAGATGAATGCTTTCAGCACATGAGAAGGTGTTGAGCTCTGACTGGAGTGTCTCCTTTAGCAGAGGTAACCACAATATTTTACTCCCTCATTTACAACAGTTTAAGCTTACCCTATAGACAGTCAGTCAGCTTGCAGCTCCCTCCCCTCTGCTCAGCCTTTCTTTTCCATTCAAATTTTAGAAACACCATAGCCAGACCTTTCCCTCTTTTCAAATGCCACTCCTTACAGAGGGTTCAAATGCAATGAGTGAAGATAAACAAATGAGCACTAATGTAACCTTACACTGCCTTATCTCAAAGCATCACTTCCTATTTCCAGATCATGAAACCAGGCTACAAAGGCTATCCGTTCAATGCAGTAGGGATGTAAAGAGATTTAAGCAACAGATGGAAAGACACATTCCCCAGATCCCTGCAAGAAAGTCAACCTTAACTGAAAAATCAAACAAAACAACAATACAATACTACTGAATATTCAAGAGCTGTTTCAGTAGATGCAAGTATGTTATGTTATGACAGAAAATAAAGTACACAAATGACACTGATATGTTTGACAATGACAAGTTAAATGCTCAATACAGTAAAAATTCTTATTTCATCATTTTGGATTCCTATTTTAGTTCCTTTGCACTGAATATTCCAGTCAACATCAACATCTAAATTTCAAAGAGTCAAACTTCTAAAGAAGTTTGGTATATCATATGAATATAGGTATAGCATTCCTTAATCAGCACCATGTGTTTTTATCATCTAGGAGAATTCATGTATCTACACAGTTCAACAATATAAAATAGCAGCCTATCAAATAACACAATGCAAAATTTTTTGAAATATTTTTACATTAATAAATAACAATAAGTTCAAAAAGTTGTTACTTTGCATGCAGAACTTATAACTCTCAATCCAGAAAAGTAGTATGTCAATCCAAATACCTGTTGCCAATAGAAGGCCTTAACTTACAAACCTGAATACTTCATGAATTCAAAATATCTCAAAATGTCCATTCCTTCCCATAACAATAGAGAGATTTATATCTCAGCTTGTAGTAGTAATAAAATCCAATTTAAGAATTATTCAATATTTATTAATCATGGTATATCCTTAGACTGTCACTCTGACCATCTCAGAACTATATTTTTGTGTCTCTTGACAATAACTGTGAGCCACACAGCTGAGGGTGGCCATGGACAATGTTTATGCTATCTGTTAGTGTTCATATTGTGTATCTCTAGCTGGAAGAGACTACTTGTTATCTTAGTGACACGGAGAGAAGTTGATAAGAATACAGATACCTCCATAATCCTTTCATGTTACATTTCTATTTCTTGCTTTTCTTGCCTTACAGATTCATTATTTCATCTCCTACAGTATACACAGTTATCATTTCCAAAAGCTGGCTAGTAATGCCTATGACTCATGGTTTTCCTACCGCAATCTGAATTTCAGAAAAGGCAGTGGAGGAATATCAGAACTTTCTTTCAGAAAGAAAGCTTTAAGCTTTCACATTGTTCTTTCTTATGTGTGCATATAAATATTTGTAACTGTTTCTCTGTTAGAACACTAAATTAAGTATTTTCTTTCCTTGTAGGGTACTGAATAACATAGAAACCCAACAGAATTTTTCAGTATGTTTTGCACTGATTGAGCCTACTTACAGGAATGTGGCGTTGCAAAAGGATTCAATATTTCAGTCAGTGTAGTCTGCACATCAGAAGAAAATCCAGAGCATGTTCTGTTACTGTGATCAATTTTCTATCTTTCTGTAGCTACACCTAGGAAATAACCAGTACAAAATCAGTACAACTAAATAGAGAAAAATCACATAAACCAAATGATTAGAAGTGAAAATATAAGATAATGTCAAACAATAATTTACGGCAAAGTCCATACGATTATTCGTCAATATGGCATTATAGAAGACAAAAGCTTAAATTTTGTCTTCATTTAATTCAGTAATACCCAAGTGATCTCAGAGTTCTTCAATCTCAAGACTCCCAAGTAGAATCAAACAGATGCTGTCATTACTCCTAAAAAGCCATCTAGTAGCCTGAGAGGAGAAACATAATGACCACAGAGGGAACTGGTCCAGCAGTCCAAAACAGCACAACTGCGCTTCCATTCAGCATGTCGAACATCTGGAGTATATACAACATGTGAAGCAAACAGTCATGTTTATTTAACAGTAGACTTAATTCATGATTTTTGTCTTTCAGTAGAAACAGAAGAAGCAGCTTCTCTGCCTTCTGATTCTTATTTACATACTTGGCAGAATTCTACAGAAAGCAGAAGAGCCAGGAATAAGGCATTAAGATGGCCTGTTTCGGTATTTTTTAAAGGGGATGGGGTTCAAATGTATCTTCATATCCAAACCAGTACTACTGGTACTGCTTTCTTTAAGTAGCTGAAGTCAAAGCTGAACCACCTTCCAAATATAAAAAAAAAAAAAAAAAAAAATCTACCCCAGGAGACAACCATTCTTACTTTATTTTTTACATCTAGGCTTTGCTGCAAATTAATCCCTCCTACTTCTTGTAATATCTAAATCAGTTTATGCTGATCTCCTTTCTCAACAATTTTATATATTGCTACCCTCATTCTTCCGGTTGAATAAACTTAGTTCAGTCTTCTTTTGATTCCTTCAATATTTAATTTTTTGAATGATCATAACCAGCTACATTTTGCTTATCCTTTTAGAAAATTAGACAACTCGAGCCTCCAAGTTGTTTCATTGGATCCTTACACATTATGCTCCTAAAGATCTCTGGAGATCAAGCGGGTCTTGTTTCAGCAGTTTCTCTCTCTTGTGCCTTTGCCACAGACTACCAACCCAGTAAGCAGAAATCTTTGTCATGCCTCAAATTCATAAAGGGTGATAGAGGCATGAAGTGTTTTCAGATTTGTCAAAAGATGTCTGCCAGGAATTTTAGCACATCTTGAGCTCTGCTGCTGCTGAAAGGAAGGAAAACATTTGTTTAGGAAAGCAAAAAGTCTGGAACTGGCTACATGTAACAGTAGGGCATAGTAAATGTCTGTCCCCATATTCTTCCCTGAAGCTTTAAAGGGAACTCCCCATCCTGCATTTGTGCTGTTAATTATTCTTACTTAGTGCTTCTGCTTGTTCTCACCAAATTGAATGTCTATTATTTTCTGGTATTTCTACAATTTATTATTATTTTAAGCCTGGGACAGCAGCAATATTAGCATCTACTCTGTTTCCAAAACTATCAACAAAGTCATAGAATAATATTACATCCATCCACTACATCAATTTCACAGAATTACTCTACTCCTCCCCCACCCCAGTTACTGTGGAAAAGAGTGACTGCAAATAAATATCACATCTTCTTAACCCAAAAAACTTGAACAATACTTTTAGTCTAATCTTATCTAGATCACAGCTCCCTAGCTTACTTAAAAGAATGCCAAGCGTTATTATCCAAACCGCAGTTTACTAAATTAAAGTCTAATATTTTCTAACCCTTAAGGCTTGCTGCAGATTTTGAAGAGACAGAATAAGACTGATTTATTCCCTAGAAATCTGTGCTGTTCAATCCTAGCATCTCTTGCAGATGCATAAAAAGAACAGTTTGATAATTTCAGGTCCCTCAGGGAAATTTAGGTAAGACAATTATGCGCAATTCTTTGGATACTTCTTCAGGTCTTACTGTCAGCCCTTTGCTGAGCTTTTGAAATTTCACTATCCTTAAGTTCTCAAATATGATGTTCTTGGCAAATCTTTACACCTAAGACCCAAATAAAAGACAGTTCTTTGTTTCTAGTTGAGCTTAACCTTGCAGTTGGATAATTTGTATTTAGTTTTATAAGATAATTATAATTATATATTCTTAATACTTATATATTCATTATTTTTGTATAATTATTTTTTTATATTTACTAAAATCATTGTATTCTTACCTTACCCGTTCGAGATTCCAATACTGACCCCTGAATCATCCACTGCTTTCTATACAGAATCAACTAGGTTAGAAAAGACACTTCCTACCTCACACAAAGAGGCTAACAGAATGTGAGATAGTTAATTAACTGTTTATGTTTAATTTTTAAGGTTTTACATAATTGTGTGCAATTTGTCCCACCAGCTCCTTTGATCTTTCAGTGAAGATTTCATGTAAGAGCATCTTTAGCTGTTTAGCTAGCACTAATTTTCATGCACAGAAGGGATTTTCCAAATTTCTGAGTATGTTTAAAAATTAAAATGCAGTCTGTTATGTTTTTAAATACAACTGATTTCCAAAACGGATATTTCAGTTTTGGGAAATCTATATTAGACTGCTGGGTGAAGCTCTTCAAATAGAAAAATATATTCATAAGATTACAGACAGTATTTTAATTATATGAAAGAGCACAGAAGAAAAAGACACATAAATCTAAGATCACTCAAAATAAGTGTCTCATTTGCCCAGGTTCACCTGTGCCAGCTCACAGGAAAGATAATACAGGGAGGTCTCAGTTAACCATATGTGTACACGAGTGCCTGAAGACCTACATGACATAATCTGTTCCTCAGCTGATTTTCCTAACAAGCTGAACTTAATAACAAATTGTCAAAAAAGAACAAAGGTGTTCCTTTATGCTGTCACAGAAACTGGTGGAGGATGTTGTTCCTCTTGAATAAATTAATGAAGTACGTATTCACTGCAGGAAATGATTTTATATGCCTTTCTTGCCCATATTTTTCAGCTTCTCTACTACTCCAGCTCAACTGGGCCCTTCTTCTTCTCAACACTTTGCCCTTTCCAATCTATAAGCTTAATCTGCTTTCTTTAACATTAGAAAGGAAATTAGGGACTACAATTTTCCACAAGCTATAGTTGGCATTGTATACTTTTAGAGGATTATCAACAAAAAATATAGTCCACTGTCTAAGACAAGTTTAAAACAGGACAATAAGTCTAAAACAAATGCTGCTTAAAAAAACCTTGGGATAGTTGTCCCTTTGGCATATGAAAGCAATATCAGCTATCCCTGGCTGGATATGAAGACTATGTTAACATCTGTATCTCATTTTAAGTACTAGATTAATTTTTTTCATAAGACTTTCTCTGGCTTCTCTGCTCTGTAATATCCCACCCTTAACATACAAAATGACCCTAAGAAAAGCAGTTCAGCCCTGTAATTCTACTACTCCCATGATAATAGCATCCCAGATAAGGAATATCTATCAAATGTGTCAGAACATTATCTGTTCATTCCAGTCTCCTTTTTTTTTTTCCTTACTTTTCTTATCTTCCAGCAGCACATGCCTTGGCTTCTACTCAACATCACTCAGAAAGCTCATAGATAAATAAATCAAATAAATAAATAAAACCTTAAAAAATAAAATGAAAAAAAAACTACCAACACCAAACACACCCTTCACACACTCTTTTTCCAAGTCTGGAGGTTTTTTATACTCTATTATTTCCTTTTCCATGACTAAACGCAACCTGCCTAGAAAACTTTACAATCTTCTAAAAGCCTTGCAGCGAGAAAGGGAGGAGCAGGGAGGCAGGGCAGGACAAGGTGTGTTGGCTCTGGCTTTGCCAGGACTAGCTGTGAACCCTCGGTGGGTGCAGGAGGGTGAGGCTGCAGGGAGCAGCGCCTGGGAGCGGCTGAACACCAGGGGAGGTGACTGCCACTGCCCCGCGGGACAGCAGGTGTAGGGACAAGCCATGTGCAAAGAGCAGCGGTATTCCATGCCTTTTTTTCCCCATTGGTAAGGCTTCTCCTTAAGCCTCCAGGATCCCTGAGCTTTTGAAGAGATTTCCAGACATGAAGCAGCACCTGCAGGAGATGAAAGAGGAGTGGTTCATTTAATCCACTCAGACTCAGGTAAGTTCATGGCCCCGGTGCACAGCATCCCTAGAGGTGTTCATGGAACTGGCAGTTGTCTCTGTGAGACTGCCTGTCCTTTTTGAAGTGTTTCTGATGACTTGAAGGCAGTTTCTGTCATGTTCCTCTTTACAACAAGCAAAAAACAAGATACAAGGAACTACAGGCTGGTCAGCCTTAACTATGTCCCTGGAAAAGTTCAGACCAAAGTATTTCTAGAAGCCATTTTTTCTGCCTGAGCAGATCGTGCCTGACTAATCTCAGCACCCTATGTAATATGGTTATTATATATTTAAAATAGACGGAAAGCTAAATTCCTTTGCAAATAGGTATTGCTATCTGAAATGGACACACACAGGTTATGGATCACATTGTACAAAAAGCAGATGTCAAATCTGAGAAACTGTTGTTTAAAATTTGAGAATAGTTGCTATTTATTTTAGCAAAATGCTAAAAAATTAAATTTGCTTAGATTTCTTAGAAATACCTACTTTGATTATTTCTTATAATTTTTTCAATTGTTTTTCATGTAGATGATAAGGGAAACCTTCAGACACAATTCATTGGTTAAGTAAGTAAAGTAAAACATTTTCAGAGTTTTATAAAGTTGTATTTATTGTTGCTATCACTTTTTGCCTTTTAAAATATGAAAGATATAATTTCATTTTCTAACAGCTTATTTGTACAGCGTATGTTATAAAAAACATTGCAGCTCTAGAAAAATTATGTCGAATGACTATGGTAAAAACATGAAGATCATATCCAATAAGATCTGTGAGAAAATACTGTGAAGAAGCATGAATCAGAAAAGAATTTTCCTCTTAAGGTGAGAAGTAAATTCACCTTAATTGCTTGAAAATATCAGATACTTAATTTATGAAAAATCTAATCATACGTCTTTACTGCTGCCCAGCTAAAAGTCACACTTCCTGAATCCTTCATGTTATATATGGTCTCTGAAGTCCACATATCTCACACATGGATACTCTAAAAATATACAGAAGGGCTTTTAAACAATATGCATGTTGTAAGAGACATGTATATGTATGTTGAGATGACGCCATAGAGTTCATGACCTTAGAGCTCTTTTCCAACCTTAATAATTCTATGATTTTATGATGCGGTTAATGCTGCCTAGGAAGAGAGTTAAAGCAACAGCAATTTAATCAATATCTTATTATAAGCATGATATGAGAACTTGTGAAAAAGGCTTGCTACCCAACACCCACAAAAATATGAACAATCCTTACTTGTAGACTCTCAGAACTTATTAAAACTAGATATGTTTCTCTAAATTACACCTTTTATGAAAAACATGAGGAAAATTCCTAGCCATTTCTTTCCCTTGTAGATTTTTAATAAAATCCAGCTATGACTGAATGAATCCAGAATACTCCATCTACCATAGACAACATATTTCAGTACAGTGCTGTGAGCTGGCTTTTAGCTACTGAGTCTAAAAGCTGTATTAAAATGAAACAGTTTTATTTTTTCAGAGTTAAGGTCTTGATTATTGCAAATTGCAAAGAATATGGAGAAAAGCAATCTAAAATACACTTGAAACTAACAGCACCTTCAAATGAAGTAAGATTTTATTTTAATCTAAATTTACAATTTACACTGATTTTTATCATCTATAGCAAGAATTTTCAAGGGACTGTGGCAGAAGGAGAAAATATGTCTGAATATATAGGAAAAAAGGAGTACTGGATATTATGGTAACAAAATATTTACTTTTTTAGATCCAAATGTAATAAAAACTGTTATAATGAGTAGCTTTCATGTTTTGATGTTTACTGTACTGAGTCAATTTAATGTAATTTATACTTTCAATATACTTCTTTTATCTGAACTGAACAATCACTTCAACACAGTAATAGTGCGTTTCACTTACTTTTCCTCTAAAGATTTTAGGGTGAAATAATTATAGCCAAGACACCAAATATAAACATCCTGATCTGACTAACACTACAGTTATTTTATCTTTACTACTGAAGACCTTTGCCTACATGCAACAGTACATCATGATTTAGTTCACCAAGACTGACAGGCTACTCTTTATGATTTGACAGGATGTCACTGTAGTAGGTATGCTGACTATTTAATGGCCTTCGAAAGTCTCTTATGGCCTTCAATAACTCAAAAATCTAATTCTCATTGTCCTCTTGCATGAGTACTGATGACAAAGTGCAACCTTATCACAGGAGAGAAAATGTCTAATAGTTTCCCAAATAAAACATTTTTCTTCAGTGATTTAATGTATAAAGTTTTGCCTTGCATGAATTATATTCAGTGCTTTAAAGCACACGGTAACCTTTCATTATTTCAGTGGTCCTCTTTTGGTGTACTGTACAAAGCCTCAGAAGTGACATTGTCAAACTGCTACGAATCTACTTGATGCATGTCAAAGCCTCACTATTCAGAAGTGGTGACTAGACAGCTGAGCAGTAAAAACCATAGTGAATTCTGTATCTTCACTACAATGTGTCCATGTATGACTACTTTAGCAAAGTAGTATTAGCTCTTGGCAAAAAGCATTTATCTGGGCTGAAAGGCTGTCAGCAGCAATATGGTAGATGTCAATTAGAATAAAGTACGCGATGCAAACACATTTGCCAATTACATGCACTAGACATCATAATGGCTGATGTCACAAATGTAGTTTGGTGATAAATTATCTTAAGGACAGTAATTACATTTTTTCCATCAGTTGAATATACCCATTTTGAAGTTACAAAACAACTCCACAGAGAAAGTCTCCCTTCAGACAACAGAAAACAACAGAAATGTCAGGGGGTATGGCTGCTTGCTGTATGATTGTTTTCAAGTTAGACTTAGCTTTGGTTTCTAGGTATTCAGAATTAGGTTGAAGAGATTGAAGAATAAATAAGTAACCAAAAATAGGGATTACAAAAAAAAATTACATGGACCAGAACATTTGGATCCAGTCCAACTCCCCACCCAATATGCAGAGGATGGTGTCCAAGATAATAAACAAGAACAGTGATGGAGACAGGGGCAGTTGCATATAAAGCTACCTGGGAGAATATCCAGTATTGGCAATTTTTAGATCATTAGCTGGCTCAAGATGGGGAGTTGAACTCAATGATCCTTATGCACCCGTTTCAGCTCGAGATAGTCTATAATTCTATGATTTAATACTTTCCTTAACGTTAATATGTTAATACTAACAAATGTTAATACAAACACCTTAGTTTAAATAGAACTCACAAAGGTTCTATAATCTGTGTTATCTAAATGATCAAAACTGTACTTTTTTGCCTAAATATATATATTTTATTTCACTTTTAAAATTAAACGTGTAGTGCAATACAGACTACCAGACAGCTGTAAAAAGGTTTCTGTCATGAATATAAGAAACGTAAAGCTTACAGCAAGGATAAAGACACCTGCACCTGTGGAGTCCTTGGCACCTGCCCTTCAGCAAACGGAACTGAAAGTGCAGATGATGGGGATATACTGGTCAAAGGAAGCAAAACTCTAAGAGTTCAAGTGAACTAATTCATTACGAAACCACAGTGTTTATAAATAAGATCATTTTCACAGTCAGATTCTTAGTCTTTTTTTAATCTGAGTACTCCCCAAAATTTCAAAAATCATTGCCTTCCATTGGAAGCAAAGAACAGTCTTGGAGGAGAATGCATGGAAAATCAGGCTATGAAAAGCCAGTGTCCACAAAGGAGACAGAGGAGTCCTGTGTCTCTATTCCAATAAAGGGACAGAGCCCACCAGAGCACACTCCCATGGGCTTTTCTCGACATTTCAGAGGGTGCAGCCTCCTTTCATCCCAAACTCCCGGCCGGGGCCCTCTTCCCTTCCCCACTGCCTGAGGGACTGGGAAGGCCCAGCCTTCCTGAACCGCCTACTGCGTATTCCCCTTGAACCTGCATTTTTACCCCAAAGCTCAGAAACTCAGGCTTGTGCAGAAGCCAGGCTGTTTCAGGAGCCAGGCTGCCTGGGCTCCGTAGCAAACCTGCTGCCCAGAGTTAGCAGGGACATCAAGACCCATTCAAAAACATCAACACCCACACCTTCAGCCGTGGAATTGTTTGTAAGGACTTCAGCACACATCTTCCCCATCAAGAACTTAAGCTCTACATCTGCTTGCTTTCAGCTGTTCAGCAGAAAAGACATACAGCAGGAGTTTTTCCTCTCTGTCTGAACTCGGCTCATCTATACTGAATAGATATCTCACCCTGGGTGAAAGCATATCTCTAGGTAAAACTTAGTAATAAGACTTGGACACATGTCGGCTTTAGAAAAGAATAACACTGATTTAATCGTAACTGATTATAAGAGGTCTGGCTGGCCAAAATTCAAACTGTGTAAAAATTTCATTTTTTAGAAAAGAGCTATTGTGAGCTATGCAATAGCACTTTAGTGAGGATGCAGTTACAGCATGCACAGACATATGGTAAAAAAGGCATTGTAAATATAATGTGCTAAAGTCATGTAGTTTTTCGTGAACACCTTGTCATATATGGCAGGAGTGTGACCTTTGCAGGGGGATATAAATATATACACAAACTCAGGGTTTAGGGTCTTGCTGTGACAACTGCTACCACAACAAGTGAAATCCAGCAAGTATAAAAATTAACTGTTGGCAAAAAAAATGGGTTAATCCTTTCACTGATGAACTGTATCCATACAAATTGGAAAAAAGTGTATTAAGAAAATAATGAAAAAAACTTTTTATCTATCACAAAAAGGAAGCACATAAAAAACTGAAGTTAGGCCTAAAACTTGTAAAAAAGTGCTTATGTAAAAAACTTAAGCTGATTTTGCAATGCTGTCAGGAAATAACCTTTCATAAAAATCCTTAAGTTTCCACAGAATTTCTGTCTATATTTATGTAAACTCAAATTATTTTACCCAACACAGGTCTCGGTCACTTCTCTCCTGTATCTCCATCCCTTTACTGATCTTTCTTCATCAACACAAGCTTATTACCAAGTAAATGGCAATTTCTACACTCTACACTTACTTTTAATACATGTAATGTGCGTGATATTGATTATATGCTAACTCAGAATAACTATTGTTTTCTTCTAGATTCTCCTAAACTTTGATATAATTTCATTTCTACACTAAAGACAAAGTTGGAAAATTAGAAGAAAATTTGAATTTTTTTCAAGAAAGTAGTCTCAGAAAGGCTTGCAAAATGCCTATTCTCAACTTTTTTGCAGCAATGGTTAGTTTTTAAATCCAACTCATGAAACCATTCTGTTGTTTTTTGGGGTTTTTAAAAACGAGAACAGAATAAAAGGATAAAATAGGATAAAAGAATAACCTCCTTCTGTAGAAGCCTTAACATCTCTCTGCACCTGTTGTAGTTCTCAGCCTGGAAAGAGAACAGAGATTCCATGTTCTGTTTCAGCCCCTACCAGATTTATATTCATACATTTTTAATAGGAGTACAAGGACATATCTGCTCCTCTTTTTCCACCCTTAAGAGTGACTGTAAGAACTTGATGAGGGCTATTCCCTGGATGGATTTAAGTCACACAGCTAAAGGGGATTTTCCTACACATTGTTCAACTTAGAATGTAATCAAGTCAAGTCAAAGCTAGTTGATGTTTTACAAAGCTTAATTCAAAAATGTGACATTTTATGGACAAGTACATTATAACAAGGTAGAACAGTTGAATAGTAGTTCAGCTTTTGGAGAATGAAATCCAGGTATTTTCTTTAAATTTAAAAGGGGTAGTAAGATTAGAGGGGAAGACAGGAAGCAATTGAGTTAGCAGCTTTCCACTGTCTGAATAACATATAAATAGGTAGGTCTGGCTTACTGAATGTAAAATCCTTTGTCCCAACTCTATTTAAAATACAGCATTGATTCATTCAATCACACTTTATCATTCTCAACATGAATTTATGTGAACTGTTTGCCACTGATTTGACTATTCTCCTCCAAAGAATACACCAATAATAATCTAACATATTTTCTTCTAATTCTTGCTATAGTTCTTCATTGATATCACTTCTTTTTACTGGCATATAAAAGAAAAGTTTTGTTAAAATATAGCCAATAGACTGCTGTGTTAGTATTGACATAACTTTCTTGATCTCTCTTCTAAAAACTGAATCTAGAGAAGGAAGCAGCGACAATATACATCTAATGTTCCTGAGCGAGAAATAACATTACTCCAAATGCACATAGTACCAAATTTTATCTCTTATAGATTAATAACATAGGTAATTTTTGAGAAATGGACCAGAGAGTTTAGGTGACTGCTCGTTCTAGGTACTTATCTTAATATCTCAGGGTATTTAAACAGGTTTGAAACACAAAACAAAATAAAACAAAATTTTAAAAAACCCCTCCCACAAGAAACCCTCCCCCAAAACCCCCAAACCAAACACCAAAAACCACCACAGATTCATTGTGCTGAGAGTTGAAACTGTGATAAGAGGAAAGGTCAGACAATTAAAATCAAAATTATTTTGATTAGGAGATATGCTGAGAAAAGGAAAACTTAAAGAAAGGCTGGTAAGAGAAATGTGGGTATCACCTAACCATGCTTTGAGCACCTGTTAATTTCACAACTGGTAGAAAAAATTACCAGTGTTTAATTTTACTCATGTTTTCAAAATATTCAAGTATACTCAAGTATTCAAAATAATCTGCTTAAGCTAATAAAACCTATGGAGGGCAAATAAAATTATACAGCATAACTGATGTATCTGTGCAACACTTCATCTTATTGTGAAAGTTCTTATATCCCATAGTGCATTTCTAAGTCATGGACACTTGACTCTTACTTTGGTTTACCTTCTTAGACTGAAGAGTCACACATACCACAGTTTGTGGGTAAAGAAATCCATTTTAGCCACCTCCTTTAGCTAACTCCTTTATCATTCTTTTTTCAGAGTGCCATTAAGATGTAGTCTTCTGATGGCTATAAAAATGAGAAATCTGAAAATGACTGTATGTGTTATGTCTTGAAGCTATACTAAAAGTCATTAAAATTATCCAATAAAGAATGCAGTTAATCATTAGTTTCAGGTTTGATATATTAGTGGAATGCTCTGTCATCACAAGAATCTTTGTTCTTTTTATAATCTATCCCTATGAAGTTTTTACATTAGCTGCAAAATTGGTTGTCTCAATGACAGGTACAGTCTTCTTTAAGGACAGGCAGTTTTTGAACTTAAAATATACTTGCCTAATCAGAATTCTGCAGGGAACATATGAACACTAGGCTCTATATAGCCACAAAAAAAGTTTGAGTACGCAAAATCATTCTAAAATCAAAAATATTATTTTCAATTAATGTTTAAACTACGAGAAGTTCCCTATCTTTGCTCAAGGTATTACACTCTTGTCTAAAATTATAATTTGTTAAGTCATATGCTCACACCTGTTGTATTAATATGTGAACTTCACATTAATCTGAGGAAGAATACATGTACATAAATATGGCAAAGAAAACTGAAATACAAAAAAAATCTCGATTGATCTACAAATTACATGCTGAAATAACTAGTTCTATCGGAATTTTTTTTTTTAATGTTTTCATTGTCTAAGAAGTAGATCTATCCAGGTTCAATTAATTCCACATTAGAGAATCAATTAGCTTGTATAAAAGAATTCTGCAACAACATAATTGTGGAAATACTTAAGCAGAAACTGTTTTCAAAAAGTATTCCCTTCTAGAGGGCCAGGTAACTTTTAATACTGTGGAGGTGAAAAAACCTGATACTAAAAAACTGAGCCTTCATTGCCAGAGGTGAAATAAATAGTCCAATAAACATAGATCCCACATGTCTTAGCATTAACAACTTAAAACATTTCATGTATCAGCCCACAGAATTTGGATAGTTTGAATCCAAACAGTTCTACCTATTTTAGGTAGGTAATCTACATGAAAAGCAACACTGATCATTTAGTACCGCATTATTTTGTCAACAGTGATCTCAAAATGGGTTCACCATTCAAAAAACAATAAATCTTTTTAAATGGGGTTGCTATTTACTCTGAAAGTTTAAAATTTACATGGATTTCATCATAGCATGTGAAAGACAAGCAAGTAACTGGCAGTACCCACAGAGTGCTTCTTTAAAAAAAAAAAAAAAGAAAATTCTTCACCTTTTGCCCTTTTATTGATGGGATATTGGTTTCCTCAAAAACAATTTAAAATGTTTGCTATAAAGCTTCACAGCACATAAGGGTCAAAGAAGCCAACATACTGTATTTCAAAATTTCCCCAAAACCGATCATGTTAGTTCTGTACATTTTGTGAGCAAGTCATAGACAATGATACAGTCAATTGAAAATTAATGGAGGAATGGTTTAGATTACTAAATACACTTCAAAACCATCTAAATTAACTGACTAGAAGGGTGAGAAACAATATAGATTTTTTTTTTGTTAATTTTCCTGTGTTTGAGTATGATTAAGGAAGCAATGAGCATATTAGAATGCATGAAGAATGACTTGAAAAATTACTCAGGAAATGTCATCATGGCACACTCAGAGATCATGGACACAATCCTCCCTGGAACTGGCTACACAATATCGATCACCTCCTCTAAAATACCTCAGTCTTTGCAACAGTCCAGAGAGGTGAAATTGGAAATATAATTATTCAATCTGTAGAATTTGCAGGTAGTCTGGAGGCAAAGAATATTCAACAACAGAATTTGACACTGGTGTAGATAATAAAAATATTCAGTCTCAAAAATTTGAAAGAGACAGACATGCAACACTGATAACCAGTTTTGACATAAAAACTAGGTTTGAGGTAACTTTGTAGCAAAAATACCCAGAAGATATCCAAATAATGTGTATAGTGTAACTCTCACTTAACATGAGACATAAGCAAACATCACTTCAGGCATGTTATTAAGGAGCAAAACCAGATTCAGTTTTTCCTTTCCTTACTCTTTGATAGCATAAAATGACAGGAATAAATCATAAATCTGTAAATGTTTTTTGGTTGTTGTTGCTTGGGTTTTTGTTTTGTTTTGTTGTTTTTTTGTTTTGTTTTTTCTAACTATCTTATTAAAATACATAAACATAAGCAAGGTCATCTATGTTTTGCCAGCACATATATGTGAATGTGAGCCACTAAAATGTATTTTTTGCCTTGTGGACCTGAAATAGCTTTGATAGTTTCTACTCATATGGTTTCTTGAGTCAACAAATTGGAATTTTCTCTTACTACAATGGAGTCTTGAAATAGAGTAAGTAATGTTATATTTTCTCTGCCACTGTTCAGCCATGTAAGAGTACTTAGGAGCCTGGCAATTAATCACCTAGAACAGAGTTGGGGAGGGTAGAGAACAGCCTGTGATACGCTGCATTCATTGTCTCCAACATCCCTGATGTCTTTCCTTTTATTTGGATCACAAAAAGGCTTACTCCCAACATAAATACATGTTTTATGCATACAGCTACAAACACACATATTAAAAATTTATATTTGAAAAAGATGAGAGCTTTATATTTTTTAAAAAGCCCTTAATTTTGTATTTCCTATTTCCATCTGCTAATAGTCATTTAATGAATGCCCCAGAAAGTGGGATTGAAGGCAGTTCAGAGTACTCTCTTGGATTGCTACTTCTTGTACTTCTCAGAAATCATTCAATTTTATTAATACTTCATGCTGTCAAATTACAGTTTTTCTCTGCTAAATATAGTATTCTAAAGGCAAAATATTAATGTTTAAAAAATAAATCCTGTTACTATGCAGGCTTCTCTGCCAAATCACAGCCTTCTATGAAATGTGCAAGTACAATAACTAACACACATGTTATCTTTCAAACCCTTATCTCACAGAATGTAACTTCCCCAAGAACATTTGTTCAGCATATTAATGTATAAATATGCTTTAGCTCATGCAAGCAGTGAGTGGGGTGACATCAGACTGGTGACCTGTCACTAGTGGGGTCACACAGGATTCCATCCTCTGCTCTTCAGCATCTTCATAAATGACTTGGACGCAGGGCTAGAAGGGACATGAACCAAGTTCACAGATGATACAAAATTGGAAGGAGCTTCTGACTCCTTCAAAGGCAGAGAAGCCCTGTAGAGAGACCTTGATAAATCAGAGGACTGTGTAATCACCAACCAAATGAAGTTTGACCAAAAAAAAAAAAAAAAAAGTGCTGGATTCAGCACTTGGGAATCCTGGAAATACGTGCAGACTGGGGAATGAGATACTGGAAGGCAGTGCCATGGAAAGGGACCTGGGAGTCCTGGTCAGTGGAAAGTTGAACATGAACCAGCAGTGCCCTGGCAGCCAGGGGGGATCAACCCTGTCTTGGGGCACATCACAGCATCACAGCCAGGTAAGGGAGGGGATTGTCGCACCCTGCTCTGAGCTCGGGCAGCCTTGCCTCAAGTGCTGGGGACAGTTTTAAGCACCGCAATATAAGGAAGATATTAAGCTACTAGAGAGTATCCAAAGAAAGGCCACAAGGATGGTGAAGGCCCTTGAGGGAAAGCTGTATGAGGAGTGATTGAGGTCACTTGTTCTCTTCAGCCTGGAGGAGACTGAGGGGAGACCTCATCACAGTCTATAGCTGCATGGTCACATCACCAAGCCTAGGAGAATTCCTCAAGTGTTTGCCAATGCTCCTGGGCACACGGTGCGACTCTTGGGGCTGTTGTGTGCAGAGTCAGGAGTTTGACTTGACGATCTTGTGGGTCCCTTCCAACTCAGCTTATTCTTTGATTCTGTGAAGATACTAGCAGCAGTATTTTTCGCAGTCTACTTTCGATCTATTTGCTCTATGATTTTAGCAGTCATTTCTGCATAGTGAGGGATCTTCTACTTTAAGTAGGAGTTAAATCACAGAACCATTTAGGCTGCAAAAGACCCTTCAGATCATCAAGCCCAACTGTTAAACTAATGCTTAACCGGGTCCACTGCTAAGCCATGTCCTTAAGTGCCATGTCTACCCATCTTTTAAATACCTTCAGGGACAGTGACTGAACCATTTCCCTGGGCAGCCTATTCATGTTTGATCACCCTTTCAGTAAAGGAAGCTTTCCTAATATCCAATCCAAACCTACCATGGTGGGACTTAGGGGTAAAATGCTGTACAGGAAAGGAGATTTTGAAGCAAAAGAGACATAACTGAAATAAATACTGAGGGCATAAAGGATATTTTTATGTGAAAAATATAACACCTCTTGATTCTAGATTTTAATTCCTTAGTTTTTAGAGCCATCAGTACAGCAGGGCATATAACACAAACCTCTGCTCATGACTAATAACTACACAGAGTCCTCTATGACAAAGCCAATAAGAGTACCCATGCATAAATAACAAAAGATGATATGCAAGAGCTATAGAAAAATTATACAACTGAACCTTACTTTAACCAACGTAAACAGATTATTTAACTAATCTTCAAAAATATTCCCCCTCAGTATTGGCTCCAATTAAAGAGAAATCAGTGAGACAGAAATAGATTCCAAGAAACTGAATGAAGAACTCCCACAGAGGGGGAGAGTTTATCTTTTCAGTCTGTAATATTAAAAAAATGAGCACCAGAAGAAATATAAAATAGATTTGTTTGAAAATTACTTTAAGGTTCTTTAAGCATTTTTTGTACCAAGGTAAATAAATGCCTTGGTACAAAAAAATAAAAAAATACTATAAACTATTTTCTTCAGCAATACAGTGCCCTGAGTTCTCCTTGTGACAGCAACACATTGTTCACATTCATTTCTGCAGAACAGAAATATTCAAAATATAGCAAAAAAGCTACTACTTCTACCACGCTATTTGTAAGTGAAAACCCAACATACTGTTGGGAAGAACTGTAGAAAAAAGCTTCATAGACCAACCACTTCACATGAAAAGTAGAGTCTAAGTATTCTTGTCAGTATAGGGTATGAGGGTTAAAGTTTATACAGTAAATTAATCTATGTATAGAAAACTGTATAATCAGAGCATGATAACACTTTCAGCCTGAAATTACTTTACTTAAAATAAAATGAAGCTTTTATGAAATTATATTCTTCTTTCATTGTACTTTCAAAGTTAGTGCTTCGTAAAAAAAAATCTTATTTACCATTTATTGAAGAAACACTTAAAAATATTTATTAGGAAGTTGAGGCATGTTCTTGTAGTTTATTTTTTCTCATCTCTAGAAAATAATTTCCTATTTACAGTCAGTAACTATATATATCAGCTGAGATAAACTACCTGAGCAGAGATATGTGCTAGTGGCTCTTTTCTCAGCAACAAGCAGGCCAAACTAAAAAGCCAGTAATTTGTTCCAAATTTTTTTTAAAAAAAAATTGTTCAAAGAGAGTACATGCATCTCTACATGCACCTTATTAGAGAGCTTCACTTACATTAAATATAAAACAATTTTTTAAAAACCTTTGAATCAATAGTGACAAACTATTTTTAAGTAAGAATATAACTTCAAATCTTAAATTCTAAACCACAGAAATTTCTTAGTTACAGTCATAAGCGGCTATAGAGATACAGTTGTCTCACAAATTTTTCTAGTGATTTTAAAGTGCCAAATGACATCTGTGTGAATTCTATTTCTATGCTGAAAAACAAAAGACACACACATAGCTAAGACTAAAATTCTGTGTAATGAAGCTTAACATTGTATGGCAATTATAATATTCAAAATTACAACATTAGGAAAATTTACTGTAATTTTTCAAAAGCCATTTAATGACTTCTTCTACATTTTTGCTGTATTTAATTTTGCTCCAGCATATTTATTTCTCCTTGACTGAATTATTAAAAAACCAGAAATCTAAATATTAAATATTCAAACATAAATATTACCCCGTGTTAACGATTATATTATTTTTACTAAGCTAAACATTAAATTAACAGGCCCTGTTTACTTGTGTTTCCTATTTACTTGCTGGAGATAGAAATCATAAATTTTACCTACATTGATGTTTACTCATCCAATATTAGTTAATTGTATACAGTTGCAGTAGATCAATGCACCCAAAATAAACTACCTCACTCTCTAGGGAAAACATTAAATCTGTAATTGATGTTTGAAGCAAGAGAACTGGCTATACTTAATAGATATTTCATCTATTCTGAAGTAATTTCCTGGGCTTCTACCTTTGAACCTGCAATAAATCTCTCTTCCCTCAATCCCTCTTTCGGCACCTAAAATAGACCACATACTTTTGGTCAGACCAATGCTAAGCTAGATGGCACCATAAATATCCTGGGAAGAGATGTGATTTGCATTAACACAGAAAATGAGTTACTATGAGGTTTCATATTTCTAGTATGACCAAATCTTTTTGAAAGAGAGAATTTTTTTTTTTTTAGAATTGGCAGGAGGCCTTGCAAAATGATAAAGCAGATCATAAATAGGATGTTTTTTACATAGAAGTGCTTTTTCTTTGACATCACCAAGCAGTTTCTACAGTATGTACCACTGTTGGCAGGGGTTAAGTAGGAAAGAACATTTTGCACACCAGTTGTCTAACCTTTCTGATGGAAAAGTAATAAATGTATAGTTTCCAGAGAAACTATACTACCCTGTCAGGGATTTTTATATTCTTCAGACCAGACAAACCACTTAGGAGTTTTTACAGGAGGGTGTTTTTTCTTGAAATGGTTACAGATACAGAGATGAAAATCAGTTTCATGGAGTGGTATAACCCAGGGTAATCTACAACCTTCATAATCCTTACATTGGTTTCATATACTTAATTGCTTTCCAGCTGCCTTTATTCATTTTTTCCTTTGGTCAGTAATTTTTACAGTGGGTTTTTTTTTTTGGCCATTGCTTTTTTGTACAACCAATAATGATTAAGCCAAGAACAACAGATCCACTTGTAATGTCATCCAGAAAATACTGTATTTAAGTTATTTTCTATGTTTAGAAAGAATCATTCCTCAAATGAAAAACTGTCCAAGTTAAACTACAAGACCAAGTCAGTTTTATATACTCAGTGTGGAATATTTTGTTTCATGGATGTGGTGCTAGTACAGATCTGTCCACATTATTATTGAGAGAGTATTCCTATCAAAATGCATTTTGGTTGCTTTTAATATATTACTTTGGCAAATTCAGCATATGGCTTTTCTCTGTTAAATAATGAGGTATTTAGGAAGACAATTATTTATCCTCAAGTATGCAGGAAATACATTCCATTAGGAATTTGTAATTTTAATTAGCTATTGTGGATATCATTTTTTTTTAGGGTCTGGTCACTAACACAAACACAGTGAAATCAATATGAAGATGTTTCTGTACTATTGCACTATTAATAGATGATGCAATGCTACTGGTCATTTATCAATCAGGGCACTAAACTACAATAAATATTTAACCAAATTTTTCTGCTATCAGAAAAATCAACTCTGCCTAAAGGTTCATGTGCAGTGTATTCTGCACGCAAGTTGTTTCCGTGAGTGTCCAAAATTAAGTGTGCTGTCCATATGAGACTTGTTTCAGAATGTGCAAATCGGCATCCATCAAATTCCTTCTGACGAACGACTGAGAATGAAGGAGAAAAAATATCACAGTTCTGTTTCTAAGGATTTTGCTATGAACTTGAAAGATAATAGGACACCAGCATGAACAAGGAAATATCCTTCTCTGTAGTGCTGTCACAACCAAAAGGAATTAATTCCTAGTACTCTCCTTGCTGTACTGTGACCACAAAGATATGAAGTACATACACTTAGCCTATAGTTGGAAAGATACTTTAGACATGTGTACGTAGTACAAAGGTTTCAGGATTGAAGCTATAAAGGAAATTTGATCAATTTATGAACAGTATCAGAGAACAGGTTGCTCATTACAATGAAGCTTTAGGTTGGAGGACTTACAATCCCTTTTCAATAGCACATCTTGAAAATTAAGGTAAGAGCTTCCACGTTTCTAAAACACCATTTTCAGTTGAAGTTAACATGGCAAGAGCAAACAGACTCTCACTGTGTTTTTCAGCACATTTATTCTCACTTCATACTGTGATTCATCACAGTCTGGGTGCAGTGATTTGAAAGTCCTATAATGCACTAATGCATTACTGATGGCTATTTTCATTTATTAAAAGCAGTACCGGAATTCTTAGAGCATTTCAAAGCCTTGTTCCTCTATAGCAACTTTGGCAGAGACCCTGACACAGCTGAAAGTACCTGAAACACTTTTAGGAAAAAAAAAAAAAAAAAAAAGAAAAAGGCATCCACATGAAATGGACTCTTTCTGTTCTCAAGATACTGTATATAGAAAGTATTGTCTGTTCTCACTAATTAATAGGAACAGGCCTCCTCCTTCCTTAGATAAATATACAATAGAGAGAACAGAAAGCACCCTGCTACACAGCGCCCTCGTAAGGGAAGATAGCCACACAAGACATCCAGCCTTTATCCTGCAGTGTGAGAGAGAACAATGGCACTGAAGGAAAAAGGATATTGAGGACCTGTGGTTGCCAGCCATCCATGGCTACAGAAAGAAAGCGTATGTCAGTGCTTAGGATCCAGAAAACATTTCATAATTTTCTTTTCATTTAAGAACCTGACAAATACTAGTAAACTGAAAGATCTTGTATGTTGCACATCCAGGCTTTGCAGGGTTCTCTATGTGTGGTGGTGGTGTTGGTTTGGTTTTGTTTTTTCTTACACAAACCTTGACACTGGCATTAGTCCTTTAGTACCAAAAAGCCAAAAAAACCAAGTGTTATAGTGGGCCATCATTATACACTGCAGTAAAGACACAAGACCAAATTAAATTTTAATAGAAATCAATTATTTTCATATCCATTAATGAGGTACAAAATCGTAATAAGAAAATATTTATCAAATAGACATCTGTACATCGTGAACCTAAATTGGAAGAAGTCAGGGTAAAAATCATATCCCTCTGATCACTTGACTAGTCCACAGTGATGAGGCACATCTAACGTCAGGTCAGCGAGGTGATGTTAGGATCAGTAAAGCAAAGGCCAAGGTAGAGTCCTGCAGCCCATCTTAGGAAATACTCAGGGATGTGAGCTCACAGCTGTGTCCTGTCTGACAGCGCCTAACCCAAGGCAGCCATGCCAGCTCCTGGGCAGCCGTGCCCGTGCTGGAGCCGGGCACGGTTTAGCCCTGGAGCGCAGGGCACGTGGGCAGGATGGTAGATGTACACCTTGGGGGAGAGCTTGGAGTGCTGACAACAGCTCTAACAGTCCACAGTACTTCTAATGCTTCCTGTATTTTAACACTTTCTTTACTTTAGATCATAAAATCATTGCAAAATATTGCAGCAAAAGTCTCAGTGTATTAGCAAAGGAACACCAAACACCAAATGTAGTCTTGTCAATTTATATAGTATATATAATTATATATATATAATTCATATATTAGTATGTCTTAATGAAAGAACCTATAATACCACAACGAAATATAAGGAGAAGGCATGACATTATCTCTTTCAGTCTGTAGTTTCATTAGGGTCCTAAAAAATTAAATAATTCCTCCTTTAACAACTTCAAGCTAGTAGTAATGCTAGTAAATACCTTCAGCTACATTTAGACACAGGTGCACTCAAAATGCTGTAATAAATTAAGAATTTACTTAGACTTTCACACACTTTTATCCATTTTAATTTAGAATATACATTTCATTCCAAATTTCAGAAGCATTACTAAAATTATTCAAGATATAATAAAATATAATATAAATATAATAAAAAATTCTGCCTACACCCAAATTGTATTGTGAACCTTGAATTCTGCTGGGTTTTTCTTAATTTTAGGCATGATCCTGGTTTCTAAAACCGATTATTGATTTTGGTGTTTCAAGCAGAAATAACACAGACCAAATTTTCAGGAAGCAGACTGTAGGAGTTCTGCACTGCAAATCAGTTTAGAATTATATTATTTTATATTGTTAGAATTTTTTTCTAGGCACTTGGTCATGAGACTCAGAAATACAGCAAAATCCTTATTTAAATCCTTTGCACTGTACTGTTATGGTCACTGACCAGTGAATCAGGAAATGTCTTTTGAAATCTGTTTTGTTTGTTTAGACAATCCCTCAGAGCAAGATGATGTATTTAGGAATACAGCTTAAGGATGTAATTCAAACTTAATGATATTTATTTCTTAATATTCTGTACCTTCTTTTTAACTGTAGGACACAGCTTTAAGCAGATTTCACTCATTTAAAAATAAATTTTTAGTTGTTTTAAGAAGTTGAATAAACTCTACAAGGCATGCCAACTGGCAGGCACAGATGCCCACAATACACACACTGATATTTATAAAGCATTTCACAAATAGTCACAAAAAACCTCCAAAAGTGACCAAAAGAAAACCTCCAAAAACCCCACCAAGCCAGCTGACAAAACATTTAATTTTAATTCATGATTAGTGATAGTTTCTAAATAACATAAAGGAAAGTTTTGTTCTACCTGCAGATTAAATGTAGCAAAGGAGAGTATAGTAGTGCAATTTAGATGCAGGAGAAAAAAACAGAAGGCACTCAAAAATAACTGTAAGAAACCTCACATTTTATATTAAGTGTGTATAGTCATTATTTCCAACAGCTCAAAGTATTTTGTTTCAGAAACACTGTATATTTTGTTTGTGTCATGCAATCAGTTCCCACATTCACAAAAAACAACATGGAAGGATGTGAATGGCTGAAGCTGTTTTAATCCACCATGAAAGACAAATGTTCTTCCCCAGGCTTCAACATTTGTATCCAAGTTCCTAATTGCTTTTCATGCCCTAACAGTTTTTCATTTTACACTGATGTACTTTCCTGGACTCCTCATCTCTCCCCTAGGCCCAGAAATCATTATGGAGTTTTACATATTCTGTCCAAAATACTTCTTTTCCCACTAATTATTTCCCTACCTCATTATTTGTGACATTTCTACAACTAGAGAAATGAAATAGATAAACCTGCAATATCATCAGTAAATGATCATTACATTATATAGGTTTGGGCACGATATTTTCAAGATTGTACATAGACAGTATATTGCAACATCAAGTTTCAGGTAATATATTGCAGTTTGTGGGTATTTATGTATCCTATACTTTGGATAAAATGGGTCTATAATGAATAAAGTGCCCTGGTATACTTAAAATCAACACTTAATCAAGCTTGTATCTGACGGAAGCAAAAGGTCAGAAAAACCCAAAATGCAGCTCATTGTTCTTCCTATTACGTGCATCTGTTTGACTAAACACATAACAGTGTGTTTTACTGAATGAGAGCTAGCAACACATAAAAATACTGAGAATAAATAAGAAAAAAATATAAATTATCACAAGTATTAAACAAAAGCCAAGGAGATAATTATTGTATATCAACTATTAGCACAATATCCTGGAATTATATTATGACATACAAACAACAGCAACAGCAGCTGTTTACCAAATAATAACCTTTGGAAAACTATTTATTCCAAATAATAAATACCTAGTGGAATCAATAGGCTTTCCATTGACATTTATTAATTTTCTCAGAAGCCTCAGATGATCAGTGTTTCCTATGTACTCTTTTATTATTAGTTCATATGAACTTTTCTGACTTCTCTTTGGCTTACAGTATTTGTAAGCAAGAAACACATTTGACATTGGTATATAGCAGTGGTCAAAAACCTACATGCAAGTGCTCAAAGTAAACCAACTCTTCACCGCCACCATCACTCCTAAAACTGAAACCTCAAAACATAGGCTTGCATTTTCTCTGTAGCATATTATACTCCTCAAAAGATGTTCACTTTTCTAAAAGCGTTGTTCAAAAAATGTACACTGGAAGACTCAGTTGAGCAGCTCAGTATTACAAATCCTGAACAGACTCTTAAGTTGGGTCAACTCTCTTACCACATTCCTAAGAGTGATCACAGGATATATCCCACCATGGTTCAAGAATACCAACACATTCTCACCTCCTTTTAAGACTGTCTTGTACATGTCATTAGTTAGATATAGCTTGCCCTAAGGATTATCATCAGTCAAATAATAAAGAAATAAATAACTTTGGATGATGCTAAATGTATAGAAGTGAGAGATTGTACACAGTACACAACATTATAGTTATGAAATTTAGCAGCTTATAATTTGACAATATATCATTTCTGTGTTGCTTTTATTCTGTACAGGCTAAAGACAAATAGAGATGTATTTTATGGAGATGTGTTTTGGGTGCATTAAGTCTCCTCCACAGACAGCAGAATGAGTATTTTGGGGTTATTCACTTGATTTTGTATTACCTAAAGTGCCAGTTTTGCTACAGATTGATGTCTTGGTAGAGTTCAAGATCACACTGGTAAACCTCAATTCTGTAGGATTTTTTTTAATTTGTTTTGAACAACAGTAAGCAGTCTATTTTTACTGCTGAGTGCTAGATTCCTAACTGTGTGAAATTTCTTCTAGATTTCTGAAATGTATGAAATTTAGCTTACGTAGCAGCTAGTGTCTTCTGCCACATTAATATCTTTAATAAGTTTAAGGAAAGAAACTGACTTTTATGTGATCTTCTCCCCGATAAATTTTATTGCATAGGAATGGAGATGAGCTTTGCTGATTAATGGGCTTGGAACCTGCTGTTTGTTACAGTTATCAGTTTTACAGAACTGTACCAAAACCCTGGTTATTGCAGTAATATTAAGCACATGAAGGATGACCTTTTTGCTTCATCCCCCACTGCAGTGTGGGTCCCCGGCCTCATCTCCAGGTCACTATCTTGGTTCCATCTTGATCATTATGTTTAGCTATTATAAAACCTTAACATGCAAAAGGTTAAGACGGTTTCAGTGCAATTACAAAATCTCTGGGATCATTTCATCTTCTAAAATAAACAGATCAGAAAGTTCTAAATTCTTTGTAAACATATTTTCAAACGCTTAATTAGTTGTAAACATATTTTTAGGCAAGTCTAACTTGCCTCTGAATATTAAGTACAGAAAACTACATAGCTTCCCACTCCTTCCCTTTTTTTAGTCTATAAATGTAATGCCTTAAATGAGATTTGTTAAGTACTTACTGGAATGAGAGTAAAGCAAGCTGTGGACAAAGGAAAAAGTCATTTACCTGGAATTCTGCAAGGTATTTGACATGGCCCCCCACAACACCCTTCTCTGTAAATTGAGAGGTCTGTATTTGATGGATGGACATTATTGAGCCTCCAGGGTGGTCTTAATGGGGCCTTTCAGTATCTAAAAGGAGGATATGAGAGAGCTAGAGAGGTACACAGTGATAGAACAAGGCTTTAAACTGAAAGAGGGTAAGTTTAGATTGGATTTTAGGAAGAAATTCTTTACTGTGACACTGGTAAGACATAGGGACAAGTTGGCCAGAGCAGTTGTAAGTGTGCCATCCCTGGAAATGCCTGTTCAGGCTGGATGGGGTTCTGAGCAACCTGACCTTGTGAAAGCTGTCCTTGTCCACGCCACAGGGCTTGGAACTAGGTGGTCTCTAAGGTGCCCTCCAAGCCAAACCATTCTATGATTCCATGACCATTTGGTGGGTAAGAAACCGGATGGATGGTTACATCCAGAAGGTAGCGGTGAATGGCTCAGCGGTCAGATGAAGATCAGTAATGGGTTGTGTCCCTCAGGGGTCCCTACTGGGATCAGCACTGTCTAATGTCTTCATCAATGTGGGACTAAATCAGTTATTCATTCCACGAGACTGAGGGTACTGTCAGCAGGTTTGCAGACAGCACCAGGCTCAGCGGTGCAGCTGGCAGGCCTGAAGAACGGAACAACATCCAAATGGATCTACACAAGCTTGAGGAGTGGGGTCCCACAGAAATCTCAGGAGGTTCAACAAGGCCAACTGCAAGACACTGCAGATTCTCAAATATAGTACAGCAGGTGATTCACTAAACTATTTATTGCCTTGACACTAATATACAATACTAATTTCAAACATTTTTGAAGTGTAAGGGAACTCAATGGCTTCCAGACACACCTAAAACTCAGTTCTTTTATTGGTTGCATCAGTCCATGATGACCTTATAGAATGGTAAATGCATATTTTGTTACTTAAGTGTAGCAAAGTTGTATCCTAAGAACCTTATTTGTCATGCCTAAAATACATTTCAAATTTTATCTGTGAAAGAAGAAAATTACCTTAACAAATTTGGATCACTATTACACAGTCAATAATTGTCATTACATTCCTCTCGACTGATATAACAGTGTCTGCTTCTGGTGTCTTCAGACCTAAACCATTTGAAGATTATAAGCGTTTAAAAAGACAATCCATCTACAAAATGAGTAAGCTTTGGAGTCTTTGGGCATGTCAACATGTGACAAAACAATCATTAGTCTTTTAAAAATTTCTCTCCTCCCTCCTTCCTCCTCCTTCCAAAAACCCCAACTTAAATTATTTGGGAAGTCATGGTTGCTTGTACACTATAAAATATCACCTCACTCAATCCCCATAATTTACTTAAGAAAAAAAAATCAAGTTTCTATCCCTTCAAGAAATATCAGTCTTGAAGTATATATAGTTTTAAACTATTCAGAGGTTCTGGTTTAAAAAAAATCATTCTACATCCTACTGTGTCAGAATATATCACACTGACAGTTTTCTTTTTTTTAAAGTATATTCTCAAAAATATCATCACTTTCCATTTTCACTAGCTCTTAGGCATAGTGGGAAAGGAGGAGAGGGAGAGAGACCAAATATGAGTCACAAAATGTAAGCAGCATATAACAGTGAAAAATTCATCTGCTGGACGCCAGTGTAGGACAGACTTCCCTTTTGTACTTCAGAATGTGGCAAGACCAAACCTTACTCTCTTTTCCTCCATCACAATCCTACCTTAAATCCTGCTAGTTCTCCTCTTAAGGAACTGCAGACGTAGCTGCTCCAGACAGGTATAAAGACTGGCATTCACTTACAAAGTCAGCAAATGAGCAAAAATTGGTTGTTCTTACATAATTTCTATGCCCTTGCAGCTGTGCTAGATACTTCCTGAAGACAGGTATCTTAGATATGAAAAATCAGGGGATGAGAGCTATGTAATACAGACTGTATGTACATATGTACAGAATCAGTACAAGTCTATTATTTTTCTTGGAAGTTGCATGCAAATGTGTCAGTGCAAGATGTGCTACTGAAATTGGTAAGAGCTCTCATATCGTGAATGCTTTTACCCATTTGTTTCTGTGCTGAATGGGTTATGTTAGAAATAAGGCGCTTGACACAGCAAATATATCAAGCAGCAATTTAATAATTAATTAATTAGCATGGTAAAGTGTGAGCAAAGGCAGCGCTGGATACAGTGGAAGGATTTTCCCTTCCGACTGCCCACCGATTGCTGGACCTGCTGGTATTTTATTGGCTATATTCATACATATTCATAAGCTTTTCTCAGCAGTTTCTATTTCCAATATTTAACGTCATTATTCAATACCTATTGTGGTCTATTTTAAATTTTAATATTCCAGAATGTATTCCCAGGATATGTTTTCCAGGTGGTGGGGTCCAGCTTCTATTTTTCCAGGTCTATCAATCTTTGATAGTCATGTTCAGTTTTCCTTTTTCAGGAACCATAAATCAGCGAGCTGAAGTCTTTCTTTCGTGTCTAGGATGTTTTCCCACCTTCTGTGAAGGCCTGGGCCGCCTTCTTATTTCCTTCTTTTGTCTAAAAGCTTTTTTACATTCTAAAACTACAGTTTTAGTTAAAAATTCTTTAATACAAAACAAGCTTCTAAAGTTATAATTCAAAGATACTTATTACAGAATTGCTTGAGATTTATAATAGGTAATTGCAAGCAAAGTTTGTTCAAAAACCTTATTTCCATGCTTTCTTCAGTTGTTTATTAGAACTCATCTTTGTAACTGTCCCATGGCCATGTTCTACAACTACAATTACACAGATTTTCTCCATTTCCCTGACACGAAACATAACTTTGTATTTCACAGTTAGAATATGCCATATCTGTAAAATGCCACAGTGAGAGAAGATCCTTATAGTTTAAGAAAGAAAAAAGTTAAGTGATCCACACTGAAGCTTTATTACAAAAGATCGTAACTGATTAATATGGTTCTCATTATTTATCCACTATTGGGATGTCATATTAATGCCTCTAGAGATACATGATAGGGAATAATAAAAGTAACAGGCATGACCCAGTATGACAATGGCTACTTGCCAAGGAGAAAGAATACAGCAGTAAAAATACTGGCATGATAATAGTTTTGGTTTTTTTTTACTTGGTATATTTATTGATTATCTCCAATTCTTCAGGTTCCATTGGCCACAGTGTTACAGGGTCCCTGGCTCAGATGTATCTTTTTACTTGCCAAACCCAAAAGATCCAGGAGAGGAGGTACAGATACAGGCTAAAAAGGCCTTTTTGTTTCTGTGTAACTGCCAGTGAAAAATAGAGTTTTACAAAAGCATGCAGAGAAAATGAATCAAGCATTTAATCAAAAATCTTTCAGCCAGATTTGAGCATTTCAGGCTGCTTATATTTTTTACAGTGCACCTTTTCTCTTACTTTGTGTAATCATAAATTATTTAAAATAAGAGGAAAAGTACTACAATAAATATATTATGTAAAATACATTCCTATACTTCCTATACATCAACTGTGTTAAGAAAATATCTTAAATTTATGAACACATAATAGAAGTAACTAGTAATAAAACTGGATTCTGAACTCCAGCAGAAAAGGGATCACTTTGAGTCTTAAGAAACCATTTTCTACTCAAAAATCAGCCTTTTGAACACATGATAATTTGAGATTCATTCACAATTATCATTGCAAGTGTCTGGAATTTACTTCATGCTGCCAAGTCCAAGATCCAAAATTCAGAAAAGAAACAGAAAATCTAACACAGACTTCTCAAGGAAGTGTCCTGAGCTTCAGTCACAGTTAGTCTCTATTTACTTATTTTCCAGAAGTGTAAAGAGACAATGCTCCAGAGAGTTGTTGTCCATTTTGAAGATGAAGCACTACAGTGTAACTTACTTTGACAGGGAAATTAGGCAAATATCAGGTTTCCTCCATTACTGCTAACTCCTGGCAAATATTCAATAATAACTTAAAGCATTCATTTGAATTTTCTGTAAGTTCTGTCTATTACTCAAAAATTACCTCTGTATCACATCACTCAGCTTAAAAAGTCTCCATGAGGATTGTTTGCTGAGAGTACTCCTGCCATTACCATGCTTCAGATGGTGACTGCTCATCCTGACATGAGATATACTTCATTTCAAAGATCCCAGTCAAAATTAGAAACACAATGCTACAGTCATTTGTGTGACAAGCCTTATCTTTGTCTTCCATAATTAGCTCTCACTTTTATTCTTCTCTTCACCTTTCACATAAAGTTTAAATCCCCATTTAAAAAAAAGCAATCATAATCCTAGTTATCTTCCATATTAATAATCTATCAATCTCTCCCAGCTAAAATTATTAGTTTTACAATTACTGTAGACTTCTTTATTCTCATCCTCAGATACTGCCAATTTTACTTCTGTCTCATGCACTTTATTGAGAATATTCTATTCACCAACTTCAGTAATCTATTCAATATGAAATCATTAAAAAAAATCCACTACTCAATCTTCAGATGTGTTTACTATTAGGTTATTTCAAATATACTAACAGATTTTTGCTGGAATTTAGTCCCCTTTCAAGTCTAAAACTCTAATCTGTTCAGTATTGCTTTCCATTTGATTATGGTTATCCCCTCAACGTTCCCACTACATTCTCTAGTGCAACTAATGAAATTCATTTGCATAAGTAACCCACATTTCCATATATTGATAAGGTAAGTCATACCTTACATTGGCTAGCTACTCCAGCCTCCCAGGCTGCCCTTTTCATTTGAACTCCCACAGGTTAACAGCAACTGTTCCAATTCCTCATTTCAAGTTCTCCTTAAAGTGAGCACAAATTCCAGCTGATGGAGCTACACAGCTTTGGGTGTAAACCACATTCCCAGCCAACCCCATCAGAGCCCAGTCACTTTCAAGCTGCCCATATTGTTATAATTGCAAATTACCATCGCTCAGAAGTGCCAGTGAGTCCCTGTCCTTTTACCTGTCATGATTGCTACACTACAGAAACTTCTGCTTTTAATTCCGAGTTACTGAACAAAAACAGAGGGACATCTGATTGGGACAGAAGGCGCAGGTGATCCTGACCACTGCGGATACAGACACTGCTACAGCTTCCAGGACTGTATGTATCTGGCTCTTACCTCTACAGAAATTATAGTTAACTCTGGCATGTAACCATGCACATCTGAAGAGAAGCCCAGTCAAAACTACAAACTGGTTTTCACATTTTCTTCACAATTACAAGGGGAAGAATGGCATTTTAATTGGAAAGAAAGTTTTAAGGGTTGAACAGCAGATCATTTAAAGAAGCTACCATCAATCAACTTAAAGATCAGAGTCCTAAGTAGGAAGTTCTATTCTTATAGCATAGCAGTAAAGTGACAAGAACAAAAAATACATACATTTATTTTAGAGTAAGTAACTAAAAATTAGTTGGTCACTGAAAAACTTCAGTCAATTTAAATGTCTTGAACATACTATTTCCTCCCATGTTTTCATCTTTAAATTAAGACTCTACTGCTTTCTTCTTGTTGAAGAAATAGTATACATTCCTGTTTAGCTGTGTGTCAAGAAAAATTAGCTTTTAGGACAAAAAGAGATAAGACATTAAACTTAGAGTGAAGAGATCCGTGGGTTTCTTCTCTCATTCTAGAAATATCTCTAGCAGAAAATGAGACTAAATATTTATACAGAGAGCAGACTGGTATCCCTACAGTCTCTATTTAGGATTTTCACATACTAAGAAACAGCGAAGCTTAATATAGCTGAAATAAAAAAGTCGCCATTTCCAGGGTAGCAAAAAGAAAAAGCAACACTCAGTGACTATCTGGTTCTAAAAGAGTAGAAAAAATGCTTTAAATATAAGCAAATATATAGATTTCTCATCCTCAGATTTCAGTGTATTAAATCCTAGCTGTTTACAGTGCATCCAGTACTTACTAGACCACATTCTGATTTCTTCTAATGAATGCTTATTGAACAGATGTTTCATTTATTCTCTTAATTTTCTTTCTTATGCTTTGCTGCTCATCTTTTTTAGAGCAGTTGAAATACAGGAGTTAACAGTAAATGTTATAAATATTATTTTATGACCAAGCTTTGAAAAGCCAAAACACAGTTTCTTTCCATGTCAGTCAAAAAAAAATCCGAAACCAACGCCCCCCAACAACAACAAACCCCCAAACAGAAATGGCAAAAAAGCTAAGAGGATGCATAAGTCTGACACAGGTTATTCTTTTCTGTGGAGGTGAAAATACCAGTGGAATACATAAGAGCTTAATCTCTAGCTGGATGCTGAATGTCAAACAATAATTGGGAAAGGTTGTAGAGAACTGAGACTAATGCATTCCAGCAGTTCTCTATTTTGAAGCATTTTTGCTTCACAGAGAATAGATAAAGAAATGAAGAGAAAGATTTTTAAGCAAAAAGAGTATGGAGATATTTTCTTTTGAAAGAGAAAAGTTTTCTAAAACACCTTAATAAATACTTGCTAAAAATGCAGCTCAGCTGCTCAAGATCTGTATATAGCTTGATGCCACTAGTACGAGTCACCAGCCCTGTTGTCACCTTATAAAACAAGCATGATGAAAAAATGATGTGCCTAATAAAGAACAATATAATTTAAGAAAAAGTAACAAGATAAATCTAAGGGTTAGGGTGTTTTCCCCCTAAAAACGAGCATTTTTGTAAACAGGGATGCTATTGTAATGAGCTAACATGACCTATGATAATAAATATAAAAAAAAATTTAAAAATTTCTTTTCATTTTCTTTTGCTTTGTCTCAGCTATGGTAAAAAACAAACAAGTGCATTGATTTCTAAGATACTCATATCTGATTACATAATTTATACATGTCCAATCACGTGTCAGTCACTGGAATTTCTTAAGTTGCAAATAAAATTTATGAAAGTATTTATGAAATATATTACATACTTATCATATGTGTGTTAGAAAAAACAGTATTTGCAACTAAAACAATGTTTCATTGTCTTTCCCACCAAGATCCCTTACATTTAGATAATAATTAAAATAATACTGAAACATTAACTGAAATTTCAACTTGTCTTTCAATTCTTAATAATACTTGCCTATATGATAGTATAACCATATTTTTAAAAATCCCCAAAATGATAGAATATTTTAAGCCAAAATTTTCCAACTTTGGTTTCAATTTGTATTAGCAGAAAACAGGCAGCCTATTCTAGTAAAAATACAAAAAAAAACACCAAACTGTAGTAATTACATTGAAATCACAATGAACTTAACTAAGTTCAAACAATAAATCTCTTAGACCACTAATTCAATTCACCGTGGCTGTTACAATACAGTCATAAATATGCATTAGAAAAGTCAAAATTGCTTTCATCTTTAAAGAAAAATAAAACGTCCTTCGAAACCAAACACGCCTTCTACAGATATCAGCCACTTCACTGGGAAAGCTTTGCAACCTAGGCACTTGTGCCCCAGAGAGTGCTGCCAGTCTGCAGTCTGATGCCACTGCAGAATTACAGCTTACAGGACATTAACAATGCCTGCTATGTCCTCTGAGAAAGGAAGCTCGGCTGGCTGAGCTTCCCAATTTACTCCCAAAGGCAGAAGAACAAAACTTCACGAGACTATGTAGCACATCTTTTTAAAACATTTTATAGAGACATGATTATATTTATCAGCAAAGTTATCTTGTACTTATTTAGCTTAGAATGAATCCTAAGTAAAATTCCTTTGTGTATAATTACTACCCCAAATTACTACCCCAACCACTAAGAAATCTATCAAAATTATGGGCAATACATTCAAGACAAAACAGTTTTAAAACACAGCTGCCCAAAAATAATTCAGACTTTAGTTACAAATTATTCTTCTAGCAGGATTAAATATTATACCAACCACATCGCATCTAGACAACATGAAGGGGTTTCATTACTGTCACAATTTCATTTACCACCACCATCCCCCTTGAAACCACCCTTTTTAACCATCTTTAATCCTGTAAACATTGACTAAATAGATATAGCTATATTTAAGTTTTATGTTATTTGTTTAGAAAGAATTCCATCTTTGCTGTTAGAAAGACAAATACGAGGAATTTTTCTTCTGTTTTGTTAAGGGTCTCAATCTCAAAAGATTTGCAAGACTGTAAACCAGAAAGAATAAAAAGGTATTTGTTCACTGCTGACATTTTGAGTGGGTGAAAAAAGGTACCTGTTGTGTCTTTTTGAATAAATACTGTTGTGATCAGAATCTATAATCATAATTAAGTTCCACCCTTCCCTTCCTATTTCCTGAGTTTAGATGGAGGTGGGTGGGAAGATGAGGTGCAAGAAAGGTAAATCAATCAGGAGGGCATAGTGAGAAAGTGGGGCTGTTACTGGCATGTGAGGATTAGTATTCCATCTGCTCAGCAAGGCTGGCTTTACCTGCAAGCAGCAATACTGGCTTTAAGAGTCCTTACTCTCAATCAATTAAGTATTTTGCTTTCTAAAGTAGCTTTATGAGAAACACTTAGCTTTTTCCGTTGCTTCTTCTATTGTATATTTTTGCATTCTTCAGTTTTCTTTCTTTAGATAGACTGACCTTTCACAGGAGCTGAATCTTGGTGTTGTATCAGGCAGTTCTAGGATGAATACTTGCAAGAGCGATGTCAATTCCCAACTCAAACACCTTTCTTTGGATCAAAACCTGAAAACATTACGCATCTCCCATTCTTTTTTACAGAACAAAGAGCTACAAAAACTGATCAAATTTGTCACCTTTTCCTTTCAAGGAGAAAAGTTTTACTCCTGCAAGGTATATGGAAAAAAAAACCAAAAACCAACCCCAAAAACTTCAGTATGCTTCCTAAACCCTTTTACTTTTCGAAAATATCCATCATTTGTCATAAGTGTCATCTCTTCTTTAATGGATAAACCAGTAAGTCTTCCTACTCAGTTAAATTATTAAAAAAATAAAAACCTGACGTACTCTTCTCTGAAAAAAAAATATATTTTCCCAAGTTCCCAGGAAACTTATAATGGCATTCCAGACACTTTATTTCTTCCTACAAAGAAAATAATAACACAATATGCATTTGTGGGTTTAGCAGAATGGAATCTGGAGGGGAAACAGAACACTATGGCAGCAAAAACTGGCAACTGTTGATTGATCTTTCTGCCTGAATGCATGAAAAATAATCCCATATGTCTGGATTGTCACTTTCTAATGAACAGACAGTATTATTTCCTCTGATTTTTCTAACTTTACTGTCATTTGTTTGAGCAAGCCAAACCTGGTGAAGAAAAAGGAATGAAGGAGAGGAGGAATTGGAGAAGATGAAGGAAAGTAGTTAAGATGGAAGATAGTGACACATTATTCACTGGAACTGCCACTTAGTTTGCTACACACAAACACCCTACAATTACAGCAGTCTGCTGTAACTTTAATATAAATACATCAAAACAGTGCTCCATATTCAGTCCATTATGTAACTGTATGGGAATTTCTGTCTTCATATTTTGATAATCCTTGTGAGAGCGTAAGAGGAGAGAAACAATTGCAAATTAGTTCAGCTTTAAAGAAGTTATGTCTTCAGTTGGACTAGAATTTTTCCTATACTCTTGTTCATTTATCCTGAAATTCTGGCACATGACATTAGCAGCAGGAATTACAAAAAAGATGTTAGATGCTACTAATGACTAAACTGATTTACCAGGTCAGTACAGATATGTCCTTGGCATACCCTCTGGGTTAGTGAAACATAAGCACTGTGTTGTTGTTGAGGGGGAGGTGAATTTTCCAGGAAGTTGTGGGCAAACCAATCAGCGGTCAGGTTTTGTGCTGGTACCTGGAGTGGCCACTGTGAGGTTGGGCATGCCTCTGAGAACACAAGGAGACAAAAGCAAGGACTTCAGAGGGATTGTCCAAGTGGCAAAGTGAGCACACATCTCTCCCCTTCCCCCCAGCTCGCAGGGCTAGGTGGGGAGGGGAGGGGCAAAGCCATGCGGGGCCTCTTCAAGATGAAAGGGTGGAAAACTGTGGAGGTGCTCTCTGTCCCTGTTTGCCCACCCCAGGAGAGAGACTCCGCTTCGGAGCTCCGGAATTGATAGTGGTGGCAGCCAGCAGTGAAGAAAGAGGGTGGGGGGTGGAAAGGGGAAAGAAGAAAAGTTCTTGGCTCTGTAGAGATGTGCCCACAACCCTGTTCAGAGCCAGAAAGTGTTAACTCTTTCTTGGCAGAAGAAAACTTTTCTAGACATTGATTCTCGTGGCTGGTGGTTTGTAAGAAGAGAGAGAGAGACAGCCTGGGACTGAGATGACAAAGGAAGATGAAAAGAATCCTAGATGGCCAGAGATAAAGAGAAGTGGCTTTTTATGGGCTGGACTTTTCTTGCATAATGTTAGCCATAGACTGAACTTGAGTCTCTTTGAACATAAACTGCATTTGGGTGGATACAACTGGCTCGACTTTGCTGCAGTGACTGACACTGTAAGAGTGGAGCGAACAGAGAAGAGAAGATCTCTGTTCCTGGAAACCCTCGGCCCCAGGGGAAAGATGGGGAGAGCTCGGCATGCAAGCATCCTTAAAAGAGCCCTGTATGCAGCTTTGGCCCATGGACAGTGGTGAGAGCACTGGACATGGAAAAGAAAGTGTCACCCTGACAGACTTCTCCGGGTGGTGCCATGGGTGACATGGAAACACATAAGGGGTGGACCCGTGTTTTCTGAGGAGCAGTCTGTGGTGTGAGAGAGGCTTCTCTCTCCCTTGCTGAATTGAAGATTAGTTTTTTGAGTGGTGATTGTTTGATTTAAAACCTAAGGTTTTGGTCTATGGAGGGTAGTGTAAGGGGTAGAAACTGGGGGAGGAGAAGAAATGTTCTGAGAAGTTTTCATTTCTGTTTTTTTTTGTGTGTGTTTAGGGGTTTTTTTCTTTGCTATTTCTGTTCTTATGTAGTTCAATAAAGGGGTTTTTTTCTGTTTTCAAGTTTTAGGCCTGCTATGCTCTGTTCTTGATCACATCCCACACTAGTTGTTAGGAAAAACATATATTCATGGGTGCATTAGCATCTGGCCAGTGCCAACCCATGACACACTGTTAGCAGATAGATAGTTTCAGCACTGGTTTTTCCAGTGCAGGCTTCCAGACATCTGAACAGTTTGGATGGACTGCAAGTTTTAGAGTTCTCAGAGAATGTCCTTGTGTAAGCGTAAGGTAATAATCAAACAGCTTTTGTACGAGTGTCAGATTATTACGTAATTATTCATGTTCTGCTTTTATCGACAATGTGAGAAGCCACCACTATTTTCAATGAGACAAACTGCAGGCACTAGTCCTAACAAGAGTTCTGTGTGGCTGATTGATCAAGCAGTAATTCCAGAGACAGCTATCTGGAAGCATCATGTTAGCAGTTCTCAAGCATTACTATATTCACTGAGTATCCTCTTCAGCATTGTTGCAAATATTTTTTCTTGAAGTTATAGAAATACCTTCTTTATATTTAACTACAGAACTATGCAAAAGTTTCACTATATTTTTCATTTCGAGACTTCAGATAGATATTATCCATCTGTAATTCTTACCCTTCAGAGTATGTAGCGTTTCAATCAAGGTTTAAGTAGCCCTTAAAATATGCCTGCCGGTGTACTTGCTCCTGATGTATTTATAGAATTCCTCCTGCTCACTTAAAAAAAATAAAGCAGCAACAACCATCTTCAAAACAGAGAGCCCTTCAGTTTTTCTAATTTCTACCTTTAAAAGGAAAACATAACCAAACAGATAAGCCTTTTAGAATTCAAACTAAAATCAACAAAATTACTGAGGTAAGTCACATATACATTTACTAAGTGTGTTCCCGTTTTGCATTCCAAACAGTATTGTTTAAACAAATTTTCAATTAATTTTAATTTCCAAAAAAAAAAAATCAATGCATGTCCACTCTTAATTCTGTCAAATTCATTCCTCTTTTCATATGATATTTCATTCTTGAAAAATGTAAAACTTGCATCTTCAGAAGGATAGTTTCAAATTTTTCTTTGGGACTTCAGGGTTACTTGTTTTTAAAAAATACTTTTCATATATAATTTAACATTTTGTGTTTTCTATCTTACTCAAAATAAGCAACTCCTCCTATAAACCAACTTCCTCTACAAGTTGCAGCAGTGCCACTAAACAGCAAAAGTTTTACAGCTGCTACCTTTTAATAACTAGTTGAGATATTACTATTAATTTGGATCCCACCACAGCTAAGCAATTACCTCATTTTTTTTTAAGAATAGAGTTTTTTCCTTTTTAATTGCTAAGTCAACCAGGATGGATGAGCAACCTTTTTCAAGCGTTCCTCTAATGACCCTAATACACAGCTCTATCAAAAATCTGACATTTACATTCCTGAAGACCTAGAAAAGGAGGAACTGAGGGACATCATTGTAGTCCGTACTGATTACAATCTCTTGGGAAAGAGTTACTCCAGTTTCTCACAGCAAGGGATTGATTAAGTGTGCACACTCTGGATGTTTCTATCAGAAAGAAGTTAGACATAGTGTCTTCCTCCTGAACTTGGCCAGCAAAGCTGCATTGTACCAGGAAAAAGACATTGGATCACTCTACTCTGCTTTACAGTATTGCAGTAATAAATTGCAGGAGGCAGCAGCAGCAAACGACTTCTGACAGAGAAGGTGCACACAGTGGTAGTTTTCCATAGGAATCACTCAAGTTGGCTTTATGCAAGAATCACTCAGTGTCCATTGACTATACAGTCAGAACTACTGAATTCCTAGAAAACTTCTCCCACCAAAAAAAAACTTTGAGAGCTAGTGGAGACAGTGGTATCCAGCAAGGTTTTTCTACTCTTTTTCAGTTTTCATGACTTTTCAACATCACCAGCTCCATAAGGACAGCACACTCCTCCAGCACAGCTGTATTAGCAGGTTAAGGTACTCTTTCAGTATAAATTAGTCTTGTTTTCAAGTTCTGCAGTATTCACTCAAGTTCACCACTGATGCACAAAGAACCCCAAAAACGTAACAAGTAAAACTACAGTCCTTTTTGCCCCCAGCCTTTCATTTCCTTGAGCCCTGCTGAGCTGTAGGCTTCTGTACTGAGGAGCGTCCCAAAGTGATTACAGACACAATGCTAGATGGGACAAGTTTTTGCAATATACCAATCTTCAGAGGTAGTTTGAGTGGCTTTCATTCAAACTGTAAAACTACATGCACAAACAAAAATTGTAGATTCTGCTAATAACTTAGAGAACCACTAAAACTGCTATTAGGATATTCAGGTAAAATGAAGAAACAGATTGACGTTTGACACGCGAAAATTCAAACCTAACATACACTAACATTTCAGATAAAAAAATCTACCCATGTTTAAGAGATCATGATGTCCAGTAACCCATCTGTGTGTATTTCAAGAGCAAAAAGTCAATGACATAACTGTTGTCATTATTAACACATAGTATTACTGTGTATTTATATATTAATAAAATTAGGCATCTGAACAACAGACATGAAACAGCTATTGTAAAATAGTTGCTATATGCAAGTGAAAAAAACAAACTTGCTTGCTCTAGTTCCTCATACCCTTGGTGTTATTTATTACAAAGATGGCCATAGTATGTACAAATTTTTATCAAAGATAAACCTATCAATATAACAGCTGATTTTTGACTCACACACCCTCTGGCTATTCCAAAGTAAGTGCCAATACATATATCAGAGTTTCCCATGATTTTAGGTCTGTTACTTAGATTTTCTTTACTACAAACTCAATGTTTTCCTCCCTTAATGTAACAGAACGTCACTTACATTCTCTGCTTATTGAATCTCTCAGCTAGCCTGTGAAAGAGGCAGGGACCTTGGGAAGAGCACTTCTCAAACTCTCCTGAAAAAGCCACACTTCAGACAAAGTGCAGCAGCAAGTTCTGGGTACTAAGCAGTCTCACTGACACCCAGGATAGATCTTTATATTGATTATAGGCAATAATCATTGTGCTAGCTCTTCAGTTCTTACTGAAGCATCATTTGTGAGGCTTTTATACTACCTTCTAGTAAACTGGCTGGCACACTTCCAGTGGTAACATTTTAAGGCTCTCTGAATTTCAAGGTGTTTTTTCCTTGACCAAACCCTTCTGCAAAGAGTAATGTTCATGCAGGAAAAGTGTTTAATCTGAATCACTAAGGAGAAACCCTTTTCTAGACTTCCAGATTTGATTCTTTAAAATTCTTAACCACTGTGTTTATGTATAGTTCTAATTCTGGTTATAGTATAGTAATGTCTCCTCCCTACAAAAAGCAAGTTATAATTTTACTTTGCACATATTCAGCAATAGTAAGACAGGTGAATTTTACAAAGACTATGCCCATTCATCTTAAAAGATGTAGTTGAGCCCCTTATTGTTATAAAGAGAAATGAACAGTACTTAGCATTTTTGTTATGGCTTATAAACTGAACCTCTTTCTTGGTCTGGTAATTAAACAAAGATCTTCTTGTTTTATGTTTGAAGCCTAAGCACACAGAAACGTAACAGAGCAAATTATAATATTAAATCAGGTAAGATACTTCACTATATGTGCCATGACTAAGAACTGACTGGATATATATTTTTACCTTCACATATACATTTTTGAAATACAGAAGGCATTTATTACTCTCTGTGTGGGTATGAGGGACACACATTAGCAGCACAGAGTTTAGATTTACATCTTCTTTCCAGCATCTTTTTTTAAAGTGATTGAGTTGATTACTTAGAGGTCTTTGGTAAGACTGTTAGTATACAGGCTTCCAACAGTCTTAATTTCTTTCATTTTACTAGCAGATTGCTAAACATTATCATTTGACAATAAAAAAATACAGAAACCTTTCCACAACATTTTCCCTAGTAAGATAGAGTTGTTTGAACCTCAGAACTCCTGTCAAGTTTCAGACAAAGTTCTCTGCTAGTTAAGTTATAACCATGAGTCTCTCTGACACATTAAATAAAAAAATACATTCTGGTTTTGTAAAGCGTATAAGAATATTGTGATAATAGAAGGGTGGCTTATATACTTCACTACACTTATTTCTAAAGCTATCATTCTTCAAGTACAATAGTTGACATTCACTAAAAATGCCTAAATGCCAGAGCTTTTATATCCAGCTCTGACACTGAATGCCTGTGTGTCTACAACCTTAGCAATCAACAGCTTTAAAACTTTACTGAGTTGAAGCTTAGGTTCTAGTTCCTGCTCACAGAATCTATCTGTTAACTATATAATGAAAAAAAAAATGCAAAAGCAATCCAGTGGTGCATCCAAGACATCCTTTCATATTCACTGCACTTTAGAGTGATTATTTCTTGGTTATTTCAAAATTACTTGTGGTAGTGTAAAAACACTAACCTGCTGTTTCTGTAGATATAGGACTTATTCATTAAAGAAGGTAGACTGAGATATTGGTGCTTCTCCTGTCTGCACAACCCTAAGCACTAAAAAGTGCCAGCAATCACTATTACTGTCCTTTTAAAGAGAATAAGCACCTCTCACAGGTGTTTAGTCCTACAAAAACACAAGATTTCTGACTGTTGAATGAAAAGGCATTTCAAACATAGAGCCCTGAGTCAGTCTTCCAAACCCTAAAGAGATGTGACATTTCAGACAAAACACTGTACACCTGACATTTTCTGCTCACCAGCTTGCTGCAGCCACTCTTCCTTCCAGACCTCAAAAAACTGTTTCTCCATGAAGCACAGAGAGCTGAAGTGCTCTAATCTGGCAGACTGGATGGGACTGCTTAATTTCCCTGAATTAAAATGCATGCCTGACCATACTTGGTATATCCAGAAAAATCCTAACCATACACCACAAAAGCAGTCAGTGACAAACATACATTTATTAAAGAGCATCTTCAGCTCATTTGGACACTGGCTTCAGCACGCTATTGAATGAGGAGAGCAAGGACACCCAGGAAGCAAATATCTTGTAAATCAGTATTAAAAATGACATTGTAATAAAGCAATAAAGGGTATCTGATAAACAACAACCAAAAAAACTATTCAGATTGTAAAGCAGATTAAATTAGCTTCCCAAACCTAGGTAGTAACAAGTTCACCATTAATCTGTAGAGAAAATATCAACAACAGGCTGAGAGGACTACAGAGCCGGTCATTACCTGTCTACATTTACACCAAGAAATTGATTCACCACATTGCTGGATTTCAACCAAGTAACTGGCCAGCCTAAGAAAATTCCTCACAATAAAGCACCTTTATATGATAATTTAGCTACAAGGGAAGATATATGTCTATTACATAATGTGATTATTGACTATGAGAGGCTTTCAATTTAGCAGAAAATTACTTTGTATAAGAGCCCTTTAGAGCTAGTGACAAAGGTTACATTTTGCTCTTTTAACTCACAGTAAAACAGAATGAGGCTTCCACTGGCCTACTCTATATCCAATCATCAAAAAAAAAAAAAATGGAAAGAAAGTTAAAGAAGGATAAAATTCTTCACACAGATTTTTACATTCTGTCCAAAAGTTAATTCTCTCCATCCTCCCATTTCCCCACCAATGGAGTGCACTGGGAATAAAATTACTTGAATCTGAAATTCACTGACTATTTTTCTCACCAGCTACAGGTGTACTTGAACCATGAAGATTTGATGTTTATGAAGACACAAAATCCACTGAAGTAATAAGAAATTAACATACTAACTTTTGTTAAGTTAACATTAAATCAAAAATAAACTATTGTAAAACATTAAAAATTATATTCCTAACCCATTTAAAGTAATTATAAATTATTTGAATTTTTTACCATCTGCACTACAACAAATTAAAACATGGAGGATAGACAGGCCAGTAAGAGAGTCTGATAATTGAATCTAAAACTTGTCACATTGAAATATTAAAAGGTTTGAAAATTTAAATCCACTAACAAAAAAACCCAAATTCCACTTAAAGAACACCTTTTATTTATTAATATTCTAAAAACTTCAGGGAAAAAGAAAAATCAACCCAAAACTCTCACAAGATTAAAATAATGAAGAAAAATTACTGGTCCAGCAGAAAACTAAAACTTTAGCTTCCAGTCTGATGTAGTTTAGCATTCAGCATGTTCATTGTGGATTTCAGGCTCAACGTGCTAAGAAAATGTGCCTATAGGTAACTTTTTTTTTTTAAGAAGCTTTTTTGTTTACTGGATATGATTTGGTTAATAATAAGATATTATTAGAAGTAAAGGATTACATATCCAGAGTAAACATGGCATTTCTTTTAACTACAGATAGCTTCATGAGGAAAGTCCTGAGAAAAAAACCTGAAAATAACAAGGCATTTGATAACCATGTGAAATGTGAAGAAAAAGATGTTTTTAACAGCTTTTCATCAGCAGCCTTAGCCAAAATACGTCATATGAACTGTCAAACTTCAAATCCTGTGACCCCTTAAGTAATCAATTAATTTCTCATTAAAACCTACTTGTGTTTAGCCATTTTCACAGCAGTGACAATAATAAAATATTAAATAAAGAGAACCTGTCACTGTAATATTTACAATATAGAGTGCATTCCATAGCTTTTGTTAGTTCTAAGGAGCAGAGAGTAAGCTGCAGTAGAAAAATCACAGAGAAGTACATGCAGTTTTTACTTTGCAGTATTACACTATCCTTGTACTTCCTTGCAAAAAAATTATCATAATCAGAAAAGACTGATTATTGATTTTGAGTAACTGGAGGTATAGTATAATATATTTATTCTGCACATTACATAGCATAATCCCTTAAAGACAGTAAATGCAGAATTTATATAGGTTTGGTATTCTTTACATTAGATGGCACAAAGATGAAAGCTTTTGTTTTGTAAAAATGAAAGTTCATAATAGTGGCTTGAATGTCTAAATCCTGAGATTTCTTGCTTATGACATATATTTTTCCCCCATTTAGCAGTGTTTCAACTGTGATTATTGAAGACTTTCAAACAAAAAAAAAATCCTACTGACATTTAAAGTTCTATTGTGAGTCCCCTCAGCATCCACACTTGGCAAGTTTAAACATGTAAAGGCATTTATTCACCACCTTAGAGTACAGAAGGAATGTTAGGAAAATGCAGAATAACTTCAGGAAGGGGTTCTTTTTTGTTGTCAACTTCATTTGTTTCTCTTTGAAACTACTGGAGGTTCAGTATGCAATATTATTTTCTGCAGCTTACATTTCACTGTGTATGCTTTGTCACTGTAGATATTTTACAAATATGATAGGCATTTCAAAAATGCTGTCATATAATAAGCAAGGATATCTTCACTGCAGTGAAGAAACAGAAACAAGGTACTCACTGAAATGCAAATTGACATTAAACCTAGAAATGGCCTCCCAAAAGTAAGATCGAGATGAATTACCATGACAGTGATGAAACAGTCTTATACCTATGCAACCAGTGTGCATCTTTCCTAGGTAAGTTGACAAGTGTTTCACATGACTAACACTCTTTACTGGCTTCAAACTGGCTTTCAAGAAAAAATAAAAAAAGAGGAATATGCTTCTTGTGTTATTCTGACCAAGTGTAACTGCTGAGCACACCTCTCAAACAGATCATAATTTGTATATTAATCAAGAAACAATTTTGGTCAATGGAGAGTATTTTAATCTAAAAAAACAACATTTAGTTTCCTCATCTTTTCCTCGTGATTTATTACTTCTATGAGAAACTTAAGAAAGAAGAGCTGCTACACAGGTTTCACAATAAATCTTTTTTGAGACACACTGGCTATTCACAAAAAAGATTGCCTGAGACTCAGATTTGGCCCCCGAAATACCAATTTAGGAGTATTTCTATGGAGAGGTAAAGGGCAATGACACAGTCAGACAAAGGCTCAGAAGAACTGACAGCCACTCAACTCATAAAGCTCAGGATAGCTGTCTCCTGACTCAGGGCTGACCACAGTGAATTCAATTACAAGTTGTAAATGCAGATAGCTACAATAATAGCAGGAACACAGTCACCTGAGAAGGAGGTGTGACCTAAACAGAAGACCAAGAGGGAAGACCTGTTGGCTGGCTGGAGAAAATCATCACAGTAAAGAAAAGCAGCAATAGAAAATTTCTGTAGCAAAAAAATTACAATAGCTAGCTGCACACTGCTTACTCTATACCAAGTTATTTATCCATAAATAGCAAATGGGATCCTCAGTATGTGATCTGAAAGCCATGAAATTTTCCACTCGAAACAGGTCATAGAGTGGTACATGGGTAAGTGAAAAAATAAAAAGAACCCAAACCTAGATCCAAGATAAAAGTAAGAAAGCTTAAAGTTTAACTACATTTTCTAAACTTCCAAATAGCCAAAAAAATATTGTTGCATGTTTTATTAGATGGGCTACTTACATAAATGCATACCTTTTGATAAGACAGGGGACTCTTATGTCCAACACAAGGATATAACAGAATTCATACTCATTAAATGCATATGCCATGTAGCACAAGAGCCCTATCTTGCTCTTGGACTAGGTCTCTAGGTCTTGTGGAAGGAGACAGCAGACAAAAGATAATAATGAAACCATCACAAAGCCTTCTGATTACAAAATATAAATGATATCAAGCATGCAGCATAAGTTCTACAAATCTTTCTTCTAATGACAATGGTGGTTAATGCAGATTCCATCTCTACCCCTACTTTGCACCCTCATTTGCACCAGCAAAACTAACTGGAGACCTCGAGGTAATTCAGTGTGATTGAAAATGTTCTGGAGTTTTATTGTTGCTTTTTTTTTTTTTGGTTTTTTTTACCCCATCTTGTACTCGTTTTAGATCAGTTGGTTGTGTGTATAATCCTCTCAATAATTCAATTGAAAAGGTTGTTAGAGAATGGAAATATCAGCCAAAGAATTTGAACAATTTAAATTTTCCCTCAAGAAAGATACGTACAGTGTTGCAGCAACCTTCTTGTTAGAGGGTAGAAGTGAACCAAGACACAGACTTCTTGTTTATCACAGCATGAAGGGGGTCCTGGTTTATTCCTCTTTGCAGCTCAGCCATCCTGACTCCAACTGTTCACTGACTCTGGCCACAGCAAGCTCCCACTGCAGGTTTCCCTGGCAGCCTCTGAGAGCTGGTAATTTCCTGCTAAACCATGACTGCAGGGATCAGTTTGCAGACTCTGGCTACAGGCTTTTACCCAGCTAGACTGTGACTGCAGGATCCAAAAACAGGCTCTAGCTGCAGACCCAGACTGACCTCACAGCAGTGATTCTCCCTCCCCAGGATCCTTCTACAGTATGATCCTCTCAATCCCTCTTCCTCAAGGCTCCTCCTCCTTTATGATCCTCTTCACCTACTCTAACCCACTCCCTTTTATCACACTTACCTTTCTTGGACACAGCTGTGACTCATGAGGCTGTGTTGGGTAATTAACACAGCTGTCATCACATCGAAGTCTCCTGTGTTCCCTTCCCTTATCCCTACAGTATAGATTGAAGGCTTCAAATGTCATGTACAGTTTTGAAAATCAGCCACAGGTATCAAGAAGAGACTCTACATGCAAGTTTCATAATGAGAAAAAAAAGTGGTGGAAAAATATCTGTTTTCCTTTCACTAATAAATTTCTCATTCACTGCCTGAAGATAGATACTCTCTCTGTTACTCTTCACCATTATGGCAACCAGTAGCTGAACCAAAAATTGACAGACTCTTTCACAATATCACTCTACATGACACCAGCAGCAGTGTGAGATTGAGTGTGATCACACCAGTCAATTCTACTGGTTCAGGGAACTTGCAGTTTGGGTCAGTTTTATCTTCTGATCCTTGTGTTCTTCAATCCCAGGGTAAAGAAAACAAAGACAGAGAAAAAGACTAGAGAATGAAAGACTATGAAAAAGAAAAAAAAGGCAGAAAATTGTAGAAAATACTGAAAGCTCTTCCAGTTCTCCATGAAGACAAAAAGCACTCAGCATAAGGTAAAGTCTGTTCATGTAAAGAGGAGCTCACCCCCACCTAGCTTAAACCTAAAGAAGCCGCATATTGTTTAAGACATTCACTGCATGTCCTCTGGAGCACATCAGAAAGTCTTCAAGAGATAAATTTAATACCCAACTTGTCTTACTCCAAAAAAAAAAAAAAAAGGGATTTTTTTAATATAAATAATTCAAAAAAAAAAAAAGAAATCCAAACATTCTCCCCCCCCTCAGTAACTAACCTCTTTGCCCCAAGAACCTCTGACAAGGTGGTATTTTAAAGCCTTCTCCATTCTCTTCTTACCACTACTCCTTTTCTTCTTCTTGTTAAATCCAATTCTTACTCCTTCACTTCCTACTGAAGAATAACTACTTATCTACCTTATACATAACTACCCTTGATTGTTTTAACAGCTGGTGCTAGTTTGCCAATCAGTCTCACGCAATCTCTTCTCATTCTCTTTCTGTAGTTTCTTCCCCATTTTTTGCATGACAAATCAGAAAGCATATCTGAGAAAATACTAAGTTACAAGTATTTACTAGTGAGTCTAAGTAAGGGTGTGACACCTAAACCTTATTCTAGCCTCAGTGTAGCTAATCCTATCTATTGCAGAAGTAAACCCTAACTAGTCAGTCTTTAAGAAAAAAGTAAAGTAAAATCTTAATTCTTGAGCACTTCACAACAATCTACATTTCTTTTTCTCAGGGCCACATAAGCCACAGTAAATCTTTTGCAAAGTGAAGTAAAATTAATTAGTCTTGCAGCTGCAACTGAACATATTTTACTTCCTACTGAAATGGAATAGGAATACACTTGCAGTTTAGCCTGAAAGGCAGCTAAAAATCCAATTAAATTAGCAGTAGCTTTTAAGTGAATGGACAGTACCTTCTTACCATGGTACCTAATTCACAGGCTATCCTGTTCCTGCACCCTAAACGAGCAGATTTGCTGAAATTAAAAAAAAAGTATGACTCTCTATTGACTACTGCCTTTTCACTTCAAAGCTTGATTTCCCCTTAGACCATCAGCTAGTCCATTTTGATTCTCATCTGTGTATTTTATCCCTTTCACTGTAGGAAATAGTTAGAAATGCTTAAAATTTATGGTGGTAAGGCTTGTATGTTCCTTGAATATAGACTTTTATTTCAGTCTAAAATTAGGTTTAGTAATCTCTGCTGTCTAAGAACAAGCTATACCCCAATGACTTACAGGGGTTAGCATGTAACTGAAATAGTATTTTTTATGGTTTCTGAGGTGGGACTTATTGCAGACACCCACCAAAATAAAAACAGCATTTTTTTTCCAAAAAGAAAATCATGAAACAGACTTTGCTTTCATTAAGATTATGCTTCATATCTCCTGTTATATTGTCTTGGTTTGAAATACAGGTATCTGCTAGGAAAGGGGCAGGACCTCCCTAGAGATGGAGAATTCAAATCCTCTCTCTCCAAATTATTGCGATTTAGAAGAATATGCTTCATATCTCCTGTTTATCAAGCTATAATCCTAAAAATAGAAGCAGGCCTCATCATCAGGTTAAACATGTATGTAGCATCTGCAGGAACAAGTTTTGAATAGGTTTTCTCATAACATAAATCAGAGCATTTTCTGATAATTTTGCTAGCAGCTCAAATTATTTCATCTGAAATCATACAGATAATGGCCAGTCTACTATTAAGTGGAATGTCTTTCAGAGCTGAGTTGGTGGTGTTTCAGTCCAGACTTCAACAAGCTTCACTCTTGCTGTGACCTATGGGCTGTGTCCACTGTCAGTTACCATATACCTCATCCTTCTTTCTTCCTCACCCAGCTTGCTCTAAAAGTGGATATATACAACCTCAATCCATACTGGCTGGCTGTCTTCTCCCACCTGTGCCCTGCTCCCTGCCCTTGGAAACCGATGATGTTCTTCTGAACATCATTACTGCTACATCTCAATGTTGCCCTCTCCTAAGGAGAACGGGCTTACAACACAAAGGGAGAACAGGTGTGGGAGCAGTACCTCAGCCAGAATGATTTGCCACCATATACTTCTTCAGAGATTAAATCCATTTGATTTTTAACAACTTTATAGATGGGATGACTCCTAAATACACAGAAGAGCTGCCAATGCATAGGTGTCTAACTGAAGGGAAGAGCAACTTGACCACTTCACCTTGTGTTCAAAATGCTCCTACTCCAGCTATTCCATAGAGGTTCAGATCACATACAGTGAGATGGCTGCCAGTCTGCACTCTGCAGATCTGCACTGCCAAACAGCCACAATATTCTGGAACACAGCTCACTGCTCTTGCTTTCTTTTACCCTTGGAGGAGGTAAAAGCTTCAGCTAGCAGAAGGGTAGGTCTGGCCATCAGCATTCGTACGGGCCAGGGCTGTAGTAGAGAGCTATCATGCGTGTGACTACAGATTTTTGTAAATTGTCCTTGCATTCATTCCATGAAGGGAAAGAGATGTTGCTTTCATTAGATTGCTACAATAGAAATATGACAACCAGATTTCTCTGGGAATCTTACAGTGCACTATTTAAAGCTTTTGCAGAAACACTTCCCATCGAACAGGCAAAGTTGAAATACTCATGTTTTCTGGAAGTAAGTTTCCTTAGGCAGAGAACTTCTATTCAACAGGAGACCATTATGCTGTTGTAACATTTCATTCAATTTACATTACTGCCTAATTAACACTGGGACATTTAGCAGCTATTAGAAGAGACATTCTCAAGAGTTCTAGGTTTCATCAGAGCTCCCAAGCAAAGTTTCCTTCATGCAATTCTTCACAGTTAAAATTTGAGTCAACAAAACTAAATTCTCTTAGACTCAATTCGTGTTTCTAGAGGAAAAGCCTTTGCAAATATTCCATGCTGATCTTTCCATGTGCTACAAGAAAATACACTTCCTGTGCTTTAAAAGAATTTTTGCAAATTCAGTCTTATTTTGTAATAGATGGAGGTCAAGTTACTTGGAGTAGAAGGTGCTAGATAAAATTAAATCTCTAAAGCAGTTTGTAAAGAAGATAGTGTCTCTTGCTGAGATTAATTAAATAAGACTAGTTTCCACACAGAAAGTGTATATAAGCATAGTTAGGTATGTAACAGTGCATGTGTGTGTTAAACCAAAATCAGTTTTCTCCTCTTGATAAAATGTTAGTCTTCAAAACACCTAGTTCTTGGCTATCCATCATTAAATTCATGAAGTCATAGTGCAGAATTAACAGGTCCACATGTAAGACTTAGTTTCTTTACAGACCTGAATGAAAGAATAAAATTTCAGAAGTGAGAACATATTCATGACTTAACAGAGCTGCAAGCTAAGTTTTGTATGAAATTATCTTTATTGCACAAATAAAACCATAATTTAAGGCTTCAGACATTCTGATAATTTGCAAACTATGACTCAGCTAAGCTTATAGGATGTATTAGTTTGTAACTTCAACTGCTATTTTTAAAGAAGTAAAATGCTGTTATAACAGAAAAAGAAAATCAGCATATATGAAGCCAACATATTTTAAAAATCCCCATAAGTACTGGCTTCCAGAACTCTTATTCCAGTATCCATCACAGGTAATAATAATAATTATTATTATTAGCTACACTAGAAATATTCTCAGATACTGAATTTCACAAACTCTTCAATGTGTTAAGAAACATTTTGCTTGTTTCTTAAATATGTGTTTTGCCTGGTACGAGTTGCAGCTGTAGCTTCCAAGGGTAGCTGCAACCATAGGGTATTTTACTATTATGATAGAGGCATGTGCCCAGAAGCTGACATTCCCTCATGTAATGGAACATGTAACAAGCAAAGTATGGTAATTAGACAGGATTTAAGGACTTCTTTCCCTTTTCCCCAATATTAAAATTGCACTTTCCAGGATTAAAATTTTCAGGTTTATCCATATGGAATTGTAAGTCTAGTAAACCAAACATTTTGGGAAACTGTGTATAAAAGTCTGGTATGTGTTCTGTAGGTAGTGCCAGAAGAGCAGACAGGAACTTTCATTCTAGCAAGGACATTAAGTTTAACAGTAGAATAAAAAATGGTAGGGTGAAAGAAGGATTTCACATGCTACAAATTGGAAGCAATACAAAAGAATATGCTTAATAATGCCAGAGAATCTTCTCGCATGGATTTACAGCAAGACAACTAGGAAAGATCAGGGGAAAGTATCTACATATTATACAGAAGAAATGTATCTGCATTCCACTAGAAGGATTTTAAAAGCAGAGAGAATTTTCTTGCAAAATGTATGCTGGTATTATTTTAATGATATATACAAATAACCTCCCCCCCAGCCAACATTCTAGTATCTAGTATGTCATGGAGAGTACTTTTTAATATCCTTTTTGTCTCAGAGTTGTGGGATTTTCCCTCTCAAAAAAAAAAACCCAAAAAAACAAAACCAAACAACTTCTACAGCATTTTCTCACACTCTACGTTTTATTAAAGACACATAACAAATCGAGATGTCAAGACATCAGTGTTTTCTAAATTTCTGATAACACATTCAGCTATCTATTTATCAGCTGTGTGGAAAGTCATACTTTTGTTCTGGAGGAAATCCAATCTTAACATTAAATTCATTAATCATTTAAACTAATACTTTTACAAGAACTGAGGAAAAATCCAGAAGTTCTATTGTTTTGATTTTTTAGAAACACTCATTTGGACAGCATAGACTGGAATTTAAGTTCAGAAGTCAGCAGCAATGCTCATAAGAAATATTTGAATACTTTCGTGTGTAAGAATAAATGAAGTGTTTGAGAAATGTATCTATAATAGTGAAAAGAGCAAGGCTGGGATATAACACAAAAAAGATTTCTAAGTGACAGCTGTTGCACCCAAGACAAGAAGAAAATAAATTTATTTCACAAATATGAATATAACTTCCGTGAAGCTCACCATTTTCACCAGCTTGGAAGACACACACTGCAAGCCCTTTCAATATTCAGGCCAGCATTTCAGGAGCTTCTTTATGCATTTTTATACCTCAAAGGAGCACAAAACTATACTGGTGACAAAAACCTCACAATTGACTGAATAAAGCATAGATATATAAAAGTCCAGACATACTTTACAATTTTAATTATTTGCTATTCTCTACAGTAGTTCTCAATATAGGAATCCTAATTATTTTGTGAAGTTAATCTCTTATTCAATTTCTGGCACTTTCCTTAAGTATATGTCTTTGATTAAGATAATGGAAAGCATTTTGTCTCTGGAAAAACAATACTGCAAATGTAAGATTACATTGCTTCTTGTCATGCCAACTTTATTATATTAAGAAAACTTTTACAACAAAATGCAACAGGTTTATGCAGTCATTGTATGAGTTTCTCATAGAACATTTCCAAGTTGTGCAAGAAACATGAGAAATGTCAAGAACCAAGAGTTCTTAAAATACAGTTTAGCTGCACTGTTGATTTACTTATCACTTCATTGCTGAAGTAAAGTGTTTAACCTGGAATGTTATTATTATAAAAAAAATAATAAAAAATCTTTGCTGTTTAATTATAAAGGGATGACAAGAAAAGTGTTGTTACACCATCCCATATCCAGTCTCCACAATATTAAACAGCAATTATTTCTGATCAGAGTCAGTGGAACAAAGAGACATAATATGCAAATATTAAGTGGTTAGTAGCATAAAATTGAAGTTCAATTGTCAATTCAATCAAATAATGTCAGTTGAAGACGGAAGAAGATTTTACTGGACAATATATAAAATTTTGCCACCCCTTTGATTTGTTTCACAAATGTTTCTACACCATTTAGCTATAATTACCTATTAGAGGAAAAGTGATGAAAATCCAGCCTTCTTTTAACCAATGCACTTAATTTGGGCAAAGGCTGTCTCAGTGCTGCTGGCCAAGCGAACACCTTAAGCTCTTGCAGAAGTGTTACCATCACTGTAACATAATTATTTAGCATTCTAACACTCTATTCAGCTCCCTGGAAGAGTGGAGCTTCCTATTTTAAGAAAACCTGCCCATTTAAACGTCATTAACTATCCAATTAGTACAGTCTGTTCCTTGCTAGCTGCAGAGTACTGGGATAATCTTTTAATTGTTAAGCACTATTGAATAATTTTAGCAATTAAGCTTTTATACATTCTGTGATAATTAAGACAGAATACCCCTCGAATCTGATCATTTTCCAATACCCAGTGACAAACAGAACGACGATCAACGGTAGAATAAATTCGCGTGTGACCAGGGGTAACGCTAGCACCGCAGGGCGCCGCGTCCACCTGCAGCGCCCGCAGGAGGCGCGCACCGCATCCCCTCAAGGGCCCGCTCCGGCCGCTGTGCAGCGGGCTCGGGGCTGCGGGGCCGCTTCGCACCGCGCCTCCGGGCTCCGCTGGCCGCTCTGCCCAAGCCGAGATGAGGCATCACCTCCTCCGCTCCCCACGGCTCCACCTGCCGGGCGCCCGCGCCCTGCAGCTCCCGCCCGCTCTCTCGCTGCCTTCCCGGGGCGCCGCCACCGCGGGCGGGCAGAGCCACCCGGCGCCCCAAGGCGCACCTGCCGCTCAGCCGGGGGAAGGCACCGTACACGTCCCTCCTGAGCATCGGCAACTTTCTCTCCTTCCCAAGAGGAGCCGTGCCTCCGGGGGCTGCTGCCAGGCGTTCCAAAGCAGCCGCATGGCACAGGCTCCCCGCAAGGCAAGCCCCCGGAGGTGCCGGAAACAAAGCGGGATTACCTCGAAGGGCGCGGGTCTGCCCGCGGCCCCCACGCCGGCGGCACGGCGCCCTCCGCCCTCCCTCCGCAGGACGGTGCCTGTTGCACGGGCCCCGCGGGCTCCCCGCAGGGCAAAAAGCAACTTGGCTCCGCCGGGCGCCCGTGCCGCCAACTCGCGTGGGGAGAGGGGCCCCGGGCTGCGGCCCCGAGCGGCAGCAGAGGCGGGGGGCTCGGACAAACCCGCTGGCCCGACGGGGCTGAGCTGTGCTCTGCAGAGCGGGACCCCCCTTTCCCGCGCACCGCGCCTTCCCTCTGCGCAAAACCAATTAACCCCGAGAGCTCGCCCTCCCGCAAAAGGCAAGACAGGGGGTGCGGGAGCCGACAGGAGGCAAAGTTTGATAAATGAGCAGCTCCTGCAGTGACAGGGGACTACGGAGCGGAGGCACCCTCCGCGCCGGGCTGGGCAGAAGTGCGGCGAAGAAGCACTCACCTGTCCGTTGCCCTCCGGCAGGCGCGGAGGGGAAGGCGGGCAGGCGAGAGACACAGCCCCGCGCTCCTGTGCCGTCCGTCGGCCCCGGCGGCGGGCAGGATGCCGGGCGGAGGGCCCGCAGAGCAGCGGGGCCGCCCCGGGCGGGCACCCGTCAGCGGAGCAGGTGAAGCGGGGCGGTCGCCGCCTCCGGAAAGCAACACGTTTGGCTCTGAACTTTGCAGCTCCAGTCACAAACAAACAAATAGAGCCAAAGAAGGACCTCTCCCATCCGATCCCAGCCTTCTCGGCAGCCGCTGCCTCTCTTATTGGTGCGGAGGTTATTTATTTATTTGATTTCTCCCCCCTCCCTCCCCTCCTCCCCTTCCACACACCCCCCCTTCCCTGTCGCTTCCCCTATCCCTCCCCCCTCCCCGGCCTTCCCTCCCCTCCTCACGCCGCGCAGACAGCGCCGGTCCCAGCGCGTCGCACAGCGCGCCCGGGCTGCTCTGCGGCCGCGGCAGCGCCGGTGCCGGGCGGGGGCGGGCGCGCCGCGGGGAGGCGGGAGCGGAGGCGGGCGGGAGCGGGGCAGCCGCCGCCGCCGCTGCCGGGCGGGAGCGGAGAGCGGGCGGGAGGTGCTCCCGGACGCCCTGTCCTCCGCACCGGGCAGCGGGGGCGGAGGGTGATCCCGCTGGTCACCGCAGGGACAGGGCGGCCGGGCAGGGGATGACTGGTGGTCGGGTCCGGGGAAAAGGGTAGCCGGCAAGTACCGAGCAGCTGCCGCGGGGAGCGGGGGGCCCCTACTGCGCTGTTTTGCGGCCCGAGCCCGTGGGGAGCTCCGGCGGGCGCGGTGCGGCGGGAGCGGCTCGGCCGCGGTGCGGCAGCGGCGGCGCCGGGCGGGAGCGGGAGCGCAGCGGGGAGCCGCGCTGGCGGTGTGCGCGTACCGGCAGAGCCGGGGGTTGTGCCCGGCTCTGTATGTGTCTTTACGTACGTGTGTCTCCGGTAACGTCGCACGCAGCTTGCCTTCAAGGAGACCCTAGACTCGCTAGCCGCAGTGTACTTTGTGTGCAGCGCTTTTCCCTTTTGCTCAAGCTTATGCGTGATCAGTGCAACGCAAGCTTTATTTTGCCTCTCTCTTATCAGACGCTGAACCTTTGTTTGCTGGTTTGTTGCCCTTTTTCTCCCCCGTACCCTAAATCCAAGTGCAACTCGAGCAACACGGGAGGTCTCACCTGTCCATCCCTTAGGGCCAAGTACACCGCTATGGTTATGGTAAGGGAAGGGAACGCAAGTTAAAAGCTGGGAAGGTAATACTCCATGAAAGATTCCTTTCACTGCTGCTGCAGTATCCGTCCTAGCTCAGTCTCTCGTTGCAGCTTACAGCGGAAAAAATATTACTGTCCCAGTGTGGCTGTATTTATACTGCTATACACACACGTGACAGACAGAATATTGACATTCTTGTCTTCTCTTCCATCCATCCCCCGTTAGAAAGTGGGGTTCAAATTAGATATCCCAGTGGAAGACGACAGAAGTGTAAAATCTGTGAAGTTAGTACGAACTCTTCAAAATATTTGGGAAGGGTGGGGGGGGGCGGGGCGGGGGGGATGTTTGTGTGTGTGTGTATGTGTGTTATCTGGTATGTTGGTTTTTGCTGGCTAAAATTGCCACCCTGCTCTCCTGGCAGTAAATAGGCATTCTAGATGTTCTTTTTCACTTCCAGGGGGGAGAAAAACCCAAGCCATCACTACAATAAACAAACAAGGGAATTAAAAAATATGCTTAGAAAATAAACTGTTATTCAATAATATTACTAGGAAAGAAAACATGAAGTATACCCTTATTTCTGTTCAGGTGACAAGACAGAGATGTAAAGATTGCTTTTAAGTCAGTCAATGAATTTATGTAGATTCGTCATTTCAAACAGACAGTACAAATCTTCTTTGTGCTGCAACTCTGTAATTCTACCTTTGTCAACTGAAGACAATAAACTGGAAAGATTAATGTACGTTTTGTCTTCAGTAGTAAATGCTATTGTCAAATGGGGAGAACTTTTTATTCAAAGAGTTGGATCAATAGTTGACTTTGTTTTGAAGCATTTATTTAAGAAGCTACTTAAAAAGATTGAAGTTCATGCTCTTAACATCCTTAAAGAAATCTCTGAAAGGCAATTATTCTATTTGCCAATCTAGCGGTCACTGCCATGTAGCAACAAAAAGCATGAAAGCTAGATGTGGAAGTCCCTTTGGGTTCAGACAGTGCTTTCTCAGTGGATGAAAAACAGTAGGAAATTAAAAAGTGAAATGCACTTTAAAAAAATCTATTTGAATATTTTAAGCAGGTTGCTTTGAATAGGTGAAGTTTCATCTCTAACCAGTAAGCTTCAAGGTCAATGAAATGCAAATGACAGATGCGCTCTGTGCCTGAAAGAATGCCACCAACTTTAGGGAACGTTTAGTGAGCAGTATTTAAAAAGTTGACCGCCTGTTATTTTAATCTGTAAACTCTGTGTTTAGCAAGTGTTTGTTCAGAGGAGTGCAGAGTGTCTTTGGCTGGAATGAACTACTATTTCAAAATATGGGAGATTAATGAAGGTACTGTTTTATTAATGATGGGCCTGTAACGAAAGTTGTTCACATCAGTGAGAGGACACTGAGTGATGTCAATTAGTCTGACACACTGTATATACTATGTGAAATTTCAATTGTTTCACAGATCTTAAAAAACAATTTCATTAGGAGTAAACTGAGACTCTTTTTATTTTTATATAGATTCTAAGAAAAGGAAGCACTATGTAAAGCCCATAACAAAATCGATCCCATAGTAGCCCATTATATCTGCTGCCATTGAAATTAATTCATTAGGCTGCTGGATACACCTTAAAAGAACTTTGATTTGACTAAGTCAAGCTAATAATCAGTTTTGGTGGCTACTTGATGTATTGACTGTTCACTGGAATTATGCAAGCAGAATATTGTTCTGTGTTCTGGAAACTGAAAAACATGTAAGGTGAATAGGAATGAGTAACTAAAGTTAAGAAAAGCATTAAAAAGGAATAAAAACAGAAAGAAAAAGGGAAGACAAAGCTATAAAATTTTAGTTTCCTAAAATTTCATCTCATGTTGTTTACTTGCCTTTATTGGCTTCTTTCATCACTTAAATCCCTGTGATCTCATTCATGGCATTTTGGACTTTTAAAGGGCTTCAAATTGAGACTGCTAAAAAAAATAAATAAAAACAGCCCCCACTGCCACCCACACACACTGATACAACCTTAAAAATAGCTTGCTTTATTTTCTCATATAATGGCCTGCATTTTGTCTGGACTCTTTAAATTACACTTCTAAGGGCTTAAAGAGCTGCCAATACACATCCCATGCAGTACGTTGTATTTTGGAAATCCATCTGATGATCTCAGCAGAAAATTAAATGTAGGTGTTAATATTTTCAAATCAGTCAAATCTGAGAAAGTTCTGGTTAAATATCAAGAGAGACAGCTAGTCAGCTAGGAGTTTCTCCAAAACAAGCATTTTTTTTGCCCTTGGCCATGTTATCTGTGTAGGAGGCTTTTTACAAAAAAAATGGATTTTTCTGCTGGTTCACATCTGAACAAACAAGTTTCCACTCCTTTTTCAATTTCTTTTCAGGTAGCTGAAATGCTTGTGATCACAATTTATAAATATGTCAGGCAAACCTGGGACTAAACTAGTAAGAACATATCGGGCAGTTTGAGCTTTAAAGTTATGTCAAAAATCACATGCTGTCATGTTACAAAGACTCAAGAATTCTACGTGGCTGCATGTTAAATTTATCTACAGATAAAATTTAATATATTATGAAATCTTAATTATTACAGTTTTATAAAGATTTAATTAATAGGTTTTTCAGCTAAACAGAATTTGAAATATTTTACTACTGTGAGCATTTCAAAGTCAAGAAAAGGTAGGAATTCTCCTTTTTTCAGATCCAATAATTAGTGCATGGGATTTACCTTACCCTGTCCAAGGTTTACTAGAGGATTCAGTCTTTGAACTGTTCTCCAGTTTATATAAACAAAGCTGAATATCTAAAACTGATCATAAGTGTGCTAATGTTTTATATTTTAAAGAAAATGGATGCCAATAAACAGGTACGTAATAGAGAAAAACATCATAGGACTAGATAAAAGAAAGAAAATCTGTAGCCTTTTAAGAAAAGGCTGCTTTGTTTGAACATGATGATTTGCTTCCCTGTGAATTAAACGTTTAAGTTGAGGTGATATGAATACATTTGTATAATGAGTTCATTGGGTTGGACAACCTCTTGTTTTCCCTGTTTAGTTAGGGCAAAATTATTTCTTCTAGGGAAAAACAAAGCCACAGGGTCAGGAAAATGGCTTCTAGATTTAAAAAGAACAGCTGCCTTTGGTAGTGGGAATTGTCTGTTTCTGCTCTGGTGTCTATGAAGATCTTCAGCTTCTGACCTCATCACAGTCTACAACTTCCTAAAGGGGCACAGTGGAGAGGCAGGTGCTGATCTCTCTCTATAGAGGAGCAATAGGACACAAGCAAATGGAATGAAGCCGTGTCAGGGGACGTTCAGGTTGGACATCAGGAAAAGGTTTGTTGCTGAGACCGCCGTCATCACTGGAAGAAACTTCCCCGGGACGTGGTCACAGCACCAAACATGTCAGAGTTCAAGGAGCATCTTGGTGACGTTCCTAAGTTGTATGGTTTCAGTTTTAGTTTTAGTTTAGGAGAAGGGAGTTGGACTTTATGATCCTGATGGGTCCCTTCTAACTTGATATATTCTGTGATTCTATTCAATGAAAGATAGGGATGTCACCTGGACCATTTTTATTATTGTAACTCAAACAAGCATGTGTTGCTCCATGTGTCACCAGTGTCCTTCACCAGCCAAGAAGAGCTTGTTATCTGTGTCAGATGCTCTGGTAAGTTTTTGTGTACATCACAAAGGAAGCTGAAAAGAGTACCTTTTTTGTATATTTTGAGGATACTTGAATACCATTCACTGCAACAATATACTGTAATTGTCATAATCCTCTGGCGTTTGTCCAGAACATAGTGCTGCCCAGGTCAGAGCTGGTTTTTGGAACCAAAAAAGCTTCTAAACTGATGAGTTTATGAGCATGCTGATGGCTGACCTACTGCTGCAAAATATGTCTGAAGTTGAAACTGATATATGCATTGGCTTATAAATGTTCTGCTGATCCTGTTTGAAGTATCATAGAATCATAGAGTGGTTTGAGTTGGAATTGACCTTAAGGATCATTTAGTTCCATCCTCACCCCTACCATGGGCAGGGACACCTTCCACTAGACCATGTTGCTCAAAGCCCCATCTAGTTTGGTCTTGAACACTTTTAGGAATGAGACAGTTACAATTTTGTGGGCAACCTGTTCCAGTGCCTCATCATCCTCACAGTAAAGAATTTCTTCCCAATGTCCAGTTTAAACCTGCCCTCTTTCTATTTAAAGCCATTCTCTCTTGCCTTTCAACTATATGCCCTTGTGAAATGTTCCTATCCCTCTCCCTTGCAGCCGTCTTTAGGTACAGGAAGGCTGTTATAAGGTCTCCCTGGAATCTTCTCTTCTCCAGGCTGAACAACCCCAGCTCTCTCAGTTTATCCTCATAGGAGAGGTGCTCTGTTCATCTAATCACCTTGGTGGCCTCCTCTAGACTCGCTCTAACAGCTCTGTATCTTTCTTATGTGGGATCCCAGAGACCTGGATGCAGCATTCCAAGTGATGTCTCATGAGAGCAGAGCAGAGGGGCAGAATACCCTCCCTCACTCTTCTGGCCATGCTGCTTTGATGCAGCCCAGGACATGTTTGGCTTTCTGGGCTGCCAGTGCACATTTGCCGGCTCATGTCAATCTTCTCATCCACCGACACCCCCAAGTCCTCCTCCTCAGGGCTGCTCTCAATCCATTCCTGCCCAGCCTGGATTTGTGCCTGGGATTGCCCACACCCACAACCTTGGCTTTGTTGAACTTCACGAGGCTGGCACAGTCCCACCTCTCCTAGGAGCCTGTCCAGGTCCCCCAGCACATCCCTTCCCTGCAGTGTGTCGACTGCACCACAGAGTTTGGTGTTGTCAGCAAACTTGCTAAGGCTGCCCTCAGTTCTCCTGTCTGTGTCATTGACAAAGCCATGTAAGGGGTCACATCCTCTATATATGAGTATACACCCTGCTAAGCAGGGCACCTCAGAAGATTAATAGATGTAAACATCTAAGAAAAGATTAAAACAATCTTTCTAATTCTCTGGAACAGAACAATAATTGAAAGTGAAAGACATATGATACAATTTGCATATATATGTTCAAATACATATAATAGAAATGCTGACAGTTTAACTGTGCTTAAATTTTCTTAGGAAGGAATACAGTGAAGGATATGAAAACATAGGCAGCACCTTTGACCCAAACTCTGTTTTTACCCTTGTTGTGCCAGATGTTGAGTTTTCAAACAAATCATCATGATATACTTGTCTATGCTTAAACTTCACCTTACATGGGCAACAGCTTTTTCACAGGGAGAGATGTTAAGTGATGTCTTTGATTTGGTCCAGTCTGTCTGCTCTTACATGGTTTTGGAACATTTTCTACAACTCATACTGGAACTGCTATGTCCCTACTGAGTGCCTTACAAAACTACACCCACTTCAGAAAAAACCCTACTCTTACAAAAAGTCTTCAGCAAGACTTCAAAGGATTATGAACTTATGAAATCCAGAAGTTACAACAAAAACAATCTGTCACTGTAATAGTAAGGGCTTATGTTAACAAGCAAAATTAAAAGATGAAAGCTCATCTATAATAGAGGTGTTTGAAAGAGAACTTAAATATTAAATTTACTTGTCTGAAGTACTAGATTTCACAACTGGAATTTTGATACAATGATAGATACTAGACATTTATAAACAAAAAAGAATATGTTTGGATTTCTACCACTTTTCAAATAGATGTTTTAATTTTCATTTTAGTTTATTTTGTTTAGTTTTCTGAAATTATTGTACCTGTTGGCTTCATATGAAAGGATGAAATTGCACTTTTTTACATTCGGTACTCTTGGATCTGAAACTAATGTGTTTTTCAGATATGTAGTCTGTATTGCTCCAAATAGATGTTAAAATGAACTGTTTTCAGAATTGTATGTATTGTATATATACACATGACATATATATATATATATATATATATATATATATATATATATATATATATAGTGAAGTTACTAGGTTGCCACATAGAAGAACTACATTCTATAATGTTTTAATGGGGACATTGAAAACCACTTTCTTTTTGAAATCCTAGTAATCCCTTCCTTGGTCACTGACTGCCTAGTCTTCAAATATTTTTGCATGTGCCCATTTTTGTTAACTGAAATTTTGTACATAGACAATTTATTTACAGCTAGGGGGGAAAAACATGGTTAGAGTATTTGTCTTCTAAATCTAAAATATATTACATCTGTGGTTTTTTTTAAATTCTTTTCTTTCATTCCTAAGAAAAATGGAATTGTTATTTGGGAATTAAATTTAGTAGATGTATAACTAGGTACTCTATATGCACTCATTTCACTTTGGACTCTATTGGGCTAGATAAAGATGAATTAATCATTGTAATGAAAGTTTACAGTTACCATTGGACCAATGTTTTTAAGTTGCTCCTACTTACACTGTTGGTAAAGAGTGGAAGGTCCTTAACATAAATGTGGAGAACTGATTGTTGAAAGAGATTAGTTTCTCAAAGTTAAACGTTCTAAATTGTGTTCTTTGGAGATTGAGTATAAATAGGTATGAGATTGTGACTGAAAGGGAAATTAAATAAGAGGAAGCTTACTAGCCATCCAAATAGCCACTGTACCATGATTGAGAAAAGCATATTCTAAAACCCCAACTTTATTGGATGACAATACAAGGACAGCAGTTAGAAAAAACATATATATCACAGTGTAAAATGTAAGCAGGAAAATATATTTGATATGAACTAGAAGCTATGTAATATAGCAGAAGTGAGACCAGGGAACAATCTCTGGCTTAGCTAAGGACATAACATAAATATTGCATTATATTAGGCGGGACGAGAAAGGTTATCTCCTTATATATATAAATGATACCATTAAAATTTTAAGAAAACTAAATTGCTAGTAGTGACAAGAAAAAAAAAAGTGTTCAATATCTATTTTGTTTCTGTTTCTGGAAAGAAGTAGGAGAGTGCATTGTACTTCATAATGATGGTGAAGTATTTTCCAAGCAATTAGTTTCTAAGGAAAGCATTAAGCAGCATTTTTATGATGAATATTTGAAAGCAGCTGATTCAGATGAACTGAATTCAGAAGTAGACATATAAGGTACTCATTTTAGGGGAATCTTGGAATACTCTAGAAACTCCTAGAAGCAGTGAATGTAATATTAAAGCATTAAAAAAAAAAAAAAAAAAAAGAAGAAGAAGAAACCCAAGCAACGTGACCCGTGTAAAAGAGAAGTTAATAGAATGGTGAGGTGGGTTTCTATACATAACAGTTCAAAAGCTTTGAGTGCAGAGCATTACTGCTAGAATTCAAAGCAGAAGGTTTTTGGAAGATAAAGCCTTGTCAAACAAATGTGAATTTTTCTTTGAGAATGTTAAAGTTTGTCTGATAAAAGTAAGTGCTTTTGTACATCTGCCTCAGTATTTGTATGCTTAGAAATTAGATACGTAAGCGACTCTTTCAAAATTGGGATTGTACCCTTGAAAATATTTATTCTTATAATAATTAAAAGGTCATAAAATAGATAAGTCACTATCACACATAGCACCACATTGCATTTGCAAGATTTTTTTCTCTTAATTTGTTATATGTAGAAATAAGTAGTGGTTAGGAGAGCAGAGATTAAATTGTTCACATGTATAGTATAGATAAAAATGATAAAAGAATATTGTATCACCTCTTTATGCCCAGAGAGTAAAATGAAGCAAAAAAGTATAAAAGTTATAGAAAAGAGCCCTAAGTACCTGGAAACTGGAGAAAATGTCTAATTTTCTTTCTAGTGGAGAAACACTTCACAGCATTTCTGAAGATTGCCACTAAAACTCCTTGCAGTGTAAATACAGTAGGTATTTTTCATTATGAGATCAAGTATAGAACAAACTCCAAGAAATAATGATAAATTCTGCACCCCTTCAGGTTCTCAAAGAAACCCTGGATCTGTCTTTTAATTAGGTGCAGACTACATTTTAACCAAATAAAACATTTAGATTTAAGAGGCAAAAACAAGGGCCTATGATAAGTCTGCTTCTTTCTGTTCTTGAATCTCTGTTCCCTGTGATTTTCAAATACACAATTTTAAGTGCTTTAAAATAAGTCTGTCTGAGTCAGGTTTGTGGAACAACATGCCAGCTCACATTACTTAGCATGTAAATTTGCATGTAACGCACATTTCTTGTACTGATATGTCTAACACTAGTGTGTTCTCCTTTCACCTTCTAATATTCCCTTAAGTCTTTTTAAAAGATTTTAAAAGATTATAAACCTTACACATGTATAAAACTGGTCACAGTTATGTCCATATATTCTAATATTAAATTAAAATAGGTACTAAATATTCTAACATTGCATTAGAATGGATACTAAATTATTTTATAGATATGTTAAAGTTTTAAATTGAGAGGTAGTTATTACATTTTTAAATTTTAGAGCAAGGACTTGTATTAGGCGATTATAATTTCCCCTTGAATAATGTGAAAGTAAAATATACAGCATTAGATCAGATCATCCTCATAAGGTTTTTTTTCATTCTCATTTTCCATCAGCAAGAAATATCATACTGGGTAGTTGCAAGGTAAGTTCTCCATAAAGGATGTTTTTTTATTCTGCTGACCTCGCCCTCACTACTGAAAAGTCAAGGATGCCCAACAGCCACATGTAAAATCATGGTTTGCTTTGCCTTATTTGTATTTCTTTCTTACTCCCACCAAGGTATCTTTGTCCTGCCTTTTCTAAATTTCTGCTCTTTGCCTCTTTCCAACGAACCATGGGCTTAATAAATGGCAAAACTCTTCCTCTTCTTTTATGAGCTGTCCTAGGTTTTACTGTCAAAAACATTTGAAAACAAAAAATTTTTCTATTTTTATATAATTTTTACATCATATAATGTAAAAATATGTATTTTAATCCTCCTTATTGGAAGACATTCCGGCTGCACTTTCAGTGTATAAATTAGGCAGAAATTACTAATTGTTTTTTAATATTTTACTATATCATATCCTTTTTAAAAAGCAATCCTTTTTGACTGCTGTTATTCATGATTTTGGGGTCATAGCTAGCCTAGGATAAGTAGATTTGCTTCCCTGCAGCCTTTTTTTTTCCATTTTCTCTTAACTACTGCATTAGAGCTCACAGTTCAGCCAGATGACTCCAAGGCTCCAGCAGATTTCATGAATAGCTGGACCTAGACCTAATGAAGTACAATTCTCAATTTATCTATTTGTTCCAGTTTTTTCTTCTTGCTAATGTTCAGAAGATTTGCACATTACTCATTCCATCCTCTGGAGAAAAGTGACAAAATAAAGTCTTTACATGTTTTTTTTTGCCATGTTGCATTTTAAAATTCAGCCATACCACCAATCCTTTCTTAACTTTCCTTTGTCTTTTATTTACACTTTCAAGAATTGTTTATGTCTTTAGTTATATGTTTTTTCATGGCCTGCTGTGTAGTCCTCCTAATTTACATCTTACATTTTAACCTGCCAGAAATTATGCTCCTTTCTACAAAAGAAGGATTGAATTATACAAAAGAAAGATTGTATCTGTCAATGACAGAGGAAAATAGTATATTTATGGCTTATAACATATGGATCAGTATATTTATTCATTGATTTATAGTACTTAAGTATTCTTAACAAGAATTCAGTAACTTTCTAGACTTCCCTTAGAGAGAGAGAGGGAGGGATATCTGGCTGGGGAACATCCTTTGTAATATGACTTCTCCAGGAGACATCAGATGAAGTTTTATTTCAAATTCCACTCACTTTATTAATTCAGCTCCACTTTGGGATTTTCTATAGAAAGAAGAGTAAAATTGTGGTAAATTAGCCTCTAGTTGCATTCAGAAAGTAGTATTTTCTAAGTAGAATCATTATGCAAAAATTCACGACGTACCTTAAGAGACTGTGTACAAATCTAATCCTTCCACATTTGTCCGTAGATCATATGGACTGACATTTTAAAGCTTTCTTAGAAGACTTTAAAAAAAACAAAAAGGAAAAATATCTGCCAGTAGCCTAAAAACCTTGTGTGATATTTGCTATTTCGATGGCAAATGGAATCGAAGGGAAGTCTGTCTGTGGGGAATAACACCTGTAAGTCAGTAATATCATGCTATTCCTTATTTGTGGGATAGACATAATTTCTGTTTCATCGCCCCTTCATCATTCTATTTATAGTCCTGTGCACAAGTTTTTTTCACTGAGCTGTTCTCCATCTGTAGGACAGTGCTTGATATACAGAAAAATAGGAACTAAAGAACATTTTAGTAAAGTTCAGAGGAAAGCAGAAATTTGCTAGTAATTTTGTTATTTTTAGAAAATATCAATATAGTATTATCCATACTTAATGATTACACCTTGTAGACCTCAAAAAACCGTTAGGACCTGACATATTCTTTAGAATCAAGGAACATAAAGTTCAAAATAGAATATATTAATTTGAATTAGTAAATTGCTTCAAATAGCTAATTTCAGACCAAGATAATATTCTATCTTCACAGAAAAGTGCAAGAAACTGACAGTATTTATCTATGTTATTTGTGTATAGTTACTTGTATTGCCTTTTGCAATTCAAGACTTGTTTATACAAATTACAGCTTCTAGCTGCATGCTAACATTTTTCTGCTGGAATGATTGTACTCATATGGTAAGATATGAGTGTATATTTAAGGTCTTCTAAAATGTATATTTATATTTTTATATATGTAGAAATGTTTATGCATATGTATATTTATAGTTCTTGCAATTTTTAGATTTTTTGTTCTTGCAAAGAACTTCAAATGAAAACAAAAAATTAATTAAGATGTACCTAAGCTTTTGGCTGGAACCAATGCCATTGTTACTGCACCTGAAAACAGTCATATCAGATAAAAGTGTGTGAACATGGAAATAAATGCTTCAGATCTCTAAATCCAAATTACATTTTCCAGTGTCACTGCAAAAGCCACCAGGCAAACGTATAATATTTCAACTGCAGAAGTGTCACGTGCATGGCATCCACAACGTGGTTAGAGCTTTCCTCTACAAATGTTCATACAAATGTTGCGATCAACCTAGTCAAAGGTTTTGGTCTCCTGGTGCTTCTGTTGATTTGCATTGTTCTACAGATCAGGCTCTGTGGGAATTGCTGTATATAGTGCAATGAGAAATATTATTAAGGAATCATGGTAGTAATGGAAATAAAAGAGCTGGTTCAGATGCAGCACTAATCACAATGGCTGTAGTTGTTCTACACCTAGTACTATTATCAGATCAGGAATTTATGTATAAGCTCTGAGAGATCTCATTTCATGTGCCTGTCCCGGTTGCTCTACCCTGTTCCATGTGACTGCTCTGCATCCACAGAGCGTGAAGCATCTGGGATACATCTTTAATACAATCACTGCTCTGGCACAGTGGCAACAGATAGCTTAGAATTTCCTCACTCGGGTACTGGTAATGCCATGGCTGTATAAGAAATCCCTTACTACTTGCTACAAAGTTGATTATTTTATTATAGTAAGTTAATTGCTTTTATCCCCTTCTGTCCTTTCCACCTTTCCACTGTGTCGAAGTCTTAAAAAATCTGTAACGAACAAGAGGAACAAAAAATTAAAATTGAAAAGCTTAGATGTGCTCTGAGACAATGGGAGAATTGGAGTGCTGGGTACTGTATTGTTTATTGTTCAGCTAATTCTTAAATGTATTAAAAAACAAATACTGAAAACAATGTACTGTGGCCAATGATTATGCAGAGTATAATGAAACAATCTCACTTAGCAATTATTTTTTTAGATTGTTATCTGATTTAAATTAGATAATCATTTTCAAACTACTACATTCAGTAGTGGTTGGTCATTGTCCTCCTACAGACTAATCCTTCAATTAACTGCTTTTCCTCCTATTTCATATGCTTTTTTTCCCTTTACTCTTTACTACTTTTTTTTTTTTTTTTGAGAACGTAATAAAGCCCGTGAATACTTTCAAAACCTGTCACATTTTGATTGATCCTGTCTATTTACCAATTCAAAATACATTTTAACACCTCCAAGATACTGAAAAAAAGAGGTTCATATTAAATCTATATATTGATACCCAGCTCTGTTTTTTCGTAAAGAGACAAAGCTGTCACTAGCTGCTTGAGTGTGCTAAAGAAATGAGAATTTGAGGGAAGAGCCACTTCAAGCTTAACCCAGGCCAAGGAAGTCATGTGAGTTGAAAAGAGATGCAATTTAACAAATTGGCAGAGACCATTACTGTTTCTCATATCAAGGTTATTTGTGTTCTGACTTTCAGAACGTTGCATGTTGCCTCAAAGACCCAGTATCTGCCTCCCAGGAATTTTCCTGTGTCTGTCCAAGGCTGAGAGAGATTACAGAAATAAGATAATTTATCTTTATGTCAAAACAAGTGTATATATTTAACATATTAGATTTTCCATTTTAAAAGTGGCTAAAGGGCAAAGTCATATAAAAAAATCAAAACCAATAGATAAAGTGGTATTGATTAAAACCTTTTAAATGTACATTTAAATAAAATTGTCGATCAAATTTATCCAAAATATCAAAGAATCAAGTAATTAAGAACATTTAGAACCCTAAAAACTTTTAAGAATTTAGAAATCATGCTTAAGATTTCTGGGAAAGATTTATCTCCCCACTGGAATTTCTGCTTTTCAGAGTATTTATTTCTTTTGCAGAACAGGGAATATTACAGAGTTTATCACATATTAAGGAGGAAAAAAATGTTGATTTAAAACCAGTTCTTACAGGTGTTAAGACACTTTAATCTCCATTCTCTGCTTTTTACTCCTCCTGTTGGTGGAGCTACAGATCTGCATGTGAAGTCATTAGGAAAACATTTTTATTAACACTTAATTAATACCTTATTTTTTCAATTCTGTTTTTTGGTGAGCCTTTTTTTCATAATGACTAAAATAAAAAAAATAAGTATTTAATTCAAACAGGAAAAAATAAAAAAAGAGACATTTTTATGGTTTAAATTTTGGAGCATATACAGAATGTTGAAGAGTTTATACAGTAACTTTTGAAGAAAAAAATATAGAAAAAATATACAACCGTGCTTAGTTTCAAAAGGTTGTCAAGGTGCAGCACTTACTGCATTCGTTTGTATTTTAGAAGCAAATAACTTTAGTGTCAAATATTTGTGGACTGAATTCCTTTTCAGGTTAGATGTTTGCAACACAATGTGAAGGAGCAAGTTTCTTTCACTTTTTTTCTGCTTCCTGATGTTATCACTCTGCTGATTATAAGAAAGACTTTATTAGATTCTAGTTTTCTGTTTTAATAAGTTTTTTTTAATGATTTTTTTTTTTTTTAATGTGGTGGGATTGGTTTGCTGGTTTATTTTTTGCCTAAGTGTCAAGTCTCTGCTTGAAAAGTCCTTACACTGACAATTTAATTTCCTTCCTTCCTTACTGGAAAACATCAAAGAATCAGAAAGATATTTTTCTCTGAATGTCTATAGGCAGCAGTAGAACATCCTCAAACAGTACCTATTGAACCTGAGTTTTCTTTACTCACTTTTATCTTCTTACCCTATTAAAAGAGAGCCTCACAGAGATTTAGACAGTCATTAATTTAAATTAAATTTCAAAAATCCTCAGAGAATCTGCCTGAGAGTCCTCCAGAATGAAGTGTGTATTGCATGTTCCAATGCAAGGAAGCTGTCTTCAATAAAGTTAAAGGGGAAACATTTTGGGTGGAATGGCTTTCTTCCTGATATGAAACTAGCAGCTAAGAATTCTGTTTCTTGATTTTCTGTTCGTTTCCTGCATGGTTTTGCATGAGTAATGCTTCAGTTCTGCAGAGTGCAGTCCCGCTCCTTACAAGCTCCTCACCTGCTTGTATTGACTACTTGTGAAGTGCAAACTCCAGCCTCTCTGACACCTGAAAGCTGTAGAAGATATAAATTCTGCCACTTAGTTTTTCTGCTTTTATTTGATGTAGTGTAAAAACAGTATTCAAAGACAATATGATGACTCTTAAGAAGTGTGCAGCAAGCATTGGATCTGAAAGTCTGAATAAATAGGCATGGATGAGACAGACAGTACTAAATGTGGCAACAGTAATGTTCAGAATCTCAACGTTCCTGTCCTTGTGTTAAGGAATTTCCAGGCACCTGAAATTTCCATATAAAGGAACAGTGCCATAGTTTCCATATAAAGGAACACTTTCTAAAGTGGCCTAATTCCACTGAAAATGATGGATCAAATTATAATTAAAAGTACTGCCACACAAACTTTGATTCCTTGAAAGAAAAATTTAGGTTTTCTGTCAGTTGATGTAAAAATTCATAAACTAAAAGGGAACTTAAAACAAACAAGCAAACAAACAAAAGAAAAAGAAAAAGGAAAGCCATTAAACATCAATATTATTGTGTCACTCAGAAAAGAGTTAGGAAATAAACTTGGATAAAAATGCTTTGTCAGGAGGAATCAGTGGTCTAATCTTAGAAAACTGTGACTCCATTCATTTAGACTATATAAGTTTTTTCACATGCCTCTGAAGAATGTGTGTGGATTTTAGCCAAGTTAATCCAGAGGAAATGGATTCTTTAACCTTTTAAGAGTCCTTCTTGCTTTGTAGTCACTAGTACCAGGAGACACAGGAGGTAGTTATGGCCTGGCTGACAGACATATGTTTCAGCAAAGCTCATTAGCTCTGTTGTCTTTAGCAGAAAGGTCTGTTACTAAGGGGTTGATCTTTGGAAAGAGAAAAGCTGCAAGAAAAGTACTGAACGTTGTGTTGTGCTTTGCATGACTTCAAGCTTCTTTCACATGTGATTGGGCATTTGGCTCATGATCACTAGGAGCCCTTGGGCTATCCCAGCTGTTCCAAAAGAAACCCCATTTCTCAGTCTGTAAGTCACATGGATGTCACAGGAAACATATTGTAGCAGAAGAGAGGAGGACAGTCCAAACTTCTGTTTGCAGCTCTTTTCATTTGGAAGGACTACTAGTCTTTATACAAGGCTAACTGAAAGCCCACCAATATCTTCTCTTCTCTGGTCAACCCAGTGCATGCAGGAAAGTTAATTCATTTCCATTTGAGCTACAGGGAAGCCTGTGGCACTCTGGTGCAAAATATAATTATGAAACTTTGGAAAGGCATCATAAGCTAAATGGAATTAGCCACAAATACTGAATCTGCTACGCTATAAGATGCCTTATGCTCAGATTTGAACAGTATACCTGTATCACGTTGCAATGGACAGTGCAGTGTGCCTTGACTATCTTGGAAGAGGGCACCAAAAGATAATTATAACTATCTGTGAGTTGGGCCATACTGTCTAATCATATAGCCAAGTTTTTGGGATCAGGACATGAGTTTAAATAATACCATTTGTGGTTATTTGTGCTGTTAGGAGGATGTAATCATTCAGTTTTCCAGATATACTAGAAGTATTGCCTATGAAACTGAATTTCCCATTTGGGGAGAATGAACTGTGTCTTATGAACACATTGCAGCGTTCTGAAAGAAAGTGCTCAGTGCATGTCTGGGGGATGGCACTGGAGCTGCACAGCTTATATTCTAGTATTTCAAATTAGTACAATGTGGCAGTGTAGGAGCTTCTGGGTGAAGGCAAAGACAGCGACAAAGTATCTCTATAAGCAAAACAGCTGTTAGAACACCTGGTTTATTGTGAATGCAGAGGCCTTGCTTGTAGCTGCTAAGCACAGCTAAAGCAGGCCAGGAGAGAGCAGAAAAAGAGGGAGAAAAGAGGAGGAAGTTCTGGTAACCGTACAATAAATGTCCTTCTGAGTTGAATAGTCTGTCTTGAACCAACCAATCTAATACAAGATACCAATCTCACAGCATTTACATACAGCCAATAGAACTGATACTTTGCCTTTGGCAAGCAGGAGGGTATTGTTTAATTAAGGGAGATTGCCCCCAGCTAGGCACACTATTGTTCACCAGCTGATGGCCCCACACCCTACATCTCAAAGCTTGCCTTCATTTCTGTTCCGCCTGCTGGTCTCATACTCCCAGAATCTAAACCATCATATTTACAAGGCCTCTCTACTTCATCCTTCTCGACATGGCATCATTTTCACAGTGTGTCTCTATCTGTATGATCTCAAACTAGAAAACCATACCATAGGCTTGAGAAAATTTTCCTAAGTGCAAAAATGCAAGTGCATGTGCTTGTGTCACTGTGTTGGTTGGTTTGGTGCGTCCATGGTCTTACCTTCACAGAAAAAGTAGAGGGATAGTGTGCCCAAGGAAAGTCATCAATAGTAAATTGAATGTTATTGACTGAGTGAGCTACCAATTCACAGTCATCAGCAAAAAGAAGCTCCCTAATGAAGAAATCAGCCACATGTGTCTGCAAACTGAACAACTTGCATCGGTAAGAAACTGAATAAATATAGCTCTGCCAGGGGCACAAAGTGCCTCCATCTATACAATAGAGAGAACATGTAAAAGAGTATGGAAACTCTGTATGATATTAAATATATCCCTCACTTTTCTACCTATCTAACCACCAGCTTATTAGTGAGACTTAGACATGTCAGAAATAAAGTTTGTAAGGCATTCATGGGTCCTCAAAGGCTTCAAGAGTCCCCTATAGTTCACATTGTCAAAATGTTTAGTTAGGTCAATGGTCAGCGTGCAAAGACAGTAAATCACTTCAAAAAGATAATGTATGTACTTTCTTAATAACTTTGCATGCAAGTTTGGGAAAGACAGATTGCACAAAACAGAACTTGAGTCCATCACTTTAGGTTTTTTCCTAGCATTGAAGAAATGAAATGCCACAATAATTATCACAGTTGCATCATGATTATTTGTAATAGATATTGCTGGTGTCTTTGAATTGCCATGAAATTGCCTCCTCCTTTCAGATAATGTGAGAAGATCATGTGGTGTTTGTGTCGTTTTTTTCAAATGCAATTTGTCATCATGTCTTTTCCAAACTTGTATTGTACAAAGTCACTGAGTGTACTGGTTCAATGTCAAGACTTTGTAAAAGAAAGAACATTTTTGATTGAAAAATTTGACAAGTCGTCTTGGCATTTTGAGCACAGGAGACTACAAATTTCAGTCTATGACAAATTTCTGTCATTCTCAGAACTGTGAATAAGGATTTTTTTACTCTACACTTGTACTGCCAGAGTATGGTATTAAGTTTGTTGAGGTTACATCCTGTAGCAGGTAAAAAGATATGTGTGCTGTCACTCTCTTACCTATGCAAGAAGTATACAGTACAGGTACAGAAACTGCATTGAGTTGTTTGATATTGACAAATACAGATCGAGTTTTAAGCTTCTTTTCTCTAGTAAATGGTATTGATTTTTTTAGAATCAATGTTACTCCGGAGTGCTTTCACAAATTATGTTGGTTTTATGTTAATTTAAAATGTATTTATACCATTTTGTCACTACTATGTTAATGAACAGCTACTTCCATCATGACTTACACAGTCTGGGGCATCTGTCCTATATGTAACTTATGCTACTATCAAATCTTATTACCTGCAACTGCTAGTTTGTTGTTTGTATTTGCAGCTGACAATCCAAAATCCACAACAACGCTTGAAGACAGAGGTATAGTTTCTGAAAATTGACAAGAGCTCAGAATGAGTTAGAGGAGGAATTGAAGGGGAAAATAACATGTTCCCAAAAAAAGGTGTGAAGCAATGTGTCCATCTCTGTGCACCTTCAGAAGAAGATTGAAGCAGCCTTCCAATCCTGTTACTCTGTTGCTGGTGAGTTACTGTTGGTGTCCTTCCAGGTACAGTAGAGTAACATATTAGGATTATAATATACAGATAAAATACAGTAATGAAACTTGCACTGTGCAAGTAATGGATAATATGCATATATACACCATATTTAAAAGTTATATCCTATCACCTTTTTGTATTACCTTTTTTTCTATTGACACAACAAATTAAAACACTTTAGGTTCTTGGTGCTATCTCCAGACACTCTCTCACTTCATCAGTCCTCTTTTCACTTACTCCTTATATTTTTTATCATTTCCATTCCTCCTCCTCATTCTTTTAGATTCTTTCTGCAAACAAACTCTGGGTATCGATCTCTATTCCTTCTTTCTTCTTTCCTTTTCTCTTCCTCCTTTTCCCTGCTTCTTCTCTTCCTCCTTCTTCTTTTTCTTTTCCTTTCTCCTTTTTGCAGAAATAAAAAATTATTTGAACAAAATCTCAGAGGCACTGACTGAAAAGGGTTTTTTAAATAAAATGGAAGGAAAAACACCAGGCAAAGAAATAGCAAAACACCCTTTGACGAATTTCAGAATAAACATTTGTTACAACAAACTGTTCTTATTACTAGGAGAGGTAAGGCCATGTCTTTCTCCTGTGTAGCTAACAAGTGATATTTCACTTCTGCAACACACCTGAAATGGGTAATATAATATTCAAATAGTATATGTACCATCCTATGAGATGACATTCATTTTAATGTTTTTCGTGTTATTATGTATTTAAATAACAGATCATGTATGTTAGCGGTTCTCAAATGGTGTTCTGTGGTCCATAGGAGCCTCTTGATCACTTAGAACTGTTGTTCTCCTCTCCTCCTCCAATCTGGACCTGGAGATGGAGGAAACACATTGAGATGCCTTTTCAGTAATACTTTACCAGACAGCAAATTCTTGTATTTATTCTATTGTCCAACTCTTGGTTGAACTGAGTTGGCACATGTTGTTAGTAATGGAAAGAATGGAAGGGAGGGACATTTCACTGAGAAAAACTATTTTGAGGAAGTGAGTAAACTTTCCAGGCAGGGTCACTGTTTCCATAACAGCCACAGCAGCTGGACTTCATTTCTTCCTTTAGACTCTTAGACTTTCATTAAAGTTGCAGTTCATGGCTCTGCTGGGTGGTACCAACATGGGCATGTGCCTTTTTCTGGGTTTCATGCTACTACCATTTAGAAAGAATATTTTTGGAGCTCTGCAGGGGTACCTTTTCTCTTTCTCTTTCAATGGGGGCAGTTTTGTCCACTCTCTCTGCTTCTTTCCCTTCCCACTCGGAAAGCACAGGCAGTGACAGTACCACGATGAAGTGCTTGGCTGTGCCAGCAGCAATTAGCTGCTCAAATAGTTGCTTCTGTTCCCTAGAGAAAAGCGAGTGAAGCAGATGAAAGTATCCTGTGGTCTGGACTTGATCCATGGACTACCTGTAGAACCTGCAGAACTCATTAGCATCTTCTCTATTGCTTATAGTCTGCTAGGTGTAAAGGCAGATCTAATTTAATTTTAAATTTTATATTACTTTAATGAGACAGGGTGTGTTTCATAAGGGCATTACTTGCAATACAGAGAGCAGTTTTGTCAGGCTAAAATGATGTGTGTCTTGGACATAAAGTGCTTACTAGAGGGCTTAGTGGAATAAATATTTCTACTGCTAGAGAAAGCTGTAAGAAAGTCTACTGGTAAAAAATCAAGAATATGCCAAGTAAAATCTTAAACAAGGCTGTATTCTAAAATAACAAAATCTCATGACTTAATTTACAAGCTGCAAAGAAATCAAGGACACCATGTTTGGGTAAAGATTCTCCTTACCTATGATTTATTATTTCTGAGGACTGAAAGGCCAAATCTCAAGAACATCAGTGGAAGTTACATGCAACATTCTGGCAGAGTTATACTCCAAGACAGTAGTTACCTGCCTTCTCAGGTGTTATAAAAGATATTACAGGGTTAAATGTTCAGCTTGTAGCTGTAGCATTTAGACTTGAGCTGGGAAATTCACATTCAACAAACATCCTTGCTAAGTTCTTTTCAGAAAACAAGTCTCATGCATTTTTATGTGCTTCTGTATTATTTAATATGCTACACCTTACTTAGACTTAGTCACGGTTCTGAAAGAAAATAAAAAATACAAGTGGGATAGTTCTTAGATGTAGTTTGCCAAATATTATTTTGCCCAGGTCATGTGTAGTGTGCTATCATTAGTGTTCTGTGCTGGAAATTTTGTTGTTGTTTGGGTTTTTTTGTCTGGTTGGTTTTGTGTCCTTTGTTATGACCTTGGGTCTCAATCAGCTCATTAAAAATTAAATTGCTTATTATAACCTGGCTTCATTTTCCACTTTGATCAGAAAGCACAATAGGTTCCTTAAGTGGATTTACCCATAAAATATTCTGGTAATGAGAATAGAAGAGGCAAGTTTAATAACTTTAATATCAAAACAAAAGCTACAGAAATACCACCCAGAGGATAATAACAAAAAACTACTTGAAATATGAAAATTCTGTTTTCTAGCTTATTAAATTAGCAGTTTTAACGATTTGAAATAGATATAATTTCCACTTCTTCCATGGTTAGTGCTCATCTGCCATCAGCCTGTCAACATTATGGCATTATTTTTGTACTTCAATAATTTGAATTCAGAGAAGGAGATAAAACTCTTTAAAATCATAGAAAAAAATGCTAAATTGTGTTAATGATCCATTTTTAAGAGTTTTGCATTTTTGCTAAATTCTCTTATTACTTGCTTTGCAGTAATACTTAGGTATTTTATCTCATAGGCATTTCCACCCACAAAGATTTGGGAATGGGTAGTGATAGAAACATAACATAAAAATATTTGTGATGAGAAAGCACAGCTTCACTTCGCGTAATTTCACTAGCCCACTGAATCTAGTTTCTCACAGGCCATAGGGGAAAATATGAGAGCAGGAAAAGAAATAAAATTATACTTTTCCAGCACCTTCACTGAACTTTCTGTGACCCTGTGGTCGATGTGTTGCCTATATAAACAACAAGGATCTTAAAGAAGACTATTTCCATATAAACACAACTGTTTGGTTTTTTATTAATATTATTGCATTTTCTTTAGTCTTCTTTTGTTGTTCTTATTATTTAATTATTCCCTTTTCATTAGTCTCCCTTTTCAAAGGCTTCAGTCAATCTGACACGAGATAAAATGCCTGCAACTAAAGTGACCAATTGCAAGCCATAGAGGATGAAGAGTTGAGTCATGGTTCTGGGTGTTGAAAATACACTGGAAATATTTGCAGCAAGAGATAGAAAATCATTCATAATGGAGGGGATTGATCAACCATGAATACAAAAACCTAAAACCAGTCTGTCCAATGTAACTTGCACTTGTTTGTTCTAAATCTATAAGGATCCAAACCAAATCATTAAGAATAACTTCAGGAAGAAACATTAAATGAATTTTCCTACTAGTAATACAGCTGCTGAAAATTGAATTAATATTAAAATTAGTACTAGTTCTAAATAAATACAGAAAGATGAAACACTTATTTTAGGACGCCATCATAACATTACAGTTGCCAGGCTAGGATTGGCGAGCTTAACATTTGACAAAGGTAGCTGTTTGAAGACTGGTCTACCCCACCTTGAAAAGATAAAAGTCTTCAAAGCTTGTCTGCCCCAAGTGATGCCTTGAAATGAGATAAAGTAAAGGGTGACTTGTCAAGTCCAGCTAAAATCCCTGAGCATGTCCACATGTGGCAAAGGGCTGAGAATGAACATTTTCTTCCTCTTATAATTTCATTTTTGGTCAAGAAGTGAATATGATTTTTCCTTCTTTATCGTACTTGCATAGTTACATTCCTTCTTTTTCTTTTGTAAGCACAAATTGAAGATGTAAATGTAAAGACTGAGAATGCAGTACTTTTCAAGTTTATATTGTTTTCAGATTTATGGAAAATGTTAAAGGTGAGATTTTGCTTACTGTCATTCAAATCTTTTATAGATTTGAAACCTGAGAATTTCAGAACTTTAGGGAGCCTTCTTTTAGAATTTTGCAAGAAAAGTTCAAGAGAGAAGATAATATTATACATATCTGTTTTCCCTTTTGTAAATCTCCTTGTTACTGTCTGGAAAATTATTGAGATGTTATTGTTTTCTTCAAAGCACGTTGTATTATAAAGGTCTTTTCATTATATATAATCAACAGTTATTATAAAAAAAAAGTTTTATTTTAACAAATTATTTGATTTGAAAAACAGAGCTACTTTGTGGATGGACTTTATTAAAAGTCATCAGCCATGTGATAATGTAGCACATTTTGTGAGCTCTGAAATTGTCTCTTGATATTATTTCTCAACTGAACTATTCACTTCTGCAATCTGCTCTTCATATATATATTTAAATGAAGACATTTTCCTTGGAAAATCACAGTAGCCTAAATAGAACTCTGATTCCTGCAAATAGCTTGAATATATTTCCCCACATGATGTGTAGACTGTATGCAGAATAGTTTTTACAATAAATCTATTAAAATCTTTTGTGTGTGCAAATACAGAAAATTGTAAGATTTTTTTAATGTGTTCATATTATTTATGGTCATAATTTATTTTATGTGTTATTTCTTATATGGCAGTAGTTATGAACATGCCAGTGTCTTTCAGTCTTGGGCTGAATATTGTATTAAATTATTACTGTTCAGAACAATACCCTGATTCAGGTCAAGGATTTGAAATAAACTTTGATCAATCATTAATAAACTGCACTTCATATATATTTTATCTTATGTAATGCTTTTGGCTGTGTTCTGCATTCATTGTGAGTAGACTGCTCATTAAGGAAAAATTATTCTGTTCTCAAATTCTCCAGCCACCGCCATTCACAAATGATTAGATTAAACTAGTTTTAAAATTAGGAAACAATATCAGTAACTTAAGCAGAAGTAACAAGCAAAAGACTGTTAAAACACAGATGATTCAAAATTAAGATGTACAGGTATATATAATAAAACCGGTAAGACACATCTGCCTATGCATTTATGTGTTTACACATACAAAATTATATCTATTTACATTTACGTGTATGCTAGTAGAGTCAAAGTAGAGATATTATTTAAATATATAAACAAATTAATAAAGGGCATATATAATTTCAATATTAAAATAAGGGTTAATACGTAAAAAACTATCTTTCCTTTTCATGGGAAATATCTAGAACTGTCTTTATGGTTTCTTTCATATATCCAATATCCTGCAATAAGTGTGCTGCTCTACTGACTGCATTGGGTTTTCTTGTCATTGTTTAGGTTTTATAAATAAAACCAAAGGGGTTTTGATAGATTTCAAGGCATTAACAGTATCTGGCAGCACTTGGATTGATTGTTTCTCACAGAGAATAATAGCACTTGGGTTAACTTCCAGTAAAAATACAATATTTCATAATGTCTCTGTTTCATCTGACATTTAAGTGTATGCTCTCATGCAACCATGTGTTCGGTCCATCCCAATTCAAAGCTCTGTAATTTACATTTAGTATCTGAAAAGTTAGTTTTTCTAAGATGTTTGCACCTTTCCCATTGATTTCAGTTATGTAATTGTTTTAATTTCATTGTTTTAATTTAGCAGGCAAAAATACAGAAGTATTTATTTCCTAGTTAGTGCCTAGTGTTTAATAGTATTTTTGTCTGAGTTTAGAACTTTTCTACTGTACTGGTATTACCTTCATGACACCATTTATAAACTAATCAGCTGTTTTGCCTTCCTTCCCACCCCTCACCTTATGCAAGGCTGAAATTTGTTTATCTTTTTTCATCCAGGAAGAGAAAGTCATCTCGAATTCTCTCCTGGTAAAACAAAACTCTACTCTTTTGGCATCAGGTTTGTACTTCATTATTTTTGAGATAAGCCATTGAAAATTCTTTCTGTGGGTAGACCATGTTCAGCTGACAGAGGGAACACGCATTTCTAGTGTATCAGGTTGTTCTGAAACTACGAGTGGTTTGAAGTAACATGAGGGAGGGATCTGGTCCGTTGAGTCAAATCAGTTTCTGATTACTTTTTCTCTTGTGGAGACTACCCTGTTGTGTTGAAATATGTCTCTGAAATGGCATTCTGATAATCAACAAACTGAAGAGCCTCTGGCTTGTTAAAGGGCAGATAGCTGAAGGACCAATAACTTTTTTTTGCTCTTTCTCTTCCTCCATCTTCCATCATAATAATTGCCATTAAGCATCAACATTCTGTATATGGAAGTGCCTTTATTGTTGAAGCAACAATAGTCGCTTTCAGCTATTCTAACATCTGAAACTGGAGTTCACAGTTGTCTGACTTTACTATGATTGTTATCTAGATTGTTGTGCTTTTTGAAATTATTTCCTCTGTTCCTTTCTCCCCATTTTGACACTTCTATGCTGAATCTCCAGTGAGGTTGTGTGACATTCTGCTATTTCCTGTTGCTTTGCAGAAAACATAAACATAGCTATGGCTTTCAGCTTTCCCCGTTATCCTCAAAATCATAAAACAGAATTTAATGTTCGGTGGGTTTTTTTGCCATGTTCTTTATGTGCTATTTTTGAACTTACCTATAATCACCATCTACACTTTGTGGCAAAATGTATCCAGAAAGATGCTGCATGTTTGAAAGACAAATGCTGTCATTCTGTAGAATCAATATTTTCTCTGGCAGAAAATAGTAGATTATACATGATTTATACATTATATTGTACTGGATGGATTAGAATTTTCATGAGAGCCTTTTAACATGACACAACATACATTGATATGTAAGGTACTCGAGAGTATAATCACCTTTTTTCTTTTTTTTTTCTTTTTTTTTTCTTTTTTTTTTTCCTTTTTCTTTTTTCTTTCTTTTATAATAAGAAAAATATTGGCTTTGATATTTTTCAAGGTCAAAAACTTTTCAACTGACCTCTAAGGAAAAAATCATTAGGAGAGATTTCAGGCTCTTGGAAAAACTTTCTCTTATTCTAGGAAGAAAAATTCATTTGGAGTCAGAAGCAGAACATGGGCTCTTTTACAGTGCAATTAGTTAATCAGTACTTCTGAAGATTAACCTGAAATACTGCATAACTGAACAAAGCTCATTTTTCTTTACAAAAACAAAGCTCCATTAATTTAAACTTTATTTTAAAGTGTATCACTTTAGCTACTATGCAGTACTCTGCAGTGTTTAATTTCAATCAGTATGAAACTTAATATAATAAAAAAAAGTGTATTCTAAGTTAGATCCAAATAAACACATAATTGTCAAAGGATATACTTTCAGGATCATGTTTTTAATCACATTATTTAGTCTTTGGGGATATTTTTAATATTTGTTTCTCTTACTCAGAAATTAAGATGTTTGTTTTCCCTAGTGCCATTTCACTTAAAAGTTCAGATGATTTGAAGTTCAGTTTTGTAAAGAAAAAGATTTTTCACAGTGCAACACAATTTTTGCAGCTTTTTATTTTTTTCACTACAAAAAGAACTTGGAGTTGAAAGCTGATATTTTTCAAACTGTAAGCCTCACTGAGCTTTTAATGTTTTTGTTAGGTACCAAAAGTTGTATTCTATGTATTAAAACTGGATAATAATTTTGTAAATTCACATTTAACTATGAAAAATTACTAATGCTGTCGACAGTGTGATGTAAATGCCTGCCTAGAGACCTGGTCATAAGAAGTAGTGGGATCAACATTTTGACGACTGATCTGCAAAGTTTACGCCTACTAAGAAACTCACTGGGTGTTCCAGAGTCACTGGAATTAATAGGAAATCTGAGGTTTTAACTGCCATGACAGAGGAATATTGAGGGACCCTATTGTTTCATTTCTTTACAAGTTTCCCAGAAGTTTGCAAGATAACACAGGAAAATCCTGTGGGGAGAAAACAGGGGTACTCTTTTTGTTGTTCATTAATCAGTTTTCAATTAGTTTGACAAATCAATTCTGTATTCCTTTTTTCATTTTGTATTGTTCTCCACACTGCTGAGTCTATCTATTAAAATACAGAACAGCTACACCTTTTAGGTATTTTGCTAAGCATTTTTTTCATAGTTCATACATAATTGTGCTTGTGTATTTTAGTAATAGAAGAAATACAGAGTTTTTTTAGTATGACATACTGCTTGATTTATGCTAATACTTAAATTTAAGTGATACTTTCTATTAAAGATCTATATTGATAGAAAGATGAATGTAAACGGTGGAAGTGGGAAGTTAAAGTGCATATTACTTTCTTCCTCATTTATCAGACAATTTTCAGCTTTATGATCAAATATTTTGTCTCAATTTATATTAGGTACTGTCACAGTGGACACGGAAAGAACCACACGAGGACACGCTGGTGAACGAAGCAGGAAAAGGGGGCGAGTTTATTTACAAAACTCAGTTTTATACATTTCCTATGGGGCCTGTGGATTGGAGGATGGAATTCCACCTCTCAATCCACATTGGTCAAGCTAACTGTCAATCAACTTTTCTCTCCCACCTAGAAATATGTAAACAATGAGAAAGTTAGCAAAACATGGCCAGTGTTTATAGTAGAAAATGTGATAAGGTAAAATTTCTGACTCCAATATGAAGAACATCACAGAAGGCTTAGGAAAGTCTTCAAAACCAGGGTGACAAGGTACTACATTTTTTCTTAGAAACCACATAAGACAAGCAATCCTAGTCCATATAATGATGTGTGAAAAAATAAATCATGCCTTAAAAATACATTGAGAAATGTATTTCTCCTAAAGCATCTGTATACTAGACAATGTTGATATATGTAAAATTCACAGAACTAGTTGGTAACAGCTTTCTGCTTTCTGTTTTCCTCTTTCCTCCTTCCTTCTCTCCCTTTCCTGTCCTTTCTGCTTGATAAGACATTGCCTTTCTTTCTGTGAAATCCCCTCAGGCTAGTGCTAATTCTGGAAGGAATTAAAAGCTTGAAATCAGACAGAGAACTGATTTCCTTGCAGGTTAGCCTACGCTGAAAGTTGTCGACACATGCAACAGAGCTGGTGAGATTTGTCTCCTTTATTTCCTGTGAGTAGAGACAGAATTTGATATTATGGACACAATTTCTTAATATCCTGAGTTCAATGAGATCACAGATTTAAAGTTTCTGAGCACTTACTGAAATTTTATGTCAACTCTTAGACTGGCTGGCTTCAATCATGGAATGGCTGAAAAAGTCACTATTAACTTCAACACATAAGCACCCCTCACTACTGGGTAAGGATTTCTGACTCTGACAAACACTAGCAATGCTTTTCAAACAAGACCTTTCAGTCCAACAGGACCGCCATGGGTTGTTTAATTGTGGGTTTGGATAATGAAAATCATTGTATAAAGGGATTAATCACATTATTACCATCTTATTTAAATAGAATAGAACATTCCAGTGAGTAATTTGTTATAAGTGAATAATAATTAAAAATATTTCAAGGGATAATAAATATTTATGTATTAATTTATTGTTCCCTACATGACACACAGTAAGTAATGCAACTGCTGCCTACAGTATCAGCTTGAGTGGCCTATATTTCTCTATGGAAATTAGAAGAATGTCCCTTTATATGAAATTCAAAGTTTATCCTGTATTCGTGTGCAAATATTTAAGACACAAGTAAATGTATTTGCAAGCTTAGCATTCCCTGAAAGTATTTTGGCCACAAAATTAGAAAAAAAATCACATTCAGGGAAGGACCTTAATATACACACACTAAAGAGTAGTACATCTTAAGTAATGGGAACAGGTTTTCCCAGGGAAAAACTTCATGTTATAGGTGAATTTTTATTGCATTTGCTTGAATTAATGTGCCTTATGATGGTAATTCAAATACTAGAACAGCTGCTTTTCAGATGTAAAGTAGTATTATGACTGCAAGCAGTTGCTTAAAGTTTGCTTCGCTTTTTTCTATTTCATAGAAATCATAAAAAAATACAATGAGTAGAGCTATTCAGTCAAGGCTGCTCTCATTCTCTGCCAAATCGAGGTCAGTCACACCAAATTCATTCCAGGCAGATGTCTGTCTTACCCATATTTCTTTTGGTTTTTAAAAAAGTAGTGATTTAAATTCTTTCTATTTTACAGGTAATATACTCTAGCGATTTCTTGAAAGAACAAGAACTAAATAAGAGTAAAAGCTTAAAATCATAGTAGTCTGAAAAAATACCTGCATGTCCATCCATGTCCAGCTGTGTTACTTATTTCCAATTTCACGTTCTCTTTAAAAACCATTGTTAAAAGAATCCTGATATAACATGATTTCAGGGGGCAAAGATGCTGCATTTGAATGAGAGGTGGTTATCTTTTACTGGCTAACCTAGTGCTTTTCTTTTACTTAGATGGAGTTAATTTTTGGCAAAATTCCCTAAGATTTCATGGAAGACTGAGGAGTGATTTAACTCTGAGGACCTGAGGCAAACTGTGTACTTAAATCCTTCATTTTTATTGGTCTTGGTGGGATTTAAACTCCTCCTGAAGGATAGGTCCCATGCAAATATATGCTGTATTTCTCACTTCTATACCTCACCTACTGAACACTTCAAAATATGCAAGATGGTGCATCTGAGGTCACAGGGGGATTGATCTAGAATTCTGCACAGCTGAACTGAGCTGGGACTACAGTCACCCACAAAGATGGAGAGAGGAAAGCACCAAACTCAAGTGTGGAAATTTTCCCCTCCTATATAAATCAGGCTCTCCCCACTATGGAAAGAGATTTTCCTACTCATGCAGTCCAGCTGGGAATGTGGCAATACACATAAGGAGCAACTAGAAATGAGTGGGAGCTCTCTTTGCAAGAATATAACCTATAAATTTAAAAAATTCCCAAGGTTTCAACTTTGTAACAGGTGTTTACAATGGCTTTCTAAATATATGGATGTTTTTAAGGATTTCTCCTGAAGACCTATCTATATGAATTACTCCCATTGCACAAGACATTTCCTAAACCTCCTTGAATCACTGGATTCACCTCCATCTCTTTTCTTCAGGGGATCATTTTCTTGAAAATTGCATCTGTCAAAAGACAAAAAGGAAAAATCAAACATTCTAATGGACTTTTATGTACCACATACGTAATTTTTTAAAAATAGGATGGTATCTTTTGCCACTGCTGACTTTTCTCCTAGCAAAAGTCAGAAATATCTCCTCATAAACTGAACTTTCATATTTCTGTTTCTGTGCTCAGCTCTTATAACAGCAAAACACCATATCTCTATTAGCCCAATCGAGTTAGAGTGCTGCAATTGCTGCTCAGAAGAACACAAAGCTCAGTGTTTGAAAGGGACATAAAAACTCCTGTATTCCTTTTCAAGGATGGATTGTGCTCAGTACACATGAATTGTCCGAAGCAGCAAGTAAGAATGAATCATCATGATCTTACCATGAAGCACAAGAGACCAGGAAATGGGAGCATTTTTATCACTTCCAAATACAGACAGTTTTTAAAAAGGTGTTATTACACCCTGAAATACTTAAATGTGAAGCTTTTATTCCATGTTTAGCTGTCATCAGCTCTAATGGTACTTTTTGATGGAATTTTTTTATTAGTAAATACAAAGTTTCATGCTAAAAATAGTCAAAGCAGCCTGAATGAGGAGGGGTTTTTAAGTTGATTGCTACAAAGAGACATTTCTCTGAAAGCAAGATCTTTAAATAGTTTCTGTAAGTTTTATTGCATGGATAAAAGTTAAATTGTGTGTACGCTGCAGTTTCAGAGAATAATTTTTTATGAATTAAATCATATTCATTTTCATTTGAATGAAGTTTTAAATTCTCCAAGTCTGGAAACAAAATAAAAATTGACAAAAAGAAACTATGCACATTTTTTCATATTTAAGAAATTTATGGTTTTAATATTTGATGGTGAATTTTCATATTCTCTGGGCTTATTTTCATTACATATCTTATATACAGTTCAAGGCCAGGTTGGCTGGGGACTTGAAAAACCTGGTATAATGGAAGTTGTTCTTGCCCATGACAGGACATTTAGAACAAGATTATGTTTAAGGATGTTTAAGTGTGCACCTTCCAACTCAAGCTCTTCTATAACTCTATGGTATTTTTCTAAAGTAAAAGGTAGAATGAAATGCTCCTGCAAATATTAGTGGACGGTCAGGGGCTTACCTCATAGACATACCTCATCAGAAAATACAACATTAGGTCCACACCAAAAAAAAAAAAACCAAAAAAACAACAAAACAGCAGCAGCAACAACAACAACAAAATAAACCCACAACAAATCCCCAAAAAACCCCCAAACCCGCCCCCGCCCAAAAAACCCAAACCCACCCCCCCAAAACCCACAAAACTTTATAAATATAACTTTAAATATACAATCACTGTGTGTGATGCAGACTTTGAATCATTAACAATTATTTTGCTGTAAATTAGAGAGCTGCTGAATCAAATGTGTTTGCAATAGCACACTAATTAAGAAGATGATGCCATGCATTCATGGGTAAATCTGGTTTTTACTGATTGCCTGTAGATACATTTTTACACTTCATAACCTCATGCTTTGTAAATTAGACTTTTTAGAATGAATGTTCAAAACTTTTTCAAAGACAGTGGTGATTAAAACAATGCAGCAGACATAATCTGTAAGCAGTATTATAGGTGTCTTAGTAGTGTCAGAGCACATAAAGGCATTCTTCTGAATTCCCCTGGAGAACTTGAAGACATCAAGCTTTTGGATTTGGTCTGTGAGAAACATCACCCACTCACTCAGTCTGGACTGTGGCTGAGGGTGGGCAGCTGAGATTTGGGCACTAGAGTGCGTGGACTTACGCGTGGCCATCTGCCCCTTCTATTCCAGTGATATGGTCATTGTTTTTTCTTGGGACAGACACGAGTCACAATCACACTCTGCTAATGAAAGTAATTCTGCAAACACAAATGCATGATCATTCATGTGTAGGGAACTCATGCAAAAAAGGTTCCAAGAAGTAGATTGTCTTCATAGAACAGCTATTCCAAAATTTTCTTCTCCATGGAAGGGGAATTAATTTATGCATATTTTAATGACAACAAGGGAACACTGTTTTTGTACATGACAACTTAAAACTATGTTGAAGACGGCTTGTGTGCCTAGAAAAAAATAAATTGTATCCTTGTACTGACTTCCCCATGATCTTGTAGTTGCCAGGTACATAAAGAATTAATCAGCATATGAAGTTAGTGTGGGTTTCTGTAGGGAAATGAGATATTTGCATAATAAATAAAGAACATGAACCCCACATGAATTCCACATGCATGTCTAGTTTACCTGTTTTTTAAAAAAATCCAATTATTTTCTGAGTCAGACTCAAAATTTTAGAGGCTTGAATGCCTGGAGCTCTGGCAGCAGAGCTTTATATTTTCTAGTCTCATGTGGCCTAACATTCAGTCCATGAGGCAGAGGAATTCTGAAGCTGAGCCAGGAAGATTGCTCTGCAAATTAATCAGACTTGATCAACAACTTTTTTGTAATGTGGAACACTAAGAAGCTTTTTTCCATTAATCTCACCCTTTTGGTTTTGGCACCATTTTACCTTTTCTTTTGCCTGTTTATATATAGTAATAACATTTAAGTTTATTTCTTTTTCCTGTGTGAATCAAGTCACAGGACCATATTTTCTCCTTACAACTCACCTACCAGGTGTGAGGCTGCCCAAGTCTTTATGCAGTCAGCGACCTTTGCATTGCTGACCTTTGCATTGCAGGGTGGTGCTTTCTCCACTTGACCACACCGTTAATGGATGCAGAGATATGTAGAAGAGGTTTTAAGAGCTTTAGGGCCAGTTGATGCATAGTCTTCTGAGCAGAAACTGGATGGTCAGCTGGAGGCAATAGCCTTGGGGGCCCTATGAAGGATTCTCAGAGTTCTCAAGAGCTTTAGCTAGATATTTTGTGCCCAGTACTAGCTGATGCTGCTTTCATCCATTGCCTTTAGTTCCACACAGACAATATACTTCAGTTTCATCCTTCAGCTTCATCATTTGTTCTCCTCCCTCCTCAATTTAACTTCTCCTTTTCTTCCCTAAATGGAGTCATACAAAAATAAACAGATAAATATTTTAATATTGGTATTATTGTGATGATTTAGCCATATGCTGGAGTCACCTTATGACCTCTGTTTATATGTTGGCCTTATATGTGGTTTACATTTTTAAATTTTCAAGAGCAACAGAATGAGTCTTGTGGATGTTATTTCTACTACATAACTTTATATGCATCAAATATATTTGGTATGGTATATCAAACTCTAAGTATTTTAGGGGTTGAGATATTATGTGCTGATCTTTGATTATTAAACCTCGCAAAGCTGGCAAGTCTTCCAGCTTAAGTGGGCTCTTTATACCATAATAAAAGGATATATCATGAGCCAAAGATTAACTGAAGTGGGATATCAGCATATTTTTTGTGGCAAAATCTTTGATATCAGGAGTGTGTGATCACAATATGTTTGTTTATCAGCCAGAAAGAAAAAACATACTTCAAAATAAGGAACATTACCATTTGTAGCTAGAATACTTGTAAAGTAATTGTTGGTATAGATAGAATTTTAATATGCTTTCTCAAACTTGCTTCTTGATTAAACCTTCCTTTTGGGAGGTTTCAGATGAAGTTCAAATGCTTTTTGAGCTAGAATAGCAGTAGAACACATATCTTTATGTCTGAATTTCTGTGGGTTTGAAACAAACATGTTAAACCCTCAAACCTAATGTACCTTTAGCTACAATTCCTGTGCCTGTTGGTCTGTATGCCTCAGACAGATGGTTCTGTTGTCCTGAGAAATATGCTGTTTATTAATAGGACACTATTTCTTAAACTGCTAACACTTCTTAGAAAGATGCTGAAATATTTTGTTTCATCAAAATATTTTATGAGTCAGATGTAAATGTGTAACCTGAATAATCTTATAAGGATGAAATATGCCAAGATTTTGGGAAACTGTCAGTGTAATTGAACTGAAAATCTGATCAACACTCAGTCAAAACTCAGGTCTGCACTGCTTATATCATACATTTCCTGGAAACTCCTTTTGTCTGTGGTTCTTTTTAAATTTCATTCCTGCAGGCCAGCTGGGCATGAGGAGAAGGCTGGAAGAGTATGTGTAGCAGAGCTGATGGCTGAACAGGAAACTTTACATTGCTTCAGAAGTTAAAGACAGGTCTCAAGAATGGGGGGGCCTGAATACAACATGCAAAGAGCATGTAAGCTCTTACTAACGCCTTCAAATATTCTGCCCAGTGTTCCCCTCTAGGTAAGTAATTGCAGTTTATTAGAGGAGACCTATTTACTTATTTCTATCAGGAGATAGAGTGGGATCAACATAGTAATGTATAGTTTATTGAAGGTTAAACTGCCTATCAATTGTTTATGTGTTTTTTGTTCTTTTTTTTCTCCACCAGCCTTCTGTGACATGGGGCAGTATGAGCTTTATTTTCGTGTCAGAACAACTGAGAAAGAGAGAGAGAGATGCATGCTTAGGGATATGTAAAGAGTTTGTGAGTAGCAGTTCCAGATTTTCAAACTCAATTCAGTATTTTAATCATGAAACTGTCTTCCTCTCTTCCCCACTGATACATTTCTGAAATTTATTTTATCAGTCTATGATCACTTGCTGATTTAACAATAGAGAGCCTATCAGGTGAAAACCATGGGTGTTTAATTTCACATCACTAAGTGGTATTACAGGAAAGAATCTGCTTCTGAAATACAAATCTTGCTTATATCCACTAGTAATTTAGCAGATGGCTGACAGCACTTTTGCTTGCTTTTTCAAATAATTATGTAGCTAGGTAATCACTGTATAAATCAAAGAATGAAGTAAACTGAAAGAAGATCTAAGGGATCCACATGTATATACTGCAATGAATCATAATTATGTGCTCTTTATAAAACCCCATCTGCTATTAGATTGCTACTGCCAGCAAATTTTATTACAAAAACTACTTTTATAAAACACCTCATCCACAACCTTCAGAATTAATTCCAAGAATTATGGTATAGAAGTGTATATTATGCATGTTATGCAACTCAAAATATATTTATCAGGGCAGTTATACTATATCTGAATACATCTTAACACAGAGCAGGCAGGACAATAATGTAACTATCTATCTCTTAGGTCACAGCACTGAAGTGAGAATAAAAGTGATACATTGCAGGCATATTATTTCTAGGTAAATAAAATAATCCCTGTAAAAATTGAATCTCTGTTAAAAAAAAAAAAGAAACAAAAACTTTAATCATCTAGGAAATATCTACTCAGTTATATCTTTGTGAATAAAGGGAGTGTAATAAAGCCTTATGATCTTAAACAGATAGACATTAAATGAGAAATATCTTAAATATCACTGAATATTTTTGTAACATATATCACCTATCTAGTAAAAACCACTTAGTTAAATAGTTTCTATGAGGCCCATACCATTTAGTCTGAATTTTTTTATTTGATGTGAAAAAGCATGTTATGCACAGCTAAAGCCCAAGTAATCATGAGGCAGAAATATTATCTCACTAAGTTCCTCTGACCAGGACAGGATGATTTAAGTATAAACTATTATTATTTTAAACAAATTTCAGAACTGTAGTGTCTATTGGGAATTTTTATGTAGCATTCACTCTTGACACATTCAGTGCTGATGATCAGCCATTTTAGAGTCGTTATAAATACCTATCCCTTATCTTCTTACCCATTCCTAAAGTTTTTCCCTTGGCAAAATTACATTTCCAGTTCAGTTTCCTAAACTTTATGGTGTAGCTACATGCATTCTGTTAGGACATAGCTCTCTTTTTGGATGAATAAATCAATTCTATATTTTATTTTATAGGTAACTCAATAGTGGTTTTGAGTCTTTATGATCATCAGCATCAGTGGGAAAGATACTTGGGTTAGGATCCATCAACTGCACCATGTGTTATGCTGTAGGAAGGTGAAAGGATGGTTAAATCTATGTATGTTTAACAAAAGTTTCAGATAGTAGAACAGTAATAACTGCACAACCTTTTCAGTCCTCTATGTAGATTTGAATTTTGGAGTAACATGTGCTCAACTTCTGCCATTATTTTACATTTATGGTAGGAATGTTTGGATAGGGCTTGCAAATAAAACCAGCATCAATTATGTGGAGAGGAGAAACGACAGTGCCACCTTGGTCCCCAAAATTCAGAGCTGACAGAAAATAGCTGATCCTCACTTGCCTATGTTGACAATGTTTCACTAAAATCTTCTCCAGCGGGAAATGGATGGCATTAACACACAACCATACTAAACCCTGTATCATTACAAGCCAAAAGTCCTGGGACGAATTCCACTTACCTGAAATACAGTGAATATCTTTCCTCCTAGGTGATACACTTGGCTTGCCACTAATGTGCTAAGCATCATGCTTATATTAAACATTATGCTTATACTATTTCTGCCCTCTCTATTAAAACCTAGAGCTTTGTAGGCACTGGGGAGTTTTCTATCTATACGATTTTCCATATCTGTTGGATAAATTAGAGATCCAAATGCAAAATTTAGAGCTCATAAACATTAGATGGATTTGTGAGTGACAATCCCTGGAGGGCTTTAGGTCCACAAACTAATGAGACATAAATATAGTGGAGTAAGGAAGGGCATTTTTACCTGTGATATACAAAATAATTCTAAACTTGTTCAGGTCATTATTGGAAAACTATATCCATTTTCCTAACATCAGCATTACAAAATTTTGCCAGATAATTAACATCTTTAAGAATACATTATGAATTGGAATCATAAAGGGAAAGTGATTTGGTATCCTCTTTTAAAACCTTGTAGTCATAAAATGAGTAAAATAGGCATAGCTTTCCACTAATTGTCATATCAAGACTTACAGTGGAAAGGGAATCATACCTTCAAGTGCAGGATGAGGTGTTAGCAGTTTGTGACATATGACATCCCTGTTAGTGAAGGGAGAGGCATGCCACAAAAGCAATAATGATTTTGCTCTATGTCATGCCACAAGGTAGCAGTGTTGTGGTACAGTCTTGATAATTTTCTGATGCAAGTCACTGAGCATGGGATCAGTTCTGTTTCTATCAAAATCAACAGAAGTCTTGTTGTTGACTTCTGAGGATTCTTTCCAATATAACCAGTGAAACCTCACTTAAATGCTTTGTTTGCAATGTGCCAATTAATATCACAATCCCTACTAGGTAATATTTTATTGAGTCATTATTAGATAAATGCTGAAACGGTTAAAAGAACAGAAAAAACTTCTAATCAATACAAAAAAGGTATAATTTGATTTTGTTTTTCTTTACTCCTGCTTTTTTTTCATTTTCATGAAAATGAAAATTACCACCAAAAAAGTGGAAATGTGAAAAAAGTGACTAATAGAGTAATTAAATTCGCATTTTATTCCATCAGTATGAATTTGAGAATACTGTTCAGCAATCAATTTTCAGTACATACTTTTTCATTAGCTATTTTTTCTATTTTTGAAGGCCTGTGTAATTAGATATGAAGGCTTTTTTAATTCTGCAGATCAAATATGGTTGAAGATCAATTGTTGTCTGGTGAAAATGAACATTAGTTCTATTTTTGTTTTAAATGGTTTGGATTAAAAGAGACCTTGATGATTACCTCATTCCAACCCCCCTGTCATGGACAGAGACACTTTCCACCAGACCAGGTTACTCATCCATCCTGGCCTTGAACACCTCCAGGGATGCAGCATCCACAACATTCCTGAGCAACCTGCAAGTGCCTCACCGCAACTCAATAAATAATTTTTTCCTAGTATCTAATCTTTCAATTTGAACCCATTCCCCCTTGTCCTATTGCTACCTGTTCTTGCAGACAGTCTTGCCCCAGCTTTCCCGTAAGGCCTCTTCAAGTCCTGGAAGGCCACAATTAGGTCATCCCAAAGCCTTCTCTTCTCTGAGATGAGCAGTCCTAATTCTTATCAGCCTTTCCTCATAGGAGAGGTACTTCATCCCTCAAATCAACTCAGTGGTCCTCCTCTGGGGTTGTTCTAAAGCAATTTCAGCTATTGTGTTAACACAAGTAGTTGTTTTTAACTAATCAGCGAAGTATTTTTTTTTCCCAGATGGAGCCTTTTTTCCTGTGTTTCTGGAAGTTGATGACAATTCATTTTCACTGGAGCTGAAGAGACTCACTGTTTCAGATTGTTTCATGCTCATGAATAGTATATTGTGAGGAAAAATGTTCTGGATTATTAGTTTACACAGGGACATGTGGATGAAAAAAATGTGTTAAGGGTTTATGACAGAAATAAGGAGTATTAGAGTGAAAATGCGAAGGCCTGCCAATTGCCATCATTCTATCAATATACAGACAACAAAACTTTATGGTGTGGTCCACAGATTTTTACTGGCATGAAATTAATACTGTAAACTACACAAAAGTGGCAAAGTGATGAAGGATTAAAGATCTGGACAGATGGTCCAACCTGCCTTCTGCATGGAAATTCTCCACACATATGGGATACTAAAGGTGAATAAAGAAGCATTTATCGATTACCTTCAAGGTTGCTTGTTAGCATACCCTTATAAGAATATATTTTCCATTTCTTGTTTTTCTGCAGTATCTGACACATTTGTTCTGAAGCACTCAGATGGTGACGAGAAAAGTCTATAAAGGTGAAATTATGTGGAAAATCATCCATACAGATCATCCTCATTTGCCAAAATGACAAATCTTTTGCTTCCAGGGACCATAGGGAAATGTTGGTTTGACTAGATATCAAATAGCAATGAAAATGAGAACTGTTTTGTCATGACACTTTACAACATCCATTATCTACACATTTTGAACCACATATGGTGTCTTTCACCACCCTTGTGAAAACAAGCTCTTGTCTGAATCTCGGTGCATCAGAAGAGAGTCATAGTACTCTGACATGCTAAATTCAATTAAGACTATCTCTGTACCAAGCATATGCAAACAATAAGCAACAAAAGGAAGAAGAGGTAAACAATACTCCCTATGCTTGCATTGCATTGCATTGCATTGCACTGCGTTTTGGCACCATGGTTGGGACTAAAATGAGGTGGAAAATTCCATATGTGTTTATAAGGTTTTCTCTGCCAGGTGAAAGAAGGGCAATGAGGAGTGAAAGCTAGGGATATAGGTGAATAAAAAAGAAAAATAACTTGGACAAAAGTGCATCAGTAGAACAGAAGGAGAGTGATGGCAACACTTGGAACAGAACAGTAAGGGGAAGAGTAGTGTTGACCCTGGCTGGACACCAGGTGCCCACCAAAAATGCTCTATCACTGCTCTCCTCAGCTGGACAGGTGAGAAGAAACATAAGAAAGGGCTCGTGGGTCAAGGTAAGGACAGGGAGCCATCACTTACAGATTATCATCACAGGCAAAAGCTTGACTTGAGGAAATTGTTTTAATTTATTACCAAGCATACCAGAGTAGGATAATGATAAACCCAAATTTTAAAATACCTTTCCCCAGCCCCTCTCAGGAACCACTTCACCCTTGATTTTCTCTGCTTCCTCTTCCCCACTGGCCTGGAACTGGCTGAACCACAGGGTTTTCCACAGGGTCACAGCCTCTTTCAGTTATCCACCTGCTCTGGCATGGGGTCCTCCATGGGCTGTAAAGGCACAGCTGTGTACCCATGATCTTCACCACAAGGTGCAGGGAAATCTCAGCTCCGGCACCTGGAGCACCTCCTCTCCTTGCTTCTGCACTGACCTTGGCATCTGCAGAGCTGTTTCACACACGTTCTCACTCCTCGCTCTGGCTGCTGTTCTGCTGCAATTTTCTTTTTCCCTCTTCTTAAAAGAGAGGCATTGCCACTGATGCTGGTGGGCTCAGCCCTGGCCAGCGACAGGTCTGTTTTGGAGCTGTCTGGCACTGGCTGCAGTGGACACAGGGCTCTAGAGGCTTCTTGCTGAACCCACCTCTGAAGACTCCCTGCTGCAAAAACTCTGATTTTTAATTGACCTAGACATTAAAAGAAACTAGAAATTATCAGGAAGAGAAGCAGCAGGGTGATAAAAGGTCTGCCCTTTGCAATTACTTAAAAAGTTATCCTGTAGGGAAAAAATACCCATGAATGGGATTGCACGTAGACTGCATCATGGTCCTGTGTTCCTACTGGGGTCCAGGTCACCTAATTGTTTTGACAGATCAGAATAGAGTGTGTGAACACAAAACCCTGGCACAGGGCATATGTGGAATGGGAACAAACATAGGATCAACCATAAAGATATACTTGGCACTGCATAACTATTTTTTGTTTATTGAAACTTCACTCTGCAAAATTTCTGGTTTTTTGTCACAGTTTTTTTTTCTGGATATAACAAACATGTATGTTCAGTTGAAGATAATTGGATCCTCTATGTTGCTCCCTGCAGGATTTCATGAAAGAGTACTTACAGAGCCACCCTAATAACTTGACTGTGCACACCAGTTCAGGGACAGACAGATGGCTAAAAGAAAAAGAACCAGATTTTTGTCAGCAAATCTAGTGATTTTAAGTTTATTGTAATTATCCTAATCTCCTTTGAAGAGCAGTGATATCAGTTTGTCATAGATTTTGCCTATTTCAGGTAACAAGCACAGATCAGTTTTTTCTTTTTTTTTTTTTTAAACAGAAGTATGCTGATTTTGTAAACAGATGATTGAAATAAAAAAGTACAAGTTCTATTAAATACTCAATTATGGTTAGATTCTATTTTTTTCTTAATCAGTCACACAGTATCCTTTTCTCTAGTATATGATTTATAAAAGAATTCTATCTCATTTTTATCATAATAAATATTTTTATGTGTACATATATTGACAAAGAAATATATTACAACTAAACATACAAACACTGACAATTTTTAAACAGTGAATTATAACACTGAGTTCTGCAGCAGTGTAATCCAATGCATTTATAACTCACTCATGGTAGACAGTTCTTCAGAAAGTGCATGTGGAGAATATTGCTTAGTAGGTGTCTTAAAAATTATTTCTTTTATAAAATTATATTTAAAAATAATTATACAGTGGCCCTGGTTTTTTAAATAATATAATAATATGGAGCATTTATTGAAGACTTTATATCAAAACTTGCTTGAGAGATTGTGAACTGTGAGTTGCTGCTTTTGTTGCTCCTCTGTTTTGTCACAATTTCAATTTTAAGGTCCCCCTAGAATCTCTGTATCTCTGTAAACACTTCCTATTTATGCCTGCGCAACTCTATTTTCTCCAGTGGACTTCCATAAATAAAATGGAAGTTGTAGCCATTCAGTAGAGCAGGACTGATCACAGTGGGACTGCAAAAGGCTGGTTATCTAAAACTGGTTGCCTGTCAGTTAGGAGAGTAGATCTTGTTGGCCGATAGATATTGTTTTACTGTCTCTGTCACACTGAATATGCAGATCTCATTGCTGGTTGGGTAGGGGGTCTTCAAGACAATTGATGTGGCTGAAGAAAATAGTACTGACTTGACAGATAAAATCATTCTTCAAAGTACTGCAAATGAGGTCCCTTGATAGACTAACATGCAAAGAAAGATTTCTTAAAAGCTTTGGATTTATATGAAACCCAAACCAGTACTCCTGACACTTACACACATCGGACTCCCCTGAAATCTGGTTTGGTTTACTTAATATATTTGAAGGATCTCAGGATCCTGACACAAAAGATTTGTGTGTTTGTGTGTGTGTGCGAAGTTGCTAACAGAAACTTGTTCTTCTTGTTTACTGAGTTGTTATCACTCTGAAAGGCAGAAGCATAATCAGAAAAATATTCTACAAAGCATGAAAAGATTTTGCTGGTACAAGTGTAAAGGCCAGGCAGCTCTTTTTCACAGGGAACCCCTAGGATATTGCATGGTATGGAGCAGGAAAGGATGAGAGGTATTTGCCTGGGAATCTGATAAGTTCTTTTCAGTTTCTAGTCTCTCATTATTTAATCTTTTGGGGAAGTCAGTATTTTGGAAAATGGGAATCCTGTCTGTGACAGAGCTTTTGATTCTTCCCCTGTGAGAAAATCAACTTTTGTTTCCCAACTCTGACTGTATTAATGTTTGGTAAGAGTCTGAATTCTCTACTTACCAAAGACAACATATTTCTATCAGTAGAGAGAAAGGGACACCCTCACCCTGAATGATCTTTGAACTCTGGGCTCACCTTTTTCTTGTCTTCTTTCCTACTCCTCTATTACTTAACTATTCAACACAAAGTAGCAATTCACTTTTACTGAGAAACTGATTTAATCCCTTCTTTCATTCAGCCTGCCAGTCTTTCCTCAAACTCACTAGCTGGTAGCCTCATGGCCTTAATTTGAGATTGATTGCATGTAATCTCCTCAAACCTCAAGCCTAGCCTTTTGCATTGAAGCAAGCCTGAGTTCAGCAAAACCCAATACACCTTCCTCCTTAGTGCCATTCCTCTTCCTTTTAGAACTGTGGTAATACTAGCTAAAGAAAACCCCAGACAGGTTGCTGGTCTGGATATGCAGGATCATAGGCTGCTATGCAAAGACAAAAGTCATCTGAACCTCTCCAAGATTTGTAGAGTTCCCATGGGATGTAAAGGGCATAGGGAGAGAAAGAAACACTTTTCTGTTTTTCTTTTGTAAAGAAAATTTGGTTCCTTAAAACCTGTCTTTCCCACTGTGAACAGAAATATCTAGTTTGTGCTGCATGAAGCATATGCCCTGCAGGACCAGGAGTCTTTTGGCAGGAACATGCTGGATGAGAAGCTTTGAGGCATGATGTAAGTAGAAGTTGTGCAAAGTATACTTAATTGACAAAACCTCAACTTCAGTAATAAAATTCTAAATATTTAAAATATGACCTTGCAATTTCAATAATATTACCTTTCATTTTAGTCACCAAAAATACATAAAATACTTTTACATCCTACATTTTAGAAATGTGATTAGTTTTTATGAGCACAGTTTTATATCTCCAACTTACCGGGTTTTTAAATTGTAAGTCTTACATTATTAATTTTGCCACTTGCCAAAAAATTAACTTTTTTCAAAAGTAGGTTTTTGGTTTGGTATCTCTATAGAATAACACAAATACAGAGAAAAGTTTGAAGATAACAGAAAAAAAAAGAGAAATTCTCATCATAACAGTTAATGTTCTGATATACATTTGAATATTTTGATTTAAACTTGTGACTTGGGGGGTATGGCTTGACATTTTTTCATTAATTGCTACTGGCAAGAAAATGCATAATACCCTGAAATAATTCTAAAGGTAAAAATTTACTTTCCGCAGTTCTCTTTAAAATCTCAGCAACCATTCTCTGCAATTTTGTGAGGAAATACAGGAATAATAATTAAATTCTGTATTTCTGTAAACCCAAAAATGAAATATCTTGAAGTCCTTTATCAGTTACTGTCTGGTCTTGGAGATACTGTAAGCCCATTATTGTGTATTTTTTTAATGATAAAACTGCCTAACCAGTGAAATTCTGTCCCTATGTGTGCCTATGACTACGTAAGCCTGAAACACTATCAGACTTTATTAAAATACATTTTACTGGGAATAAAATAAGTAGAAGTAGAGCTTTGGGCTTCCTAACTGAAAACCCCAATAGATATTTTAAAGAATATCTAAGAAACAGAAGAAATGCCTTCCCATTTTAGCTGAAGGTAGGTAGATAATTAATTTGTAGTCTCATACCTGACTGAAGGGTTCTAAATTTACCAACCCTGTTTTACAGGCCAATTCTAACTCATAGAATAAGGAAATTAGAAGACTCCTTCAGCCTTGCTCATTGAAACCATTTTACTTTACAGAGAATAATTAAAGATATACTGGGATACAGAAGAGAAGGAGAAAAATGGTGAACTTGCTTGCTAACCAGTGTGAAGTACTGTTGCATAGAAAGGGAAGGGAGTTTTATTCTTTCTTCAGTTAAGGTTTGCAGATTTTAGGTTAAACATTACCTCAGTCCGGGACAGGAGTCCACAGCTTGGTCATGAAGACGTTGCCCCAAACACATCTGACTATGAAATCTTGTGGATTTTTCTTGCACCTAGCTGCCAGGGAGCGGCAAGGGCAGGCTGCTCCAAAGGTAAGAGTTGCTAGAAGTAGAGTGTAACAGGATCAGCCCTGTTAGGTGGCACCCCTCTTCCCGTGCCCTGCTGTAAGAGTCGGTCCAAAAATCCCTCATCTGCCTCACGACTGTCAGAGGCTGAGACCCCCATGGGCCCTGAGCCACCGCACAGGAGAGATCCAAGTTTTTCCCTGCAGCTGCTGTCACCGGACCAAGACCCGTTCTTGCCTGTGGCCCTCCTCAAGGACCCGTTCATGAAACAGTGGGGGACAGTTACGGTTTCTGGGCCATGTTTGCGGAGGGGTGTTTCTGTACTGACCGTACTTGGTAAGACCTGAGCCGCACCCCTCCCCCTATTGTGAGAGAACACCTGCGATGCCCACGAGACCTCCCCCCGTTCCTGGCATCTTGCCTCTCGCTTCAAAAAGAACTATAACAACTCCACCAAGAGAGCAGGCTTCTGAGGCCTCCCCGGCGGACGACGGCTCCATTGACCTGCACGCCACGAGGACTGCGAAGGTGGTCTGTTGGTACCAGCGTCACGAGGACTCACATCGGTTCAGTCGGTAGCTATACCACCCTCCTTTACACCCTTTTCTCTCTCTCTCTCTTTCTCTCTCTCCCCTTCTCTTCTATCGCATAATTGTGTGTATCAATAAAGATACAATTGACTTTACTTGGATTAAGTTATCACTGCCTCTTTTTGCACTCTGAAATCAAAACGAACCATCACGACCATCCTTTGGCTCGTGACACCTGCCTACACCACAACCACCAGAGGTGACCTCGTCCAGTTTACTCTGGACTTTGGGGACAGATGGCAACACGGTAGCCAAGAGCTGTCAGCAGCAGTGACCCAGATGCCTTGCTGGTGTTCAGATATGACTGAGTCAATCATTTTACTCCATGGACAGCAGACAGCCCAGGGCCCGCTGAGCTCTCTGGCATGGTAGCAGGCTGCACAACAGGCTCATCCCTTAAGCAGGGATGCCTCCCATCGTTACTCTTGGAGCTTGAGAGATATCTTGCCACAGTAAATTCTTGGTGATTAATAGCACGCTAAACTTTAAAATCTTAGTAAGTGATATAAAGGACTGACTGTGCACATAAAGTTTTTTAGACATAAACTGTTGACAAAGTCATGGAAATTTACCTGAAATTTGGGAGAAAATATCTGTGCTGAGATCCTGATTGGTACGGACTACAGATTCATAAACTGATCTTTTCTCCTATGCTTTATAATAATCCAAACGTATTAGCTGAGAAAGCCACAAGGGTAAGCACTAAGTAACAATAAAATCTGGACAGTGCAGTAAGGAACTACATAACAGATGATCATAGAATCACAGAATATGCTGAGTTAAAAGGGATTCACATAGATCATCAAGTCAAACTCCTCCTAATCCTGCACAGCACCATCCCCAAGAGTCACACTGTGTGCCTGAGGGTATTGTCCAAACACTTATTGAACTCTGTCAGGTTTGATGCTGTGACCACTTCCCTGGAGAGCCTGTTCCAGTGCTCAACCACCCTCTAGGTGAAAAACTATTTTCTAATATCCAGCCTAAACCTCCCCTGACACAACTTCAGGATATTCCCTCAGGTCCTGTCACTGATCACCACAGAGAAGAGATCAGTGCCTGCACCTCCTCTTCCCCTCACCAGGAAGTTGTAACTGCAGTGAGGTGTCCCCTCAGCTTCCTTTTCTCCAGGCTGAACAGACCAAGTGACCTGAGTAGCTCCTAATAAGGTTTTTCTTCAAGGTCCTTCACCATCTTCATTGCCCTCATTTGGACACGCTCTAATAATTGAATATCTTTCTTGTATTGCAGAGGCTGAAACTGCACACAGTATTCAAGGTGAGGCTGCACCACTGCAGAGCAGAGAGGGACAATCTCTTCCCTCCCTTGACCAGCTGGCAATGCTGCACCTGATGACATACTGGCAAAAGGAAGTTTTTAGGGGGAAGTGGATGGAGAAAAATTAGATGACTTTGTTATAATGTTAAGCTAATTTCAATTAATAATTTTTTTTTATTAATTAAAGAATTACAGAACAAAAATTTTGGGCGAACCAGCAATCGAAAGTGCAGTGTCGATAACCCGGGATCAGCACTGGGTGAACCTTAGCCACGGCCTCTATCGCTCTGTGACCTCCCCTTGTTCATGAATTTGGCCCGTTTTGGGGTTCCCCCAAAATAAATGCAGTTCATTTTGCCTGTGGGCCTCATAGTTCTTTGTTCTATTCAGCCGTCCCGTTCACTGAATAGGCTTTCCGGGGAGAGACAAATAATAATTTTTGTTTTTCCATTCAGCCATCCCGTCCGCTGAATAGATTTTTTTCAGAGTGTCTGAGTAGGGAGTTGAAATGATGAATAGAGGTGTGTCTTCCCCGGTATTGCTGCTGAGATCGATATATTTCTCAATGGTTGGACATTTCAGAGCCTCATTGCCCAGAAAGAGTCAGTCTACCCTCCTTTCTGTTGTTAATGGTGGTGCTTCTTGCTTTCCCAACTCCACCTTAGATTTCTGGCCGCTGCTTCTGTTCATCCTGAAATGCATTTACTACAAGCCTGGACTTGCTAGTTTCCATCACTACAAGCCCGGGCTTGCTTCTTACATTAATTTTATATACATATAGTCTTATAACACAAATTATCCCATGTTATTTATTACAACTTTTACCATTTTTTCAAAAATTAACACAATTAATGTAATTAACCTGTAAATTAATGCCACTTTAAATGCACTAAAATTGCTATTAATACCTATTATTATGGTAAATATACTTAAAAACTCACATTACATACACCTGTGTTTTTGAGTAGACTTACCGTCTATGGGCTTTAATATCATGCTTACACTTCTTAATTATTACTACCAGTGTAACACTGTTAGGCAATGAAATAATAATAGTACTAACTTCTGGCAATGGATCTTAAACCCTTAATTAGCTGTAGTGCAGGAAAAAAAAATAGAAGTTATAAAGTTTTGACAGATCAAGTACTAAAGTTAGTGTTAGTCAAAGTAGTCCTCATCTGTGTTTAGAATACAGGGTCAAACACTTAAGAAAGATCCATGGTGTCTGGTATTATATTTGCAATGCAATCTAGCATCAAACTTTAAAGAAAGCAAAAGAATCTCTTATTGAACATTTATGAAGTAAGTTACCTTTTGGGAAGTTTTATTTTTTCAGTTGAACTTTACTTTCATAAAATATAAAGCTTATGTCTCTTCAGAAAAAATAATTAATCTTACCTAATGCAACTATGGTTGTTATCACTATCTATATAAGTGTCTAATTCTTTAAAAGCCTAAGCCTTTGACCTCAGTGTATCTAATTAAAGAAATTATACAGATTGCAGAGAAGTGAAAGCCATAGGTCAAACAAGGCCAATTGAAAGGAGTAGAGTAAATGAGGATTATATAGAAGCATTATATTGCAAGTCCATAAATACACCATGTGAAATTCATAATTCTTACAGCTAAAAATTTGTAGTTGTCTTTTCTCTTATTTCTTAACTTAGCAATATTCCTTCTTCCTGCCTTTCGTGTTCTCTTTCTTCTTTCCATTCTAGCAGTATTGCTACGAAGAAAGCCACATTCAATTGCCCAGTCCACTGCACAATCCTACCAAACTAAAACTCCTTTTTCTTTTTCCAAACACCTAAAAAGAGGGCTCATACAACAGATTTAAAGTACTTTGCAAGGTCTCAAGACTAAAGCCAGTTAAAGGCTTAAAAGAAAAAGCCAACACAAGCAAGATAGTAAGATGATCCGAGTCTTTGGCAACACAGGAACTGGAGAAAGAAGACAGAAGCCATAAGGCATTAGCTTTTGTCTCCTGACTCTGAAAATGGCAGTGAGCCAAAGCTTGAGATGTTCTAAACTGTTGTGGGTTTAACTATTCTTCCATATAGCTGAAGGCCAAAGATCTGGTCCTGAGATTCTGCCTGCTATTGTGCCTGCTTGCTTATGTTTAAAATCTCAGTAGCATGATAGAATAGAGAACACATGGTAGCTCAGGTCATACTGTTCTTTTCTTTTTGAAATAAAGTTTTTTTTAGCCTCCACGTAGTTTATAACTCATGATGGGTTGTGAAGCTGGGAGGCAGGGGGCCCTGTAGCTGTACAATGGGGTGATTTTCTAAGGCCTTCATTAAAACCAAGGGCATGATTTTGCAGCAACACACGGTATCTGTGGCATCACACCAGAACAACATCCACAGAAGTACCAGGTGTCTATTGAAAGCCATTACCCACAGAATGAGGTCATTGAACAATTATTTCAGTTACATGGGAATGTATACAGCCCTGGAGGATACAGATCTGTAAACATATAACAAGTGTTAAAATGCAGGGCTTCTCTGTGCAACTTACTTTCTCTTTCTTCTTCCTTTATAGAAATGTTCTATCTTTCCACCTGGGATTAACATGAGTTAATACTTAGAATTTAAATTTGTCCCTACGAGGTAATTAGTATAATCTGTTATGTACAAACATCCCACTGGCAAGTCTTTGACTTTACTCTTGTCCCATGGTATCAAATCAACTAGTTTGTCATTGTGCTTACTAAATGCATGGATGGACAAATATAGATTTTTCATTGTGGATTTTATTGGCTCTTAAATAATATCTCAATATTCCTAAACAAAGAAACAGTGGTAGCAATAACTGTATGTTGAGCCTGAATGCAGAAGAGCTAGAGTGGAGGCAGGAGACTTTGTATCCAATCTCATCACAGAAGGACTCAGAGGTCTGGGCTTAGCTTTTGTTTTAAATTAAAATAAGATTTTAAAAATTCTTTGTTTAAAATAAGAGTAAGTGATTAGCATTTGGAACACAGTTAAAATGAAAGAGTAAGGATTTTCATGTTACAGGGTAACACAGGCAAGAATGTAATTTGGCTATTTGGTAGACAGACCCTCAGGAGGTAGAAGGGATCTCAAGGACCTTAAGCCATCTCTTTGTCAATAATAGACTTGTCTTTAGGATTTGTGTTCACAAATATAAACTTCTGCAATAGAAAAAAGGAAGTGTCAAGTTGAAACACAAGCAGTCATATATTTACTGGTACTATTGAAATTTTAAAATTTCTTCCGCAAAACAGCTGTGAACAGAGTCTAAGGATCATTAGTGTTGTCATGTTTTTAAATTTGAAGTTTATTCCAAAGAATCACACTATTTAAAATCCCCATAGTTAATTGCTTGGAGAGTAAGCAAATAGCGACTCCTTATGTCACATTGTTATAAGGGCAACATCCAATCTCCCAGCACTCCCAGCTTTGCTTGTGTCACAAATAGTGGGAAAAGTTGTAAGTCTATAGTATTTTCCCAAATGACCTCACTAACTTTGGTCCAGAGAACTGATTTTAAAAGTTTCTTTTTTTTTTGTAAATCTTTAATTCTTTTTTGTGAGAGGTTCCTTGCTTAAAATGCTGATGGGACATTATTGATCATTGTCTCAGAGAAGTTATTGTAATTTAATGTGTATGTTTTTGCAATTCTTAATGTTGGACTATGTGGCTAGACTGAATTGTCTTCAAAAAATCCTTGCCTTTTTTTGGGGGAAGTTTGATGACATAGTGAGTCATTCCAGTAATGAAGATATATAGGTAAGGGTGGCTGTGAGGAAAATGGGTGGAATTTTCCATTTCCTTTTAAACACAATATTTTTGCATCCTTTTTATATTTTATCCTGTGTTAATGACTGTATAATAGTAACTCAATATTTTTGTGAAAAATACCAGAAACCTAAGTACCTATATCAAATTTGATATAACTGTAGGACCAACTCTTCATGTTATTTCTAAGCTGTGAAAAAGCTGGCTCATGTAGGAGTGCCATGTTGAGACATCCTTGGTTATATGCCTTTTCAACAGCTAGAGGAAGTCCAAGTAGCTACACACATTTCCTAGCAAAAGGAGTATTGGGATGGTGACAGCTGCCACCTATGAAGTGACAGAGGTATCCTGGGTGTCCCTGTCAGGCTACAGCCTAAGGCCAAGTCTTGTTGGAGATACAAGGAATTGTTAAAAGTACTGACAGGCATTTTAAGCAAGAAAAAAAAAAAAAAAAGGAAAAAGTGAAAAAATATCAGTGGGGGATTGTATTTATTGTAATTTGTTCTTAACACAAAATAGAGCAGGAAGGTAAAACTTTTTTTTCTTTGAGTGACAGAAATGTAAACAAGAGAATTATGATTCCTTTTGAGAAATTAAGGTTGTGCTTTGTTCATGTCAAAAAAATAGAACTGCACATAGTGTGCTAGTGAAATATTTACTAGAAGACATTCTGTTGCCTCGAAACAAAGGGGCCTTGAGGCTGAGAAACCCCTTAAAGCTATACGCTTTTAAGTAATTATATGATTGATTTCTTCTGTAGTGTGCTGGATGAAAATATATTCTTACAACTTTGAATAAGTTTGAGATGGGATAAATTTGAGCTGCTTAGAGTTGTGCTAATTCTCATTTCTCTAATCCACAGACCTGATGTGCCTCTCAAGAGTGACTCTCCGTAAACTATCACAGTTCAAGTGGCTCACAACTGTAGAAACTAAAGTTTTCCCAGAGGTTTGTAGAGTACTTTAGGCAGCTAACTCCATTTGAAATGAACACTAGTTAGATGTCTGTGCACTAGTTGCATGCTCATGACCTGGGGCTTCAATTTTATAGATATCTTCCTGGTTTTAAGCTATTAAGTGACACTAGAAGCCAAAATATTTGGGGACTTCATAAAAGTGACTCCTTCCTGTTTATTTTTCTCATTACTGCTGGAATTGCTGGAGGGGTGCGTGGCTTACCAAAGGGTGGCTGCACACTATAGCTGTCGCAATTGTGATGACCCACTAGAAATATTAAAAAATTTGTATCAGTGTGGATATCCCAGCCTTCAGGAAACATTCCTGTGTATCAGCACAGGCACAGAATGCAAAGAAATGCAGACTTTAATTCAGAAAAATCCACAGGATTTGAGGCCAACAAATTTTAAACACTATCAAGATGACTTCAGACTTGCATTCTGAAATGACCTATATTGTCTGTCACTGCTGTGTCTCTAAAAATAGATATTTAAAATTCTTAAAAGGGGTATGGAATGTGGTTTGTTGGATTACTAGTTAGTTCAGGCATTAGTGTATTTGTTAGTTGGCTGTTAGTAGAAGCTTCTGGGTAGCTGCTGTCTCATTGGAATTGCAATTGTCCAACAGCCTTGTTGCTCAGGCTAAGTGACAGCAGCCCAAGTAATGAAATACAGAGCTATTTTTTGCATAAGCATGTTGAAATCTAATGGGAAAAAATTAATTTATCAAGCAGTTGAAGTATAGCATTCCTTGTTCAGGCTATAATCTTGACATTAAGCCTGATAACAAACTGGCAACTCTGAAAATGCCTACCTATATTCTCCACGGAATGACAGCCAGTGGGGCATAAGTAGGAAGAGGCAATAAGATTCATAATTACATAAATGTAAATAACATGTGTTGTCTGTTTTTCATTTTGAAAACATCACCCTTCTATATATTACCGTATCTCATATTTAAATTCTGCAGTATACCAGCCTGAGTGTGCTTGCTGCAGTTTGAGTGCAAACTGAAGCACTTCTTAATCCTGATGAAAAATGACATCACGGAACATATGTAAACAGGTTTTGAATAATACCTGGGTTGGCTGGTTTCTTTCTCTTTTTTTTTTTCCATTTACTTCAATACAAACCCTTTAACAGCAGGAATTGGTAAAAAAATGTTACTTAAAATAATAATTTCTATTAAAAGGAAAAGTAAAAAGTGACACTGAATGGTTGTTTGGTTAATCAGTATAATAGACAGCTTGACAAATGTCCCTTGTCAAATGAAGCTTCAACATATATTCTTCAAGGTCTTCAGGTTTCATGGCAATTTATTTCTCCCCATTCCCTCCACACCACCCCCCCATCCCCATTGTTTAATAACAATGTAGTTTTCCTCTTGCATGGTACTAATTAGTCATCATCTCAGATGAACACAGACACAGCTACTGTGTCACAAAAATGGTCTTGTGCTCCAAACAAAACAAAGAGAGAATTCACTGAATTCACTGTAGTCAGAAGTTTGCATAGATCGGCAACGTGTTCTTGTGTGTGAAATATCTGTAATAATTTACTTTTGTGGCAGCTGATGAAATAGTGACAGTCTGTTCTGAATTTTTTATGTGATATGCACATTTGTTCTTGAACACACAGACTAAAAGTAGTTCCAGTCTTTGAGGCTGGCTTTCTACACATAATCCAGATTCATTCCACACAGTACACCTATTTGAAATGCAGGACAGTGTCTCATGGCTACACACTGATAACCTTCTAACATGAAAATGCAACAAAGCAAATTTAGCACAACACCAACAGTAAAACTTTGTTGAAATAAGCTTCTGTTTATCTCTTTAGTTGGTCAACCTATTGCTTCAATTGTTTGTAGAAAGGACAATAAACTACAGGTTTTCATGTAAAAAGTTAATAAAAAGGTAAATCTAAAAAAGAAGTTTTGGAGATGTAGGCAAAAGAGAGGGGCATTATGGCCTGTGACATGAAAAAGTTATTATAGTTATGTTCAATTCTGGCCAGGCTCTGTGTTCTGCAGCTGGTAAGCTTTACCTTGGCAAGCTCAGACACTATTTTACTAAAATAAAAGTTCATCTGGCAGTTTACTTCACAATAAAAGTGTTATGTGAAGTATAGAATAGAATGCAGAAAGGAACCAATGTAAAATACTGATAACTCCAGAATTTCAGGTTTGAGTCAGCTAAAATTCATTACTTTGTTTCCAACTGATTTTAAATAATTGTAAGAAAGAAAGAATCCCTGTGAATTCCTAACCTGGGTTTTTTTGATCAATAATGGAAAAACAATACAAAATTGTCCTTTTTTTCAAAGTTTGCCATCTAAAACTTTCACTCAGAATAAAGCTTGGATTAGTAGTAATTATAATATAAATACAGAGAGATGGGAAGAGTGGGGGGAAATGAGGAGGAAGGAGAGAGATGTTTTCATAGCACAGACTTTCAGTAAGCATTCATTTTGAATGCTGAGGTAATTCTATAAAGATCAATAGGGTGTGAGAAGTTATTCCAAATAATACTTGACTGTCTTAAAATACAGTAACTCAGAATAAATAATTGACTTCTCTTGTAACTTCTCAGAAAAAAACGCTTATGTACTAATATAAAAATTATAATGTTGGGAAAGATACATTTTGTTCATAATTTAGTAAAGAAATGATGTATATATTGTATATACATAATATGCATAATATAATAATAATATCATATATATACCTTGTATATTTTCTTGAGCCTAAAACTCATCTCAACCTTCATAGAATTCTCCACAAATGATCCTTAGTTAATATTTTAGTCACAGCACATTGAAAGGATTTTATGGCAACCCCAAAACACTCCAACAGTATTAGGAATAGACTAAAATGTAATGAAGCTCCTGCCTTTTCCATATCAAAACATGGATTTCTAGGAGCAGTAATCAGGTATGAAAGTAATTATGACAACTTCACTTGCAGGAATAATGGCTAATATAGCCTTAGAATCATGCTTATGTACCTTCTCCTTACTTGTGTTTCAAAACTCATTCCTTTTTAATTCAAAATAATACTGTCTGGGGAAAAAAAAAAAAAGGAGAAAAAAGAGGAGGTTTGGGGGGGGGGAACCCACAAAATCAAATTTTTATTAATTTTTTTCCCGCAAAATTTTCTCTCAGATTTTTTTTTCTTTTAATGCAAAGTAAAACCTAAGCTTGTTCCAAAATATTTATACCCTTTACGCCCCCACCCTAAACCATAATCCATTCTTCAGTACCCTATTGGATAGGACTTTCCTCAAATCTGAAAAGATCCCCGGTTTAGAGGATTTGGAACAAAGACCAAAACTTTGATTTCCTGCCAAATTTCGATCAAATCCTTTGATTTCAGGTGCCAAAATATGATGCTGTTGTGTTATTCTTTTTTACATAGAAATTTCACCCAGGAGCTGAAAAAATTAACTGATCAAACATGTTCAACACATTCATAAACATTTATGGAGAACTTAATTTCTTGTTAAAACAGGGCATAAATAAACACTCCAAGTTTGAAAGTGCACAGTTAGGCCTGGAACCTAAAATGAATTTGCTATTTATACATACTAACTTTAGAGTAAATTCTATTTGGGATATTTGAGTAAGTTACCCTGTTCTGTCAGTATTGGCTGACATGGCTCAATCAGGAGACCTGTCTGACAAGATGCTTTGCCTGTCTATGTATGTCTTCACACAGTTCCACTTCCCAGAACCATCTCCAGGTGTTTCAGCTGCAGTAAAGAAGTGGGCACTCAGTGATATGTTTCTGAAACAAACAAAGAAAAGAAAGGTGGAAGTAGTAAATAAAAAACTAGGAAGTTTTATCCAAAGGAATATGCTTAAATTTTGTGCACCTTTTTATACTTATGTAATGTATCATTGTGCAAAGTATCATACTGTTGTTCCTTTTCCCTTATTCCTATTTTGCTATATTCTTTGGACACTCTTCTTCCTGTGTAGCTGTTTTTATCAGTCTTAAAACTCCTAAGTGCAGGCTGAAAGTCAGTTACTCATTTGTCCCGGTCCCAGGCAGGACAGAGGTATTATTTTTAAATTATCCAGGCACAGTGGTGCATTCCTCTGGGGAGGCAGAGCCTGCTTGATCACCTCAGCCCAGGGATTCTGGCTGCAGTGTGCTGTGCCAAGTGGCATGGACAGACCCTGATGTTATTCACTGTCATCTCACCTCACTTGCCAGGGGTGGGACTGAGGGAGTCTCTCAGTTTTGGTCAGGGCAGAAATCGTGGTGGGCAAAATGGCCCAGTATTGTTTTACTGTCTGTGTGAATCACTCCTCTGTCTCATAACTTCTGCTAGTAATATGGTTGCTGTTACTGTTTGTTTTCTTATCTCATTGCTGTTTCCATTATATTATCTCAACCTGTGATTTTCACTTTCATGCCTCAAATTCTCCACTCCACCCCTGGAGTGGGAAGGTAGAGAGCAAAGAGGGAAAGTGAGTGAGTGGAATCTGGTTTGCGAAAGTCTCAGTGGGGGCATTGTATTGAGGAATATTGCTGCTAAATCACGACATTATTGCAACAGAGAATTTTTTTTAGTGTCCCTTGCCTTTGAGAAGAAATTCTGAGACTATTTTTTCAGAATCTGTTCATTAAGTATTTTTGAACCTGAAATATACATAGTATCTAAAATCTGAATGAAAAGTTCAGTAATTTATGTCTATCATGCTGAATTTCATGGAGTTGTAAGGCAGAAATTACAAGATAGTCTCTCTTGCTCCAGTATCACTGTGGAAGGCAGTGCTTACATTTTGTGGCTGTCTTAGGTTATGTAACCAAAAAAAAAAAAGCGTATTCTATTTCATCTGTACAAAGCAGTTGGGGGATGGTTTCTTTTTTTTTTATCACTTGTAACTCTGGGGGGAGGAGTGTGGATGCCTTTTGATAACAGACCAGCTGTTAAAACCATGTGGGGCACTGTTTCTTATCTCTTTCATCAACTGTCCACCCTCCAGGGGACATCTTCTGTTAATGGGCCATTAGGGCTCAGCAGGGACATGACACATTGCATCATCCCACTGGGAGATGCTCTACCCAGTGGGGAGGAGCCAACCAATCCTTACCCAGATAAAAACGGGGACACAGGGACCCCAGGCATCCTCTTTTCCACTGGATTCCCAGAGGAAGACAGGACTCATCTCACCACCATTAGAGGATCATCTCTACTCCAACAGAGCCACATCTGTCACTCCAGGAGGACTTATTTGGGCTGCTTCCAACACCCTGGCCTGGGTATGACCTGGGTGTCAGGTCATATTCCTGACTCCATCAGGGTTTTCTAGGACTTTTGTTTGCTTGCTTGTTGGTTTTTTTTTGTATTACTGCATTTGCATTTTTAACGTTCCTAGTGAAGAACCATTATTCCTAGTCCCATATTTTTGCCTGAAACATTCTAATTGAAAAATTATAATAATTTGGAGGGAGGGGGTTTTACACTCTCCATTCCAAGGGAAACTCCAGTTTTCCCTGAGAGATACCTTTCTTTCCAAACCAAGATATTGACAAAATAAAGCACTTTCATAGAATATGTGTCATGGAGTCACAGACAAATTAGTAGAAGACTGAAATCCCTTCAGGTCTTCAAGGGTCCATGAATCACAATTCTTCCTGCAGCTCTTGCTGAAGTTGCCAGTAATGTATAGTACATCTGAGTCCTCATAAAGAACTAAGATACTTGTTTCCCTAAGAAAAAAATGTACGTAAACAAGGCTTTTGTAGGAAAGTCAAAAGCTGGAATAGAGAAGGCTGAACAGAGCGCATTAAATGAAGAATCTTCTTTCAGATGTGATCTTCATAAAAAAATGGTTGAAAAGATGCTGACTCTGGGACAGAATTAAGTGAAAACAAAATGCTGACATACAGTTCTTCATGGATGACAATTCCGGCTCTCCATTTTTATTCTTAAGGTCAATCCCTTAAATGCCTTCAATATTTAGTGAGATTTAATATGACAAGAATTTATAGCCAGGACTGCAAAACTTGGATTCTTGAGTGTCTTTATACTAGTAATTTCACTGTTGTCATAAGAACTGCTCATGGTAGAGTCTATGAACCCATACAGATTTTGAGCAACTATTACTGGGCTTTTAACACATTTACGAAATGTTTCCTGTTCAACACAATGACATCACAGAATTAAGTATATTTCAAGATCATATGGTTAATTGGTAAGAAATCTACAAAATTCATGTATGCCATCCACTAAACTTCCATAAACAAGTAATTTTCTAGCAAAGGTCTTAAAAAATGATGGGGAGAATGTTTTCAAATAATCTAGCAGAAAACATTATTTTCATTTAAATTTTAAGAGGATATTCAGAAAATGGAAGCCATTTCACAGAAATAGGTTGCAACTTTCTAGATGGAAGGGAAAAAGGTGTCAGAATCCAGCTCTGTGCGTCTTTTCTTTTGAGTGATTTTCTTTTGGTTTTGTTTTATATGTGTTCTTTCTGTGTCAACTTACAGAAGAATAAGTAGTTGGGTTTAAACAAAATTACCAGGTATAGAGCACAAATAATTTGTAATAATCAAGGTCTCTAGGTACACAGAAAATGAAGAATTCTAGAAAAGAATTTACAGTGTGAAAAGGTAGCATTAGTATCACAGAAAGATTAGATAGTTAACAGTTTTTAGCAGCAAAGTGCTACCTTTATAAAGTTCTCAGTTTCATTAATCAGAGAGAGGATTTTGAGCAGCATGGGAGCTGGATGAAGAATATGTAGGCTATTACTGTTCTGCCATAACTGCTGATGCACTGTTGGGTTATCACGCCATGCCTCTTTCATCTTTTTATGATCTCTACATGCCCTATAGGTATTGCTACATTATATTTAATCATCTTTAACAGCTTGAATGTCAAAAAGTTAAATAGTTTTAGTATCTTTTTTTACTGTAACAATATGCAACTTAACACCACCTGTGCTGAGCTCATTAAGAGCTATTGACAGACTTTGTGCCATCCTGTGTCAATGTCCTCACCATTCTTATGATCATGTGATACACTTCTACACAATTAAACTTATCGAAGCTGGTTTTATTACAACCACGATCTTCCTTTGATACCCTTCTGCCATCTAATTTGCTTCTCAGTAATGGCGTAGGTCTTATTCACAGTTATTCCACATGCCCTCTATAGCCGAAGAGAGAACAAATATTTACAGAAGCCTTTTATTGTAAAAGCTGGTGCCTCAGATTTTTCAGAATAATTTATCTATTCTTATATGTATACCAAGGGCTTTACTCAGAATTTGTCCTCCAAACTTTCCAGTTTCAGGCTTATCTATAGCTGTTAATTTCAATATAATGTATAAACTGTGATCATTGAGGATCAAGAAAGATGAGTTAAATTTGCAATAGATGTTAGGTTGATAAGAACAGAAATCTAACTTATATAGCAACTAGATTCACAAAGTATAGTGTATGAGTAATTGGGGACAAGATAGTTCTTTAAGTTAAGGAAATATATGAGTTTCTTTCTATGAAGACACAGCTAAAGCTAATGGTAAATAAATTGAAAATTCTACTATTATCTTCCAGGTGTAAGAAACCTAAGACATTTAACCTTAAAAAGAAATAAGTTTCTGAAGTAATTGTTCTGCCTCATTGCAAGAAGGAACAGGGGCTGGATTTGATGATCTTGAATCCTGACAAATTTCCATTGCTTCTAATTATTTTTTTCATCTTTTTCATTTACATGGAAGAAAAACTTTTCTTCCTTGTCAAAGTAAACCAAAGGTACTTACACCTTTCCAATTTTAAAGAATTAGTCTCAACTGCTTCCATCAATACACTTCTAAATTTTGTTCAAGTTGATGCAATAGAGTATGAAAATATCTTTGTGACCTTTCCAACTATAAAATGTTCTCAGATCCAGTTGAGCAGTCAGCCAGGCTCAGCAGCACAGGGCAATGCAAGATTTGCTCTGCTGGTCACTGGTACTTGGTGTACCAGTAGTCTTATGAGGAAAGGCTGAGACAATTACGACTGTTCATAATGGGGAAGAGAAGGCTTGGAGGAGTCTCATCAGTGTGTATAAATAACAGAAAGAAAAGTTTAGAGAGAACAGAGCTCGACTCTTTCCAGTGGTGCTCAGTGACAGGGTCAGAGGCAATGGACACAGACTGAGACACCGAAGGAGCTTCAAGAAACTCTTTTTATTTTAAGGATGATAGAGCAGTGGCTCTGGGTTGAGAGATTGTGGATTCTCCATCCCTGGAGAGTCTATAAGAGCATCTGGACATGGTTCTGAGTAGCCAGTTATGGGTGGCTTGAGAAAGGAGTTTGGACCAGATGAGTGCCAGAAGACCCTCCCAAACTTAACCATTCTGCAAGTCTATGAACAAAGGCTCTCATTCAGGCAACAGTGCTTTTAGAAAAAGAGAGACAATTACCAATTTAGAAAGGAGAAATGATTAATCGCTGTCTGCACTATCATTTTACCTGAAGACCTTTTCAATCTTCAACCTGTTCTCATTTCCCAGTTACCATTACTTTTTACTTCTATTATTAGTAATTTAAGTATAAGTTCAAAATAAATCCAATGTGTCTTAAAAGCACAGAACCTAGGAAAAAGTTAATATTATAAGATCTACAGTTTATTGTATATTTTGTGGTAACTGTCCAGAATTTATACATTGAGATTCAAATTGATTAAAAGAGTATTTTATGGAAAGAGGTCATTAATTTTACTATTCTTATTGAAATATTTCTTTGATTTTTCAGTTTGAATTTTAGAAGATTTCTTTTTACATCCAGAAATTCTCAGAATCAGGAAAAGACATTTCCTTCCCAAAATCTACTTCCTCTGAAGGCTTCTGCCTAAGCCAAACTTTTCCTTCTGTGAATTTATGAAAGACATTATAATGTCCCAAATCACATGCAATTTATAATCTCATGCTTAAACCAAGTTTCATGATAAGATTAAAAGAAATACTGTTCTCAACAGGAGCAAATAATCATGTTGCCATTGAGAGAAAGAATAGTTACTAGACATCCTTTGAATACATCAATAAAGAATTGATCCTTGTACTTTCAGTCTGTCTCCAGAGCAAATAGTAATAATATTCTCTATAAACACTTAGAGATAGCTGCTTCTGCTGGCTTGAATTAAATCAAAGAACATGCAATACTTTCTCACTCATTAGAGACTTTCCAAAAATTCTTCAGGCAATTTGATTTCTAAACCAACATAATCTATCTGTACGTTTTCCTACCTAGTTCCAGAGATCATTAGGGTTGCCCTTCAACATGTTTAGATGTTTTGATTGCTGAATTATTTGTTTGACTAGTAACTCTCTCTGTAATAGTTTTTTTCACTGCTATAGCTATTTATGTGAGTAGACACTTCCATTAAGAAATATACCTATGCCAACAAAACATATGTATTCTTGACAGCTACTTTAGTATAAAGGTTATGCTTTTGTCTCAAGTTTAAACAAAAAAATATTGCTCTATGAGGCATGGTAAGCATGTAACATAATATAAACCAAAATAATTAAGTATAACATAAGTTAATATCAAAAATGTTTTTAATGATGTGCCTTTAATCATTATCCTTATGTTAGTGATACTGTCTAACATAGCCTGTGACCAAAGACAATCTAGATTTTTTTTTCTGTTTTCCATCCTCCTCTCTCAAATACATTTTTTTTTCTGGAAAAATCACAAGCATCTTGTCTGTAAATGTCTACTTGAGGTTCTTAGTACCTACTGCTTTACTGACAATTTGTTTTGGTAACATGTTTTGTACAAGGAAATGTGTAATTTCTGAAATAACTGTTGAGTCTTTCTCAAAATCAAACTATTTGATTCATTATTAAGCAAAGGTACTTCACACAAAGTGCCCTTCTATGTCAGCTTAATAGTTTTTAATTAAAATGAGAATTATTTCGAAGTAATTCTGACTAGTCTATGATTATCAATTGATTTTGATTATTATGACTACTGAAATTAAGGTATCTTCATAATTAAATTGTCTGGAGATAGACAATGAATCATCATGTGTAACATTAGGGACGATTGAAAAAAATCCCTCCTTTTCTAATAATGGAACAGGTATTGCAATAATCCAGAGCTAGTGCAGATTAATGACTCTGTGCACCTTTTAACAATACAAATAAAATTTTTGTTCCAAAATACCTACTTACTATTATCCACCTACAATTTCATTATTACTTGACAGACCTCATCTTACTTGAAATATATTTCATTCTCTGAAGCATATGCTCTACACTGATTAATGGTGGTATATTGATCTTGGAGAGCTGGGTTTTACAGCATTGCTCTGTACACTGAACTTCCAATTGATTATAAACAGAATGATTTTCAAAGTAATGCAAAGTTGTTTTGTTTGCAAATCCATGCGAATCCTAGATTTATTTTACATTTTTTTTTAAATCTGAAAGATGCGATCTGAAGCAGCATAAAACTGGTTTTTATAGTACAAATATTCACCTGAAAATGTTTCTTTAGGTCGTATATCTGGGAATTGAGGTTATCAGCCAACAGATGCATTTTAAACTCAATTAAAATCCTTGTGCCACAGGCAGAGACAGTTATTTAAGAGGAAGCAGGGAGTGAGTAGCACTAAGGAAATCACACAGAATGGATTTCCAATAGACAAAGAACACAATTCTCTGTGAAGTATTTAGAAACATTTTAACTCTTCTGCTAACATGTGCTTATAAGAGAAATACCATTATAGATAAGCATGTACAATTACATATAGAAATACTTCTCATGCAGTTACCATTGGGTAACATCTTGATAAAGACTGGGTTCATAGAGTGCTGAAAATAGTCTGCTACAGCAGATTAAACTTCAGAAGAGGTTTGACTAGACCAAATCCAGTCTGCCCATAACATTTTCAAGTTGGAATATGTAAAAGACAAAGAACTTCAGGTATGAAGTTACTGAAGTAGCTAAAGAAGAATTTGTCTTAAGTTGCACGGTTGTGTCATGCCAATAACATAAAAAAAACAAATATTACATCATTTATCATTGTTATTTTGTTATATGTAAATATCAGGTAATATTACTTGAACTACCTAGATACAGAAATCTGCATAAAATGCATACTGTGATTTTTAATGCTGTAGCCTCCAGGCTGCCACTGAACACACATTGCTGATGTTTCCTTACACGGGTCAAGGTAACTGTTCAGCAAACTTCAAATCCATGATTTTGCAAAAGTTAAGTCTTACTTTATTCTTAGACCATTAGCCAGGCTAAATGCTATTCCCAGTCTTGTCCCATGTGAACAAAGAGTGAGGGCCATGATTCATCCACAGATGCAGGAAGCAATAATGAAGACATTTGTTCAAAGATTGAACTGAGTCATATGCTCATCCATATTTATGATGACAGAAGATAAAACTTTTTTAGTTATAAGTGAAGTCAGACATGCATGTTTGGAGAGCACACACAGAGGTTATCCTGGCTATTGAAGAAATTATTGAGAATATTGTAAACCTGAGGACCATGAATGTTAAAAATTGTCTGCAGTCCTTTACAGAGATCTTAAAATTCTTATCTTTTAAGCAGGATAAACATAGGAACATAAACAGAATTAAATTTCTCTAGAGGCTTCCATTGGCAGAATCACGAGATACCACTCTGTACATACTTAGTAGGGTTGCGGATCCCACACACAGAAATTACTGGCTAAAGACAGTAATATTTCATACACAGAAAGGTCTTAAAAAAGAAAAATCAGGCAAAAAAATTGTATTAAGAACTTTGCACCACTTTACAGTGTCAACACTGAATATAGAGAGCTTGTTTTTTTCCACAGGAGTTGCTTCCTTCCCTCTCACTTTCAAATTCTGATTGATAAGGTGCTTCGTACAATTTGGGGTTCTAGAATATCTTGCCAGTCCTCTGTGGGTTTTTTAGTCAGATGCTGCAGCAAGTCAGTTTGATCTGTCATACATTGGCCTTTAACTTTTCCTCTGAAGATAATGATGCTGGATGACAGTGTTGCATAAGTAATTCTTAGAAGTCTTTTTAAGAGCGTTATAATAGCATAGAATCCAATTTATCTAAAAATGTTCAACACACTCCCATGCTATGAATCTTTGAGTTTCATTGGAATTTATCTCTGAGTGTGTTTAAGAATATGAATAATGAATCACAACTAAGTTTTATTAAATACAACAGCTGTCAACTAAAATATAATGTTAGTTGCACACAGTGGATTCATGGTTTGGAAGTAAAGGAAAAGTTTTTAAAAAATCTAGTTAATGACTAAGATCTTATGTCAGATCATACTTCTTTACTTATTTTATGAAGAGTTTTTATAAATATTTTTTTCTTGAAGAAAAAGTCTGCAAATGTAGAAGCCATTACTGTTTCTTCCTGTATGAAGATGTGTGCAAAGTGTTAAAGGTAGGCAGATATGTGACCTGTGAGAATTGTGTCTCCAGTATCTAGGATTTTGTCCGTCATTGGTATAAAAAGAACACCAACGTCCTTGAAATGTTTTCTGCTTATGAAGAACAGCTTGAAGGCAGAATTGTGTTCTGATACAACTTGGTATTGGTAACAGAAAATAAGCAGAATTACATAAATTCACCTGCTGTGCTGCTGGCACGCTGCAATGTGTCCCTAGCTTTCCAATACAGTATTTATTTTATATTTCTTCCTCTGCTTGCACCCATTGTTCACTGTTCATTTGCAAAACATTTTTGATTTCATAAGCCCCTGAAGGACTCAGGGACAAGGAACATGTCCTTTTGTTCATAATGTGTCATTGCCATTCAGTATTGAGAGCTGATAGTTATTCTGAAATCGTTCCGTGGTCTTTACTCACCCTGCTTGAACTAATTTCCATGGAAGCCACTAAGGGAGCTGAGTATAAACTAAGAGAGCTGAGTATAAACTACGAAAGAAACTCTTAGCCATGAAGGTTTGAAAAGAGTGTATGTATTTATTCTTAGCTTTAGCACTTCAGAATATATCATCAAGAAGCTGTTTGTCTGTGTAGTGACAGGTATGGAGTAGTGAGTTGGAAAGACTTCATCAGGAGACTCAGGCTATGACTAAAAAACCTGGAATTAATGTGTTCTGCAATGCCTGAGGTTTCGAACGTTTTTAAAACTCCTTCTAGAGGTTTAATAAACTTTTTTTTTTTTTTTTCCTTTGGTTATATCTACATTTCTGGAATATTGTTTAGAACTTGTTCAGGTAAAAACCTTTTATACATATGTGATGCATACGTATAGTATACAAATAGTATCACTCTTGCCTTTTACAAATACATAAAAGCATCACAAAATTGTAGATTTTATTATCTATACCATACTGAATATGTTTTATCTTATCTTTTTCAGGATGTAAATGATATAATCTTTTTATTACACACAAAATATGCTTACATTTAGGCAGAAGTCTGAAAAATATTTAAGCTTTCACATCAGGCATGATTGGGAAGGTACACACAGTTTTGAAATCAGCCTGGCCCACTGAAGAACTGGCCATACGTTACAGGCTTGAATTGACATCTAACAGATCCTTGGAAGGTAAGCCTGCACCTGTTCTGGCTCATGTTTGTATTTCTCTGCTTAAACGTGCTTTCAAGTTTTGACATTTTTCCAAAAGCAAGAACAAACCTTTTATAAGTGTGGGAAAAACAACCTTTCACACATGCATTAATTTTTGAAGGCACATAAAAGAGATAAAATCTTGGCCCTGGCTCTCAATATGAATCTCTAGTACCATAGAGGGCCCTTACTGACCTTAAGATATGTTGACCCAGTAATTAATTTTGTCATGGGTTATTTAATTTGTTTGCATGTGTGCCATAACTCTGTAAACATTGTGTTGCATTCTATAGCCTCATTGGGATTAAGATGTTGATTTTTAAAATGATTATTTTTATTTTTATTTTTATTTTTATTTTTAGATTTTCAGTCAGAGCAGAAGAAAAGCGGGTAAAAGCAGCAAAAAAGAGCATTTAAAAAATTCAAAGCAGCACTGAAATGGTACATACTATACAAAACTCATTATCTCTATTCAGTAGGTAGAAAATATCTTCTAGGACTGTGTGAAGTGAGAGCTCATGGTCATGAGCATTTCTCATACTGAACTTTTGAAGTACAGCAATAGTTGCCAAAAACTGAAATAATCTACGTGTTTTCTTCCAAAGGAAGTATTATGTTATATATATAAAACGTGTTATATTTTTCAAGTGCCAACAGAATGATACAAAAAAAATTTAGCTCTTTAGCTCTTTTCTTAACCCATACTAAATCTTAGATGTGAGCTGCTAGCAATTTTTGATAGAAATATATGTTGGAGTCTGTTACAGGTACAGATGCTGTCCTATTTGGCAACAAACATCAGGAAGGCTCACACTGGAGAATGGAGGTCTTGGTAATATAAACCATACTATAAAATTTCCACTTTCTAAGAAATTATTGACAGTAGATTATTGTCAGCTTTAAATTTTTAATCTAATAAAATTATGAGCCAAAGGAAGTCATATGCTTGAATGCTACTTTGGGGTAATAGTTGCAGTGTTTATTGCTTATGGATGAAGAAACAGAGGTGCTGTAAACTGTTTTACAGGATTTTTTAAATTAGATTTGGAAGCCAAGCACCTTCCTGGATCTGGTTTTTTGGGAATTTAATTCTTTGCAAATCCATCGGTTTATGACCACTAATTACAATAAGTGTGATGGCATCATGAAGAGAATAAAAAAAGTGCATGTTGTTCTTTATAAATATCACAAACATTTCTAATCTACTACTTGGTATATCTGCCTGACAAAGCAGAATTTAAATCCTGGAGACTGTTAAAATAGAGGCAGAATTAATCCACATTAAGGAAACACAGCGAAGAACTATCAATTAAAGAATGGTCCAGCTTGGTTCTACACAAGCTAGTAAAATTAGATTTTGCAGATTCTTTTAGAGAAAATATCATAGAATAATCTAAACAACACCTAAACTGTTCAATAACTGTTCAGGCACTTACAACTTTAAAAGAAATATTAAATTCCTCAGGCTTGAATCTGAGAGTGTTGAACCACGGACAGACTTCAAGCCTACACAGGTGAAAGGCTGAATAATTTGCCAAAAATTACAGTAGATTCATCCACTCCCACTGAGTGTGTTTGACTTGGCTTCTTAGCCTATGTCTGAGATGTCACAGCTGGCTCTCTGGTGAGTCTCGTGTTCCAGCTGGGAAGGAGCAAACCCCAGGCTGACTAGGAAGCAGAAGCTCACACAGCCTTCTCTGCCTCTCAGAAGCGCTTATTCCCTGCAGCCAGGTGGCTTAACATAACAAACACTCCACTCAGGCATCAGTTGCAGGTTGGAGGCAGTGGTCATTATTGACTGTCTTTCTGCTGAGATTGGGGTCTGCTTGGATAAGTTCTCCTTAGTTCTCCAAGGTTTTGTTTTCTTGGTGGTTTTGTGCTAGGTATTCAGCAGTGGAATGTGTCAGAATAGAGAATGTGCTTAATTGTGCTGGTACTTTTCCTATGCTGGCAGGAAATATGCTCCAGGTAGAAAATTATCTTTTAAATTTTTACATTGCAGCTGAAATGGGTGTGAGCACTGCACATCTTTATTTTTCTCATACTGGTCGTGACTCCCAGCTGGGAATGGTGCATAGCAGGACTGATGCTGTTCTGCTCCATGCTGGTATGAGTCATCCTTTGCTTGGTTTCAGAGAGAGGTGGTCAAGCAGTGTCACTTCCTTACAAAGGAGAGGGAAATTAAGGTTAGAGACAATACAGAGGAGCATTCCTATTATATGACACAATATTGAAGAATAAGGGCTAATGTGTAGCTAAGAAAAATAGGCATTTGCTGTTCAGAATCTATTTCTGACCTAGCTGGATCTTTGAGATTAACTTTAAAGTAATTCCTGTTTTCTCCTGAGGATTTTTCTTGAGATTCTTTAATAAAATAAACTCTTTTGTTTAATAATGGTTACTGAACAATTGAAGGATAGGAGAACTAAAAAGAGCTGAGACCTGTGAACCTCTGCTCCTGTGAAACAATACATTAAATGTAACTTTGAATTACAGTAGAATTAAAAATTCAGAATCATACCAACATGCAATTTTTGAACAAAACTCCAAACTTAGTAATAGTGGAAGAAAACCTGTATGTTTACATGAGGCATTTAGGAGACTTATATTTCCCTCTTCTGCTTCTGATGTAGAATCCAGGCATATCTAAAACCTACAGATTTTCTGGTGTGTAAAACCTGACTCTGATTTTTAGGGCAGTCATATTGAGAAAATGTGAAAGAAGCTTAAATTCGCTGAATTAGGAATCACAGACTCATAGAACCATCAAGGTTGAAAAAGATCTCTTAGATCACTGAATCCAACTATTATCCTAAAACTTCCATCTTCAAACTAAACTATATGCCCAAGTGCTACATTTACATATCCTTTAAATACCTTCAGCTATGGCCACTTTCCCACTTCCATGGGCATCCTGTTCCACTGCTTAATAACCCTTTTGGTGAAGAAATTTTTCCTAATCTGGATATCTGAACTCCTAAACCAACTTGAGGCCACTTTTCTTGTCCTATAACTTGTTACTTAGGAAAAACTCCTGACCCCTACCTTGCTACAGCCTTATATTAATGTTTAGTAGAAGTAAAGCAGGGTAAACTGTAGCTGAGAAACTGCTAAATCTGTGCTCAGTGCAATTACCTGTGTTGAACACAGATGCATTCAACAACACTGTCATGTCAGTTGAGTCACCCAGTACTCACTGACGAGCAGGGCATCAAAACACCTGAGATGGATACTACTGGTTCAGAAAAAAAGTGATTCTTATCGCAAATTCTGAGATGACAGACAAGGAGAAAGCTGTATTGTTATGTGCCTGTACAAAGGCTTCCTAGGGACTGAAGTCACTCTTGTGTCCCTTGTGTCCTACAGAATTTCAAATCCATACTCAATTGAATTTGCTCTATCTGGGGGTCTGAAAAATCAACTATTTTCTTAAAGTTCTTAAAAAAATATTTAATGCTTTTTATTTTTTTATTATAAATATTTCAGTGTTGAACTGCTACTAAAAAAAAATCTTCTTTTATCAAAGGTACTGACCACATATATCCCTTAAATCTAATTTCAGTGTTTGGGAGAGGGAAGTGCCTAGCCCAGTAGTAATACATAATACATAATGAAGCACAGTATAATACAGGAGAATGTAGAGAAACTAAGAAATGAAAGATGAAAGTGAAGAAAGATGCATCCTGCCAGACAAAAATAATATATATGGTCAGGGGAAAAAAGAAGAAAGAAAGAAAAAAAAAAAAAGGAAAAAAAATTAGACATTCAGATTTAGATAATAGAATAAGAGAACAATTACTCACAATAAAAGGGAGTTAGGGTAAAATCTGAGTTCCACTGAAGAACTGGCTGAACTCCTAATGCAGAAATGCCATTTCTGGACAACACAGGATATAGAAAACATGACATACTGTATTAAAGAAAGTTGTATTAAGAAGAATTATTTTTTTTCCTCTGGGCTATGTTTGTGGTATGGAATATAAATGCATTTACATACCTCACATATGGCCTAAAGATGTCTTGCCTTTTTTTGTTTTGTGGTTTTGTTTGTTTTGCTGGCTTTTTGTTTGTTTGTTTGTTTTTAAATATGGAGGCTGCTGTTAGATAAATCATCTGTTAATAGCTGCTATAATTGGAGTACATTTGTTTTTCTTTTTTTTTTTTAATTTTATATTTTTAAATATCTGTCTTCTGTCCCTTAACAAAAACCTAGGAATTTTGAGTTCACTCTTTATTTGTGGAGTTTTTGTAATTGTATATGAAATAGCAAAGCGGTCTGAAAATATGTTTAAATTTATTAATATAATTTTAAATCAGTATAATTCTATATTGAAATTATAGCATTATACTGATATCTTCAAAAGTGTAACTTTGAGGAACCTTACAAGTGTAGGACAAACTATATGAAAAAAAATTGTATGAAGATGAGAACCAATCATAAATGATCATGATTTATTGCTACGCATCAAAACCAGATAACCACTGAAATCCATAATTCACTGTAATAACATCATAGTCAAGCCTGAAAAAAAGTCATCATGTTTATACTTGGATAGTTCAGATGAGTAATTTATTGGTTCTAAAAAATAATGTACCGTAAAAATACTTGCAGTTCTCTGGGCTCTGTCAACAATAAAAGGCTGTATTATCTATACAGGCCCATGCACGGAAAGTGTCCTTCAAGTAGCCTCCATGAATGTATTAAGAATAAACAATATCCTGATATGCTAAGCAATCTTATTTGCCATAAACTTTTAAAGTGCTAACTTTTTAGTAAAAATACCCTTGAAAATCATAATTTATCAGTGCTCTGAGCTAGATCACTTTGTACTCCCTGGTTAATAGAGGCTACAAGTAATCTCCCAAAGTTTTACTCCCATAAAGGGAAGTTCACCTTTTCTCCTAAAATATCTGTAAATGTTTATTGATCACATTCAGAATTTGTAGGTTGTTTACAGAATTTTATTAATAATTAATGATCAAAAGTTAAGTTAAAGCAAAAAGCAGCTCAGCTCTTAAAACTCAAGCCATTCTGAAATGGGGACAATTTATCTTCATTTTGCATATCTAAGAAATAGGCAGAAATGGCACAGTGGACTGTATGGACTGTAGAAACTTCTCAGTGAAGGCAGAGTCGGCGACAAAGTATCTCTATAAGCAAAGCAACTGTGGTACCACGTGGTTTATTGTGAGGGCCTTGCTTGTAGCTGCTAGGCACAGCTAAAGCAGGCCAGGAGAGAGCAGGAAAAAAGAGGAGGAGGTTCTGAATACCGTACAATAAATGTCTTTCCAAGATGAATAGTCTGTGTTGGACCAACCAATCTAATAAAAGATACCACTCTCACAGCATTTACATACAGCAAATAGAACTGTCCCATTACCTTTGGCAAGCAGAAGGGTATTGTTTAATCAAGGGAGATAGCCCTCAGCTAGGCACACTATTGTTCACCAGCTGATGGCCCCACACCCTACATCTCAAAGCTTGCCTTCATTTCTGTTCCGCCTGCTGGTCTCATACTCCCAGAATCTAAACCATCATATTTACAAGGCCTCTCTACTTCGTCCTTCCCAACATCGGACAACGATTTTTGTTCTGCAAATGAGAAACTGACTGTAGGAAAAACAAACTGATTCTTATAAAAGTAAGAAAACAGAATGAAAACAAGGAAGACAAGAACAGCGTTTCAGGAAATAGAATAAATTTCAATGAGAAAATTGTGTTTCTGACTTAATAGGCCTGCTTATTATTATGACAAGAGAATGCTTAAAGATTACTTCTCCCTGATTATCCAGCTGAAATCAAAATGACCTCTTGCTGTAAGAGTACTTGAAACATTTAATAAAAGTTGGAAGTTCTAGCCATAAAATCCCAATTAATGTTACATTTGAAAAATGACATATTTTAGCCTGTATTTGATTTGTCTAATATATTTTTATATTATTCTCATTAGTGTGGTTTATAAGCAAATTTGATTGCCATTTGGCTATTTTTTAAAAAATCTTTTTTCTTCTAAAATCTCATAAAGTGTTATCCTGAACAGGTAGCCGCCCATCTCTTCTTTTCCCTGCATAACCTCTTGACATTCTTGTAGTCTTCCTGAGTTACCCGCCCCGTTTTCCAAAGAACATAAGCTCTCCTTTCTTCCCCCAGGTTCCAGCCAAAGCTCTCTGTTCTGCCAGGCTGTCCTTCCTGACTGGCTTGTCTTTCTCCACTTTGTTAGTGTAGAAACACATAATTATGGAGGATGATTGTATGCAGGTTCTCTTATTAAGGAGCTCTGGGAATCAGGGGTACAGAACCAAATCTGACTCCAACATGGATTTGAAATAGACATGTTTTATACCCTTTTTATTACATAACTACATATTAATTATAAACCTATATTTTTCTATTGTATACATTGATCTTACCCAAGCATGAATTCTCAAGCCCCCCAGACATCGTGGCTCATGATTCTTATTGCGATTATACTATAATCATATTCAATTACCAAATAATCATAATATCAAACAATCATATCATTTATCATTTACTGATTATGCAGGTGCAGTTTCACATGATTCAGTAAAGACAGTTTGTTCCCAAGCCTACCCAAACCTGGCTCCCTTTCCCAGGGCCTGCCAGGCCCAACCCCTCTTTCCACCCCCCTGAATCTATTGTATACAATTCCCATGATTTTAGAAACACTTTAACCCTATGCTATCAAGAAAGGTTTTAACCCTATGCTATCACCATGGCAATGGCCTGATCCTGGGCCTAAGATTCCCTTCTTGAACGGGGCCCAGCCTTCCCGGACTCCTTTGCGCTTCAGGACTACCTCCCTAGGATTCTGTCAACCAGTGTCCTAAACAGGCCAAAGTCTGTCCGCTGGCGGCCCAAGGCAGCAGTTCTGCTGAGCCCCTTCTCCAAAGGTGAAAAGCTGTGTCATTCCCTGCCCAGCACGGCCTCAGACACGGCTTCTCCCCCCAGCCCTTTTCTGATGACCAACAGCAGGTCCAGCGGGCACCGTGCCCCACTGCTTTCCTCACCAGCTGTGTCGGGCAGTTCTCTCCAACATGCTCCAGAAACCATCTAGACTCTTTCCTCTCTGCCACATTGTATTTCCAGCAGATTTCTGGTAAGTTGAAATCTCTCATGAGAATAGGGCCTAGAGGTTCCAGCTGCTGGTAGAAAATTTCATCTCCCTCTTTGTCCTGTTTGGGTGGTCTGTGAGAGACTCCCACCATGAGTCTGTCATGTTAACCATCAATAGGCTCTCAGTGTCGCACCATTAATTTGTGAAAGGAAAATATTTTAGTAAAGGGGTAAATGATAAATATTTTATTACAGAGAGCAGACAAATTTAACTTTCCAATGATTTTTTAAAAATAAATTGGCTGTAATATGGGTAAATATAACTGCTAATTATGCTGAAGTATTTTTTTAGAATTTCATAATGCTTTAATCCTCAAGAAAAACTGCATACACACACCTAAATATTGCCTGTTGTAATTTGAACGGTAGTAGGGGTGAGGATCACTGAGACAATACTCCCAAATGTGAGTTAGCCACAAAGCCTGTTAATTTTAAGACTATGGCTTAATAAACCATAAAGATTTTGCTAAATGTGATTTGTTAGAATGCTTTGCATGCTTATTACTATATTCTGAATTAAAATAAAAGACATATTTTAGATCATTATTGCTTAGAAATCATCACAATGAAGTAATAGTTAATAAATGATAAGATTTTTCGAACAAAATACTGATTTTGAATTTTTATCTGAAATAGAATATGCTTTATATTATTTATACGATACTTGAATAAGACTACATTTCTTAGACCAAGTAAACTGTGCTAAAGAGGAAAAAAAAACAGTACAGGAAAAAAGTGCATGTGGGAAATAAAGTGGTTCTTTATTACGATTTATCTTCCCTAAGTTCCATGTGTTACACAGGATGTCATATAAGTGCACTAAAGCATTCTTGGTAGGAGTTTAAAAAGCAATTGTCAATAGCATGTCTGCAGCTTTCTAACAAGAGCATGGATGAACTTCAAAATTTGCAAGGCTGAGAAACAGACTGCAAAGAAACTGAAAACAACAATTTCAATGGCTGATTTAGCATTTTTTTCATAAGTATTATTTTAAGGGTTGTAAATTCCAGCTCCTGTTTTTAGCATTCATCTTCCTGTGCATTCAGCAGCCCACAAAGGCTGAGAGATGCATGAGAAAGAACTGTTACACATTTGTTTGTTAGCAGTGTCACAAGTCATGGTAAGTGACATTTTATCATGTAGAAAGAATTCAGTATATAGCTTTCAAACAGGCTCAGAGTAGATATGGATACCATTGGCACTTGGAGATAAGGTGGTGCAGCAAGAAAATGAAGCTCTTTACATGCTGTTAATTGTTTGCATCTCAAAAATAGCAAACCTGGTGAAATATTCTTATGGGGAGGCATCCAGTCATTCCACCTTAGAGCTATATTTCCAAGGCTTTTGCTTTTGTTTTGGTTTGATTTGGTTTGGGTTCTTTTTTATTCAGATCCAAAAAGCATATTGTATTACTTATTCAATGCAAATTTTAACTTTTTAATGTCAGATACACATATTTCTGTTAAATCATTCATATGAGATAATGATTAGACAAAGGTTTTCCTTGTCTATGCATTTTTGAGTATCATTTTTAGTGTCTGGGGTACGAAATTCTGATATGAAAGTGAAAATTATGAGACAATCTCAAAGAAAACTTAACATTATATTTTGGAGGTATGGTGTTTAAAAAAAACCAGGGTGAATGGTATAAAATTCTCGTATGTCATGACACAGAAGTGTGATTCAGACCTAGGGCTAGACCCTGTCAGCTCTGAGGTACAGAGTATTTACTTTAGCACACAGGGTACAAATATAGTAAGTTAGAGTTTTTGCATTCATAAACGAACTTACTGTAACACTAAACTGTCTTTTTACAGAGAGCTCTTTGTAATCACAAGTAACTATCGTAGTAAATGTCAACTTAGGATAACTCAGGTGAGGTTTCTTTCATTACTTTTTCTGCCTTTTTAACTTTGCTCCCACATGCTGTAAGACTTCCTTTAAGGATTATGAAAAATGAGTGAAAATAAAGGGATGATCTATACAGACAGAGTACTATGATGCCTTACTTAAACTCAATTCATAAACTTGAAGCTATTATTTTATTTTTAAATAATAATAAACACCTGTGGTTAAGGTCAGAGATTCATTGTATTAGATGTGTTGTAGAAATGAAGATAAATTCTTTAAGGGTTTATAATCTTACATGAAATAACTCACTGAGAGTAAGTAGAACAGAGATAGTGAGCCAAGGGGAAAACTTGCAGGCAAGCTAGTTAAAAGGTACAACATAATGGAGCCAGTTCATTTAATATTTGTTTACTTTTCTAAACAGATAATACTGACTAAATAAAAATGCTACTCACTTTATTAGTGGTAAGGAGCTCAGTGTTATATATATCAGGAAAAGGGGGGGGCTGAAGAGACAGCTACAATTTTCAGTTCCATGCATGTATAAGGTGCACAAACAAAGTATAAGAGAGCTAGCTGCATGAGGTTACTGAGACGCTTCATTTAAAATGTTCCAATCTTACTATTTATCTGCCTCTGACAAAATTAGAAATACTCAAATCTTAGTCTTCAAGAGAAGACAATAAAAAAATGTTTTGCACTCTACTTTACATATACAGACTTTGCATGTTTTCACATTTGAATATGCTGCCTCTGTAAAACAAATTTGCCCCTCTCCTCTGATAGAGAGTACATTGGTAGAGGTTTATCTTTTGTATTGTCACCAAGAGTATGATAAATCCTAGATACAAGTGTTTTACATTCATTGACAGCTGAAAATGAAAAATAAAGTTGTTGATACAGAAAATAAATTACTTTTCAATTAAAAAGTTTCTTTCCTCCTGTAGCAGGATACTCCGCCTAAGTGGGGGTAAAACATCTCCAACTTTACCCTACTGGCAAAAGTTACCAATGATTGGTGGAAAATAGGGGACCTATTGCTTTTGGTGTTGATGAATGCAAAATTGTTAAATCCCAAGGCCGATAGTTACATAAATTCAAATTATTCAGATTAATTTCTGGTTTGCCAAGAGCCTTTCCATAGGGCAAACTTCACCTCTTCACTCATTAAGTGATTCTTATGGTATGCTCTGGGAAAACAACCTAAATACTGTGGTCATGGGAGAGGATTGTCCAAAAGTCCTCAACTACACCTGCTCATTTCTAGTGGCTTAGTTATATACAGGGGGAAAAAGAAAGGAAGGACAGGTGAACTTTTGACAACTGCTTCCCTATAATGAGTTTGAGGCAGGAATCCAGAAGGTGATATCAACCTAACAATAGCTAATTGGCTTTAAACCTGGGAAGTATCCAATTGATCTCTCAGAGTGATATGACCAACAGGGCCAGTGGAAACTCATGCCAATCATCTAAGCTGAAAAGAATATATAATTCAAATAGCTATGGGTGGTCTGAGATGCATCTGCAGATGTCCCCCACATCCATGGTGCTGGACATAGAGCGAAGGCCTTGATTAGTGGGAATGTGTTTCTGCACAGATCATGTGTGTGAACGTCTGTGAGTGTGATAAGTCAGAAACTTCAGCTCTAGCTTTTTTTTCTTGCTGTAAAAATTACCATTAAGTCAGAGGAAAACAGCATTTGCCTTCAACTGGCCTAAACTTACAACTTCTATAATATTGTGCAGTGCATCTCAAACTAGATTTCTCATAAATGCAAAGAAATACATAGTATTAATAATTTGACATAATGTATAACCATAAAATACAAACTGTGCTGCAGAAAAAAGGTTTCTGACATCAGTAATTGTGAATAGAATAAACAATGTAGGAAGTCTGACATGACTACCAAATGTAGCAGGGAAGAGTGTGTACAAGAAAAAACATTTCAGTAAATGGAAGAGACACTAAATACCAAGGAAAAATAAACTTTGCATCAAGAGTTAGCATAATAATTTAGACAGAAAAAGCATCATGTGTTTCCAAAGTCACGTGCATTCCTGCAAAATCAGATGCTGGACATCAACCAGCACAGAGTCTGTCACATAGCTATGGTAAGAAGGTTCTTTTTAAAATTTGTTTTCCTTTCCTAGCACTATGTCAGACTGTTTCAAGAAAGAAAGGAAAATAATTATCTTTAAATACTCCAACATTAACGGCTAGAATTCCTGTTCTCCAGTCCTTTATGCTTGAAACACATTCAGGATTTTATTGCTTAATACTTTTGGTTTTATTTTTAAAGTACTGATTGGTATTTCTGTTGGCATTGGTATAGCTTTGAGGAGACAGGCAAAAGTACCAAATTTTCTTTGATATGCTTGTTCATTGCCTACTTTTTAGTTTCATTGTGTAGCTTCTGACAGTGTATTCCAACACTTCTCCAACTGATGTAGTCTTAAAAAATTAATGTTGTGTGGATACACACAGGTCGGTGATACACTAAGACTAGGATTTTTAAATTGTCTTTCAGCAACCTTCCTCATGTTGGTCAAAGCTCTTCTGAAACAGTTTTGTAAAACTGTCACTGTTGCATATGACCCAAAATATCTGCAATAAGCTAAATAGTTAGCAGGAAAAGATCCCTGGAGAGAAAAAACCCTTTTTACTTGTCAAAAATGAGTCAAATGCCAATTTCTCATCTACTTTCTAAGATTCAGGAAATGCAGACATCTTAATTAATTTCCCTCCTATGTTCTTAAATTTTCTGAGTGTAAAAGAGAATAAAAAAAATCAAGAGGTACTCAATGAAAAATATGCCTGTGGTTACAAAAAATGCTAGTGTTTTAGTAAAATGGTAAAATAAAAATGCAGAAATACAGAGACTGCAATATGTTCTCCATAACCACTGCATAATTCATTAAAAAAGATTGTAATAATCTATATTTAAAAAAATATATAATCTATTTTATGGAAGATATTGTGCTCTCTGAAAATAATTACATAATTATAAAAATTATAAACATTTGAAAAACAATTTAAATGCATTTTCTCTGAATATTTATGTAGATACAAGAAGATGACTAATAAGAAAAAGAGCTATTATGACGATGCCAAAAGAATGATGAATAATTTTCTGTTTTTCTCAGTACATAATAGAAATGTAAATAGAATAACAAAGTAAATGGCTTGCTTAGGAAAAAGAAATTTATGGAAAAATGCAGGCACTAAGTATTGTTATTATACACACATATTGAAAATACTGAGATACCTGAATGTCTTTGGTTTACCTAATATCAATCCTGCAGAATCCTGATGCACATTCCTATTAAACTGACAGCAAAGCTATCAAATATGACTGTTCTTGTGACCCAAATGAATATTTTTTTTGTTTTCAGTGTGTTTTCCTTGCTAAAAATAAGTGAAAATAAAACAAGACAAATAAATGAGCCCCAGCCCCAAGCTGCTCTGCAATGAGAAACTTTAGGTATAATATGGAAACACATTTGACCACTTCAGCATTGACTGACAGGATGTGTGTTTGAAAAAGAGCCATGAAGAGCATGGATTACTGCTTCTGTTGTAATATAGTTCTGCTGAAGACATTCAGGAAAGTCACCATGGGCTACCTGCTGCAATGTAATTTTATTTTATTTTGGCACACAGAAGAGAGAAGATTTCCATGGGACCAAATGGGGAGTTGGTAGCTGACTGTGACTGACAGCACAAAACATTGAAACAATAATCCATTGAGATCATTTATGTAAAAAAAGGAACCCAGAGATATTCAGCCCCTGAGGCTTGTCTTGTAAGAGGCTATTATTATTTGTATTGATTTTAGTATGCAAGTTCCCTTTTTCCTTCTCTCTCCTGGCCCACAATGCAAACTATAAATAATAAAGTAAAGAAATCTTGCCCTGAAACTATCACTACCCTTTCAGCACAGTAATTTGTGCACCTCCAGTTATAAAACCAGAAAAATCATGGGGAAAATGGACAGGCTGAATGAAGCCCTACCTCCACAAACAAAGAAAATAGTTTCCAGTATTTCAGCTGCCACTAAGACCTCCTTATGCAATACTTACATAATACTACTTACATGCAACATGAAAATGTCCTAATTTGATGCTAGTTCTGCCTTGAATACTGATGCCTTGATTAGATACTTTTCTGTGTCCTTTCATATGTCAGGCAATTACTAAATCCCAATATTGTCAAGGCTACTATGCATCTTGGAAATCAAGACAATTACTTGTTCTCACATTTCCAGGACACATGAATTAGCATTAGTACACATGACATTTCCACCCTATTTATCTGCTTCTAATAGTATTGTAATAGAATTATAAGAATGATGGGAATTTTCATAGCTGAAATACCGGCTTCTTTCAACTCCATTTAAATGTTGTCATTATCTTTAAGGATGGTAGGATTTCACTTTGACAGTATTAGGTATCTAATCCCTGTGTATCTCCCCTTCCTGTATATTTCCCTGTCTTTTTCGTTTCTGGTCTTAGTGTGTAAACTGATATGTCTACCACTACACAATTGAGAATTTCAGAGATTTGGGTAGGGTATAATGTAATCAAAGGATGAGATCTTCCTAGTCAACATCTCCACTGAAATACAGAGCTGCGTAATTCCGGGCAAAGATTAAGACCCTTTGCAGTGGATTTGACCCCAGTCAGAGCTAAGCACCCACCAGCCTCTTGCTCACTCTGCCCAATTCATTTCAGGATGACACATTACAGAGCATGGAATAGCTCTTTGGTAAATTTAGTTCAGCTATCCCAGCTCTGTCCGCACATAACCTCTTCCCCACCACTAGCCTGCTCTCTGTGTGGGCAGGGTGAGAAATAAGGGGCCTTGATGCTGTGTGAGCATCAGTATCAACCCTGCAACAGCAAAGACTTTGGGGTGTTATCAAGGCTGTTATAGTCACAAATTTAAAATGAAAAGTGTCATATGGACCGCTGTGAAAAAATGAAATACATCTCAGCCAGACCCAGTACCCTTGGCAAGTATTAAACTTTTACTTATAAAGAGAAAAATTCTAATAACTCTATTTATGTGAATCAAGCAGTAGCATTTAACCAACACAACATCCAGTCTATTTCAACAGAAGATTAAAGAACTTTGTGAACGACCAGCCTGCACACAGTTTATTCCAGTAACCCTACTGGGAAGATCTCAAAACTAGTGGAAGTCAAGACTGAGAACAGCAATGGATTTAGTCTGTTTCTGTTTTGAGCAGGACAGTACAATGTTCTGATATATCTTAGAAGTTGATCCTTCTCTGATGGCAAGAGATGAGAGACAATGGATACATTAAACATTTCTAGCCCTCATAAAAATGCAAGTATTGAATGTAAAAATTGATTTTAAATTTTTTTTCTTTTTTTGTCAGAAAGCTTAGGCTTTCTTAATGCCAAACATTCTGCTTTTGCAGTCTGGTGCATACAGATATGATCTGCTTTTTTATTGCAGTCAGGAACCCGTAATAACTAACATTCAGTGTGAGCACGTGATAAATCCTGGAGATACTGCTGAAAGCATTCAGTAATTTCTGTGATACTAGTGTAGCATCTGTGTGATGTTAGAGATGTGGAAATAAACTGAAAAACCAAATAATCAGAAATGGTTTTGAAATGTGCTGGCTAGATGGATCTAGCTAGATGTTACACTAGGGATCAAATTCATCCTTTTCAATGTCAGCTTGGTGATATTATCATTCAGGTGAAATATTAAAGTAACAAGATATTGCCACAATAGGGACCTGACTGAAAATGAATGTATCTTATTCCTTTCTCACTTCCAATTGGCTGGTTCACATAGTCTCTCACTTTCCTGCTGTAGTTCAGCAAAACCCTCTAAAGTCTACAGTCAAGACTTATTTCACAATTGTTTTCTATATAACCCTCACCTGATTGGACATGTATTAATCATTTTATTTCCACAAAACTGAGTTAGGCATTACTATAGCACCATAGGTCATTTCACTTACAGACTATCTCAGAATTTTTTTTTACAAATCTTTAAGAGCATGGAAAAATAAAGATGTATTGAGCTACAAGGTACTGTCATAACTGGTTGCAGTACATTTGAAATGTGAAGTAGGAAGATTTAACCATCCTCTGACACTAATGGAGTTAAGCATTCTGTCCACTAGAAAGTGATATAATCTTTCATTGAGTTCCTAAGTGCCTGTTTATGGTTTTTTTGAAGATGCAGTATTGCTGATAGTATATTTCCATCCATTGCAGATGCTATAGAAATGAAAAAAGCTACTGCAAAGCATGCAAGATTTGTCAGATACCATAAGACAAATATAGTTTCATGGGTGATAGATATTAACTGTTTAAAACAGTCTGTGAAATGTCAAGTACTCATACTAATATCAATGAAAACAGATATGCACGTATTCTATATTTTATTTGTCAAGAAAGAAATTACACTGCATTTATTTTTTCTTTGAATTGTAGTTCCAATTTAAGTGTGTGCTGCTGATGTTTTGTTAGAATGGGAGCTGCCCGGGTCAAACTATGATCAAAATTATGGAAGTGGGAAAATATTTCTGTATACCACAGTCAGGTATCTGCATAGATCTGGACTGTATTGTCATTGTAAGGAGCAAAACACCACCCTGAATCTGCTATATTTCACCAGCACTTCACTCACCCACTGTCAGCTCTGGGAAAGCTTCTTTGCAACAATCTGTCTACAAAATATTTATCATCTAAATTGAAAGAAAACATCCTTTTGTAAGAACTTTTTGAAAAATCTACATTGACAGTTCTTAGGCAACTAATCTGTGCCTTGGTATTGTTTCTTTTGTAGTATACAAAACCATTATTCAATAAGTAGTTGATTCTGTAGCATGTGTAACAAACTGATGTTCAAGGAATACAGGATTTGAATATAGGCTTACTTTCTGATAACTTGAAGACAAAAGGAAAGTACCTGGAAAGACAGATGAGTGGGGGTTTTGGACATAAGCACAGTACATGTGAGATTGCATAGTGCCAAAGATTTGGAAATTATTCACTTGATATGCTAGAACATTCCATGCCTAATGTCACAAGAATACATGTAATACAGTAATTAAAAAAAAAAACATCAGCAAACAACCAACAGTTCTCCACTCCTCCTCTCAAAATGAAACAAAACCCAAAACAAAACAAAGACAAGAAACGAATTAGATAACCAGATCAAAAATTAAATGCTTAAATAGGACATAAAAGGTGCGTAGAACACTGGATTGTTTTCTTGGAGATTGCTCAACATGCAGACTGTCTCTTTGAAGCCCTGTTTACTTTTTCTAATCCAGAATGGTTGCTTTGTTTCAAGGTTGCAGAACTCACTTCAGGAGTCACTTTACAATGTTTGTACACTTGTCCAGAAGCTTAAAGTTTTATTTCTGGGCATAATGAGACATACAGTTGCTTGAGATGAGCAGGTCAGCACAGGTATATCATGCCTAATAAAATATACATTCACACCTCCTTATGCCTAAGCTAATATTAACTGAATAGCTTAATCAATAGAAAACATTAATTGAATAACAGGAGAGTATTCATCCCCAAACTCTCTACTTCTAAATAATTTAACCTGGAAAGTAGATTACTCTGCTGTGAGGTGTGTAATTCCTCACCAGACAAAGAAGCAGGTCTAGCTATCACATTTGGATATGATGAATGATGTTTAGGGCCATACTATCCCCACAATCTTTTTACGGTCATATTTTGAATGAAATATCTGATTTTTCTTGCTTTCTTTGTGGAGGCAAATGCAAAGATTTTTACCACTAGGTGAAGTCACTTAATTCCCAAAGTGGAGTAAGCTTTCCCATGAACTTAGAATGCTTCTTATTGGCTGCCTTGGACTCATTGTTTTGGGTTTAATGAATTTTCTCAAGAATGCCTAAAGACAAATCTTAATGAATTTTTTGCTATAGACGCCAATATACACTCCAGCACCCTTATGAATTAATTTCAGAGAGGTTGTAGCCCACTACGTATTAAGAAGAAGCAATGAGACAGACTTCTCATCTGGTCTGGTCAATAACCCAGTGTTTAACCAGAAGACTCTCTCAGAAAAATAGCTGAGTCAAATCACTTGCCAGGTTACTAAAATAATTCTGGTAATGAGTTAATAATTTGGATACTGTCTGTGAAATACTATTATGGTATTATATCTATTGTGTCCATGAAGAGCAGAGTTGTCAACTAAAAATACAATGCAGGCTTTTGACAATGAGTTCAGAATAAAACATCAGAGGAGGGAAATTATTTACATTCTATTTAACATGTAATAGACCTGGAAGCAAGTTGGCCATTTCGTGGATGTGCTACAACTGGAAGGGGACAAGACAAAATCAACTCCATAACTTATTTGTCATGCAATGTTGATTCTGCTGTAGCTCAGTACTGATGTCAAGGAGAAGGCACATGAATTGACTTTTACAGGTGTACATTCTCAGTAGAGAGGTGTTTCCAGAGATATGGAAATAGAGTAGTGCTGTACTGCTGCTGTATTTTTGAAGTACAATATGCTAGGTGACCCTCTTGATTAGCTGGATTCCTGTACCAGAGAGTGCGTGGCATATTATGTATCCCATTGTGTTATTTCAGATGACAAAGCCTAATTTGATTGTAAGTACCCCTGGGATTTATGGAGAAGTCAAAGCTTAATTTTTAAAAAGCTTAATATGGATGCTGTAAAACTTAATTGTACTGTCTGGGTTTTTTAGTGGTAAATTCTAATTAATCTAAAGTGTGGAAAGGAAATGGAAGGCTAATTTTTTCTAAAAAAATATTTCCTTCTGTTCCTGACTATTTCTTAATCAGAATATAACCTAATGAGGCATTATTAGTTTAAAGCTTAGCCTGAACATTCTTTGCAAATGGTTAATGTAACAACTTATTTTATTCTTGTAACTATTTTATGTGCTCTGTAACATGGATAAGTGTATTGATTTAGTCAATAAACACTTATTCATGTCTAAACCAACCCTGACTGGGTGTACATAAAATAAAGTGTAATACAATAATTATCTGATTGCCTATAAAAAGAACTAAACACATGAACTAAAGTTGCTGTCTTCCTATGGGAAAGCATTATCTGTACAATTGTCTTTGTCTGAAGCATCTGGCATTTGCTAAAACTGGGAAAGGATAAGGTATGGAAAATTAATTGGTCTGTTGTAGTAGTTCATTTGGGGTCTCAGATACTCCTGCAAACAAGCAAAATTGCTTCTTGTCAAGTGAGCATAATTTAACTACACAATAGCTGCACAAATTTCCCTCAGTCTCTGGACAGCATTCTCACTCTAAAACTTGGACAGGCAAGTGCGTCTGGGATTTTTCACCTGTATTGGCTATGGCGAATCAGCATGGAAATTACTTAATGGAATTAACATGACTGTTTTAAACTCATTTGGGAAATGTGGTCCATTTGCCTCACATCTACTAAACTCATGGTCGGGCTTAAATGAGTTTTCAAGAGTGGGCACTGTAGAACTAACTAGAAGATAAACTGCTATCTAGAATATTTTCAATCAGAAATGCAGTGGCATGTTTATGCTGCTTGCAGAAACTTCACATATGTAGTCATCTCAGAGATGACTGAGGGCTCTGCCAAAAAAATGAGTTTCCATTTTTTCCTGTCCCTGTTTCATATTAGAGGTAAAGAAAGTGGAAAGATGAAAGATGTAACTACTTTTAAACTATCTTTCTTTTCAATATTGGAGGTAGAGAACAAAAATATTTTCTTTGTCTTTTCTCTGAAGTGAAAGGAATGAAGCCATGTTTTCTCATACAGACTTTAATCTCTGATGCTGTACTGCACATGACACTATTGGAACAAATAATAGAATCCAGTAAGAGATCTACTATGCTAAAATCCAGGATTTGGGCAAGCTGTTTCTCTGACTCTGAATGAGATTCAGTGTGTGTGCAGGGGTAGATAATAGCAAGGTGCAGAGTGTTGTATAAAGTTGACTGTTTTGAAATTTGGATAGTATTAAAGTCGAATCACTTTGGAAATCTGTGCAGTTTTTCCAGCTCTTTGGGGTCAGTCCTGCTTTTGCTGCTGTCTTTGGTCATGCACTGAATGGCACCTGTGCTCTCTTCTGTGTGTGATTCCCTTCTGCAGCAGCCTCCTCACTCTCCACAGGTTTTGGCTGCCTGTGAAGACCCAGAATGGATAGGACGTAGCTTCATAACCTTTGCTCAGACCTCCAAGGAAACTGCTAAGTTGAGAGGAACTCTGAGGAGTAGAGGTATGCAAGATCAGAAAGGCAAAACTGTGAATAGAGTAGGTTTGTTGGGACTGGATGATTAGAAGCTCAAGGTTTCAAGCGGAAGAGCATCAGCATGAAAGGTTTTAAAACCCTAGAGGAACAAGCAGGGTCAGTGAAAAAGGATCTGCTTCAGGGGCAGTGGAAACTGGCCCTTCCCCACCAGGCTGGTGCCTGCCTGGCCAGTGGAGACTCTGGGTGTCTTATCATGCCAGAGTGCATATTAGTCCCTAGTCCAGTAGCTTGTTAAGTCCTAGATATCTCTGTGTGCATCAGCCAATAAATTACTGCATTATACTTTCAAACTATCTTGCTGGCAGATGCTCTTTGTGCAGGGTTAGAAACATCTGAAAAATGATCCAAGGAGGGAGGAAGGTAACATACCTAGGCAAAATATTCCTCCTCCTTTCAAAGAAGAGATTAGTGTACATGACAAGAAAGTTCTGTATTTAGAGCAAAACATTTACTGCAACCTCAGATTATTGCTTTTCCCCGTGATGGTTTCATTTCCCCCCTTATGTTGGAAGTGAAGCTATTGGAATGACTGATGTATGTAATCTTTGACTGGATAGTTCTGCTGTATATACATGCACTTACATATGGTCACTTAACAACTGAAGCATCAAAAACACCTGCAATACATCAAAATAATACTGAACACTGGCTAATGTAGGCCTATAACAGGAAAGAAGGAAGTTCAGAGATGAAATCAAAATTTTGGCTTTTAGTAATCTTGCTGCTTCTAGATATTGCAATACTTTACATCAGGTATGTGTCACTCTGGAAGAGTTTATGATGCAGTATTGGAGAAGACTGGCTTTTCAATTTTAGCCCTGAATTGCTAGGATTTTTTTCCCCAGCGTAATTAAAACACGAACAAAACAAATATGATGAAATATTGAAGAAATATGAAGAAGTGCAAACCAGATTTCCTTACATAAATTCAAGGAGATTACTTCTGAGAGCAATCTTTTGTCCATTACAGTGACAGTGTACAAGTATAACCCATCTGAAATTTATGTCCTGATATACAAGGCATCTTTTCACCATTTGTGGGAACATATTTTTTGGTGTATCCTCCAACTCCATAGAAGAGTATTACTCTAAAGTCACAGGCAATCTCATTGCCAAGGAAGCTTTTATATTTTTTAGCCCAAATTAAAATACTCTAAGGAGGGAAATGTTCTTAGCTTCTTTAATTGGACCATATTTAGTTATTTCAACTAGTCAGCTAGAAATACACAAACTCACTGTTATGCAGGTAAATTTAGATTATACATTTTAGGAGAACTATACTAATTTTAGCAGTTTTACATTGGTAGCTACCCCAGTGCCCTAGGGCTAAAATTTTGTCTTTAAATCTGGAAGGCAAAGTAGGTAAAATGTCTTACAAAAAAGTGTACTGGAGTCTTTCTGGTTTCTGAGCTAAGGCAATTTAAAATAAATTAAATTGTCCATTAAAAATGTTTTGGTGTGGATTTGCCCCTGTAACAGAGCTTCATTCAGTGTTCATATCAGTTTTTTGTGATCTGATCCTGCACCTTCTCATATTAATGCAAATATTCCAACAGTGCAAATGACCTAATTTCTTAGTTTCTGCCTAGAAATTAAATATAAATTGTGGGTGTAGAGTCTAAAAATATACCTTACATTAAATACTGGACAGAAAATATTGGATTTATGCAGTTTCCTTATCTTGAGATAATTTGGAAGACAAATAAGTTATCTGTACTACATCTGAGTAGAGCAAATATTTGTGGGTTTTAAAGGTATTTTTGTAAACTGAATTATCAAATTAAACTAAAACCTAAAACAAAATAAAATTCTTAAAGCGTCCACCTTAATACCTGCCACAAATGCAGTTGTATCTCAATGGAAATACGCTGTGATTTTAAGGCTGTTGTATTTTCACAATTATTGGAGTTTTTTTCAGTAACAACAGAAGAGTGTGGGACTTTTAAATAATGATTATTGAGGTGTTTGTATTTTATTACAGTGCTTTTCCTCCTGCTTATAAGAAGCACTGTTTTAAACACTGAATAAATAGACACCTCCAACATTAGTCAAATATTCTGTTGCCAAGCAACGTTTAGTCCACATTTTGAAGTATTTTCTTTTATTTGACGTACATCAGTCACTTAATTTTATATGAAATCTGGTGTGAATTTTGATTTTATTTATTTTTTATGCAAATGGCTATAAATAAAATTAATTGGAATAGATTTCATTGAAGATGCTGAAATGACAATATATTTTCTGAAAGCACAAACTAGAATGTTTCACTTTGTGTCATATCAAAGCCCCTTTCAGCTTTTCCACTTTTATGAACATGAACTTACAGATATTTCATCAAGTAAGATTTCCTAAAAATACCTTGATATTTGAGATATGACAGAAATTTAGGCATCATGCATACTGGCTTCAAAGGTGCTTGCAAAAGAAACGCTTGCACTATTAAACAATATTTCATAGAAATAAAGCTAGTAGCAAATATGAGCTTTATACTACTCATGGATAAAATCTTATTAAAAAGAAGACAAAATCCTCCCTCATATCAAAATACAAGTGTGAAAACAGTGGCATGAAATTCTGCAGATCCTATATAACGTTTGGAAAAGTTGCAGTGTACCTGCTTTAAACACATCCGTGTCAGACCCTTTTGACTAGAGAACAAACACATTAGTTTTGAATAACAACGTTGTTTGATAAAAGAAGCACACTCCTGGAATCCCAAGAGGAGCAGGAGAACAGTGAATGCCGTCTTGAATATCTAACAGGCGAGAAAAATGATTGGATGATCTCAGCAGTGAGTCCGAGTAACTGATCTCATAGCTGACCTCTGATCTCACAGCAGACCTTGCTCTGAGCAGGAGGTTGAACTATGTGCCTCCCGAGGTACCTGCCAACCAGAACAATCCTCTGATGTTCCACGTACAGAACTGGGGGCTCAGCTTCCTCCACACGCCCATCACTTACCAACTTCAGATTTCCTGCGGGGTCAGTCAATAGCATGAAATGCACTGCAGTATTGCGCTCAGGTTTCATTTTCACTTCCTGGACTAATTTACTACCATCAGCAGACTAACACCTCAATTCATCATCTTCTCTAGATAATTTATGAATATGCTGAACAGCATGCATCCCTGCACAATTCAGGTGGGATTCCACTGATGATTCTCTACCAAAACCCCCTGATAATTTGGCATAGTGCATTGTAAGTGAAAATAAGCAAGGAATCTACTTAAAACCTGTCAAAATAGAGTGAACTGAGAGCAGCAAATACATTTTCCTCTGAAATGCCACCAATTCTTGATCTCATGTTCTAAGAAAGTGTATTTAATTTTAAGGAAATTGGTTTTGCTTGGGTGGTGGTTTTTTTTTGGTTTTTTTTTTTTTTTTTTTTAGGTTTTTTTTTTTTTTTAGGGTTTTTTTTCGTTTTTTTCAGGTTTTTTTTCCCTGAGTTGTAGGATTACACTAAAAAATCAGAAATTTGTCTCAAATAGAAAAATAATTTTGAAAACAATTCTTTGCTCATTTGTCCTTCATCTATGTGATTTTTACTTCCATAGTTTAACAAAATTTTAAAGCTTGAGGTACTATCTAAGCATAGTCAAATCCATAAAACTTTCAATTTAAACAGGATAGTTAATGGTTTCATTGAACTGAAGTTGTTTTGGAATTAAAACATTGGGAGATTACTTAGCAGTCTTACAGTAGCTGTCAGGGAAACTGAAGATCTACACAATTAAAGTTACACAAAGCCTTCTTGTTGAAATAATGAGACTATTCTGTCCAGCCAGAATCAGAAATTCAAATAATACTTAATGTCCAAAATTCTTTTTTTCCCTCCTTTCTGCATGGAGGGTTAATTGGGTTCATGACATTATCTGAAGACTGGGGACAAATTTACTCTGTTTGTGTTTTGTAAGCACAGGAAATCTTTCTGGATATATTAATAAGGATTAAGTATGTTATTAATTAAGTATGTTATATACAAAGAAAAGACTAGAAAAAGGAACAATGAACTAAAATCAGGCTATGAGTAATGAAGATGGTGAGTTAAAATATTCCGCTGTTACTGTTGGATTAGACCAGGTAAAGGTTGAGGAAAGTGGCTTACCTGCCTAGCAACAGAAACTACAGCCTGAATCACATGAAAGACACTCTAAAAGCTGCTTTGCTTATGTTTGACTTTGAAAATAAAGAGAAATGCTATGTTTTGGAGAACAGCATGAGCTACCTAAAAACATGCTGGAAGAACTATTTTTCCATCTCCATACTCCTGACTTGTGTGCTTTCAGTATCTCCAGTACAGAAATTTTATACTGATTATTGGAAAGTGTAGAATTATAAGGATAAGTATCAAGGGATATTCTAGAAAAAAAAAAGAGAAAATGCTGACATCAGGATTTTCTGGAATATGGGTCCATTAATATAGTTTTCTAGGTGTACTTTGCCCCACAAAAAACCCTCTGAGTACTCATTTACATGCTTAACATTTTTTTCAAGGACTTCAAATAATTTAATGTTTGAACAGAAATTTGCACATTTTCAGTGCATGTGTATTCTGCACTGTTAAGTACATATTAGTGCATAATCTGTGCTGAAAGTAAACACATAGAGATGAACATAAATCTATGACTAATCTGATGGCTCATTATTTGGGCTCATTATTTGATAGTGGTTTATTTTTTCAAATTAAGATCAGGAGAGAAGTTCAATAAACCCCAGATTAGTATATAAGCTGAAAATGTAAATACAGATACTTCTTAGGTGGGTTTATTCCTTTTTCAATGGAATTCCAATTTCAATTTCCTATTTCCTTTTAGGGTCATCGCCTAGAAAAAGAATTCTGGCAACATGTGCATTCAAGTCTTTTGACTGTCTTCTGGCAGTGTCAGGGAGCAGTGAGGGCTGGCTGCTCCTTAAGGAAGGTAAGCTGGGAGTCAAGGTTGGCCCAGACCCTGATACAGCAAATGCTGCCCGTGGGACATCCAGGGAGCTCCCATGAGGCCCATGAGACATCCAGGGAACCCAGCCAGGAGCAAAAGATGGTGGGGCCAAAGACAGGGCAGGACTGAAGGCCTCTGACAGGAGCATTCAGGCTACAAGTACCCACGATGCAGGACTGGGGTCCCCTGAGGAGGCAGGACATCCCCCAGGCTTTGCTGAAATTGAGTGCTTGGCACATCGGCAGGGGGCAGAGAGTGAGGGACGAGGCTCCAGGCAAGGCTGAGTAGGACCTCTATGTCCTACCTATGTACACAGGGCCATTTCAAACTGTGACATGAATTTTTAATAAATCAAACCCAAATATCAGCTATTATATATGGCAGGCTATTACTACAGAAGAAATTCTAGTTCTTTCCTGCATGTCAAAGTCAGAACAAACCTTACTGAGTGACAGAAATTATACAAACTGAAAATTGTCAAGCTCAAATTGAAAACCATGTCCCTAAATACTTTGTAAAATATTCGTGGTAGGTTCTTATTAGGGAATATCTAACAAAACAACTAAGTGAAACTGAAGAGCTTTCACTTGTGGATTTTGGGGTATTATGCTGGCAACTGTGAACAATGTTTTCTCAGTGGGTTCAGCCGTGGAAATTTTAGGTTAATAAATTTGTGTTGTACTGTTCTGCCTTAATTACTGCATATATTCAGAAACTAAATCATCAAAAAAACCTGAGTATATTTTAATATGTTTTATAGCTACACAGTAATGTTTAGTTACAAGAATGTTAGATACTAATGATCATATTTCTTAGACATTATGAAATAAAATAGAATTTTTTAAATAAAGACTTGAGTTACCATTCATATTTTTCAGCAATCTTCCTTTTTCAAAAAGGTTTAAAGCTTTGTGAGGATCGATAATAAGATTTTGAAACAAATAGCTAAGTATATGTTTGTTGAAACTTTCCAAACTAATTTTTAATAATTTGTAAAACCTTGAACACGTTATGAGAGTTTTTTTATTCTTATCATCTATATAAACAAACAACAGTCATTTTTTCATCACTTCAGTGTGGAGTATTACCCTCCAATTTAAAATGCTGATTAACAGTGAAGGAAGGTAAAACATGAGAATAGATCAAAACTTTCTATGAACTGATGTTGCATCTCTAAAGGCAGCCAACTGTGGCTGACTATGGAAAAAGTAGATGAAATAAGCTCCAAGTGAACCTTTATAAAATCCAAGCAGCCAGTGCGAGGTCCATGAGAGTTTATAGAAAATAACACTGCTGATAATCTCTGTTGTGCTTGCCTAGACATTTTCAAATTCTACTATAGTAGTATAAAATGGGATTATATCTTCTGGTTATTTTTGTATGAATTTACAGATAATTCCTAATATTCTTTCTAAATTTCTTGCTTACTGTTAAGTGCTTAGATAACATTTTGAAAGAACTGTTCATGGTGATTCATAATATGTTTTCACAGTCACAAAGTCTACTTTAGTGTCAAATTTGCAGTACTTTACTGTATGCAGTGCTTTTTTCCTGACATGTTCATCTTGCCTTTCATCTGTAATTCTAAGATTTTGATGTATATATAAATCTTTAAGTTCCCATCTTGATATGGCATGGGATATTTTGAAAGGTCATTATTTCAAGAGTTTTCTAGAGATAGTTTGATAGGGGAATCATAATTACTGAATTTCTGTTGCATTGGGAAATTTCAGATTCTAAATTCAGATGTTGAAAATATCATCTATATATCTTGCATGCAGATTAGTTTTGGTATTCGAGTACATTGATATATTTAGGGAACTTATTGGAATACTGTCACACTATAAATCTATCTTTATGTTCCCAGCTGTGGCTCTTTGTTTAGAGAAACTATTGCTTGCTGATGTCACATTTAAGAGTTAATTTTGAATGACTCTTGATTTGAGTATTTTTGGATTGAAACTCTGACAGTTCATTTTGTTTTTGTAGATATTTCAGACAGGTAATGATATAGCCATTATGTGAGATATTAATATGGAAATTACATTCTCCATATTGACAGAGGATGTTGACAGATGTTGTAGAGTTTGTGCAGGACATCTACCATGTCTTGCAAAAGATCACTCTTGTCAAGAGATACATGATTTTTGTGAACATGATAGATATTGTGAAAATGCCATGGGAGAAGATGACAGGAGTTTTCTTGCTTGTGGCTTAGTTTTCAAGTGACCATATCTTCATGACAGAAAAATGCTGTTAAGCTATAAAGCAATAATTTAGAAAAAAAAAATTAATGGAGAGAATTAGTATAACAGTCTTGTGATATTATTCTTACGTAATTTGCTTTCTTGAATCACATAATCTCACTCAGAAAGTTTTCAAGATACTTGCTACATAGAAGTCAACATGTGCAAACAGACATACTAATTAACCTATCTTATTTTCTATAGTTCATGCCTTAGTAATGAAATGTGGTCTTTGATTGCCTGTCATATCTTGTTTCTTGTAATGGAATTGGTTACAAGGGTTGCCACTTGCGAAATATTTAAAGATTTTAAAAGTGATAAAATATTACACACCTATATATCATATATATATATATATATATATGACAGCCTTTTTGCTTTCTGGTGCTGGAGGTGAGCTTAATTAAGTTTGCAGAGTGAACAGAATCTGCTGTAAGTCATAGGAAAAGACACGCAGCAGTATTTTTATATTGGTTACATGGAAGAGGATAAGGGCTATGTCTCTTAACGTCATCAGTAGGTGAAAATAAGAGATGAGATTTTCCACAAAAACCATGTCAATACCACTCTCTGTAGTTTATATGAAGTCTTAAGTACATCAGATTTCTTCCATAATGATAGTATGTAGTTACAAAAACATGCTATTTATGCATTTTGGCAGACAAACTGTTTGTCTGTGTGCACAAACTATGGGGACGGTAACAGCTGATAAAATGTAAGCAGATTTTTTCTTTATATGTCCACATTAAAAAAAGCTGAATCTCAACAAATATGAGCTTTTCTGGCAACATTGAAAGCAGTAGGAGTATAAGAAGAAAAATTTAGAGTGCACACAAACTACAACTGGACAGAAACACAGCAACAGACCAGTTCCAGCTGACAGACTTCCCTCTCTCCCCCCTCTTTTCAGAGTATCTGAAATTGTCATGTCCATCTGCTATTACCATTACTATTCTTTTCCCATCAGTCTTGATCAGAATTAACAAAAGAAATGGGTACATTATGCAAAGAAAAAACCCAAATGCAATAGAAAATCATTAGTTAATAATTAATTAATTGATCCCAACTGTATTCATTATATACTAGATCTTTTAAAAAACCTGTCTTTTCTACAGCCTCTGCTTCCAGACTTTTTCAGATTTTAAGTTATATGAGATTTTAGTATGTCTTCCCTGTATATTTGTACAATGCTGTTTATTTGATTAAATCATCTGTGCGTAATACCAAGATAAAGACATTGATGATTATTAATAAACATTACCCCCCCACCCCAAGAAAATAAGACTATATATACATCTGCCTTTTTTTCTTCCTTTTTTAAGGAAAAAGCACTTAGAAATGTATAAGCTTTTGAAAAATCTAGTTCAGTTTCTTGATACATCTGTAAGACTATCCTTTATTCTACTTTTTCCTTTTATTCTGGGTAAAAATAAAGCATAGCTAAATCACAATAAAATAATTTACAGGCATGTGCACATATATCCCATTGCAGCTGACGAGGTTATTCTTGTAGCAGATAATGCTTAAACAGCACCAGTAGCACAGGCAGCAGAGCTGTAACAAATGACAATAAATGTGCTACAGAAATGAAATAGACTTTTTTTTTATCTGAAAGAAGAGGAAATTGAAATATGAAATCCCATTTTGACAGTGGTTTGGCCTTTGGCAGAACATAAGAATTATTGTTATTGATGTTGTTTTATGTATTACCTTTCCACACATTAATTTTTACTGCAGAACCTTTAACATAAATGAGAAAAATGAATATATGGCCAAAAACTAAATCCTTTTTTGAATTCTTAGTATAGATAGTTAGAAAATGGTTTAGGGACATTTAAAAACACCTAAATATTGCAGTTTTAAAATTTCACTTGTGGTATTACTCACGGAGTAATACCTTAACTGCTTAATTCTGTTGTCTGAGATTATTATGGAGAATGTATTTCTGCATATCTTTGAAAGACATTTTGGGTTTACATAGGCATGCCTGTGTAGAAGGTGATTTTGAAATTAATTTTGAAATTTGTATGGTGACATTACAGCACTACACAAAGGCCTGTTTGGGGCCTATGCAGAGAAATTAGAATTTTTTGTTGAAGGGAGGTATAATGCTGTTTCATTATTGCTTTGGAAAAAAACAACAAGCTTGGAGGAAGTGTACAATTCTTCAAATGGAATCAAAATGTGAAAATAGAACATGGAATGGTGCAAAGGAAGAAACCCATGACCAAAAGATCAAAACAGGCTGACAAATGTTTCGCTCAGTCGAGTGTGCTTTCCGCCTGTTTATTTGAAAGGTTGCCTGTTGACAGCCTCTTTGTTTTCAGTTCAATTCCACAGAATTACAGAATATTATGAGTTGGAAGGAATCCACAATGTTCATTGAGTCTAACTCTTGAGTAAGAGGCTCATAAAGAGATCAAACCAATGACCTTGATTTTATTAGCACCAAGCTCTAAACATCTGAGCTAATACAGTTTGCTAATCACAGCCACATAGTCCCTAGCAAAAAAAAAAAAAAAAAAAAAAAAAAAAAAAAAAAAGGAAAAGGAAAAGGCTCTAATCTCACTGAGAAGTCCATCCAAAAAGCAAATAAATGGCTTCAGAATATCACCTGCCTCCAAAAAAATTCTTAAATGCAAGGAAAACCCACCTCAAAACCCTAGAAGATAACAATGAAATCCTTAAGTAAAGTCTCTTTAAACACTAATTATGTGAATTGAACTGTGCTTTCTACTATTGTTATGTGTAGCATATTTTCCCAAGCAAAATTAAGTTAAAAGTATGGATTTTAAGGATATATAATTATTTCTAATACAGGGATTATTTATTTTTTTTACTACCAGATGTTGCTGCTTTCACCTGAAGTATATTGTCTTTAAACAATTTTATTTTGAAGGGGAAAATGACCCTGGTGGTTTACAAATTATTTCACTATTTTGCAAGTGCAGGTCAAATTGCTTGTGGACTGAACTGGGAAACCCTTTTGTGAAAGGGTTGTATTTTGATAATGGCTCTGTATCAATTATTCAGGAAACAGAGAAAAATGAGGTTTAGCCCTGTGCAGTACACAAATGGAGTGTACAGTTCATAAAGGAAAAAAATTAATGTCTGGTTCAGACACTGAAAAAGTGACTGACCTTATATTTATGACAGTGCTAGGCCCAGGAGTCAATCAAAGAGCACAGTCCTTTAGTTATGTGCTTACTTGCATGTTAAAGTTCATATTTGATCTATATGATCATTGAAGCAGTCATTCCTCATCCCTTTTTGTCCTTTCTCTCAAGTATAAAATAGAAGAATTACAGTGAAAGGACAACTTATTTCTGCTTTATGAAGACAATTATATTAGTGCTTAATTGGGCTTGAGAGTCTGTAGTTTTCATTCAAATTTCTGCTGGAGGTCAAAAATATTAAGCTATCTGCTCCTCATTTCACATAAGCTTAAAATAGTAAGGTTGGAGAGAATATTGAGGCTAGAGAACACCACAAAACTGAGAATTTCTGCCAAAGGGGTTATCATGATCCTGCTGAATTTACATGTGTTTTGTTTACACTGTAGAAAGGAAAAGTGAATTTAATTAGCTAGAGATTTTTTTTTTAAAATAAATCCATTAAGAAGGACTATTTAAACAAAGGTCTCAAAAAGAATCTACAGCTTCAGGAAGAACAGTTTTTATTTACTTTCTCCTTTTGTTATGGTTCCTCTACTGCATATGTCAAAAGTGTTAATTTTGTTGTTAAAATAATTTCATCAATTTCTGGTCTGTGTAGTTAACATGGCAATACTTTATAATGCACCAACTGCTCTTAATAGAATTCATAGCTTTTGGTGAATTATTGTGGAATTTATTTTGCCCTAATCTGCTATGGTGACAAGTATAAATAAAAATGTTAAGAAGAAAAAATGTTTCATGAAGCCAAAAGTAAGTCAGGGGACAGGTTAAGGTTTTTCAAAACTCGAACCTAAAGTTCAGCTCAGAAACCTCTAATTACACATATGAAAAGTAAGCTGGATGCTCAGTTGTTCTGAGGTTTTATTAAATTTCAGTTAACTCAAGAAAAAACACTGTGCATATAATTAGCTGGCAGAAGTCAAGTTGCTTGTGTAGGCAAGGCACAAGAGTATGGATGTAAAAGCTCACCTTTAGGATCTAATCAAGAAAAGAATTTGGAAAATTATTTGATTTTAATTCTGCTGCATTGAATTATTTTAGTTTTTTCCTTTTTTTTTTTTTTTTTTTTTTAGCACTAAATATTTTGTTGCTCTGCTTGAAGTCTAGGTCCGTGCAAATAAGTTTAGATGTGCAAATTTTATCTTTCTCAGTCTAGACTCCACAGCTGTAGAGAGCAGCCATTAAAAAGAACTATTGAAAAAAAACCCTTAAGCCTAAAATCCATGAAAACAAAAGCAAACTAAAAACACAATGGAGAAATATAAACCATGTGATTTTAAACATATATCTTAATTCCAGGAGTGGAAATTACTCTGAATTTCTTAATAGTTGTCTTTATTCATGCTGTGTTAGGCAAGTTATCTCACCTTTCCATATCTAAATCCTCTGCTGTATGTTGTAGCTGGAATAATATTATTTATTCATTTCTTGGGGTATTAGAAGATTTAATTTATTAAAGCTCATGACATATGTGATTAATAATAGAGGGAAATAATACAGAAGCATGGATTATTTCCATTATTAATTAATTAAAGAATCTCCCAAGACTGGAACTATTATGGTCAGGTGATTTCTTTTATATGAGTATACTGTACTCTTATTTCTAAAGGGGTTTTTGAACACTCTTGGATGAAAAAAACAAGTATATTGTTAACAAAGTTAGATTTATAACCTTATTAAAATTTTCAGGTTTTTAAAAGACTCATTATTTCTTCAGTTGAATTGATGAGTAATTATTATGCAAATCCTCTTGCATTTCTTTATGCGTAACCTTTGGACTGGCATTTCTACTAAATATTATGTAAGATTTTTGATAAGGCACAACAGAATAGTAACAGAAGCAATGACAGCACTTATTGCATATGTAAAACGTTCTCTGGAGCTAGAATGTTTTTAAATATGACAGGTTGAATACTTTCACAATAAAAACATTCAGTGACACCTTCTCTTGTTCTCAAATACACCATTAGAATAAATCACTCAGTTTCCAAGCTGATCATGTTTTTTAATTAGAAATGAATGCACTATTCTATGACAAATTGCAGTACTTTCTAAATAATACAGAACTAAACCACCTTTGAGGACATTTTATCCACATCAACATCATCACTATTCAATAAAACTTAATGTTTGGCGTGATCACATATTATGAGATGTATCCTTTTCTGTAGTTAAAAATTGCAAAGCAAGGAAAAATTACTTACTCTACTGCAGTAAGCCATTACTCTTTTGCTGCTAGTTTCAGTACAGTAAACTTTTATATATCTTCAGTACACTAGAGCAGCTCACTACATGCAGTTGCATTCCAGAATTTCACCAGTTTGGTGAAAAACTGTGTAGAGCCTCATCTTCTGAGTTTTGCATGGATCTGCTGAACTTAGCCACTAAACAGAGAAAAAGAGGAAAGCTAAATATTGGACCAAGAATCTCTGAGATGAGGTGAGAGAGAATTTAAAAATCCACATATTTTAGACAGACTCTTTTCCTAGATGGAAATGATAGAAAAGTTTAGATCTTTTAACTTGCCCTCTGTTTTCAAAGAAATCCTATTTTTTATCCCTCATAGTCCCCTTTTTCAAGCTTATTTTAATGATGATGACAACTCCAGAACTTAATTTTACAGTAAATGAAGAAGTTAAAAAGTATAGAGTTTAATGATTGTGTGATTTTAGGACTTGAACATTTATGAAACATGTCAAACATTACAAAACTTGAAAAAAAATGCACCACTCTGACAGTGTCTCTTTGTTTTGGTTCTCAGCATGCTTTTTCTCATTATAATAATTAATCCATTTTTGTCATCACTATTGATATGCTTGTTCTTAAAGGAAAATAAAAATATTACACTTTGCATCTTATTTTTTCTACTTTATACAAATTAAATGTCACCTGTTTTCTCTGTTGCCTATTGACAATTTGAACTGTTCTGAGTTCATGAAGTCTATGATAACTTAAATCCTTGAAGGCATTATGTCAGACTTCTTGAATCATGTCATCTAGGATGTGAAGTCTGTTCTTGTTGGAATGTCAACAAGAAAATTAAGAATGAAAGACAATTAAGGAGAGTGAAATTGTGTTAGACTAGTTGACTTTCTAAAATAAGGCCATTTTATACTTTCTGGAAAACTATTCAAGAGAAACGTAGCTGTATTGAGATATTTGTTAGTCAGCCAGCCTATCCTCTTGACCCTTTCATTCTCTGAGCATAAAGACTTCCGTTATGGTTTAGGAATGGTATTCTCCACTTTCGTGTTCCCACTGAAACCATGCACTGCTCTCTCACTCCCATCCTCCTCCTCCCTTTACAGAAGGCTGGATAGGAGAATTGGAGGCAGGAAAGGTAAGGCTCATGGGTGGAGATAAGAACAGTTTAGTAGAAAGAGCAGTGAGATAAGAAGAGTAACAGCAGCAGCAGTAATGACAGAGGGTACAAGAAAGAGATGAATTATTCAGATGGAAACAACAATCCCCGACTGCTCCATTCGTGATGCTGTGCCAGACTGGAAGGGATCCAGAAGGGACCCCTTCTCCCCACCCCTGGCAATGATGTGAGGTGGTATAGAGCAATCTTCAGGTAACAGCCATGGCACCTCCGGGCTAGTGCAAGAGTAAACCCTGTCCTAGCTGGAACAAGGACAATATCTTAACGAAGACTGTATGGCATCATATTTGGAATCATTATGAGGAAAAGTTTCTACATGTTTTTTACTTGGCTAAATGTGATAAAATTATAAAACGTAGTGAAATTAGTGCTTTCAAGAAAGACACTGGCTTTTCAAGATACAATTTTCCTGAGGACAAGAATATTTGATCACAGAAACTATATTGCCAGCTCCTAGGTAGATGAACAGATAGGTTTCCTGATTCTTACTATCTCAGAAGTTTTCCCATTTCCCATCAAAATCTCTGAAACAGTAGATTGTTTCAAACAGGCTAGAGTTCCTTGGGATAAATTCCTTTAAGCAACTTGAAAAGAGAACTAAATAAGATTACAGGGAGAAAGAGTTTAAGTATTATATACAAATTAAATATAGTATGTTATGGAACTGCAAAGTGATATTTTGGTTTAAATTGTTGTACTATATTAGGACCATTTCATTATGCCCCTAAACAATTTAAGAAGAAACAGGGTGGTGGCTTGTGGAATAAAACCAGTCGTTCCACACCTCTTGCTCATCATTGTACACATCATTTGGAAAACAAATGTAGTATGTTAGAAGGATGCTACATTTGTCAGAACATTTAATAAATTACCTTTATTAAATTAAGAATGTTTTCCTTTTCATTATAATATACTCCTGCTCTCTCAAATATTTCTTTTTTCTTCCCTCAGGTTACTTCATTTCACTTGATTTTAAATTTGAATTTCTTAGTACTTGCTGGATCATGCAGAATAATCTGCTCCAAACCAAGCCTCTATTGATGATCCATTATGTCATGTGAACTGTCCATTAAAATTATCATTTATACCCATGCTTCAAAGAAACATATCCATCACAATAATTTTGCACTGGGCAATGTGTCACAAAAATGGCAAAATGAAGCATCTTTGAAAAGAGACTATGGAAAGAAGATTGTAAAACAAAACTGCAACAACTTTGTGCATACTAGAGAAGCTCTCTTTCAGTTTGAGTATTTGGAAATGTTAAATTAAACTTACCGTAGCACCTGCACAGACATACATCAGTCTGTGTCAAGAGACAGTTTTCTTCTCATCTGTTGGTGTCTGTTTGCCTCTACCCTGCAAAGGCAGAGAGGTATCAGCATGCTGCTTCAGGATGTCACTCATCTTGGGTTTATTATTTTCTTCCTTATGACACTCCTCATTGGAATTTTATGGAGGTTTGCAATACGCTGTAATAAGATGAGGAATTCTAATATGCTGAGGAACTAACTGAAGGTTAGTTCCTAACAGAAGGTACTTGTGAGGCAAATATTTCAGTTTACATTTTGTGGAATTACTGTACAGAATTTCATTGTACAGAATTACTGCTTTTGACTTTCTGCGCCCATAGCTGAACATTAGTCATACAAACTATTTTGAGCTGTTAAAGAAAAATATTTTTTTTTAAATTTCAGAAATATTTGTGTTGTTTTTATTTTCATAAATAAAACCAAATTCTACTATTTCTTCCAGCAAAAACAAAATAATTAAATTATGTTTTAGGTCTGTACATTTTTTAATTTAGATTCTTTATTTTATTTTTGTAATTCATACAACTCATTAAAACAGTTGTTTTCCAGTTTAAATCCTATTTATATTAAATATTTATACCAGGGTAGAGGAAAAAATTAAAAATCAGGCCTTCAGGATTCCTTCTTTTTCTTGTTAAAGAAGACAGTCTGATTCAAAAATGAATCAAGAAGCACAAACATGGTGTATTTAGGTTTAATCTGATCAAAGTATAGAGACTGCCAGCAACTGCCAGACCGTGAGTAGTAGCAATTTTTTTCCTTTTTTCCCATCAGTTGGAAAAAACAGAGGTGACCTCCTCAGAAACCCTGTTCTCTGAAATGAGTAATCTTGCTTGAGTAAATTAAAGTTAGCTGAGCATAAGAAAAATATCTACTTTCAAAAGTGGGCTAGATAATGATGAAGCATATTTTCAGTTCTTCATTTCCCTTGACTTCATCCTAATTAGGAAAAAGAACCAAACAATTTAAGTTTTTACCGGGAATATATCTACTTTTTATAACTCTGAATGTTAAAACCATTAATTGAATGAGCCTCTCAATCCCAGTGATTTTTGTTGTATAGAGCTGTAAGGGTGATATTTAAAATGAGTGAATATGGTCAGTGTATTAAAAAAAAATCAGGCATTTTAAGTAGCAGTGTGGCAAGAATAAAGGCCAATTTTTTAGATATAATTGCACTTGAAAGAATGCCAATTAATTAAGAATTGCCACTTCAGTTCTTATTGCATATTTCTAAATCTGAAAATATAAGTAGATGGTGGTGGTGGGGAATCTGAATTCTTTGAAAATTACCCCGGGGAATGAAGTGTGCAGATATAATACATTAGAAAAAAACTAATTGTGATGCTAACTTTCTTTTCATATTTCTTGAGAGGAATGTGTGCGGGTGGAACAAAAAGGTGCTTTCATATGACCTTTGTCCTTCCTGGATTATGGGAAGAGTTGAGGGATGTTGCGGCTTTGCATGAGGTGGTTCCATAACTCCATTCCTGACCTCTGGATGTGCCTTCCTACATGGAAGGGACTGAAGGAGAGGTTGCAGTGCTCGTACAATGTAGCTGCCTTAGCTCAAGTAACCTCCAATTTTTCCTTCTCAGTATCCTTATGGAGCCCATGTGTCCTCTTATATGGAAATATGCAAGCAACCAACCAAAGATAAATAGTGGTGATTATGATAAAAGGACTGCTGTTTATAAAGAGGAGACTGGTGTGCCAGCTACTGATGCATAGGTTTAAACAGCTATGCAGCCCTGTCAGAAGCTGGAGGATAAACCTCTCTCTTATCCACAAACATGTTTCTTGTCCTAGTAAATACATCTGTAACACTGACAGTTAACACCTAATAGTCTGCCAGAGATTTCAAAATTAGCATTTCAGAATAATTAGTCTTTTTGATAATCCACATTTTTTTTTCCACAGAAATGCTGAGAGTTTAATTGATAGCTTGTGGTTTCCATGCTCTGTATTCCACAACATAATTCATCTCTTGACCCCTTGGAGCACATATTCCTAGTCGGCACTCATGTTAGGAGTGACTAAATGTCACCCCTGCTTCATACCCATTTATGCTACTGTCAGGTGACCTGCTTAACACAGTTGTAAATAAGAAAGGCTCATAACTATAAAACTGCAGGGCAAATCCTCAAGGACAGCATTACTTTAGAAAAACTGGCAAAATACTTAAAAAACCTTGAAAAACTGTGTTTGGAAATCCATAAAAATGAAGTTTTCAGCTTTAGTGTTACTCTAAAAATATATTTTCCTTTTTTACAGCAGGAATTCTTTTCCCCTTGTGTTCCTCTGTATTCTTTAAAGTGACATTTAGCTAATGTAGCAAGAAGTCACAGCTGTTGAGAAGGGCTGCGAGATCGCAGCCCACAACGTTTTAAACATATGAAAAGTGAAGACTGAGGATAAGAAGTGTTCTGCTGGGTCACCAGGTATTGTTCTTGGAATGTTCCAGAGAATCACTTCCTTGATGACTAGAGATTTTTTTCCCTTATTTCTAGCATATTTTTCTTCTTAGGTAGTGCTTACACATTTATTTTCATGCCAACAATATGTTTTGTCTTTTTTAGCTCTTTTTCCTCCGAAGTGGTTACCCAATTAAGTATTTAAAGAAACTGTCATAGCCCCTCCCAGTTTGAATTTTGCTGAAAAAATTTGAAACAAGTAAATGAAACACAGTCTTCAGGCCTCATAAGGTTTTTCATTCCTTTGATGAAGAATGTTAACTACCCTTTTTTCCATATCTTACCATTTTCTTAAATATATGCTAATTATTTGCCCTTTTTAAAAGCAGTTAGAAAATACATATACAGATAAAAAGTTGTCTGTTTCTGTAAACTTTTCCACATTGATGTAACTATGCAATTAGCCACTGGGATAAATACAAGGAACATTTTCAGGGGCAGCTATGAGTATACATACATATACTGCACATGAAAAACAATTGTCACAGAACTGAAATTTAAGAAATTTCTAAATTGCAAATATACAATAAAAATTGTGCAAAATCATGCACATTTAGTAGGTAAAATATGCAATTGCTTCTGCAGTTCTGAATATTATTATTTAACATGATCCATATTTTACCCTACACTAATTGTTTTGTTCTAAAGCTATAAGAAAATAAAAAAGAATATCTATAATAACGTTTTGCTGTTATAAGTTCTACATGATACATGAAATATATGTTCTTGCAAGATTTTTCTAAATCCTTTAGAGCCAAAAATGCACTGGTATTATCTTGCTCTCCTCCATATTGCGATAACATATACAGAAGATTGCATATAATTTTTAATACCTTCTCCTTTTAGCAATAATTTAATGTTCGATTTTTAACCTATTGTGAATTATAACTTATTTTTGAAATCAGAATTCAGAACTAAAGACAATAAGAGACACTCAGCCATATAGCTGTCAAAGGGTGATAGCTGCATAGCATAATGTTTATCTTTGATTTTGAGAGATGCTCCAGTCTCTTATGTTAGAGCACTTCTGCTGGAGTCTCTCCAGTAACTCTATCTCTCTCTCTTGTACTTGAGAATTCAGGATTGGACACAGGATTCCAGATATGACACAGCAATTCAGGTGTGAAGATAAAAATATTTTATATATGACAAGCAATTTTATGAAAGAATTTTTATTCTAATTTTTATCCTAATTTTTGCAACTTTTTGATTTTCTCACATACAGTTTATCTGATTACCAGCAAGGCAGTACTTTTACATGCAGAAGTAACACAGTAGTGATCAGGGTATTCATCTATTTTATGCAGTCTATCAACATATACATATGAAGCTAGGAAGATAATTGTGAGGAATTTAGGAAAGCGATTAATAGTTTCTGGATAAAATCATACCTCCTAGTCTAGTGCACAATTTTTTTTTTTTTTTTTTTAATTTTTTTTTTTTTTTGGTTTGGTTTGGTTTGGTTTGGTTTGGTTTGGTTTTTTGGTTTTTTTTTCTTGAGTTGTTAAACCAGGGTTAAAGTTTAAAGCTTAATATGAGGAGAAGCTTCATCAACTATCTGTCTTCTGCAGGTGGGTGAGAAGGCTTAGACTAAAGGTTAAGTCAAGCCATGTGTTTCAGGTCATAATAAAGAAAGAAGCATAGCATAGCTTAAGGACAGAAGCACATATATATGCCAAGCACAGAAAAAATATTTGTAAATCTGTAAATCACTGAAGTAATAGTGGAAATTACAGTATAAGTTGTGTTTAAATAGCTACCAATGATGTTTCCAATTGGTGTAACTAATTTTTCAAACTCATTATAAATGTCTTTGGACACATATGTTTAAAGGTTTGCCCTGTCAAAAAGAAATACAATTAGCCACTTATCATTTTAATAGGAATGTAAGACATGAAAGTCTTCCGAGTTTCAGTGAAATCAGTTCTGTTAATTTAAAATATTCTCTAATGAAAATGGTATTTAAAGACGTGACTAGTTTAACAGGAAACTTGTTTTGCTTCCTGAAATCCTGTTTTGAAAACTCCTATTTTTTTTCTTTGAGAAAATAATTAATTTTGTTTTCAGTGTTATTAATTTGTGTTTGCAGTAGAGGAAAATGTAAAGATAGCAGTTTAAATTTGTAGCAGATGTAAATTCTGCTTGCTTTAGGAGTCTCTGTGAAAGCTATGAATCAGGAACCTTTGCAACATGTATCTTCAGAGTCAACAGATCCTGAGCCAGCCCTTTATACAGCTCTCTCAGTAATGATAGTTTTTTTCCTGATTCTTAGAAATAATCTGTAATGCAGGCTCTGCATTTTTTTTCAAAACAAAGTTGTGGGGGAATTGAGAACTGGAGTTTAATCCTTCACTTTCCACACCGTTGTAAGACACAGAGATCTGCCATCAATTCCAAAAGGATTCAGTAGGATTTTCGACAATTTTGACAGTGACTGCAGTACAGATTCATGATAGCAACATTCACACCATAAACAATTCATGCACACGCAGAGAGGCAGAGATGTATGCATCTCTATCTGTGTGTGTAACGATACCAAAAGTTCCCCTTGGGTTCAATGAAATATTCACATAAACCCCTCAGAGTTTCTCAGCAGGCATGGGTTGCACCTCAAGTGGAGTGCGTGTATGTGGCTCTGAGCCAAGGCCTCGTCGTCAGTGATGGCATTCCAAACATTGTAAACTTGCCAGTTTTCAAGCTCTGAGAAATCTCCCACTCAGAGGGAGGTGTTGGCACAGCCCACTGCAGTCCAGGAGAGCTCAAAGGGCCTCACTTGGGCCTGCTTTTTATGGGGTTACAGGATGATTGCCTTTTGTCATCAATTTCACCCTGGCTCTATCTCAAGTCAATAATTCCTGAAATTGCTCAAAATCTGTAACAATTCTGTAACCATTTCACTCAACTAAGATAATTTTTTTCAGAGGGTCTCATAACAATGGTGCTGTTTCACTTGGGAGATGATTCAGGAAAATGATCTACCAAGGTTAACATGGTTAGTCACTTATCCTTTGTTCCCCACCTTGGTCTGGCAGCTGATGTTCATGTTACAGCCAGAACTGTTCCCACCTTCACTATGCAAGAGCTCCTGGTATGGTCAAGAGACACTTCACCCCTCAGCTGGTTGAGTCAAGGATTTTCAGGAGCTCTTGAGATCACAGAGTAGGCACAAGAACAGATAACCCACCACACCTTGTTAAACTGCATTTAAACAATGATAAGTAACATATTAGTAAGGAACCTGTTTTGAAGGAAATATATTTATGTACCTTTACTGAAAATTTCATTCAAAATAACTAAGATTTTTATTTACAAGTAAGCAAATTCCTGTTTCGCAAATAGTCTTTGAGTGACAAAGAACAAAAGAAGCCGCGTTGTCTGACTGACAATATTATCTATGTCAAAGAGGCATATACCTGGGGGAGAGAAATCCTGTCAGTTTTGCTTCCACAGTTTTTTGACCTGGAACCTTCTTTAAAACCTCCATTAGGACCATCAGAGGCATAGACATTCCTTTTTTCGGGGTTCTCAGTGCAATAATGACCCTTTCTGGCACAGGTCAGGGCCTGCTCCATGGCACAGGACGCCAGTTCCGCCCAGCTAGGTGCCCCAGTCCCTGGCCCAGGTACATGTCAGGGCTGTCTGGGCCTAGCCCTGTCCTGGGGCAGGTTGATTTCCTGCACTGAGCTCACACATGGCTTGCTGCCATCTTTCCCAATGCTCGCCAACCCCTCTGCTGCCAGCTGGGAACCTTGGTTGCCAGCATCCAGCTGTGGGACCCTGCCAGTGACTGAGGGGACAGCCCAGCTGCCTCCCACCCTGGAGAGCAGCAATCCTTCTGCTGCTGCTGATGTCCTGTCCAGCTACTCTGGACCATCCCAAGTCTTGGGCGTCTCTGAGGCAAGAAGCTTTTCTTCATTGTTGTTAACTTTGCAAAACTGATTTCTTAAACAGCTCCTACTAAGAGCATGTGTGTACTTGTGCAGCCATTAGGAAAGGGAGCTATCTAGTTCTCAACCAGCATGATTGAGAAACTAATCCCATGCTCTTAAACTTTCCTGTTTCTTATGGATTTGGCTATGCAGTAGTGCTAATGCCAGGAGTCCACAGAAAGCAGAAAGCAGAATGCAGAAAGCAGCCTACAAAGTATTGCGAAGTGTTCATAATGAATGGGATTTTAATTAGGCTTCTTGAGCAGCATCAAAGTGCCCAGTGCCCCATGGACTGGTGCTGTGATGGCACTTGGGCAAGATGAGAGGGTTGTGATTTCCTGCAGTTTGGGTGAACAAGGGGCACCTGTGCTTCACCCAGACCTGCTGTCAGCCCATCCTGCTGGGACTAAATCATTTAACAAAAAAAAAAACAAAAAACAAAAAACAAAAAACAAAAAAACAAACAAAAAACCCCCAACCCCAAAACAAACAAACAAACAAAACCCCAAAAAACCCAAACAAACAAAAAAAAATCCCAAATGAATAAATAAAATCTAGATTTATTGGGCAGCAAAGAGAGAAATGAGGGCATCTTGTGGGTAGGAAGTGAGTAGATGTAGAAATAAATGAACTTCCTTGGGACTTTCCCTGCTGAGGGAAAATGTCCTGGAAGCTGCCATGCTTATGTAGGGCCAACATTCACTGACTGCCCCTTGTATTGGAATTTCCCCCTGCTCTAAGGGAGAAAGTTCTGATTCTGGGATCTTAGTGCTAGAATAGGTCTCACACATCAAATTGATATGTTTGCTGAAGCAAATATTGGGAAATATTTTCACATGTGAAAAATGGAAATTCCTACAGACTTTAGACATATGACAGAGAGATACCTGTTATAAAATTAAAATTCAGTTTAAAACAGTTATATCACAATATATGGGAGCTTCATGAATTATGTGATCTATACATATGATCCTAAAGCTCAGATTTTCTGTGAATTTAAAGTTCAGGTCTAGGGGCAACTGGAGATTTCTCCTAGACTATTCAGTATTTCCAGTATTTAGTATTTCTAGTATTTCTACTATTTTGTATTTCTAGTAACCTTGGTAACAGGATGCTCAAGAAACCTGGTAAAAGTTTTCCATGTGTCTGGCAAATATTTCCATGTGTCTTTAGATATGTGTTTAATTTTCCTGTGCATAATTCTTGCATTTATAAAATGACAAGACTTTTGTATATTTTGTATCTAAAAGATATTTCTATTTTTTAGATATAATACCATCTGGAAGGAATTGAATACACAAAATAAAAAGGAAGTTAGCAACCATAATCTAGAAAAATGTGCAAGAAACTGGAATTAAACTAAATTCTGTGAAGTAATTATTTTGAATGTGAAGCAAAATTTTAGATAATGAAGTGTTCACTGGTAAAAGCACAGGGGACAAAAATTTTGTTGTTTATACGTGTATATTGTAAACTCTGATAGTTTTGTCCATTTGAAGCTCTCTTCCTCCAGTCAGTTTATAAAGTGCAGACCTATTCTTCACACAGAAATCAATGAAGTTTTGAAAAATTTGAAAATTCTGCCCTCATATAGAAATAGTTTTTGAAAGCCTAACATGCAGAAACAGAAATAAATTTTTAGCCAGAATAGGTAAAAGTCCTGCGTATTCTGATTATCTGTAATGATCTGTGAATTTAGGAATTTAAAATAAGGAATCAGGTCATAACAGCAAATTGAACTGGGACTTAAATAAATGATACCTATTGATTTGTATTGCCTTCCATTCTAAACTAATTATATATACATTTTCATTAAGAAAAAGATATAAAATATGCCTTAAATAAATGTCTCAATCTTCTGCCTTGCTTCTTAATTTTGCTCAAGATTATCTAAATCATTAATCAAAATTAATGTTGTACAGTAGAGTTTATACTTTAAAATAAACAATTTTTTTACCATTAAGAAGGACAAGGAGTATCTCTACCCCCTCCTTTTCTCTTTTAAATGCTCTGGCATTTGATCTTCATTCATGGCATGAGTATGAAAAGGGTAAAACCCAAATCAATATACGAAACAGTTATTTATCTCAACATAAATGATGTAATTCTACCTAAACTAAAATTTCTAAATGGTATTTCAAGAGGCTTTTGAACCAAAAGGAACACAGATTCTTTCACTCATGCAATTCTGAGGTTGAAATAAATTGCCTGTATTTGGAAAAAAAGAATTGCTCAAAAAGCTGATATATAAAGCATTCCATGAACGTTTATAAACTGTAGTGAAAATTTCAAATGTTCATTCCCTTACTTTTTTTTAACAGAAGTCAACATGCAAGACCAACTTAATAGAGCAAATTTATTACATCCCTGCAGTTGTGCTATGTCTTAATAAAAAACCCATTTTGTAAAGCACATAAAACTTTTAATCAGCGTTGTTTTGTCATGTTACAGGAGCATAGGAATAAAAACGCAGAGGTTTTTTTAGAACAATTATAGATGTGAATTAATTTCACTAATCCAAGGAAATGAATACACTAGTAGTTGCTGCCAATGAAAAAATACTTATGAAACAGTCTTTACAATTCATTATAACTTGTGATTAAATTGCAAGATGGAGTAAACAGATTTCTACACAATCTAACACTTGTATCTTGAAAAGGAACTTATTTGTGAGTAGATTCAACAGGAGCAAATTTGTCTAAAACAATATTTAAGAGACAGAAAAAACTGGACAATTGCTGAATATGCTGAAAATGTAGACTTCTGGATGTCTAGGTGTCTTAGTTCTTTTGCAAATCCACAGCTGTTCTAAATGCCCAGCTCAAACCTAAACCTGATTAGGTTCTTGAAACAAAGGTATCTACATGCATAAATCACTCTGTGTGGGAGAAATAAAGGTAGTTCCATCTTTCATAACATAATCTTGCGGAACCAGGATGTTGATGATTAGCTATAAACCCTTCTCCCCTAGACTGGTCATTTACCTTAAAAAACCCAGTGGAGTTTCCCCCAGAGGGGGAAAAGAGATCACCAGAAGGAAGGAATAAATTCTGGACAGTTTTTGTTTGTATAATTTTAACTCTGTGTAGTTTAAAATATCAATATTAGTGTTGTAGCAAGGGATCTAATAGGAATTCTTCATTTAAAATACAAGGACTTGCATATACACTGTTCTCCTTAAGTTGATAGCAAGGCTGCATGCATGCAAAGCGGTAATTCAAGCAGCCTATTCTGTAGTTTGGGTGCAAGAGGCTGGTGCTGATGTCATACTTTTCCAGTTAGCAAAAAGGAAGGCTAGGAGAACTCCACTGATCCCTCTCTGTCAGTGTGGCAACTGGGGCTAGAACATGCAGCCCACGAAAAAGGTGCATTTAGTCTGCAGGTGGCAGTTTGGAAGCGGAAGTCTGATCTCTATCCCCAGGTTTTCTTGTAAATGATTTTCGTGGTAGTCAGTAGGGAAGATAAAAATTTGCAAGGCTTTGGCAGGTGTTTTTCAGAGTTCTACTTTTCTAAAATTCAAATGTTTGCAATAACTATTCTACTAAATATTTTAATGCAACAAACATGTTTGGAAATCATCCATGGAGCTTACTTTTTATCTAAAGCTTTTGAGAAAAGTAGTTATTTCCAGCTTTTCATCCATTTCTGTTAATTCACTTCAATCTGTCTTAATCACATATATCCTTGATGATCTGTAATGCAGCAATAGCTGCCAGTAAAATCATGACATTTTTTGTTGAAAAAACATCAGAAGCTTTTTAAAGGGGCAATAGAATAAGCACAATCTATTAAAAATTCACACTTAAGGCTCCTTTCTGCATTTGAAGTCTACACCAATATTTATATTTGATATGAAGAGGTAAGTAATGTTCATAGGAAGTTTAGAGTATTATATTAAAATGCAGGGTTTTGCTCTCATAACCAATATTTCTATACTGCAGCCATAGTTTACCAACTAGACTGAAAAAAAAATGAAATGTCCTAAATAACATCAGTCTCACAGTTAAACTCAGTATCTCAGTATCAAAGCAGGGCATTTGAAGACATGAAAGGAAAAGGCAAGGACATTATCCTTGAATCTTCATAACTTTCCTAAAGGTGAATGTATTAAATAAGAACTGCTGAAGTGTTGTTGGCACTGTTTTATGCATCCCATCTGTTAGTCGTAATATTACATCAGCTAATTAATGTGTGTTACCTTGTGTGTAAAACAACATGTACTCTGTTGATTGCAGAGTCAATCCTGAAGTAGTTCTCAATGGAGCAGTTTAATTTTTTTGTGACAAAGAATTAGGGATTTTTCCTAATGAAAAAGTCTGTTTTCATTAAACTTCTCAAGATTTAAAATTATACACTTTTTTTGGAAACTTGTGAAGGAATTCTTTGTTTTTATATTATCCTTTTTTGCATTCTAGAATGCTTTGACTTCAAATTTTAAAGAACTTTTCGATGCAATTTTTGTCTTTATTTTGGTGCGCAGTGCATTTGATCTAGCTGATGGTATACTTCCAGTGACACGTCATAGTGTAAATTGTCAAAAATTGTGTTATGACATGGCAGTAGCAATGGTGCACAACTAATTAAATCTAATAAAGTCTGTCATTTTTGCTTTTCTTTTTTCTCAATCATGACGGACAGCTGCTATCTTGTACCAAAAAAAAAAAAAAAAAAAGGACAGGATGTCATCTGGAGGGACCTGGACAAACTCGAGAAGTGGGCCTTTGGGAACCTCAAGAGGTTCAACAAGGCCAAGTACAAGGTGCTGCACCTGGGCTGTGACAACACAGGCTGGGGAATGAATAGACAGAGAGAGAGCACCATGTTGAGAAGGACTTGGGGGTGCTGGAGAAGGCAATGGATGTGAGCAGGTGATGTGCGTTTGTAGCCTGGAAAACCAAACTTGTCCTGGGCTGCATCAAAAGAGGTGTGGCCAACAGGGCAAAGGAGATGATTCTGTCCCACTTTTCTGATCCCACCTGGAAAGCTGCATCCAGCTTTGGGAACTCAGCACAGGAAGGACATTGATCTTTTGGAGTCAGCCCAGAGGAGGGCCATGAAGGTGATTAGAGGGATGGAGCACCTCTGCTATGAAGAAAGGCTGAGACAGTTGAGATTGTTCAGGCTGAAGAAAAGAAGGCTTTCAGGAAGAATAAATTGCAGCCTTCCAGTACTTAAAAAAGGTAGTCAAGAAGGTCTGTGAGAGAGTATTTACAAGTGCATGTAGTGAGAAGATGGGGGAATGTGTTTAAGCTGAGAGAGGATTCGATTAGATACAATGCAGAAATCCTTTACTGTGAGGGTGGTGAGGCATTGAAACATGTTGCCCAGAGAAGCTGGGGATATCCAAACCTGGAAATATTCAAGGCCAAGTTGGACACGGCTTTAAATATTCTGGCCTAATGGAAGATGTCCCTGACCATGACAGGGGTGGGGCTGGAACTAAATAGTCTTTGGGGTTCCCTTAGCCCAGGGCATTCTATGTTTCTGTGATGATTCTGTGAATCAGCTGAACCAGTTCTAAGTTCCTCTAATTATCTTGGAATAAGTTTGAGGTGAATATCATATGTGTCTTGTAGCAATTAAGAAAAGTCTGTTTGGTTCCTTCCTAAGGCAGCAAGTTTGTTCATCATTGGTGTAAAATTGTATTTATGTCAGAAGTGTTGCTCAGATGAAATATCATTTTATTTTGCGGGCAGGAAAAAAATATGAAAGCAAGAAAGTTTCAAACGTGATGCTCTTTCTACCAAATATTGACTTCTTGGGTGACAGTTGAGACCCAAAGCACTTCACATTTTTTCAGACAATCACTTTGCTAGACACTAGAAACCTACGTAGCTGCAGCCAGGTCTTTTTTGGAAAGCCATTTACTTCACCTTTCTTCTTGTATGGCTCTAATAAATAAAATAATTTTTGATTCATCAGTTGTTTATATGAAACTGTTGTTTCTATATTAAAATGCATGGATTCCATATCCAACCATAAAAATTGAAACTATAAAAAATATACCATCATGTGATTTTCTCAGCTAGCTGTGTGCATGTATAGTACAGTTTAATTACTTGTGATCTGACTCATTATTGCTTGCATTCTTACAGGCTTGCTTTAATTTCTTAAAATAAAATCAAATGAGGATTTTACCATTTTATAGAACCAAATCTGAACTTCCTCTTGCTATTTTGAAAGCTATTGATATTTCAGACTATTTCCAATATGTCTTGTTATCGCCATTTGTATAAAAAAGAGAGCAAATTGAGATTTTTTCTGGTGTTTCAGTTTAATTCCACCTGGCAACTAAGCACAACACAGCTACTCTGCCAGGGGGATGGGGAGAGAATAAAAAGGGTGAAAATGCAGAAAATTTATGGGACGAGATAGACAGTTTAATAGGTAAAACAAAAAACATGTGTGCAAACAGAGCAAAATAAGGAATTCATTCACTATTTTCAGAGACATGTTTGATAATCTCCAGGAAAATGATAACTTGAGAATAAAAATCTCTAAATGTTGTGTGTCATGTTGTGTCATGTCTTGTCCTTCCCATCTCTTCTCGATTTTTATCTCTGTGTTTATTACTGAGCATGATGTCATGGTCTGGAATATCCCTTTGGTCATTGGGGGTCAGCTGTCCCAGCTATAGCCAGTCCCAATTTCTTGTGCATCCCCAACCTCCACATTGGTGGGATGGTGTGAGAAGCAGAAGAGGCCTTGACTCTGTGTAGCAACTACTCAGCAATAATGAAACATCCTTGTTTTATCCGCACTCTTTTCAGCACAAATCCAAAGTATAGTCCCATAGCTAGCTACTGTGAACAAAACTTGCTCTATTCCAGCCAAAACTAGTACATTCAGGTAAAAACATTAGATATTTCTGCCTTTTTAATAAGAAACATCATGATCAGGTTTGTAGATATAGGCTTTTTATAGAATCACAAAAGGATGGTCTATCAAAAAAGCCTCTAAAACTGTAAATCACTATGTCTAAGGCTATATGAGGCTTTTGGCAACTAAAAGGAGAAGGGTACTAGTGATGGAATACTTCAGATACTTAATTGGAACCAGGATTTTACCCCATTCTAGATATTGAGTGAAATGGGAATATTGGCCCATGTTTCTATCATCTATATATGATGGATATGTTTATCAATTTGTAGAGTTGGTGAGAACATGTCTATACTGTTTATATGGTGCAATGTTTAGCCATCTGTGTAATAATGCCTTAAAGCCTCGGTCTGTGTCTGCCAGTGATTCTGTCTTCTAAATTAACTTCCTCCATCGTATCTGTAATGGCTTTTTCTGTTGCTTTTTTGTTTGAAAAGAGTGGAAAAATAGAGAAACACAATTGGAATTTACTAGTCATCTTTAAATGAATTTAGAAATTTATAGGAAGTATTTTTGTACTGCAAATTTACAGATGAACAAATCTGATTCATCCAGAGAAAGAAGATTGATGACTTCTAGAAAATATTTTTTTAACATATTTTTAGTGATGGACTTTATTTTTTTTTCTTCTACAAATCTTACACTTAAAATTAGGACTATAATAGCAGTTATTTTCTCTTAAGCTTTGTGACACTGGAAAAAATAGACTGCTTTAGATTTTTTAATATAATAAACATATTTTTTGCTTGCATTACTAGAAAGATCTATTATTAATGATACTGGGGTTCTTTTTTTGATGACTACTATTTCTTATGTGTTCAGTGCAATGTCTTTGCAAAAGCTTCTTTGTTATCTTCCTCTCCTCCTACTCATGTTCATATATTTTGTGCTGAGGTTTAAGTATAAATCTACTGGTAAATAGGTTTTGTTGTTTTTACAAGTATTTTTTTAATATATCTTAACACAAGTTAATTCCTCTCATTCAACAAGAACTAATAAATATATATAATTTGATTAGGCTGAAATCCAGTGTATACACGTTCACAATCTCCAATTGTGTATAATATCTGTGTGTATATTGAAGAAAGATTTAACATTTAAATCAGAACCCTCTGATAGCCCTACAGGTTCACAGCTTCTGCCAAGTTCTCTTTGCATGCTGGCTCTAATCCCAACCATCACAACCATATGTTAAGAAATAATATTTCATACTCCTGAAGGAGTAAAAAGCTTCTATTTAAAAGCTTTGATATCTTGAGAAAATAGAAAAATGTTTTTATTTTAAACACTCTTAAGCAACTGACATTAATGTTATTTGAATTTTTATTTTCTATTGTTCCTAAATAAAATAAACTATTGCCAAATATCTACTGTAGCTGACAATATGGACATAGTTAAAAACAATTGATTTTGAAGTAGATTAAACATAATTTCATTAGAGAAAAAAGTGACCTTTGTTATTACCTGTTGATAGGACCTTCAGAACATATATAAAAAATTAAATAAATAGAGGTAAAAGACTTGAACTTAGGTCTTAGTTGAATTAACAGTTAATTTATGTAGGAGTCTTCAGTGTAGTTCTTTGTCCCATATACAACACCCAAGAGAAGGATGTGTGCCCAAAGAAAAGATAGATGATTAATATATTGGTTTGAAAAATTAGGATTATTAGGGATTTTAATTTATGAAAGCCTTCTATTAGGTTCCTGGACAAGAACATGTATCTGGTTTATATTATTTTTCACTTCTATCTGAAATTGTTTTGGATTCCACACGTGGGAAATATTTCTGCCACTGGGTGTAGCAAAGAGCTGTTGCATGCTGTTCATCACCACTGGCACCTGTGAGAGACAAGAATCCATCAGGAGGTCGTTTGCAAGATTAGACAACAGGAAAAGGATACAGGAATATTATCATTAATCATCTTGCTGAAGATACAAGACTTTTAACAGCAGAAATTTGATCAGTCTTATCAAAGAGCAAATACGTTGTCATTGCTGCTTTTTGACCCGAAGTCCAGAATTTGTTCCTATCTATATCTTTTCATTCTTTCTTTTCTTCTTCCAATTCTCTCTTCTCAGAGTTTTGAGTAATTTAAAATTGGATGGGCTTTGGGTTTGCTAAACTGAATGGGCTAAGTTAATACTTTGTGAAATGTTTTATGTTGACTGAATGCTGATCAAAATTTTGCCAGAGTTCTCTGATTTTCTGAAGCTGTCAGAAAAGGATTCATTTTTTTGACCTCTTGAGAATATCTTGTCAATGTTTTCCTGTGTGCCTAACTCAGAGTACATAACAAACAGTAATTCCTTTTAAGAGCCTTGTCGAGCAAATTTTGGGGTCTTACAACTCCCCACACTCCACACAGTCACTGTCAGACCAGGTTTCCTTACAGGTTTCCCAGAGCAGAGTCTCAAACATCCTTGAAATTAATTATGGTTCAACAAAAACCAACTTGATCTGGGTGCTTCTGAGGAAGGACCCCAAGTGAAGGGAAACCTGAACTTTTATACCATTACAGTCTGAGAGAGTGAAAACCTGGGCCTTTATACCCTCACAGTCTGAGGAAGTGCAAGTTTGAGAGACAGGCTCCTGCTGTGTCTCTTGGTTTCTGAAATTGTTGACTGAATAACTCTACAGGATGCTGAACATAATTTTTTGTTGTTGATGAAGTTATCATTTGTGTAGGCTCAGTTGGATGGCCATGGATTGCTTTAAAGCTGGCTGGGTCCCCAGGCCCTTGGTTATATACAGAGCTGGTACCAGTTCATGGCCCCTTGCCTCCAGCTGCCATCACCCACAGCTCAATCTGCATTCCTTGCTGCAGCTGAGCTCTGAGCTACCTGTGCTGTGTGTATTCCTCCGCAATGTAAAGTTATTTAATCCATGTATAGCACTGCACATCTTCACTAATGTTACCCTTTTCTGACTACTGCAAATAACTTTGCATTTTCAAGAAATGTTCATTCCTGAAATAAGAAATTTAGCTTTCATATTTGATTAAGTATTTATTGAAAGAAGTGACCTGGGAATTAAAGAATATATTACTTTTAAATAAAATCAAATTAAAGGAAAATAGTAAAGCCAAATATTAAAAAGGAACCCATCATAAAATAATGTAGATTTTTTTTAAAAGACAATCTTCAGGGTTATCAGAGAAATTTGTTCAACTTTTCAATGCTTCACTTCCGAGTCTACAAGAACAGAAAACACAACAGCAGGAAATTTTGTTTAATATTATACTTTTAATTTTTATGTAGTAGAGACATCAAGATGCACTAAGGAGCATATACCCAAGGATTCCTAAGCTTCAAAGTTTACAAATCTAAGTCTGATTTTCACTTTAGAGGATGCACATGAAGGACTTCAGCCAATATGATGAGTTCCATTCTGTTTCTGTATTCAGTATTTGATAGCCTTCTCCAGTAATACAGTCACATATCTCATTTGCATGAAGTTTCTTTTAAATGTCAAAATTGAGATATGACCATAAGTATTCACTTTGATGAACATATTAGAGATTTTTTTCTTGACCTTAAAGAAAGATGCTGCTTCAAAATGTAATCAGATCTTTAAAATGGGTGGAGATTTAGGTGGGAAAATGATGTATACAGGCTCACGGCCAAAATACTTCATTATTTCCCAAGATACTCTCTTACAGGACTGGGGTTCAGAGTTTAGAAGAGGTATTTGGATATGCTTTATATCTATCCTTTCAAGAATTCACGATTTGGGTCTAACAATGTGAGTACATGTTTCATCGGCACATAATTTATTATCTGAGGTTTTTAGTTCAAATAATCTTCACTGATTTTTTGGGTTAGTGAGACAGTAGGAGGTCTGCATATATCTTTAAAATTTTCAAAATTTATTTTAACACATTTTACTGCCTTAAAGGTGGTTGTGATGGGTATATTACTGTAAAGATAACACCTTTTCAAGGTGTTTCATTTGCTTCTTAAACATATTCCACATGCAATTAAAGGGTAGACATGAAGCACCAAACTTGATACTAAATATCAAGTGTATTACAATAAATTACATTTCTTTATAATGAGTTTTCAAGTAGAATGTGGGAAGGTTAAGCACATCCTAACTATCCTAACGAGACCTTACTCTGATAACGAACACCAAATGAAAATAAAATAAAAAGCAGAATGTAGGCAACTGAATGTAAGGTGTAATTCAGTGCTACTTTTCAAATTTATGATCCTCTAGGAGTCTAACGTTCTCTTTTCACAAGAAGCAAGAATCATTTCAGTCTTGAAATGACATTGCTGATACGAGTAGTTTTAGTTTGAATTATGCCAAGGTTCAACAAGTGCATGTGTGGGGAAGTCAAGGTTGTATGAAAAAGAGAAGCTTTCTCTGCACTTGAATAGGAATAAATTCTTCTGTTCCTAGAAAGTACTTCATAGCTGCTTAATGTTTATCAGTCAATTCTGGACAGCAAGTTGGTAGAGGGAAAAATACCATACAATGCAAGTTATGTACATGAGGACAACATATCTCTTTCAGGTGTGTCATCAATACCAGCTAGACAGTTCCATACTCATAAAAAGGATGTTGGTAAGTCCTGTCTGAACACATAACCTGACTCGTAAGTTGTATCTAGACCCTAAGAACTAAATTTAGGGTCATGGATTCTGCAGGAGTATTCAATGCTCAAAGCTTACAGTTTTTTTCAAGTTCGCTTTGTGATGCTGTATACTTTGATAAACTTTTATACTTTTATATCCTAAATCACACAAACCTTGTCATTCATCTAAGGATCAATAACATCACATCAGGAAAAAAAAAAAAAAAAAGGCATTTGGCAATCATATGACTTGCTAGGAACAATTTGGGTATAGTTGCCTCATCATTGTAAATAATAGCTATGGCTATCCATACAGTTTTAGAAGCAGTTAAAAATCTATGCAAATTAGGTTAGAAGTTAAAGTAGTTTAACAAAGGAGGAATAATGAAAGCTGATAGGTCAAAGTGATATTCTATTGATGAAGTTATTCTATAGCAGATTTACAACATCACATAAAAACACCTAGGCAAGGTTCTGTCCACTTCTCTAATCAGAAATATATCTGGCTCATACTGTTTGACTATCTTTTAAAACCTAACTCTGTGTCCACTGTATATGAGTTTGATTTGAGAGAAGTTTGACTTCTGAGTAAAGCTGAGCAATGATTCTGTATATTTGACATTAAATATGTCTGAATTTTGATATTAGGTTATCACATCATTGAATATGAGCATTCAGTCGAGCTAGGGATAAAAAATACTTATTTTATATTGTTTTCTGATGAGCAATATGGTCAAGAGCTGAGTTCAACTATTTCTGTTTCACTACTACTGAAACCAGAACAGAAAAAGTGAAATTATTTATCCAGGGTGGCACAGCATTAGGGCAGATCATCCTAGCCAAGGTACCATTTATAATCACTGCCTCAAATAATGACTTTTCCTGAAAGTAAAAAACACCACATTTTTTGGGGAAGTCACTCTTTCATTGCATTATCCTTGGCTTATGTTTCTTAAAGAGTCTTTAAAAGTTTAGTTCCATGAGATCTCTACCACAATACAGACATGTAATGCTGTGCAAGCATCTGAAATTGTATCATCTGTGACAAAGCAGTCCAGTAGTCAGAATGCACTGCACAGGCATGTGGTGTGTGGATGTGAACTGGAAGGGGCAACAACTTAACTAAGTCTGCTGGGATGAAGCCACACAACTCCTATTAACATTAATGAGAATCAGACAGCTAAGTCTCAGTGTGTTGTGCTGAATGTGCTCCCTGATGTGTTTGAAGGAATGCCATTTTCATACCAAATACTTGCAAATGTGCTAGTGCTGCTCCATAAAACCTAATATCCCAGGAAAGGATCCCCATATCTTTCATACTCTATAACAAAAACAACCTCCTCCTTAAATTGTTGACTGAATAACTCTACAGGATGCGGAACATAATTTTTATTGATGATGAATTTATCATTTGTGCAGGTTCAGTTGAATGGGAATGGATTGCTTTATAAAATCGTGTTTTTGGTTAAAAATCACATTGTCAGCTAAAATTTAGTTGATTCATGTTTGGAATTTTTTTCCCCCTTTTGGTTCTACCCATAAACCTGACAGAGCCACATGTCTCTACAGATTCTGGTCAAGTTGCTAGTTGTTCAGATGTTCCATCATAAAAGTTTGGCTAGTTCTGTTGAAGATAGAAATGGCAAAGTTACAGTTTTTAGTTCAGTAGTGATTTGTGGACAAGTATTAGGCAGTGAGTGAATAAGGCTTATTTACTGTTGGAGAGTAAAGTATATTGAGGAAGATGCAATTCATAATTGATCTCTTCCACAAGGTACTTTACAAAAGTATTTGAATGGTTTGGGTTGTAAGGGACAGTGAGTTATAATCGCCCTGCCAGGGACAGGGATACTTTCCCCAGTCCAAATTGCTCGAAGCTCCATCAAACCTGGTCTTGAACACTTCTGGGAATGGAGTATCCATAGCTTCTCTGGGCAACCTGTTCCACTACCCTCACAGTAAAGAATTTCTTCCTAGTATCTAATCTAAATCTACTCTTTCACCTTAAAGCCGTTCCCCCTTGTCCTGTCACCACACGTCCTTACCATTGTCAGTAAACAATCCCTTTCCAGCTCTCTTGCAGTCTCTCTTTAAGTACTGGAGGGCTGCTACATAGAGAGACAAAAAGTAGTAATAACAGCATTACCATGCTTTTAGTCCATACTCTATGAGAGACAATTCTGAGAAAGGAATCTTTTCATGCTTATTATAGGGTCTCAAATAAAAGTGTACAATGCATGTATTTCTAACCAGTTACATGCCAGATAAAAATTTTTAGTAAGTATACAAGAGTAGAAAATGTTGTCCATTGCCCACTAAAAGGTAAGTACAGGGGATAATTACTAAATCTTCTAAATTGTAGCTTAGAGGAAGAAATATTTATGCTTTTCTGTAGTTCTGCTGTCAGTCTCTGCCTTCTACTCTTGTGCTTTAGAGTATCCTGAGTGTTATCTTTATAGCATATAGCCAACTCCTTACCTTTTATTTGATTTAACTATATCATTATCACAATGTTTTAATATTGAATATCAAAAGTAATTCAGAAGAAATAATTTGATGAATTTTGCCTTTCTTTGGGAGTGATTAATTTCTCAAATTTATTCATTATTCAGAGTGATTCAGTTATTCCTTTAGCAAATAATTCTTAGTGAGTCATTTTAATTGTGAATTATGAATATTACAATCAATTTGTGCTCTAACTTTGGTGCAGCAGCACATGTATTTGACTAACTTAAGTATTTCACTTTGAATTTCCAACTGTGTTTGATTATAATAGGTGTTAGCAATGTATGCCAGGCAATCAAAATCCAGATAAAATATGATTCATACTATCTAACCAACCCAGCGTGAAGGCAAACCAAAAATTTGATAATCAGATGTTCAGTTTAAAATTTACTTCAAAATTACTCAAGCAATCAAGCCAAATGTATACTCAGTGAACTCTGGACAAGTGAATGCTTTCAGAAAGTGATCACGAAAAGATAAACTGAATGCAAAAACAAAAAGTCAAGGACAACTCCTTCAACTGTTTTGAGGTTTAAATTTCTAACTGCCTTTGTTTTTTTCCTACAGAATAAAGAATTTGAAGCATCAAAAAGAAAGGACAGAGATAGCTGAACATCAGTAAGAATATTGTTGCTCCTGGGATGAGTAGGGTGACATTTATTCTTATGTAAATATCCAATTTTTACCCTTTCAAAAGTCAAATCATGAAAAGGATGAATGGAGATGTCTTATACAATCCCTGTATTTAGATCCATCTTTTTAATGTGACTACATTAAATTTAAATCTGACTACATTGTGTGAACAATACATATACACACAAATTATAGCTCAGTAGACATGGAGTTATACAGGATTCAAAGTAATGTAAATAGTAACAAAGTAATAATTAGTATCAAACTCTTCTGTTACAATCCATAAGTATATTCAGGGATCTCAAAATATCTGTGTGTCCATTATCTAACATTTAGTGCAAAACACAGAAGAGCCAGTTACTCAGTGCAAATTATAATCCTAACTGAGCCGCAGACGATGCAAGACAAGATGTTTGACCTCCTGGTTCCCCAGCCAGACCAGCAGTGACATTGATAAAAGCAATTGTGTGAAAATAGACCCAAATGGAAAACAGGTCTGCCACTGGCTTAGGCAACAAATATGAATGAACAAATGACAAACACATCAGGGTCATCACATCTGGCTATAGTTCATACTTGAATAACAGAGCTTAAATCTGAATAGCTGATTCATGACATATTCCTGAGCAGAGGAGATTAAAAGATGGAAGATAACACTGAAATGAAATGATCTTCCACCCAGGAGATGCAGTACAATTTCAGTATTTGTTAACACAGAACACAGAGTAGTTTAGTGTAAGTCAGCTGGAATTTTGCTGCTCACAATCATCTACTGTAAGGGATACTGATAATTTGACAACTCTGCACTCTTAAAAGGAAAACATTAGCAACATTTTTTTTCCTAATTGTAAATACAATCTAATATTATAAAAAGAAAGAATTCTTACATTTAAGTTGAAGATTTTTAAGTTTCATGTTTCTCAGAGTTTGAACAATGTGAATTTCCTGACAATTATTGCAGTCCAATAGATTTTCTATCATTATCTGGAGACTCAAAATTCAGATCTCATACCAAAGATTAGTACATTACTACTCAACACTTAAACATCCATATTTTGAAGGCTTATCGTGGTATCTGACATACATATTTATCTAACGTGGCTATTTAATCTGAAGAAACATTTTACAGCTACTTTCTAGAATATATATAGCTGCTTAATTTAAATGAGCCATGTGATTACACTAAATAGCTTAATTATTCATTAAAACTAGCTAAAACCAGTGTGTTCTGTTTAGTCAATGATAACTAATTTAATTTTCAGCACTGTTTAAAAGTTCTCAATCTAATGAGGACACATTTGTTGATGTCCTGTTATTGACTGAAGAATAAAACAAAACAGCAGATACTAATATTTTTAAATTCACACACTATTACATCTGCTTTATGAACAACAAGTGATATTTATACTGTAGGTAGGAAATATATCATTCATTTTATCTAAAATAGGAAGCAATATTAATTCCATAAAGTAGTCAGAGAAAAGTTTGCATCTTTGCTCTAAATTGATGTGGTATTTATTACTCAATGTCTATACTTGTGACTCTTGTTATGAGAAGATACCTTCACCTTTGACCACAAGAGATTAGAGTATTTCCGTGCCATATTCTAATGTGTACTCAAAGATTTGACTCTCAAAAGCAAAAGATTTTTGTTTCCTTTCAGACATTTCTAAATAATTAATTACTAGCATTATCATTGAATTAATCAGACTTTTTGCTGCTGTAGAAGGACGCTTTGAAAAAACCCAATACTTGTGTCATTTGCTGCTGTCTAGTATGGTTACTATTTCATCATGAAAACTTTTTGTATGCTCACAAATAGAGTCAAACGTATCTTTGTATTTCAAAAAATGAGAAAATTTTGCAGGCATATCTGAGTTTAAAAATGCTAGTTTCTGCCTGGACAAAATTTTCAATGCAAGTTGTAACTGACTGTCTCAAATTGTTCATATTTCAACTACTGATTCAGGATTAATTAAGTAGCTTTCTTCAGCTGTCATGCTAAATAAATTTTCTGGACTGCTTGGGTAAAGTGGCATAGACCAAACCTAATACCATACAGCACATCACTAGGTTTAAAACAAAAGCCATTAACACTTCCTTTTTTTCTGTTATCTGAATTCAAACATCCTCTGTTGATCTGAGTCCAGAGACTATGATGTTCAGCTCTGAAATGAAATCAAATGAACAAATGAATTGTCAGAAATGTTTTTCCAGGGAAAATGATTACTATTTATGCTTCTCAAAGGAGTAGTTAGGGGGAGGGGGGCAGTTTTTATCTAATTTTTATCCAAAACATAAGAAATACTTACAAAATCTTAGTAGTAATGTTAACTTATATTCTAAATAATTAGCTTTACCTCTTTCATCACTTCAGCAAAGGACAGAAAAGATATTGGGGCTTTAAAGCTTGAAGCTGCAAAACTTTGTAGAAAACGAGTGTTTTCTCTCCCTAATCTATACATAGGATTTTTGATTTCAGAATATATAGAAAAGCTTTATAATAGAGTTTCTTGATAAACTTTCTCCAATGTCAGGAGAATTACCATTAAATGTGCTCTTTTTGATGGGTAATGCTCAAGTGTCCATACATATTTTTTAAACAGGACCTTTCAAACCATAAGCTGCCATGACTGCCAAATATCCCTTCAACAGGAACTGCAGTTCTCAGTTCAGTGTATGAGCAGACAGATATTTCTGTTCCTTTCTAACCACCTCCTTCACAACTTAAAATTAGTTGTGAGGGGGCTGTACAAAATGGAGGAACAAAATCTGGCAACAAAGCATTCAAGTCCAAAGATTACTGTTAATTTATTTTCTTTGTATAAAGATGGTTCAAACCCAAAATCTTTGGCTCAGCTCCTACAGTAACTGGTAGAAATTCTGGTACATATCTGATATTGTGTCTGATATTTTAATTTGAACTCACCTCTCCTCCAGTACCTCCAAAAATAAGAATAATACCAAGTAATTATTTTTTTTTTAATGACATTTTTCTCTCTTCAGCGATTTGATTTTCAAAATTACTTCAGTCATTGCACCTGGAAACACATGTGAGTACAGTTATTTGCTAAATAATATCAGTCTGGAAGGAACTGAAAGGCTGAGCAACACTTCTGCTTGTGACATTGGAAGGCAAATTCTCTCAGACAAAATGCTCACTAAAGTAGCAACAAATCTACCATTACTGCCAGAACACAGTATTCAATTCACACTATTGTGTGAAGGGTAATTATGAGTTTAGTTGGAACTAGTTCTTTCACTGTAGGAAATTATTTTCACACTAGAGCTCTCATCATTTCAATAAATGTCTTCATCATTTTTCAGGTCTTTCTATTTGTAGAACTTAGCAAAGAATGAAGATTATGTTTTCATCAAAAACATTGCAAAAACCTGTTAAACTGTGTTAACTTCAGTCTGATAAGTAAGGACAGACTATGTAACTTCACACTCTGGGTATTTTGCACTATTTCATCACACACAATAAAATATTCTAATACATTTGTATAATATCATGTCTTTCTCTCCACGCAAATAAAGCCTTCCTTAAGGGAAGGGATCAAGAGTCTTAGTCTTATTCTTACATCTCAGAAAGGTTAAGATACGGCTGTCATGTGTAGGTACGTTCTTTGTGTACTTGCCGGGGAAGCAGGATGCTGTGCTTAACTCTTTGAATGCTTAGTTCTATTTTCAAAACTTTCTTTTTACTTCTGCACTGATATGCAGCTGCCATAGTCAACATGCTAACATTTTGAAGCTTAACTCCCTGGGTTTTTGGGGGGTAAAACTTTGAGCTTCTTGTAATTTTCTTCTCTTGAGGTTTTTAGTGAAGGAACAGACCTATCTATTCAGCTCTCTTTAAAATCTTGGATATCTTTAGCAAACCTGGCAAATCTAGAATTCTAACTGTAGTGCCTAGCAATTTTTCTTTATATCACGAGAAACAAAAAGCAGTATAGATCTTTTGGGTTTTATTTCCTTGCCTCATTAATTTGAGTCACATTGGTGCATATATGCTGTTCTTGAGAGTATTACAATGGTGGCCGGGAGTATTCATCACCTAAAGAAGAGATAACTTTCTGTGGAACTCTCTGGCTTGGAAATTCTTTTGTTTTACACTTTGCTACAAGCATGTACACACTTCAGAATGTGCTGTGAGAATTACCTCTCTACCTTTAAGCCTGTTAATTGCCTAAAATGTTGAAAAAAAAGGAAAAAAATCACAAAGGTGAATTCCTAGAGAAAGAATGTGAATCAATAGAAGAGCTAGAGCTGGTTGTGACAGCATGTTTTCCTAACATTTGGGAGAATGGCAGTGTGTGTGTGAATGAACTTTGGATAACAGGTTTCAGACAAGTAAGGACTGCCTGGCTGCATGGCAATCAAAAGAACATGTAGAGGCAGCGTGGTTTTGCCTTGCCTTTTGCCCTGACCTTTGGGTAACTCATCACAGTTACAGACAAACAGCATCTAGCTAATTCACAAGTGCAAAATTCATGTGGTAAAAGCTAACGTGATATTGTGCCTGCCAATTATGCAGCAATATGTGAACACTTTCAGTATGCCTCCAGGTTTTTAAAAGTACTTTTTCCACGGTAGCAGACATATGTAAATTCAAAAAGTGAGAGTGAAAATGTTAATTTTCATCAATTTCCATCATTGAAATATCACAATTTCCTATATAATAAGTAACACAGAACTGGCCCTGCTTATGATTATGTTAACCATTTAATGAACATTTAAGTGCACAGACACTTACCTAAGACATTTTGTGGACTATTAGCGAGCTCTTATTAATTTGAATTAGCAATATGAGTAAAACATAACTATAAACTTTTGAGGCAATAAGAAAAAAATTACCAGTTCAAAATAAATTCATATTACAAATATCTGAATTATATTTGGCTTAACTTATGTAATATTCAGAGGTCACTCACTCATGAAGGAATGTGCTCAGTTACGTGCAAGTAGACACAATGAATAAATATGCAATGAAAAAAGTGTTATTTGAGTTAAAAATAAAACTAGCCATCAGAAGAATAAACTTTTTCAACCTATGAATCTGGGAGACAGATTAAATAATACTCAAATAAACTTTACAGTGAGTAGTTCCTGAGAAGGCTCTGGAGCTGTGTCAGCTTTAGACTGACATTTGTCTATTAGTCAATTATGGTAAATATTGAGCAGAGTAAAATATGTCTAGCATTTAATTCATTTTTAAAGTGTGTGGAAACAGAAAGCTTGATTTGCATTTCAAATGTTCCATCAGCTCCATGATTGAAAAGAAATGGATATTGGAACAGGGAGGTAATTTCTTTTACTCATTTACGAAAATTCTTTGGGGTTTAGAAACCAATTTTTTAATGTAAAATCTAAAAATGTTCTTTTGTATAGTTCTGAATGAAGATATGTTATATTACATATGTGATTTCACAGATCAATATTTGTTTACAGTGCTTCAAAAAGAGTAATTGCTTTTTAAGAGTGTATTTTGTGATGCACCACTCTGATCAGATGTACTGGTTTGTCTTTTTTTTCCTTTTTCGCCTCTCAATTTTGTGTACATCACTTGTTTGTTATGGCTGAAGGTTTGCACTGCACTTTTGCTGAAGCCTCATGTGGAAAGTAAACTCATATATTAATATTGGTGCATGTAAAGATTTAGAATCCATGGCCTTTTTTCTTCTTCCTTTGACTGAGGGATGAAATTAAGATGGATTTTTTGTTGAATATAATTTTCTTCTTGATGGCAGTTTCATAAACTTATTAAGAAACATTTGAATGGAACAGTGTTTTCCAATCTGCTTAGCATCATATGTGAATTAAGTGCAGGCCTTAACTTTGCTGTTATCCAATGTATTAAACACACATTGAATACTGCAGAACCAATACTAAAGTTTGTGAAAGTCCAGCTGATTTATCAGTCCACTTTGGGATACATTAACTAATAATCCTTTTTCAGCATGCACAGTTTGAACTCTGTATTAAAGCTGTCTTCTATCAGTGGATTAATCTTGTTTTTAATGGAGAAATTCACAGTCATATAGGTATAATACCAACAGTAAAGATACAAATGTAGTAATAATATTTAACGTGCATATAGCAGGTCTCATTGATATTTCCAAGCACTCAATATACCATTATCTTCAAGAAGATTACTTGAAAAAGTCCAGTGACCTCACTGCGAAGTAAAATCCTCAGGAAGAATGTCAAGATAATCAGGGTCTCTGTTGGGACTACAATATAGATCTCCTTGAATCCAGTATTTTCTCCACAGAAAAAAAAAATTGTTGTAAGATTATTAAGCGTTCCTCCTAATGCCTGTACTTAGTGTACAGCATAGAATGAAAAAAGAAATAAAGTATTATTTAACACATCTGGAAAAATAAATCATGGAGTCACAGAATAATCTGAGTTGGAAGAGACTGACAAGGATCATTGAGGGGATTGAATCCACAATCTTGGTATTATTAACATGGGGCTCTGATGTTGAATGTAGCAATTTAAAACATATAAAAGAGTATTTTCTGTTTGTTTTCCTTAGGAAAAATAGTTGAACCTAGAAATATTTTTACATTAACCTCCCTTCTCCATCACTTTAAATCATTACTTGTAGAAATTATTAGCAGAGGAAATGTTGTTGCATACTGTCTGGCACCCTCTGCTGTACATAAATATTCCATGCATAAATATTATATTATTGCTGATGTTCTGCTATAATTAAAGTATATCACTAGGTAAGTTAACAGGGTGATCTTTGTTTCACAGTTGTGCATGTGTGTCTGGTAAGCATTCCTTAACATCAGTGCCCTCTTTCACTTAGGGTGATCCTTTATATTCTTTTCCAATAAAGAAGAGTATAGAACTACCCAAACTGAAAGATATATCATTCTGATGCTCTATTTTTACCTCTATGTTGTAGCTCTCAATTTCCTCCCTTAGTTCCAAAACACAAAAGTAAGATGATGTGCAGAGCTTTACATATCTTCCTAGTATAGTCTTAGAAGAAAAACATTTAATGGGAACAAGGCATGTAAAGGCATGAAACACACATGCTGGTCTAACCACTTTTTTTAAGGAAAATAAAGTGGTGTTATTTATGACATGATCATAGTACAATGTGATAAGCTGTAGGCATCTAAATAATATAGCAGCTCAAGGAATGACATACCCATATTGAAATATCCCCGTATAGTTTTCAAACAGTTGGATGTAGCCAGTGGGTGCATTCTCTATTGAAAGAAATCTGTACATACATGCCACTATCACAGTCTAATACTCTTTGGCCACCTTATTTTAGATATTCCATGTGTGGAAGTTGCAATACTTCATATCATATTTACTTATCTGAAGACAGATGATTTTACAAGAGATTTCTAATTTAGCAAAATACATTGCAAACACTATACAATACAAATATATGTATTAGTATTCAAAAATATGCATTCAAAAATACAGCAATTGCAAGAAATGATTCACTCATAAGACCGATATGATTCGCATTATAGATCTCTCTAACTTGATCACTGTCACAGGACTAGGATCTCCAATAGCTGGGAAGAAATGTCTGGATTGAAGCAAGCTGAAGACCACTACTATTTTCAAAATTCTGTTGTTAAATATTTTTATTCTCATGTCAAGCATGTTAGAAAGATCCCAAGTGGATGTTCATAGGTTTTAAGGAGATTGCACCGAAACTGAGGTAAGATTCAGCAATATGAAGCAATACAACTAGCAAACTTTCAAAATTCTTGCAACCCTGACAGCCTGTGAGTATGACTTATCTAGGAAAGGAACGAATATAGATGACCTGAGATCTCTGCCTTCACCATAATCATTGAGAGCTCAATGGTGGTCTGTGAAGCTCTATAAGAGAGGCAGAACAGAGTCAGAAATTACTATCACAGTGTGTTCCAGAAAGCTTCAATTTTATGTATTTGTTGTTTTCTCCCACTCCTCACTGTGCCAAATAAGTGGTGAATTTTCAGGAAGCATTTTCTCTTTTTTTTTTTTTCTCTACACTGGAGTTTTCAATTGAAAGAGAGACTAGACTGTAGATTTTTCAAAAATATTTATTATTATTTAAAGTAAGAAAGACAAAAAAGCTAGATTTTTTTCCTGAATTTCATGGAGTGACATCAAGCCATTTACTTTGTCCTAAATGAGAAATGGATGCTAGCAGTGTGCTCTCAGGAGGGGTCTTCATTGTGATCCCTTTTGGTCTGTCATGCCCCAGATTTCTTAACTTCACAAAGCTTATTATTACTTCAAAGTTCATTCTGTGGGCTGCTAGGGAGGGTGTTGTCTATTGAGGTAGAATTCTGTGTTGCTTGTTTTACTGTATTACCTACTTTTGGAAAGTAGATAGTTGTGTGTGAAGACTACTCTTTTATTATTGCTGTCTTTTATTTTGTTTCTAAAAATCTAATTTCTGCATTATGCTGTAGAATGCAATACGTGCTGTGAAGAAAACATACCAAATGTATGGATAACAATAGTTAATTGTTTCATGTCATTATGGAGTCCTAGCAACAACATGCAATGAAGTGAGGCAGGGCTTGCATAAAAAAGAGCAAGCTTTTTTTTTTTTTTTATTTTACAAATTATTCGTCATCTTATATATGAATAAAAACATAAAGGTTTAGATAAATAGAAAGCATCTCTGTCCTGGTCAGTGTGTTGCAAACAGGAAGAGTTTGCCTGTAGTGATACAAACAGAATTTTATCTCTGTCAAGGACTGTTCCATGAAAAGAAAACATAATCCTAAGTACTTTTCTTATTTAGACCTTTCAAATGCTATACTGAAATATCTTTGTCTAGAAATGCACTAAAATAATTTCTCCACATTTTATTTTGGTGAATTTGCAAGGACGTAGTTCTGGTATTAGTATACGCTACTTAACATGAAACAAGATGTTACTCTAGTTGACAGAGATAAAACAAGTAAATTGAGATTTGAACTGTATGGTCTTTAAAGGTCCCTTCTAACTCAAATAGTTCTATGATGATATGATAATTTTTATCGGTACACATTTGGAAGTGTTTTTAGAAAGCTAAGTTATCAGAAAGCCAAATAAACGATTATTGCTCTTTACCCTGTTGTACAACTGCCAGATACACCCTCTGGCCATAGATTAAGAACCTTTGGACTATTGCCAAGAAGAGAAAATTTTGCATGCATCATTGATTCTTTTTCAGTTAAAAGTAGAGGATTTGCTTGGAACCAAAGTTTATGCTCTGTCTAAAAAAATACATTGACCAGAGTAAAATTCAAATGGTATAACACATATTAGTCTAGAATATGCATACCCATGGAAAAGTGAGTCTTTGATACAACTTCTGAATAAAGTGTGCTGTTACTGACAGAATGCCTTCATGACTTGGCACCTGGATCTTCATATTGTTATGAGACAGGAGGGACATCTAAAATTTGTGCTTACTTTAAGAAGTGGATCTCTTCATGTTACGTAGTGACGTGGCCTGGCGGTGTCCTCCGGAGGCCACTGACCCCCTCTGGTCAGCTGCTGCAGGTCTTCGGGGTGCCGCGTCCTTCCGCGGCGAGTCGTCCTTCAAAGGACGCTCCTTGCCTCAGAGGCACAGGCACTCCCCAGTGATTCAGCTCAGTTGTGAAGCACGGTTGCCGGGGCACCCGAGCTCGGAGGCCAGCAGTGTCCTCTGAGGGGGAGCAGGTGGAACTGCTCAGCCGGGCAGATCTTCTTCTTCCTCAGGTGGCGCGGAAAGGAGAGGCGAGAGTCAGATGGATCCTCCAGGGCCTTCTTTATTCTGGAACCGACAACCTCCGAAGAACCACGAAGGCTCTACGTGCCCTGCTTATATAGGGACTAAAGGGGGCAGGGCCAGCCACTCGGGCCAATCAGAACAGGGATTGAGAACTTGGCCAATCAGGGGAAGGATCCAAAAGTGCACCAATCAGGGTGCAGGATGACAGGGAAATGTAATTTGGACCAATAGGGAAGAAGCAATTAACATAGGGGCAAGGAATGATGGGTTTTGCTCTGGGGAGGTCGCCCTAACAAGCTTGAACATGAACAAGGGAGACTCCCCAAAGGGGAACAGTGTTGGCTCACAGGATACTTTTCCTCCAAGGGAGAGTGCTACTCTCCTGCAGGGCCTCTTGGGCTCCCACAAAGTAGGGTTTTAACTACAGATCCTCACATCATAAGAGAGTATGTACCAAGAAGATTACTACATTTTATTATGCAACGTGCTCAACTAAAGAAATATATATTTTTTAAAGTATGTAAATGTAGTTCTCCTGAAATGTATGGAAATGTACTGGATTAAGGCTCCTGATGATCTAGTACAAACTTTTATTTTTAATATTTAAATATTATGGTTCAAATATATTTCTAAGGTTAAGATTTAGCTGACTTTATATTCAAAAATTATTTATATCCTCTTTTTCTTTCTGTATTATTTCATATTGTGACAAAATACAGATGAACGTAAACATTTATCAAAGACTTTCTACTGGTTTATTTACATTACTGCCATTGCTCAATGAGTAGTCAGTCTTGTATTTTATTTAAAGAGGTTATTGGTTAGAAAAATATGTGAGAGAAAAAAAAAGAAAAAGAAGAAAGATATTGTTTCAAGTGAGAGTTGACCAAAACTGCTACTGTGGATCCTGTTTGCAGAGAAAGTGCAGCTCTGCTAAGAGGTCCACATTCTTCTGAACTCAGGTTCTCTATTCATATTCTGAAGGAAAAGTAAATGTCACCTATATAGGGGAGCCTAATGGTACCTCTCGATATCTAATCCCATCTCTCTGTATGTTCTATGGAACAGCAAAAAAGTGAGGAAACTAGCCATGACTCAGAATAAAGGAGTAAATACTATTGTAAGAACTATTTGAAGAGCTGACTACAAAGAATGTGAAGGATGTGGAGGACAAATCCTCCACATTCCTTTCAAGAATGGAGAGGAAAAAAAGTTTGTATTACTGATTTAGCAAACTTTGACATTTACCCCAAAGTGCTCCTTTAGCAGCAAAAGTTTAGATACCTAAAGATAAGTAAATTTTAGAGATAAGTAAATTTTTTTGTGAATACAATTCAGTATACTTTGTAGCTGCACTAAAACTTGAACACATTTAAAATGTTTTGTAAATGTTGTAGGACACAGAGTCCCTCTGTGGTACATGCACTTGGATACATTTCCAAGGCACATGTTTGTAATTACTTTTGTGCTGCCTGAGCACCTCTGCTCATGGGACCAGCACTGATATTGTTCATTACCGATTTTGATCAGATGAGTTTCCTAATTTAAGCTTTAAGCTTGTTGGAAGGTCTAGAAGAGATCTCTGAGTGTGAGCCATGCGAGAGTTATTTTGAAATAGTTTATTGTGTTGGTGACATGGCCACCATCTTTCCTAGGCTTCTATCATTACTTTGCCATTGGTGTAGCAGGTGAGAGATGAAGATTTTTTTCCGCAATAGACAACACAGTGGGACAAGACACGCTGAGCCTGAATGGTTAATGGGTATCATGGAAAATTTTTCAAGGTGCACATTATAGGGGCCTTGAGGCTCTTAACAAAGGAAACTGGCCTTATACAAAATCTGCTACAGTTATGAACAAATGAAATCAGATACACGGCTTGGTTTTTAATTTTGATTTTTCTTTTTTAAACTATTTTCAGGAAGAATAATCTTGAATGCTTTTGTAATCTGAAATTGCTTTTTCTGAAAAAAATTTTGCATCTTGATAAGCGTCTTCATATGACTTAGAGTTAAATATAGAGCAATAAAAGGTGCCGATATTTCAGGACAATGCAAAAAATTTACAAGAGTAACATCTTTTTAAGCAATTATTGAGTACATCTTCCTATGTGGTTGTACATTTTCATCTTTTCCCTATATGAAAAAATCATTTGGGCAAACACCAGTGAAGTCGGATTACTTCAAGAAGAAAATAATCCTCAGTGGAAACGTAATCCTTGTTTCCAGTTTAAAGGAGATGGAAAATGTAAGGCAATTAAAGAGTTGGTTGTTTCATTATAATTAACTAGAACTACCCAGACACTCACTTTAGAGTTTTTGTACTTAAGAATCATACTAAGTTTATGTAGATGGTTGCCAGTGTTTTTATCTCTTCAGCAAGAATCATACTGCAATTAGTCCAGGAGATCTAGCAAAGACTTTAAGAACTTCCTGCGCATTTACCGCTTGAAAAAACTTTTAAAATAAATTTTAACCAATAAATGTCTGAATCTTGTTTTGATCTTATCTATATGACAATGAAAATATATAGTCTGGGATAAACTGAAAAGTATGAATTTTCAGAAAGACTTATCTGTTAAATTATTTTTCCTGAGGCGAAGCCAACAGCTAAAACTTTTCCATACAGTTGGCAATTGGGACTGGAGAACAAATCTGTCAAGCCTGTACAGCTTTCAAAAACATGAGCAGGCCAATTATGATTGAGTTCTTTCTATAATTCATTTGTTTGTTGGGTTTTTTTTTAGTTTATTCCACATACAAAGTGATACATTTTCAGCAGTAATACATTCCAGTTTTAATATATAGCTTAATATACAGTTATAAACTCATTATTTAATAGCTATATTTTCATTTTATTTTTTTTAACACTTGATTTATTTTAATAATAATATACTGCATGCTAAAATGACGCTCACATAGAATTAAGTTTCAACTATAACCTGGACTATTAAGATAGCAAAAATAATGTGGATCAATTGTCAGACTGGAAACTTACTGCTATTCTGATTCTTGTGCAAGCATCTATTCTATGGAAGGCTCAAAAATATTCCATGATAATTTGTTTATTGTGTGATTTATTGAAATGCTTTTGAACTTTATCTGAGAAGACAAATATAGCATATGAATATTTCATTCATCAGTCTCACTGAAAAGGCTGCAGAGCTTTGGTAGAGTGAGATTGCATTGTCACCTAACTCATAACTCTCCAAAGAGTAATGATATCAACAAACCCACATGAGGATCCTTGACTTTAATAAGGTGTTGATATACAAAGCTTTCTAAAGTTTTATTGATCTTCAATCCTTCTAAAATCCTTCTCATTCCTAGTTCTGTAAAACCCCAATCACATAAGAATCAAATTTTCTCATAATGTTGTAGATTAAATTTCTCCATTTACATTCACATTTCTTTGCTTTATTTCACCCTACCCTTCCTTTGACTGCTCTTGTATCTTCTAATATGCAAAATTGTGTGACCATTAACACTGAGTTTTTAAACAGCTATTTTCTGCACATTGGGTTTTTTTATTATTTCTGTGCTTAATAGGAATTTTATGACATTTCTGAAAGAAAATTACTGTTACTGGTGTGAACCTAGACATTGTTTAAAGCCTTGCATGGCGATAGTAATGCCGTTTTCTTCTATCAGTGGAATTACTATCATTCTATTTACCAAGGTGGCAATCAGTGTCAACTTCTTACATGTCTAAGATTTTCAGCTATTACAAGGTTAGAAACACTGTTCTGAAATATAATTTTATTTTCATTTCACCATTCCCTTTATTTATTAACCTGCTCTGTGATTTGTGCTTTCTCCCATTTCAGCTATATCCATAAGTGTTCCTACAGCGAGAATAATCACACAGATCAGAACATTTCATCATGTGTGGGCTGCATTCCTCCTAGAAGACTGTACTATTTTCACAGTCCAGATAAGCTTGTCCTCCCATCTCTGGGACCAAAAGTGATTACTCACAGACATCAGGGATGTAAAGTAGAATGTAGTATAAGGTAGCATCATGCTAACATTTCAGTCCAGATAGAGACAATTTTTAACAGCTTTTTTCATGACTCATAATTAGTTCCTTCAAGGAATGCTAAAGAGAAGCGTAGTTAAAGAAAAATCCAAATATCAAACTTGCAATGGAATAACAAGACCTACTTCTGTGACTGCCCTTGGGTATGACTTTTAGGAAACTGGAATATAATGTCTTGCAGGACTTCCACAGAAGTCCCCTTCCATCTGTCAAATTAAAAAATGCTAGAGATGCAACAGGCATGGTAAACATTTTCATAATTTTTAACCTTGTTTTGCCTTTACAGCATCTGTGTGAGTAACAATAAGATTCTAAAACAAGGATAATTTCCTTTTGAATTAGCTTCAGTATCCAGAGAAATGTATCAGGAATAAGGAAAGAAGTAAATTAAATTTATGGGCTTAAAATAGATTCTACAAAAGGAAAAAAGACTGGCATAGTTTTTACTTCTAGAAAAAAGTAAGATTTCATAATATGAAGGACAAAAAAAAACGGAACCATTTTTATCAAGTGTTCTGGGATTCTTTGTTTTCTTGGTTTGGAAAGATAGGTATTTGTCAGGGAAAACTGGAGTTTCCCTTCAAATGGACAATGTAAAGCCCCCTCCCTCCAAATCATTACAATTTTGCAATTAGGAGCTTTCAGGCAAAAAAATATGGGAAAACAAGTAACAGTTCTTTATATAGGAATATTAAAAATATAAATGCAGTAATTAAAAAAAAAAACCAACAAAACAAAACAACACCCCAAAACCAAAAAACAAACAAAAAAAAAGCAAGCAAACAAACAAAAGTCCTAGAGAACCCTGAAAGAGTCAGGAATACTGCCTGACACCCTGTTGGGCAGGGTGTTGGAAGCAGTCCAAATAAGTCCTCCTGGAGTGACAGATATGGTTCCATTGGCATAGAGATAATCATGTAGTGGCGGTAAGATGAGTCCGGTCTTCCTCTGAGAATCCAGTGGAAAAGAGGATCCTTGGTGTTCCTACAGCTCAGTTTTTATCTTGGTAGAAACAGTTGGCTCCTCCCCCACTGGGTGGAGCATCTCACAATGGGATGATGCAATGTGTCATGTCATTGGGGAGCCCTAATGGCCCATTAATCCCCTGGAGGGTGGACAGTGGTGGAAGAGATAAGAAAGTCTCCCCCACCTGGTTTTAACAGCTGGTCTATTATCAGAAAGCATCCACCCGCCTCCCCCCAGAGTTACAAGAGATAAAGGAAAAAAACCCAAACATCTTCCCAACTTGTTTCAGCAGATGAAATATACTTTTTTTATTGTTACATAACCCAAGACATTTCTGCATCTATGCTGCTTGGGATAGGATATTGGGAAAATCCTAAACATTATTTTGTCAGATTGCATTTTTAAGGACTGCTGAAATATCCTACATTTGAAGTAAAAGAGTATAATATATTAGCAGTATAAGCTAGAGGGAGAGAATGATGTGAACAAAATGAGAAAAGAAGAAAGCTTCTCAGGGTTGACTTATTCTAAAAAGTTGCAACCTTTGTTAGAAAATACATAGTCAGATTTTTCACAGAAATTTCATTTAATTAAAAGCTACACTTAATACAGCAAAGACCACTTCACACTAATATAGATGACATTTTTAACTCTCCCCTAAAATTTCTCAGTTTTGTGCAATTAATTGTGTGAAGTCCTCAGATCCAGATGACGTACTAGCTTTAGAGCTTTGCAGAGATGATATATTTTGAAAATACGGTTTAGCACTTTTCTGAACACCTCACACAAACAATCTCTTTCATTTTAAAGATTTTTTTTTAATCTAAATAGTTTCCCTTTTATAATTCTCTGAATGACTGTTCTTTGGCTGCTGTTCTTATGAGAAACACTGAAAAAAGGTGATAACACTTTATATGTCCCTAAAATTGATATTTAAGTGACATTAGAAATTAATTCTATAAATTAAAAAAAAAAAAAAGAAATAAAAGTGATGTCTGACTTCTCTAAGGAGTCATAGTTATTCCAATATTTTTAATATTATTATGAAAATTACTGCTTTGAAAATATTCTTTTCAAAACTCTATGAGAGAAGATATCTTATTTAAGTTCTTAAATTGGTCCTAATATGATAAGCTGCTACTAATTTCAGTATTTCAATATTACTTAAATAATCATGCCATTCTGTAGCCAAATAGTGATTTTGAATATTTCAGAGAAAACCACAAAGAATTACTTGAATTCATTTAGCCTTGAATCATTGTTAATAGAAACTCAGTACATGAGCTACAAATTAGATGCCTGTTTTATATTGAAGTGAGACATGTATTGAGCAAAAGTCTTTCTGCATTAATTTTGCACAATGCTTTATATGAACATAATTCAGGACTTCAACTCCTGACTCAACCCAATGACCTGTGAAGTTGCATGGAGGGTACAATAAGTGTTTCTAAAGAATAGGGAATTAACTTTTCTGAAAATTACCTTGGTTTTGCTCACGGGAGAACTTTTGCCCATTCCCTCCATCACTGAATTTTGATTTGAAACACAGATCTGATGAAACTAAACATTCTCTGTAGTCAGCATCCATTGTTTGAAAATTTATGCTTTGAAGACGCAATTCAAAGAGTTGCTTAACAAGCTGAAGTCATATTCAAATGTTTCTAACTTCCTTGCAAATCTTATGGGAAGGATGAAGAAAGTAAGGATGTTTGGAAAATATTGAAACTAGAAAATAAGTTAAAAGGTTTAAAACAGACACAGGAATTCTGAGTCACCTGTATCATAAAAACTGCATAAAGAAGCATTTTTCTCTGATGAATTAATAATCTCTGACCTGTGCTTCCAGTTTTGTTGACTAGATGTGATTATTCAGGTATGATTTCATATAGAATAGTCTTAAATGCTCTGCTCTGTTCATTCATTTTTCTGAGAGGAATTTACAATCTTTTTAATTTATCCATGGCTGACATCCACTGTTCTGGACAGGATTCTATTTTTTTTTTTCATTTCCTTTTCTTACCTACATAACATCTAAACCAGAGGCCACCCAAACTTGCTTTTATTGTGTACCGTGGAATTATTTTGCGAATTATAAGCAAGTTATCTAAAAAAATGAAAGACATATGGTTAACAATTATTTGTAGCTTAAATTAAAAAGAAACCATACATTTTTTGCATTGGTGTGGTTAATTATTCTATTTTCAAATTCATCAGTAAAGACATCACAGATCTAAGGAAACTTGATCGTCTGCAAAAGGTAACATCCTAAAAGTATTATCCTATAAGACACATTTTCAGTATATCTACATTAATAAAATATGTTTAGAAAATCCATATTTCTTTGTGTTCTTAAAAATTTTGTCCAGTTCCTATGAGTGTTATTGTCAATTAGCTGGAGACAAATGGTTATTTCAGTCAGCTGAAAAGGATGAAAAAGCTGAAAAGACAAATTTGTTTGACAATATCACAGTAGACAAGATTTTAGATGTTAAAGTCCTTTACAATGAAAATTATTTTTTACTTTGCCTTAATGTCTGTTTAAATAATCAGTCTAAATCAGCAGTCTAAATAAGAAGTGGCTTATATTCTTGCTTGGCTTCCTCAGCTAGTGCAGTTTCAGTGTATTATTTAGCAAGGACTTATCCATGCATATTTAGGAAGTCTGTATATATTAATATATACACACACACATACGACACGAAAAATAGATTCAAGATGATTTTAATCCTTGCTGAAAGCTCAAACAAGAAAAAGATAAAGAAAAAAAAAAGAGAAAGAAAATCCAAAAAATAAGGGAGAAAAAAGGAATCTTTGTGCTGAATTTAATACTTAGTTCTGTTACCTTGTTTTTTAATCCTGAAAAAATGCTGAACATTGAAGTCAGTAGAAGCAGAGCATGTGTTTAGCAGAACTGGGCTTGACTTTTACAAATGCAAACTGAAAACAAGAGGGTTGACTCAGCCAAGATATACAAGTTCTATTTTTCAAATAACCTTCGTACCAAGTGGGAATGGTTCTGTCAACATATTTTGGTACATGATTAATCTTTCTTCCCCCTTCCTATCAGCAGAATCAGCTTGTCATGCTACAGAGTCATATAAATCTGTGATGCTAGAGTTGCTTGTGTGATGGCAAGGAAATTTTGTAACCTAGAAATGAGCTCATTAGGATAGTAAGGATGAAACAGTTAGGAAAGCATTAATGATATATTTTGGCAATCAACATGCATTAATTCTACATGTTATACTAGTCAAAAATCTGTTTGTGCAAAGTTCTTGAAATATAGTATATTGAAAATTCCTCTGCTCTTGGGCTTTCTCCACTGGCACTAATGAGGTAAACACTGTGTGAAATGTGGCATGTGGATGAGATGTGTTCTGAGCTTTTATTGTGAATCAGTTGTAAAATATGCTGGATCTCTGCCACAGGAAAAAATGTAATTTAACTTATGCCTATAAACTTATTCTGAGAGAATGAGGTGTTTAAATTGTAAAAATCACAATCAGGGAGCTATCAATCAGCATGCTTTAGGCAAAAGAGATTACACCAAATATAGTTAGCTTGACAATTCTTGCTTTTTCAAAAATAAAATCAGCCCTGATCAGAATTTTAAGAAGTGTGATTTTTTTTTTTTTTTTTTTTTTTGTTTGTTTGTTTGTTTGTGTGTTTGTCTAAAGCAATAAATTCTGGTTTGGCAGAATGGTGATTTCAGAACTTACACAAAATTACAGAATGAATCTGCTGGCATTTACAAGTCATGGGGCACAGCCTCTTATGCTAGTGAAGGAAAGAGAACTAGTTTCCCAAACAGTCAAATTGGGAAGAAAGTACCCCAAAATAGTAATTTATAATGAATAAATGGAGCTCTACATATCAGAATAATACTCAGAAATCAATGGTAACTCCACAGCTGTCTTGCTGTCTTGCCTACTGCCACACACTGAAGAACAAACTTTTGACTCAGAGTAACATCTCTGTTCAGTCGGAATACAGGCTCCTGCAGTCCTGAATGTGGCCTTTGTCAAATGTGTAGTCATTAGAGCACTAAGTTGGGAAAGACCTGGTTCCTAGGCTCAATTCAAAAGGAGTCAAACACACCTCGCTGACTTGCCAGGTGTAGTTGTGCATTCTGGTCTATGAAAGTATTAAAAAGGCTGAACAGGGTCAGCTTCTCATTTTCCTACTGATTCCTGGCAGGAAACTGGAATTCATTGCTGCCTCTGATGAAAGCGCTTATGTGACACTGAGCACATCTGAAATATTCACAAAGAATACCCTTCTCCTTCCCTATGATGCAAAAAAAGGAAGCGGTGCAATGAACAACAGAAGAATTAAGTATTTTAAAAATGACATCCTGAGTGTCTCACATTAGGACCATGATTCTATTTGAGACACAACCTCAATACATCTGTGCTTTGATTTGAGTGTGGGCTAATTTTAGATAGTGATCTCACAAAATGGTGACAAGTTTGAGAAATATTGCACTCCTTGACAATGAACACTAATGAACAAAACACCAATGAACAAAAAGCTCATGAAAAGCAATTCTTCATAGCAAATAAAATGAAAAAAAAATTAAAGTACTTGTCATTATGGTAGGGCTATATCTCAGACAAAAAGGATCGGTATTGTGATGTTGTTGTTCACAGAATTAATGCCACTCTATTCAATGCATGAAACAGTAAAAAGTCTGTCACTGTCACATTACGTACTAGACTCTTGTGGATATTTACAGTCATCTGTGTCCATGATAATCTTTGTCATTTGGATTCTAGACTGCAGAGACTTATAACCCTTTAATATTTTTTATAAGTACACATAATATTTTGAGCTCATGTACAATTACCCTCCTCCTTTCAACATATATGTGTAGGGCTGAGCTAAGCAGTCTTTTAATTATCCTCAATCTTATTTTATACTCATCCTTAATAACTAAGCACCATTAGTAGTGAAATTTAAAATCTTCTGCAGATTTTTGTTCTATTGTGCTTACAGCTGTAACTCTTCGATATTTTCCTGCTCAGTCCATCAACCAAGGCTATTTAAATATAACAAGTATACAAACTAGATCAGCAATTGGTTCACTTTTCTTTTTGTAGAAGAAAAAGCTGGGAGTACTTTGTTCCAGGTCTGTAATATTCTGATATCCAAGAAAGGGTATTCACTATCAACTTCACACCCTGTAAAAGAAACTATTTTTTGAAATTTTTTGCTAAACATGTCCAAAGTAAGGTGTATGTCATTTTTACTGATGACTGGTAAAGGAAATGCTATCTTTTTAGTCTAAAGGAAAATATTTTAACACATAATCATATTCAGCAGTGACAATGTGGGAACAATAGATGATCTCCACTACATTGCACTCTGCAGATACTGTGCTACAAGTATATCTGAAAATCCAAGAAGCTGTGTCATTTCTTGATCAGTACAGTACCCAAAAAAGAATACTTTCAAACATTCAGCTATAAAAAGCTTTGAAGAATGTTCATGTTTATTTATATTGCTGTCTCTAGATTTCTTCCCTGTTTCCTAGTTTTTGATCATTTTGTAAAAGGTACTTTGGAGAAAGCAGAGAACTTGATAGACTTCTTTTCAACGAAGACAGCTCAAAACACCCAGTTGCATACCATACTTATATAAGTCTACAAAAATTCTTTATTGAACCCAGGCAGGACAATGGATCCTGATGCAAGGTTTCAAATTTCCCTTTTATAACCTTTATGGAGTTCCTGGTAGCCATTTTTCCAGGCTGTTGAGGTTTTCTCAAATGACAGCATAACCATGTGGTGTATGAAACTTAGCAGCTTTGTATCACCTGAAAATTTTCTGGGCATGCACTTTGTCCTACATACTTCATTAATAATTTTTTTTTATACCTTTAGTCCTTTCATCTCTCAGACAGGCAGAAGATTAGAACTGCGGAGTCATTCAAAAATAGTTGCTGAAGTGGCTCTTTTTCAGTTCAATGGCTTGAAAGACAGGGAAGATTTTGTCTAGTCTTATTTCTGCTAGAAAAATCTGCAATGTTTTATCAGTAGAACTCTTTTCATGCAGTCTACAAACTTTTTTTCATGCAGTCTACAAATACTCTATCTAGCAGGCAGTATTGTTCTTCTTTCCATTGCAGGGAAAAATGAAAATTTTATCAACCACAGAAAAGATATTTTCTGTATATCAGCACAATGTCCTTCAGCACAGGTGTTTTCATAATGATGATATATTATAAAAATTTATGGTGTTCAATGGCTCTCACACTTGTGTTTCCACCTCATCTGTCACATGTCAGTATAACTCCACCCTATGCTCTCAATAGTCTTGAAATTATGTTGATAATGCAAAACAGTTGTCAATTCTAATGTAATTTTTATCACTAAATTGAAGGAAATACACAGGAAAATATACTTATTTATTAGGTACCTAGAAAAAAGGAAGTGTTTTTACCATTACATGGATACTTCAGTGAAATTCCTTTAATGAACCTTATGAAAATACAGCAGAGTGTTCTCTAAATGACCAGCATCTTCAGTCATGTAGAGGACTTTCCAACTACTCTGAGGCAGTAAGATGTACCCCAATTATCTAGACAAAAGTCAAACTACTCGATGCCTCTTGTAACTTACAAGATAAATTACCTCCAAGTTATTTCAACTCATTTAACTCCTAACAACTTAATGCATCCTTTAAAACAGAAATTTTTATTTAGTATGTGTTTCATTTATTATAATTTTAATATGCCTGGATTTAAGGTTTAAAAGAGATGAAGCCCCCGTTTTGGTATGGGCTTTTGAACATCAGTGAATAGTAATTTTATGATCACAATTTCAGATAGGCAATATTTGTCAACACAGTATGTACCAGAATAATTTCTTCCTTTTTTTTTAATATTTGCAAAAATATTCATTCATAATATTATAAGATCTCACAACTGAGTATTAGCAGAGTCTTTTATAAAAATATATTAATGTGTATACATTAGCAATATCATTTTGTAATAGCAATATGACAGCAGAGCTTAAGTAACAAATAGTATTTTAAAACATTTTAATTCAAAATTTTTCAAGTTAAGCTCCTAATTTGGCTATTGCATTAGAAGAATATTTTGTGGTATTTTAAGATGGCTATTCTAATGTTTTGCTTTAATAACTTTTTGAAAGAACTTTTGGTATGCAATTAAAAAATATTTTATTAAAAAAAAGGAAGTAAAAAAAAAAAAAAAGAATAAACTTGTTAATTTAAGGTAGTTCACTTCAGAGACCTCCTGGTTAAAACTGGGCTGAATGAGATGGTATTTGACTAGCTGACCACAAATCATTGTTCACGTAGTAAGGCAAGAAAACAGAAAGCCTGCCAAATAATTATGCAGAGGCTTTTCATTAAGACTGATCCTCATATGTGTTGTTATTAAAAATGAGGTAAAAGCATGTGTTTAATATGATGCTTAGTAGTTAGGAAGTTGTAGTGCAATACTAGGACTGAGATATCACAGTCAATAAAAGTTATTTGCTCTAAGACCAGTCTGTACCATCCCAAAGCCAGCATACATTAAAAATTAAAAAAAAAAAAGAGGAAGAATTGAGAACACTCAAAATACTTTAATTTTCTAGAAGATAAAATACTTATTGACATAACCCCTGAGCCATTCTTGTATAACTGCTTGTACTACTTGTCTTCTTGTCCCCCACTTGTACTGCTGTTTGACAGCAGTGGTGTTAAAGAACTAAATAGGTACTTCAGTGGCAGTAGGTAGTGAAAATAGAGGGGTACTGTAATCTTCATCAGTGTGCAGATGGCAAAAATGGTGAACTTCCTTTTGGCCTGCTTATACTAACCATTCATTTCATTTCAACAACAAATCTCTTTCATTTATTTATTTTTTATTTCATTTAATTTCATGCACAATACCAGGACTCTTCCAAATGCGTACCTCTTATGCTTATGCTTGGATTTAAATTCAGAGATTCTATAAGATTTTTGCATCGCACTTGAAAAAGTCAGATTCCTCAAGGTATTGCTGAAATTAGTACAAAATTACTGTGTAATTTTCTGTAGGTATATTAATCTGGAAAACTGGGAAGAGATGTGATAACAATCTTCAAAGAGAAAGCAAAAACTGTTTTACTTTTTCATTCAGAATAGGAAGAAAATGAAATTATAATTTTACATTCCTGTGAAGACATTCAGACTGGACATTAGGAAAATACTCCTAAACACTGAACTAAATAATTTATGGTTGTTGTTTAAATGTTATAATTAGAATTTTCAATTAAGGACTAACTAAAAATTCCTGTCAATCATCTAGGGATTCCTAGTCTGGCTTTGAGTAGGGGGATATATGGTTTAAATCTGAAGTTCTCATCTAGGCAAATTTTTTGATTTCTCGTTGTCCATATTTCCCATAATTTGAGGATTTCAGTATAGTCTTGTAATATTTTTATTCTGCTTAAATCAAAATAAGTATTTCATTATTATGACACTATTTAAGGAATTTTTTTTTTTCATTTTATGGTACCTCTGTGGTGCAGCCGCACACTGACATTACTTTGTTGTCATATACACAAAGAGGAAACAGCCTCACTTAGACAGAATAATACTTTAGGGCAAAGGAGGAGGAAATCAAGGGGAATAAAAAAGAAGTTCTGCACAAGACAACACAGACACAATCTTCATTAAATTCTGATAAGTTCAGTATTGTTCTTTTCATTTTTTCAGTCTCTTTCAGAGTGGAGAGTATATTATGAAATGCAGATGTTCAGAGAGATCATGGTTAGCTCCTAATTGTCTTGAGTCCAAAGCCGACAGAGAAGTAAGTCCAAAATATGTGAAGTCTGAAAACACTGCAAGTACCTACAAAGATGTAAAGGCAGTACAAAATATTAAATATCCAGTGATGTCATTATATCATTTATGTAAGGCAGAAATTTTTATTCAATTTTCTAAAAATGGAAGTTATATAATGGGAAATAAGGGTCCTTTCAGGTCATTTTTTTGGAGAAGAGTCTTAAATGAAGAGCTACACTTCTAATTTCACACATGCTTTTCTCATGGAAATCATGCATTCAGAACCGTATTTAAAAGCTGCTAGTATATGTAGGACAACACTGCTTTTAAAGAAAAATGAGAGATAGTTCTTTTCCTCTCCTTGAATTTGATAGTTTTGTGACTTCCAGAGTAAATCACATTTACGTAAGCTTTGGTAGGGGCTATGGCACAGGAAAGGGAAAGCTCTTAGAATATTTCTGTTGATGTGGTTAGTTAATCAGCTATTCTCTCAAAGATTCATTAACAAAAGAGGTCTTTTAGTCTGTGACTTTCACAAAATACCATGAAAACTACATTGAAATGTTGCAGCAAAAGAACCATAGCTCTTGTAACTGGACTCGAAGTAAGTTCTTTTACTAGAGAAGCTTCCTAGTTCTTTGTTGATTTCCACCAGGAGAATATGATGGATGGAGGTACTAACTCTCCTGAAAAATTCAATATGTTACCTTAAGATGTTATGTGAAAAAAAACCTGTTTCAGGACTTCCATTGCTGATATTTGTGTCCAGAAAAATACTGTCCAGTGGTGCAATTAGTAGGGAATTATGAACATAAGTTTCATGAGAAAAATCAGGCAGCATAAGCCTGTATATGTGTAGAGGAACAGAACCTGTCCTTTTCATTACTCTTACACAAAAGAGGATTAAAAATGTTAAAGTATAATCGTTGAAATTCAAGATGTGGTTGAGACAATAATTTTAGTATAACTAATAACTTAAAATCAAGACTTCTTTCTCAGCAACTTACCTGCAGTAACCAATTATGTGAATCTTGTCCATTCATTTCAATATGAAATTTAACTGTATTTGGGCTTTCTCTAAGTCAACAGTAACAGTTGGAATCCCTACTTCTTAAGTTTCCCAATTTAAATCTGGAACAGACATCTGCCTATGCATTTTTATTATAAAACAAATCAAACAGAGAAACTGTGTAAAACGATAAGCTTTCCTTGGAACAGTGAAATAGTATATAATAGATTTATTGTGCCTTATAATATAGTGGGTTTATTATAGCATATACTGGAGTCTCCAAACTCTGTGGATTCTGTTAGGAGAGCAGTCTAGAAAGTCTCAGTCAACATATGTGCAACAGAAGCCAGATCAATTATAATTTTACCAACATGCAAACTTCATTTTTTTTTATCCACATATCTCCAATCAATCAGCAGAAAAATCAGCTGGTGTTCTGTTTTAGGTCTGTAAAGGGCCCTGGTATACAAAACATAAGCATGTTCTGTACACAAGTTTCCCCTGGCAGTGTCTGGCAATTGCACTGTCTGTGAAAAAAGGAATTCAAATATATACATACAAATTGTTTTGGAACCTTGCCACATCACTGAGAATTTCAAGGAACAAATGGTGATTAATTAAAAAAGGATATTGCTACCAATCTTGCCTCTTTTTTCTTTTAAAGCAAAGGTGGCCTAGATATGGTTGTCTATTTTGTGGCAATGTTCATAGGTATATTCAACTAGAATTAGTTGTGCCTATTTGCTTAGTGTATTGCACCTATCATTACTGTATATTGAAGTTGAAATGCCAATTACACATGTATTCAGAAGTGCCACTACAGTTATTGCTTTATTTTCCTACTTGATTAATCTCATGCTTCATAATGTTATAACGTAACCCATAATCTACAAAAAATTTACATTATGTATGCATATACATAAACACTCATGCATGTATATTTAATCTATGTAAGCACAAACAAAAATTTTAGAGGATCTACATGTTCTAGAACATTTTCATTGGTCAGCAGATATGACTGGGAGACCTAAACCCTTTAAAATATAAACTTTTGACAGCCAATCCTTAGATGATGGTTTTATAACCAAGGCATTGAAAAGCTTAAGATTTGTATGAATTTGCAATGCTGTGGTTCCTTCAGAATTGTTGTCTGTCCACTTGCTCATCTTCTTCAGTAATGAAAAGCAGCATGTCACATTTACAGTCATGAATTAATTGCCTCATTTTCTCATTTGCCTAATAACATGACCTAATAACACTCACAGCATCAGTGCTACTTATAAAGCACTCCACAGTATAACCATCTCATGCTAAATTCACCATAGCAGCATCCTCTTGGTATTCCAATCTGACTTCCTTGCTTCCCATACACAGCAGTATTTCTCTACAATAGTTATTTTCAGAGTCTAATTCCCCTAAAATATATTTATTTGAGTTTCTGTCCTTGATATGTACATAAAACATAAGCATTTGATAGTCTCATTTATTCAGACCCGCCCTCTCTCTCCCATATTATGAATAAAGTGGTCAGGAAGTTTTATAAAACACATAAAGGAGGAAATAAATTTTAGAATGAAAAATCTCCCAGGTTTTTTATTTAAAAATATGGATCATCTAGCTAGCCAGCATTCCCTATTCATGATCATACACTTGTCAGGATTTATTTTTTGAAACATAATGTCTAAAATTAAACTAGGACAGAAAAATATTGCAATAATACTTTATTTTCCTATTCAAATAGCAAAAATGACATAGAATAAGACTCATAAGAAAATAACAAAAATAAACATAAACAGTGGGCACACATTAGATTTATAAGAAAATTATGAGAAATGAATTTATGAGAATGAATCAAGCCACATAATTCTTCTTTTGAAGTTCATGGTAAATGTTATTGAGTTTAGCAAGACCAACATTAGGCATTAATCACTGATTTAATATTAAAATTTAAGAATACCACATCAAAGTCCATAGAACTTACGAATATGTTTCTAGTTAAACATATATTAAAGTCTTTTGCTGACTAGAAATGGCATCCTAAATGAAAACCTGATACAATAAATCTCACTTTTTCTCTAAACTAATTAATTTCCTGCTGTTATCTTTTCATTGTTGTTTTTCAAGTGCATGGTGACATTTTGTCATATTCACCTATTTTAGATGAAAAGATGGTTTCATTTTTAAAATCAATATTGCCTTTTTGGGCTTATCTTTGCTTGCATTAATACCTTGCTGTGCAGAATATATGAAGATGGTCACAGCAGAGATCTCTTTAATCCTCACACTAGGTTATGTCTTTGATCATCTATTAACTGAGACTATAGTATATTAACTTTCAGCTGAGTCAAGATAAAAGGTTTCTGTGAGTGGAAAGTTTTCTTCTCTGCTGTTCAGCTCTCTTGGATATTAATAACAAGCAGCATATGAGCTGTCTTTCATTATAAACAATGTAGACTAATGCTCAAACACATTTTTCTGCATAGATTTACTGTGTTTGATACATTGACAGAACTTCATATGACTTCATATCTCTTAAAAGAAGAAAACCCTTGAAAAGGGCAAGAAAAAGAGAAAGCAAACATAGGCTTTGAACATGTAAGTAAACCAATGTCATTATAGATTAAAGTGAAAGAGTAATAGTCCACACAATTTTGTAAAAATTAACTTTACTGAGTGGTTCAAAAGGCTTTTTCAATTAGTTCTTTTGAATCCTATACCATCTTTGAGTTAATGAGTCTGAAGAACTTAACTGGTACCATGCTTGGACAGACTAGAAGCCTGTTCTAGTCCCATATCTCTAATAATGACCAGGGGCTGATATTTCAGAGAATAAGTTGGGTAAAATTGGCAGACAAAATTAAATGTTTTTATCTTAATCTTCCAATTAGATTTGTATTCACTTTTAATTAATTAAGTTTTGAAAATTTAATATTTGCTCCAAAAATGTTATAAGAATTTTCATGCCTCTGACTATTTTGGATATGTTAAGTATCTTAACATTAAAAAATATAAATTGAGATGTCTCTGGTTCAACATCTTTCACTTTTGATAAACAAAATATATTAAACATATTAATATTTATATATCATTATATATTAATTACATATGTTAATATATTAATTATAAATTATGATAATAAACCTATAGTTCCTTTGATTTTTTTTATTTTCATTATCCTTGCACTTGGAGATAGGGAGAATTTATATTATAAAGCAGGATGTATGGCTGGCAGCCTATACTGCATGCAGTGTTTTGCTACAGTGCTGTAGCAGTGCTACCTATTAAGTGAAACAAGGAATTACTACTTTCCTTTTTTTTTTTTTTTTGTTTTTGCTGTTAAATAAAATTGATATTTGCTCAAATTTCTGCTCTTAGACATCTTCTGTACTTCCACTTCCTTTTTCTTATGGCTATAGTTCTTCCTTTAACATCTTTTCCTTGTGAAACTGAATGTGAAAAACAAAATTCTGTGAAGGAGAATGTTCAGAAAACAAAGATGGGAAAAAATTGTTTTGGTCTAACGTAAAATTGTTGAAAATGTGCTTCTTGTACATTTGAGGACTTGTGTTTTAGCGTTAAAAGACTCTTCAGTTGCTGTTGACTTGAATTACTCTAGACAGTAATGATCATTAGGAATACTTTTTGAAAATTAGTGCCAGGATAGTACCTATATATTCCTTGGTGTTGAGCTGCATTCTTTTTATTTTATTTATTTTGCTTTTAAATATGTAATATGCTAACTTAATATCACATACTAGTTCTTTGTAGCAGAGGAAAAGTTTGGAACACATATGCACACTTTTAGTGTATTTTCCATTTCTATCAAACACATTTTGAAATTTAGCTGTGGGATTTTTTACTTCAATTTTCTGCAATAAAGAAATCTATGAGGGGAAGAGTTGCGCCAGGAAGTAATAGCAATTAGCTATTCCTGGTTTCAGTGTATACAGTTTCGTGATTTTTCTTCATTTGATGAGCAAAGAAAAATAATCCAGGAAGTCAAATTTAGTGTTTTAGCGATGCATCTGTACTGATAAGTAGGGCTAGAAATGTAATAGGTAAGCAGATCAAAATCCAGAGTCTGCTAGGTTATTCAATAACAGCTGTGGATGAGAAAGGTAAAATGAAATTTTCTGAAAGTCCAAGATGCCTCACAATAACCAGGTGGAGATCAAGGAAGAAACGTGTTCACACCAGGAAGAAAGCTACATTCTTGCTAGCTACAGGAAAAGTATCAGATTTGTTCTTTGACCTTTTTTTGTCTTACAAAGGATGGAATGGGTCAAGGCAATGACCATTTTATCCAATAGAATGAGTTCAGGAAGACGTATCTTAAGTTGCTAGACAAAGATTCCAACTTAACCTGAAAGAGAAAAGTAGAGCCTAGCTGGCAGATGGAAGAAGGTGATGATCTTTATTGTTACATATAATCCTAATGTGCTTTTTTTTAGAGTAAGAATTCTGCGACCATGAAGCTAAACATATTTTGGTCTTTAAATTCAGCCTAGTAAGTAAGTTAACTCTGACCTCTCTCATGGATAACAAAATGTTCACAACTGTGCCTATGGAAATCATTAAAAGTAGACTAGGGGTCACTAGCAGCTGCTTGGTTCTCTTGTTCACTGTATTTAAAGAATAATGTCATGTGCCTCCGCAGAATTCACAAAGCAGTTGGAAAGCAAAGAACACAGAGGTCAGGGGAGGCACATTCATATTTTGAGGATATGTGATAACTAGAAAAAGTATTTTGTTGGACTGCATGTTAAAGGTCTCTGATACCTCTGATACCATCTACTAACATTTTGAAGAGTGTTACCGGCTATCTGAACATTTATGTGGTTAAGATACAGACAATTGATGCAGCTCTTTACTTCAGTCCTTTTCCTTCACTGAAATGGGATATAGAAGGGTTTTGGCCCCAAACACAGTAACTAAGCATCATAGAGGACTCTTCTGTGCTCCAGAAATATCTCTGCTAGTACAGCTTGCATTCCAAGACTTTGGGGTCAGACGTTTGTCTACTCTCTGTCATTGTTTCCCCTGAATCTCACTTTGGACCTTTGGGCCCTTTGGACCCTACACTTTTAACAGACTTGTTAGCTGAAACTTTTTAATGCCTAAAAATATGAGAAACTTACATGCCAGGACAGATTTTCATTAGAATAATAAAACCCAAAGCAAATAAACAGTCACGATCTAATGCTAATCCATTTACCACTTTGTATTTATGCTTGTCATCTTGGAATTTATGGTTATACTCTGGCATCTTGTGAAACAGTTACCTTAGGGCCTACAGTACAGCAAAGGAAGTATTTTGCTAGCACAAAAGATTTTGACAAGTAAGAACATGAGGTCATTTTGACAGTAATTTGAATTTCAAATGCACACCAAAAGACAAATCTGAGAACGGACTTCAAGGCAAACTGTATGCTTTTTCTGATGACTATGTTTCAATTCTTCTTTTCTACCAAAAATCTCCACTTCTGCTGGAAATCATCAGAGATGAGAAATGTAAAAAGCATCAGAAAAATACTCAAACATTTTCAAAGTGACATTTTTGGCTCTAAAATATTTTATGTGTGAAATCCTTACAGTTGAGTTGACCTTCTGAACACCAAATTAGAGTTAGCAGAGTAGCCTATTCACTTGGAGCCATTTAACTCTCTGGAGCATCCTCAAAACATTTGGTGTGGTTCAGAAATCTTTCTAATGACTCTGTGCCCATTTTCTTCGTACACCAATACTGATTTATGGCTTTTAAATTAAATTATGCAAAAAAGTATTTTGACTTAAACATGATGGAATTTGGCAGTCGTGAGATATTTTCAACTTCTGAACCCAAATTTAAGAAAATTCAGGGATAAAAACTCCTGAGGCTATAATCTGAAGACAATGATGGTAATTTCCTGGTATACTTTGGCCAGATAAATCAGCTTATTATAATAACTGCCAAGAACTACTGGAACATACAAGCCTATCTGGCTTGATATTACACAGGACTCTTGGAAATGAAACTAACCGCATTGTGGAGGGCTATAGTCTTTATATCTTGGAATTTTATGCTTTCTCCTCCTTGTGTGGAAGGCATCCCCCTGCTTTTTATGAAGTTTTGAGTAACACGCCATTGTGGTAATTACAAGAAAGGAACTGTGATGGACATTATTCAGATACCGGGCAGTGTATTACCACTACTGCAATTTATTGGAAGTTAGCCAAGTCTAGAAAACCTTGTGTAAAGTGTATAGTCAGTAATTATATTTCTCCACCTTGAATTTCTTATAAGAAAGTAATCAGTTTAAATTACTTTCAAAAGGTGATTTTGGCTTATATTTTTCCACCTTGAACTTCTTATCATAAACAGTTTAAATTACTGTGGAATAGGTTTTTGGCTGGTGTTTCTTCAACTTTCAAGCATTACTCTTCTTTACAGTTATGTTAATTAATTGATCTATATATTGATCACATTCACTTTCATTAATGGTAACTCTAGTCTTCTCATTCTGAAAAGTAAAATAAATAGATGAAAAAAGAAATCCCGCATTTTGGAAATTATGTTTCTGCATGATCTTTATTTTTGTCTGATGTATAGCTTTATGGGTGCCTGAGCAGAACACCTAGAGAGCTAATAAGTCAACATTTCTGAAAACAAACTGGATTTGTTTCACATACTAAATCTGTTCTCTCTTGTGAATTTAGAAGCATTTTAATTTCACACACTGATAGCACACTTTCTCAGCTATATTTTGATGTAGGTCGTTTATAAGGAAATTACAGATTTAAGGGATTCTGTTGTGAATTTTAAAGGTTACAGTTCCTTGTTGTTGGACTAAAGTTTTTTGTCATCATGTCATAAACCACAGACATCATTTGGTTTTGAGCTAGCATAAAGAATATTTCATGACCTAGAAACAACAAATATGACAGTGGTATGGTCTATGAAGCTATGTTCATAAAGTTTAATGGCAGAAAGGAAAAAAGTTACAGAAGAAATCTGAGGGGGAAAAAAAGCACAGAGGGTTTTATTTTTAAAGTAAGTGTCTTGCCAGTTTCTTAGTGTTTTGTATGATTTTATGTATTAGATTCCAGTGACAAAGTCATTAAAAATAACACTAATATTGTTCAATATTAAAATACATATTTTTATGTACTAAATGGATTTGAGCTCAATATAACATGAGAAAATATTGAGAAAAAAAAAAGATATTAAATTCCTAAAGCAAATTTCAGCAGTGCATAGAAAGAACCTGAAATAGCAGGTCAATAAATAAATTTATGAAGATGAAAAACTGATCATTGTAGAAATTATGCACAGTCTTTTTCAAACCTTCTCAAGTTATGAACCTGGACAAGTAATGGTCTTTGATTAATAAACATTCCCCATAGGTTTGCAGAACACTTATACTACAGATAATCTAATTGCTCTCATTATCACTGTCTTATAGAGGATATTCTCCTGGTGTTGCCAAGGCTCCTCCTGTTCTGCAAAAACTTTGGGTTTTTTTGTGATAAGATGGAAAGGGACTGATTTTTCTCTGATTCCATTCTGCAGTGATCTTTTCTTTGATGATATTCCTGTTTATCTGGTGTCTCCAAAAGACCCAGTTTTTCCTGGGCGTTCTTGATTTGGGAAAAAATTGATAGAAAATTAATTGAGAAAAGGCCTTTTATCTTTTCCTTTTCTTTAACTAGACCCTTAAAATTCAAAATAACTGGAACTAGAAGGATTAGATGGAATCTTTCATTGATGGTGGTAACAACTGTTTTCAAATAAAACAGATTAGGTCATCACAGATTTTCTCTTAGTTCTGTGATAAGAAAGGTTTCTAGTGGGAGAATGTGATGGAAGACAGCAGGGAAGGGACTGTAACTGTGTCCATAGTTCTACTGGTAAAAGCTAAAGTAAAATTCTGTTAGAAATGGCTCTAAGCAGAATGAAGAAGTCTGCTGCAATTTGCTGGTGCCTTGTAGTTTAACCAGAACCCAGTCCTCCAAAAGGGAAGAAGTGGATGTGCTCTTTCACTACGATATTTTTTCTGTTGAAGGAATATTTCTGTTGTCACAAAGGTGATCTCATGATTCTTTGGGAGGAAACAATCCTGTTAAAGTATGAAACTGAAAATAAAAGTAAAAAATAATGTCCTCTTATCAGGGTCAAATATCACTAAAAGTATAACTCCTTGAGAAGTCATATTAATTGTGTCATCTCGAAATATCTTTTTTTAATGTAGTAGCCTGGGAAAATAATATATCATTTACTTAGGTTTATGAAATGCTGCATATTTATTTTCGCTTTTAGTCATACATTTTTTAAATAGTGTGACTTCAAGAAATTTAAACTGAGACATGCTAGACAGTAGGAAAAACACCTTTTCTAAAAAAAAGTTCTTGAATTGGTTTATTCAAAACTATGAATTAAGATAATCATGTATGTAATAATTAATTTAATCTATCCACTCCATTTCTTTTTGTTAGACATTTCTCTCTATAAGAACAGAAGTGTTTATGATTTCAAGTAAACCTTTTGACCTTTCCTCATTCTTCTTATTACAAATAAAAAAAAAATATTAAAAAGAAACTTTTGTGAAACATATAGACATTATTTCCAAAGTGCATTCATTTTTAAAGTAGCTCAATAAGCATTATTTCAAATGAGTGTCCTTAATTCTATTAGAAAGGGAAGAAGCAGTAAAAGCTAAAGTGAACATTTCCATGGATAAAAGCTTCTATTTTCTACAGTCACATGACACCATGAATTAATAAAATCATCTTGCTTCTTTTCCTTTTATTCTCATCTATGTGTGTTTTTATCCTTTCACTTTTTACCAGGACTTACTTAATGAAAACATCCCCAGTTCTCTCCACAGCAGTTAAAGGGACACAGGTGACCTCCTGCAAAAAATTTATATGAAAAGTTGGACTGGACTGTATGTTTTGGCTTTGATGTTAGAGGGTTTTCTCTCTATGGTACTCTTGTGGAATAAATACAAAACAGTAAACCAAGACAAAAGTTACTTGGATGCAAGCAAAAAGCAATTGAGAATTTCTCCTTTTGTTATGGCAGCCTACTGAGTAATCCACTGCAATGTTATTCAGTGTTAGATTTCTTTCATGTCATAGTGACATGAATAAAAAGGAAGGCAAAATAGAAACGTTCCAACTGAAAGTTCCAACTTTTTTTTTTTTTTTTTTTTTTTTTTTTTTTTTTTTTTTTTTTTTTTTTTTTTTGAGTGTGTGTGTGTGTGTTTTAATTTGGTTATGTTACCTAGACATTGGGAAGATTTCAGGAGAGTTGCAGTTTGTATCAGTGCTTAGTTTTCCCTGGTTATCTACAGGAAATCATGCTGCATAGAGAGCTTTCACACTTGGGGTGCATAATGCTCTGTCACTTGTGCTAAATCATCTGCATTTACAGGTGACTTCACAAACCAAATTTACATTGTCTCAGTTGTTTTGGCAATGTTTAATTCTGATCATCTGACATAATGGAAAGCAAAGCCCAAGCAGGTGGACATTGCCTGCATGTAAACATGAACCATTTCTTCTGCCATTGATATTGACAGCAATTGTGAAAAAATAGTTTAGAAAGTTGCAATTTATTGGCAAAATCTGAGCACCCTGAGAGTTTTGAAACCATCTAAGAAGATCCACATGAAATCACAGCTGCTTAAAAATATCTTCTTCATCCTGTGATCCACATGCTTTCTAAGTAACGTGGGCATTTGTGTCAACGGAAGAGATAGAAAAAGAAAGTGTCAGTTTTATTAAGGTTACTTTTTATTTTTACTTACATACAAATACAGAACAAAAATTCATATGTGGACCTCACATTGCCTAGAAATAGTACACCTCAGCTAGAGTTGCTGAGAGTGTACAAAAAAAAGTGCTGTAAGGAAATTATCTAAAAAATTACATTTGGTCACCTTTTGATATCTGACTCAATCCAAAACGAGAATATTATAAAGAGAAAAGTTGTAACTCATTCATGTAGGTTGGTTCCAAAAGTAACAGCATTCTCCACAAAGGACTGCTATTTGAGCTTTAGTTACCTTCAGTGAAGAGAATATGTGGTAGATAAATGTATGTTTTTATGGCATTAGTGAGAAGGAACGAATTGTTGTGTTATGTTTTCATAAAAATCCAGAAAAATGTTAAACTGATTGGTTTAATGGGGAATTTTTTTTCTGGAGAAAAGAAGTCAAAGACAAAATTGATAAAATGAAGAGGTATTTTTTGTATGTACTGAATGTTTTATGGAGATCCTGAGAGCTGATTTACTGTTTTTTTAAATTCTGATCCCAGTGGTGGAATCACTGTGCAGAAGTTTTAGATTGCCTTTTTTTTAACAAGTACCTGTGAGCTCTTGAGTGTTTGTTTGTCAGAGAGTTTAAAGATGCTAAATGAAATACTGTTTTGAAGTGTAACATCATAAAGACTGAGATCCTATCTCTAAATAAAAATTGCTAGAGGTGAGCAAGAGGGGAACCATCTATGTGTGCATTGAAGTTCAAAGATGTTTTATGTTATAACTCCGTGTGCTTTGTGAGCTCTAGGAATCAGCAATAAAGTGGGAAGTTCCTGTGTCACTGTCAGGAGACTTAGGTTAATGACTTTTCTTTTTACTCTCTTGGAGAATCTTAAACACTACTTTACATTGTTTTATATATATTAAATATTATTGTTTTGATGATAAACTCTGTTGCTTTCTCTTTCCGAAAGTTATATGAGAACCTCTGAGTTAATTTCATTTGGACAGTGCAAAGGATGTACCTTGTGTTTATAAAATGCTTTTTCAAAATATAGTGTTCTTGTACATGTACTAGTCAAAATTGAAGATGAGATTCTAGGAAAAAGAAAATGCAACAGTTTATCAAATTACATCAAAATCCCTTAATCTCTTTCCTCCTTTTATTTGCTGTGTAGTAGGCTCTTAGTTTTAAATAATATATGGGAGTAACTATTTATATTGAAGGACCACATATGACTAAGGACAATATCACATAGAATTTACTATCCACTGCTGTCTCATACATATTTTCCATCAGTTTGAGGATGCAAGGAAAATAATCTGTACAGAGGGTTGGGAGGGTAATTTGTTTCCCACCCTGACTAAGATGTATGGATTTCTCTTTTCTCTGTACACTAGCTGTCTGTGATGTTTGACAGTTCTGCTAGTATTTTAGTGATAAGATTTTTTTATTCTTCTTTTTATGTTTCTTATTTCAAATCAGAAGGTTTTGATTTACACACCAAAGAATATTGTCATCTCAAAAGAGAAATATCTCAGGCTGTGAGTGATCTGCACCTAAAGAACAGAGAGTGATCTTTATTTTCACTGAAACTGCTATTTTGTATTTGAATAAATTAAGATGACTTTTGATTTATTTTTTTTTTAAATACAGAACAAGCCTGCATCACTTCTAAGGAACAACTGTTTTTAATAATAGTAAGACAAAAAAATCACAGAATAAGCTGAGTTGGAAGGGACCCACAAAGATCATTGAGTCCAACTCCTCGCCCTTCACAGGACTTTTTCCAAGACTCATACTTTGTGCCCAAGAGTGTTGTTCAAACACTTCTTGAGCTCTGTCAGGTTTGGTGCTGAGACTACTTCCCTGGGGAGCCTGGTCCAGTGCCCAACCACCTCTGGATGAAGAACCTTTTCCTGGTATCCAACCTAAACCTCCCCTGACACAGCATCAGGCCATTCCCAGTGTCCTGTCACTGTCACCACAGAGAAGAGATCAGTGCCGGCCCCTTCTCTTCTCCTCACAAGGAAACTGCAGAGTGCACAGAGGTCTCCCCTCAATCTCCTCCAGACTGGGCAGACCGAGTGACCTCAGCTGCTCCTCATCCGGCTTCCCCTCAAGGCACTTCACCATATTTATAGCCCTCTTTGAACACTCTCAGGATAAGGATAGCTTAATATCCTTCTTATATTTTGGTATCTAAAACTGCACACAATATTTGAGGTGAGGCTGCACCAGAGCAGAGCAGGAAAACTGCCTCCTTTGATCAGCCTTTGTTGGCCCCCCTGACTGCCAGGGCACTGCTGAATCATATCCAACTTTCCTTTGAGCAGCTGAGAAAAATCTGTAAAATTTATTGAATTAATTTAGACACAAGTAAAAGGCAAAATATTTGTTAGAGGCTTAGACTCCAAGCTAATTAGAGAGAATTGCAACTCGCAAATGTGTTTCGCTTTAGGAGGAAACTGACTACTCACTTAATAAGACACATAACACCTGGAAGTATGAATTTCAGGGATGGTTTGTGCAAGACTTGGTTCATTGGGTGTGGTCACAGAATGATCAGAGGAACCCACAAAGTCAATTGGTCATCTTACACAACACAAACAGCCTTTGGCTGTCAGGCAGTAGGTGCCTGGCCATGTGTGTGTCAACAGATCATTGCAGAATGCAGATCTCTTAGGAATTAAAGTTGCACACTAAAGCTTCTTCACATTTTGATGATCTTCCCCTCCATATACCCATGAGTACACTAGATATAGTGTGGTTGGGAACTTTGGATCTCATATCTAAACCCTGTTAAGTATTTCCCCATTATTTTTCCTCCATGGCATTCTCAAAGCACACCCATTGGGTAGATTACTCTTTTTTGCATTGAAGAAATACATTGAAAATGGAATATGAAGTTGCCCCCTGAAAATGAATGCATTCGGGTTGACTCATGTAAGATAGAGGACTGACAGCTTCTACTTTTGCAGTGACTTGTAACAAAGGACTACTTTATCTTCGGGATTTACTGAAGGATTATAATGCTGATTGAAGATAGGCCTTTTTGGAACACCATGTAAGGGAACTAAGTCATACTAAGCAATATGTTTAGTGACAAAAGATTCTCTTTGATAGCTCATATTGGATAATTTATAACACACTGACATCATCTTAATGTATTCTTTTTTTATGCTCTTTTCTTAAACATTTCAACTTCTAAGTTATGGGACAGGAAAAACTCGATGGAATAGACAATATGCTTAGAAAACTTGTCCTTGCACTAAAGAAGAAGGAATGGAAAACACAGTGGCACAGAACACCATGTGACTTGACTGAAATGATTTTAGTGAATCTGGAGAATTTGCTAAAAACCTAAAACTAACCCTTAATGTACAGAGGATAAATGCAAAATGCTATGTCCACCAAAAAAATCACATATATAAAATGAGTAATAACTAAAAAGGCAGAAGATGAGATACTGTGGCAAGCTATTTAATTTAGTCAATACTAGTTTGTGGTTGCAAGACATTTCAAACGGAAAGGTAATTTACTATAAAAGACAGAAGGGATCCAGCTCTGTTAAGAGTTAGTTACTTTACTGAAATACTGTCTGGTTTGGAAGTGAGAGACAGACAAGCTTCAGGGATTCCACCAGGAAAGTGTGACACTAATTTTAACACTTTAAAATTTGAGGTGTGAAGAAAGAACAAATTCTTTTTTTATCTTTAAAGGTTAAGTCTACAGAGGAATATGTGATAACTCTTGCAGTGTAGTGGAAATGCTGAATAACTTTTTTGCTACTAAGGAAGTAAATAGTTTTGTACAGTAAAGAGGTGGAAGAGTAAATAATTTTGTTGTTTTTTTAGGATGAGGATGTGGTTTTTTATTTGGATTTGGTTTAGAGTTTTTCTTGTTTAAAAATGGTTAAGTTTGATAAAAAAATAAATTAATTTATTATGATTCAGAAGAGGTGGAAGAATGTATTTAACCAAAGATTTTCCCAGAAATTTAGCAAATATCTCTGACATAAGTATTTGTTTCTTATACTGTTTTTCTGTTGACCATCTTTTTTTCATAAGAATAGTTGATTAACAAGCAAATTTTATTGATTACAAATGGCAGTCTAGGCACTGAAGAGGGATGTAAATATTACATTGTGCTTTGTTTAGAAAAGGATTCATTATTCTGCCTGTACCCTTTAATAATGTAACAAATGAAGAAATAAAAATTCACAGTACCTTTTTGTATTCATTGTGAGATTTTACTGGCAGTGGAAATCACTATATTTTGAGGGTACTCAAAGTCAAGATACTTACGTGCAGTAATATGTGAACAGGAGTAGATTTCAGGAAAACGACATCCTTAACAGATTTCAGTGTGAGGTATTTCAATGTCATCTGTGTGCCATTTGGGTAGTCTTATCCATCCACTTATGTGCATATTGTGCAAGAATATAATCTCACTGAATATATCAAGTGGCAGTTCGAGAAGCTGAGTACATCCGCACCAGAGATGGATTATCAATTTTGATTCACCATGACAGGATATACAACGAAGAGCAGTTTGCTTGCAAACAGGATGGAGTTTGGATGTAAGCCTGGAAATTCTTTGTCCTTGAGTCCACGATCAAACGTGTGTCAGCACTTCTTCAAGCAAATTTTTGGGCTGTAGCTCAAAGGAAACAACTACCTTGATGATCAGCGTTATCCAATCTTTCTAATATGTCATTTGGATGAATGGAAAGTTACACGTAAACAGACTAACAGAAACACAGGACTCATGAAAGGCTGGTGAGGAAATTATGTGTGTGGAAAGGATGATGCCACTGAGTGAGCTTTTGTGCAGGATGATTAAAGAATGAAACACCAGAGGAGGAAACAACTTTAAACAGAAGAATTTTTGCGTTTTCAGGTCTTGGGAGGGAAATGGAAACACTGGAGACCTCAGTATGTTTCAGTGGCTAAGCAAACAATCAAATAAGTTTTTCAATTCATTATTTCACACTGAATGGAAGGATTTTCTACTTTTCTTCAGAGTTCCTCAGTGTTTTAGGATTCTTACTCATGGCTGGCCTTTACTGCAACAGTGCTTATAGTAGTATTTTACTTAAAGATCTGTATAGGTGGTAAAGTTCACCATTCTAAAAAACCCACATATCTCGGGAAACTAAGCTCCTTGCACTGAAAGAAATATGAAATTACCTGCTTTGCTGATTTTGCTGCTATTCTCACTGAGAAGAGAAAGGAACAAGACTGCTTTATGCAGCTTCAAATAAACCCTTAGATGACAATCTAATACACAAATATTTGACAAGGAGTGTTTTTCTGTGTTTTTGGAGTAGTGATCCCCCTTTCTTTTTCTTCTTCAGCATTCAGAAGTCATAGATGTAGCTTTAGGTATGCAAGTATCAAACTATGACTTTCCTCAGAATCTTTTCACTGAGAATCGCAAAGAAAACAAAAAATCCAATGGGAAAGTATAGTAACTTTATATTATTTTTTTCCTTAAATCTCCTCCAACAGACTTCTAGCAGACTTCTACCAAAGAAAACAATAAAAAGTGTCACAGAATCTTTTTTTACCTTTTTTTTTTTTTTTCTCCTCTGAATAAAATTCAGGGCAGCAAGAGAACTGTACCTAGAGCTTTCATCATACTCATGTTGATTATGGGGATCTAATCCTTTAACAAAAAAGTGAAGAGGGGAGTAAAATGATGCCGATATGTTCAGAGAAGCCTCCAACTGTATCTAAACATAAATGTGACATTTCCCTGCAACAAGAACTGTGTGATAAAGCAAGCAAGAAGTGAGGAGGAGAGAAAAAAAAACTTCACAGGAACTCGTTATATTTACCTTTGCATAAGGTATTTGCAGTGTACAAACTGGGGAACAAGACATGCAAAATCAAAAATAGACTTAGAAAAAGTATAATGTTTTACATCTGCATTTTCTGCTTCCTATTCATGATTTCACATTTCATAGACAGTTCTAATATTGACACAAAATAATTTTTCCTGAGGTCAGTGTACCATTGATGTATACAACACAAAGTGTTTGTACTCAAGAGTATAAAATTTACATCAGCTGCTCCACAAACCGCCGTGATTATTCCTATGAAACCTAGTCCCCTTATTTTGATAATTCACACATATACATATAATTTTTTTTTAGTGTTGTTGCATCTATAATGGAAAATGAATGTTTTGGAACCATTTTTGCACAGATTTCTGTCACTGAAAAGCCTTTTCAATGTGAGTTCTTTCCATCAATTCTAAAAATATAAAATTGTCAAATTGCTGTTGAAAAACCTTCATATTTAAAGAGAAAAGGGAAAATACTTACTTTTAAAATGTATTTCACTTACAAATTGATATATTGTAACTTTTTTAAAGTCTCCAAAAGTCAACTTCAGGTATATACCAAATATTGAATGGCTCCAAAAATATCACAACACTTGCACCCGGATTTAGTTTGTTGCCAGATGTTTGGGGCATATCTTCAGATGTATTTTCAAGCTTTCTTAGTAACCACATTTTTTTTTCATCTTTCTCTCTGTTTGCCTGTAAACTTGGATTTTTTATGCTAAATTTATTCCTTAATGTGTTTAAATTAATTTTCATAAGTTGTCGTAAATACTTGGAAAGACAGCTGACTTATATGTGGATCTGTATAATGTTAGAATATGACCTAAATATTTTTTGAAACTAGAACTTTATTCTTTTCATGAGGTCTGAGCCTTGATTTTTGGTAAATATATCAATACACACACATATATTTATTTTATAAGTAGGTCATAACACACTTGAGTCTTCTTATGGATTTCCTTTCCCATAACTATAATATAGTCTTTAAAATTGCTGGGGTGTCCTGAGATATCACATGAAATAAATCATTGTGTCTTCATTACTTCAGTATTTTTTTCTAGTTTCTGGAGCCATTCTGGACAACACACATTCCATTATTTAATTCCCACAGTTATAGCTGTAACTGTAAATAATAACAATATTTCCTATGGGTCTTAACATAAATCTATAATTGTTTCTGAAAATAATCTCATAGGAACAGTAAGATAGATATGTAATTTTTTTAGAAATATGCATTAAGAAAAATAGCAGTGCCAACATTCAGGTCAAGGAGCATTATTCCCTCGATTCCATTGCAAAATAAAAAAAAGAAAAAAAAATAAAATGCTGGGCTGTCCAGACAATATGAGATAAAACTGAGAAAAGAAAATAAAGAAATCCAACAGGAAACACAAAAAAATCTTTATTCATTGTATAGTTTTGGAGGAAATTCTTTGTACACTGCTTTCAGGAGGCTTTCCTGACCAAGAGTGGATAACTGCAAAGCTTTACAAGCATCAGGTAGATAAAAACATAATGAAAGGCATTCAGAGTACATGGGATTACACTGTTTCCCATGTCCCACACCTGTACTTTTAAATATCCTATGAGAAGTTGCACAGTGGAGGTTCGGAGTTTTCCGGAAAACACATGAAGTAGGAAGGGTTACCCAGGACCTTCTGTGAGCTCATTACCTCCTGCTGAAGTTCTTACAGGGTAAAACGTATGTTTTGGACTACCTGATGGGCCCACCACACTCTCAATTTCAAGCAGTTTTAAGAAAGCTTGTATTAATAACTTCAACATAGAAAAGTCCAGTAAGATAATCCATAGTAAAAAAATTAATATATCTTTGCTTCTAAAATATGTTTAGTTGATTTTTAGAGGTAGGATGCATGCTTTAAATGATTGACAAGAACAGCCTGTTGAGTGTCAACTCAAACTCTGATGACACTGTTTGCTCAATTCATGCATGCTACCTTTACACTGTTCCTGCGATCTTCTAAACTTGCTTATCCTTTCTGAGGCCAAAAGTTATATGAATTTACATAAAATGAACAATTACATAATTGGGTAGTTAAGGAATCCAAGCAATGCTGATACCAGAGGTCAAATGCAAGCCAGAAGAACAAATATTTTGGTTTTTTACGTAATAGTGTTGTCAATTTATTTCTGTCATAACTTTAGCGTTTCTACAGGTACTCTTATTTAGTTGATAGTTCATAAAGCTTACTTTCTTTCCACTTTTAAATTAAGTAGTGTTCCTATTTCTTCCTATTTTTTCCTATTTTAAATAGTTCCCATTTGTCTTAACATTTTAAAAGATGTGATTAATCTTTTTGGGTCATAATATATATAAGGTAAGTTTCAAAAATAATTTAGCATATTTCATGTGCCTTAATGGACTTGAACATATACTAAGTTTGTTATGATCAACTAAAAATGTTTTTATCTTTTGACTTTTCTCATATTTTTCTACAAATTAGTATTTTTTTTTATTTAAAATATTTAATATCTTTAGAAATCTTTAGAATTTTGTTTCAAACATGAATATGAATATTTATTCAGTGAAGTTTTTTCCTGATATGTGAAAAAGCATTTTTCCACTGTTGTCAGGAGCGAGGAGGTATTGTCCTTTCTTTTTAAGACTGCCGCAAGCACGTTTGAAGCTAGCTCATATGTCAGTCAGCATCCAAAATCTTGGGAAAAATATTGATCTGGCCAATCCCAAACATCACTTTCCATTTACCTACCTATGTATTTCTATATCTATCAATGGATTAGCTCTATTTGTGAGTTTTCATACAAAAGATTTTTAGTAAACTTAGGCAGAATACGATGTCAGAACACAAAATGAAATAAAGCTGAGTTTTCGTATTCTTCTTTATATCAGGGACAAATACTGAGCTCCAGACTGGAAAGAAGTGCTTTGTTTTTGAATGTTTTGGTGGGTGCTTTTGTACAGAAGGCAAAAGATATCATTATCTAGTATCTGGACATGGATACTGCATGTTTTGCTTTTGACATCTTAGTCTTAGGGACAAAACAGTTGTGGTCCTGAAATCCAACTGGACAATTTGAACAATGTTGAAGCTTCTTGCTGGCATCTTTTTTCAAGTGCCAGTTTTGTGTTATCCTCCTTATTTTTCATCTCCCCATTAAGTGTCAGCAGTGTCCTGGCAGAGTTTTTCATCTGTCCACTGGTAATCTGCCAGGTAATGATGTCCTTCCAAAGAGCAATCCTTGTGGCCTCAGAGAGGATTGTTACCTACCCTCATGAGTGTTTTGAAGTGAGGAAGCTGCGATCCGAAGTATCGCTGGTGTAGGTGCAGGCTGAAATGAAACTGAAAAGTTCAAAGATGACGATGATTAGTTTTAGCACTTTAGTTAATAAGTTTACATACGAAGATAAACACAACCTGCTCTCTTAAAACATCATGAAAATTATAGGCTAAAAGGAAATAAAGAAGAAAATTTGGATTGCTCAACAATTATCAATAGTGCATTACTGCAGCCTAAGTCTGAATGAATTGCTCCTAGGGAAAATAATCAAACAAAGGCTGACATGCTGTGTCCATTTCTAACAATCAATGTAGTGACTAAACATGTGGAGCACAGAATGGTGCCCACAGCTAGAATCTTTATTTGCATTTCAGCAGATAAAAATGTGAAGTTTCCTTAAATGTAAACAGAATAATATCTGAAAACATAGACACGCTATTAAAATATATTTTGTAGCTGAGAAATTTGTAGTGTGTTATTAGCATTTGGGCATATTTGTTATTCAAGTGGGCTCTTGATTTACAAAACTGTTTTCTATGATCTACTATCTACAGACTTTTCTTGAGATAATTTAAAAGAAAATGATGGAAATATTCCTATATATAGGATAATCTTGGCTGAGAGTTTCCCTGATATAATATGGGAAGATTTAAGGATTTAAAATTTTATCTTAATATAATATCAGAAGATTATTTTCTTGATATAAAACAGGAAGATTTTTTTATTTTGTATGGTAGAGAAGATGTTTCTATATTTTTTCTCAATTAAAATTCCGAAAACTATTTGGAGATGGAGGAAGTATTTAAAAACTCAGAAGACTAACACCATAATTTACCAAAACTTTGATTTTCAGTAGCTTTTAGAATGAGGCAGAGGTTGATTTAGGGACCACTTAAGCAAACTGGACACACAGAGGACCACAGATTGAATGGTGGTTTGGCTGTTGTGCTGTTGAAGGAGATGTCATTGCAAGTCAGTTCTCTATTCACTTTGAAATATCATGGGGTTCTTCAATTTCACTGAAGACTGTAAAAGGCGAAAATGTCATATGTGTCTTAAAGAAGGGAAAGAAGGAGCATCTGGGAAACTACAGGCTTTGACACTTATTAAATTGTCTTTCACTTCACCCATTATTTTTTTCACTTTTGTTCTTCCTATTCTGTACCCCATCCCACTGGGAGTGGGGGGATGAATGAAGGACCAAGTTAAGCTACAAGAACCTTGGTGGGCTGGAAGGTTTATGAATTCCAACACAAGAAAATGAATGCTACCCCAGCTTCCTGACACATGAGAAAAATGAAGGTTAAAAAAAAAAAAAAGAGGTAAAAATAATTTACTGAAATTTAAAGTTTGTCTTATTAAAATTAACAGGGATAAACTGACAGAAAGATGACCAGTGTCACCCTTTAGGTTGCAACTTCTGTAATAGGATTTAGAATAGACTTCTGGAATATACTGGCTCAACATGCCACTGTTTGATCATATCTAAACCGTCATTTCATGCCACCTCCTTATAGATTCTTGGCTTGCTCACACTTTAGGAACTATGTATTATTCTGTGCCTTTATCTCAGGGAAAATACTACAGAACTGGAAAAGACAGATTATTTAAGAGAGGTTCCAAAATAGTGGAAGACTTTCCACGCAGAATGGATAGAGTAAGCTAGGACTCTGCTATACAGGTGTGACTTTTGGGCTTTTTATAAAACAAGACCATCATGGAGAGAGAGGCTAGAGAACAATCATGCACAAGAACTAGGTGTCACAATGATAATACACAAAAATAGCAAAAAAACCCCCGTAGTTTCTCACTAAGCAGGTGATAGACATACAGACCTCCTTGTCAAAGTGTGGTGAAGTTGCAAAATGCTTGCCTGCGTTCAAGCAAGATCCATAAGATCTTGATTTTCATACTGAAAATCTAAGCTGGCAAAAATTTGAAGCAGTAATCAGAATGAGGTATTTTTAATTGTTAATCTTTAATTTTAATTTTATGGCTGCTGTTAGAGAGGCCTGAACTCTGCAAAGCTTTTTTTGTGTAAGTGGTCTTAAAAACAATGAGAATATTTGCACCTATTTCCATGAAGGCCTGAAAGCAAACTGTTTATTTAAACCATTGCAGAGTTTACCTTGAATGGTCTCATTCAGGGCTGAAGTAGCCTGACTATTCTAATTTGATTTGAACTGACAGAAAATGTTTTAATTTACCTTGAAACAAGGACTTAAGAGCTATGACTGAAAACTAAGTTTCCATAAGAAATATATTTGTTATATCTATTTAGCTAGTAAAGTTTTTAGGTACAGATAAGCTCAAAGTAGACCGAGTGTTTAGAAAGACATACTTTCAGAAGCATGGTTAATCAGATCTTGTCTGAATAATTAAAAGGGAATAAAGGCAAGCACAGTGCTCCAGAGGTCAGTGTTGCTGCAGGAGGTGGGAACCTAAGGGATGACATGTAAAGTGTAAGTAAAAGGAATTCCAACTAATTCTAACTCAAATTCTACTAGACAACAATAGGTCAAAAAAGGAATCGCTCATTAAATTTCAGCAAACTTTTCTCTTAATTAATTTAAATTAAATATATATATGTTTTGCCTTAGTATATGTATAAACCTTGCCATTTGATATATAAAATGCAAGCTATAAATAACATGGAAAACAGACGTGATAAAGTTTTCTGGTGGTCCCACCATCAGAAGAGACATATAGAAAAGGAATAAAAGCCAATTTTAAATTTAACATAAGTAATAGAAGTGACAAATGATAGCCAGCAGGACTCTATGTTGTAGCTTACTAAACCAGATACCTAAGAGTTCTTCAAAACACTGAGAATAAAAACATAATTTCTTGCCTAAAAGTTACCATGGATCATTTAGATAGCTATTTTACACTAACAAACACAACAGCATTTGAGAAGCTCTAACTTTTTTGTAGTCAAAACTGTTGAAGTCCAAATCTCTACTTTATTTCATTAAAATCTCAGCTGTAACACACTCAGAAATGCTACTGTGGTATGGCACTTTTGCAAAATGAAGCTGTGAACACTTACTCTATTGACAATTGCAGAAGAGCAGATTCAGGGAACATTGACATAGACCGAGGCTGAAATTCATTAACGGCTAGTTACTACTGTAGCAAGAAAGCATTCCTTGATGCCATTTATAAAATATAAATTAAACTGTTCCAATAGCACCACAGTGAATTCTATCAAGCTGAAAGGTGTCCAGGTCAGTGAATGTGGTGGTACTTTCAGGCACCGTATGAGCAAGACACCACATGATATCCACACATGTCACTGTTTCTCCAAGTTCTCTTCATGGCAAACAGACTATGTGGCTGAAGATAAGTCTGCCTCCTCCAAAACAAATAAAGAAAACACCCCTACATGGAAATATCAATTATGCTCCTATGCAAAGTAAAGAAAATATATGATTAATTGGAATAAAAAAAATTAAAGTGTTTTCAGTACTAATTACATTCTTAAATCTCTCTGGCCTTCATTTGCATGACTCTTCAAAAGATATAAACAAAGACTTTTATAGCCTTTAATATCTAAAATTTCAGATAATATAATGTCCATTGCAGAAGTCACCACCTATAATATAAAATTATTTCCTACACAGGAAATAATTCAAATAATCCGTTGTTGCTATTTTTTCATATTTATTTGATGGTAAAAGATTAGATATTAGTACAGCGTTACAACTCCATTATTCTATTATTCCTTTGCATACTTGATCTAGATTCAAGGTTTTCTTCTACTATTTGTTTTTGATTTTGGGTTTTTACAGTTTTTTGAATTTCTTAGTGTCTGAGACACTATAATGCTATCATTAATAGATCACTTTCATTGGCTGTCTTCTCAAAATCAGCAAGGTAGTGCACTGTGAAGCACTCCAGGTAATTTCAGTCTTCAGGATGTTATTCCCTTCTTTCAGATAGGTTTTAGGTCCTGATCCATTACTTTTAGTCTTAGAACTAAACTAAATTAGGAGCTTACTCCCTGTATAATTAATGGAAAGAGGCTGAAATATATGTAAACAACGAGACTAATTTCAGATGTCTATTAACTGTTAGAGGTATTTATCTATTTCTAGTAGAGAGAGGAAGGGACTTAATGGTGTCTTTTTTTTTTTTTTTCCTAATATAGATGTCTTGGATAGTTGTCTGGGCAGGATGATCTAGCAATTCCTTTCCTTTCAAGACAAGCAAAAAGTTAAACATTAAATAAAGGCACCCATTTCTCAGTGGATAAGTTCACCGCACTATCACATCAAGCAGAAATGGAATTACTTAAATCCATGGAATGAAAATTATTTAAACTCATCAATAAAATTCCTAATACTTTTCTTGACTGTGGTTTAATACTTGTTTGAAGTGTCTTTAAAACTCTGTTTGGAGGGGCAATATATAAACATTATTTTCTTGTGAATATAGGGTTTTCTCTCCCCACCTCTAGAAAACCAAATTAAAAAGTTAAAGTGACCTAATACTAAAAACTATGGAAATTATATACTTCATATGTGTGTAATAAGTGGCAGGACTATAGTATATGGGCCTGTGTTGAACAAGATTCTGTGCATTCTTACAGAACTTGACTTCTCATCACCAGTAAGGACAATTATGTAGCTTTGATAAGGAGAGGATATTCTAAATATGTATCAAGCTTAATTTATTAAGCATTTTCATGTATGCTTAAAATAGACAAAATAATTGGAATGACATTTGTATAAATAAGAATGAGGATGAAGCCTTAGAAGGAAGTATTTATGGAATAAAAAATAGCTGAGAGAAGAAAAGTTTCAATATATGTTCTATGATGGTTATTTCATACCATTAAAAATGAAGGTTATACAGATTCATTTTTTCTCAATAAATATTAAAAGGTTAATTTTAGTTCTATGTAAAAACTGTCTTTAGAAGAGCACCCTAATCCATGACTCTGCTTTCTTTGACTAAAACTCCCATATTCAAATAGCCAGTAATTTTAGAGTTAAGTCTCATCTGGATTGTAAAGAAGTTGATATTCAAATCCTAATTTTTGTGTATAAACTCTGTTGTTCAATTCACTTCACTCTGTATAAATCTGGTTTGGGAGTTTGGAAGTAAGATTGTAACCATCAGTATTACCACAGTTTCTTTCTGCTATTTAAATGTTTTAACGTTTTAAACTAACAATAGTTTTAAAAATAAGGAACATATGCAGGATGAAGATCTCTTCAATTTATGAACTCTGTACTTCTAATTCATCTAGTTTGCAGGAATTCTCAGTCTGCCAAAATGCTTTCTATTTGTTTATGTATATGTGTAGATACATTTCTATGCGCTACACAGACACACACATGTGCCTACACATGTGTGCAGCCACACAAACTTATAAATATACACACGCTGAAAGGTCTTGTGACCTTTTTGGAGTTCTCTGGAAAAGAGGAATTAGGCAGCTGCTGAATGTTAGCTTATTTTTGCCCAAGTTTTAATGATAAAGGTAGAATGAAAATAAGCGGACTATTCTACCTTTCAGTCATGAGCTTTAATTGGCATTAATTAAATCAGCTTCCAGAGGGCACATTATGTAGGGAACCTCCCCATTCAAATAATTATTCCATGTTTGTCAAACACATTAGTTCTGGTAGAAAGCCAAATTTAAAAAGAGGAGATACAGACCAGGTAAGTGTCACTCTTAAGTGCTCCTAATTGTTTTGCAGTAATTATTGTGAGCTTTTATTATGCAAATGTTACTAGTATATGCAGCTTTCTTCACTAAGAAGCAGTACCAACATGCTTCCAGAATGAACATGGCTTTTACACTTACAAAACCACGAAAAATGTGTAGAAGTGTCCAGAAACGGTCTGGAGTCAATAGGTCTTCCCCTTCCTACACAACTTCAAAGTAAATGATTTTTCATTTAGTAAAGCCACTAAGTAATTTTCTCTAAACCTTGTTTTATTTATCACAAAAACAATAAACTTTTGTGTATCTTTTTGTTTCACTAGTTAGTAAAACATTGTGTGAAAACTGTAAAATATTGAGGCTTGGTGTATTCTTCCTGACAGTCTTACGTTTCCGTAATAATGGAACTCCCTTCTTTTCCAGCTTGAAGCTTAGAAATAAAAAAGCTTCTTGCATGTTCTTTTATTTCTGAAATTTAACTTCATACTGAAAAAGTAAAAAGAATACAAAATATATGCAACTGGGTTTTGTTACCAGGAACAGGACTTCTACCATCCTGTGAAATGCAAAATCTTAATTTAAACAGCTTGCCAATATACTGAAAAGATACATCTTAAATTATTTCTTTCCCATCTATTAGCCCAGGATTCCTACACAAAAAAATACTTTTAGGATTAAGAAGTTAGAATTGGAATTGTTAGATGCATGGAAATCTTTCTCACCTGTAGATAACCAGTGAAAAAATTTGGTGACAGCTTTCTGAGGGTTAAGATTTGGGAGGGTATGGTGACTCTATTAGCCTAGGCATGATCTATTTCAGCAATCTGGGGAATGCAACTCTTTTTGGCAACTAGAAAAAACAACTTTGGTTTGTTTCTTTAAATTAATGGTGTGTTCTTGCGTATCAGAAGTGATAAGTCATTTTAAAATGGTAGAATCCTCCAATGCTGAAAGATATTAAACCTTTATAACTTATCAAAATGAGGCTATGACTCAACAATGAGATTAGCATAAAGAACAAAAACAAAACATTGCTAGAAAATCTCTACTGTTTCAAGAGAATAGTGATTATTCAAATTCAATAACTTTTGAGCATAATTTGAATGAGTGATACCTAAGTTAGGATAGTATCAGTGTTCAGTGATTTTCTGTATTCAGTACAAGAGATGAAAATGTGGCAACCTAATGACTTGTCAGCATGTAGAGGGACTCATTTTCATGAGTTCCATAAAAGATATTCAAAATTCAAGAATTTAAATCATCCTTAAATCAATACATGATGATTGTAACTATGCTATTTTTCCTTTCTAGCAAAAGTCCTCATATCATTTAGCAGATATATTTGTTTAACTGGGATTTACATTTTTTTTTCTTTATATCCTTTCTCCAATAAATCTTGATTTAAGACAGTAGGGATTGGTAATTTCACTGGAAAAAAATGCTGTGTAATACTGCATAAGTGCGGAAAGGATGCCTAAACATGTATTTCCTTGAAGTTGTACTATTCTACTTTGGAACTGTCTAGATTTCAACCCGTGTTGGTTTTGCATGGCCTGGTTTTTGGTAGTGGGATGGAGGGGGCACAGAGGTGGCTCCTGTGAGAAGCTGCTGAAGCTCCCACCATGCCTGGAAGAGAAAATCCCTGATGGCTCTGAAGATGGACATGCTGCTGGTCAAAGCTGGGCCAACGAAAACAGCTAGTAGTGCCTCCATAATAACATATTTATGAAGGAAATCAAAACAAAGTGGACAGTTTTCTCCTAGCCAGAGAAGAGGAGGAGGTGAGAACATGTGAGGGAAAGAACATGGAGACACCAAGGTCATTGCAGAAGGAGGGCAGGAGGTGCTCCAGGCGCCGGAGCTGAGGTTCCTCTGCAGGCTGTGGTGAGGCCGTGGTGAAGCAGCTGTGCCCCTCAGCCCATGGGGATGCAGAGATCCACCCACAGCCCGTGGGGATCCAGGGGGAGGCAGAGATCCACCCACAGCCCGTGGGGATCCAGGGGGGATGCAGAGATCCACCCACAGCCCGTGGGGATCCAGGGGGATGCAGAGATCCACCCACAGCCCGTGGGGATCCAGGGGGATGCAGAGATCCACCCACAGCCCGTGGGGATCCAGGGGGATGCAGAGATCCACCCACAGCCTGTAGGAGAGGTGTCCATGCCAGAGCAGGTGATGTCTGGGGGAGGCTGTGATCCAGTGGAAGACCTGGTGGAGACAGAGGGCCCTTGCTTCCAGGCTGGAGCAGCCTGTCCTTGCAGGACTGCACCCCATGGAAGAGTGAGCCATGCCACAGCAGTTTTGGGAGGGCTGTGTGCCTGTGAGAGGGACTCACGTTGCAGCAGTTTTGGGAGGACTCCTGCTCATGAGATTGCAGCCACATTGGAGAAGTTCATAGAGAACTGTCTCCCACGGGAGAGACCCCATGGTGTAGTAGGGGAAGGACTTCTCTCCCCGTGCAGAGGAGGAAAACCTCAGGTGATGAACTGACTAAACCCTCCCACCCTGTCAGTGGGAAGGAGAGAGGGGCTGGGGGAAGAAAATATGTTCTTAAGGGCTTATTTTACTTCTCATTATGCTCCTCTGATTTTGGAAGTAATAAATTCACTTTGTACTTCTAAGTTGAACTTGTTTTGCCCTTGAAGTGTTTTCTCCAGGTCTTTATCTCACCTCATGATGCCTTGATTAAATCTTTCTCTCCTCTGCCCAGCTGTGGTGGGGGGGTGATTGAGCAGCTTTCTTGGGTGCCTGGAGTTTGGCCAGTGTCAAACCATTAAACAATCCAAAGAACCTGGTCTGTAACCTTTCCTTTCCAGTTCTGTACCTCTTCACAGAGAGACTCTTTTCTTCAGGCATGCACTTTTGTCTGCTGCATGCAAAGAGGCCCTTTGCAAGCTTTGTACGTACACACCGTGTAAAATCACAGCAGTTCTGTGTGTGTCTGATCTGTGTAGTAGATAGGTGCAGCACCAGGTTAATTATTAATGTTCTTATCTGGTCTGAGACTGTTACTGTGACTCTGCTGGCCAGTAAATGGTCATTCTTACCAGGAGTGTCACCTCCTGTAATCCTGGAAGCGTCTGACCTTTGATCTCGCTGATTCATTGTGTTCGAGATGCCTGCGTTTTCCTTAAGGGAATAGATTTTCCACATCTGTGTTTTTCCCTTGTGGTTCCCTGATCTGCCAACTATTGTCATTGCAACAATTTCTCTTCTGCCTGTGTTGTTACTTATTTCATGTGGCTCCCGTTCATGTACTCCCAAAGCTTTGCAGCAACCTTCTCAGTAAGGCTGAGCCAAGGTCACCCAGCTGTGCTGCCCCAGAGTAGTTCTGGGGTCAGAGACCCCGACTCAGAGGCTGTGGGTTGTGCTCTCTCTATAGTGTAAGTTAGCTAACTGCTTACATCATAACAACATTTCATGTAGCTCAGAAATCAGCCATCTTAAATTAAAACTCTGTAAATGTTTCATTCTGTAGTCTTAGATATGACAAAGAATTTGACTTACAGGTTGTAAACCTGAATAATTATTCTGTCTCTGAGAACGGGAAACCTATGATGTCTGAGATATGCATGCATGTATATATATATTTATTTTTACAAACCTTTCTGATTTTGAAGGAGGGATTCGGTTACTCTACTGACATCCACAGGAACAGAAAATTATATGCTAGGAGCACATCTTAAATGTAAACACATTTTAAGATTTTGGGAGTAAGTGTCACAGGACAAATACAGAATTTCTGTATTTCCTGAGCATTTTGAGCTTTGAGCTTTATTGAGGGGAATGGGAAGGCACAGTTTGTAACAATACTTGTTTTTCCTAATGGTGATTTCTAGATCTGCTTGGTCTAGACACTGTCTTTCATAAAAGGAGGGGAAAAATTCTTAATGAAGACCGTGGAGGGAATCAAATGCTTCATACCTTTGAGGTCAGTGTATAAGTGTAAAAAGTAGAAGAAAATCAAGAAAGAGCATAATACAAATCAGCTAGATTTTGGAATATGGAATAGAGAGCCATGCTGGAGTGTGAAAAGTAAAATGGAGAGAGAAATAGACTTTGAACAGAGTGAGAACAGCAGCACTAAAACAACAGTACAAGTTCATGCAATAAGAACATTTTTCTTTCCAGAACCAGAAATGCTGAAAGTATTTAGATCGCTACAAAACATTGGACCTAAACCACTGTCTTCAGACACTTTTTCCTCTCTATGACATAATACTTCAATGGGATTTAGCATGTGTCAGGCTGTGATTCATATGCTTGTTTGTTTTCAGTGAGCACCAAACTTCCAGCCAAAACTTTTGTTTTATTCTGAAAATAAATGAGAGTCTCTTTGACATTGGTGTGAGTCTGGCACTTGTACCCATTCTGTCATAACAGACTGCACAGATTTCCATTTCAGCCCTTGGCAAAAGAATCTGTGTGCCCAGTTCTCACTGATCTGAATGCATGTCAGGCATCTAGGGATATTTCATGGGCTGAGAAAGTTGAAAAATGAGAATGACAGATTTGTTTCTTTCCTTTTTGAATACTGTTTTCCTTTTGTTTCTGTGATGAACTTAATAATGAGAACTCTGGGTTGGTACTTACTAACTTCTACTTATATGATGTGAAATTAGCATGCAACGTAGAAGTATCTTTATGAAGGAGGAAGAAGGATATGTGCAGTAGTGGGAAAGATGCATGTCCTTTATTGTTCAAAGAGCATTTTTCAAGTAGAAATTTGGTTTTTCTCTCTTGGCATGGTATAGAAATATATGAACAGGATTTGTCTTGGAACAAAATTGGATTGTGCTGCAGAGCTGCATTGCACTGGTAGCAAGTGGGCAGTTGCTCATACTACAGCCAGTTTAAAACAAATGAAGCCCAGCAACAACTAAACAAAATCCTGGAATGTGTACAGTGTTTGTCTCAGCACAGCCATCTTTACTGGTCTGCACAACTAAATGTCTGTAGTCTCACCATTCCATTACATGCCAATGAATTAAGTCTCAGCCAAAACACAATTTATTTCAATTCAACCCAAGCTCTAAAGGACCAGTTACCTTGGGTAGATGAAGCTGTTATCTAGAGCAAGAAAACAGCAGGAATTAAATCTTGTATCTGTCTTTTGTGTTTGTCTACAAGAAAACTCACTTAACCTCCTTTTGTCACAGATCAAAAGCTGAACTACACTGACTGAGGTGCAAGAAGCAACATTAATAATGTAGTGCCTGGCAGGGTCATGAGCCCGGCCTTAACCCCAAAAAAGAGCAAACAAAGAACTCAATACTAGCAGTCCTGGACTGTAAACAGATATTCTGATGCTGTTAATTCAGGTATGTTCTCATCAGATCTCTCTATAAAATTCCAGCTCTAATTTAGAGTTGTCTGTTCCTTTGTCGGACACCTAAGTTCACATCTTCATAAATACTTTAAAAATTATTTCTGTTAACAATACTCACACTGCACTTCCTGACTACTGTAACCATTCCATAACGTCTTTCTGAGCATTTAATGAAAAGATTAGGACACTTTCCCTTCTATCTCTGTAAGTCACAGATTGCACTCTTTTTTTTTTTTTTTTTTTTTTTTTTTTTTTTTTTTTTTTTTTTTTTTTTTTTTGTGCTGTAGATTTTAATAAATGATTTGGAGTAAACAGTCTTGAAAAAGCAACAAAAATAAAAATAAAATCCTATGCTGATATTGTTTTTATAATGAAACCTCAAACAAAAAACCCCAATGCATTTCATCAGTTATGATCTGTGCATTTGGGAATAATTTTCATTATTCATTTAGGACGACAGCATAAGGTTTATTAATGTCTCCAGAAAGAGTAACAATAATCTTTCTATGTTTATTCTTCTCAGGTTCTGCTTAGCTTAAGTAATACAATTCTGTTATGATCAAAAAACCAAAACAAAAACTAAATAAACCACCCAACACAAAAAACACTTGAAATTTTTCACAAAAGTGCTGAGTAAATTAAAGAGAAGACAAAGTAAGTCATGGCTCTTTTTTTTCCCCCTCTATGAAACAGAACTATCTCCAGTGTCTAAAATTTAGGGTGAAAATATTATCCATTTTATGGTAATTAATCAATTTTTTCAGTTTGTGGAATCTTTGAAAAAGACAAAATTAAAATTAATATATGATAAGAACTATATTTTTAAACAGAAATTTATTAGCACAGTATACCTTTTGAATTTTTTGTCTGTCAGAAGTAATATTGGAATGGTTTTATGAGTGGCTTTGGATCTGCTTCAGCTCTGTGACTTCAGCTTGTGACTTTTGATTAATGAATGAATATATTTATTATTCCACTTATAGATCATGGAGAGCTGCAACTCAGCAACTCAATTTTTTTTTCTCCCTGTAGATTAGTAGGTGTGAGACAAATATATGTAATGTTCATATGGATCTATAGTGAATTATGCAGAATTATTGCTCTATAAAAGGAATGTGATAGCAATAGATTTTTCATATTCTGAACATTACAAGTTTCTCTGTCCCCTCAATTTTTTTTCTGTTGTTCAAGTCCCACTAGAATCTGCTTATACTTTGCCCAAAGCTTCCCCCTGTCCATGACTACCTGTTGTTCATGTCACATTTATTTGTCTATAGAACATGTAGCAGGAAAATGCTTTTGTGTTGAATTACACAAAACCCAGTAATCAACATGTAAGAAGATATTTTTTTAAAATGAACAAAGTTTTTATCTTGGTAATTTCAATCCTTTATGATAAGTATTCATTTAAAAGAGTCATTTCTTGACATCACTGAATAATGCCTGTGACTGTAACATTCTCTGACCTTGGAAAGAAGTCATGCACACTAAAAAGGTTACCACAGTCCTGTAAAAGGCCTGCTTCTTTGAAGGTCAAAAACATCACCTTGGAAGTTTGATTTGAAATAATTAAAAAACCAAAATTTATTAAGTCAACAATTCAAAAATTTGAAAGCTGTTTCTTAGCTTTAGAATAGCCAAAGAGGGTTAAAATCCCGATGATCCATGGATCTCCTGTTTTTTTCAAAAATTTTGTTTCAAATGTTAAGTACTTTTTTCCCTAGAATACCAAGTCATAAATGCCTCTTTCAGTATTATCAGACTGACATCTTTTTGGTTTGTTGCAGTTAGATATTCTTTGATCATGAAGGCTCTTATTGCATTATTTAACAAAAGTACTGGAGCCCTGAGGTAGAGGCTTGGGAAATTCAACTGAAAGCAGTTTCCATAAACTCCTACTTGATTAAATTATTTCTGAACAATTTGTTAAAGCCCATTAAATGGAAACATTTGGGCATCACATACTTGTGTGATGTCTGACTTGGCTAATTGTGTCTTCAGGCCTCAAAGGCTCAAAGGCTTAGCTCAGTGCAAGAGTGGTGCACCTCTGATGTACGAGTCGAAAGCAAAAGTGTAGAAAAAGAAATTCTGACTCTCTCCCTGCCTGTCCTTTGCTCCCAGACTTCTCACTGTGTATCAGTCAGGGACAGGTTGTTTCTCAAAGGCTTTCTGTGTCCAAGAGGTCTCAATCAGCATTTTGGGATGAATGTACCTGTCCATTTGATACACACAGCCAGCTTATCAAAACCAGTCATGCGTGCATAAACCAAATGCAGGATGATGGCAATATTTTGAATTCACAAAAAGAACCCATAAAATTTTGTTGCAGTTAAAGAAAATTATTGTAAAGTATTTCATTACTGTTTGTTGTCAATATTAATTAGAGAAATACAGATATCAACATTCACAAAATGTGTAGGTATGCGTGTGTACTAGCTATCAGATAAAGTGCTTTATCTGTTAAAATGAAGAAAAAAAAAAGCCTAGTCCTAATACAGACAACTTAAAAAAATGTTGCTATCTTTATGAGACAACTATATATTTTCATGTAGCTAAGAAAAATCTCATCATTTTAGTTGGTTTTGCAACAGACACTTTGGCACTGACAAACACGCAGGCTTAAGGGGGAATTGAAAACACCCAGGCTGAGGTGTTAGAAAATAATTGCTTCATAAAACTAAAGTTTATTTCTCAGTGGTCCCAGCCTTTCTTAAAAACAGACCTATCCTTACTTGCTACAGGGGACTTCATATTGTAAGGTTTGCTTTATGTACAAATGGAGGTGTTCTGCAGATTATACCTTTCACCTATGAGAGAGTATAAAAAAATGGGGAAAAAAAATAAAAGCAATGTGTTTGCCCTAAAAAATTCATGGGCAAGACCACTAAAAATTTTTATGTCGAATTAATGTGAGAAGCTGACTTGTTAGTATATATAGCTTTAAGGTTTGTATTACAATAATCAACAATTTTGGCAAAAGCCATGAGGAAAATAAGTAAGTGCACTAGATGTTACATTATTTAAGCTATTTAAGAAACACTGTGAACACTTTAGTTTCTAGTGTGTGTAAATATGTCCTGGAGAGCTGATTCACCAACTGTATGTTTTGGTACTTTATTTTTGTTCTGTTTGTTTTTGTTTAGGGGATTTCATTTCATTTCATTTCATTTCATTTCATTTCATTTCATTTCATTTCATTTCACTTTTTTATTTAGTTGTTGTTTCTATGTATAGAATGTGAGTCTTAGCTCTTCATAGAAGAAGGTTAGTATTTGAGCCAAATGACACTTGGTAGCAATGGGTATATTTACTTTTTCCAGTGAATGAAAGACTGGGTAGATGCATCAGCTTAACTTCTATTGAACCATTTCAAACTGCCCTCCAACAACTCCAATTTTAATTTCTGAAATTTAGTGCATACTGCCTGAAGTTTCAGTCTGCTTTCACACTTTTACACTTTTTTTTTTTACCAGAATGGCAGTTTTAAATTTTGCACGTATCAAAGATAGAAATTATCATATCAGATTATTTTTTCCAGTTAGGTTTTGAGGACTTTTACTAATAAAAAAGGCACCTAAAATTGACTAGGACAAGTGTGATTTGAAAGTGAACTAACAATATTGTCTGAAATTTTGATTATGGTCTTTAAATGAATATTGTACATGAACCTGGATATTCCTAAATCAGCAAACTTGAAATTAGCAGTTATTTTAAAAATGTTTCTTCCATCATTTAAGTTAAGCTTTCAGAATCTTAACAACTAATTTCTCTGAAATTAACAGATGTAAAAATTGTGCAAAAGACTCCTGAACTGTACATAAACAAATCCAAAATTAAGTAAATAATAAGAGAACCATTAACTAAATAATTCTCAAGTAATAGGGGTCCAACTCAGCAGTAGGAAGAGTCTCACTGGCAGAAAACAAGCTAAAACTCCCCAGAGCATAGGCAGATAGAGCAAGAATCTTTGCTCCAGATTTACTGGTCAGAGTATTGATCCTATTTTTTATCAAACAATACAATACAAATACAATACAAAATTATTATGACAGTAAATAATTAAATCACACGATAAATCTGTGGGAGTTTAATTTAAAAGTAGCAAAGGATAAATGTGGCTGTTATAAGGCAGTGACATTTTTTGATTTCTATCTAGGACTGTGCTGCAGGTAACTATCTCTAATTAACACCTCATATCAAACATGGAGAAGACGGCACACATATAACCATTTGGGACCGATGTTAGATCCTCAGAAAAAGCTTTCTATCCTGGCAAGTAATTATAGAGGTGAAGAGAGTGGGAAAAACACTTATACTGAAATTAGCCACACCAGTGAAGCCTTTGCAATTGAATCAGCAGTTGAGAAAAAAAAATGTAGATGGACTAGAAAAATGAACACATTTGTTTTCTAGTCATAAAGCAGATAATCAGAATACTAGATGATCTGCAGAGTATTTAATTGCTGTTGTGGTGAGCATCTATCACACATTAGTGCTGTTACGGATGTTGCTTAGGGTTTCATTTTAGTCAAATCACATAGCTGTACTTGTGTGAGTTGTACTGAAATAGATGACATTACTCACCTGACTAAGCTTAGCAATATTTTACCCATTAGCTCTTAATTTGTGGGTTAAATTTCTTTTCATAAATAGTTTATAGGTATCATGTTGCTTCTTGCACATTCATTTCCTTTTTCAGAAATCATCTTTGAGTGTTGGTTTATACTGAAAGCAAGTTGCCATTAAAATCATTATTTGCCTTCATGAGAAAGACTAAGTAGCACTAATTCTGCTTTCCATTGTTAAAGGTTTTCAATAAATTGTAAACATGAGAACAACTGACCTTGGGGAAAAATGATGACTGTAAGGTATATAAAAATTATGGATATTTTGAAAATAATTTTGAGTCCTTAATGATTATCATTTCTGTAGGTAGTGTGAGTTATGTTGATTTTCAGATTGGATTAATTTTTTCTCTTACATGCATGTTTTCTTTAATAATCAAATTTCATTGCTAGCATGAGTCAAGGTTCACTAACTGATTTTTATCTTCTATACCTCTGTGGTTTGGTTATTTTCCCCCATTAAACTCTATTTTCTCCTAAAATAAAATATAGCATAACTGACTGTGTCCTAGTATAAATAAAATAACCATTTCTGTGTCTTCATTATGTACACAGACACATGCTATATGCTCTCCTGAGTATGTTTTCTCATCAAGTTGCAGATGACACCTAGCTGGACAGGAGTGTTGGTCTGCTGGACAGTGGGAATGGTCTACAGGGGGATCTGGACAGGCTGGATCAATGGGCTGAGGACAACTGTATGAGCTTTAGGATGGTGAAATGTGGGGTCCTGCAGTTGGATTTCAACAATCCTATGCAGCACAACGGGCCTGGAGAAGGATGGTTTGAGTGGAGTGGAAAAATTTGAGTTCAGTGGAAAAAGAACTGGGGGCTGCTGCTGAACATCTGGTTGGGTGTGAGCCAGTGTGTGCCCAGGTGGCCCACAAGGCCAGTGGCATCTTTGTATCAAGACTTGAGTGGCCAGCAGGATCAGGGCACTTTAGATCATCCCTCTGTACTCAGCACTGAGTAGTGAGAGTATGTTTCAAGTATTTTGTCCAGTTTTGTGTCCCTCACTTCAAAAACAACATTGAGGTGCTTGAGCATGTCCAGAGAAAGGCAACAAAGCAGGTGAAGGATGTAAAATGTATCACAGATTCGTAAAATGTTGTGATTTGGAAGGGACCCACAAGATCAAGTCCAAATCCTAGCCTTTCACAGGACAGACCCAACAATCCCACCATGTGCCTGAGAGTGTTGTCCAAACATTTGAACTCTACCAAGCTTGGTGCTGTGACCACTTCCCTGGGAAACTCTTCCCAACACCAACCACCCTGTGTGTGAAGAACCTTCTCCTGACATCCCAACTTCCTCTGATCGACCTTCATGCTGTTCCCTTCAGTTCTGTCATTGCTCACCAGAAAGAAAAGAGCTTATCCCTCTGCTTCCTCTCATAAGGAAGCTGGATATCACCAGCTCCCCACCATCCCTTCTACAACTTCATCACTGTGCCCTCTTCTCAAAATTTCACATCTTTCTTCTATGTCCTGGGTGGAGTGGCTGAGGGAGTGGATCTGTGAGCCTGGAGAGGAGGAGGCTTAGAGAAGACCTTTCTGCTCTTTACAATTGCCTGAAAGGAGGTTGTAACAACGTGGGAATCAGTATCTTCTACCATGTTGCATGCAAAAGGATGAGATAAAATGGTCTTAAATTGCACCAGCAAAGTCCAGATTAGATTAAAAAAAAAAAAAAAAAAAAATCACTGATTGGATAAGCATTGGAATAAATTTCTCAGGGAGGTGCTGCAGTCACTGTCTCTGGAAGAGTTTGAGGTGTCTGGATGTGGCACTTGGGGATAGGTTTAGGGGTGATTATGGTGGTGATGGGTTGATGGTTGGAAAGATGAACTTGAAGATCTCTTCCAACTTTGATGATTCTTTGATTATGTGCTTATGTTCTCTGATTATGTCATGCAGAACAACAGAATAATGACTTTGTCTGAGTTACAAAATTGTCTTATCTTCCTTTTAAATAAGAATAACTAAATATTTCCAAAATTCCATAACATATACTATGCTTGTATGCAAGAATCACAGTTCTTTACTTCAACCTCTTAGTTCCTTTATTGAGAAGTGAGCTAGTCCAATTTACTTAAATGGTACTGCAGTGCAAGAGCATGTGCAGGGCATGTGTCCAGGTTGCATCCTGTCCTGTGGTTCCTGAGATAAAAGCACACCAAATGACTATTTTTTTTTTTTTCATGAAGAAAGAAGGTGCTCCAGGGAACAGATAAGCAGAATTTTGAATTTCTATCTAATTGTGGAACTAGTTTTGAATACCTAATAACAGACCGTATAACTTAGTGCTGGTGTGTTTGATCAAATGTTTCTTTAGGTTGCTAAAGATGAGCTATACTGCTTTCCAAAGGCTTTTACATAATTTGTTTTTAACTCCTGCAATGATTCTTCCTTTCACTTGCTGTTTACTTTCATTTACCAGTCATTTTAGCAGCTTGGCTCATTTAGTTTATGTGATGGCACTTGTTTATCCATGACAACTCATGTTATTAACTTCACATACAAAATGCACCATTATGAAAAAAAATCTGCCAAAAAGCAGGAGCTGTAATCAAATACTTCATACAAAAATGAGTTATGTCTCTGAATACCATATGAAATGACCCATTTTTCAGTACCCAAACCACCTTAGAATTTATCATTCATTCTGTTTTCTCATGTACTATGGATTATTAGCTAACAGAAATGTTTTACATATCAAATGCAAGTTGGGATTGATAAAATAATTTAATTACACTATTAAAAAATATCAAACCCAAAACCAACCAACCAAACAACATACCCAACCCTCAAAAAATAATAAAAGAACAGCAACAACAACAACAAATTCCAATCCCCCAACCAACCAAAAAAACTCACCAGCATTCATTTTCATGTATTGGTAAACTATATGTAATTCATATTTTTTATAGCCAACTTGGCAGTTTCTTATTCCTTTATGAATAAATTCTGTTGCTTTTGCTCAGAAAACACATAGGACATACATATTATCATTTTTCAAAAGACAATACTCTGTGTTTTTGGAACTATCTTTTCCCAGAACATGCAGTGCCTTACTGGATATCTCCCTTGTTTTACTCCAGTTTTGGTGAATCTAATATACTGAATTATATCCGTTTCCTTATCACTGAAGGAGGGAAATCTGCACAACTCGTAATAGTATACGTTCCAATGGACACGCCTTTTCAATGCAAACCTTTATTTTCAATTCTGCTTGAACTTAAGCACCCTGTTTTTCTTCATTTTGTTAATATAATATCAAGATGAGTCATTGCTTGTTCTTAGTGTAACCCACTTTATGAGTTACACTGACATCTTAGACATATCTATGTCTATCTATCTATCTGTCTCTTTATCTATCTCCATGTGAGTCTATGTATGTAAATACACAAAAAGCAGAGATCTAAATTTTTGAAAAATCCCCCCACTCATAGAGAAAAAAGCTGTATCTGAATTCAACGTAGAGAGAGCAAACATACAATTAGACTGCTGAAGAAAATGTCCAAGCAGCCTTGCTGAAAGGGCTTTAGAATCACAGGATTCTAGAACAGTTTGGGTGGGAAGACATCTTAAAGATAATCTAGTTCCAACCAGTCTGCCCTAGGCAAGAGTACCTCACACTAGATCAGGTTGCTCAAAGCCAATCTGGATTTGAACACTTCTGTGGATGGGGCACACACAGCTTTTCTGGGCAACGTGTTCCAGTGCCTCACCACCTTCACAGTAAAGATTTTCTGTCCAATATTTAATCTAAACCTTCTCTTTTTCAGTTTGAACCCATTCTCCCTTGTCCCATTACTACATGACCTTATAAAAAGTCCCTCTCTTTCTTTCTTGTAGGACCCCTTTAGGTACTGGAAGGCTGCTCTAATGCCTTGCAGTCTTCTCTCCTTCAGACTGAGCAACGCCAACTCTCTCAGTCTGCCTCCATAGAAAAGATGATTCAGCCCAGTGAGTATTTTTTGACCCTCCTCTGGACTCATTGACATTTTTATGCTGCGGCCCCCAGAGCTGTACACACTTCTTTAGACAGGGTCTCGTGAGAGCGCAGTGGAGGAGCACAGTCAGCTCCTGAGGCATGTTGGAACCAGTAGCTTCAAAAATAATGGTTTAGAAAGTAGAAGGGTGTTGAGAAGAACTTTTTCACAATCAAAAGTCCTGACTATATCACTCGTAAAAGAATTACAGAATCACAGAATATGCCAAGTTAGAAGGGACCCACAAGGATCATTGAGTCCAGCTCCCGGCCATGCACAGGATGATCCTCAATGCCTCTGAGTTCCTGCTGATACAAATCTTAATTGGAAAATATTTCATTAAGTTATGAAACAATAGTAAACACTGTTTTAGTAACTAGTATCAGTAAAATGAAGGCATCCTGTTTAGCTAATGTCAGCTCAAGCTTCATTAATACTCATGAGAAGGAATTTTTTTGTCAGAGCTAGAGCTACAGCTCTAGTTCAACCTTCATACTAGAGTTTTTTGTTTAAATTTTAACTGTTATTTAAAAAAAAGATCCTGGATTATGTCTGTATTTTTAGGTATGATTGGTGACTTTAACTTAAGTTTACCCTCCATTTAACCAGCACTCCAGTCCTGTCATCAACAAAAATTTGAGTTTTGAGGGAAATCCATGACCAGATTAAACTGTTGGCAGTTCTGACAAAGCAACATTGTTAATGTTGCCATGGCAGAAATTCCACATAATTTAGTACTGAAGGCCTTTGTTGTTTTGGTGTTTCTTGCCTTTTATGTATTGCCTGAGTCCTGTGTATGCAGAGATAACATTCATATGTATTGCATTGCAACTCTTGCTTCACTTTGGATTTATAAATGATTCACAACAAATTCAGTCATACTGTATGTCTTCAAAAGTATGGTACTCTATGAATAACCAAGTCCCTGGGGTAGACAGAAAATTATTCCACACACATTTGAAATAACTTTCAGGATTATGCAAGTGAGGATGATGATGGAGTTTTATGTTCTAGAGTATAAGAATATGATAATGTCATATATTCATTTGAATAAATGATAAATATGCTTCCACTGTCTTAACAAATGAAGCAATTTAAAATGTAAGTTGAACAACAATAAGGGCTCAGGAGGGATAAGTCAAAGCAGAAAATAAAACCAGAGCTAAGACAGCAACAAAAAACAGAAAAGCAATGAGCTCCAAAGGAAAAATATGGAAAAAACCCTAAGTATCATATCCCAGTGTGGCCCTGTTCACAATTATGCATACTGAGCAGTGTTTATGGGTATTTAGAGCACTGAAGCATTGTCCATAGCTCTGACATGAGGAGTCAGAAGATGTTGTAGGTCATGGAATTCACTGGTACCCAGACTCTTCTCTGCAAAATATGACTGACCAGTCACATATCAAGGTTAACAGTCCTTTGAAAGGATGTATAAGATTCTAGAAAAAAATGAAAGGAGCTGTGTTAAGCTACTGTTAACATTAAACTAACAGAATATGAATGTGTGTTCAAAATGGGACAAATACTGTGTATATATGTGGGAAATCCTTTTTTCTGTAAATATAAGGGTCAATTTTAAAATAATCAGGCAAAAAATAAACATCTCAAGGAGTAGGTATATAAAGAGGGTAATATTCTTTAGACTATTAAATAAACCTCTCAAAGGTAAATCGTCTTTTATAAGTTTGTGATACCTTCTTTGCCGTTAGACTACTTATCTAAGAGTTTACCAAACTCAACCAGCTCCTAAGAATTAAGCAGTTTCTGGCTAAATATTTCCAATCCAGATTTGTTATTCTTTATTCACTTTTACTGTGAAGTTTTCACCCACTTTTCATTTGAGTAAATCTTTGTTGTGGTTCAGCTATAAGAGATGTAATAAAGTGGCCAGATTAGAGAATTAGAAGGGAAGGGTAAGGCCATCCTTCCACTGACAGAGCACGTGTGCTAGTGTCAGAAACTGTAACTTTAGGTTTGCAATATTTAATACTGCAGCTGGTAGTAAAGCCAAATTAGTTACAACTTTGGAAATTTTATTCTGTGTTGCAGAAAAACACAGAATTGTGATAGTGGAGTCTCTGGGTTTTCTTTAGGATTAAGATTAACGGATTTCCATTTCTCACATGGGCACCATAAATTAACCTCAGCAGGCACTCCTTGCTTCCTTTACTCCAGTGATTTTAACTCTTTGCTGCCCAGGAAACATTATCCATCCTCTTGGCATTCCACTGCTTTAATAGTGACTGGATTTCAATCTTGGCTTATTTATGGCCAGATTTTGACATCTCAGTACATCACCATTTTAGTAGATGTTTGCTGACCTTAACAATTTTTTTGTACTTTCAATTTTAATTAAGGGTCATATTCTTCTTTCTCATCATCAAATATCAATGCATAGGATGTGTCTTGCTATTTATTAGAGAAATAGATTCATTCACTGTCTCAATTTCTCCACAAAACACAAAGGTTCTGAGTCACAAGACCATGGTTTGAGACTGTTACAGGTTCTGCATTCTGCAATTCTTTCATGAAGATTCCAAAGCTCCATCTGAAGTTTTCTAAAATGATCATGGTCATCAGCTAGCAGCAGCTCTGTCTGCAGCCTTTTTTCATTTTGTTCATTTAACTGAGAGTGCAATTCTTTCACCATATCTTGTAAAAGTAGTATTTTTTAATTTTCAAGTTTACTGCTCTTTATTCCAATTTTCGTATGCCAATTTCCTTCCAGAGGATGGATGGAATTAGTTGCCCCTCTGCCCCAGGTAGAGGGAAGACAAAAAAAATTTCAAGGAAGGACAACAAAATATTTTCTTTACACTGGCCACCCAGATTAGCCATTCTTCCAGAAAATTCTCACAGGGGAACTACACAACCCACACACAAATTCCCTCAGGGGAAATTTGTTGCAAAATTTTCAAAAGATAACACAACCTCCTCAGAACAACGATGTGGCAAGGTTTAATTTCCAAATGTTGATACCAGAGAACAGCATCCCAATTCTCACACCAAAATAATGTTATGATGGAAGTATAAGAAATGACTCAAATTGAGGTGCGAGCAAGACCATGTGCCAAAGTCAAAAGTACAGATTTTATTTAACAGGAAATGTAAGGTAGAGAGAGAGAAAGAAATAGGAAGAGAGAAGATGGGGGAAAGAGAAAGAGAGTCAGAGAGAGAAGAGAGATTAAGAAAAAGGTGTTACTACCACATGGATTGCTGTGGTATCCTGCTGGTTGTTCTTCCCCTTGGTCTTTGGTGTTGGCATCCCGAGCTGTTCTTCTGGAGGTACCACTTTTGTACAGTCCACATCCTGGGTATTCATGGGGTGTAGATGCTGTTCTCATAATTTTAAATGGCATGTGCATAAGCACTTGCTCCCTTACCCCAGTTTTCCATGGTGAGAATTTTGTCCAGATGCTAACCAAACATTTCCCTCAGGTAGGCCTGGAATTAGCTCCTTCCTGCTGTGCCATCTGCATTTATCTCAAGTTCCCTTGTGGTGGCATATCTTATGAACACAGTGTTTTGAGAATGTAACTGCATTGTTTAAGTCTTCATAGTCTTGAATTACTTCAGCTGAAAAGACAGTAGGTTTACTGTGATGTCCATCATAATAATTTCAGGCCTATATATGAAGTAACAACAACAATTATTATCAAGCATTCATCTGTTATAGTTTTGTCTATGTGCCAGTGTACTTATTTAAAAAAAAAAATATTTTATGTTGGTTTACAGGTTTCACTGGCCTGAGAAACATCTTTGTAAAAATTTCCACTGGTGCCACCCTTTTTTTCTCTATGAAATTAATTTCTTCACATTCAGCTGCAGTCACATTTCTGAGTGCAATGCAATATAACATTAGGTGACAGTTTCAGTACTGAGAGCCAATTCCTGAGGGGAGAAGGCTGCTGGTGTTTCTCTCCTTGTTCTTGTTATCTCCTTCACTGTTAGTGACCTTTGCTATTTTGACAAGTGCACAAGCATAGCCTTGTAACCCAGGGAGTATTGAGGTACAGCTGTAACAGGCTTACAGGATTTATGTTAAACTAACAACACAGACTTCAAACACACTGGTCTAGACCAGCTTGGAGCTGTGTTTTACCTTGTAATAGCAATGATCAAAGGACAGGTGATTATTACACCCTTGGTTTTAGCTTTTTCTTACTTCTGTTTAGCTTTTGTGGTGAAATGTCATGTTATATATCTTTTGTAATGAAGTGACAATAATAGCAAATATTTCCTCTTTGTAAACTATCTGTGACCCTAAATAACAATACACTATTGGCAAGTACAGGCATGGGGTGATCAGAGGAACTTCAAATGTGTGAGCACCAGCTAATACTGGAAGCCCAAGGACCTTACCAATGGACATTAGTAGTCATCAGAGAGATGCACCACTGAAAACTGTATATAAATATAAATTATAAAGATCCCAAAGAAAATTTTAAAAAATCACAACCCACATCTCCAAATAGGTAAATACACCATAAACTATAAATTCATATACAATACAAACTTGCAAATCAAAAAAAAGCAAGCCACAGACCATATTAGTGAGCATACAAAAGTGATTCCCAGCAATGCTAAAGCAAGGAAGAAGATACCATTGACATGATATTTCTCTGGTGAATGAAAATGGAATTTTCACAGTTCACTTACTCGCTTCCCAGACCATCAACTTTAAGATACAAAAAGACAGTGGAATAGTGAGCATAACATCAAAGAAAGCTACCAATAGGTTTAATATCTTTTATGTATTTTGAAATATCCTCTAGATTTAAATTAGTATGAAGTAAATAAATTAATTCCAATAAATGTTTGCATTTCCCAGACTAATTTTTCTTGATGTTTGAAGCTTTCTATTTACCATTCTGACAATGCTGCTCTTGGCTGAGTTAAAAGACCTGATTGTCTGTGTATTTTCAACTTCTGTTTGAGTTTCTATTAAAATAGTCTCGTTTACTTTCGCGTTCAGACAAATTTCTCAAGTTTTCCTTAAATAGCTGTCATTCTATCTCAAAAAAAGACCGCAGTTTCAGAGAACTTCTTTCATGCCTTCTACCAACTTTTTTTTCTTCACTGAATTTAACACTTGTTGAGACTTGCCTGGAATTCCTGCAATTGCTAAACATTATTTCCTATAGGAAAAAAAGCATTCTGTAACTTAATGTTTAGGTTTTGTTACATTTTGTAACAAACAAATTGTGTAAATTAGTTCTTTTCTATGGCAGATATTAAAAAATGAGCACTAAAGTAATTTATGTATTTTATGTCTTTCTGTCATTCCCAATTCATAAAATATCTCACTGTATATGACTATACTGTGTACCTATATGCAATTTATACTGTGGGAACCTAACTTTTTTTAAGAACAAAATATGTTTTAGATGGTGTTCTGACATTACATAGCAATCCTTCCCATTCCTATCATATCATTATGCTCAGTGATATATCAGGCATTTATCTTGCAAAACGTACACACGAGGAAAAAGTAGAACAGAGGAAAAATGTTTTTACATAAAGTTGCTATTTTTGATGGACTGAAATATTGCATGGTTTCCAGCTGATTATAACCATTCTCCCAGTGTTACATACCCCTCTGAGACAATCCAGTCCCCCATGTTTTGTATGCTCTTTTCACCTGCAAAAGAAGAGTAGCATGCTCCTGCTTTGGTGATGATTAGCATAGATTTTTTTTTCCTGATGCGTCATTTTCTACTATTTTACCACCTTGAACTCTGTTAAATATTAGTATCTTCAAACTCTCAAAATTTGTCACTAATTTTTAATCTGTTTTAATCTATAATATTTGCATCACCTGTTCTCATCTTTTGTCTTCTACAGAGACTTTTAACAGTGACCCCTGTAACTAAATTGCCCTTTACCTCTTGATATCTGTAATTTAAAGTCACTGTAAAAACTTTTTAAATTTTTTTTTTACTTGTGCAATTATAGAAATAATGGCCTGTATTAAAAAAAAAAAATAATTAAGTGAGGCACTAAATATCCTATTGAAGTGATCCATATTTCGTAAATATACTGTTTAATGACGCCTCCTCCCACTTTTATGTGGTCTGCTTATTTCTATTGCTTTTATAAACTTGACACTGAAGTGGGTTTGCAAGCTGTCATGGTTTAGGAATGCTGCTCTGGAATTTGGTGCTCCCATTGAGACTCTTCAAACCACGGACAGCTCACTTGCTCCCCCTCTTTCCCTTTTCCCTTCCACCTGAGAGGGCTAGACTGGAGAATGAGAGGCACAAAATGTTGAGATAAGAATAATTTACTGGGCAGAGCAATGGGATAAGAAAATGAACAGTAATAGCAACAATACAAGAAAGTAACAATTCACATGAAATTCTCCAACAACAGCCAACAGCCCACTTTCTCTCTGGGAGTTCCCTCCCCCTGGCCCCGGCAATGATGTGAAGTGGTATAGAATAATCTCCAGGTCCTAGCCATGCCTGTCCCAGCTAAGCAAAAATTAAGCCTGTCTTGGCCAGAACTAGGACACGGCTTAACTTATCTGTGCAGTGTGACAGCGACTAGGTGCTTGTGATGCATTCAGTAACAGATGTCTTATTTTTCAGTGTGAACAAGATATGTTTTAACATTAAAGGTACGGTTGTAACTTGACAAAAAACTTCATACTTTAACTTCATTCAGGGTTTCTTGTTATTGTTTATGGATAGCATGAGAATAACAACATGATTCTCAGCTTACAGCAAATGAGAGCAATATTTATTCTTCCAAATCCTCTTTTTATATAGTGCTTCGGTACATAAGAGTGGTCATACAGAGCCTACACCTCTTTGTAAAAATCCTTGCCAGTAAACAAGCTAGAAAAAAACCACCTGCTAACCGTTTTTCACCTCCCAAGGATTGTTTGGATTCCTCCTTAGGATTTTCCCAGGCCAGAATGAGAGAGTTGCTTGCTTGTCTTTCACACAGACTCCAGCAGTGCCTGAAGCCTAAAATCTGACCACTGTCAGTACCCACAAGGGGTTTTTTTACAGCATTACTGTTTAACTTCAGAAAATTTAGCAATTTTCAATACTGGATGAATTACACTTAGAAAGATAGATACTATGCCAGCATATCTCCTGTTTCTAAGAATTTCTTTCACTGCCATGCCAGGAAAAAACAACCAAAGTGCAAGAATTCTAACGAGGGAGAAATGAGAATCTACTTATGTCTTGAAAAAATAAGAGTCTGGTAGACTGTTATACCAGACACATAGTCCATTAAAAGCAAAGCAAGCTTTTATTGTCAGTATTTCTCAAAACCAACTGCAGTTAGGAAAAGTGTTGTTTCCAAATAAAACATTTGGAGGATACTGACAGCTGCCTTTGAGTGTACTTTCAAGCAGAAGAAGCATTTTCTAAATATCAGCAGTGTTTGAAATACTGTGAAAGTTTTGCCAACAAAACAGTCTGTACTGAAAAATTTAAAGAGTGCATATCTATTGGCATAAATATTGTTAATATGTTTAGACTAAGGAGTTCTGCTAACTCTGAACATTTGCAATACACTATTTCTAAGAAGTTTCCTTTAGCTAAGTGAATTGAGCTGTTGGTAGAGTGAAACATAAGACCATTATCCAGAAAAGTTTTAATCTTTTTTTACTGACAATTGGAGATGAAATGAAATTTAACACAAGATACTTTTCTGAAGTTTGAAATTTCATTTTTTAGTCTTCATTAGTAAGAAGTGGCAGTTAAGTTGTGATATTGTGGACTGGATAATATATTAAGAGTGGAACAAATTAACTCAAGTGGATATTTCATTTTGTAATAAAAATGGAAACTAATTAAATAGATACAAGTCATAATTAGATCTTAAGAAATAGCGTTAAAGGAAAATTTTGAAATATCAGCAGTCTGTCACAATCTTCGGAAACTGACATGTATAGTTTTATTGCAAATGGAGTACTAATAATAATTATTTCAAGAAAATTTTGAGAATAGTAAAGAAAAACTATGCTAGCTGCCATAATAAGCATCACTTTTTCATACCCAGGTTGATGTATTATATTTTGACTTCTGCTTCCTCATCAGGTTTGTTTAAGTGGAAGATATTCAGCAAATTTCGACTTCAATTGCAATGGAATTCCAAATAGCTTAAGCTCATTAAGTTCTCCATAGCTTCCACTTTAGATTTCTACCCTTCCTTACCTAATTAAGTAATAGTTATTTTTTTCCTACAGTTGTAATGAGGTTATTTCATAACTATATTACAAAAATAATCTATGCTTTATGACTCATTATCATCAAGTATCATGAATGGCATTTGAACACCAAATTCTTTTGACTTTATGGAAAAATCATATTTTTACCATAATTCAAAATGTACTTTTTAAAGACACATTGACACATTACAAAGCACATATTGTTTTGTTAATATATAAACAGTCATATAAACATCAGCATAATCTTGCTGCTTGTATTTCTTTCTTCCAATATATATTTCATCTCTATTTTAGTTGGGTCTTAGCATAATTTTGCTCTGATAAAATCAATGACACGTCAAGGCAAGATTCAATATAATGTTCTTTTCCTTTTTCTTCTTTTTCTTTTTCTTTTTCTTTTTCTTTTTCTTTTTCTTTTTCTTTTTCTTTTTCTTTTTCTTTTTCTTTTTCTTTTTCTTTTTCTTTTTCTTTTTCTTTTTCTTTTTCTTTTTCTTTTTCTTTTTCTTTTTCTTTTTCTTTTTCTTTTTCTTTTTCTTTTTCTTTTTCTTTTTCTTTTTCTTTTTCTTTTTCTTTTTCTCTATTCATTTTCTTTTTCTTTTTCTTTTTCTTTTTCTCTATTCATTTTCTTTCTTTATGTTTCCCCTTTCTGCAGAAGAAACTGGTCCAAACATAGTTCTGACTGTCTTTTCATAAGGTTACAAACAGAATCTGATCTGATATGCAGAAGCTGTTTTCCAGACTTTCAGTAATAAAATGTATCAAATCAGAAGGTTTTATCTCTAATTGGTGCATTCTTTTTGTCTCCTTTAACATGCATTTTCATGCCTTTCCTTCCAGGACTTTGTTCTGTTCTGGACTTCTCCTCCAAACTGTCTCGTTTTACCAGACATAATTGTATTCCTTTTGCAAAAAACACTATATTGTATGATTTTAAATTACTTATAATGTAATTCTTTCTGGTTCATGAGTCTTTGTCAATTCAAATTAATTTTACTTTTAAAACGTTGCAGTGAATGTTATCTCCTACATGCAACTAACATTTTGCTCATTTCATTACAACTGTTTCATTCAATAAAGTTTTCTCAAACAGTCTTTACAATCTGCTTATAGTTACTCCAGCAATGGAAAATGTGATTTATTTCAGTATGTGGATTCCAGATGGTTTTCAGTGAAGCATATGTAGCTATGAATCTTGTACAATCTTTTTTATTGCTATAGTCAGTACCCTCCTGTATGCGTCTTCTTTTCAACTATGAAATTTAAGAAACATTGGTAACATCTTGAATCTTATGATCTACATATTATTAGATAGAGAGTAAGAAACACTAGATATATAAATAGCCATAATTACTGGTGTTGAGCAGTTTAAATAATATAAGAGATAACTTAAACCAGGAGATTTTGATACCAAATATTTATCAGAGTGCTGTGAGTTTATCTATATGGGTTTGTTTTCCTTGCTGTGCTAATAAAAGGAATATATTTATCCTGTTATTAAATTATAGCTTAAAAGCTGTTGGAGAAACACAGGGGACTGTAAGTAGCATCTTCAAAAGTATAAATGTAAAATCATAGCGTAAATTGAAAACGTAAGCGTGAGGCAGTGTCAAAGTCTCCATGGATACACATAACTCAAAAATGATCAGTATTGTGCCATTAAACAAATGCAGACTTGGGAGCTGTTTTGTTTTTCAGGTTTTGGGGATTTTTTTGAGGTTGGGGTAGTTAGGGAGAGAGGAATTATTCTCCTTTTTAATAATGAAGACAGGAAGAAAATGTAAACCATACCACATGTAGAAAATGAAGATGAAACATGGCATTATCAAGTAATGAAGTCAAAGCAACTATGCTGGCTGTGTTAGCAAATGTCAAAAGATGACAGAGTGACAGTGACTTCAAGAGTGAGAAGGAAGATATCACTGACATAAACACTATATCCTTGCTGCAAAGACAAAGTAGAGGCCACCCTAATCATAGTCAGCAGCAAACTCCTTCCAGAGAAGGACACAGGATTTGATTTGTTGCAGTTCCTTCAAGTACTCCCTCTCTGGAACACTAAAACATTAAAATCTTTGGAGAAAGGCATCAATATTAGAAAGTATGTGTATTTCAGTATTCATTGAGCCAGTATTATCTGGGAATTATCTGAATATCTGAGCAATTGGAACAGAAAATGCTAATACAATTGTTACAAAATTACTAATAACCATTTGATTAGACTGCTTAGACTTAGACTAACTGTAAACTTTTGGCTTTGTTTAAAATTGCGTGCGTGATTGGTCTGGTAAGACTAGCCCAGAGGGCAGGCTGTTAACATGAATGCGATGTCATTTTCTTAACAGGAATAATTTTTCTAGCAGGCAGCTCATATATCTGCAAGGAAAATGGTCAGTTATGACCTTCTGTAAGCAGATATCATAATTTTGCAACATAAATGATGATTTCCATGCTCAAGGTCCTCTTAAATTTTTCATGCTAAGAAATTATTCCTTTATAAATAACAATCAAGTTCTACTGAATACCGATAAATACCAAGACCTGCTGAGAAATAACGTTTACATATAAAGAGATTATTGCATTACACATATTTTTCTCATTCATCACTTTCCTCCATTCCCTGATATTGTAATCAATGAAATTAAAAGATTATAGTTCTGTATGTGATACACAGAATTTGCCTTCTCTGAAAAGTCTACAATACTAGTGATTTCTTTAAAATTATAATTTATTTGGTAGCATTCATAATAGTCTGAAGAACATTTAGGTAGTTTTTTTGTTTTGTCGATTTTTTTTTTTTAATACAGAATTTGTAGACAGTGGCCACATAGATCCTCAACAAATTAGGATAAAGATAAATGGCAACTCTGTAGAAGTATGCTGGAAGGATGGAGTTCCCTCTCCTGCTTTGAAATAGGTGGTGCCACCTAGGACTCCTGGGTGCTAAGCATGACTTTACTGCTTGATGCAGTGCTCCAGGTGGGGCCTCACCAGAGCAGGGTAGAGGAGCAGACCTGCTGGCCATGTTTCTGTTGATGCAGGCCATCACACAGTGCCCAGTGCTCGAGAACCACCCCGGTGGAACTCAGTCCTTGCTGGTAGTGTTTCAGCTCCTTAGGGAATGTGACCGATGGAGTGAGTAACACAATCTTCTGAAAAGTCTCAGTAGAATTAGACTAGCTGTTTTCTATACATGTTCAATAGCCTCCAATAAAAAAAGAAAAAAACCTTCAGAATTTCATCTGGAGAGATAGGATATAGAATCAAAAAGCGGGGTATATATCTAGCAGTCAGTATATCCCTGTAAGGTAGTAAGGGAGCACTAATGATTACCTCAGGAAGACACAGTGGGTAGGGCTCCTCTTAATTCTGTTTTGACCTCTGCAGATAGTGAATTATCTGAGACTGCCATTACAGTTAATTGAAAAAGCATCTTAAGTGACTTATCTGATTCTGAAACTGGTATTTAAAATCGCCTGTGCTACAAAAGTAATTGTCTCCTCTTATCACTGTAAAAAGATGAGTAGCAGAAAAACAGTGTGCTGTGATTTTTCTGTCTCCCATTTGTGCAAGAAATTCAGTACTCCTTTTAAAGGTCTGCATATTTTTCTGTACGTATCAAAAAGAAATCTGGAAAAGTAATTTCCTATATGTTTAATGTAACCCTGGAAAGGGTAACTTCACAACAGTCCTACAATATACTTCCTGTGTGCTACAACCAGAGGTTGCAATTCTTGGTCCTTTGAGAGATCATACAAAAATGAAAGGTTTCCCATACACTGGAAAACATTTAGAAAGCATTCAGCAGCCACATTTTAGCCCAAAGTTTTGTTGTTTTCTCTTCCTTCCTTCCTTCCTTCCTTCCTTCCTTCCTTCCTTCCTTCCTTCCTTCCTTCCTTCCTTCCTTCCTTCCTTCCTTCCTTCCTTCCTTCCTTCCTTCCTTCCTTCCTTCCTTCCTTCCTTCCTTCCTTCCTTCCTTCCTTCCTTCCTTCCTTCCTTCCTTCCTTCCTTCCTTCCTTCCTTCCTTCCTTCCTTCCTTCCTTCCTTCCTTCCTTCCTTCCTTCCTTCCTTCCTTCCTTCCTTCCTTCCTTCCTTCCTTCCTTCCTTCCTTCCTTCCTTCCTTCCTTCCTTCCTTCCTTCCTTCCTTCCTTCCTTCCTTCCTTCCTTCCTTCCTTCCTTCCTTCCTTCCTTCCTTCCTTCCTTCCTTCCTTCCTTCCTTCCTTCCTTCCTTCCTTCCTTCCTTCCTTCCTTCCTTCCTTCCTTCCTTCCTTCCTTCCTTCCTTCCTTCCTTCCTTCCTTCCTTCCTTCCTTCCTTCCTTCCTTCCTTCCACTGAAAATTTCAAAGACACTTTTGTAAGACAAAGTTCTGCATTTCCTACTTTTATCCCTATTTAATCAGATGTGTATATCCCATTAAAAATCATAATATAAGGACAGGGTCCTAGGCATTTTTGTCAGCTCTCTTGTGTTTTTGAGGACCTAAATGTCAAAGTAATCCTTGTGTCTGTACATGTATTGATAGGGTGCATCTGAAAAAAAGCACAGAATGTGTTTGTCTAAACATAAACTCTGTTTCAATGTAAATAGAGGAAGAAATTCCCCAATTAGTCTGAGAGGTTGTTGCATTTCTTAATTAAAAATGATGATAAAAATATTTGGCTTTATTTCTAGCTTCTCTTTCTGGGTACTCTTGTCATGGTCAATTATCCTTTTTGGATCTTGCTATAAAATTAAGAGAATGCAAACTCCAACTATTCATACCTAATCCAAAAAAATACATTTCTGAAAAGCAGTCTTGAATGACATTACTAAACTGTTAATTTGATGCTCATTCCTTCACTTTAGATATTGTCAGTTGACACGGTTATATTAAAACTGGAAGATGTACAAGAAAAAATAAAAAAAAATTAAAATAAAATGCAAACAGTAATATAGATTTTCTTCTATGCAAAAAATTATATGTGACATGTATTTACATAAAATTAGGGGGATTTTTTTTATTATAGGGAAGATTTTGAGAAATTTGAGAAATTTCTGTTCCTGAAGTTATTTGCTAAAGCTGGGAAAGTGCTGCTGAGCCACAGTGGCTGAAAATTGTGAGGGACAGTTACTAATTGGGCAGATGACAGACATAGTCTTCAAGATCAAAGCATGTTTGTCATGGAATGAAATAATTTGACATTCTGGTGTAATGCTTGCTTCTTGCAGGACAAACAAAGCTGCTTAGATCTCTAAAATAGATGATGTTTCAATTAGTATTAGGTGTCAAACACTTTCAAGAAGAAAATTAAAAAAAAAAAGGAAATTACAGTTCTGAAATACAATTTTTGATATCTTAAAAGCTTAAGAGCAACCTACAAATTTAAAAATTTGATTCTTACATCTAATTTCTTTTTTCAGTTCAAGATAAATACACAGTAGTACTTTACTGACAGCATTTTTGTGACCCTTGTCTGGACATGCTCCAACAGGTCTCTGCCCTTGGTGTGCTGAGGAGCCCAAGGCTGGATGCAGTCCTCCAGGTAGGGTCCCGTAAGAGACAGATAGAATGAGGCAATCACCCCCCTTGCCCTGCTGGACACGCTTTGATGCAGCCCAGGATGCCACTGGCTCTCTGGGCTGCAAGTGCACATTGCCAGGTCATGTCCAGCCTCTCTTTCACCAGCTCCCCCAAGTCCTTCTGGGCAGGGCTGCTCTGATCTGTTCATTCCCCAGCCTGTGTTCATACCAGGAGTTGCTCCAACCCAGGCACAGCACCTTGCACTTGGTCTTGTTACACCTCCTGAGAGTCCAATAGGGCCCACTTTTGGAGCTTGTCCAGGTCCCTCTGGATGACATCCCATCTTTTACTGTCAACAGCATCACTCATCTTGGTGTCATCAGAGAATTTGCTTAAGTGAACTCAGTCCATTTATCTGTGTCATTAATGAAGATATTATTAAATAACACTGGTCACAATACAGACTCTTGAAAGTCACCACTTGCCATTGATGTTTGTTGTGACTGAGCTGTTGATCCTACCCTGTGGAGACAACCATTCAAGCAATTCCTTATCCACTGGGCGATTCACCCATCTCTCTCTAATTCTGAGAAGTGTGTTGTGAGGGACCATATCAAAGACTTTATGGAAGTCACCTCATAATAGAAGGCCGCTGGGTTAGTTATGCAGAACCTGCTCTTGTTGAAGCCATGCTGTCTGTCTAGAATCTCTTCCCTGTCCTCTATGTGCTTCAGCATAGCTTCTAGGACAATCTGTTCCATGATCTTCCCAGAAACAGACGTGAGGCTGACAGTTCGGTAGTTCCCGGAGATGTTATTTTGTTCTTTCTACCCTTTAATTACACGAGTATTTTTTCCAGTCACCTGGGACTTCATCTGACTGCCATGACTTTTAAAATACCATGGAGACTGGCTTGGCAACTACATCATCCAATTCCCTCAGAACTCCGGGATGCATCTCATTGCGTTCCATAGACTTCCACACATCCAGGTTCCTCAGGTGGTCAGGAACCTGATGTTTACATACAGCGGGAAGCATTTTTCTCACCCTGGTCCCTGCTGTCCCTCCAATCAAGAGGTGTGGAAAGAGAAGTTGCCAACATTTTCGTTGAAGGCTGAGGCAAAAATTGTTCAGCACATCAGGCTTCTACTTGTCTCTTGTACTGTGGGCTGTCAGCCTTATTGCCTCTTTAGAGGAAGACCCCTTGATTCCTGTGAAATATTTCCCTGATATTTCCCTGGTAATTTCCTGGTTAGTTTACATTCTTTCTTTTACCTTATAAATATTTAATTTTTTTTAAAAAAATTACCATATCAATTCATTGAGATAATTGTCAATAAATTTTAAGATTTGTCAATCAGAACCTCTCTATGTTTAGCTTTTTACACTTCAGCTATTTGAAAAACACTTTGTTGAAGGAGATGAAGTAGGCTACTGTTCTTAAATCTTAGTTAACTGAATCTCAATTCCTTTTTTCATCATTTTACTTCAGACTTGATGAAAGACTAGCAGCCTGCAGTTACTAGGATCACTTCCTTTATTTTTTAAGTGCTTATATCAGTCTTCAATCTGCAGGAAATTCCATCGTATTCAAAAATTTATTAAAAATGTATATGATCATTAAATGTTTACAACATGTAGATATTGTTTTATACCTCTTTGCTCACTAATGGATTGGAAAGTACTTTATCTTCCTTGTGTGATAAGAGGATTCATCATGCTGTTTCTTTCTGAGTAAAGAATGGAATTATATATTGACCTCTTCTATCTTCTTCCACCATTAACTGCATTACCATTGTAATCTAGCATTTAGCCTTTTTTCATATATTTTTGCATTCATATTTTTCACACACTTATTTATTTTTTCTCTGGTCCCACAGTCCAACGATTTATCTTTGGTAATGTATGCTCCCTTAATCAATTTCCTGAAGTGACAACTGCATTTTCTTTGGTAACTCTTGTGGTTTTTTTCTGCTTTAATTAGTTGTAGCATTTGCCCTCTGCAGAAACAGGCTATTAAATAAGTCATATGATGAAGGATGAAGAAGATGTCTTGTTTAGATGTATTTGTATAGAACCTGGTAAAAGATCTGGTCTTCCACAACTAGTAATATGGTTTTATTTTCCTGTGCCCATTTGAATGTGGCATACTCAAGGAATAGTCAAGGGATCAGTTATTTCCAACTGAAAAGACACATAGCCTCCATTTAAAAACCAATGCCTTAATTTAAAATTTGAATTTTCTTTTTGGAGCTGCAAACTATTAAGGATATAAAACTGTAATTTTAAATATTCTGTACTTACAATAATCTGGATTAATTTAGAGTGAAGGGAAACTCAAGCACAGAATCATTTAGGTTGGAAAAGAACTCCAAGAACTCCAAGATAAAATAAAACCTTTGATCACCTCCTTGTCAACTATACCAGCACACTAAGTGCCACATCCCGCTCTTTCTTGAACACCTCCAGGGTTGGTTACTCCACGGCTTCCATGGGAACTCTCTTCCAATCCTTAATTACCTTTTCTGTGAAGAAATTCTTCCTCATGTCCAACCTGAACCTCTCCTGACACAGCTTGAGGCCCTTTCCCTTTGTCCTGTTGCTGGTGGGCTGGGAGAAGATGCTGACCCCCACCTTGCTTCACCCTCCTTTCAGGCAGCTGTAGAGAGTGACAAGGTTTCCCACAAGCCTCCTTTTCTGCAGGCTAAGCAACCTCAGCTCCCTCAGCCACTCCTCACATGACTTAGAGAAGATTGACTCCTGCCATGGAACAGGCTAATTGCAAATTCTTAGCAGCCTAATCTTCTTTCTCGATTCCTTTACATAGTCCCAGAACGTAGTGAATACACAACCACCATGGCAATCTTCCTTTGTACTTTATTGAGTGAGATTCTGGTACTGTATGCAGGATAAAAAGAACCACTCCTAATTAAATCATGGGCAGTTAAAATTCTATTTAGTATTGATCATGCATTTAACAGCAAAGACTCCGAGATACCAGATCACTATCTATTGACATTCTAGCCCCCTGAGAGGTAATTAACAATGAAGCCAACAGTATCAGATTAAACATTTTGCCTGTGGTTTATTCTCTGTGTGGGATTTCCTTCTGGCCTTCTTTGCAAGGTCTCCTCTTGGGAATAAACCAACAGTTTTAAGTTAAGGTGCCATAACTGTCATATAAAACAAAACAGACTGTAATTGCTTTTTGCACAGATTAAATTATTTTGAAAATGTAAATGCCTTTTTAAAAGTATTTTTGACTGTTTTTGCTAAGTATTTTAAATAAATAACCATTTGTTTATCTTCTAAACATTTATATCTGAAAATAACTTTAGTGAGAATGAATTAGTTTTATATTTAGGATATCTATTAAAATTATTTAATAATCACAATGCAAAATTTTAAAGTACAACTGTCAAGATAAGTACGTATATTCAACACATAAATATATCCAATTACTTATGATTTTTAAGTAAGAAATTTAGTGTTAAAAAAAGGGAATATACTCTTGTGATTTCATTTATCTATTGACCTGTGGTTTTTTGAGATTGATTAAAATACGGAAAAAGAGGAGCAAATATTAAAAAAATGAGAAAATATTACATACTTACTTCATGACACAAGAATGATAGCAATTCAAAACCCTAATTATATTTATAGTGTATTTAAAATAATTTATTAATAACATACGCTTTAACTTTTTCAATCATACCTCACAAAAAAATTTGCCAGTAAAGAACTGGAATTTTTTAATAGTAGCCTAAACCTCATTGTAATATTGAGGACTGAAGGAAATAGCAGAATAAAAAACGTGATTATATCACTAAATAAATTCATAGTTGAAGTTTGATTAATGTCTGGTGTATTGAAACACGAAGCAGAAATAATAAGAAGAAAAATAAAGGAAAATGAACAGGAAAAGATAAACATTATCAAACGCAGAGAGCTACCTGTGAGGACTGAATAAATAAATTGAGATTCTTTAATATGGAGAAAAAGATGACTCATGGGTGGGCATGTTAGAAACCTAGAAACTTATGAAAGCTGTGGGGAAAGAGAACTGGAATGAAGTGTTCATTGACTTCATTGAACTAAGTGGCACTAAACGCAATTAGTGAGGGATAAATTCAAAATAAACAACCGGAGGGACTGCTTCAGACAAAATGTGATTAAAATTGTAAAACAGTTTCATCTGCATGCTGGCCATCTACACAGTTTAAAATCATGAAAGAAGCATCTATCAAGATTAAAAAAATAGCAATGATGTGTACAGAATCACCAAGATGTGAATTGTGGTAGGCTGAGAAAATATTCTGGAGAAATATCATTATATGCTTATCCTGGTTTACTTTTTCCTACACATCACGCAATGGCTAACATATTATTATGGGTCATGTAAACTTTCAGTCTGAAGTGACATGCTTGTCTTTTTGATTTAAAAGATTTACTGATCAGAGATATAATTATCACTGCCCAAATCTTTAAAAAGAAAAATCACTCAATGATCTTTTAACTGGGTTCCTGCAGGATCTCATCTGTTTCTAAAATGCAGGTAAAATAGTTTCAATGAACTCTATATACTTATTCAAAAAGACCATAATCACACTTCCTCCCTGAAAAGCTCATAAAACTTTAATTCCTAATTTTAAGACCATTTTTAAAGACTGGAGTAAATGAATACTGGCTCAAACCAGCTAAAGCGTGTGTTTTTGAGGGGGGACAGGACAAGTTCTGCATGAGTGGAATGGTGCACTGCTGCAGACTCCACCCCCCTGAAGCCTCTAGCCCAGCCCCAGGGTGGCACACTGGCACACCAGAAGGGTCCCTGAAGGGAAGGGTCACAGACCACGTGGATTTTATAGCAGTTGAGATCATGCTGAAATTCAAGCAGCTAATATTTATCTCTCTCTCTCCAAATCCCTATACTCCTCCTCTTCCAGTCTCCCCTTCTTTCTCAGAATTTGCGTAGCTTAATGTTAGGCGGGTTAGAATTTGCCAAGCGAGTGTTTTTTGAAATTCTTTATTTTAACTGAATGTTCCTTTAAAATTTGGCAAGTACCTCATCCTTCAATGATTTTTAATTTTTTTTTTTAACCTCCTGAGAGCTTCACCACCCTCTCCCCTGTGACCACCTCAGGGAATCAGAGCACCTAAAGCCCCTTTAGAGAAACTTGCCAGGAGAGTTTGGGGCTTTACAACTAAGAGCTGAAATAATTTAAAACTTTTCAAGTGTTGCATTGCCTCCCCAATTGTATTCCATTTACAGGAGTTCAGCCAAACAGTTGTGAAGTTTTGGTCTCATGCCTCACCTTCTTTGTGGCTTCTTTATCTTTTTTTTCTCCTGAAGAAATAAGCAAGTATTGTGGTTTTTGTTTGCCAATCCCAAGGTTCCTAGACAATCCACCAATTAATATAGTGGGTTGAACACCAGTGCATCCACTAAAATTATTTACTCATTTCTTGCTGTGAAATAAAGATTAGGAGAAGAGCAAAAGCAGGCTCAAAACTTGAAAAGGTATCAGGAAATATTTATTAATAGAACTAAAAGAAAATATAATAAGAAATTATAATAAACCTTAAGAACATTTCTCCTCAACTCTCTTTGAAGGAGAGAACACATCTGTCCTGAAGAAAGAGACAAAAATAATGGAAAAAATACCCAGAAATATACCAAAACACCATCAGAAAATATCCTTGACATGTGGTTTTATTTCTCACTGGAAAGAGAAAATGAGGAAAAAAAATCTGAACACAAAATGCAGAAGGGCCTACTGAAGTTTATATTTAAACAGGTGAACTACTAAATTTGAAAACAGTTTCAAATATTTTAAATTAAAGATTATTTAAGGAAAGCAAGGGTCACAGTTCCCAACAATGCATATTTTTTCCCCTCTCTTTTCAGACCAATGTAAAAATCAGTATTGCAGAGAGTATATAGGGTATATAGGGTATATAGGGTATATAGGGTTTGGAGATAAATAAATCTTTAGGTAAGAGTAAAAATTTCTTTTTTGCCAATAATTTCAAGTTAATTTTGGGTCACCTAGCTGAACTGTTGCTTCATAAAATAGGAATTAGTATTTCCCTACACAGCAAAAATAGTAAAATTATTTTTAAATTTTTAACCTTTTATCTATTCTGGTTGATGAAAGATAGATTCCCATGTGGTGCCAATTCATTGGTTAAACCTTACTCAGTTGCTCTGTTTGTTTCTTTCACTATTTATATAGATGCTTTCCATTTTACACCACATGTTTTTGCAAATGAGTGGCCAGTTTTAGCAGTCCAGAACTGGCCTGATTAATCCAAAGGAGATCCTTGACTTCCATGGAGCCTCTGCATCTACAGCAGTGTATGCAGCAACATTGAATTTTGATTAATTCTTAAATCCAAAATATACTTCTTTGCAAACTAAGATGACCACAGAAAAGAAATCAATTAATTAGGTGCTATATTGCATTTGACATTCATATCTAAGAAGTGTGATTGACTTCTGAAGGAATAAGCCTTCTTGTGTAAATAGAGTAAATAGGTTTTGCCCAGTCAAGTATGTTTTTTAATTGTTTTTTCTTTGTAGGGAAACATTTAAATAACATCCTTAAGACAACCACACAAAAGAGAGAATATTCTAAATAAAGGCTTCCTATTGAGATTGAATTCTATTGTTCCAAGACATTGCAGCACATATTATCTCTTCCTACTGAGATCCACTTTCCCTCCTACTGCATTTCCTAATTGGAACCTTTTTGTCGGAAAAAGTGACAATTCTGCATTAGGCTTGTAATTTTAAATGTCAGCAAATTACGTCAGTAAGCAACCTTCAGAAGGGCATTTGCATTATTAATTGAGAGTTTCCTATGAAGAGAAATATGTGTAAGTATTCGTCTGTAATTCCATTGGATTATCAAACATGGTATTTCAGAGATAAACACTATTCTCAGAACCTAAAGAGAATTGGCTGAGGAGGAGTTTCTGAAATTCTTAAGTTTGGCTTTTTTTGGGCTGTGACTGCCTGTTGACCAAGACCTTATTTGGGACATGCTAGTCACAAAAATGTGAATGGTCATCCCATGCAACAGTACTTTGATCAAAAAGGCAAACAAAACCAAGTGTAGTTCTAAAGCAGCTGAATGTAAAACTATGTCCCACACAGAGAAATAGAGGTCGTTCTTTCAGAGGGGAAGACAACATACATAAACATTAGGGGGCAGCAAGGACATCCAACATTTTGTGTGTTGCACTTTGTGTGTCACATCACATAGATATACCCTAATGCAATCCCTGGGTGTAAAAACATGGGATGGCAGTAGGAAGACAATCTCCTGATCTTATCCTTAAATATTTATGCAGAAATATTTGGCAGATATTGGCTTACTATACATTATAGTATAAATCAGGCCAGTATTGGACTTTATTTGTGGTGATTGCTGTGGGTGATAGCTAGGGACAGGCGCTCGGAAGATCACGTGATGTCACGGGAAGATAAGGACCCTCCCCCCGTCCCTTCGGTGGTGGCCCCTCCTAGCCCCATTAGCTTCCCACCAACCACTGACCTTTAGATCCTTTGCCCTCCCACTGACATAGTAGAAGACCCTTTAGACTATTTAACCCCACGTGTAATACAATAAACCGCCATTTGCCGTCCACCACATTGGTGTAAGCGTGTGAATGGACCGAGTAGCTCGAGGACGTCGAGCTGCCGTGCTGACTCTTTGAAACCAGGTCGCCATTGCCTCATATCGAAGGCAACATTCTGGTGCCGAAACCCGGGAACAAGAAAAACGCTCGGGAGTCGGGATTTTTCGCCTGGACAAGAGCAGCGGCCGGGGCAGGCCAAAGGAACTGACCCTCGGCGGGGGAGACGTCCCCGGACCAGCGAGACTCATGGAGGCAATCGCGAAGGTCGTAAGTGTAATTCACAGACAGTGAGAGATTGAGTGCAAGCCCAGAGATTTACAACTTGCTTTGGCAAGATTACTGGAGCTTGGGGTGATAGAGCGCCCAGTAGAAATCCTCCATTCGGAGGTATGGGGGAGGTGTACACTCGCGCTGGCCGAAGATATGGAATCCACAGGGAGCAGGAAACACCTTAAAGCATGGGGGAGGGTCAAGCAAAGTTTACGGAAAGCGCTGGAAGAACAAGAGACCTGGAGTGCCGCCCGTGTGTGTTTGCTAGCCACTCCTAAGCTGGGAGTGGGGGCCACCACGCAAACGGCGTCTGAAAATGATTTATCCGAGTGCGAGAAGCCGCGGGAGCCAAGCACGCTTCCCCCCTCCCGGAGCCCGAGCCCAAAGCCCCCGGTGCCCTCAGGGAACCCCCCGACCCCCACCCCGAGCCCGTCGGCTTCCCCCCCGCCCGCGGAGCCTTGCCGGGCATCCGGAGGTCCCTCCTCAGTCCCCTTGCCGTCGATCGGTAGTTCGGTACCCGAGGCGCGGCAGCGCGTACGATTTTTCTGGCAAGGACTGGCCGAAGAGGCCAGAGACGCCGAGCACGTGGCTCAGGAGAGCACGCGGCCGGCACCGCCACCGTACGGGTTTGAAAATGGCGCCGGCGGCAGCGGGGAGGGGCGGGGTCTGAACGTTTGTGGTGGGGAGAGCCCGGAGCCGTGGGTGTGCGCCAGTGCGCATGCGCAGGGGAAAGCCGGGGAAGAGGGCGAGGAATGCGCGCTCAGACAAGAGCCGCGGGCTTCTGCTGGCGCGTGCGCGCAGCAGGAGGGGAGGGGGTGCATGTTCGGAGCGGCGCCGCGAGTCCCCGCGGGCGCGTGCACACGGGAGAGCGGCGGGGAAAGCGCGCCCGGCCCGGTGCTGCGGGCTTCCGCGGGCGCGTGCGCGCCGGGAGGCGGTGGGGAAAGCGCGTTCGGGGAGGCGCCGCCGTTCCCCGCGGACGTGCACACGCGGGAAAGCCGCGGAGAGCGCCCGCGTGGTTCGGAGCCGTGGTTTTCCGCAGACCCGCATGCACGGGACAGCGGCGAGGAGCGCGTGCGCGCCTCGGGGCCGCGGTTTCCCGCAGGCACGCACGTGTGGGAGGGGCGCGAGGAGCACGTGTCCCGTCGGGAGCTGCGTTCAGCACTGCCAGCATTTAGGGGAGAGACCTCGCCCCGCAGGAGGCAGGGCAAGCCCGGGGGGCGGGAGCGGAGCCACCCCCGAGAGGAGGGGCGGGGCCGGAGCCGCACTGAACGACACTCAAACCCAGAAGTGAGCTGGCAGTGTGCCTCTGATTCCTTGTCAGACAGTACCGGCAGCAGCAGCTCCGGAGAGCAGACAGACAGTGATTGGGATTTAGAAACAAAGAGAGCAGAACCAACACGATTTAAAATGAAACCTAATAAAGCTTTCAGCCACTCCAAAAAGAGTTTACAACACGAGCCAGCCCAGGTCACTGACTGGGGAAAAATAAAAATAGCCTGTGCTGAGTGGACACCGGCTTCCACAGTGAAAGCGTTCCCAGTAAGAGTTACTAGAATAGGAGACAACCAACAAAAAATATACACGCCAGTAAATCCCAAAGACATACAAACAATTGTAAAAGCGATTCCAGAGAAAAGGAACGAACCGAGAGCACCCAAGTGTCCCACGCCGGTGAGACCCAGGCAACAACGATGCTTTTGTATGATTTTGCTATTGGGGCTGGTTGCCAGAATGCAAGCCAGCCCAGACTATTATCCTCATCAACCATTCAGGTGGGTCATGAAACACCTTTCAAATGACAAGGTGCTCAAAGAAATCACCACACCGGGCACCCCATCCTTTGTGTTTCACATCACTGATCTGTTCCCGGGGCGACCAAAGATAGACCGCCACGCCCCACACCTCATGCACATGTACATGGCCTACTGGTGCCCAGCCTCTAACCCAGGGAAAAGGTACTGCAACTACCCGGGGTGGGGCCACTGTGGTTACTGGGGCTGTGAAACCATTGTTACAGATGCCAGACCATCAGGATATGGGTGGGACCCACAGGAACCCGATAAATTCTTACAGTTCTCCTGGGCACCCACCGGCTGTAACAAACCCTTCTTCAGGTCAGGGTTCTATCAAAACTATTATCAGGACCCTACACGCCGGACATGCACTGATTATAACATGACTGTTTTACAACCAGATCACCCTAGCTGGGCCACAGGCAGGACGTGGACAGTAGTCCTCCAGTCACCAAAAGAATAGGTGAATGTACAGATTATCAGACTCCAGCCGCCAGTGCCCCGAGCGGTCGGACCCAAAGAAATTATTAGAGACTCACAAAAAAGGAAAAGCACAATCCACCCCAAATCTTTGCCCACAAAAGTCACCAATACCCCGACCAGCTATGCAGATGCCTTTCAGATAGACCACTTAGCCGTGTCTGACCCGAATCCCATTTTCCGCATGCTAGAAGCTACCTTTTCATCTCTAAATGAATCCAACCCAAACCTAACCAATCCATGCTAGCTCTGTTACGATGTTAAACCTCCTTTCTATGAAGGAGTTGCTCTAAACATCCCATTCAGTTACTCCACAGCTGATGTCCCCCACCAGTGCAGGTGGGACACTCCCCGCAGAGGAATCACCTTGAGTCAAGTCACGGGTCAGGGAATATGCTTTGGCAGTGCAACTTTAGCCAAGCAGAAGGGAAAAGTTTGCACCGAAGTTGTCAAACCTGACAAGAAGATCAATAAGTGGGTGATCCCAGCTGCATCCGGAATGTGGGTTTGTCAACGGTCTGGGGTGAGTCCTTGTGTGTCCCTGGCCAAATTCAATGACTCTGATGATTTTTGTATCCAAGTTCTGATTGTTCCTAGGGTCTTGTACCGCTCAGACGAGGAGTTGTGTCAACTTTCCGAGGAACCGGGCCGGCTCCACAAGCGAGAGATAATAACAGAGGTAACCATCGCGATGCTGCTCGGCCTGAGAGCAGCCGGTACAGCCACAGGTGTCTCAGCCCTCGTGACCCAACACCAAGGACTTTCTCAATTACAAGTGACTATCGACGAGGACTTGCAGAAGATCGAGAAATCCATCTCCTTCCTGGAGAAATCGGTTTCCTCACTTTCAGAAGTCGTCCTGCAGAACAGGCGGGGACTGGACCTCCTGTTCATGCAACAAGGAGGCTTGTGTGCCGCCTTGAAAGAAGAATGTTGCTTTTATGCTGATCATACAGGAGTCGTTAGAGACTCCATGGCAGAACTCCGAGATAGACTGGCTCAGAGAAAGAAAGACAGGGAAGCCCAACAGGGCTGGTTCGAGTCCTGGTTCAATCAATCGCCATAGCTCACCACCCTAATTTCCACATTGATAAGTCCACTGGCAATGTTACTCTTAGCTCTCGCCATTGGACCATGCCTGTTAAACAAGCTGGTCACATTTATTCAAACACGCCTAGAACGGGCCAACATTCTATTTGTAGGACAGCAACAATTGTTGTAAACCAAACTGTGAACACTGCCAGTTGCAAAGTTCTGCCTAGTCAGCCTCACAGAATTTACTCAAGTTTTCCAAACCCCTTCTTTTTTTTTTATCAAGTTACTACCTTGTACCCCTTTTCTCCAATGCCTCTAACTACCTCATTTTTTTTTGTAAAAAGTGGGGGGGAGATGTGTGGGTGATAGCTAGGGACAGGCGCTCGGAAGATCACGTGATGTCACGGGAAGATAAGGACCCTCCCCCCGTCCCTTCGGTGGTGGCCCCTCCTAGCCCCATTAGCTTCCCACCAACCACTGACCTTTAGATTCTTTGCCCTCCCACTGACATAGTAGAAGACCCTTTAGACTATTTAACCCCACGTGTAATACAATAAACCGCCATTTGCCGTCCACCACATTGGTGTAAGCGTGTGAATGGACCGAGTAGCTCGAGGACGTCGAGCTGCCGTGCTGACTCTTTGAAACCAGGTCGCCATTGCCTCATATCGAAGGCAACAGATTGCCACTAAAACAATGAATAAGGTAAATAAGGAGGCATACAGACATTAGTTTCTTGGATTTGGAGGGACTGAAAAGACCCCATCTAGTTTTCTTCTCAAAATGAGGAAGTGGTTTGATTATAGGCCATAAATACTTTCACAGGCTCAAAATATAAGATTAATTAATTTTGCAGAAAAGAGCATAACAAAGACAACTGGCAGAAAGATGAAGCCAGACAAATTCAAATACAAAATTAGAAAATTAATTGAGAGTATAGTTAGTTCTCTAATAGAATACATGGGGAAGAAGTACTTCCTGTATCTCTCCTGCTTCAATGAGAACAGTACCTCTCCTAAAGATTGATTTTTATTACTGTATTTTGTGGAGCTTAGTTTGCTGTACTCATGATGTTTTAAATATTTATTTCAGGATAAATAAATTACTTTCCTTTGGGGATTTTTGTTTTGCCTTTGTTTTTCCTTAAGTAAGATAATCTACTTGTAGCAGAAGCAAATAATTTATGAAGCCAACATAGTTTTTAATATTTAAAATCATTATAATTATTACTTTTATATTTATTATTTTTATTGTATTGTTCTTGTATTTTATTTTATTCTTTAATTTAATTTCATTATTTTTCATAATGATCTCAAAATAAATTATTTTTCCGTTTAATGATTTTTGAAAAATTAAAAAAAAAAGGAATTAAACAATGCTTAGATGATTTTCCTTTGCCTTTTTCTTTCCTCTTCCTTAATCACAAACATAATTGAAAAAATTCACAGAACAAAATAAAGATGATTGAAATATTCTTATTTCTTTGGAGAGGGAGATTTCGTCAAAATGACTTTCATGCTCTGGATTTTTGAAAGCTTTGAAGTTTTAATTTAGTTTGTAAATTGTTAAAATTCAAGCTAAACAGAAATTTAACAGCAAGTCAAGCTAGGCAAGCTTTAAGAATCTCTTTGAAAAGTGGAAGTGTTTGTACTTGAGATATTTCTAAACCCAAAAAAATAAGTAATGCCATTTCCAGAGATTACAAGTTGTTTTTCAGTATGGTCTCGTGCTCTGTTCCTCCTCTGTTAGTCCAGGCTACAGGTCTGCTTGTGGAAAGGCCTAGGCTGTGTGCACACAAAGAGTATTTCTCCAGTAGTTAGCCAACCTTTTTGTTCATATTTTTATCAGAAATCCCAGATATGTTTGATTTTATTTTCCCCTCTTCTGAATTTCAGATCAATACAAGTGAGGGTTTTGTTTATGAAGCTGCTGGTCAGATGGGCTCTAGATAACACTGTGACACTAATGTCTTTTTAAAATTCTGTTGTGTTATATTTAGTTAATAAAGCTGTTTAGTTTACAATCAATAGAGATGAAGCCTATTTGTACAATGCTTTCAAAGTGCTATGGAAAAAAGATGCTGATTGAGACAGGGGAATTTGCTACTTGCATCTTTCAGAAAAAACATGGGCCAAAGCAACTTGTGTCTGTAAAGACATTATTTCTCTTTCACTGTAATTCAAGATAATCCTTTTAAAAATGGGGCTGAGAGCATTCTTGTAAAGAACTCTCTTACTATTTCCCAAACCCTTCACAGTGGAAGAAATATTGCAGAGTTTACAAAAAGACTGAGAAAAGAAGAGTATATAGGAAAAAAAAAAGATTACTAGGTCTCACAAGGCTTTTTGTAATGAAAGAAAGTCATATTTTCTTCTCAGTTCATATACAATTGTGGCCTCTGCCTCCAGTCTTTAAATAACTCTGTGGACAACATTTGAGTTTGTGTGAAAGGCAGCTAAAAGGAGGAATTAAGAATTCCTGAGGTAATTTTCTTAGAGAATGGGTATACTCTAAGTAGACATAGGAAAACATTAACAAAAATTATAACTGAGTATGATATACTTCAGCAAGTGTTACTTATTAAATTGACAGGTCAATCAAGGTCTTCCAGGTTTATGCTGATATAACTGCCTACACTCCTGAGACGATAATTTGAGCCATTAATATATTATCTTAGATGATCCCTTAGTGCAAACACGCAAATTGCTAATACTGAAATGCATTAATTAAACTATGTTTTATTAATTACTTGTAGACTTCTGAAAAGGCAGTCAAATGTTGCAGATACTAGTTTATAATCTTTAATGATGCCCTGTTATAGGAAATCCTATTATACTGCCATGATATCCTCTATAAATTGAATACTTAATTTAATTGGCACAGCAGTATTACAGATCCTGTTCTGAATGATGCTGTTCTGAACTTGTCCTCTTTAGAAAATTTATACAGTCTGAAACAAGTGTTCATGATAAAAAATCTTTCTGACTTGAGGGGGATTCTCGATGAGAAAGATGAACATGGCATTACATACCTCAGTTTCAGCCCACTGTATCCAATCCCATCCAGTTTTGCTGCTCTTTACCTCTCAGCATTGAAAGAGAATCTGCAAGTATCCAGAATAAGAAGTTAATGCTAGTACTATTGAAGAGCTATCAGTATCATATTTGCTTAATGTCCTTTGAGACCTCTACTCTTCTTTACCACCTGGGGCATTTTACTCTTTTTCCCAAACTTTTTTTCAATATTGTCACAAGAATAATTTTAAATTCCCAGCCCATAATTTCTGAGTACTTGAAGCTTCATGTTCCTTTCCACTCAGCAGATTCTCTCTATACAGATAAGCAGTATAAATTTTCCCATGTTTAATTTAGAGTGTAATTTCCACATGACAGAGCTCTGTCACTTTTTGTATATGGGAAAGAGGCAACACACACCTGGGATGTAGTAAGATTCAATATTAATAATTGTTAAGGTTTATTACCAGGTGGCAAAGACTGAAATGGTTCATGCCTTAAACATGGTTATGAAGGGGTTTTACCCATTAGAGTAAAAACTGTGTGAAGAAGCTACAGCCACAGAAGCCCACCCTTCCTTGAAGATGCCTGACTGGAACTTTGAACTGTGAGTTAAGCCACCTAGGTAAGACAAAGGGGACACTACTGTTCAATCATCTTAGGTCTCGGGAGCAGTAAAAAAGGCTGAATGAAAAGAATGCATTCATGAGAAAGGCAAACACAGCAGAAAGTCACCCCTGGCTGGGTTTGGGTGGAGGGAGACCACATCTCACAGAGGCCAGGTTTACACAGACTTCCCCCAACCAAGGAGGGAGGAGGAGGTTTCGGCTCTGTGGTGTAACCTCTGGCCAGAGGCAGTGAACACCCATCCCCATCCTCCCTTACACAAACTAGCCCAGCTGTGGAACCCCCAACTCCACAGACCACATCCATGGGGCATTTTTGTGGGAGGCAGCTGAGGGGGTGTCATAATCCATCAAAGATCCCCCTGAAATGCTCCCCAGACTCATTCCTGAGGCCTTGCTCCACAGTATCCCACGTGATACAAAGAGATGCAACAGATCCCGAGACTGCTGCAAGAGACTGTCAAACTCTCCCTGGCCTGGGAAGGCACCTGGGCCTTCCCACCTGGCCTGAAAGTGTATTAATCCATTGCATTCTTTGCTTTTTGGGGGGACCCTCACCACCAAGACCACCATCTGGATCCACAGAGTGGTGGATATTTTCTTTGATCTGTCTCTGTCACTCTCTTTCTGATCCCCCACCTCTTTACTATTTCTTTCTATTCCTTTCTCTCTCCCTCTCATATTCATTATTAAATAAAATCCTTACTATAGACTTTGGTATAGGGTCTCGTTTGCCCCTTAGCTCAGGCAGAGGCATTTTTAATAACTTTAAAAACTGTACTGCAACATCATTCCAAGCTCTGTGTTCCAAGATGTTTTTTGCTTTTTACCTTGACCAAAAAAAAATACATATAATGAGATTGTCTTGTGTATATATTTTTAATTAATAAGTACATTCAAATAAGTACATTTAATAAGTTATTTCCTTTTGCTTAGCTTGTATTTCTGAAACAAAGTCTAGCAGCAGATAGAGTGATAAACACAGGACAGTGCAAGAGAGAAAGGCGACTAAAATCAAATTTATTAGGTTCTGGGGAGATTATAATAGAAGCTTTTTTAGACAGTAAAAAAGGGTGGCTTTCAATGGTCTGCTTTTTCTTCTAGGTTTGAAGAGGAATGAGCACAGAAAAGAATTTTGATTAGGTGGAGAAAAGGATGACATATTAAACTACATTTTCCTGACATAGTGGGACATAAAAATCCCATTTATAAAATAGTCATTAAAATGATTATTTATAATGAATTCATAGTAAAAAGAGCAAGAATGTGAAGAAAGAGGGAAAATTTAAACTTAGATTGCATTTTGCATTGAAAATTAGCAGAAATCTTGCTGTTGTGAAATTCCTATTTTTAGAACTTAAACCCTCACCAAATTTTCCAGAGTTCAGCGAGGAATGACTGCAGTCACCTCAGCTGGTAGTCAGTTTGAGGCCTTACAAATGAGTACCCATGTGACTCTGTTACACAGTGCTGCCGTGGCTTGATACGGGTCACGAGGTCTGCACCCTTTGTAAGGCTTCAGGACTGGGTTTGTCATTCTCGCTCATTGTGAACTTTTTTTGACCTGCCTGCAGCTTTGTTTTCCTTGCTTTAGCTGTGACAGCAATTTCTTTAATTGACCAGATGCCTAAGGCTAACTTCTTTTACTTTTTAGCTGTTTATGTTACAGCCATACACAGTTTTATTGAGCTGGCAGTGCATACAGTTAGTTTTTTGCAGGTAGCAATAATGAGTGGCTGCTGTAGGAAGAATAAGGTACTATCACCCTAACACTGTGATGTAGTGCAGAGACATACAAGCCTCATATTATATCTGGGCTACTGAGGAGACACAGGGTTTGGCACAGAAGAGTATTGGCACCTGGGACATAAGAGCAGAAAAAGAGCAGAAACCCAAAAAAGTGTGTGTATCAATTTTAACTACATTAGTATTCTTTCTTTTTCTATTACAATTATATCTGGGCTGATTATGTTTAGACTAGTTTTCAGTTATTCTGACTATGTTTTCGCTTATAGGGTGTGCTGCTGCTTTGCTGTTTTTAGCTTAATAATTGCCCTAAGATATGATCTTGAAAATCACACTGAGCTGCATAACTGATGTCATAACTATATCTCTATGTCACAGAGTATGTTTTTATAAATTATTTTAAGATATAATCTAAGACTTTTAAAAAACTCTATTTTTGGAGGTAAAAAACATTGGGATCCAATAAGTTTTATCTGACAATATGAAGAGAGCTTAGTTTTATTCTTTCTTAAGTCATTGAAAACTCTTCCTGATCCTAGTTAAGCACTAAAGTAACAACAAGGGGGAAATATTTTTTAAGGTTTTAATATAGCAACTTGTTCCTTTTTGAAATATTTGTGTTTTTTCCTCTGTTGCTGGACACTTCCTGTGAAAGCACTATGAAAATTTTGAATTTGGTAAATGAAAGATCAAAACAGTAACTTTCACTCTACCAGAAGCATTTCCCATATATGCACTGAAAAACACATACACTTAAAATCACTGACTAGATGGCAATAATTATTTTTCTGGGAAGCACAATGAACACTGCTTTCTGACATGAACTCTTTCTACAGCTTGATGGAGTGCTATATAATTTTCTCCCTGAGCAAAGAGACTATGATGATTTTTTGCTCCCAGCCAGTAAGGAAAAAGGTAGTTTATGAATGAGTTAAAAGGAGAGAATGCATTTGAACAGGGTATTGTTCAAATACATTAAATACATACATTATGTTCAAATACTTGAAATAATTTATAAATTTCTCTCACATGCTCTGGTGGTCACTGTACTTTACAGACACTTGAAGCCTCGAATTTAGACAGACAGAAAGTCCAGGAGGCTATTTTAACAGATTTGGGTAAAAAAATTGGTGCATTTCTTAAGGGCTGTAATTGGGCAGGTGAAGCACAAAGTTTCTGGCTTTTTCTGAATGCTGATGGAGGGAGGATGAAAGTTTATCCCAGATGAAAATATCCAGATTTTCATTCTATTTGCTTAACAACAGTGCCTGTAAAAAAACCAAGAATGTAAATCTATTCAAGGTAGTGTGCTACTACATAGTTCTGTAAAGATGAAGAGAGGTATTATTATCTCCATTTTATTATTGGTTAACAGAAAAACTGATATTTTACTGAAACTATTAATAAAACCCCGGCAGAATATAAAGCTAAAATTAAGTCTTTTGCATCCTCCATTAACTCCTGTAGTGCCACTAGGAACACCTTTTCAAATCAGTATGCTGAGTTGCATTGATTTTAGTATCAGATTACATTGTCTCCAGAATCAAAATCAGGAGCCAAAAAAAAAAAAAAAAAGTAGTTATAAGATCTGTAAAGAATCACAAACTTGTTGCAGAGTATGGAAGAAATGTTTCCTCTGCTGAGCTGCAAATACTAATCCAAAGTTACCAGTGCTGATCCTGTAAAAAAACCATTTAATTCTATATAAGTGTTGACTAAGATATTTCTGTCTCGTTTTGTAGGGTTTTCAAACTGTGAAGTTTCATGGAAGCATGGATTGTCCTTGTACTTTCCAGGGAATGACTGGTTTGTGGCACTAGAAACAGTTTTTGCTAAGCTCTGGCATTGTTTCTTGTCATGCAGAAAATATTGTTCTATTATGTAAAAAACAAAATCAGAAGAGAGGTTATCATTATTAATAACCTAGACATGGAGAAATATTTTGACTATCATTTTATCTGGAGATGATTCATTTATGTGCAAATGGTTTGCAGTTCACCTCTTTTATTGATTTTTGGCCCAATATACTGTTTTTGTTGTTTGGCTGCCAGGCTGTTGTAAACTAGAAAAGTGGTCTACAGAAAAGGATAGCTATATCCAGGCTGCAATTTAAGTTATGTGGGATTCATAATTTTCTTTTCATTTTCCATTTTTCTATTGTTATTTAGAAAAGAGGATTGGGTAGTTTATATACTTCATATTTTGTTCTGTTTATTTTTCTTTGATAGAGTCCAAACCCTCAAATACTGGCTCATTCTTTAATGACTTCCTTTTTTGCCTTTTTTTTTTTTTTCTCAGTTGTTCGTTTGGTTTGTTTTGTTTTTCCTTTATTTGTTTTGTTGTGATTTTTTCCAATATGCATTTTATATAATGAGATTTGGATAAAACTTTTGGTGGAATTTAAAGTCCATCATACATTATGATTTGAAATCATCCCTTGTGTAATTTCACTGCATTCATTAGTGCTATGCCAGAGGTTAATTTAGCCTCCAGAGTTCTTATTTTGGCAATGAAAATAAATTGTTAAGATCTGTATTCCTGGAACTGTTTCTTAGTGAAATAGGGGGAAAAAAGAATATTTAGTAACAACTTTGCAAAAAAGATTCTTTCAGCACTACTGTTTCTTTAAACTACTATGTAAGGGGCCATGACACAGGTCAATAGAATCAGCTGGGTTCTTCACCTGTGTCTTCACTTTCGTCTCTTTTCCCACCTGATGAAACCATCCCACTTGTCTCTTATGAAACACTAATAACATTATTTTCCCTCCTTTTCAAACATCAAAAAGCATATTGAGCTTCTCCAGAGAAGTTCACACTGGAGATACATGAGAAAAAACAATGTTTTCTTTGACATTCCGTCCAATGATAAAATCATGTCATTTATCATTTTCCTTTCTTTAAGTGAACTATATCAGGATTTTTAATCGATAGTTGCCACCTCTAATTGCATCCTTTGTTTTTCCCATCTCTATGGATTCCTAATAAATCATTTAAAAGTCATATGCTCTACCATTACTCATAAGACTACAGCAAAAATATTGAAACCTCTAGGTATCTTGTAAACAGATGGCTAGAAGCATAAAAGAATAGCACATTTTCTATGTTTTGGTACAAGTGTATTCATTAATTTTTTTAAGGTTAAGGATTATTTTAGCCTTACACTAAAAGCACTAACGATGTGTAATACATGCTGATAATGATCTCTGGGAGAAGGGACTTCCTATTGAGAAGTTTGCTCAAAAAGTGTCAGTATAAACATAACGAGCACAGCTGCATGTATTTATATTTGTTGAATATTTCTTTCTTGAAAATTAACCTTTTAAAATAACGTAACTTTGAAAAGGTAGAAGAATATTATTTTTAGCTATGGTTGTTTCTTGTTAGGTAAGCATTACTCCCAGCAGGGTGCAAATTAAATGTTCTTTTCTTACTCTAATTTGATGATAAACTTTCATCAGTGAAGCATGATCATAAAATGATCAGTTGTGCTGTCACAAAACTGTGAATTTGAACTTCACAATCAGTCAAACACAAACTCTTGTTTGTCATAATGTCTGTGAATTAATTACCTTCTTTTCATGTTAATTCACCAAGTATTATTTATAAAACTTACTAGTGTATGCCAAATATTAATATAATTATATCATAATACACTAAGTTTACTAGCTAGTAATTTTATTAATTTTAATTTTTCTGGATAAAGACATAGATGATTTTTTTTTTCTTAAGAAAGGGATATGCCTACATCTAAAGACAAGTTACAATAATATGTGACAATGTTAAGTCTACAGTGTCATGACAACTTTGGACAAAATTATTTTTAAAGTCACTGTTGTGCCATGGTAGTAGTCTTGCAAAGTTCAAAAGATACTAAGATACAGTAAATTTTAGCCATAGATTAAACAATGTTATTTTTATTCTCTATAAAGCCCTTATGTAAAAATCTATAACCCTATTTCCAGTATCATACACACCTGCATTAATTTACCATATGTTGTCAAGTGTATTTTACACTTTAAATAACATACTGATTCTGTATACTGCCTGCGGCGGGTTGATGTTGGCTGAACATCCGGTGCCCACAAAAGCTACTCTATCACTCCCCTCCTCAGCTGGACAGGGGAGAGAAAACAGAATGGAAGGCTTGTGGATCGAAACAAGAGCAAGGAGAGATTACTCAGCAGCCACTGTAACCAAAACAGGCTTGGGAAAATTAGTTTAATTTACTATTAATCAAATCACAGTTAGGTAATGAGAAATAAACCCAAATCTTAAAAACACCAGCCCTCTATCCCTCCTTACTTCCTAGGCTTAACTTTACTCACAAACTCTACATCCTTCCCGTCATCAATGCAAGGAGATGGGGAATGGGGGCCATGGTCAGTTCATCACATGTCATTTCCACTGCTCCTTCCTCCTCAGGGGAGGACTCCTCAAACCCTTCCCCTCGTCCAGTGTGGGTCCATTCCGGAGGCTGCAGTTCTTCAGAAGCAGACTGCTCCAGTGCGGGCCCCTTGCAGGATCACAAATCCTGGCAGCAAACTGCTCCAGGGTAGGCTCCTCTCACCACAGAGCCACTGCCAGGAGACTGCCCCAGCATGGGATTCCCAGCCTCCTTTTGGCATCCATCTGCTCCAGCACTGGGTCCTCCATGGGCTTCAGGTGGATATCTGTTCCATAGTGGACCTCCATGTGCTGCAGGATGTCTTCACCATGGATTCTAGAAGGATCTCTGCTTCAGCACCTGGAGCACCTTCTCCTCCTTCTTTACAGACCATGAGGTGTTGATCTCACACATTCTCTCTCCTCTCTACAGCTGGAATTTTCTCTAGCACTGTAAATTTCCCCCTTCTTTAACTCTGTTATCCTAGAAGCATTAACACCATCCCTGATGGGCTCAACCTTGGCCAGTGGTGAGTCTGAGGCATCTGGCATTGGCTCCATCAGACACAGGGAAAACTTGGGGCAACTTCTCACCAAAATTGCTCCTGTAGCTCCTCTGTTACCAAAAAACTGCCATGCAAACCCAATAATTACTGCCCCATCAGAATTATAAAAGAGAAGATGTTTCTTCACTCAATTATTGTAGAATAATTAAAAACAAAGACACGTTGCTAGTATAATTTTGACAGCATTTTTAATTAGAAATAGTTAAGAAATTCAGTAGATCATGTGTTTGAATACTACTGTCCTAGTTTAAATTTCATATTAAATCTAGTTAATTAGATAAAATTAAATTATTACACTTTAAAAAAAAATTGTTGTGTGACAGATTAATATAGAAATACAATTAATTATTTCCTAAACTTGCACATTATCAATGAAATTCATAACATGGGGCAAAACTTTCAGGTTTATGTAAAGCAGTTTCTTTTAAATGTCTGGTGAAATCCTAATGTATGCAGATAGATCCATCAATTTACAAGAGCAGAAAATCAGGGATAAGAAACCCTTTTTTGTGATGTTTTTAATCATATATTTAACATCTACTTTCAAAAAGTTGCTTAAGGCCTTCATTGACATAATATTGTTAAGAGTGTAATCTAGATGCAGATAATTCATAAAATTTGGTATACATTTATTTGAGTATGAGAGTGGGTGGAATTAGCTGCCCTTAAGGCTACTCTTTTAATCTAGAATAAAATTGGAGTTGTGGCTGTAATCTTCGTTGTCAAAGTGTATTTTTCCTTTTTATAAAGTAAAGAGTGTATGGATCACATAGCTAGAACTGTGACAGGCTTGGAATCTGCACCTGTTTCCTCCACAACTGAGTCTGCTTCAGCCAATATGAGTTCAAGATGACTCTGTCCAAGAGTTTAGAGTAATAAAGACATTAATCCTTTCACACAGCTCAAATAGTTTTTTGAACTATAACTTCAATATGTTCATCTGTCCAGCCTGGAAGATACTGCATTTATCTGTGTTTAGAAAAACATCTTTATAGGGAGAAGGAGTATGATTCTTTCTAAATCTTACAATTCTGTTGTGAAAAAGAGAAAGTACTATTAAAAGTACTATAGTACTGTAATAAACCATAAAACAGTGCTAACACTAATGAAAATGTTATCTTTGTTGTGTTTACAAAAGAATTTTGTGCTAATTCAATGATTTTTTGTTTGTTTGTTTGTTTCAGAATTCTGTCCTCTACATTGTTTTGGACTTTCATAAAGCAAATTCAGTAAAAACAATCAGTATTTATCTATTATTTTTTGAAAAACACTAAGTTCTACTTCTTTTTTTTTTTTTTTCCTTTTTCATTTCAGTTTAAAAGAAAAAGAAAAAAACATGGTTCATGTACTTCAGTCTTTTCAGAACATCACACTTACACTGGTGACTCCCTGAAAGCAGGTAATTAAGAGTTATGGAATCCCATAAAAGTTTGGAAGGGACATCTAGAGAGTCTCCTATTTCTGACTACACCCTGAAGTCGGGGCAGTGACAGGTTGGAGGTGGAGCTGCCTGTTGAAAATCTCAAGGAGTGGAGGTTTCACAGATTGTCTGGGAAGCCTGGCCATGCTGCAGTACCCTTGTAGTGAAAAGTACATTCCTAATGGTTAGCAAAGATCAAGCCAAGAGTAGGACTGACTCCTTAACTGCAGGCGCCAACGTGTCTTGTTTTACGGTGTCCAGGCCCATGGAAACTGTTTAAATTAGACAAAACAGTGGAAGAACTGCCTGCAGTATTCTCCCTGGTTGTTAATTTGAAGAATTCCATGTAATCTGAAGAAATGTAAAGCACAATTTTTCCAACAGATGGACCCTGGTCCAGCTGAGCTGCTTCTACAGAACCTCATAGCCATCTTGTTGGTAGCTTGCTTCACTTCTATGAGCAGTCAGGCAGTTTTTTCATGGAGAGATTATTGAAAAGCCACAGAACATTGTTGAGGCTTTCTTGCCCTTTGGAATAGAAACTGTGTCTGTTACAATGTGCAGAAAGCTGGCAACTCACTCACATATTGATAATAACTGTAAGCCAGTGAGAAAGAGCATAATTTTTCTCTGTAAGGTAGTCACAAAATGGTACAACTAAATAGAATTCATAAATGATTTGTAAAGTGGAGAAAAAAGTTATGATCTCAGTCACACCGTCTTGCTAGTAGTGTCAAGGAAAAATGGTGTTTTAAAGGCATTTAGTCTTTCTTACCTTCTTAAATATTCTGATATTGCCAGCTATAATATTTAACACTTCAGGCATCACAACAAACTATGTATAGTAATAAGGGTTGATAAATTTTCTTGTAAAAAGACAGTGAAATATATTTCTGTACTTATACTTTGAAATTTGTTTTTATTTGATGCCTCCTTCCCTCCCTCCTGCTTTTTTTTAGAGTAAGAAATATATGGAAAATAGAGAAATTAATATATACGTAAGATCATGTCTTTTGTAAACACATGTGTACACATTTTAGAAAGGTGTAGAATGCAAGAAAGGTGTATCAATGAATAAGTGGGTTTCTTTTTGGTTCAAGATGAATATTAGTCTGGAGGCAATTTTGTAGCTAAATTAAAAATCCCAGTTAAATACTAATGACAATCTCATTCCACCGTGCAATTTATTGTAAATTGAGAAGAAATCTTCACCTTCACGTCTTTACTTCAGGTTAAAGTTTTTTGACATTAGACCTGAAATTCCATTCTTTCTCAAAGGACTGTCTGACATGAGTCTGTGCAGTCCTGCAGCCAAACTTCATCTAGTAGCTAAAGCAGTTTAATTGCAATACTAGAAGCTGCTTGGATTTTCTAATACTACATTGCAGCTGAATATACAGGCATGTCTGCACTGAGATTTCTGATACTCATTCAGCTCAGGGAACGATTAGTACTATTATCTATAAAATTCCTTGTTCTCAATAGATAGGTGTGAATCAAGTCTTTTAAATGTCTCTATAACTAACTTCTATAAATGGAAGTTAACTTCAGTTTGTTGTAAGCTATCATTCATCCTTTATAGAGAAATGTGATTTACCATTTTGGACACTGTTACATGCTTTTAAATCTAATCAACTTCTGGATGAGAAGTTATTTATATTTGGAAGATTTAGAGTATATAAGATGACAGGCAGCTTGCACTAGATCCATTATTCACACAATTCCTAGTTTTGTCTGTTACTGGCAGGTGTATGAAGAAATTACCTTCTAATGTCATAGAACAAATCTCATTGAGCTTTTGTTCTGGAGCTATATTTTTTGTCAAATTAAAAAAAAAAAAAATGAGACAGTGTTTGGTTTTACGAGCATCGGCTCTGATAGCTGTTTACCTGATAGAGCACATAGAAGAGATTAATTCAATATTGATGTACCATAAAAGCGTTATGTAATTGGAGAACCTTTTTCTTTCCATATGCAGTGAAGGAAGACAAGACCAATTAATATATTATATATAATGATACAGAAGTTAAATACTTAAAAAATACCAAGGTGTGGAAATGTATTATGAAATGTTGACTGCTTGATGAGTAAGGCGTGAAATAGGCAGACTTAAGTAATTTCATAGTAATTATAATGAAGTGGCTTTGAAAAGGGACATTCTCTCAAAATTTCTTTCACTTTGTGCTGCATAGCACATCATGTCACTGTCTTTCTATGTTTATGCTACCAAAATAAAAAAATATAGCAGATAAGAAAGCTTTTCTGGGGTTAAGAATCTGAAAGCATTGTTAAAGCTGAGCAAAATAATTGCAGCTTAATGATATGTTCAAGTTTCTGAAGAAGGAAAATGCTGAATTAAGGAATGCAGATTTCAGAGTTAGGCTAATTAGACTATCTTTCTATTTAGACTATCACATTGTTCCTTATAGTGAATTAGGTGGCCTATTTTGCTGGTATTTGGGGCAGACCACACAAAATGAAGCTCAAACCACTGAAAACTTTATGAATCAGTCAAGATAAGGCCTTATAGGGTCATATATTCTCATAATATTGACACTTTATCTTTCACAGTATTGTGCAAAAAACAAATTAGTAGATGGAGAAAAACATGGCATCTGCTGGAGATTAATTGTTCAAAGTAGGGAAGATTTCTAAAGCTGTTGGTAAGATAAAATTTCGTTATTTCTGTCTCTGACTCAGATCTGTTTTCATGTTTGTTGTTCAGTACTACCCTAAAATCTCTTTCAGTGTGCCAGATTTCATAGTTCCTCCCAGTTGTACTGTCCTGATTCTGATTTATATTTGTCCAGATGCATCAGTCTGTTCTTTTCTTTGTCTATTTTGTTATTTCCTGCTTGAGCTTTTCTGACTTCTCATGTATCTGCTGTTGTCCTCAAGTGAGTGTAAAGTACTTCCCAATTTATTACTGTGTTTAAACTTATTTCTGTTTGTCTCTAAAATAATTAGTGAAAATGTTAAATAACAACAGACCTAATATTACACCAAACACAAAAACCACCTAGGAAATTTTATGTGACTCTTCATGATTTATTATCTATATAGACCATTTCTATTAGTATAAAATTTTTGTTTCAGTCACAAAAATATGTGCAGGTATAAAATAGCCCAGATGCTATCTAAGGGCTTATATTAAAGACACACAAATATTATAATTCTTTTGTTTCTTTATCTTAAGAAAAAAAATTACCTGCTTCTGGATGGTTAATTGAACTAGTAATTACTTTTGAACATGTGGGTTGGTTGTTTCCTGCTTGAAATAATTACCCAATGAAGCTTATACCAGGGCTACCAGCAGGAAGCTAACAACTGGTGTTTTGGTGAAAAGAGTTTATAAAGCATTCCTATGCTTCTTTTTCTTAATTTTCTTTCTTTTTTTCTTTGCCAGACGGAGGAACAGATGGAGGTATAATGCACACAAAATCTAAGTACATGATCTCAGCTCTCAACCAGCAGCCACAGTGAAATGTACAAAAATTAGATGTAGCTACTCTACAATTGTTGGCTTCAAAGGAATTGACCCTTTGCCTTAAATCAAAATTTATACCAATTTTCCAAAAACTCAGTAAGAAAGTTTATTTCTGAGCAATAGAGGTGTCACCATCATTAGTGGGATTTATGATTGCAAATCATCAGACAAATGATAGCATGTTGCTTCAATAATTCTTTGAGGTTCACTTTATGGTTTTCCATAGGTGTTCTGTACTTGTACTATGCTCTCGTATTTCTAAAATACAGGTGTTTAGTTTTTATTTGTTCTCAGTTGTCCTATGCACTATGTTTAGAGTGCTGATTTTCAGTAACAATAGTTTAATTTTCAGGTATAATCATATATGTTAATTTTTTTCTTCTATACATCTTCTATTCCCTCGTTTCCAATATAATTGACATTTCAGTCTCAGCACAGTAAGAACACAATCATAGTTGTAAATGCATTGTCAGATTGTGCTTTGGTTTGCCAAAACTGTTCCTATATTAATTTGGGGTCATTGACTGTTAACAATATGAAATGTCATGAATATGAACTAAATCAATGTGATTACCACAGTGGAAAAATTAATCACCTAGCTTGTCTTTATCGTTTGACTACCAACAGATAGGAATCTATAAACATAAAGGCAACTAAAAAGCCGCCAGGTATGCTTTTGCATATTTATACTCTTGATAATAATATCTTTGAAAAGAAGGCTGTAAAGGACACATTCAACTTTTTATGTAAAAATACTGAGAAGTGAAACCATATTAAGTAAATGAACATAATTTACAATTCATTTTCCAGCTTATAATAAATATTCATTATGTTAAGTCATAAAATACTTCAATAAAGAGAAAGAAATAAGTAGTGAAGGTGTAAGAGAATAAATAAAAAGCAAGGAAGAAGGTTTTTGTGCTGGTAAAATAGTGCTTTTTTTGTTTCTGTGATGACCTTCAGAAAAAACTTAGATATGCACTACAAAACATGATAAACGTTTAAGGGGATTTTATTTGGAAAACAAAGCCAAAAGCTTTTGGTAGTATTTGTGTTAAAATGGTTGTTTAAAAAATAAACATAGCATTCAAAAAAATAAGTCAAGAAAATAACAGATAAGGCTGATTCTATATTAAAAAATAAAAGCAAAGACATTTGAAGAATAAATCTCAAAATCTTGAAAAGGCCATGGGTACTGGATTCATCATAGATTCACAGTCATTCATAAATACATTCTCTTATTTGTATATGAAATGTCACATTGTTGTACACATTGCACAGAGATAATTTTTGTGTTTGGCTTTAATTACAATAAAGTGATAGTGTGGTACCTTTCAGGGTGACCAGATCAAGACCTGTAAATACTGCCTAAACCAAAGTCACATGAATGATTAGCTATAAGAACACATGATTACATTTGAAAACAGGTATTTCCTGCCAGAATTGCTATCAAGCCTATGTATTATAAAAAAAGACATTGGAACTTGTCATCTGAAAAATCAAATAATTGTAGAGTTTATATAATGTCAGTGACACCCACAGAATTCTTTAGAAATACAAAATGAATGGGCCATGTGATAAAAAAAGAAAATTGAAAAAGGAATATTAAATGGGCTGCTAACATTTTCATATTTTAGTCACTGAAGAATTGCTGGCAAATAAATGTTTAGATAATCAAAAGATGGGAATATTAAATATAACTTTGTATCTCTTCAGTATTTCTAAAGCAGAAGTTGAGCAGATTTTGGCCACTTTTTTTGAGTAAAGTTTGCAACAGACCTCTAGGTTTCAATTTGTTGTGACATCTTGTGCACAACTTGGTAATCATATTTAAAACAATATATATTTTAAACACCGTGGGGGTTGTGGCAGGAAAATGCTGCATATATTATTTTCCTGTAATGTAATACAGTCAAATATTTAAATTTTAAGTATTAGTTGATTGATTTGGTTAAAAAAGAACTATAAATTGTATACATTATAATTTTTTTCTCGGGTGAATATTGACCTAAACAAAAATCAGAATCCCTTTCTTGAAGATTATAATATCATTGATTACTCTGAGAAAAACTAGTATAACATTTGTATATGTTCAGACAAGCCATTTCATAAAATAAATATATTCTCATACACTTTTTTCCTGTTCTATAAATTCTAAGAATAGTTTAAACTTTGTAGTGTCAAAGGATCCAGTCCCAAATTGGTTCTTTTTTAGCGATTGAAAAATAATCATAAAAATACTTATTTTATTCATCATTTGCTTGGGAATTGGTATAAGTCTCCCTTAATTCTATGATATGAAAATGCTTTGATGATTCTGTTGCCTGGAATCGAAAGACAAACTTTCTGAACAGTATTAATGGTGGTACCATAAACAGTAGTTATTTAATAATGTTTTTCAGGTGACAAATACATATATGTGTATGCATGGCATCAGATTATTATAATTTTTATAAATTTAGTTAATTAGTCTATCTATCAAATAGTCTATCGTGCAATAGAAATCTGGTTGTCCTGGAGACCCTGGCAGGCCTGAACCTGCCCCTTGGAGTCTGCAAGGGCTCATATTTTTTTATGTGTAAAGGATGTCCTTGTTAGAGATCTCTTTTTTGAAAAAAGACTAAACAGAATTTTAAGAAGATGGTGCAAAGTGTGAGAAAGGCTAATCTACTATTCTTCAAAAATGTCTCTACCATCAATAAGTAAATGATGTGCAGCTTAAGACTGAAGGAGTATTGTTGGAGTCCATGTTTCCATGGATCCTCCGCAGAGAGTGAGAAGTAGAGAGATAGAATTAAAACCTTTAGAAAAATTAGAATATATAAAGCTTTAAGAGCATAAAGTAGAAATCTAACCCTCAGCTTTAAGTTTTACATGCCCTAATTTCTAGTTGTTAGTGTACAAGGACAGAGCTTTAGGCCTAGTGATAAAGTATAGACATAACAAAAATAGAGTAGGGTACTGTTTATAATTTTTAGTATGAATTTTATGTACAACAAGGTAGAACCTTATGCTAGTAAGATAGAGTTTTACGTTAATAGATATGCTATGTGCGTAGGTTTTGATGCTGTTTTTTGTAGTTTTACGAACTTTAGAATTGTACCTAGACTGGTTAGTGTGTGGATAAAAAATATGAATATGCATTTTGTGATTTGGGATAAAAAGCCTCTGTGTCAGTCAGTCAGGGGTGGATTGATTGATCAATCCGATCTATTGATCCAACCTCCACCTCCTGCAGCCTGAGGAAGGAGCCTTGCCAGGGAGCCGGATGGGATTCTAAAGGTACCACCTATTGTAGCCTGGGGTCCCGTCCCTTCCCTCTGTGAGGGTTCGGGACCCCAGGGACCCCTCCTTGCCCCTGTGATCCCATCCCTTCCCTTTCCCCCTCTGGCGCTGGGGAGTCTGCGAGGGTCCGGGACCCCAGGACCTCCTTCCTGTCTCTGCAACCGGGACTGTGTGGGTTTGGGACCCCGGGACCCCTCCTTGCCCCTGTGATCCCATCCCTTCCCTTTCCCCCTGCTGTGTTTGCCCTGGGACTCTCTTTGGGGCTACTGGGGAGTCTGTGAGGGTCCAGGACCCCGGGACCTCCTTCCTGTCTCTGCAACCGGGACTGTGTGGGTTTGGGACCCCGGGACCCTTCCTTGTCCCTGCGGCCCTGCGTTCGGGAACTCTGCTGAGTTGGGGACCCCTCCATTGCCACTGTGATCCCCGCGGCCGGGACCCCTGTCTGGGATCTGGGATCTTGTGTTCCCTTTCTGTGATTGTGACCCCACGGTTAGAAAACCCTGCTTGGGGTCAGATGGGAGGCTGATTTACCTAGAGGCTGTAATGTCAGATTTATGCTTGCCTATAGTCTTACTAGAGTTTTGCTTGTTAGGAATTCTGTGCTCTGCTTGTTGTTTCATTAGAGTATTTTTGTTAAGATTCCTATGCCTTGCTTAGTGTTTTACTTGGACTTTGCTTGTTTATGTTTATAATTGATTGTATTGTAAGACTGCTCTTACAACTCTCGCACCTTCAGATACAAGCTTTGTAAATAAATCATTTTGCTTAGATACTAACATGTTATAAGACCCTATAAAGACCTATACCCATAAAACGACCTCGGCAGAGTATTATTGTACAATATTCTGGTATCAGATAGTATATATGAAGATTAGGGCTCAAATATGAGAAGACACAAATGCAACTTGGATGTTTCTAGTGGAAGTCTGCATATCAGATTTTGTTAAAATTGAAATTGTTAAAATCCAGTGGTATTTTAACTAAATGACAAAGTAGGGAAAATTTGCAGTTACAAATGTTAAGATATGTCACTGTTTTCACTGAAGTCTAAGTCAGTGAATATTCATTAAGGGTTACATTTTAAAATATGCCCACATGTAATTTTTCAAGATATATCCTTGGAACCTGAATTCTCGGTAGGAAGGTTCTGCATGCAGACAACTTGATATGAACTGGGTGTTTTACCCATATTTTTGTAGTTAAGCCACATTTTTACTCCCATTTTTGTAGTTTGAAAGTATTTGTATGCTAACCATGTACTGCTTGTTCCATTCGCTCTGGTCAGTTTTTGACCATCCTTTACAGAGACTGTGCTCCAGCAGGTCCCACCATGAATCCAGGAAAGAGACTGAAATGAGACAGAATGAGAGCAGTATACCCTTACCAAGATAACTGTTTCTACACTGATCTGTTCAGGATAGAAGTGCAGGGGGCCAGGGTGTGTTGTTGAAGCCAGAGAGAAATATGGGGGAAATGTATTTGGGCTAGAACATGGAAGGAAAGTGCAAAGGGGCAATTTTTGTTAGAGCAGGATTATGTACATGGTGTGTTACATTTTCAGCCTCATCACAGAAAATTAATTATAGGAAATACTAACTATCCTCTACAGATTTAGTCTTTGAGCAAAAATTTCTAACTCATATTCATGAAATCAAGCAATTGCATTGAAGTAATAAATTAAGTCTGTTATTCAGATACATATGAAATTAAGTGGAAGTTAACAAGGAAGGTTCATTCCTGTTTGAACACTTCTCCCTTTGTACAGTGCATTGAAAACTTTGTCTTGAATTCCCAGATGGTTTTCTGCAAGCAGCATCATTTGGATAGCTCCTGTTGGAATGTGTTTTGTTCAGTATGATCTTGCACAGTACTCTTAGAAAAATAATAGGTATATCAAGGACCAAGAAAGCACCAACAGAACCAAACCAACACCAAAACCAGTGACAAAAATCACCAAACCAAACCAGCCAGCAAACCAATTAATCCAAAGAAATATTTTTAAATAAAGAAGGAAGTCAGGATATTCCAAATATTTTCCAAAATGTACCTTTCCTGTTTTGTGCAAGGTATATGGTTTTCATCAGTAGCTATAATACAAGCTGGATTATAAAGACAAGACAACCTGTGTAATAACTTTCATTTAGAATAAAAATATTGTTATACTGTTATTTACCCACACAACTAAATGTAAAATTCTGTATTAACCACTGCCTTATATTCATTAAAATTATTTGCAAAGTTGACTCTTGTCTGTGCAATTTGGCATATAAAAATAGAAGTAGGGCATATAAAAATAGGAACAATGGTATTAAATATTCTCTTACTAACAGTGAATTTCTATGTCAAGTCTCTTACTGATACTATTAAGTACTTATATTCAAATAGAAAAATTTCTCAAAAAATATCATAAGTAAATTTCTACTATTGTATGGAGTTCTTCTTGGCTGTTCCAAACTGGTGTTCTTGATGATCTTTCTCATCATATAGATGATTAATCCCCATATTTCTTCATAAACTGAAATTCCATTTTAAAATTGTAATTTAAATATACACAAAGTTAAAGCAAAAATCAACATCCATTACAATGTTTCAATTATTATTGAAAAAAAATTTGAGAAGAAACCCCAACAACTTGTTTTGAAAGCCTCTTACATATTCTATATGATGTGGGATAAAAATACATAAAATATGGCCTGTAGATATCAGATTTATATCTAATATTAATACTGAAACCTTCATTTAATCTATTAAAAAAAACCAACAAACAACCAATCATACTTCTTCATATGGCTTTGCATAATAAATTATTCTGTTCTTATCATGGTTTCAGATGTGACTCTTGAAGGCAAGATACTGGTTAATCTGGTAGTATAATCACCCATATTTAGAGGTTCCTTATAGTGTTTCTACAATCTCTGAATGAATACAGTGTTATGCAATTTATAAGGAGAAGTTTCCATTAAATATTTTTACCATCAAATACGAATTTAATGGGTTTCATAAATATCACTATAAAAAACATTGTCAATTATCCTTTACTATTTAGGTACACTATTAATGTTCACTTTAAAAATTATTTTTGCATATTTTTTTCTGGTGAGTATTATGAAAAGTTTTAAAATTTATGCATTTCTCCTTTTTTATTTAACTCTTAACTTTCTGGAATGTATCCAGAAGTATTGTTTACAAACAAAAAAATGTTTAACATTTAAAAATTTTAACATCTAAAACCTGGGCCTTCTGCCCAGCAGACATCAATTAAAGAAAACATTGTGGCAGTCATTCAAGAATGGAAGTGAGGCTTTCATTAGGTCTACAGAATGTGTCATTTTTTAGGAATCATAAACTGCATGAAATAGGTTTAAAAGAAGTTAATATACATTACTATCCCATACCCAGGATGTCAATTTGAAAAATGTTTTACTTCTGTGAGGTGCCTTTCAAATGAAAAGTTATTTAAAGGTTAAAATCAGTTGGCTACAGAGTACCATGTTTTCTCATGGGAATAACAGAGAAAAGATGACTGAAAGTTATTTTTTATCATGATAGAGTTTTTACCTCTGGTTATTATCAGCTCATACATTCATCATTACATTCTACTCTTTCTTTTATTATATTGATTTATTTTACTGCCTAATAAGTTTGTACTTGTATGAAATTCAGAAAACATTGATTTACTTAAATTATTCAATGCTTTAGTATATGGCTACTATGTAATTTAACACTTTAGACAAATCAATACACTTTTAAAAATTGCTTTCCTTATTTAGAAGATTTACACATGTACTTTTCTGGACTCATTCATTTGCTATAGGGTGATGATATTTTATACACAATCTATTTTGAGACTATAAGGGGTTATACACATATATATATATACACGTGTATAAATATATAAATAGTTACAAGTAAAATGAATAATTTAAGTTTGCCTAAAGCAAGCTGTAATGTAGGATATACCTTTACATTTACAACATAACTCTCAGACGTATCATGACACGGCCATGTAAAGATATTTTGTTTAACTTGCAATCATTGCTGGATGTTAAGGTTGTTTCTCCCAGTATTTTAAAGACCAGAAATTTTGACTTTTGACAGAGAACAACCTTCAGTTGTCTGGAAAGTTCTGAGACAGTGGATAAGTTTTGAGCACTAATGGATTTTTGCAGTTGGGTTACAGGTGAGAAGTGTGTGATCAAATATGACAAGTGAAAACATCACCTACAAGTTGATAACTCCATCACAAAGAAATAAACCTGTGCCATGTTCTTACTGAAATGCACAGCCCGAGACAGTGTTTCTGTATACTAAGGCTACTGATCCCTTATTCCATGTTCACAATCATGGTGCCTAAACAAAAGTTATTTTAGAAAATAAAATGTTTCCCATTGATTAAAAAAGGCATTGGTTCACATCAAAAGAATTCATATTTTTAACTAAATGTATGCTGGAAAAAAGAAGATACTGAGCAAGCAGTTTGTACAGAACCATTTCTCTGCAAGAAAATCCTTTTCACCTGCTGAATAGAGCAACGAGAAGCTTCGGGTCAATCCTGAGAGGATTTATTATTTAAATTATACTTATGTTAAGAAATGTATTGACAATAGTATATAAGCATCCATATTTGAATAAAAATTAGGTGTTTCATTAGCTCGGTTGGTTAGACCATGGTGCTAAAACCAAGGTAGGTGTTATATCCACATATGGGCCATTTACTTAAAAGTTGGATTTAGTGTTCCTTGTGGGTCCCTTCCAGCTCAGAATATTCTGTGGCCTGTGAACATTACTATTATCTCATCCACTGCAAAAATCTCCAGGAAAAACCAAAATCCTATATTTGTGTTCTTTATTGGTTATTTACTTCTTTAAAATTAAAGTTTTGATTGGATAGTTCAGTTTTTCATTCTCATTTTGGAAAGCTGATGAATTAGCAGGATGTATTTCTTTCTTCTTATTTAAAGTTCCCCTTTTTTATCTATTTCAATCACAAGGAAAAATCCACTTTGCCTGTCAATTAACACTTTTACTTCCTTTGTCTTGTTCCTTCCCTTAGCAGTGTTAGTGCCTGTAGACTTGCGTTAGCTCACATTAATGCTCTGGAGTTGTGTTTATATCATCAATAGCAGTATACAAAATTATTTCTAAAGCTTAAAACTGTACATACAATCCATATGCATAATTCATTTCCACAGAGGTTTAAAGTTCAAGCTTGCTGCATGGCGAGATTCCTTCTGTTTTGCTCCAGGCTCCATGAAACTGTTTTAGATCTTAAAAATAAAAATACTCTCTAGGTAGAAGTATGAATCAGTTTTTTCAATAATCAGTTCCAGCTGAACCTGTATAATATGACCATTAAGAAACACCTTTAATAATCTTAAACAACCCCATTTCTAGAGGTCAGGATGGAGTTACATTGAAATAGTATTTCTTTAATTCTGAAGGAGTTGTCTAGGGTTTCCTGCAGCAACATATACATTTTCTGCAGTAATTCCCATATTACAGACATTTTGTCAGATGTAGAACTATTTTTACTGGAAGGGTTTACACTTGGGAATTATTCAGCTTTCATGCAGAATCATATCTATTTATCCTGTGATGTGCTGTAAGGAAGTTCTCTACTATTTCAAGTATTAGAAAAAAAAGGGACAATTTGTAGGCTCTTAGTCTGCAATGGGTGTATACCCAATGACCAGTGAAAGATGACTCTGCCCAGAGCAGGTGGGACAGACTATATTTAAAAGTCCATTTCAACCCCGACCATTCCAGGATTCTGTGGTCTGCCTTCTGGCTACGAAGAAGTTTTGCCTGACTTGGGAAGATACAGAGAGGAAGGGCAAACTTGACATTCCCACTGCCTTCTTTTTCCACTGAAGAACATTCCTAAAATGACTCAAGAATCATGATTAGAAGATCATCTCTTCCAAGATACAGGAGGTGAAAGCTACAAAGTGGGTATATCATGAATTCTGTGAAGTATATGCTTATATAAGGAACTGAAGTTTAATAATAATAATAGTAAGTCCAACTAAGAACACACTGCCAGATTTACTGTGCTCCAGAAGAGATATGCAGATTTTTTGCAGCTTTGCTGGGCATGTCTTTCAAACAAAAGTAGAATGCATAACAATATATGTTAAAATATCTGTGGGCTCTTACAGAGATTTTTACTTTTTTCTTGCTGAATGAAAGGTTTCAGTAGGATTCTTGATGCACGGGGTATCAATAGTCCTGACTGATTAAAACAGAATGATGAGAAAACTGACATGTCATGATTAGAAAACCATGAAGATATGAGGAAGAAAGTTGAAATTTTCATTCTACCTATAGTGGTGTGCCCTAATGCAATATAGATTTAATAACAAGACAGGAACAGAAGGCTCATCCAAACCTTTTAGTTGAGGAGTGGAATAATTACTTGGATTTATAACATTGAGAGACATTGAGCAATTCAAACAAGGACACTTATTTCCTATTTCCTAAAAATCCTTTCCTTATAACCAGAGGATTCCAGTGGTCTGAGCCACCAGCAGCCTGGTTCATTCCATATGTAACAATCAGCACCTAGTGCACTTAATTAATAAACAGATGGCAGTATCCCTGTGAGTCTTTAAGTCAGTAAGGGCTTTTGTGCTCCACTGGTTATGTCACAATATCCTTTCTTAAGGGACGCATATGCCAAGACTCTATAACGGCACAGCAGATGCTTCATCTTGGTTTCAGCAAGGCAGGAAGCCTGCCAAGATCACAAGGTAGTGTCCAGACAGTTATGGAATGAGCTTAATCTTGTTACAGCGGGAGGCAGAGTCTGCCCCAGGAGCAATGAGGAGAACAATTCAGCATCGAAGTGATTTTGCAATTCAGAGACCAGTAGGATTGTAGTGGAGTGACCTCTTTAGGTAACACAATGCATGACCAACTTTCTAGAGAAAGGCTTGGCACCCTCCACTCTGATGAGTGTGCTGTGGGCCTTTTAGTTTTGCTCTGTTTTGTGGCATCTCCAGATACCTTTTGGGGAAAGCAATTCAAAACCAGCTAGGAAGTTTCTGCCCCAAGATGTGGGCATAAGAATGAGATGTGTCATGCTGCAACAGTGAATACTTAGCTAAACATGCATTAGCAGCATGAATGCTACCTCTGATAGTGGAAATTTTGGTTTTATGATGTCATTTTTTGGCATACTCAGCATACATGATTTCCAAATTATTGGTAAATGATATTTTGGTTGAAACTGGGAAATTAAATATTATTCTGTGCACAATAATGGAAAAAATTATCATATTTATTAAAACCTAGCAGATCAAGGGCTAGTAGCATGCCTATTTAGATGACTTCTGTACCATTCTAATACTAAAATAATTTGGGGACACTAGCTGTCAAGTAGCTCACTGGAAGAGAACCCTTTTCTAATTTCAGTTTCCACCAAAAAGAAATATCTGCAAGTGTTAATGTGACGTGTAATGTCATCATGAATTCATTCTAAAGAACCAGGTATATCAGTTCCTGTCTGTTTGTTCACAAGAGGTCCAGCTTGTTGGAATGGCTATCCAGTTGCTACAGGACAGGCATTTGATCTATAATGATGCCTGCTTAATTGTAGCAGTCCATGAGAACTGAGACACGGTCTTGTTTCTGACCACTCTGTAACTGCAGGAACTTCTAAGCCAGTGATTGCTAGCCACAAACATGTCCAAAGGTATCTGTAATTATTTAACCCAGTATAATACCAGGATGGACCAGATTTTGGGGGGTTCCCTGTATTACAGGTTAGACACGGATTTTCTCAGAGAAATAGAAAAGCCATTTACTTCTGGTTTTGCCATTCACAGATATAGTTCATATTTTACAGTCTCTTTTTATTAATTTTTTGAGTAGTTGCAAAGGGACAGAAACTAAACCAAAATGTGATTGATCAGGAAGCTTTGTGGCAAGCTGAATGAGACTGGATAGAGAAATCTCTCACCGAAGAACACTTTTATCTGCAATGTCTGCTATGCTTTCGCTGTTATAGAATGGCAGTAAATAAGGCAAAAAAACCAGAGAAACCTTATCATTTTCTACCATGTCCTAAAGGATCCACTACTTCAGTAGCCTCTTGCCTATGACTGAATAACATCAGCAGCAGACTACTGAGTTTACTTGATAGAAATACCACCTGCAGAGTCATAAGTGACAAGTACTATTAATGCCATAAAGCTCTGGAAACAGACTGTGTGCCTAGTTCCTTCCTTTGCTATTCAGGGAGAAAATTCCACCAAATCATGTTAAACATTCTTTTATAGGCATGAAAAATTCTGCGTTGGTTCTCATAATCTTTCTGCTTTAATTTAAATTAATACTGTTGACTGATTCTCTTTAAGAATCCTATGCAAAATTATGCTTACGAGTCAGCTTTAAAGATCTGAAAATTGCTTAATATAGCATTTAGGCACAACTGTATTTGGAATAGTCCTGTAATTACAGGGGAGGACAGAGTCCATCAGTTAGTTCCTTGTACTAGAAGGAGAGCTCTTCTTGGTTTTTTTTCATTTTTTTTCTTTTCTACAGATGTATTAAAATCAGAGAAGGAATTAACCTAACTGGTAGTGCTTCAGCAGTCCTGGGAGTGTATCTACATTAGTGTTTTAGCTGAGAGCAGTAATGTGGTTATGAAGCAACTGTCCTCATCATCCCACTTACTGTACTTGGTCTCACATTACCCTGCAGCTGCAGAGCACGTGCACAGAATCCTTCTGGGAAGAAACTAAACTGGAAGACATGTTCCAGGAACACTCCTAATGCTTTTGATAGGCAGTCTGTGCACAGAACTAGGCTGACATTAGTCTGAAGTGATTGATTTGATTCCGTTTTCATTATAATGCCTTTATGGACTTAAATTTCTCCTCTCTGGTGTCTTAGTCACATGGTAAAGTCTTTTGCTTTAGCATCTTTGGCATACCTTTATGAAATTCCATTGTCATTCCGTTGTCTTTTTTTCAAAGGGTATGCCATGATGGCAAAACTTAAATCTCTTGCCCAACTGGACATGTCAAATCACAGAGTCACCATCAAATGTCACAATTCCCACACAATCTTCCACTTTTTGTGAACAATACCCTCAGCTCCATAAACTGCAGGCTTTTTTGGCTGCCCTTTAGAGTGACTGAACACATTAAATTCTGTGGAATTTGACATATAAAAAAGGTACTGTCTCCTGTATATTCATTTCTATTGGCACCCTGGGTTGCCAATAATTTAGTTAACTATTTTTTCTTTCCTTTGGGGATTTTTAAAACCTTCCATTTTTATGTAGTGTCAAAAATGTTCTCTGATCAAGTAGGCACCAGAGGACCTAAGATAAGGCTGTTGCAAAGGTAGGGTGACAACACCTTAACAGAGAGACTTTTCAATGGGATATCAAATATAGGGATTCTGCTTGCCAATGCTGCTTCTGCCTGCATTGGGAAGAGCATGGATTCTGTGGTAACTGAGAGGGAGACAATAACAAAAAATGGGATTGTTCTTCCTAAGAATCAAAATATTTTGTTAGTTATTGGACTTCGGCTACATGATACAGGTCATTTATACAATAGATTGCTTCAATGCTTAGGTTTAATTTCTTCAAAGCCAGATTAAATGGTATTTCAAATGCTTCAAATGGAGGAGAAATTTACCCACTTGTTGGGTAAATGTCTCTATTATCAGTGGAAATAAGGTTGCCAGTACCAAACACTTTTAGATCACACTGACAGAAATAGAATAGGGAGAGAATAAGCTTTAACCAACAAGGAAGAAATTCTCTTGTGTAGTTATTTCATGAAAAATAACACTACTATCAAACATTTCTCAGTAAGGCAAAACTGGAGGTGAGTCAAGATATTCACAGTATGCTGGCTCCTGCCTTTATGGCAATTAAATGCATCATTGAATTCTGCTACAGAAAATTTACAAGAGATATGCCTTCTGCTGTGTCTCCTAATGATTATTTGGGCTTATCAATGAGATAAATACAAGATCTTGACCATATCCCTACCACAGTGTGCCAGACAGCATCTAATAGCACAACAGCCAAATGGCTAAGAGAAGCTTCTTATAGCAAGGTTCATTTTTCATAACAGGAAACAGGACAAAGATAAAAGGTTTAAGCCTGCAACGACTTATATCTGTTCTCCCTTACCTCCAATTTACGCTTCCATTTCAAAGCTCTCAACTACCTCTATTGCTGAGTGACAGAGCTGAATGCAACCTCTCATTGCAATGAGGTTTTTTAATACTTTCTCTTCTCCTTATGTGTCTTTCTTTCAGGATGAGAAATCATTTTCCCTTGCCCTTCCTCTCCAACTCAGCAGATCCAGTACTGAATTTAAGTATTCTCTGATTCTTGTACTTGTAGTATCTGGTATGGTGCTCCAGCAAGGGGCTGTTTTCTTTTTAATTATTTGTTTATTATTTTCAAAAGACATGTGGTACAAGATAATACACTAGACTTGGCAACATTTTATTTCCTGTGTGTCTCCTTGTTCCTTGCCTCTGGCTCAATGCAATACTTCATTATATTCATAATGACTTGGTCCTAAGAGGGATAGAGAAATGTTTTGATATTAACCTTAAAATACCTTAAAACCACTTCAGTTCTATATCCTTGCATTGTGAGTGTATATAATTCTTTAATTTAATTTGTAAAGGGATTACTTCAGAATAATGTTATTAGAGATGATCATATTATCAGATAGACTGATATAAGACAATCTTATTAGCTGTGCCTCAGGATGTCGCTTCAGGTAACTCTTTGGTACCCCCTATATAAATTCATTACATGCCTCAAATTGGCTTCTAACCTTAAACTGACAAGTATTCTCTATGATGTGTGTTAACCAGGTTTACTACACTTGGATTTGCAATTTGGGAATATAGATGCTTCCAGTAAAAACTTCAAGAATTTAAATGCAAGCAGGGATTTAAATTACAGCACAACCATATATTGGAACTACTTTCTATCTTGCTTAACATATGCAATCCATATCTTCAGATATTTTCGATATTTTTTCTCAGACTTAGTTTTGATCCACGTTTTATATTGCTGCAGGTATCTAAAATAGACTAGCCTAAAATTAGCCCTTCTTGTTTCTGTTTTTACAAAGAACGTTATAAACCAAATCGGACCAAAAAAACCCCAACAAGCGACCTCTGCCTATTGGAGGAGGAACAGATTTCTATTCCAAATTATATGGTGATGAAAGAACTGTATTAGAACTGTATTATGTATAACTATGAACAGTTTCAGAAATGTGACCCTGCAAATTAAAGAAAAAAAAATTCATTATCAATCCTTTTTCTGTACGTTGGATTTTAAATGCAAGAATCCAGTGGTCAATGCCTTCTAGAATAAAGAAGAGTAATATTTGTAATTGAGCTGTGTCATGGGTTGGCACTGGCCAGATGTTAATGCACCCATGAATATATGTTTTTTCTCTAACAACTCCTGTGGGATGTGATCAGGAACAGAGCAGAGCAGGCTTAAATCTTGAAAACAAAAAAAAACCCACCAAAACTTTATTAATTACATAAGAACAGGGACAGAAATACTCTTAAACACACACAGAGACAGAAATAAAAACTTCTTAGAACATTTCTTCTCCCAGTTTCTACCTCCCCACCCATCACTTTTCACAGACCAACCTTTGGGTTTTAGATCAAACGATCACCACTCAAAAAAAACCTAATCTTCAATTCAGCAAGGGAGAGAGGAGTCTCTCTGGCACCACAGACTGTTCTCCAGAACACACAGGTCTCCTCCTTATGTGTTCCCATGTCACCCGTGGCACCGCCCGGAGAAGTCTGCCAGGGTGACTCTCTCTTTTTCCTATGTCCAGCGCTCTCACCGCTGTCTCATAGGCCAAAACTACATACAGGGCTCTTTTAAGGATACTTGCATGCTGAGCTCTCCCCTTTTCACCCAGGGGCCGGGGTTCCAGGAGCAGGTCTCCCCTGAGGGCAGAGGGTGCCACCTCACCCTCCCCCTCTCTTCTCTGCTCGCTCCACTCTTCAAGTGCCAGTCACTGTAGCAAAAGCAAGGGCAGCTGCATCCACCCAAAAATGCAGTTTATGTTCAAAAGAGACTTAAGGTCAGTCCATGGCTGACATTATGCAAGAGAAGTCCAGCTCAGAAGGCTACTCCTCTCATTCTTCCATCGGGTTCCTTCTAATCATGCTTTATCATCTCAGTCTCAGGCCGCTTCCCTCTCTCCAAAACCACCAGTCATGAGAATCAATGTCTAAGAAAAGTTTCTTTCTGCCAAGCAAGGGTTAACAGTTTCTATCTCCCAGCAGGGTGCTGCAGGCTCAGGCACTCCCAGGCTCGGTAACCCCCACGTGGCTCGGCACCTTCTCCCGGAGTTTGGGGGGGAAGAGAGTTAGCACACACGGAGGGCACTTCCACAGTTTTCCACCCCTCCATCCTGGACGGGGCAGCTCAGTTCCAGTCCTGTCCCTTCTCTTCTCCCCCCGCCCCGGGGGCTCCGGCTTACCTGAGCCGACCACGTGTTTCCCCTCCCCCACCCAGCCTCATGGCTGGGCAGGGAAAGGAGACCTGAGACGTCTCTCTGCTGAAACCCGGATCCGAAAAAGAGGCCAAACCCCCTAGACTCCTGCTTTTAACTCTTTGTGTCCTCAGAGGCGTGTCCAAACCTCCGAGTGACCAATCCAGGTGCCAGCAGAAAACCTGATCACTGATTGGACTGCCCACATCCCCCTGAAAAAAAAATTCACCTCCCTTGCAACCACGACAAGCTGATAGAAAAAGTAGATTGATATAGAACTAAAGGAATAAGAAGCATTCATCCACATTCTTTGGCTATGACATTTTAAAGCCTTAAAAATATTTTCTTCAGCATTCTGTGAACTGCCAGTGAACTATAGAGTTAAACTGCTCTGTCAGCTTTTGGTGGCAACTGAATCTTTGGTGCCAATCTTTCTACTTCACCGAACAATCTGGAAAGTTTGTCAAATTGTTATTTCAGTTCCCTAAACCAGCAATTCAATAGACTGGCTTCATTCTCCCTTCAAACTTTTTACACAAAAGGGTGGTGTTTTTCCTTTTTCTCTTTTCAGCACAAACTAATATATGCATCAAGGATTTGCTATTTACTTTTGGTTAATTGTCACAAGATACCAATTTTAAACTTTTTGTAAGAATAAACTTCTATAGAGCATACAATATGGTATAATCTCACAATTTTAGGTTGTCATAGATGATTTATGCTTCAGAATTTTGTTCAAATTTTACTTCTGACATGTCTGAAAGGAATATATTACAGAGCAGTTTGAGCTTGCTTCCCTAGAGGAGGGCAGTACAAGTTTGAGAAATTGCATATCTACCACTAGGCTCTTTTGTAGGCCTCTGAAGTGAGATCTACAATTTTAGGCTGCCGTATTGAAAGTCTGCATGCAGGCAATATTAGACCTGTTCCAGTGACATACAGGCAAGTGCTCGCATTATAATGATAACACATAGCTCTGCTTCGTCTTTATCTCACAGAAGAATGCCACTACCACAAGAACAGTTGCAAGAGCTTGAGAAGCTGCTCTTGATGAAATATGGCAGACTGAAGCACTACTACAGCAAGACAGTTATTATAGTGGAAAACAAAGGAAAGAAAAATTGCAGAAATGTTCTAATACCCTGTTTGGGAAGCACAAAGAGCAGCTCATTAATTTAGTTTAAGGTTTACATAAGGCAAAGCTGAATTCCAAAGCATTATATTCTGTTGGTTCTGGTTGGCTGGGAGACACTGCTGCATTCTGGAAACTGGGCTTGTTTTGCAGTATTTATATTTGTTATTTTGTGAATTCCTGGCAGGGACAAAGTAATGCAACATGATGAAATTCTAAGCTAACATAATGGAGTTTATCCAGCCATCCCAGCATTGTGTGAGAACAGGCAGCAGAAACTATCATTGTAAAATAATCTGTCCAGTGAGGCTGTACTTGAAATTTGTAACATAGTCACCAAAACTGACTTTAATTTATTTAGAGGTATGATATTATAGAAAAGAATTTTACTAAAGAATTACTCAAGTTTTTCTTTAAAAAACATTCCTCTTCTAACATTCTGCTTATGTTAGCTCCAGCAGCACCATGATGGGAAAGACACAAGTGAGAGAGACAACTCTCTAGCCATATACATTTGTGTAACTCCCAACAGCATCCTAAATCTACACTGAATACTCAACAGACAAAAAACTCAGAGGTAATTTCAAAAATGAGTGTGATGTAGTACAAAGCTATTTAACATGCTAGTTCTATTTACCTCTAATTTTAGACTCTGTGTGGATATGCAGTGCAGCCTTATAACCTTGATGCAAGAATGGCAACAGAAAGATCAATACTGAAAGAAAAGACTGTAATATATTACTGAGCCATGGAGAGAGCTGAGTGAAAGACAATGACCTAAAAGCAGGAATAATTAAACACTGATGACTGATAGCAGATGAATTCCATAAAAGCAGTGTAGCTGAAATTATCACCTCTGTTTGTGGGAGAAGAATTCTCCTATTTTCTTTGAACTATTTTCAAATTGTAAGGTTATCTGTAAAATGCTAAAAATTTGTGAGTAATGTTCTTTTAGGCAAATCTCTACATCTGACTGAATACCAAGGTGAAGACAAAGCAACAATGTGTATGTGTCAGTCCCCACATTTACATAGAAATGCTTTTTTTCCCTCCCTCACAGTTACTGGGGAAATGCATACCCACATTTGAGAGCCTGTTAGGGACATCTGTCTCTTTATATGTGGGAAGACAGCTTGCTCTGTAATTTTATTTTCTAATATACACTAACAATTTGAGGTATGAGGGAATAATATGTTTGTTTTTGAAGTACAGGTCTCTAAATGAGGCTCAGACTTCCATACTCTGCTCTAGCTGAAACTTTATCTGAAATATCTAAGAAAGTTCAAATATCAAGTTTTATGGTACAGGAAATGACAACTCTTTTACTTTAGAGAAATAATTATGGCAAATTGACATTCCTATAAAATTCTTGAAGGTTTACAAGTGACATTCAGTTAGGCTTTTAATTATGATAATGTTAATGACGAGTGTTAAATCGAAAAGAATTGGGGTCAGGAAGCTAGACTGCTTAGTGAGCTATGTTGGGGGAAGTGGCTTTTAGACCTTTTGAGATGATGGTTATTAACTCTTGAAGGAAAAATATATCTCTTAGGCTGATAAAGCAGAAGCAGAAAAACCCCATGGTACTTATCCTAGGTGCTGTGCAGACACATGGTCAAGTGTAGGCTACTCCATAAAATGTGTCATGTGTGTTAAGGGTACCAACAGCACAGGTTATCCAATGAATAAATGGCATGTGTTTGCTGCTCTGGTTTAGGTCAACTCATTAGAGATATTCCTTCTAGTACAATACTACAAAATTGTGTTGAGTCACATGTTTTAACACTGGCTTTTTAAGTTGTGATACAGCATTTGATTCTTTCACATAACAGAACTGAATTTAGGACTCAGTCCTCTCATTCGTGCTCCCTAACTAGGAACACCATTGCTAAAACAACATTATACACTTGGAAAATGGCAGAATTTGCACTGTTTTTTGCCACTATTACTCATAGAAAATGGAATATTCTAGTTCACTAAACCAAAAGTATGTCAAAATGAAGACATAAATTTATTCAGTAATTTTCAAGGATTGTGTTGTATTATTGTAAAAGCTTGGTGAAATTGTTTGCTTAAGGGTTCTGATGAGATAGTCTTTTGCTACATTTCCTATTTTTTAGCCTAGAGTTGTGCAGTAATTACAGTATATCAACATCTGAAGAACGGTCTGGGAGCAATTGTGGTTTTCCCTGTGGACTTGATAAAAAATTGAGAATCACTACCCAAAAAACTATATTACCTTTCTTTAAAACTGTAGAATTTTTCTATCCATCCAAAATGTCAAAAAGGAAATGTCTTTGAATTTGCTTCTCTTGCTTTTAATAATTTAAATCTCAGAAATATTTTTTATAAATAAAACAAAAACTGTAGCGGAATACTGAAACTTTAATGTCATTGTACAGTGAGCTCAGTCTAACATACTCTGTTTACACTGTTCTGCAGAAATTTTTGTCTTACTGTGTTACTTCTTGGGCAGCAGGGCAAACAAGACAAAGAGAGAGTTTTTTCAGAAACTAGTCTTCTGCCCAGTCTTAAACTTCTTCCCAGGTTTTCCCCAGTTCACCTATACCTTTATGTTTATTGTCAGGAGACTCCAAGGTTTTGTTTGCTTCCCCAGCTTTCAACATGCTATATGAACTGAAATCCTATTTGCTTCTGTATTTGCTACATGTTCAAACTTACAGTCTAACATCTGTCCTCATATGTCCAGAAGTATAACTTTGATAATTCACTTAGCATTTGATTTAATTTAAGTGTAGTACAAGTAGGTGCTACAACTCAAAAGCCATATTTCAGCTTTATGTATCAGCAGTGCCAGCTGTTCATTCTCATGCATGTTGGTTGCTGTCTGGATTGGCAAAGTTGGGTCATCCGAAATGACATGGCCTGCATTTACTTATTTATTCATTCTCCCCACTTTCAATTCTGCATTCTTATTTTCTATCATTAGACTTAAATATTATTACACATTTTTACATGTTACTGATCAATTGAAATGTTCCTGCTTTACCTTTGTAATTCGGTTCTTCTCCAATCAACTGGATTAGAGGAAAAGGAATAGTCAAGTCTTGAACTCTCATCACCAAATGCATATCACAACCTCAGGTTTCCTGTTCTGGGTTACATAAAAATCAGCATTTTTCCCCTGAAATCAGAGCTTGGTCCATAGATTAAAAATAAAATAAAATAAGAATATCGTATAAAAACACATAAGAGCAAAGGATATTTTTGATCTTCTGAGTTTAATATACTCCGAAAGAGTTTAATGACTCTAAGAATAATGAATCATTGTGCCTTATAATTATCTTTTGCCAGCATCTTGTTCATGGTGGGTTTTTAAATTAATTTTATGGAACGCTTAAAGGTTTTGCACCTTTGAAACCTGATATATGAAAAGAAATTGAAGCTTCTAAGCTAAATGCTCTTTATGTATCTATCCACAAATTTCAATCTTTTTATATGATAATTTTAGTGTAGAATATATGAAGTAATATGGACATTTGTGTTGACTACATATAGAAAGAAAAAAGGAACACCCACCTCAAAATACACCTAATTACTTGAAAACCCACACCATTATTGTCTTTGATAAATCTTTGCCCTTAAGTAAGGAATGATTACAGATTTTACTTGAAGATTTTTCTGGTTTAGAGCTTTCTAATATTTTAGCGAACATGTAATACAGCTGCAGAAAAAAAATTTCTACCACTGGTAATACATTCTAACAGAAGCAAAATTTAAGATCTAGCTGCTATAGTCAGAGATCTAATGTTTTCATCTTTGTTTTCTCTGGACCGAAACTTTCAGGCAAAAATTCTCATCTGCGCAGCATTTTCCTGGAGCAAGGAAGAGAAGGCTGTGTTGCAGGTGGAACTCTTGCGAGAGAATCTAAAATGATGGAAAAGTTCTGCAGATTGTCATCAGCTTGTCTGTTCTATAACACAGGACTGCAGCTTTAGCTGAGATATGCATCTGATAAGCCTATTATTTGACAATGCATTTCTTCCTTTTATATGCCACAGATTCTTTCAATGATCTTGGCCATTTGTATGGGGTTGTCAGATCTCAAGCACTGAACATGGTGCACTGAATATATATACAGGTATATGAATTTTTTTGCACGTGGTTTAAATTTCTGAATTATACACACTTGCACATGTACAGACGCATTGACAGTTGTAAAAGTGAAATGAATATTAGCAACACATTCTCAATTCAATTTTTTTCATTCCATTCTCAATTTTCTCCTGAAGGGGTTGATCTGTTTCATTTCTGTACTCACAAAGGTTATATGGGGAAGTGAATAAAATTATTTTTAAAGTAACAATTTGAGCTATGCTAAAGTATAAATAAAGTATATCACTCTGGTGGTTAGCACAAAACATACAGAATTTTTTCATTTTCCTTATTGTAGATTTTCTCAGAGAGAAATTGACTTTTTAGACTGATTAGACATATTTGCACTTGCAGCTGAAAATTTGTAATTTTTCTGGATTTGTTACTTGGTAGCATATTAAGCACAACTATTTTATTGATTTAATTACTTATTTCTTTAAATATGTGAACCTTGTTTACATGTAAGTGTTCTAAAATCCAAAGTTCACTTGGGAGAGAAAGACATGGAAAAGGAGGAGAATGTTTGTCAAAAAGTTAAAGTTCCTTATTACCATGAATCCAATACTTCCTTCTGTATTTTTTTATAATGATACTTTAATAATTCCCAAAATGGTATTAAAACATTGTTTAGATTTTTTTAGAATAGCGTAATAAGCCCCACACCTTTTAGGGGGGAATTAATAATAAATAAATAAATAAATAAATAAGACTAATCCAGGTAAATTTAGACAGTATATTATTGTCATGGTGTTTTCTCCATAAATTTTGAAGAAAGCAAGAAAGAAGACAACTGTAATATGCCTTATAAACATTACATTTGAGTGAAGCTTAAACATAATTGTGTGGGAACTACAGAATAAAGGAGAATGAATTGCTCTTTTGTGGTATATCTGTCTTTAACAATCACTATTATGCCTTCTGTTTCTGTATTCTAGTATAATTGCTGTTACTTAGGCGACCATGCATTTTCAATTCAGATTCCTATTATTATGATTTTAAATGTTTTGCTATTTCTTCATTTCAAAAGATATATAGGTTAGCTTCTAGCATTCTTATTTGATTTCTGCTAAAGTCCTGTCAATTTCCATCCCCCATTGAACACGGGAAGGTTTGTTTAAAGCACTCTCAATCACTCACAAAATAAAGGTTTTTTCCCTCCCTTGGGATATCTGGCACAGATGACGTGCAGATATTTCAACAAACAACTGCCTCAGAAGAGGTAGAGTACCAGTGTGGTTACTGAACTGTTTGATTGGCAAGAATCAGAGATTAATTCTTTTAAGTGGCAACACTATTGAAGATATAAGATGCTGAAAGCATTTGTACAAAAATATGATTTTCTTATGGTTCTGTGCAGTATTCAGGACTGACTGTAGTCTTTTATCTACATTATAATTATGATTACACAAATACTTGATTGCTCCAAATTTTCCTAAATGATACAAACACGAATAAAAGCAGCATCCTGAAACCCATTTGCAGTCACCAGAGACTTTTTAATTAGCAGTCACATCTGTGTAAGAATACTATATTTTGCAAAGCTAGCAGAAACCTAAACAGTATTATTAAATTTTGGAAAAGATTACAAATCTCAGTAGACCTGTTTAACGATTCAAGAAGTAGTGTGGAATGATATCTCTGGCCTCCTGAGTCTAGTTTGAAAATAGCTAAATCTTCCATAATGATGTCATTAAATATTTAATAGTATAATATTTTGAACACCTTTCCAACATAAATGACATTAAATTTTAACCTGTTTAAACTGTTAAAGGTTATCTGAGAAAATTCCATTTGACTACACTTTTAAAGCCAATTAAATATATCTTGATATTAAAAAATGGCTTTTGTGAAGAAATTGAATTAATGTAAACAACAAATAAAAAAGAAGATTGACATGAACAGCTAGATTTTTTATGAAGTATTTAATAAGGCTATGAATTAAAATTATGAAATATTTTTTATTTTTCAACATGTTTCTATTGATTTTTTTGTAATCTTGATTAGAATGTAGCTGCTATGCGTCCAAACTCTAAATTACATCAGAGCAAAGTTGTAAAGAGACATCAAGGTATGTAAAAACATTGCCATTTTAATATAAAGCACAATTTCATTCTACAGAAAAATCACCTAAAAGTTTTCAATAAAATAAAGCTTTAAATATGAAGAAAAATACTTTTTTGGTGTGTTCTTGCCGTAAATTATCCACCTGATTTTGCTTGCTACTAAAAATACTGTAATGGGACTCTATGACTGCAGCTTTTATTTCGTATTTATTTTTTCAGTATCAAATATCTTTGCTGCTCCATCACATTCCTAATGTCAATAGACTGTGGGAATGCACACAAGATTTTGTTGGGGTGGTACTGACTTAACTGTTAGCAGAGTGGGCAAAAAACAGCTCATCAACCAAGTGCCTGCCTTCAGGGTGTTGATGCCTGATTATGACCGCCAGCATCTCCATGCAGTGGTTTGGCATTTCACAGAATGGACAGAAAACAATAAGAAATCACGTCAGCAGTGCAGAAGGAATAAAAAAAAAAAAAAAAAAAAAAATCAGCCACAAGGAGTGGAAGGAAGCAGTTCAGCTCGGCATATTTTTCTGACTTTAAAGGTCTCCATCAGTTTGCAAAAGCGACCTTCACAGTGAACTTAAACATTTTATGTTTCATTTTAAGTAAAAAGTGGAAATCTTCTGGTAGAACCCCATATCTTTTAGAGTTTTGTTCTTGGAGGAGAAATAAAAATGCTTAATAATAAATTATTTTGTTTATGACTTGAAATATGGTTGTATGTATTGCCAGTTTGACTTTTAAGCTGATCTTGGTCAATTAAAACAGCACAAAAGCAAACCTTTGTGAGATTTCTGCTCAATAAGTCTTGTATTCATTCTTCAAATATCTATATTATAATTGCATTGACTTTAGTGGGTTGTTAACACATACAATTGCCAGAACTGAGTTTTATTATTAAATCTATAATGTAGCCAAGGATTCATGATGTTAGGTGTTATATAATGTGCAGAATGTTACAGTCATTTCTCTGACAGCAAAACTCTGTATACTACATTCACTTTTGTTTGAAATGTAAATAGGGGAAAAGAACTTCGAAAGGAATCATAGACCAAGTAGCACACTGTGGTACCAAATGACATTATTTTTAAAGCTCATATAAAATAATTCCATTTAATTGGAAAATCAGTCACAACTCTGAATACTGTTGTCTTTAACTTCACAGGACAGAAACTGGCAGCAAAGAGCTTGTGGACTTGCTTCGACTAAAAATCGTACAGTTTAAATCCGTTCTGTATGGCTCCTTGTATCAGAACGGGTCTCTGAATTTCATGTCAGAGACTGGGAATGTCATTGTTGTTAGGCCAGTCTGAACACTGGGTTTATAGCTGATTGGTAGATGGAGATGTATGAAAAAGCACTGAAAAAAAAATCAGTGTTCTTATCTGTGCCTATTAAATGCCATCTTCTGTGAGAGTAACCAGACTCTTAAGAGTTTTGGTTTTAACTAACACAATATTTTGTTTTCCTTTCATATACTTTAATTTGTTGAAATAACAGATATTCCTCGGGCTCCTTGGGTGTTTTGAACAAAGCTTTTTGTTTGACTAAAACATATTAAAGAACAGAGAATTGGCAGAAAATCTTTTTGTGAGATACATGAGAAATTTGAGTGACTTTAAGTGGTGAAATGACAAGATATTGTCTGCTATTGATAGAACCTCCTCTATGCCTCATTCCCTTTTTTATATTTGTTTCTGCTAAGAATGTGTATCTTTTTCTGTGGCAAGCAATAATTCTTTACAGACAATATTCTCTGTTTTGCAATTTCTTAAATAGAGCACAAAAAGATGCAAGAAAGATGTAAAAAATTTTGATTATGAGAGGTCTCTAGATTTTTTGAAGATCATTTCCACACTAAATCAGCTTTCATATACATCTCCGAGGTGAAAAATCTTTACTTTTCAGTATTTTTTTCTGATTGACAATAACCTTTCTTCAGCACTTCTCTCAAACCATTTTCCTGTTTCTTCATGGGCAGCTTCTCTTCTATACTCACTTCTCTTCATCATATTTTAACTTATTAACATCAGACTTTCAAGAAATAAATATATTTAAGCCAAAATTTGAAGCATGATAATACAGTTTTATTAGAGTTCAGAACAAACAGTATTGAAATTTGGGCTTTCATTTACTCTGATAAGGCCTGCTTCTTCAAAAGTTGTTGTTTGCAATAGGCCCTTCATATGACAGTCTTTGCCAGATTTGCTGTTTAACACGAGAGCTTGACTCTAGCTGTATAATTCCTTCCATTCCTCTCTCTCTCCTCTTCCTGCCTTTCTTACAGAAATGTTTTAATCTGCATGTGCACCTATCTTGACATCTAACTTTTTACCTATATATGTATTTGGAAGGAGTTTTCCATTTTCCAACGTGGTCTTTCTAAATTTATTTTTATTTTTTAATAGAAATTGCTTGTGTTGTTCCAAGTTCCAAGTTCCAAGTTCCAAGTTCCAGTTATTTACTGTAAACTGAATTCTATGACAGTGAAAAATGGAACTCTTCCTTCGTTAAGTAAACTTCTTTGTATTTATAACACGTGGTATTAATTATTTAATAGATAACATATGTTTTAGTCCACAAGAAATTTAATGAGTTTCACACTAGGACGTCAGCACGGGGTTTGCCTAAGGGAAATCTGGTTATTTGAGCAAGACAGAAGATCTATTGATTTAATGCTCAGGACTCCAGCAATTTATGTACAGCATGATACTGAAACATTGTGTGGAGCTCAGTATTAAACTGAACACTAACCTTAGAATTAACCAGTAGGCATAGGAAAAAACCCAAACAAACATGACCCTAATTACCTCATCACTTATGTAATACAGTGCTTATTCACTTCAGAAGTCATATATGTAGAAATAGATGGATGACACGGGGTTTTAATTTTCATTTTCATTGTTGAACTAATCTTTTGTGAAAAAAGTAGCTTTGGCTTAATACTGATGTGTAGGAGAAAACATGTGGGATGTTTTTGCAATGATATGCCAACTTTGGAATGAAGTGAAATTTTTTTGAAGAACAGATTGGATTTGGTTCTATTTCAGTAATTGTAATATTTAAGGCAGGACTGAGTCCTCATTTTTCAGAGAGTAACACAAAGTTCATATATGTAATTCTGAGAACACAAGACATATATTCATATGTATAAGTCTCGTGGTCTCAGAATTACTCAATAGAATAATCCATTATTACTTTTATCCCCCAGACATTCTTGTAGCTGCCATAGTACCGCTGTGGAACAGACGTGGCACTAACCAAATTCCAAGTGGCAATGGTCAGGAGCTTTTGCAAATGGAGATGCAACAAGTCTATACCTCCTGTCTTTTCTGTTTCTGTTTAGCCCTGAGGTTAGAATGATGAAAATAAAGAGAATGGGGTGGTAGCTTTAATAACCCTAATATGTAGGTAGATTTATCATGTCGCATTGTGAGGTTACTAGGACAAGACTGTATTTAATTTGGCACTTCAATATAATTTGATTGGCAGATTGTACCTGTAGTTGTTTTGCTTTTTTTTCCCCTGGATGTTGGAGAAAAAGAATACTCAGATCTAAAATACAGACACTGGTTTCTTTTTTTCAAAAAACTCAGCATCAATTACTTGCTCTTTATGAATGGAAGTCTACATATGCACAAATGTTTCCTGAAATCATTGATTAACACACGCTGTTTTTAGCAACTGCTACTTCACACTGCCACTTGTTAATTCATAAATTGGTTCATTGAGTCTAGTACAATGGAACAACAATGGTCATATATTTCTTGAAATAACAGAATGATACACACCATCAATCTCAAGACTTCCTCTCCTCTTTCTGTTGTAATTCAGTGCCCACCAAGCTTCTGTAAAAAAATGATTCAGACCTTTTTCATAGATCTAGGCACTATCATTAGCATCACAGGCAGTAAATTACACTGTCTTCTATCAGATTGACAAATGGAGGTTCTGCTAAAGCATCTGGCATGCTTCTATTAAAAAGGAGATGCTTTTTTTTCAGATGGAAAAGCCTTTCAAAAAGTCTATCCATCATAGCTGAGCTCATTGCATCTTGAGTTCCTAGGTACTATACACCTACTCTTTTCACTTTGTTTTTATTGATTACTGTTACTAGACCCCATAATTTTGACTTTTATATCCTTTGAACACACTTCTTTGTATATGCCCCTATAGAGTGAAATTTTTGAGTAAAGGAGAAGGCATTAGGAAATAAAATCTATTTATTCTCCTTTAAAGAATTGTTGATGTAGATATACAATTTTATGTGGGCAGTGACCACCAAACATGACTTCATGTAGTTCTTTTCCTGTACTGGTGATCAACGTGTTCAGTTAGTGTGACTTTAAACCCTAATACTGTAATGCATGAAGAAGAGATAACAACCATCAGGATGCTATTTTGTTCAAAGCTTTTTTTTTTTTTTTAGATATCTCAGCACTACCCAGTTTTATCAGCATATCCCTTTATGTGTTTTGTTTCTTTTGTTCTTGAAATGTAATAAGATCTCATTTATTTAATTATCTGTGTAACAACACACAACCTCTAGTATTGAAAATCTCTACATAAATTTTGTACTTGCATAACTACAAAATTTGTCTACCCTCATGTGTTTCATAAAAACCTAATTTAATAATTTCGTAGCTGTTTGAAAAGAAAAATTATTTCAGATCAGAAGATCATCCAAGACTATGTAAGAGAAAAGTAAAGTTTGTTTCTTCTAAACTATGACTCCAATCATGGACTTTAAGCAAAGGCTCCTAACCCTTAGACACACAGGTGTTGGTGCTTCTGTTGCTTGGAACATCCAGAGAGACATAATCTAAATGAGGAAACAATCTGACTAAAATTTTAAAAGTCATGAGGAGGCAAGACCATTGGATCTAACATAACAGAACTGTCTAAAGCTTGTATTTTCATTTACTAAGTTAATGTTATTACTGAATACAATACCTTGGCTACACCATACACTTTACCTATGCTATTTGTGAGCTATTACAAAATAGCCTTTTTCTTAGCATACATGACATCTCTCAGAGCAGCAGAACACAGTCTGTTGATGTATTTCAGAATTCATATATATGAATACACATGCTTGTGCTTCATGACTTCAAAAATGCAATTATAGCTAAAAGTGTTATGAAATTACATAGAAGTAATCATAAAAATAGTTATCTCAGCTGAACATTCCTACGTAACCTTTACATTTCAATACTAGCACCTTTTGGGATATATAAGTTAAAGTTTACTCAGGAATAGATGTTACTGGAAGAGGTTAGGAATGATATTTCACCTCTGTATATGAGCTGCTAGCTGCCATGACAGTGCACCTATATATGCACAAGATATCTTCAACACATAGTTGTATATTGCCTAGAACTACCAAACTCCTCTGTTTTTATGTCCACTTGAAAAAGCCTGTCAGGAGTTTGACAAGAACTAGTAACTTTCCTCAGTGGTGGGTTTGCAGGAGAAGTAATTCTAAAAATGAGTATTAGGGCATTAGGAAGCCATGAAGTCCAAAGTATGGAATTCTAAACACACAGATGAATTCCTCACAGTAAGTTCTGTATTTTGTGCTAAGTATGTTCCACTGGCTGAAAAACTTTGGGTAGCTCTATGCTACCACACAGTTGCAAATAAGAACACATGAAATTGCCAGTGATTGTACACAGCAGGTGACCGTACAGATTGAACATTTACCATAGAATAGAAAAATAAATTTTGTTTACATTTTGAGTATAGAAAATGAAGCCAAGACTTCTGTAAGAAGGAAATGCAAGGATGAATAGACATCTCTAAGAACAATACATCCTGTCTCCTTCTTGTGTAATGTAGAGTGGTTATAGAGCTATATTTCTTGTGGAACAGATATTTTCATAGGAATTCTTGCAACCTACACTCATTATTTTGGCAATGCAAAGACCACCTGATTCCAAAAGCTTTTTTAATCCCCTCCTTTGTGCCATTGCATGCACTGCTTCTTTCTCTACATGTGTTACTTAAACATTCTTTGAATTGTGTTAAGACAAAAATTAAAATAAAATTCACACTTTGCAATATATATCTTCTAAACAATATATAATTTTATATGCTGAGCCACAAAAGGGGGGAAATATCATTTCAGTGTAGAAAAACAATTTTTTAACCTCCCATTTCTGCAATACAGTACTGTATTCCCTTTAGATGCAGAACACATAGGTCTTAAAATAGATTAGCTGTGGGATACAGCAATTTCATGTATGGCTCTGTTGTGAATTTTACTAGCAGTTAGATTTTTTTCTTTTTGTTTATGGGAGAATAATAAGAAAAGTAAGAAGAGATGTTGGGTCAAATGGAAAGTGAGAAATTTCACATGACTGGAGGTTTATATGCTTGGAAAGAAAAGGTTCAAAATATAGATAGGTATGACTATGGCACAGTACAGAACTGGAATCCCTAAGCTGATGTAGTATCCTTACAGTGACAAGAATGCAGCAGAGATATGGGACTCAGTTTTGATGGAAAGAAAAGCACCTTAGAAAGAGAATTCTAAGGAGTTTTCTGAAATTCAGAAAGCCAAAAAATTAACCAAATCCAGGTCTTGGTAAAAAAGGATCTCCTTGGAAAGATAGAAGTTTAAATACTCTTAGCTGTTCTGTCTTGTGGAATTTTTTCAAATTAACTTGTGAATTATATGGAATATTCTCAGTCATGTTTATGTATCACCTGATTTCTTCAGGTGTAAAATCCTCTAAGTTTTCTTTAAAATGTTCAGTACAGAGAAAAGTTTTGACTCCTTTCTTTACAGCAAATACTGGTATCTCTGTGGAAATTTATGCTGTTTTGTCTTGCCTTGTTTGCAAATCAGTACTGAGCAGCAGGTACATTTCCTGTGCTTGCTTGAAGTATGGTTGGCATTTCAGTGTATCTAAAATGAAAACTTACTATAAGGAAAGTTTTTTAATTGTTGTCTTAATAGTTATGAAGTCATGTTGCAGTTTGGGTAGATTAACAACTTAGTATTTGAATAATTCCCAAGAAATATCTTTGTATATCTGGAAAGACACTATAGTAATTGCAATAATATCTTGACCAAGAACAAAAGGTCAAAACTGATTCTTGAGTAAGCTAGGACTAGTGATCCTGGAGGGAGGTGTGTGCATTTGAATAAATGGCTTGAAATCATTACACAAAGTGTATATATATATATATATATATATATATATATATATATATATATATGTGAAAGCAATATATATAACAGAAAAATTTAAAAAAATGACGGACTTCCCTGCTATTGCTGTCAGCCTAAAATTATCTTTAAGATTTTTAAATGTAAGCTGGTCAAGTGTATTTAGGAGTAGAGTTTTTCTCTCTTCTCTTCTCTTCTCTTCTCTTCTCTTCTCTTCTCTTCTCTTCTCTTCTCTTCTCTTCTCTTCTCTTCTCTTCTCTTCTCTTCTCTTCTCTTCTCTTCTCTTCTCTTCTCTTCTCTTCTCTTCTTCTCTTCTCTTCTCTTCTCTTCTCTTCTCTTCTCTTCTCTTCTCTTCTCTTCTCTCTTCTCTTCTCTTCTCTTCTCTTCTCTTCTCTTCTCTTCTCTTCTCTTCTCTTCTCTTCTCTTCTCTTCTCTTCTCTTCTCTTCTCTTCTCTTCTCTTCTCTTCTCTTCTCTTCTCTTCTCTTCTCTTCTCTTCTCTTCTCTTCTCTTCTCTTCTCTTCTCTTCTCTTCTCTTCTCTTCTCTTCTCTTCTCTTCTCTTCTCTTCTCTTCTCCTCTTCTTCTTCTTTTTTTTTTTCTTTTTTTATTGGTAGCTTTGGTCTGGCTAACCTATGTTTGCCCCCTTTTTCCTTACTGGCAATTGTATGTAAACTGTTTTCAGGAGAAGTAATTAGGAGAGAACTTCATTGCTTTGACGTGGCATTCTTAAGGTGGAATGTCAGAACATTTTCCAAACACGGTTAATTTGTATTACCCTGGGGCAGCGGGGTGCGTATAAAAGGAAGCATGGTAACTCTCATCTTAGAGGCATGGATAAATGTGAGGCCACACCCCTAAGATAAGGTATGTGAGAAATGTAAACTGCTTGACTACTAAAGGAATGTACATAAAGAAGTTGTTTGTATAGTTTAAGCTTTTAAAAATAACCTAGTTTCTGTAGTTATAAGAGTAAGAGCTAAATTAGGCAGCATCAGGTAATTTCTAATTCATTTTACGATTTCTTTTTCCGTCTTTTAACCTTTATTCAATAAATGTCATTCTTTTTATATATCTCTGTATCCTTGTATGAATATGCATCTATTCAGCGACACTTATGTATGTTATTTCTTCTGAAAGGCAAAATGTATGTTTCACAAGTGCATAGTAGTACAGAAACCCTCTTGCAGGATTTTCTCCTCCTAGAAATTAATTCCCTAGTTGCAATAAATTCTGGAAGCATGATAGGACAAACAATACAGTAGTTCATTATGTTTATTTTCTTCTCCCAAAAGCACATTTTTAACTTACATTCTGTTGCTTTTAGAATACTTAACTACCTTAACAAAACATAAAACGCTCAGTAGCCTACAGAAAAAATCACTTTCGGATTTGAAAGTACAGCATTTAAATCATTACTAAATCAAAGATTTTATCTTCTCCTGCCTCTAATGTAATCTGGATAATCAGATGAGTGTGAAACTCTATGGATAAATTCATCTACCTATAAAAAATAGATGGGCTGTCTACTAAAATAGCATGTAATAGAGTTAACTTTAAAATGTTTTTTGTCTAAATGCAGTGTCTCACTGAGGAGAAGAAGAAGAAAACAAGTGGAAATATTTCCAAGGAAATGAAGAACCCCAGATTTTGCAAAGAAAGAAATAATCTAATATTGGAATCCAGAAAGAATTTTTCATTAAAATACTTGATTCTTTGAAGTTCAGCATTGCATCAGCTATCTCTTAGTTATCCATTTTCCAAAAAGGAATTTGTACACTCTGATTAGTTTTCCAAATATACTGGACCATTCATGCAGAGAACTGTGAGCCCTCACAATGCAATTCATATTCAGAGCCATTGCATTAAATGTCTAAACTATCTTATCTGGACACATGAACCGGTGTTAGGTAGAGGAGGCATTCAGTTTCACCTGCCTAAGGCTGACTTTTTTGCCTTTCAGGCCTTGAAGGATTTCTTAGATTACTTCAGCATTCACATTTTACAAGAAAGCAGAAAGTTTCTGTTTTCTTTTAAAAATTTTCAGGGATGGAAATGCAGTTTTGCACAATGAAATGGTGTTAGGCCATTCTCACACGCACTTCATTGATCTTCTTTCTGTTAGTATGTTAAATAAAGTCTGTCATTTCCTAGAACACCTAATGATTAGACTTCAGATAGTTTTCCTCTCAAATCTGTGCCACTGTGCAGAAGTAATTTAAGGCTCATCAGACCATAACTTTCTAGCTCAGTGAGTAGAGCACTTACCTGAAGGAAGGATACACTAGGATTTGAATTCCTCTCCCAAGCTAGTTGTGAAGTTTTTCTTCAAATAAACATTCAATAAAAGACTGACATGCACTTCTTCAAAGGATGAAAAGCTAAGACTCTTACAGTGAGGCCAAGAGCCCCTCTGTCAGACTAAAGCATGTTACTTAGGGTCCATGTTGCTGAGCAGCTGAAGGTATTCCAGCTGGGGAAATGGTAGCTGAAGTTGAGGAAAAGAATGAATCTCAGTTTTCTTCTACGGGGTCAAATTCTTCTAGTTTGGTGGAGGGGGGAGTGGTGTGGTTTTTTGGGGGTTTTTTGTTTGTTTGTTTGTTGTTGGGTTTTGGGGGGGGTTATGGGGTTTTTTTGTTTTGTTGTTGTTGTTTTCTTTTGTTGTTGGTGGTGGTGTTGATGTTTGGTTTTTTGTTTGTTTTTGGTTTTGTTTGTTTGTTTGCTTTTTGTTTATTACAATGTATTGGGTTTGCATGGCCAGGTTTTGGTAGCAGGGGGTCTTAAAGGAGTGGCTTCTGTGAGAAGCTGCTGGAAGCTTCCTCCATGTCCAGCAGAGCCAACAACAGCTGGCTCTAAGATGGATGTGCCACTGGCCAAGGCTGGGTGTGTCAGAAATGGTGGTTTACACCCCTAGAATAACATATTTAAGAAGAAGGTTAAAAAAAAAGAAGTTATGTGCAGATGTAATTGCAGCCAGAGAGGAGCAGGGTGAGAACATGTGGGAGGAAGGACTCTGTAGACACCAGACCAGTGAGGAAGGAGGGGCGGGAGGTGCTGGAGCTGATATCCCCCTGCAGCCTGTGGTGCAGACTGTGGTGAAGCAGCTGCAATCCTGTAGCCCACGGATATCCTTGGGGATGCAGAGATCCACTTGCAGCTTGCGGACAGAGCAGGTGGATGCCTGAGACAATTTCAAAAAGTAGCTATACATTTTTAAATTTGTTGGGATTTCTAGATGTTAATGAAAGTAATTATCTCTCCCTGTCTATCTGTTCAGCCATTAAAGACACACCTCAAGACATAAACCCAATAGCAAGGAGCATAGCAGTAATTAGAACTATTGGTGATGTCTCAGTTTGCCTCTGCATTTCCAAGTGTACACAAAGCTCCTGCTGTGGAGTAGTGTTTGGGTGAAGACCTAGGTAACACATGACTAAATTACAATGAAAAAAAAGGTTCCATTTTGCCTTTCAGCAGTAATGCCTCAATTTCCTATAAAATATCATACCACAGAAGAGTCAATGTATAGGTGGCTAGACTTTAATAATCTTTTATGATATTATATATCATGTTATAAGAAGAAATTGTCAAGTATTATTTCTTGAGATAGGAACGTACCTTTTTATTTATCATCATTTATAAACTCTTTGTATCTTCCCAGACTAATGTGCAATTAGCAGTTTGTGATGTTCCATCCTTAAGGGGAAAGGAGAACCCAAGATTTGTAGGCACTCATAGTCAAAAGGAATGATGAAAGTCAGAGGAGGCACAAAATCTCTCAAGGTTTTATCAGCAAATTGCACACTTGGCATGGAAATAGGTATGTTAGTCCTTATATAAAATTATATTGTTAAAAAAACAAATCAAAAAAAAGAAAGAAAGACAAGAAGAAAAAGTTAGGCTATAAAATAACGTCTGAGGAATCATTAGCATAATTTCTGGGAAATGAGAGAAAAAATATTTGAAAGCACAAACCTGTTATTTTTATTACCTACTTTGCTTTTTTGTACATCAGATATCTTCAAGGAAGTCAGAAGATTGCTGTTGCTTTCTTTCTGCTTTTTAAACAACAAATAAAAGCAGCTGTGATATATTTATTTGTCAGCCATTCTTGTCGTCTTCTGTGTTTAGTTTTTCCATTTTGTGTATTTGCATTCAGTTTTGAAAAAAGTTTCAGAATGCTTTTTGCCTGAAAATGAAAGAATCTACAACAAGCAAAATTTCCCTATTACCTGTAAAGTGTATATTAACTGGCCTTTTTTGGAATAGCATACCTTGTTAAGAGAAAAACATTTTTAAGACCTGCATTAGAGCAAAATTAAAATGTACACTGCATGTACATTTAATCTCTGTATACAAAAGAAACCATATATAAATTATTTTTTAGCTTTTTTTTGAACTGGAAGTGGCAACTATTATCAATATTAGACTTAGTTTGTTCACACGATTCAAGACCACTATCCACATGGATGTATGATGATAAATGTGTTTAACCCTAGGTGGACAATAGGTGCACAATGTTATTGTGTGCACATTGGATATTAAATCCCAAGTTCAGGGAGGTGTCAGAGATCCAAACATTTATTTAGCTATCTAGATTTAAAGGGAAGGCTGTTGCAGAGAAGTGAGCTGCCTGCCATCACTACTTATCTTTCATTGTAAAGAGATGATGGCAATTATTAAATGAAGGGAAAGGGAGATTTTTTAGAATGGATTTGCTATTTCTTTGGGTTTAAGATCTCATCTTGAGAAGAAGTGATAACACTTCATGAAAAAAATCTATATTTTGTAATGCTTATTATAATATCCCTCTGGCAGACTATATTGCTGTTGGCCGTGAATCAAATAGGACCAGTCTGGCCTTACCATTTCTTTGCTCTGTCCTAACAATTTGTTCCTGCTGGTTTTTGAGATATTGCACCACGAAATTCACAAAATCTGTACTGCTACTCACATATCCTTTAAAGCTGGATCTACTGTTCAGACTGAAGTGACAGAGAGTGCCATGTACTTTGACTCTTAATGTAACAGAGCTAATAAAGTCAATTCTATCATTTCAAGACATAAGCAGTGATGTAGAAGGTCACTGTACACATGAAGTTCCTCTTTGGTAGCTGAATATGGAGGAGTACTAATAAGAACTGGGATTGCCATGTCTCACCACTGCTCCTGTATTCTACCTGAGGGACATTATGTGAAGGAATTCAGCCAAGATAAGATTTTGTGTTCATGCATTGTGTGTGCAGTGACAAAAATTATAAATTCATTCAAGTATACAATATTCAGAGAAGAAATAAAACAGCTAATTTTGAAAAGGAAAACACAATACAGTACAGTGAACAATACTCTGTGGCGGTTCACTCTGTGATGATGTTACCTATATAACCTGCCAAGGTCAGTGAGAGCTTGAGCTGTGTGCTGCATAAATACTAGAAATGCAAGTTAAACTTTCTCCTGGGTCAATCACTATCATTTTTATGTTACTTTTTGAATTTGATCTGTGAATGAGCATTCCTATTGTGTAGTGCTTTCCCCTTCTGCTGAATCTGTGGGTCAGTTTCATCTTGTACCTTGTCTCACAGCATGGAGCTCTGTCCACATTTCTTGGTCTGTAATAAAGCAAACCCAAGAAAACCCCAAACCTTGTACTGGTGAATGTGACATTGATAATGAAAATAGAGTGCACATTTTTTTACTGTGGTCATTCAGAACACATTTACGGTTCTGGCTTCTTCTGATCAAGCTGAGGAGAAGGTCACTATCCCTTTCATTTTCCTAGACCAGACGTATTTTTTGCTAAAGAGGGCGTGCAAGTTTACTGATCTGTAGCTTAGCATTCATTGTTTTTCTGGATACAGAAGTATGCTTGGGATTTTTTGGAGGGTTTGACAAATGGAAATACAGCTGCCTTCAGCACCTGGCATCTAAGAGAAGAAGATAGTGATTCACTTCCTGAACTCTATCAATATTTGGTGGCAGGGTCTTGTGCTTTCATCTGACTTCTGAGAGAACGTTTCTATCTGCCAGTTGCTCAGGGGAAGAGAAACTTCTTCAGCCTAGGGAAACATCTGATTTTCTCCCTTTTTTCTTTCCTGTATGACTGAGAATTAGAAAAAAAATGGCACCTAGGAATCTGTAATCTCTCTGGTATGCAGTTATGAGTGAAATGTCTTGGAAAGCAGATGCAAATTCAAAGTGATCGTCACATTTTAAGGTTTGCGTATGGTCAGTGTGAAATAATAGTAGTGATCTGCTGATAAATAGGAGGTATTCTACAGAAATACATCAGAGTGGCCTTCAGACACTGATATCCCAGCAATTTTTTGGGTGGATGTGGGAGCTGCCTTTGCTGATGCTGACATTTTGCAGAACCAATTGAGAAATAATGGCTTACTGGAAAAGTTACATTAACACTTTCTTTTAGTTGCCTGCATCAGCACTGTCACAGAGAAAGGCTGTCAGGCAAAGGGCTCTTAAAAAATAATCCTAGTGGCATTAACATTTGCACAGGTGAAATATGAAATGTAAAAACAAGCACTAAAAAAGCCCTCTCAAGTACCAGCTCCTCTATTTACAGGTCAAATGTGAAGAATGTACACAAGTTTTTCAGAATTCCATTTTCAAGGTTTTTTTTTCATTGTATTATATCTCTGAATGCATCAGCAATTCACCGGATATCACTAAGGTCACTTGCTCAGTTCAATTAACATTTGTTAATATTCCCCTACTATCCTTTTATCACTCAATACTGTTATCACAGATATTGAGATACTTGATAGAAAGGTCATTTAATTTTGAAACTATGGCTTTTTTTAGTACCCTGAGTGTTCCTATGAATCAAATAATTAATGTGGTCTGTAAGCTTAATGTGAATGCAAACTGCAGCGTCCTGGCTTGTTTCTAATCAGCATTAGAGATGTGCCAAACTGTCAACAGCTCATGAGCAATATGAGCACTACGGTTCTTCACACCCTTTTGAGTTCGTATCAATCATTTGAAAATAACATTTTTTTTCAGGATGAGCTGTCACTATCAATTTGAATAGTAGCTGTTCAGCTGGAATTTGTCCAATTTTTCAGCAAGCCATTTGGTACATTATGTCATGATGCAAACAACTTGCAAAAGCAGATTCTTTTCATGATGCTTGTAGGACAGAAATGCATGTTGAAGCATTTCAAGCTTCCTTTGCCAGGTGAGACTCAGCTTTCATCTATAATATCTGGAGATTATTTAAAGTAAAAAGACTTCTGAGACTTTATCTAGTATATTATGACACACAGAATTTTAAATGTTTTTCTCACTACTTAATGTTTTGATAGAATTTACAAGGTAATAATCAAATAAGATCTCTCTGAAATTACATATATTTCTTCATCTTGTGCAATATATAGTCTGTAAACCATTTAAAAAATCAGTTTACCAGATACTTATAGTACTTCCCAAGAACTCATTACTGGTCATTGAACTTCTGTATTGTGCATATATTTTATATACATGAAAATTAGATGTATTTTAAGAAATTTAATGCAAATTGGGACTTTTTTCTGCCCTTTGCTTAATATCGTGGGCATTTTCCTGTTTTAATTTCCCTGGCTCCAGTACATGTTAACAGTTACTCACAATAAAACTATGTGGAAAGAATCAAAATATTTATCCTCCAAGCATACCAGGACAGACATTTTATTCCTTTCCAAGAGACGTATCAACAGAAAATATTAAACCGATGAATTTTCTTGCAAAAATTACCACGTTTGTTTCTCCATGTCTTAGAGAACAATCTTCTAAATTTTTCTAACAAAATGTTTTCATGGTTTCTATTTCATTTCTGACAGACCAAGAAACAAACCATAAGCATCACACTTTTTCCTTCTTTATCGGCAGTGAAACAGGGATTTGGACAACATAAGAAACCTTTTGAGGCTTTATTTCCACGCTCATTTAAAATTTTTTTTCCAGCTAACTAATCTAAGAAGCCTGAAGAACCTTGAAAATAGTTTAAGGATATAAAAAGTATGACTTGTTTTTCCCTGGATAACTAATGAATAAGTGAGCTAACTTCTAATTAATTAATTTGAGCTTTTTTGTTACAAAATATATTTTATCAAAATTTGAGAAAAAAAAATCTCAAGAATTATAACTCTATTATGCCTTTTTGAAAAGGAAAAGAAGAGGGGAAAAAAAATAAAATAAAAAAATACCCATTAAAACTACTAAACTTCAATGAGCTACAGAATCTGATAGTGTATTTCTTGATTATATGAAGTGATGAAAATTGGATTGTACTTGGGCACCATCTTTTAATAAGCAGTCTAGTGCTCGATTATGCAATACTTGTGAATTCCAGTCTCTGATTTAATGAATGAGAATAGATGCAGAGTGATGCACAGAATCAGAATTGAGGTTTAATTTTTATTGTTTCTATACTAATATTTAATTTTCTAGTTATATTGGCCATATGTCAAAGTTTACTGAGCAGTTATGCTTCTCTCTGAGTACAACATAAAAAAAGACCATCTAAGAAATTATCCCATTAGAAACTTCTCCTAAGCTAAACTAATATACACCAAGAGCTATTGAAACACAAGTGATAACCCCTATTTCACCAGAGTAGTTCACCAAGATTTAATCCAGTTTTATCTGATTTTGAAAGAAGGATCATCAAAAGAAATGTAGAAAACAAGGTACATTATAAAGCATGTAATTAATCATTACATGCTTTCAAAAATAGGGTTATTATGTGTGTGCATAATAAAGTACATGTTCTCTCAGCTCTGTCCTCTTTGCTTATGAAAATATCACGATATATTCGTGTGAATCTATTATTGATTTAATAGAATTATGTTATTTTTTCAATAAATTTGCCATGATTACTGAGTATGACACCTTAAGGCAAAACACCCTTGCATTCCAGCTATTAGATATGATTTGTATATCATCAATTATTGATTTACTGTTCCATCTAAATAGCGTAATAGTTGATTTGAAATCTAGCAACCATTATGAAATTTATTACTGTCAAGAGAATACAATAAGTAATAGGAAACAGCTTAGTCAAATAAAAGAAATCAGTCTGCACTTCTTCACTATGTGAAAATTCCTGTAACTGCTCTTAGGACAGTGGTGAGTCATGTGATGCAGTAAGGTCACACAAGATAGCATCATCCCAAACAGCTGAAGGGATATATGAATGTTATAAACCAACAAAATGTCTGTGCTTGCTGTCAGGCCTGAATTTAAACATGATATGAAATCACAGGAAACTCGGCAAACATGCCACAAAAAAAGTTAGCTACTTAAAATTCGCTGAAGCAAAGAGCAAGTTGAAAAAAACAGCAGGACAGTTTAAGATGAAATTCTGAGCCCTGTAAGTTCTCACACAGGAAAACATTAGTAGCTGGTGGCAAAACCGTTCAAATTTTCCACTACCAGTCTGCATCTTTGTTTCAAACCGTTCTGGAGATTTTGTTGTGCCCTTCAGGTACTGGCAGCCTCTCAGAAGAGACACAAAGAGGAAAATCCTAGGGCCACATAAGGCTTTCAGGGGATGCCTTCCAGCATTTGAAAATGTGGAATTACCATGACCCAGGTTCTGTCCTGGCTCTTTCTTGTCGGAAAATAGCTCTGTGCTAAAGTCATGCAGTACTATATGAGGAAGCTGTTACAATCTTGACACGTTGTTTCACTTCTGCCTTTTGTATTTTTGATAATGAAGCTAAATAACACTTTATTTTGAGAAATTCAATATTGCAGTGAATTGCTTGCTACAAGTGCTATTATTAGTCTGTCTCTATAGGCACTCTGCATTCAGAATTCCTTCTGAAATAATAGAAATAATTGTTCAGAAATGCATTCCAGTGGAGTGTCTAAGACTTTCACAGTGCCTCTGTTAGTCAGAATGTATTTTTACTTGGAGTAAAGGCTGGTTGACCATACTCTGTAAGGGTATTTTGTTATTTTATACAGTTTATCATTGTATGCAAGGGTGTGTCTTGGTTTGGAAAGACAAGTGTCTGTCAAGGAAAACTGGAGTTTCCCTTGGAATGGAGAATGTAAAACTCCCTCCCTCCAAATTGTTACAATTTTGCAATTAGGAGCTTTCAGGCAAAAATATGGGACTAGGAATAATGGTTCTTTACTAAGAATATTAAAAATACAAATGCAGTAATATGAAAAAAAAAAGAACAAGCAAGTAAGCAAACAAACAAAAGTCCTAGAAAACCCTGACAGAGTTCAGAATATGACCTGACACCCTGTTGGGCAGGGTGTTGGAAACAGTCCAAATAAGTCCTGGAGTGACAGATGCGGTTCTGGTGGAGTAGAGATAATGAGAGATGTAATTCTGTTGAAGTTATGGTGATCCTGTGGACAGGTTCAGTGGTGGTGAGATGAGTCCTGTCTTCCTCTGGGAATCCAGTGGAAAAGAGGATGCCTGGGGTCCCTGTGTCCCCATTTTTATCTGGGTAGGGATTGGTTGGCTCCTCCCCACTGGGTGGAGCATCTCCCAGTGGGATGATGCAATGTGTCATGTCCCTGCTGAGCCCTAATGGCCCATTAACAGAAGATGTCCCCTGGAGGGTGGACAGTTGATGAAAGAGATAAGAAACAGTGCCCCACATGGTTGTAACAGCTGGTCTGTTATCAAAAGGCTTCCACCCTCCCCCACCCTGGAGTTACAAGAGATAAAGAAAAAAGAAACCATCCCCCATCTGCTTTCTACAGATGAAATAGAATACACTTTTTTTTGGTTACATAACCCAAGACAGCTGCTAATTAGAGGTATTTTAAACCAGCTAACATTCTTTAATATCTCACTGTCTTTTCAAGGTTAAAAAGATATCTTTGGAAGATACCAGATTAGATTAAAAAAACCTCAAAACCAATAACTCCCCCAAACTCCAAAGGCACTCTTTTGATTCTGTCTGTAACATAACTAATCCTTTGCCTGCTCTTTTAAGGTCATTTATTAAATTGAACCTTGTCTCACTGAGAATAACTGCATTTTTATAAATACCTTAGTCTGTGATCAACTGGAAAACATCACTGTGAGTTTCAGAGGACTCCTCTTGGCCAAAGGATCTCTTTGTGCCATGGCAATTAACACTCTGTTCTTAGAGCATCTTCATATCACTATGATTAAACCTGAAAACAATGTAGTTCTAATGTTAGAATAAGGAAATGAACTAATGACAATAAGAAAATTTATTAGTAAAAGAGGATGTTGTACTAACATACCTTCTCTAGTTTAATAGCAACAGAACAGTTAAAAAAACTGGTAGATTGGTGTTACTACAACACATCGTACTAAGGTGCATTATCCAGGTTTTGTTATACACCTGAAATGTAAGAAACTTGTTGTCAAATACATGAACGAAGCTTTTCCTAATGATGGTCAACAGCTCCCACACTCTAATTTTTGTGAAACTCTCTCTCAAGAGCCAAAATTTTATAGACCTATGTTGCAATAGCTAGAACCCAGGAAGCTTTTGGTATTTCAGTGCAGACATTGGTTATGTTGATTAAAATAGCTTAGTATAATCAGGTGCCGTAGTGTAATAAGGTTTTTAAACATCATAACATTACCAGTTCCCTCTCTTTTTTTCACACACTATTAAAAGGAAAGTCTGCTTACTTTCTGTCTTTTAATTCTTGTAACGCTGCCTTTCAACATTCTTCTCTTGGGGATTCTTTTTTAATTGTTTTGGTAGGGCTTTTTCTATTTTTGGTTTTAAAGATTATTCATGTTCTTAACTCACTGACAGTTATATTTTTACATATATGCCTGAATTGTTATTTCACATAATTATACAGGATATGGCTTGGCCTATTCTTGTCAGTCATCCAGTTTTACTGTCTCTGCCTACGTTTCTGAACTGGTCATTCCTGCTCTAGTCATGCCATGCCAACACTTTCCAAAACACTATAAAGATGAGTCCAGTTCTCTCTGTGGCCAATCTCCTGACACCTAGTAGTCTACTTTTCTAAACTTTGACCTTTCATTTTTCAGATGTACTTTCCTGTTTGATTTAGGCTGTCTGTTTTTCTTTTTTTTCCCATTTGTCCTGGTATTTTCTATTTGTTCACCTTCTGCATTGCATCTGTAGATGCAGTGCTGAAGGTCCAGATTTGAGCCTCAGATGAGATGTGGGTCCAGCTACATGGCCCTGTAAGTTAATGGATACCAGAGATGAAAATTTCCAATCAGGGATTTCTCATATTAGTCAAAGAATACTCTGTAGCTGTCTTTGTTGGAGAATGATCAAGTATACAGTAACAACTGATGGAAAATCTTTGCTGCTTTTGCTTAAAGTGATATGAAAAAATGTGCTTCATTTATTAAATGGAACTTACAAAAGCATTATATGTATATAAAAAGAAAAGAGAAATCTTTCTGTTGCAAGACAGCTGATGAACACCCTAGAGGTGTTTAGTAACTTCCTGAATGGTGATATATGCAAAATGCTTTGAGAACTTGACATGAGTTGGAGAGTTACATTTTAGTAAAAACAGATAAACTATTAAAAATAGTTTTGTGCTCAGAAACTGCAATTTCCACAAGTGCAATAAATATTCATAACTCCATATTAAAACAAAAAATAAATATACTATGTCAGTTTCTTGCCTGTGTTCACTGTTATCTCTTGCTTCTTGTGCAGTTTATATTTCATAATAAATTCCTGATACGCTGCAGGGTTACCAACATCGTCTTTAATGTAACATTTCTCTTTGAAGGACTGAAACCAAGTGGTATCTCCAGGGCATCATAAATCTTAGTTTTCACTTGTAATATAGAAATGAGAAAAAGCGTAAAACAATATTTAAGCTTCAGACTAGACTAATTTTCAATATAAAATGGGATTGTTATGACAGTAAATAAATGAGCAGACAAGAGTGAAGATTCTCCAATTTACAAAACCCTGCCAGAAAGAGAAAATAGGTAACCCTGGAACCCCAGGGGTATAACAGGATAGAGCAGTGTCCAGGAAACTGAAATGATCCACAAGGATTATTTCATCTTTTTGAAGTGCATGTCCATAGAAGTGAAAAGTGCCTGTTTAAAAATCTAATGAAGAACATAAATAACATCTATTATATGTCATACCACTGCATGATATGACTTTCACGGATCAGAGGTAATTTTGTTAAAAATATAAAATGTCTATCAGAGAGTTTTTAAGAATTAGGTAGTTTTAGATGGTGTTCACTAATTGCGGACACCATGGTGATAAATTTAAGGCATTAAAGCACAGCAGGAGTCTTCTGAGACACAGCATTTTCTGTAAGGCCTTTGAATGACTTCACTAGTTTAGAAGCTCTTGGAAAGTCAAGAAAAAATAAAGGAAAACAAATCTTCAAATTGCTCAGGTCCCCAAAGTTCTGTCATGTTCTTTTTTAGAGACCCTCTAGGGTTTCCAGCAGACAACAAAAGTGAACAGGCTCACAATCATCAAAGGGAAGGCTAGAAAAATCATCTTTTTGATAAGATAAGATAAGAAATATGTTTATGTTTGTTTAAAGTATTAGTATATAACTTAACAGTGGGAATACTTCTAATAATGGTATGTGAAAAAGCATGTGTGTGATGGGGATGGTGTAGGCTTTTGTGAACCACTATGAAAAAAAATACCGTATTTGGCCTCATTTTGTACTGTTGGAGATTGCTTTCTCAATTTGTCTACCACTATAAAACCGAAAAAATCCCAAAGAACTAAGCTGGTTTTATTTATATTTAACATCTCTGGGTTTAAAGGCAACTAAAGTAGCATGCACAAGTCCAGTTTTCAAGCCTGCCCAATGATAATTGGAAGCCCTTGGCCTGCATTATTTCAATAATTTACTTTCTACCACACTGAATTATTTATGTGGATTGAAAAAAAATATTGAGAGTTCTAAAAGCTTCCTATAAATTTTCTTCTGATTACATGGAAAGGTGTTGCCATGAGGATTTTTCCTGGTTTGCTGAGCGTTCATATTAAAGAAGAAATGTGCAGTTTCTCATTCTCGTGAATGTAAACACAGGACCATGTTTTGTAAACACTGCCCTTGTTATGAACTCCTTCTCAAGGAGAAGGGGAGGTTGAATGACAGCCTCCTTAGCCAATGTGGTGGGGAGGTGGGAATTCCATCCTCCAATCCACAGGCCTCATAGGAAATGTATAAAGGTGGGTTTTTGTAAATAAACCTGGTCTTCCTGCCCTGCATGCTCTGAACCCAGATCTGTCCCCAAGTCTCATTTCTGGTTAGGCCCTGCGGTGATAGAAAGGTACTATTGATTCTAAATTTTAAATACTGTGAAGAGGAAAAATTCGAAGATTTTAATTTAAAATTAAAATTAAATTGGAAATATTCAGTTTCTTTAAAAGGAAAAATTTCCACTGAAGTAATATAAGAAGTATTACTTCTGTGGCAATTTTTTTTCTTTTTTTGCTGTGCACTAAAGCAATGGAAACGAAAGCAGTGAACAACTACAATGGCCTCATACATGAAACCATACAAATTAAAAATTGTTCAGCTGGACTGAATACTGCTTGTCATTTTATATGTAACAACATTTTTAAGACTACAGTTTTAAATCAAATGTTTATTAGTCTCTGTTAAGGATCCAAGCTATATGTTAAAAAGGAAAAAACCAAATTCAGTCCAATCAACAAAAGAGTCAACAAAGTGAATAAAGAAAAGGAAGCAAAGAAAACAGTAACAGATTTTGAGAAGCTATTTGGTACTCAAATGACTCAATTTGGGTTGGAATATTACCCATATGATCTGCAGGGTGTCTGTGAGAAACAGAGCAACAGCTGAGTAGGAAAGGGCATCTGTGGCTCAGGAAAAGACTTGGCAAGAAAAACAAACAAACAGACAAACAGAAAGGTTAAAAAAAGCTAAATGGCCATAAAATTGCAGTCTTCTGTGAAGCATTGGGGTAGTCTAATTTCTTAATTTAATTTTCTGCTTTTAAGTAAAGACTGCTTGATAGAAAGAGATTCAAGCTGTTAATTCCATTGAAAAATAAGATCTGAACATATTCTCTGCAAACGCTTTTTAAGTTTTATTTTATGCCTGGTAAAGTACACCAGTAAGGAATAAAATTCTGTGGCTTGAGAACACAACACAGAGAAATGTAAATATTTAAATTGTAGACTGTGTCACCAAATCATTGTGTAGAATGATGGTAAGAGAGATCAAGCAAAATCAGACAAATGGAAGTGCATATAAAAGAGGAATTTAGCAATCATCATTCCCGACTCAGTTGTTGAAATCTGTGATGTAGGTAATTCTAAGATGACACAAGATCCTCTGAGAAGAACACAGTACTTTTCAAATATCCTGAAAATCTGACATGAAAACTAACCAACCAATCAAACAACAACAACAACAACCACCACAAAAAACTAAACAAAACTAACAAACAAACAAAACAAAACAAACAAACAAACAAAACCAAGAAACAAACAGTAATGGTAAACATCCCAGCACCAGCAAAAAATTTAAGGCTGGTCGTAAATCAATGCTGGAAAATGATATTTTGTTATTTCTTTGGAGACCAGCAATTTTGACCATGGATAGTAGATAGCTGTCTTTACCCATTGCAGCAGCAGCACACTGAACAGAATGTGAGGCGACCACAGATTTGTTATAGAGGCCAGGCAGAAGTAAATTGCAATAGCAGCAGTATGACATAATGAAAGCTCACACAAAATCCTATGTGTGTCGGATATATCTCACCTAAATTCAGCCAGATACTTAGGATGGGGAAGGGAGAGTGTACTCATTCAATCCACATATCAGAGTTGTCTATATCGGCATTTTATTTCAATCTCTGGAGAGACCTATTGCCTTACAATAAGTAGAGCAATGGTATGAACTAAATAGACAGTGGTTTCTTTAGTGGGATTCAAAATGCACTCAGTTTTTCACTAACGAAAAAGGTCCGAATACTTAAAATATTATTTAGTTGGCTGCTGTATTATATAAAAATATAAACATTAATAGTTACAGTACTGAAAAAGCAGCAGAGACGTGATTGTGTCCATTGAGGGCATAAATGAATACAGCTTTTTTTTTTAATCCTGATCTTTCTTTTGATTACATACAAATATTGGAAGAACAATATACATGATCCAACAACAAGTGCACATCTGCATTAAACATGACTGAAAACTTGCACAGAACCTGAAAAGAAAGGCTAATTGTATGATAAATGCAACACTCCTATAAAACAAAAGGACTAAAAAACAAAGCTATAGTGTCCATAACTTTACATAATACTGAGTAAAGCTGAATAATTTCTGTTTTAACCCGACAGCATCTAAGTATCAGGCATCCACTCACTCCCCTCTGGTGCAATGGGAGAGAGATTCGGAAATGTGAGAAAACTTGTGGGATGAGATAAAGCAAAAGCCACATGTACAAGCAGAGCAAAACAGAATTCATTCATCCCTTCTGATCAGCAGAAAGGCGTTCAGCCATTCTCAGGAAAGCCAGGCTCACAAATAACCGTTATTAGGGAAGGCAAGTGCCATCCCTGCAGGCATTCCCCCTTCTGTCTTCCTCCCCTTGATTTTGCCTGCTGAGCGTGGTGCCATTTGGTGTGGGCTACCACATCTGTCAGTGGGGTTGGCTGGCCTGGCTGAGTCGCTTCCTAACTCCTGTGCACTCCCAGCCTTGTTGCTGGTGGGTGGAGTGAGGGGCAGAAAAGCCCTTGATGCTAGATAAACACTGATCAGAAATAACAAAAACATACCTCAGCTGCTGACATATTTCCAGCACAAATCCAAAACACTGCCTCGTACTAGCTACTAGGAAGAATAACTACCCTTGCCCAAACCAGTATACAAGTGCAAAGTCTGACTGGTTAAAGAAATGCTCTTTTGTAGCTCCGTGATATGTCACGCATGACAAGTTTCCTATCAACATAGAAACAAAAGCACTTTATGAGACAATATCCTGACAAAACCATGTCAGTAAATACATAAGCAACTAATTTATAAACTTAGATTACAGATTTTAACAAAGAAAAAAAAACCCACTTTACTCTTCTTCAAGGAGCAATAGTGCGCTTGAAATTTCTAACTGACAGAAAACACTGAGAATAATGATGGGAAGTAAAACTTTCATGGGTTCAGTGATAATGTTTGGTGCCTGAAATCATGTTATTTGGTCCATGCTTAACATAGCTCCCTGTCTATTGGGGGTATGACAGTTCAGAGGGCTGGGAAAGCATAGCCTGTTGCAGAGAGCAATGGTTTAACTGTATGTAATGAATGACTGTGGAAAAGTGTTAGTGATGGCACTAAAAACTGAGCAGGAAGGAGAAGAATCCAAAGAATTTAATTCACAGAGTTTGTAGGAAAAAATACTTTCAAAAAAAGACTGTAGGCTTCCAGCAGATCCATTATCATCTGATCATACATGAAAGCTATGTATTCACATTAGTAGAAAAATTGAGACAAAATCTGATGGCTGCCACATAAGTAGTGCAAATCTGTATGACTCTTACAAAAAGAATTTAAAAATAAATTTTTATAGAAAAAAATACATAAGACATGTATGCATTTTTTGCTTTCTTCCAGACTTTAATTTCAAAACAAAAGCTAAATGTTAATGATAAGTATAATAAGGAATCCCATTCCTTGTGGTTTTGGAGAATTTTAAAGTTATTTGTGTGTATGTATTTTTTCCTACACATTAAAGTTATCTCTTTGCATTACTTATAACTTTCCTATAAAAGAGTTAGGGCTGCAGTATATTTCCTTGATATCTTAACCCAACTATAGCTATGCTATTTTGATACTTATGCTGATATTCTGTCACTGTCATAAGTAACCTTATGCAGTAAAGTAGCTATATTATCTTTATTTTTAAAACAAATAAGCAAACTTACAAATCTAAGAAGGTAATTTCCTTGAAGTTAAGACAGAAAGTTTATTAATAGAGTCAATTTGACTCTGAATCTTTCAAAATATATATCAAATTTTGATGCTTAACAATAACAACTACATTGGGTGTTTGTAAAATACTAAAAAAAATCTGTTTCGTGAACATTTGAGTAAATTAATATAGAAGAGAGCTCACATATAATCTATATGCATACCATCCTCATATGTATAATCCATCAAAGATTTTAAACAACAAAATGTATTAATAAAATTCATGAATGCTCATTGACAATTTGCAACCACACTCAGAGACCAAATTCAAAGGATTCATTGTTTTCAATGAATAATTCAACATGTTCTGATTGTAAACTCTTCAAATGAAATTTTATGTTGTGAATAGATTACTGCTTTGCAGCAAATTTTAGTTCATTTCTTGTTTTTAACTGCCTGTAAATTCAAATTAATCAGTTTCATTTTACAAAATAATCAGAAAGACAATACCAAATAAGTTCCTATTTGTCACTAGCTCCTTATGAAAAAAAGGTTTTTTAACCAGTCTCTAATAAAATTTATTCTACTGGGACAAACATTTACTCATTTAGTGTTTCTATTAAAAAAGAAAAAAAAAAAGAAGAAAAAAAGGAAAAAGGAGAAGCTCCTTCATATTATTGCCTGTACATGAAATAAAACTAACCTGAGTTAGTTCGGAGTTCTTCAATTAAAGTTTTATAGTTTGCTTGGTTTTGACTTTCAATTTTTACTTTTAAGTTTATGGAAAGGTTCCATAAATTGTATTCTGTAACTGCTATGTACATAATAATAAAATTAGAATTATTAGTTTTCAAATGGAAGAAATCCAAAAACTCCAGGTCTAACACAAAGAAATTGCAGAATTTAATTTAGAAGAGTTTATCTAATGTATTCTGAACTGAGCATTTTACTCCTTTTTACTATGATATTCTGTAGTTTCCTGATAAGTAACCATAGTTTTGCTCAGTTCATTTGAAGAAGAAAAAATAAAAAAATAATTTTACATGATTTTTTTTTTCATTCTCTACTGTCCTTGCAAAATTCTGCAGTCACAGCAATATATTAAACAATGCTGCAATGTTTTTCTTGAAAAAGATATGATAAGCATTCAAGTTTGGGGTTTTTATTGGTTTGTTTGTTTTGGGGGTTTTGTTTGTTTGTTTGTGATTTTTGTTTATTTTGGTTTGGTTTTTTTCTGGTTTTACTTAATAAGGAAGATGAAACTTGGTTTAAAATCAGAACCTCCAGCTAGAACACTCCTGAGGGTCTCAACCCATGTATGTATGGTGGCAGCTATCTCCATCCATAATCAAAAGTACAGTAACTATCTCTGGTCACAAAATTATTTAAAGATACTGTTTTGTGCTCTACTTGATTTCTTTATTAGATGGCCAAGTGTTTTCTGGAGGAACAGAACCACTAAATGTGGGAGCCCAAGAGGCCCTGCAGGAGAGTAGCACTCTCCCTTGGAAGAAAAGTATCCTGTGAGCCAACACTGTTCCCCTTTGGGGAGTCTCCCTTGTTCATGTTCAAGTTTGTTAGGGCGACCTCCCCAGAGCAAAACCCATCATTCCTTGCCCCTATGTTAATTGCTTCTTCCCTATTGGTCCAAATTACATTTCCCTGTCATCCTGCACCCTGATTGGTGCACTTTTGGATCCTTCCCCTGATTGGCCAAGTTCTCAATCCCTGTTCTGATTGGCCCGAGTGGCTGGCCCTGCCCCCTTTAGTCCCTATATAAGCAGGGCACGTAGAGCCCTCGTGGTTCTTCAGAGGTCGTCGGTTCCAGAATAAAGAAGGCCCTGGAGGATCCATCTGACTCTCGCCTCTCCTTTCTGTGCCACCTGAGGAAGAAGAAGATCTGCCCGGCTGAGCAGTTCCACCTGCTCCCCCTCAGAGGACACTGCTGGCCTCCGAGCTCGGGTGCCCCGGCAACCGTGCTTCACAACTGAGCTGAATCACTGGGGAGTGCCTGTGCCTCTGAGGCAAGGAGCGTCCTTTGAAGGACGACTCGCCGCGGAAGGACGCGGCACCCCGAAGACCTGCAGCAGCTGACCAGAGGGGGTCAGTGGCCTCCGGAGGACACTGCCAGGCCGCGTCAGCTAAAGAAAAGCGAATTATCTTTTCATTGTGTCTGGATCTTTATACCCCCAATATGAGTCAGGCTGCAGGCAGAAAACATGAATTTCAACAAGTTAAACTGTAAAAGTGCAAAATAGGAGATGTAGCTTCTACTTTAAAAGGAAGATGCTCAAATGTTAAAACCAATGAGTGAATATTGAAAAAAGCATGTGAAGAAAATAAAACTGTGCAATGAGAAAAAAATTGTGACCTTAGCAATTGAAATAATGTGTTGTCAGTACTGGAAATCATGGATCAAGTGACTAGATCTGCAAAACTGAAAACAAATGCTTAGAATTGAATTAGACTTAACAAGAACAGCACTAAAAAAAATGATAAGAATATTTCAAAGAAAGCTTCAATAGGACTAAATCACCCTCAAACATCAGACAGACTAATGAAGATGTGCATAGGCGTTAAAAAAATAGGAAAGACAGAGCCAGAGGCAAGTGTCTAGAAGATATTATGCCAGTAAGTGACATCCCTGAAAAAGTTTTATACAAAGATAATCTGACAAGAGTAGCAGACCAAGCAGGATCTAATCAGTTATTTTGAAGCAAATTTTCTTGAAACTCACAGATTAGGCACCAATATCCCACTTGAAGGAAAAAAATATTGAGAAATCAGAAGCTCACCTACATGTTTTGCAATGTGCAAAACATGAGTTGTTCAGGTTGGTCAGAATGTTGTTCAGTTGTTCAGAATGAAGTGATGTTACTGTTAGGAAAGTCATGTGTAGGAAAAAACAAAAGCCAGGTCTAGCATGAAAAAAATTAATTACATGCCTTAAATGTTTCCTCTGTCACAGTGTATAAGATGTGCCTGCAATGCAGGCAAGTTTTCTGTTTCAGGAGAAAAGGAGACAGCTCCAGGTAGAAGCATCAATAAAATATTTTGAGCAACATGTAGAAAATACCACTTCTGATGAAGGGTTTTTAAAAGTCACGACCATGTCTACAATAGAAAGGAAACTTCTGGGACTTTGTAAATAAGGTCTGCACTCTTGATAAGCCTTTAATGGAAACTAGTTAGTACACCAGACAAGCCATTTGAGAGAATTAAGAAAGCATTTTAAGAGACCTAGAAGAGTTTTAGCAGAGGGAGAGACTCGACATCAACACAATAAAGATATAAGCTCTGGAAAATGATATAACAGAGCAGAAGATGTGGTCTCTGCCCTAGGCACCTCCACCAGCTTTGGCAGGATGAAATGTGATAAACTATAAAGACACACTAAAGTGAATGTGGCAGGTCTTTTATCCTGATATGATTCTTTTGTGCTGCTGTAAAAAGATCAAAATTCAATCCAAAAGGACCAGAGCAGTAATGTCTGCTGGAACAGAGTCTCTGCTGACTTCTTCAATGGGCTGCACACTACCCACATGTGTATTGTCTGTGTCTGAAACATCAGATTCTCAGTGGATTCTCAAGAACCACTGATTAGAGATGTCTAAAACCAGAGCATCTTCAGAGGTTCTGCTTTGTGCAAGAGTCGCAGACCCTTTGGTAGCTTGGGGACTCAAGAAAATTCTGTTGCTTGTGCCGAGCTCTTTTTGACCCTTTCAACCTTCTGGCCCTTTGCTGGATGTAATTCAACCATGTTCAAAGATTATTGCCCATAATTTTTGGTGATCATGAGATTTCCAATGACATGGCAGAGTAGTGAATGAATGTGGGGGAAAAAATTGAATGGTTTATGATGAATTTTCTAAGGCCATATATATTCATTTTTTTGAGATATATTCATTGAGTGAACATAGAATAATTTTTAAATGAATATCAAAACAAAACAAGTGGTTGATATACATCTCAGTATTTTAATTATCTTTTAAATCTTTATCTGGAAATCTGACTGCTCCCTTTCACTGGATATTCCTAATGTCTGTTTCATAAAGTAGATGTCTTCTGTTTCATAGAATGCCTTTTGCACTTGTGGGTATGGGATCTTATCAAGCAGCCAAGAAACTATGTACTCGTTGTGTTTTTCTTGATCCAGCTCATTCTGCAGTCAGGATTCTGTTAACTCACAAAAATCTTAAATGCTAAAGAGGCTGCAGTAGCTTTTATTCCATCCCTTCTGAAGTACAGCAGAAAAGTGGAGCCAAATTCAACTGATGAGATGGATAGCGTCAGATCTGCTTGTGCACTGGGTTGTGTTAAGAGTTGAGGATCAGCTATTAGTGAAACAAAATAATTAAAGGAGTTGACTTACATTTCTAATCTTTAAGAATTTAGGAATTGAAAAGGATGAGAAAATACATATGACCTTAAGCCCATTGACATATCAAATTATGAAGAGTTTCATTTATATCTAACACAGATTTGCTTTCATGCAGTCCTCATGCAAAAATTCCAGAAGTTATTAGGTGAGAAAAGTAGTGTTTAATTTGAACTATAACATTTCCATTTTCATGGAAACTACAATATTTTTATTTTATAATAGAACAGTACTTCTATTCTAAGCCAGATGCATATTTATGTAAAAACTGATGAGAAAAAAAGTAGGTTTTTTTAAATAAGGACAGGTAATCAATTAATTCAAGTCTGCAAATCCTCCCAAATAAGAATCTAATAGTCTCTGATTTTTTTCATGAAAGTTTAACTTTTTAAAATTATATTGGATTGAAATAAATTGAAACATAGCAAAAGATAAGATGGCAACACCTTTTTACTTCTTACTTGTTTCCATTACTTCAATATATGTCAACCCTGAAATTAGATCCTAAACCAGTGCTAGCAACTTGACTAAAGTGAAGACTTACCCCACATTATGCTGGTACCTGTTTATGACAGTTTAATATATTTAACATATATAAATATTTATATGTTAACAGTTAAAAGGCCTGACCAACAGAACTTGTTGCAGTGCAATATGTTTTGATTTGGAATGTGAGTTTTTATCTACCTAGGTCTTTTTCCCTGGATAGGAAGCATCTCTTAAATGTGAAATTTTCCCAGAGTCCCTACAGAATAGAAAATAATAATTAAGCATATCAAAAATCTGGGAGAGGGGGGATTGCATATGGAGGTGAAATGGCACAATGAGATTATAAGACATGCAGACACTTAAGAAATGGAGTGTATATTAGACCTTCAAGACAGTCACAACAAGCTGTGATGGCCAAGCTGTGACATATAGATACCGAAACAAAACAGAAAGAAAAGGAAGACAGAAAAATGGAGTAATATGTTTTAAACACGAGAGAAAGAGATTTTTAAAAAGGTGGTAAAGAGGATTTTGAGATTCAGATTAATAAACAAAAGCAACTGAGAAGAGTTTCAGACCTAGAAAGGAGGGTGCTACTAATAATGTCACTGCAGATGGCCTTACATATGACAGCTCCTTTACAAGATCCATTTTCACTGAACTGCCTGACAGCCATCTATCACTAAGAGTTATGTGACAAGAATTGAACAGATTTTCGGAACAAATCATGTTCTTTCAAAAAACTGTAGGGTTGATTCTGTTCCGTAAAGATTGGTCACTCATGGCTGCTGCTAACTTACACTCCTATTAAACCTGTAACAATTACAGACCTCTCTAGTGGACACTGTGTCCTTTGATGATTACAGCACAGCTTGGTGTAATATTTCTGTGGAAAGCAGTAAAAATTATTTTAATGTCTTAGGTGACAACCAAACAGAAGTGAGCCAATTAATGTGTAGCCCTTTGTGTTCAACTTCCATATAGGTATCATAATAACTAAAAAGAATCACTTCTGCCATGAAATGAACAGACCAATCGCTGACCATTCTACATGCATTGACAATATAATTCTACCACTGGATGGTGATATGAATCTGCTATGATACAGTGTACCTGATCTTGGAAAGGATTGTACCTGCCATTCAGCTTTGCCCTCAGCCTGCTGTCAACTGGCTGCCTTGAGGCTGAGTTCAGCAAAAAATAGAGAGTTTGATGTGCTGCCATGAGCATCAAGACGTTGCTTTGGTGGTGACAAGTTTTCCCATTCCTCTTTTGAACGTTCCTTGAAGGCTCTCTTGCTAAACCACAACCACATGCATAAGACTGACATCCATTTTCGGACAAACTAGGTGATGGAGGACAGCTCTTCTCAAAGACTAGAAAAGAAACAGGCATGTGAATATCCTATATAAAAGATGTTTTCCTTGAGAGTGATAAGCAGTGATAAGCAGTTGTGAGGGTGCTAAGTGCCAAAACAAAAATGTCCAGCATGCATTATGAATGGCTTTTGGGATGCTCTGCAGATAAAGCATACAATGGAACATTTTAGCCTGAGTGTCTTCCACTGAAGCATCCCTCAATCTTTCAGGAGCTGGATGTCCTGGATGTCTCCTTTCTTTTTCTCCTATGCTTCTTCAATGTCCTGTAAGTTAGCTCTCCAGTAGTAACCTCTATTTTTCCTTATATCTTTCTACTTTCATTTTTTCTTCAAGATACTTATAACTCTTCAATTCTTAAAGTCTGGTTCCTTCTTCCTAAATGGTTCCTTCTTCCCATATTCTTTTAGATGAGACATTCAGCTTCCAGATGCTTCCTTTCACCTCTGTTGTTCAGCCAGACACATTTCACACATGTAGACTTTACTTTATCCTTTTCTCTACAGAAGTGATTAAGAAATCATCATCATTCTTCCTAAATAAACAACAGAAAGGTTTCTTTTAGTGAACTGCATTGTTTTTTTTGTTCCAGCAGTTAGTGGGGGAGATGGTGACTGACTCATTCATTGAAGTCTGCATGCAGTTTTGGTTTGAAATGGGTTGAAAGAACATTGCATGAGAACAAAGAAGCTAATCTGAAATTATTAAGAACTCACTGAATATGCAGGTATCAGAAAGATTGAACAAAACTGGTTTGTAAAATTGATTTATAAAAGTAGCTAGTTTTATGTCTGTGACTTCCTAATCCAGATGCTGTGTTTCCACGGTGTAACCCCCTGCATATTCATTCCCACCTGTAAATGGAGTAGCCAAGATAATATTAAACCTTATTTCACATCCATTTTGAAACCATGTAGATGGATACACAGTGGCACTAAAATGTTCGCTTATGAGTATTTGCATATTGCATAAAGATGTATTTGCTTACCAAGTGATATAAATCTGCTAAAGACAAAACATTAGCATAAAGAAAGTGCTTTCATACCATATAATGGAAAGACAGCAGAATGTGGCATTTCCATAGCATCTAAACAGAGGACATTCTCAGGGTACTGATGCCACCTATGAGATTAGCAGAATATTAGGGCATATGAAACTTATTGCAAGACGGTTAGCAGAGTTAAAAGGAACCTGGAAAACTCTATATTACTGAGTAAGGATCAATAATTAAGATGAAACCAGCACTTTATTGATCATAGACCACTTTCTTCTATTAAACAATAAAATCATTTAATTTAATTAGATTAGTAAGTGAGAGTGCTGAAGACAAACCATCCTGTTGGAGATTTTGACTTTATTACCATATCTGCCCAAAGGTCACACTGTTCTTAACCCGCACACTGTCTCTGTGAAGTGTTGTATTGTGAAAATCTATTTCAAAATCTGTATGACAACCAATATAAAAATACCTTACTCAATATTTCAATTCTAGTAATTTAAACATTTTTATACCATTCCTTAAGCAAGGATATTACCTTCCTCCTAGGAAGACACTTGGGTTCCTTAAGAGTCTTTAGCTAGTATATCTATCACTAAGAATTATCCTCATGATGATGTTCTTAACTGCATATATTCATTATTTAACAAAGGAGCTATTTTTATGATGGAAATGATCTGGACATGACAAATAAATTATTCAGCATTATAAGGATATTGTCATTGGCACCAGGTGTGAGTTAAAATTTTTAAATTAGTCTGCTAGCAGTTTTGACAGATCATGCATGTGTTCTGTAAACTTTTTGCTTACTTTACTATTTTTACCAATTCATTAGTTTCTGTTACTAGGATGCCTTGTAGAATTGAAGAAACATGTAATAGCAACTATAATATTCAGCTGATTCTTTAATTGCATTCCAATGTTTTGCAAGAAGAAAACATTAATTTTGTAATTCAGGAATCAAGAACTTTAATTAGAAGTTAGAAAATGTTTAAAAGGAGACAGCAGAAAAAATAATAAAAGTTTAATTTAATTTTTTCCCTAAATAATTTTGTATATAGAGGTTATTCTTTATATTAGAGACCATCCTTTACATTACATGTTATGCATCTACCTAAATTTGCAACTGAGTAAAACCACTTTTGTATTTATTTTGTGTAATAAAATAAATAGTAAAACTAATAGGGGATAACGAGGACATTTGGCTTCATTGTCCTACTCCTACCACAGCAGAACATAGTCAAAGATGAGATTTACAGTGGAATCACTGGATCAGCTGCACTGGACTTTCTGTTGTTCTTGGTGGTCTGTGCTGTCAATATTGCCATTGTGTATGGCATCTGAGGAAAACCTGGGGCAGGCTGCCTTATTTGCAGTTTTCCTAACTGGCTGCTTTATAGAAGGTAAACTTTATAAAAACTGCATTGAGACTTTTTTGTGTCCCAGGTGATTTGCTTTTTTCCCTGAGGCATATATAGATATGCCTAATAACTATATCTCGAAGTTTCTTCGAATTAAGTGGCAGCATTACCAGTGAGGAAGCATGAGGTGTCCCTCAGAAATGCTTTTAGGACGACATCCCAGATATATACAGGGAAGTGTGGGGCACGCTATGAAGGGTTATGAAGGTGCTGGAGATGTGCAAGATTTGGGATTTTGAAGCATTGGGAGGACTGGGATTTTCCCTTTTGTAAAGAGCAAAAATTGATGCCACCATTCAGTAGATGGCTCTTCTGTCCACTGTGCCAGTGTCCTCTTGGAGGGACGGACTCCCCGCGGAGATTGTGAGCGAACTAATATTCATGCAGTATGCATAAGGAAACTGCAACCTGGACCAAATCTAGAAATAAGTCCCATTGACAGTATTGGCACCTCCACAGATGGAACTGTGAATTTCTGAAAGAGGGGAAAAAAAAAAAAAAAAAAAGGGAGAGAAGAATCAGGAAGTAGTGAAAAAATACTTTGGGAACCAATAAGGGAATAAGGGCACTGAGGAAAAGGGAAGGTAACTTTCTAATTATGGAATTTTCTTTCTTCTTGCCTACTTCATTGCCCATCTTCTGCCTGTACTATTAAGAAAAATGTCTATGACTATTGAAAAATGGCCAGCTATATGACACAGAGATTCTTGTGTAACACGTTTATCATTCTGCGACTGTGACAGCTGTAGGACTGTCTGTTCATTAGTATTTAAATCAGTTCATAAATATTTCACTCTAAAATCCGGCTTAAATAAGCCTTACATCTGGTCAGGGTAATGCTGTAGTTTAGCGTCTGTTGTAAGCCTTAATTCTAACCTGATATAATGCTATTGTGTAGTTATACAATTTCATAAGGGCACTTATACAATAAAACAGGGATTTAATGGAGCACTTTATCTTTTTGCAATTTTTAGTTTCAGCTGACCATAGCAAGTGAAGCTAAAGGTTGTATAAAATTGCACATGTGCCTCTGGCAGAATGACTCCTTTGCATACAACAGTTCTCTATTTTAAGAAAAGGATGTGATATTTTGGAAAGTCTTAGTGAAGATTTTCCGTAAGAAATGGGAATGCATTCCTCTCATTTTCTTCCAGTTTCTCTCTTCAAATTAATTTTTATGTTTTTTAAGTGATAACTGTGAAGGTGTCAGAATGATGTGAATAATGGCATTTTCAAAACTCAGAGAATCTTAAGGACAAGTAGATACAAAGGATATTTTAGGTCAGTACAAAAAATCAGAAACTGAATATAAAAGGGAGTTACCCTTATATTTCCACATTACTCTGTGTTAACCAACACTAGAACCTATTCTACTCAAATACCCCAATCTCCATAATTTTCTCATTCTGTATGAACTCTGGGAAAATAATTAATGGGAGCACTCTGAATTTGTCAAATGAAGATTAGAAAAAGTGAGTAGAGGAAATGTCACCGTTTTTCATTAGCAGTCATATATGTGCAACAAGTTACTTCAAAAGAGCATAGTAAGAGAAAAACAGTGCTACAGAAAGGTCAGTAGCCATTTCACTTTATAGAAGACAAACTCCTACAGAAGGCTGTCAGGTGTTTGCCTTTTGGCTTTGTCCATTATCACATATTACAGTATCCCCAGTCCAGTGATTCTCTCTAGGTAACTCAGACATGTTTGTTTTTCTCTAACCAGAAGTACAAAGAAAGACACTAATGTAAATTTAGTGCAATAAAATCAACAAAGCTATATGTTGTGTAGTAATAATAGTAGTAATAATAATAATACTACTCTATATTTAAATAACATGTTCCATGTAAGAATTGTAGATAATTTAAAAATAATAAATCTGTAAACTTTTGTGACATTATTGTAAACAGAAAGAAAACAAAGCACAAAAAATAGCAACTTGCCCACCAAGGTATGCAATTTATTTTCTCTGACTCAATCCAAACATTAAATGTCCAGTATAAACTCTAAACTTAGGATTCTTCTATAATCAAGACAGGAAAATATTTTCAGCGGTGGGTTATGCCATCTATGTTTTAGGTATTTATTGTCTGGCAGGTTCTTCCTTCAACATCTACAGCTGAAGCTATAGGCATCTTTTAGGTGAAAAAAGTTAAGCAATAGGAATCTTCAGTAGCTAAATGGCAAACTTTTAGATCTTTATTTCCATTTTTTTTCTCCACCTGCTAAAGAAAATAGCTGAATATGTTGCCTGCCAGAGTTTTTCGCTGTCAGCCTCTACTGTACTATTACCCTAATTATAGAAATGCAATGCAATAAGTCAGCACCAGGTATTCATAAGTGGCTTTTGAAATGGTTGGGACATATTTCAAATTGCTGGGAGTCATCCTCTGGTAAAATATTTTGAAATGATTCTGTACTATTATAGATTAGATTTTTGTGGTCTGATTTTTCAAAATTGCTAGATATCCAATCTGCTGAAGTCTTTTGAAAACAGACCGGTTATTCTGATACTAAAAATGAGAGATGAATCACACGGAAATCTTGGCTGAGAATATTAATGCTGAATTCTTATTAAAATACTAGAGATTTAGAATAAGGCATGGGTTAATGTAGCTAAAAATATGTAGAGCCATGAGCAATCAGTGGTTCCTACTTGTGAAACCACTCTTGTTAAAACAGGAAACCTCTTGTGACTTTTTCCTAATTTCAGATAGAATCAACATGCCAAAGTTATCAATATCCTTTCCAGTATTATTCTATTTTGCTTAGATACTAACATACATTTGGTGCATTAACTTTCCAGCTGAATGTCTAGAACTTGTTGGTTTAATTGCCAGTTGCTCCATGGTTTAGTAGATAAACTCAGCAGCTGTTGTTTTGTGTTGGTCGTGGTTTGGAGAATTTGCAGATACTTCAGCTCTTCTTTGAAAGCCAAAACACTTTGACCCAGCTGCACTACGAAAGAAAGCTGGCAAAACCTCTCTTCAAGCAAATATTTCCAATTCATTCAAACTCTGCTCACAATATGTTTGAGACCAGACGCTGAAACAGCAGAAACACATGATGAATAACAGACTAAAACCAAATATGCTATAAGTAGTAGTGGGTGTCTTTGTACTGCTCAAGAAGCCATGCTTTCTACCAAGACTCTGGCTATTTTTGATCTCTCTGATGGAGCTATTCTTTTGAGAGTGAATTGTGATATTAAAGCTGGCAGATATCTGGGCAGATTTAAGGAAGACGCTTTTTATATAAAGGATTTTTTTTTTTAAAGTGAAAATAAAATCACTGTGGAAGTGCAATAGCTCCAAAATTGCAAGAGAAAACATTGCTTATCTCTTCAGAAAAATGGAACTGTACTTCACTTTGATGAAAACTTAGAAGTACTTAAGAATGGCCTAGTTTGCAGAGTGATAAACATTACACATATAGTCTTATATATTGTTACTTCTGAAAACTCCAGATGTAAACAAGTTTCATGAGCCATGTAGTATTTCCAAATGCATTGTATGATAACGTTTTGGCTATCAGAATACACTTTTGTTCCACGGTCAATATTGAACATCTCTAGGTTCTAAGATACTTAACAAAACTGAAACAATTTTTTTTTTGCATAAGATGCAGAATCTTACAGGGGGCGTATAGATTTTAAAAGTTAATTTAGTGAATTACTTGCACCACTGAGGTCAATGAGGGATCCATTACTAACTCAGTAAGGATCCACCAGCTGCTTGCTGAGCAGCTCCAGTGAACCACAATTGGAGGAGTCTTGCCATTACTTGGGACTCATGACAGGTTGCTTTATGCCCTGAACTACAGCCTTTGCAGAATAAAAACTTAATGCCAGATTTAGAAATTCCTAATGGGGTTCCTGTTGAATTATGGAACCACAACCTGAGGTGTACATAGGTGCATTAAGAGTTGGGTAATAAAAAAATTGAGCTCCTACAAAAAGAGTTTGTTAAGAGCAGGGGTTTTCAGAATATTAGTGGGCCACACACTTGATACCTTTTGAATACAACTAAAGAATCATGAAAGGAACATTTTAGCCTTGTGCAAATTCCAATGACTCTGAATGAATTTGAGGTTGGGTCTTGAAGGTACAGAAGGATGAACTATGTAATGAAGTGGCAGCTCCAACTAGTGAACATTTTCCCCACCTTTGCTACTGATTAACCTTTGAGTTTGTCTCTCACACAGTGAACAGTTTAATTTTGCCTGTACTTCTCAACAAAACAGGCCCAGATGGTAAAACTACAGTTCCAGTTAGTGGTGTGACTTTTCTCCAAAGTTTACATAAAGTAGAAAACACATTAGAACGCAGGTTCGTGAAATATACACTTAAAACCAAGGAACTGCTAGGAGAACTGAGGTCTTTCCAATCTTTATTATGTGCTGTTACATAAAGTTCCAGCATAAATTTCAATATTGTTTCTGGGAATAAATGTATAAAAAGATTAATAAGAACTTGAAGTGTATTCATGTTCATAGCACAGATCTGTTTAGGAACAGACTGCAAAGGGTTTGCATGAAGATGATGGATGTCAGAATAAAAAAGTATATCTAGTTTATTGCTTGAAAACATGACTAAAAATGAACCTCTGCATGAAACTGCACAGACAAATCAAATGTTTTATTGTTTTGGAAAGACATAAATTCCAAAATTTGAGGTTCAGGACCTTAGAGATGGCATCTGTTTCAACTCTGCTGCCAAATGTGTAATACAAGTCCCCAAGTTCAATTGGGAGTTGTACAGAAATAATGTTGATGGTTTCTCTTCTTTCTGAGGGACAGATTACAGTAGCAATATTTCTTTTCATAAAAAAAAGAGTGAAAGTATGTCCCAGCAATTCTATTCTGAATAGAAGAAAAGAATCAAGAGAGAAAATAGAAAATGGCAAAACAAAACACAAGCATTCTAACAAAAAGGGGTTTTTTATGACCAGTTGCATGATTTAACTTCATTCAGACTGTATAATTTATGCTAATACTGTTTAAACATAGAATGCAATCTTATTTTCTCTACAGATCAGGAACATAGAAGAAAATATTTTGGTCATAAGATACAATTCCAGAAAATGATGCCTGTACCTTTCCTTTAATTATTCTGAGGGATGTGATTGTAGTAACATTTCTTTGTTTTACAGAACCACTTAATGAGTCTCCTATCTGCCAGGAGATTGCTCAATGGTGGATTCTCACTACCCAGGTTTTTAATATTCCCCTGCAGTTGTAATACATGAAAACATTTTTCTACTTCGTCTGTTATATGTTTCATTCATCACATAAAAAAGGCATTATGCAGGTTTTGGAACTGGGAGCCTGAAGTAATTTATTTTGTCTGTTACGTGAAATGTCACATAAATGGAGTGAAAATCTGGCCTTACTGAACTTAACAGAGGTAATTTCTATTGGCCTTCACAGTGGCAAGATTTTGTCCATAAACATCAATAAAGATGTCAGTATTTACTAACAGCTATAAGACAGCGTATTTATTTATTTATTTATTTATTTATTTATAATGACAAAAAAACTGAAGAAGCTTTGGTAACTGTGAAAACTGTTGGCAAATGGTGACATTTTATTAGTGACTTCTATATGGATCATGTTAAAATACTACACACAATGATTCTTTAATGTTTAGTCCTTCTCAGCAATGACTGGGACAAAGTTATGGTTGTGTTTTTCTTTAGCATTTAAATTAAATTAGTGACAATGGATACTTAAAATGGTTGATGAATAATTTTATTGCCTGAAAAATCCCATTAGGTGATACTTCTTTATTTTAACATTTTTCCCTGATTATCCTAATTTTTTTTCTGCTGAACAGCACCATTTTACTATGGTCATTTTTGAAAGACTTATGAATGGTTTGAAAAATAGCAGGTGACATGCATTGACCTAACAGTAGTTCAAGTACTTCAATTATAAATATACATTAATATGTCATACTGCAATGACTAATTATATGAAAAGTGTTGATTAATTATCCCTTAAGATTTCTACACTGTAGTATTCTCACAAGGTGACATCTGCAAATGCAAGCACGACAATTTGATAAGGAAAATGGTTTGTAAATGGAACCTGTAGCATCAAGCAGTTGCCGTGAACAAGTTTGTGTGAACGTGTTTTGAGTTTTCTGTATCCTCACAAGACTGAGACCCTTCCATTTTATCTTCTTAAATTTTGTTATCCCTTTCATTTCAGTGGAGCACCTCTAAAACCTTCCAAACTTAAGAAATGTAATCTCTGTTTCCCCTACCATCCCAGAGAGTCTGATCCCACAGCAATGAAGTAGAGAACATTTCTGTTTCAGAAAAGAGAATTAACTTTTGACATGGTCATGGCCCTGTCAATTATGTGTTTACATCACTAAACTGAAAAACTCAATAAATAATCTTCCAGTGTTAGGGATTTACAATGTAAAAAGCACCTTGTTGATCTAATCTCTATTACTACATTCACTATATCATAGGATTCAGTGCAGAATCTTTTTTAAAAATCTCATCTATTTTATCAGATTTGCAAAGACAGAACTAGTGAATGCACTTTTTTTTCCTATGAAATAAATCCAAACAAATGGTGGTGATATAATAGTGTTTAGCATAATATTCTAGTCTATGTGCATATTATGCAAAGCCTCTATTGATTAAAAAGAAATGTTTTGTGCAAATATTTACATAAATAAAAACTCTAATAATTAGTGTGCAATCACAACATAATATTAACACAATATTATTAGAAAATCAACAAAATATGATATATTTTATTAAAATGTATTACAAGGAAAACAATCAGGCTATTTAAGAACAAAAATGTCATATTTTGTGGACTTGATATTTTTGCTTGAACCTGCTTTCTTGTGTTATCAACTCAAGATGTTCGTAAGTGTTCATAACTTTTGTAGGTGAAAATTATTCTAAATCCCATAAAACCTGTTTAGTTATTTAGCAGATTAAAACAAATCCTCCAAATTTCATACTAGTTAACATCTTTATATGACTGAAATTAAAACAAGTATGTTTCAGTAGCTTTCCAAAGTTACTTAGAATAAAATCATATTTTTAATATGAATTCAGGTGGGAAGCAAAAATTCAAGATCAGGGGAAAGTGACTGAAGAAGGAAAGAAAAACACGGATCAGGGTTATAGATGTTCTGTCCTGGACATTGATGAAACAGTCATTACAGACAGAGATGGCATCCTGTGAAGAGATGAATTGCTGCTGCTGCTGCTACTTTGCTGAAGGTGCTTTGAAATGGAAATATTAACAGGCTTGAATGTCCTGACCAAGCAAGGTTGTGTGCAGAAATCAGAGCTGTACTTGGCAAATGATAAGAAAAATTGCAATCAAAGCTGAGAGGTAGAAGTGCAACATGCATTTCCACAAAAGAATTAGCATTAGGCAGTATGGCAAGGATCTAGATAGAAATGGAAATGTTCAAAGGCACAAATGAATTGTCTTTGTTAGGAAAAATTTCAAATCTAATCTTCACTACCACAGGAGTGCACATAAAAGATATCTACCAACATAATCAAATTTGGATTTACACCAGCGTCTGTAGAGGTAATACTTGGGCCAACCTGTTTGCATTTGAAATATATGCTGTTAGACTGGATGGAACCTTTCTGATAGACACAGAGAAATGAATAGGGAAATAGAAGGGGGCAGTGCTGACAAAATTGTGTAAGATAGTTGTGTGAAGTAATGGTGGCATCTCTGGTGCTTACAGTTCTTGAGGAGCTTTGTTAAATGTGCACTGTCAGGGGTCTGTATCAGATGAGCCATCAATTATGTTGAGGTTCTGGAAATGGAAGAAGCTCTAGTGTGCTATGGAGCTATGACATCCCCAAAGCCCATTCCCAAGCTACAGAAATGGAAACCTGGCTACCACAATAACTTTCTGTCCAGGTCATGAAAAGGCTGTTAAAAATGAGAAATCTGGGGCTCAATGAAGAAGTGTTTTTAAGTGACATGCTGCCTAAAGCTCTGTTCAAACTTAACAAACTTAACAAACTTAACAAACTTCTAATGTCCTTCAGTTGTTAAGTAGCTGAAAGCACTCTAAGCTCTGCTTTGAAAAAAAAAACCCAAACATATCTGAAGTATAGGCAAGACAGGTGTGAGGAAAATTGTATTACCAGTTATTTTGGGGAAATCCTATGGAACTGCAAATTGTGAAGCAGACTAAAAATGAGGTGAAGAGGGCACCAGGTATAATATGAGCCACCACTGAGAATAGGAAAAGGCAAAGAAAAGATTTAAGGCCAGATGAAAATTAAGTTTATTCTAATAGAAAATGGATCTGTGAGCAGAAAAAAAAATCCTCCTTAGAAGAAACTGCCATTTTTGGAATGTTTTATTCTAATGGCCCTAAATTTTGGTTGATAATATTATTCAGAATATACAACAATACTGTATGTTCATTCTGTGGCAATTTTATCAAAATAGCTATCTTTTAACAGAAGCAATAAAAAGAGTATAAAAACTGACAAAACAGACGTCACTTTGCTGTTATAGTATGTTTACAGTAATGTAATGACACATTTTGGAATGCTTCCTGTAAAACAGTTAATATCCCTTTCTTTTTAAAATAAGAAATCTACCAGGCCTCATTAGTGCCCTAAAATTACTTGCAATTCATTTGAAATAGTGTTTGGTGTGGAATGTTTTTTTATCCAAGTGCTGGTATTGTGTCACTGACCTGTAGATTGCAGCAGACACTACCCTACCACAATTTCCAGAGCAAACTTGAGCCCTCTGGGAAATGAGAAGAAATCATAAGAAATTTAAAGAAATTAGTTCAAAGCCTCATACTTCCTCCTTCCCCCTTTTACCTCTCTGTTTTCCCCTTTTCCAATATTTCTGAAAGTTTTGTCATCCTTGACAGTCTGGAAGATATTTCTTCCGAGTCTGCTATGTACAAAGGCAGGGGCACAAAACCTGTTGAGGGCTATTTGCAAAAAAAGTATTGGGAAGTTGCCTGCCACCTTCTCAGACCTTATCTTTCCCCTGAAAAGCAAGCCAGGGTGTGTGAGGATGGCACATCAGGGTGGCTGATGCTGTGAAGAACTCAGGCTAGGGCAGGGCAGATGGACAGGCAGATGGGAGCAAAACAGGGGAATGGGGACTCCTCTGAGCCAGCCCTGCCAAAATAGAGAATGAGCACGGGCAGGGAAGTGAGCCCCTGCTGAAATCCAGGGATCAGAGGATTGGTGGGTGTGTGTGGTTGGTTGCCTCGAGGATCTGGGAAAGGATTTCACTGAATAGAGTTGTGTGTCTCTCTATATGTGTGTGGGTTCCTTCTCTCCCTTTTGTGGATGGCGAGGGCAGAAGGTGAAGTCAATAAATTGTTGTATTCAAGGTCATGAGTTAGAGAGATTTAAGGTATCTAAGGACTTCAGGAAGGTCAGAGAAAGGAAGTAGTAAACTGAATGGGGAGTTCTCAAAAGCACCAGGAGTCCTGGTGCTACAGTGCATTAGCTGAAAAAGTATTTCTTTCTTACCAAAACCAAATGCAAATGATGTTTCTGATACATCAGTCAAGATATAGCTGTTTGGCAGAGAAAAATGTCAACATACATAAAGCTTCATAGATTTGTCTGAAGTGTATCTATGCAAAATAGAGATAAATGTTAACATTTTGAAGGGTTGTGACAGGTTTTAATATAAAAAATTATTTTATCATTTTTTGAATGCTTTAAATTTTTAAAATGTTTCTGCTTAAAGATAACTCTTTCAAGTATTGACAAAACAAGTATGCATAATTGAAGAAAGGAGAGTGTGGAGTGAAACAGAAGCAGATAACAGACCTGGGTATTTGCAGTGATCTTTGCTCTCACTATTTCTTCTTACAGCTACTTCTGTGTCTTCCTGAAATTTCTGCTCACTGTGTTTGTCTTCAAATCACAAGTTCTTTACTCGTCAAAAAATATGACCAAGTGCAGCACATACATTCAATTAATTGCAGGTTTCTGGTTTGTACTGCACTGTACCTCACAATAAGGAGCAAGCTGGTAATTTTGTGACATGCTTCTTAAAAAATGCAAACAATGTTCTTACCAGAGCAACAGAACCTGAAAGATTCTTCCTTTTACAGTACGATATGTGAAAATATTGCTGAAAATTTTACTTTGATAACACGAGCACTTAATTGTTGTATGGCCTCATTTACCACATGCCTCTTGAAATCCTTGATAATGAGGGAAAGAAAGAAGATGACTGTGTTCACCCTCGTTTGATAGAGATTTATTTAGCTCCTGTAAAGCTGTTTTCTCTCATTTTTGTCTTAACTTCTTCAGGTGTGGAGTTTTTAGCTCTTTTACCGCAACATACTCAACAAAAGTAACACATGTCCCATAAGAGTAACTAAATCTCTCATTTAATTTTTGAAGCATGGAACACTGTGGAATCTAACATACTAAATAACATGTTCAGTTATTATTATCACTAAGTAACTTGTCACTTCAGAAAAACAAACAAAATATAAGAAACCCTCAAAACTTAAGCCCTCAATAAACTTTAAGTTAACAAAAAATTTCCTGTCTCCAAACTACTTTCCATTTGGTCTTTCAATTGAGCCAAATGTCTGAGTGTGGCCCAGAAAGACAGACAACAGGGTGTGTGCTTGATTCAGACAGTGATATTTTAAGTTCCTGTGGGTGTATAATCATGCATGTCTGTGTGCATCAACAGGATCCCCCAAATGGTTCCATCAAACTATTTTAACATTCATAATTGATTTCTTCCTAGCTTTTTAATGTTAAAACTTCTCTCTTTTTCCACAGTCAGGAAGACAAAATAATTCTGATTAAATGCAGTTTCAGTTTATAGCACTCAAGATTACATGCATGTGAACCTATCCCACTTCAGGTCAGAATGTGAGTATGAGTATGTTCTGTATGAGTAACCTGAAGAAAACTCAAACTTTGTCATACCTGTCTACAAAGGAGATACAGTTGGATTGCTTGTACTCCATGCTGTTAGAATGGAGATCTTAAAAACTTGCAAAGAAACTAAACAAAGATTCTCTAAAGTTCTTTACTAAACAAATTTTATTTCCTCAATTTCTTACTCAAACATGAAAGAGTGAGGTTATTCATTGAAAAGCCCCATTTCTTTGTAGAGATTTTTCCTCTTAATAGCAAAAAGGAGTTTTTTACATACTAATTAATTGTGTGAAGGAAATAAGGGAAGAAAAGCTACTTATGTACCCTTCATGTTTTGCATAGATCATACTATATATTATAGTTGCCTCTTTTTTTTTTCTCTTTATGTACATAGATATACTCTATTTATTTAGAGTTAGAAAAGAAGAAAGGAAAACTGGTGAGTTGAATTTATCCTAAATTATTTAATTTAATCAGTGGGGCACTCATTCTGGATGAAAGCTCTCAATTACAGTAAAAATGATGCATTATATTCATGTAAGGTTTATCCTACCATACACTTTAATCCAGTACATGAATACAACAACCATGAATAAGACAACCTATTGTGAATGAATGGATGATACAATAATGGAAAAAGTGAAAAAAAATCCTTTTTAAAGAACAACATATTTTTATATTATATATATATATATAAAAAGACATATATATATAAAGGACAGATTAGAGCAATTCCAGAGATGAATCTGTTCTGTCATTATAGGAACAGTGGCAGCACCACAGCTCTGCTGTGTGGAACTTCTTTTGTAATCTCTTCATTTTTTTCTATGGCAAGAAGATTTGAAAGAAACTTTAAAACCTATCTTGTCTTCTTAGAGGGTTGGTATTACTTTATGGATTGTTAAATGAGAGGAAGACATTTTGGAATAACAAACCTGGTGTGAATTTCCAATTGGTTCCTTTATTTTTTCACTGAGATGTAAAATAAGAAAGTTAGTGTGCAAATTTCTGCTGTATTTGAAAAACTCTCTTTTGTAGATGTCACTTCCAAATTCTATGTGAAAATTTTATTCTTGAGATGCTGTAGACAAGGGTACAAAGGAAAGGAAAGGACAAGAAGCAAAAGAAGACTACAAAGTCCAAAAAATTATACATTATAATAGTGAAATTATAATAGTAAAATTCAACCCAAATATAATATATGAAATTGGATGATACAATTAATAAAAAATTCACATATTCACTCACCTTATCTTTCCATTTATTTGTAAGAACAGAGAGAGGAAGTATTAAATGGCATACAACCGGATTGCAGCAAAGACATTGATGATGTATGTGACTTTTAACTGTGAGAATTTAAACACTTTTACTTATGTGAGCATTGGTACCACTACTGGACATTTAGAGAGGTGTAGGAACACAAGGACAGAGTTCAGAGAGAGGACATTTAAAGTTTTTGTTGGGTGTGAAATGACTTAAACAAAGGGCAGCTCAGACTTGGTTCTTTGGGACAGCTATGGGGAATGATTTTGTCTCTCTCTGTTATTTCAGGTTAAGATTTTCTCACCAACATCTTCCTTGTTCCCCCTCCTAGCTTCTTTACTTATGATATATCCTTGACTGATGGTCACAAATTAAAAGGCATTTTGAATAGATTTTTTTGCATCCTAAGTGCACTGATCTCAAGTGCATCACTGTGCAATATTGCCTTTAAAATCCTGATTGTCATCAGATAATCATACCACTCTCTCAATTACCCAAAAGTGAAATATGTTTTCCTTACATGATTTTATAATCCCTGTAATTACTGTGAATTAGAAAAGTAAATAAAGTATTTCCATAAACTGTGATTATTAATTAGGCTACAAGTAATTTGTGCTGTTCTGCTCTCTGACGTCTGCTAATACAGGAAGTTATTGAAAACCTAAATTGTCTGTGTTTATTAATTCCTATGAAAACTCCTAAAACAAATCCCAGTGGCCAGTATCAGCTTGTGAACAAATTAATCAGTATGTCCATTAAGAGCTTTCCAGCCACACCTTCCCATAATTTACATTTATTCACACATGCTCAATGGAAAGATCTGTGCTTACATATTGTTGTCAGGTCAGTGAGAAGACCAATCTCAATGACTTTGTCTTATATCTGGAGAATATTACAGTGTATAACCAGGGAAGTCTTTTTATAGCATACAAAAAAGAACACCATCACAGACTGAATTCCTCTTCAGCTTTTCATATATACCCCAAATTATTGGAAAAGCACAAAAATAATATTTATAGCACGTATATGCAGTGCAATCAGTTCTTGTTGCATAGAGCATGTACTTGGGAGGATCAAGAATTCATTCAGTCAGTGATTCAGAGACAAGTGTTTATAGAAAGGACAAGGCAGAGATATGCCCTTAGGCAGAGTAAAAGAAATGCAAGTCCTGTGAAGGTCCAGCAAAGGTAAATAATCCTTTGCTAAGGGAGAATCTTTAACAAGGCAGCAGAACTTCTTAGCTCCATTAGCCCCTCCTGAACCCTGCAGTGAGCTGTACAGCAGGCAGAAGACAGCTGAAATGACAGTTCCTCTTTCAGAGTTGAGGAATTTAATGAATATTGGATGCCAGTCAGGTGTCTCACTCAAATTTACTATGCATGATAGAATTGAAAAGAGAATAAAACAAAGCTACTCGCTAGATTTTGCTACCTCTGGTTTAATTGTGTTCTACCTTTATATATTTGGATTTTCTTTTAAAGTACGTTCTGATGAAGAACTGTGGTTAGGTTTAGCTTATACATAGTTCTGCTGTTTAAAAACTCTCATTGATTTGGTATTTACAGCCTGATCTGACCACATTCTCAGTAATCACTATCTATGTTTGCAAATTTTCTAAAAATTCCGTAGTGGCTGAACCGGACTTTGAAGTCTGTGCAACAACAAAAAAGGAGGGAGCAACCCATATTCAGAAAGACTGTTTTGTAAAAATGATGAAATTTCTATGATTTTCAGGACAGTTTGCAAAGGTACAAATACGTGTCATCTTATGAAATATCAGACAACACAAGGAAAGAGAAAAGGCTAGTGGTATAAACAATGTGTAATATGATAATTTCAGGTCTAGTAAATTTATTTGAATTTTTTTTTTTTTTTTTTTTTCTTTTACATCAGCCATGTTGCTGGGCTTAGTTCACATGGAATTCTGACATTGTCCACCAAGAAAACTAGGAATTAGCTCCTCAGTTGATATAGCAAAGTGCATCTTTCCATTACAAAATTTGAAAAATCCAAGGTAATAAACAGAAAAAAAGAGAAAATTAGAAGAGAATAATGAAGCTTGGAAACATGAGGTTACTGCTGGAGTTTTGTCAACAACTCATGGCAGCAGTGTAAATGAAATACTGCAGCTGCAATGAATTGGTGATGTTTCTATGGCTAATTCAGGTTCTAGTCCACCCACACTTTAGACAACAGAAACTTGGATGCCAGTTTCCTGGATACCTTAACTCATGCAATATTGTATCTTTTTATATCACTTTTCTTTTATGCTCCTTTCTGATGGTCTGAACTATACCAACTGTATTTCTAACACTGAGGTTGTTGGTGGAGGGTTAAAAAATATAATTTCTGGGTTGAGGTATGTGTAAGGGGAGGAAAGTAGAGAACGTAAAACTGGAACTTGACGCAGCTAGCTCGGAACAAGCGTCAGCTTCTGCAAACAGCTCCATGCTATTGTAATGACCGAATCAAGTGTGACTGCAACTTAGGGGATAATTGAGAAGCATTGTTTTAACCAAATCAAGTGTAGATCAGGGTAGAAGCGTAGGTATGATTTAAGGTAGTAACTAAGGAATAGGATAATCAGTATCTAGAGGTGGGGGTTAGTTAACATGTGTATAATTTAAACTATAAAAATCACGAATCGACTCTGTATCCTTCGGACATGAGATTTGGGTGTATTATCACCCCTGTGTCCCGCGCGCTTGAATAAGAACCGCATATGATCGCCTTCGTGTGGTTATATGTTTTCCTACGCTAACATTTTTGGCGACCCAGATGGGACCTTGTGGGCGCAGCCAGGACCCCGCAACCCGATCACGCTCCAGCTGGCACCGGGTGATTTCTCGGGGAGCCCATCGGAGCCGCGACCCTCGCCGCTCACAACGACCCCTGGTGAGAGGTAAGGTTCTTTATTCTCTGGTCTGGGGGCCTGCCATTAAGACGCAGCGAAAGCTACGCTTGGTTGGGCAAAAGGAATTCCTGGTAGTATTGCCTAGGCAGCCGTCCGTCAGACATCGCGAAAGCGTTGCAGGTTCGGCATCTGTGGTTTTTATGTATCTGTAATATGGAGAAACTAAAAGGGTTAAAAGAGGTTTTAGGCAGCAATAATGCCTCTATACCAAATTCTTCTCCGTTGGGTTGTTTGTTGGCACATTGGAAAGAGGGGAACTTTGGTCAGGAATTACGAAAAGATAAGTTGATTGAATATTGTAATGTTCACTGGCCAAAATACGCTTTGCCTGAAAATCAGAGGTAGCCGAAAAACGGGTCTTTTGATGTGAAGGTTATTATGCAACTTAGATCGCTTTGTACGCAAGATGGAAGGGTAGAACAATTACCATATATTGACTTATTTCTGTGCTTGCTTGAGAAACCAGTTTTGTGGCTTGACAAAATGAAAGCAATGAAGCTTGAGAATAATAAGTGTCTGGCTTGCGTCCAAAATAAGCATTGTATGGAACATGCAGTTTTAAGTGAAATTTTAGGGGAAAAAAGAGATGAACTGGAATCGGAATTATTGGTATCTCCCATGGCTCCCGGAACCACCACGGCCCCCTCAACACCAAGTTCTACCCCGCTCACCCTGACCCCACCTGATTCTCTTACACCCCCCTCGCTCGCGCCAGCACAATATGTTTCACCCCCACCTTTGTCTGCTGAAGGTAATTATCCTCCTCTGCCTGTGCCAGCCGCTCCTCCGCTTACCCCTCCTCCGCCTGCCCAGGTGCCTGTCCCTCCTCCGCCTGCTCAGAGAACGCCCCCTTCTCCACATACACCTGCCCAAAGCTATCCTGCTCCCCCGCCCACACCCGCTGAAAGATTTATCCCCCCTCTAACACCAGCTCAAGGGTACCCTCCGCTCCCACCTACACCTCCTTCACCAGCTCCTGTCCCGTCTGCCCCCCTGTACCCCCCCCCTTCCAGATTCACCTGTCCAGGATGTGATTGTGAGGCGGAAGCAAAGGGGGAATGTGAAGAAGACAGATAGAATGGAAAGTAGTGACAGTGAAGCAAATGAACTAGACGCCCCAGTAGCTCACCGAACACGAGGAAAACTGGCCCTGGAGTGGCCTCAGACAGGGAAGGGTATATTAAAATCAGGCAAACAAAAGAGAACGATTATTGCACCACTAAGGCAAGGGGTGGGAACTAATGGACCCGTCTTTGTAAAGGTACCCTTTTCACCTGCTGATTTAGTTATATGGAAACAATCAGCCGGAACGTATAGAGAAAACCCAGATAAGGTAGCTCGTGTGGTTAAGATGATAATGAAAACTCAGAACCCTGATTGGGAAGATATTCATGTCATATTAGACACTCTGATGGATGAGACAGAGAGAGATATGGTTCTTCGAGCAGCAAGAGAAAGAGCTAGAGAAGACATACGAAATGGTTTGGTGACAGGGACACTGGATTATAATTTTCCCACTGCAGACCCAGAGTGGGATGCTAATGACCCCTCTGGAGTGGATATGTTAAGGCTAAAGAGATATCAGGAGTGGATTTCAGTTGGTGTTCAACAGGCAATACCTAAGAGTATGAACTGGTCTAAGTTGTATGAAATTCGACAGGAAAAGAAAGAATCTCCCACAGCCTTTCTAGAAAGACTTAAGGAAGCAGCTAGAAGATATACTGATCTTCAAGTAGACAGTGAGCAAGGAAGAACTCAGCTTGCCTTTATTTTTCTGGGTCAGGCACAGGAAGATATTAGGAAAAAGCTACAGAAACTGGAAGGTGAAGAGTTAAGAAACTTGGATAAACTCCTAGAGGTTGCCTGGAAAGTTTATAATAACAGGGACAGAGAAATTGTCAAGAAACAGGGGCAAAGCCTTTTGGCAGTCTTACAGAGACAGGGGCGGGGACGTGGTTGAAGTAGTCGTGGCGTTAATAGAGGTGGCTTTGGCAGAGGTTCTGGTCATGGTAGATTAGGTCTGAATCAGTGTGCATATTGTCGGATGGAGGGACACTGGAAAAGGGAGTGTCCAAACCGGTTTAGCCAGAATGGTCAGCCTCAGTTAGACAGTATGTTTAATCAAAGTAGTGAGCATCAGCTGGATGGTGTAGCCAGAGTCATGGTTTTACATGAGAGAGAGCCAGGATCAAGGGAGCCCATGGTGACTTTGCATTTAGAAGGAAAAGACGTAGATTTTCTCATTGACACGGGGGCCACACATTCTGTACTAAATTATCTTGAGGGGCAAATCGGGAACAAGTCAGCAGCAGTCATTGGAGCCACAGGGAAGGAGGAGGTACGGCCATTCTTGCAACCCCTAGAATTGAGCTTTGAAGATAAGATCTTGACCCATGAATTCTTATACATGCCAGACTGCCCAACTCCGCTCTTAGGGCGCGATCTACTGGCAGCACTGGAGGCAGTAATTACTTTTGAGAATGGTGAACTCGTAATGAAAATTCCGGAGTCTAAGACAGGAAAGATTTTGATGATAAAAGAAAAACCAATTTCTAATATTCCTAAAGAAGTAGAAGATGCAGTAATTCCCTCTGTCTGGGAAACAGATGTACCTGGAAAATCTAAATTGGCACAACCGGTACATGTAGAGTTAAAAGAAGGAGCAAAGGCTGTACGAATCAAACAATACCCTATAAAACCAGAAGCACGACAGGGAATAGCAAAGACCATTGATAAATTTTTAAAATATCGAATTCTAGAGGAATGTAAATCGGAATACAACACCCCAATTTTCCCAGTGAAGAAACCCAATGGTGAGTATAGACTTGTACAGGATTTAAGAGGTATAAATGAAATAACAAAAGACATTCATCCAGTGGTTGCCAATCCCTATACATTGTTAGCATCCGTAAAAGAGATATATAAATGGTTTACTGTAATTGACTTAAAAGATGCTTTCTTCTGTATACCCCTTGACCAAGAAAGTAGGAAACTATTTGCCTTTGAGTGAGAACATCCAGAAAGTGGAAGAAAAACTCAGCTCACCTGGACTCGATTACCAATAGGGTACAAGGGGTCCCCCACTCTCTTTGGAAGTCAACTGGCAAAAGAACTGGAAATCTGGACCAGAGAAGGGCAAGTACCAAGAGACCAATATTTATTACTCCAGTATGTAGATGACATTTTGATTGCAACAGAGGAAGAAATGACCTGCATAAAGGTAACCATTGAGATCTTAAATTCATTAGGAATGGGAGGGTATAAGGTATCCAGAGAAAAAGCACAAATTGCCCAACAGACTGTGATTTACCTGGGATGTGAAATCTCACAAGGGCAGAGAAGACTGGGTACTAATCGTATTCAAGCTATCTGTGCTATTCCAGAGCCCCAGAATCTACACGAGCTGCGGATCTTCCTCGGAATGACAGGGTGGTGTCGCCTGTGGATCATGGACTATAGACTGATTGCAAAACCTTTGTACGAGGCTCAGAAGACGCAGCCGTTCACCTGGGGCAAACCACAGAAAGAGACCTTCCAGAAGTTAAAGGAAGAACTGACAACTGCTCCTGCTTTGGGGTTACCTGATCTGTCTAAAGACTTTCAGCTGTACGTGCATGAAAGGCAGCGACTGGCACTGGGAGTCCTGACCCAACGACTGGGAAGCTAGAAAAGGCTGGTGGGTTACTTTTCCAAACAACTCGACAACGTAAGTGCCGGATGGCCTTCATGTCTGCGGGCAGTGGCAGCTACCGTACTGCTGATACAGGAAGCCAGGAAGCTCACAATGGGAAGACACATAGATGTCTATGTGCCACACATGGTAACTACAGTCCTGGAACAAAAGGGGGGCCATTGGCTCTCTCCAAGCCGGATGATGAAGTTTCAGGTAACCCTGACTAAGCAGGATGACGTTGCAGTAAAAACAACTAACCTCTTGAATCCAGCTCTATTTCTAGGTGCCACAGCTGAGGAAGGTCCATTAGAGCATGACTGTCTAGAAGTCATCGAGCACACTTATTCAGCAAGAACAGATCTGAAGGATGTCCCCCTGGAGCAACCAGAGTAGGAACTCTTTACAGATGGAAGCAGCTTCATGGAGAACGGAGCCAGATACGCGGGATATGCGGTAACTACAATTGATGTAGTAATAGAGGCAAAATCACTACCACCTAACACGTCTGCACAAAGGGCAGAACTAATCGCATTAACCAGAGCACTCGAGCTGAGTGAAGAGAAGACAGTGAATATGTGGACTGACTCCAAATATGCCTTCGGAGTAGTGCATGTACACGGAGCTTTATGGAAAGAAAGAGGACTGCTGTCCTCCCAAGGGACAAATATTAAACATCAAGATGCAGTCCTACAATTAATAGATGCAGTACAAAAACCTGAACAAGTAGCAATCATGCACTGCAAGGCACATCAATCAGGCAACTCCAAAATTTGTGAAGAAAATCGAAAAGCAGATTGGGCAGCCCGTCAAGTAGCGCGAGAGGTGCAGAAAACAATGGCGTTGATACCATCAAGACTTAATATCTCTCATTTTAATTTGCCTCCGAAGCCAAACTATACAATCGAAGATGACAGACTAGCACAACTGCTGAAGGCACAGAAGAACGCAGAAGGGTGGTATGTAACCGCACAAGGGCAAATAGTGGTACCTCCTTTGGTAATGAGAGAAATTTTACAGGTAAAACATAATGAGTGTCACTGGGGTGCAGAGGCGTTGGTAAAGTAGCTAAGACAATACTTAATCTCAGTACGGATGCAAACAATGGCCAAGTCAGTAATGTCTAAATGTGAAATCTGTCTGAAAAACAATCCCGTAGCTAGACGACAGGCACAGTTAGGCAGAATTCGGATAGGAATAGAACCAGGAGACTATTGGCAAGTAGATTTTGCAGAACTGCCAAAAACTCGGGGATACAAATACCTGTTAGTAGAGGTTGACACGTTTTCTAGATGGCCAGAAGCCCTTCCCTGTCGCACAAACCAAGCAAAGGAAACAGTTAAGTGGTTATTACAGGAGATCATTCCCAGGTTTGGGGTGCCCCTAGGGATATCATCAGACAGAGGCCCACACTTCATAGCCACGGTGGTACAAGAGGTAAGCAAGTTATTGAGATTATCTTAGGACCTCCATACACCATGGAGACCCCAGTCAAGTGGGCAAGTAGAAAGAATGAACCAGACACTGAAGAGGCAGATCAGTAAAATATGCCAGGAAGCCAAACTGCAGTGGCCACAGGCTTTGCCGATCGCATTGCTGAGGGTTCGGATAAAGCCTAGGAGTGGGATGTCAGTTAGTCCTTATGAAATATTGTATGGGAAACCATATGAATCTCCTAACCCCAATCCAAATGTTCATGTCACAGGGAAACAAGATGTGTATAATTATGTTCTGTCCCTTGGGAAAACTCTAGCTCGGCTTCAAAGTGTTCTCGTGTGGAACAGACCACTGGCCCTGGAGAATCCAGTCCACAATATTGAACCAGGAGATGAGGTATACATCAAAACCTGGAACGAAGAACCACTAAAAGAGAAGTGGACTGGTCCCCATCAGGTACTGCTAACCACCTTTACAGCAGTCAAAGTGGCTGGAGTGGAACCCTGGATACACTACACGCGTGTGAAGAAGGTCCCTCGTGGAGTCCAGTCGTGGGCTGTAGAAACTTTTGGACCAACAAAGCTGAGGCTGAAACGTCTGTAACTGTTCAAATGGTATTGGTAACTGTGCTCATGCTCTTCCTGTAGGTAATGTTAATTTCATGGATACTAATGTCACCAGTAGGGATTGCTGTTACTTTGGGATATGGGATACAGAAGGGTCAACTAACAACTCTTCATTCTAGAATGAAGAGAGAGATACAGGCAAAAACACAAGTAATAGAAATTTCTAATGAAATTCGGGCTGAGAATGTAATGATTGGATTGGTCAGAGACTTTGCCAAAATGCATAATACCAGCAGAATAACGGCCTGCCTGCCAATACCAAAGGCAGCAGGGGACCCAGTAAGCTGGAGAATAATAACGTCAAAATTACCTGAAATAGGAGGGAACAAAACAATTAACTGTAAACAAGTACCAGAGTCAAGGGTAGTAGTCAGAGAATACTGGAAGATAACAGAGGATTCCTATATGCAACCCATGAGAAAGTCAGAGTGCATTCTTAGTAATGGCAAATTAGGACAAATCATAGAGTAGTGGGTTAAAGACCAAGACCTTGCAAAATGGCAATGTTAGTTTCTACACTATCAAAAGATCAGAGACAACGCTACAGAAAGTGTTGTAGTGTAGAAATGTGAAGAGAAAGATTAGAAAGGACTGGAACCTTAGGACAGTGCATGGTCTGTGAGCATCCTCCAGAAATTCCAATATATGGAAAGCACACCCTGGTGCATTAAATAGAAAGGCTCTGAAAATAAGACAGATCCCACAGTGACGAATACTGATACTAACAGTCAGAAAGAGGCAAATAAGTTTACAGAATCCTGAAGAGAGAGATACAGAAAAAGGCATCTTGGAACAGGACCATAATGAAGGCATTGGCACAGAACCCAGCACCTTCAATCCGCAACAACATCCCGGACAAAGCCTATGACAACAGAGGATTTGAAGATGAACATCCAGTATGAACTCTGAAGCCTAATGGACTGTATTAAGTGAAAGCATTTACACTTAGTATATTAGAGTGAAAATACTTTCAAAGGGGGGAATGTTGGTGGAGGGTTAAAAAATATAATTTCTGGGTTGAGGTATGTGTAAGGGGAGGAAAGTAGAGAACGTAAAACTGGAACTTGACGCAGCTAGCTCGGAACAAGCGTCAGCTTCTGCAAACAGCTCCATGCTATTGTAATGACCGAATCAAGTGTGACTGCAACTCAGGGGATAATTGAGAAGCATTGTTTTAACCAAATCAAGTGTAGATCAGGGTAGAAGCGTAGGTATGATTTAAGGTAGTAACTAAGGAATAAGATAATCAGTATCTAGAGGTGGGGGTTAGTTAACATGTGTATAATTTAAACTATAAAAATCACGAATCGACTCTGTATTCTTTGGACATCAGATTTGGGTGTATCATCACCCCTGTGTCCCGCGCGCTTGAATAAAGAACCGCATATGATCGCCTTCGTGTGGTTATATGTTTTCCAACGCTAACAAGGTTACTATTCAAAATCCTTCCTCTAAATGAGGGTTTACACTGCTCAGACCCACAATGAGTTATTACTGTGCATATCAGATCAGGGTAATGTTCAAGAACAAAAGGTGACAAGTCAGGGATAGAAATTTTGTTGATAAGACCAAATTATTCAGGATAATTAAAATTAAAATTGGATAATACTAAGTGGCAAAGGGCAGATACAGACTAATGGACTTGGATCATAACAAGATATTGCCAGTCAAAGCTTTGATAGCTTGAGTCTTTTTGGATACCTGAAGACAGGCAATCAAAGATGAAATTATCAAATAATCTATTTTGTTGTTGGGTTTTTGTTGTGTTTATTTGTCTGTTGGTTTTTTTGTGGGGAAAATCTTGTATTTAAAACTCTTCTTAGGCAAAAATTTAGGGGATTGTGAAAGAAAACTCTGGTATGATAGGTGAGGATGTATTTTAAAACAAAGTTATATAGTTGATATTTTATAATAATACTAAGATTTTTATATATGTAACTGTAGTTTTAAAACATCATTTAAATAAAATTCACTTGATGTACTCGTTTTGCCATACAATAGCATACAAGTCCAAAAGACTTGCAGTTTAAGACAATGGGGAAAATGATCTGCAGACCCACAAACTATGTCCACAATTAATTTTGCTGCCCTCAATATTTTGCTGCTCTAGTTGGCAACCTATTCTGCTTGTATGGCAGAGTCAGCCCTGTTTGCATGCTTATGACCTATTATTAGTCCATTTCCTTAAGGAAAATAGTTACTTGTTTGAAATTAATCTTCAAACCAGCTGACCAAAAGCTGCAATATTTGCATTCTTGCAAATCCGATACACAAAGGCACATTAATTCTACTTTTTGACCAGCTGGCCAGATTTTTTGCACTTCTTTTCTTTTTTTTATAAGTGCACAGTTTAATGTTATTCTTTGCTTACCTTTTCTATTTATTGTACCAGTTTATTAATATGTTCTTGGGGAGGCTAGGGAAAATGCATTTCAAGAGAATGGGCTTTTTTTTTCCTTTTGTTCTTTATCATCTTGTTTAATAAATCACTTTCTTCATACATAGACAATAAAAAGTTCTGATATTTCAGAAATCGGCTTCTCTGAGTCATCTGATTCTGACACTTATTATTGTGTGTTGGAATTCTTGTGTTTCATTAGTGATAACTCAACAGATAGTAAGTTTTTCATTCTTATACACAAGCTTGAAGGTTTCACTGAGAAGATACTTCAAATACATCCCTTAATCTGGTTTGTCTCCTATAAATAAGAAACCAAATAATTAAAAATGCTCAGGTAAATCATAGTTTGTAAGTATATCTATTACAAATATATTGTCTGTGGAAGATATATGCATATTTCAATATTTCTTTGCTTCCTCACTCTTATTTTACATTGTCTTATGCTTCAGATGTGCAATTGATTTTGACTGGATCAGTTCATGAATCTACTTACAACCCCAGGGATGTGGGGAAAAAAATTAATGAATAAAGCTGTTGCTATATACATTTTTTAAAAAATTTATTCGTAGACTTCAGAGTGAGATTTCTAATTTGTGCTAAAGACTATCAGAATAATGATTTTTTTAAAGGATGGACATGTTTTCTATTTCTAGTTTGTCCTATTCTGGACAAACTATCAGTTTTCTGCCTTTTGCAACAACAACCCTCTTTGAGGATTAGATGAAAAATATTAAAAGGTAAACAATGACAGCATCTGTAAGACACTAGAGGAAACTTACCAATTCCTCTGGAGTATTGGGCATAAAAGTAAAATAACCATAAATGATATGTATGGTCCTCGTCCAAAAAGCTATCTGAGATATCTGCATTTCTGAACAGAGAGAATATTTCCAAACAGCCTCTGAGGTCCCAGGTACAGGAACTGAATAGCAATTTTCCTGGCTCAACAGGTAGTTCCACAGTACCCAGTCAAGCCCTTGGCTTGAACATTCAGACATCAAAAGATTAGGCCAACCTCTTGAGCTAACTCATAAGTGAATTTAATGTCAGCTTGTGTAAATTAGAATTGGCACATTAGCTAATACCAGCTGTGGATACGGGTGAGCTGTTGTCAGGCTTCTTCCATACAGTTTAATTTTCAAGAGTCTTGGTTTGTTAAATTTGCCTTTAACATTGAGCAAGCATTACTATCACTTGTTCAAAACTACTAGTTCTTCTATGGATTTATTTGTTAGCCTGTTCTTTACCCCCTCTGACTCTGTTAAACATATAGAGCCAGGAACTGACTATTTATGGAAGGTTTTGTGATCAGATTCCATGTTAAATTCCTTCCTGCTAGTGTTTACCCAAAGCCATGAGTTTATTTTGTGGTAGAGGCTGCATTTACATTCAATTTATTGTTAGGGGTTTTTTTGCTTTTGGTTTTTTGTGGGTTTGTTTGTTTGTTTGTTTGTTCGTTTTTTGTTTTTTTACATAATCTCCAACAACACAAGGGGGATAGGATTCTTTTTTCCTTATGCCATTATGCTGTATGTATAGGTTTTCATGGGAGCTTTAGATGTGTTCTGCACATGGCTTAACATCTCTGAAGAGATTCAATCATTTCTTGTCACTCTGGTATTTCCACTGACTCTCACTCTCGATGTTACTCAAAATTCATTAATACCTTTAGAAAATGTTCTTCAGCTGTGTGAGTTCCGTTATCTAAACATGCATAAAAAACAAGTCAGAAACTATATTTTTGGCACCTTGTTTTGTTCTGGTTCAGAAGAAAAAAGGTTTGTACTTTATTTTTTTTATGATTTGGAGGAAGGGGAACTATTTTATTGTCTTTAAATTTTTCAAACATTTTAAAGTGAAAATAAGCTTAAGAATTATGTCTATTGCCAGGGGAAAAGATATGAAGTCTATCCAACTTCCCTGAACTGTAATACTTTAGCACTACCCACTGAAATTAAATATCTTCTGCACAACTAATTAAAATTAATAAAAAGTTGTTATTTTCTACTTATACATTGGCATTTGCCCATCAGAAAGTAGCAGGAGTAGTAGGGAAAACAACAAGTCAGTGGCAGCATCCAAGATTTTCTTTGAAACAAAGATAATTGTTACAAATGGATCTCCAGCATTTATTTCAGTTTCTTTGGAGCTCTACTGGTTTCCTGATTTATCTTCAAGACTAAAAGAAAAGCCCAGCTCTAGTGCTGTCACATTTTTCTCTTTGAAACCTTGTCACATTAACACTTCCTGAACTAAATTCTACCCCTTCTCCGATTTCTGTGGCTGCTTCAACATCTAAATTTACTGTTGTGTTGGTAGAAATATGGGTGGTTTCTCTTATGAGAAAACTAATCAAGAAACTTTATTTTTAACTGCGTATGAAATGCTCTTATTTCCTAAACAATGTTGCAGTGATGTAATTTTGTCCATATTTTTAATTGTCATGACATTGTTTTATTATTAGTTATCTCATAACTATCAAATTATATAGCTGAGTTATCAAAGATAAATGTAGGATCCAGGTGCACGATACTTATTTATCTTGAAAATTCTGTCCTAGTGTGGAAGGCAAAAAATAAGGATTTTAGAGAGTATAGCATTATGATTGTTTAGCTTAACACATGCATGATGAATTGGAGAAATCTAGTATGTGTCTGTTTCAGTACAAAATCTCACACACTAATGATGTGTAGTAAGTCTGAAAGAAAGCCTTTTCTTTTTTCCTGCATGTTGTATTGCTTTTTTGCAAAACCTGCAAGACAATGTACATGATTTTTTATAGAATTTGATAGTTAACACTAGAAGCAGCTTGAAAATAATTTACTGAAATCTCAGTGTTATACCTTGTCACTGAAAAAAGACAAAAGCTGTCTTTAACCTTGAGAATTAAATTATATTTTGCAAGTATACGGCTGAATAAAGTAGTCTTATTATTCTCTCTTCTTCTAAAACTTTTTCCTAAATTTATTATAAAAATGTATTTGATGTTTATCTAATTTTATCCACCTCTACCATTACTATGCTCTATATTTAAGTGCATTTGCAAATATATTCTTTTGTAAAGACATCATATGTGTCAATAAAACATTTGAACACTAAGTTTCTAAATACAAATTAATTCCCTTGTCACAACTTATCAGCTTCATTGAAGTGACTAAATTTTGTAATTACCCATTGCAGCATGCTCCAAAATCTTGTTTTACTAAAGAAATTTAACCTTTTTTTCTATCAAAAGTGGGAGATGTTTACATTGCTGAAGCTAAAATGGCTGTTCTGAGAGATCAATATTTTGCTGTTCTATCAAGTTCCTGAATTTGTGTTATGGTAATAGAGAATTTAATTTTGATTCTTTGTTTTCTTATCCAGTGTATTGGTTTACACCTTGTAATATGAACAAACAGTAGGAAACACTAGTAGACACTAGCAAAAAAAAAAAAGCAAAGGGAGATTGATTATTTTCATCTAGATCTGGTAAGGTTTTTCCCTTTTCTTTTCCTTTTTTTTTTTTTTTTTTTTTTTTTTTTTTTTTTTTTTTTTTGTACTCATGTTACTTCTTCCTTCTTTTTGTAGATCTCATATACTTTTAAAAAGACAATATATTTTGGGTAATCAAGACAGATGAAATTCAAGGACTCTGAGAGTCCAAATATAATGCAAGCCTTGAAGAGAGATTTGAACATTTTTTTTTTTAAGATGAATAGTGTATTTGTTAAAAAATATAGTTTTGATCTTCCAAACACAGTAATGAATAGTTTCAGCTGTGAAGGCAACGAAATCAACAAACAAAATCCTCAAGGCTAGTCTCATCAAGCTGTCAAGGAATGAAATGGCATTTATTATCCCAGTGATTAAGAATGTGGAAGAGTTAGATTCTTTCTTTACTTAAGATACAGCAATCAGTTTGATCCTGAATGTAGTAACAACACTGAGTGAATACAGTTTAACATCCTGTCTCTATACCTGTAAGGATTACTCTGGGATAAGCCCTTCAGAAGCCAAATTATACAGTGGCAGTGTGTATGTGGCAGATTTCTAACCTGACTTGTTTTCTTCCTGGAAGGAAACATAAGGCCTCATAATTTCATTATAGGAATATATAACAGATACATGTTTCAGTTCTTTCCTCCCTTCAAATTAATGTACTTCTGGATCCAGGCTTCATCTCTGGTTAAGGAGAAGTCTGGTGGAATTGCCTTTTAAAATATTAGACCTTTAGTTTGTTAGTTACCAGGAGCTATTGCCTTATGACTAAAATGAGAATAGCTGATTTAAGAAAATATAGTAGACTATCGTGATCAATGGTTACATTAAACACAAACTGAGAAAAAATATTCATGTTTGCAAGCTAAACCAGGTCTCTAAACTAAGAATATGTGGGGAAATCAAGGTTTATAACAGAATATCCAAGATGTCTGAGGTGATAAAAAGGAAAGGAATGAAGCAGCCAAAACTATCAGGTCATACTCTGATAGCCAAAAGGAATAGCAGAAGACCTGGAAGTGTTTTGTTTGCAAGGTTGCTAGTGCAGAGGGGCCTGAGACATGCAAGAATGTAAACTGCTTGACTTTCAAAAGCCAGAGTAATGACAAATCCTGGGAAACTTGGGGGATTAAACCCTAATAGAGAAATGCAAGGCTGAAAATGCAGTACAGGAGTAGTATTTGAGTAACATCTGAAAATGCAATTTGAAGCAGTTGTCTGACCAACTCTAGTCATAACATAAAGAATATTTAATTTTACATTTTATTTGATCTGTTAAATCATGGTTGCTAGTAGAAGAATGTGAACACCCATTGCTCTGGAATTAGAACAAAACATATGTGACTATTCATCAATATTTCAAAATTAGTCTGAATTTTTGGATCCCAACACAGACTTGTAACAAAAATATTGAAAAATGGATGAGCAGAATTACAAATGACAACTTTCCTCCCTCCTCCACAGTACCTACAACTCCAGAAGAAATCAGCTGCTATCACACTGACATCTATCACTGTGTTGCAGAAAACCATTTTCATCAATAAAATTTTCAAAAGTCTATTAAGAATGTCTTTAACATCACAGCAGCACAAGGAAGTATTAACATGGATAACATTTTGTTCTCATGTGATTCTGAAAAGAACAAAATGTTAAAAAAATCAAAACAAATTTCAAATGCAGAAAACAATTTTGGTTTTGATCTCTTCCTTAATACGTCCTTGTCAATTTAATCATGTGTTTTATACATTCTCTGTTTTTCCTTGCTCTACTCTTTTTGTGCTTTTCCTCATGATTACTTAAGTGAATATGAGTCTGATAACTTCAGTGCTTCAATTAACTCTTTGAACCTAAGAAACTTGTATGGATTTGAAATCAAATCAGATTAATTTATATACCTGTACTTACTACTAGCCCAGATAAAATGTGTCTTATAAAAATATCTGTTTATCAGCTGCTATAGGCAATAGTTCTGCACCTTCAGGGAGAATTTCAGAGAGTTTATTCTGAACTTGACCTAATATTAAGCTTGCGTGAAAAGCCAAATACAAGTTATTTAAGGATAATCTCACAATTTGAGCAGGAGAAAAATTCAACAGCAAATATAAACTCACATACTTCCCATGATTTCAGTGAAAATTAAATTTATATGAGGAATGTGACCTAGAGTTGTAACATGATTACATACCTATTACTGTGAAGTCTTCAACTACCTCTCCTTTCTCATGACACCAGTTCCACTGAAACAACAATAGCCTCATGAAGAGGGGAATCTATTTCTTACTCCTATCATTAACTCACAGGAAGATTTGTGATACACATTGGGTTTATTTATTGTGTAAAATACAAATATATGCATTTTGTATATTGGTAACATCAAATTACCTGGTCAAGTTTGTTTGAATTACATAGAATCATTCATGTGCCATTTTGTTTAAACTTTTAAACAGTTTGCTTACACCTATTAGGAATTACAGAGCCACTTTAATATAAAGGAGAACACACTGAAGTGAAAGGGTCCTAACTACCAAAATTTTACATTTGAATTGAAATCCATAAGAAAGTCTTTGTATCGTGTAACTGGAACAAGTAAAACACACCCACACATGCATTCACATGCACACACAGAAATCCAAACAAAATAAATTAATTGTAAATAAAAATTTTGCAGTATGATCGTCTTATTTTCTTCATAGCTATATTTGCATTAATGTAAAAGAACCTAGAGATCTCTGAATGAAGCTTCCTGTATAACAAAACATTGCCAAAGGTTGAATACTGCCTGAAACCACAGCCCAAACATATGAGGTAATGACTACATCTGTCCACATTTAACCAAGTGAGTTTAAAAAGGCCAAAAATCAAACAAAAATAGATTAATTTTGTTATATTTCTGCCGTTGGTGTTCAGGTTTTTATAACAGAGGTATAAATGAGTGAATATCACTCTTTATTAGATCAGGAAAGGTGGAGAACATGAGTGAGTCTCCCACAATATGTGAAAGGTTGGGCCCAGAAAGGAGCCTTTGGGGCCAGGCCACCACATGGGACCTGATCTGGAGCAGTGGTGCTGGCTGGAGCAAGGGTCCCCTCTCTGAGCTGCTGTGGAGTGGCAGAGGCCTTGTTGCCTGAGAAACTGTGGTCTAAATTTATGTGTTCTAATTTCAGATTAGAAACTGCAGAATGGCAATTGCAGTCACCCACTGAGCACAGCCCTCTGTGTGAATGGACTGGAGATAGCTTGTCCCTGAGTGGTGTGGTTCTGCTCCTGTGTCTCCCTCAATTCCCCTGAAACAAGAACAAATGTCAAATATTGATGCCATCACCATTTTAATAGCTATACATGCACTATTACCACATGAGTTTTCAAACTAGCCTTTTATTTGCTGGTATGGAAAATTACATGGCAAACAATTGTGGAAAAGGTCTCGTTAGCAAAAACCACAGAAGTCATTGTCTCTTGTTGTCCTTAGGTTTTGGGACTCATTGCTTTTCAAGATGCCCACTAAATATAAATTGGGTTCCACTGACTCCAGCCTCCAGATTCTTATTTTTCTGATTTCTTCATATTGTTGAATGATTTGTTTCCAGTTGGGGCAACAAATTCTTTGTTCCAGAGTTGTTGTCATAAATTTCTTGCTATACATTCACTTGTGAGGTTGGTGACATGTAGCAATATTTATTCTACCTTCTGATACTTCTATTTGTTGCCCAACTTCTTCACACTCCCTTTCACATCTGAAAGTTTATTGAACTTTTGCTCACTGTACATCATATTTCAGAGAGGGTGGATGACAATTCTGTAAGGTTGAGCTGGAGGCTGACACTGTAAGGGTACGGAGGCTGGCGGAAAACATAATTTTCTTGTGAATGCCTTACGTATGAAGACCTGTCATATAAGATTTTTTTTTTCAGTTCATTACGTGAGGATTATCTGACAACTGTCTCCATTCTGTATTTTTGAATCAAACAAGAATTATTTTCCAAAAATTGTGAAACAGAATCATTTAAGATAGTTTAAAATGGAGGTATTTAGAGTCACCTACAGATAAGAACATATAATAAAGATGACTAATGTTCATAATTATTCAGAGCAAGAAAAAAACGTCAAGGCTCTGTTTATGCCTCTCAAGTGATAAGCCTAATCCAGAGATTTAAGAAATAACTATTAACTTTATGCACTGGGCTGTTAATTTTTGTTTTTCATCTCATCAAATCACTTCATAACTAGTGATGCAACATCACTCTAAAGACTGGAAAAAAAAAAGAAAAAAAAAGTCTCTTTAAATTTAAGAAAGAATGAGAAAAAATAGCCATATATGGGTTAGAAAAGGGACAATTTCTGGAACCATGTTCAAGAAAACAGAGCAAAAATTGAGGTTTCTTGCTGTCTGATGGCAGCTTCACAGATATACTCTGATATACAGGGCATGAAGTCTTCTTGATGAGGAGAGACACAGGATGTGTAAGATCTTCCAGGGAGAAAAAAAGAAAGCCATGGTCATTTCATCACAATTAGCTTCTTTCAGATGACACCCAAATGGATATATGCAGTATAGAAAATAAAACAAAAATAAAGGAAAAAGAAAATGCCATCTTCACAGGTGTAGCTTTCAATAAAACTTACCAAAAATAAAACCACTATTTTAGGATCAGAATCTTTTCCTCGGAATTAATGAGGTTGCAAGTGCCGTGGAGACTCCATACCTTGTTGAGACCTGTGCTTTAAGGCCTTTATTCTGCAGGTGTATGGATGAAAAATGAAATAAAATTCCTTCTTTCCTCATTTTTCTTGTCTATAGAGTGGAATACCTGGATCCAGGGGGAAGATATCAAAAAGAGTTTGATAGCTGGCTTTATGCATTATTACTATTTCTATGGAGTGATGTTTAGGTACTGCTCAAGATGTAACTATCTTTTACATTGATTAATGACATGGGGACTTCAGCCAAGGTTTACTTGCAGACACTAACATAATAAAAATAATAAATATTGCTGTTAATATTCCACTTTCTGGCACAAGAATTATAGAATTATATGCTTAAATTCCCATTCAAGTGTGAAGATGAGAAAAGTATGTTCAACAAAAGATCCAAGCATTGAATTTGAGGAATATAAGATAGATGTTAAATTACTAAAGTTTGAAATGCTACAATATTATAAAATAATTTAAATTCAGATTAATTTCATTTGACAGCATTTAGATCTGGAGCAGAATATATCTTGTAACTCATAAGTGAAATTAATTGCAACTAGAATAGGCTGAAAAAGAGATGACATTCTGTGTTTAGATATAAGAAATAAAAGGATTTGATTGTAAAAGGTTACACAGTTTTGACAAAAATCCCACTGAGGTGTGTTTCCTATAGCACAGTCTATATCGACAAGAGACCCACACGAGAGCAATGGACAGTAGAGCCTGGTGGTGGCAAGACATGGGACTGCACAGGGGCACCGTGGAAGAAAAGGAAGCTTAAAAGACACAGGAAAAATCTAGAAGTCCCAGGTTTTCATGTTTCTGTTCCCTCATCAAGTTTGCCTACTGGTATGTGGTACTAGATACAAAATATGTGGTAGAAATAAGGAGAGAAGCAGAGGTGTGAAGACTTTGTTACTAAAAGGAGATCAACAGTGAAAGTCTGGAGAGATGGTACTTGTCTTGACCTTTTCATACTCTTGAAAAAATAAAAAGAAACTTTCTTTGTTGGTAAGACCCAAAGTCAAATGACATGGGATTAACTGCAGAACTTCTTGGATCAAAAATTATTTTCTTTGTTGTAAAGAATGTTCAATAAAAGCTATGTAAGATGTTTCTATTCAAAATTTCAAAAAGATGTGGTTTTCTTACATACCTTAAATGTGTTTATCCTAGAGAACTCTGTCCTTGATTGTGAGAGTTCATCTGCCTCTACAGTGCAAGGTAATAGAAAATAATCATGAGCTTACTCATATTTTTAATGTGTTTCTTCTATCAACTGCAAGTCAGTGAAAGGCAATGAAGTCAGGGTGGTGAAAGTTTGTGAATAGAATCAAAGGTTATACTGTTCCAGGTGTTTTAAGTGCCACTCGTGCTTGAAAAAGAAACACAGCCCCCACTATTTGAAGCTGGAAGTTTTAAAGCTGATTTTTTTTTTATTATTCCTGGCAAAGCTGCAACTGAGTGAAAATCATAACATGTTTTGTGACTATCATTATGCCAATTATTTTTTCATTCTCTTTTCCCCCCTTTTTTTTCCTTTCTTTTGTTGTTATGAAGATTTTTTTTTGGATATATGATGCTGTGAGATTTATTACTGTCTCCTCATTCCTATTAGTACAAACAGATTTTTCTGAATAAAGTTATGATATTAAGAGTATTGAACTTACATACACTGTAACAAGAAATTATGAATTTATGTATCATCTCCAAGATGATTAGGAATTCATTTTCTTCACTAATATCTAAGGCTGAATATAAGAGACAAACCAGGATGTGGTACTTTGCTGCTAGTTAAATTCCATTCAAATAGTAAGTATATTTACAACTCTAAAAGTTATAAACAATAGTAAAAGCAACCTTACTTTTCAGAGTAAGATATGTATGAAGGCAATCTGTGAAGAAAAAAAAAAGCGTTACTTCTACAGACATATATTTACTCCTCAGATTATAAAATTATGTAAAAATGGTAAAATAGTGATGTACAAAGGCCACAAACAAAGCACTTATATTACTATAGGTCCTACCTAAAATTAGAGCCCAAGTCATGAAAAAAAGAATGTGCCTTTGTCAGGCGGGAACATTTAAAATCCATTTTTCTGGATTCTGGACCAGCAGCCAGTGCCTGAAGAAAGACCCTGGAGAGCCAGTGGCTGGGGAATCAGCAGGCTGCTCTGGGGCCAGCATCTCTCCTTCCCCAAGCTGTCCTGTAAATGCAGATCTGGGGCTTGGATGGGAGGAAAGCGGCAAAAATAAGGAGTTTCCTTTGAATACTGGACTAAGAGAAAAAGAATGTAATCTTTAGATTGAGGAAATTACTTGGGGGTTTTCTGCCTTTATTGTTTAGGTAGCAAAACTCTTTTCACTCTTAGTTTGATATTAACTTCATCAAAGACATATTTCATTAACAGAATCAATTTTCCCAGCTAAGAAAGACAATCCATTAGATCAAAAATACTTAGTTTCTTGGGACAGGAAGCACTGAAACTGGTGTTAGCAGAAAAGCATATTGTGTGTTCATATAGCGGTCGAATCAATATGCAATAAATAATGGAGATGCTCATAGATATAAAAATAGCCAAGAGGAATTGATATAGGACCAAAAGGAATTAAAACAAGAGTTCAAACTGAGCCAGGAGACTCCACAAAATGAATTACAGCAATATCTGGAAACTTTCCAGAAAGAATTGACAATGAACTATTGTTAGAAATTATATCTTTGTCTGAGTACAAGCTCAAAACTACAGAACTCTGTCCAGTTCCATAAGAGGAAGGGAAGACATGAAGTGACTGTCCTAGATCAACAGGTTTTCCAGGAATAGAGAAGACTGAGAAGTTCGTATAACTTGAAATTTCTTGACAGAAATAGGCACTCAGGGGGCTGGGCAACTAAACAATAGCTTTGAGAAGGAAATTATAGGGACTTTAGAAGACAACTGTCTGGGCCAGGGATTGGGCCAGTGGATACGGTGATTGATGCAGGGTCTGATTGCAGGTTTTCCATCTTGTTTTTTTTCATAAAGGCCTGGAGGGGAGAGGTTGGATTGGCTCAGCCCAGATAACACAACTCTCCTCCCCCGTATCTTTGTGAGAAAACTCCCTGGGAAGCTTATTTGGCACAGCTCAACGTCCTAGTCCAAATGAATGGTTGGGGAGATGAACAGATGAGCACCATATGGTCCGAGGCATGGAGCAGTTGAGAGAGGCACTGTTTGCTCTGAACCCGTAGGCACATTTCTGTGTTAGCGGCTGGTGTCTTGTCTGCCCCCTCATCAATTCCTTGTAAACACGGTTCTTAAGCACATTTGAATAATTTTGGCTAGCTGGAGGAGTAACTAAACCCCTAAAAATACTGGTTATGTGAATTGTTTGCATAAGGTGCATTGTGGCCAAGCAGCTGTGCTCCAGTCAGAATTTATGATTCTTACCTGAGGCCAGTGAAACACCCTTTCTGCCTGCTGTGATGTCCACTTTTTCTCCTCTTTACCAATTATGAGATCAGAGGTGTGTAGAGTCCATACTGATGAACTTGGTTAAACATTTCTTCAAGCTACAACTTGCTCTCTGCATAGGTGTGCAAATGCTTAATGCTGAAAGCTAATATAAAGGCTCTGCTCTTCTTTCAGCAGTATGCAGTAGTTTAAAGGGTCAATCCCAGAGAGAATAAGAATTTTTTCCCTGATTTTTCTTTAACCAGTGCCCAGAATGCTTCTGACGTCTTTAGCTGACCCCAGGATGATGAATGAGGTCATCTTGCTTAAGTCTATGTTACTTTACATTATTTTTCTGCACCTCGATAACCACACTTAAAGGAGAATCTCATTTTCATAACAGAAAAAAATGAAATGCTTTTCTGATATGGCTTGCACCATTTTAGGTCACCCTGTACTCTCTGCTGTTTATTGAACTGCATTAACATCACCTTCAGAGTAAGGTGGTCACCTTTCCTTTATGTGAAGGCACAAAGTGGTGAAGTGAAAAGGGTGGGTGAAGCAAAAGCAAAAATTGCAATTAGTTTAAGTGCTGCTCTTAGAACATTCCAGTCAAAACTGAAAATTGAAAGGAAGAAATAAGGGGGAGGAGGAGGCAGCAGTTCTAATTTAAATGATAAGTTTTTATTTACATTTCAGTGCCTAAGAAAAAGACAAAGAAACCAGGATATGACTGCAGTGAAACTGTCTTATTGAGTATATCTTTTTATCTAGAAATGGTTGTGTGTAAGTACTCCACATGATTGAAATACATGTTGAAATTTTTTTCTTACAAAAATATTAATTTCTCTCCCCAGATCAAAACTATTAATTAATGAAACTGTGATTATTTTATCAGGGAGTGTCTCTAATAAAAAAGGCAGGATTATGTCATGTGTGTTCCTTTTTCTATTAAGTGACAATTTTACTAAGGAAGATGACTAATAAGATCCTTGCATCCTTTCTTATGAATATGCTTATTTTGAGCTGTTCATTTTCAGAAATACCATTGTTTTTAAAGTCTTCATAAGAAAGAAAGAAAGAAAGAAAGAAAGAAAGAAAGAAAGAAAGAAAGAAAGAAAGAAAGAAAGAAAGAAAGAAAGAAAGAAAGAAAGAAAGAGAGAGAAAGAAAGAAAGAAAGAAAGAGAAAGAAAGAAAGAAAGAAAGAAAGAAAGAAAGAAAGAAAGAAAGAAAGAAAGAAAGAAAGAAAGAAAGAAAGAAAGAAAGAAAGAAAGAAAGAAAGAAAGAAAGAAAGAAAGAAAAGAAAAGAAAGAAAGAAAGAAAGAAAGAAAGAAAGAAAGAAAGAAAGAAAGAAAGAAAGAAAGAAAGAAAGAAAGAAAAGAAAGAAAGAAAGAAAGAAAGAAAGAAAGAAAGAAAAGAAAGAAAGAAAGAAAGAAGCCCTTTCAATAGTATGGATCATAACCTTACAGGTCTCTGCTGACCATGTAAATGCAGCTTAGGATATAATTTGATCCTTATAAGAGGGAATATGTTTGTTAAAGCCATTATGAATGCTTTATTTTCTTACAAAAAGATTAATCTTATTTTTCCTGTTAATATATATTTACTTTTTTCTTAATTGTCCATTGCAGCCCCTCTACTGTTTTGAAATCTGTGAAAATATTTTCTCATAACATTTGTCTATAATAACATTTGTCATGTTACTTATACTTGGATTAATGTGTGAAATTTTCTTTCAGAGAAAGTGTGTGAACAAGTGACTGATTCATGTGACAAAGGCAGTATGCTAAGGAGGACCAAAGGGTCTGGATCCGGGCGAAAAAACACAGACCAGTCTACAAGAAGCCAACAAATATCTGCATTAACACAGCAGATTACTATCACTGGGATGTCTCTGGAACTTCCTCATTTTTTTTCTTCTCTCCTTGTGCCTGCTTCTATAACTGGCAGCATTTCTGCAGTTCTGTGAGACATGGATATTCCTTCATATCTGATAAAACCCTTTACATCACAAAGTTCCCCAAAAAGCCTAACTTAAAAAGATGATAAGGTTAGCTCCTTTAAAGAGCAAAGAAAATTTATATACAGATATTTTAGGCCTTTTTTTTTTTTTTTTTTTTTTTAGGACATACAGGAGACTTTTTAAATACTGAATTGACTACCAAAAACCTCTGGGAGCTGATTAGCTGATTGGTAATCATGTTCCCATATGAAGTTGATAATTGAGTATTTGAAATATTGAAAAGTATGAAAGAACAATTGAAATGGGCATTCAAAGAGGAAGAAAACACAGTGTGTGTATAATCAGAAGAACAAAAATTTTACTTATACTTTTCAATTGGTTGAATTAATTATTCAGGTGCAGGATTATGTCATGCATACAAAACCAAGAAGGGTTCCATACTGTCAGTCTGCTTGTCCATGTTCAACGAAATACAAATATAAAACACATTAAATGCATTATGACACAAACTGGATTTCTTATATATGTATATTTTTACAGATATTTAATAGTACGGCATATATAAAGATGGTACTAATGTCACTTTGAGTATAATCATAGAAAATCCTGAGTCAAAAGGATTGCTTGAGTCCAGCTCCTGGCCCTACACAGGACAGCCTCAAAAAACACACCACATGCCTGAGAATATTGTCCAAAAGCTCACTGAACTCTTGGAACCTTGGTGCCATCACCACTCTTCTCAGGAGCCTGTTTCAGCATTCAGCTCCCCTCTGGGTGCAGAACCTTTTCCTGATATCCAGCCTAAACCTTCCCTGACACAGCATCAGGGCATTCCCTTGGGTGCTGTCACTGTCACCAGACAGGAGAGATCAGTGCCTGCTCCTCCTTCTCTCCTCACAGGGAAGTTGTAACTGCAGTGAGGTCTCCCCTCAGCCTCCTCTTCTCCAGGCTGAACAGACCAAGTGACCTTAGATGCTTCTCATAAGGCTTCTCCTCAAGGCCCTTCAACATCTTCATAGCCCTCCTCTGGACATTCTCTAACAGCCTTGGATCACTCCTACATTCTTACAACCCCCAGGCTGCACAAAATATTTAATATTCAAAAATATTCTCCACAGCAGTGCAGAGCAGAGTGGGATGATCCCCTCCCTAGCGCAGCTGACAATGCTGTGCCTCATGCTGCCAGGACATGGTTGACACTTTTGGCTGCCAAGACACATCATGGACTCACATTCAGCTTGCCATTGACCAGGACCACCAGATCCTTTTCCACAGTGCTGCTCTCCAGTCTCTGATTCCCCAGTCTGTATGTACATCCAAGGTTGTCCTGTCTCAGGTGGATACCTGCCCGTTTCCTCCTAAAGTGGATCACATCTCTTGCAATCATATGATGTTGCTGATCCTCATGGGATGGAATGGGGAAGAGCATAAATAGACATACCCTTTTCTTTGCTGCTAGATGTCATTGCAGTATGTTTCCAAGTATGGATGAGCTCAGTCACTCACTGCATGGCAGCCAGAAATGCATAACTTCTTGATATCAGAATGAGTGTGCACTCAGTAGGACTCTGATATCAAGGCCTGACAGGAGGAAGGCATATTCATTTCTCTCATAAATCTATTTCTTGTCCAGAATACACTATGGCCAACCAGTACCTGTTTTCTCGCATTGCATGATGACAAATAAAGTTACCTACTGGTAGTCCCTTGCTTCAGCATATCCCAGTCTCATTACTCAGACTTCATACCATCAAACTCTGTAGTACAGGTCCTATTCAAAATTCAGTAAAGTTCCGTCACTGAATATCCGTATAGCCTTTTTCTTACGTATGGAGTATGTACAGTGGACAGTTTGTCTGCATCTGATATTGCAATGGAACTGGAGATTATGCATTATATGGTTGAAATGTAAAATGGTTAAAACTATGGAGTTATCTAAAAAAAACAAAAAAGGAAATAACAAGAAAATATGTTTTCCCCTTTAATATTACACAAGCAATATTTGAGAGCACCAGTTCCAAATAAACTATAAATGCTGGTTATCCAGGATTAAGTTCTAGATTCTTTATGTATGTGCATTGCTGAGCAAGCTGTCCCTGAAAAGAAACATTTAAACTAGTTTTATATCCTCTGAATTTTCCCTACGATGTACAAAAGTACCTAAGGAGAACACTATGACAACTTTCTCTCACATATAGATAAAGCAAAATTCATTAAGCACATTTTGTCTGCCAAATATAAGAAGAATCATGACAGATTCTTTGAGCTCACAAATCTCAAAAGTTAAACTTAACTAATAAAAGAATTATTCAAAAAACTATTTTAAAATAGCAATATGCCAGAACTTTTTAATAAAGGAAATTGTATGAGTAATGAAAAAGAAGAATTTATAATTTTTTTCTGCTAGATGTAAGAAAAGATTTCAATGAATTTTGTAAATACAGCTGTTGATTTTTGGCTTATGCTGGTCCTTGAATGTTAGTGTCTTTACTTTGTGTCCAGTTCTGAGCCCCTCGATGCAAGAAACACAAGGAATTAGTGTCAGGAGTCTGGAGCAACTCTGTTATGAGTAGACCTCTGGGAGCTGGGCCTGTTCAGTCTAGAGAACAGAAGATTGAAAGGGGATCTAATTAATGAATATGAATATCCCAAAGGGGGGTGCCAAGAGGATGGTACCAGATCCTTTTGAGTGGTGCCCAGCGACAGGACAAAAAGCAATGGCCATAAACTGAAATACAAAAATTTTCACCTCAACATGAGGAAGAGCTTCTTTTCCTTGAGAATGGCAGAGCACTGCAACAGGCTGCCCAGGGAGCTCCTGGAGTTTCCCTCTCTGGAGACATTCAAAACCAACCTGAATGCATTCCTGTGTCACATGCTCCTGGTGACCCTGCATACGCAGGGGGAGTTGGACTATCCGTATTATCTCCAGAGGTCATTCCAATCCTAACAATTCTTTGATTCTGATAGAGTAGTTTGCTCTTGGAGACAATATATAAAGCATATTTTTGTAGGAATTTCTAAGTTGGGTTCCATTTCTAGTTGTGCTATGCAATAATGGATTACTTAACTCTTTGTAAAATAAAGAAAAAAGCGTCTAAATGTCTTCAAAACCTTTTTTTAAACTTTGGCTTAGTACCATGATAGAAAAAACAAAGTTCAGTCACATTAAAAATGTTAGAATTATTTTTGATGGAGAGATTAGAAAATACAGTATATAGCCATTTAGAATAAATTGCATCATGTGCAAAATTTTCAGTGTAAAACATTATTTTATGAGACCTTTCTTCACGCTTATTCTGCTTCCCTACCTTCCTCTCATTTGTAGTAATCCTGTGTACAGTTCAGCTTTATATATATTTAACCGCCTGAATGATAGACTTTTAACTACAGCTTGCACCAGTTTCTAGCCTAGGATGAAATTTCAGAGTGCAGAAAAATGAGTAGGGCAAGTGGTTATATTAAGAGTCTTTTTTGCTGTACTTAAACCATTAGCATGCTTTCGTGTTGTTCAAAGCTTGCAGGTAAGTTTTTCCCCAACCCAGTTCTGTGCTGGATAAACATCTAAAGAGGGTACATGATAACTTCAGTGGTTCATCTATGGGCCTGAGAAGGAATCTAAAGGACTTCTGAATAGCAAACTGCTGGATATGACAACACATCTAATAATTTCCAGGAAATCCAGACCCCAGTGCACATATGATTCGACTATATTATGTACATGAAAATTTTTGGAGAAAAAATCTGACCTTCCAATGTGGGAATTTCAGATCTTTTCTTTTGGCAAATGTATTAGCAATAGTAATATATGTTGAATGAACCCCTGCATTCTGAATCAAAAAAGAATATTTTGCTTTTCCTCTCTCTGTAAACAGCAATTGTTATTCAGACTATGTCAGCCACCAAATGCAACCACAGGTCTCCCTGAGTGATTTCTCCAAACCTTTATTTCAAAAAACACATTATCAAGTGGGTCCTTTGACCATCCTACTTTTTAGACAAAACCTTATACTGTGAAGGTTAATATAGCCTTCAACATTTCCAACAGTACAAAAGAAATCCTGAAGAAGTCCAGTGGTGAGTATAATTGAACAAACAGAAACTGCTTTTCTCAATCTCAATCTTGAGGTCCAGAGTTGATGGATTCTCCTCTTGTTCCAGCTGACATCTGCCTGATGAAGAACTTTCATTTGAAAGAGACTCTTGCCTCTCTTTATCTACCTGGTCAATATTGTTTTCACTTTCACATCCATTGCTATCTGTGTCTAACTTGGCCAGAGACTTTGTTGTCTGCATCACCCTAGCAGATACTTGTATTTGCTTTTTTTTTTGTCTATTGCTTCTTTTAATTACTGTTACTCTTGAAACGGGCTGCTTATTTTCTACTAAATAGTTAAAATAAACTAATTTTTATCACTAAATTGTTTATAAAACTGCTAGAAATAATCAAGAAAGAGTTTATTTTTTAATCTAAAAAAACTATTTTAAGGTGTTCAGGAAAGTGGAGACATCTGGGTAGCATTTAAATTTGATAATTAGGTTCTTACAGTAATAAATAATGTGCACTCCCACTACAGATGTAAACATATGTACGACCCAGAAGTCTGAAATAACTCCAGCAAATTACCACTGCTATCAGCACACTGATGATACTGATTTATTGTGGTACAATCACCCTAATTACCATTTTTTGTTCCAATTAAGTCATTTGTATTATTATTTTATTTTCTTGAAAAATTTTTGAAATTTATCTTTACTACATAATGACCCATCAAACTTCATCTTATTTTGCCACTGCAAAATTTCATCTTTTTGACTCAAAGTTAAGTTTCTAACTGGTAGTTCTCTGATAGCTTTGACAATTATGGTAACCTAATCATGCTTAAATCAGATTTTGCTTTAAACACTTAATTAGTAATATCCTGCTCTCTTTAAAGATTATGCTCAGAGTACAGTACACATAGGAACGAGGGGAAAATAGAATATTGAAGAAATAACTGAAATTCATTTTTCAGTGAAATTACTTCTTATAATTGTAAATTTGAGATATGGTTAAAACAGATAAACAAACTTATGATAATGCATATGGTGAGAATACTTATCTTGAGATTCTGCAACACGTATGACTGTCACAGTGTAGCACAGAGTCCGCTTGCAGATATCACTTGTTTAATGCAGGCTTCAGAGGATCTTGTAAGAGCACTGGAATTAGTTTGTCAGCAGTCTTTTCTGGTACACAGAATGTGTGTACAATCACTGGGTTTAGGGCATGTATTTCAAAATGTATCTTTCCACAGAGTGTTCATCAAAACTGGCATCCCAGGCTGAATCAAATTTAAGCATCTTGGGTTTCCTAAAGGATTTAATAGCATCTGTGGGTTCATTTGAGTCTAAGGATAGTATGGACATATCCAAATACTTGTTAAAAAGGTTACTCCTATTAAAAAAATATCAGCAGTGTAGGTCTTCTATTAGTACCTTTCTTTCAGCTTATTTTTAAAACATTGTTATATTATACATAATAATGATTTGTATTTTATTTGCATATGTTTTAATCTTAAAATGTGAGCTGTTGTTTTTACAAACTGATATTTTCTCAACTCAGACCATGCTTCTCTTTTTCTAAACAGAAGCTCATAACATTTACAATTTTATTATTCTGCTTCTGCATCAAGTACTTGAATGAAAGAAGCCCTCTTCCTTACTAGAGTTTTAACAAATATTTTCCCAAGTCTGTCACCATTTTGTTTAAACATAATCAAGTATAGTCAGAAGGGATTTAAACTTTCTCTGACCAATACTTCTTCAGCTTGAAGTGAAGGCAATTATTTTGTTCCCAAGGACAGCTTTAAGGGTTTGCTACTACCATTGCTAGGGAGATCTCTGGATTCTTAATAATTTGCAGAAATTCTTTTCCTTTCTATTTCCGTGATATATTTAAAAGGTGAATCTTATGAAACAGATACGCTAAGATTCCATGAGGAGCTTGTGTCTTTTGTAATAAGTGTGTGATGACAGAAATATATTCTTCATTATCCTATACTGCAGGTAAGCTCAAAAGAAGAGAAGTTTATTTTGGACTTGGTCAAAAAGCAATTATATTTTCTTGTCTGAAACAGATGTTATTCTAGGTATTCAGGCCTCTTATTAGGCTGTTCTAGACTTTGTTGTGTTCAGTTTTATGTTCCAATAAAATTTTCCACCCAGATGCTTTGGAAAACGAACAGGTATAAAGCACTCTGGAGGTGAAGATGTCTGAGGTGCAGCAGGAGAGAGGACACTGTTCAGATTCCTTAGCTGCAGGAGAGTAAGAGACTATCTGTATCCAACCATACTCACAATCAGAATATTTTTGGTATATGGCATGTGACTGTACCATGAGTAATAACAAGGCTCTGAATGACAACTGTGGATTTAGAAACAGGAGTGTAAATAGTAAGAATTATCTGAGCATTCAAGAACTGTTTATTTATATACAAGACATACTTATCTCTTATACTAGAGATACAAATCTAGGTTAGTTTTACCACCTAGACAATGTTATAGAAAAGTAGAGAGCATCAGGTTTTTACTTACCACTGTTTTATGTATTTATCAACTTGAACAGTTGTAGCAAGGATTTTTAACAAGAAGACAAAAGAAAGAAAAAAGGGATAAATCAGATTTCCTTGTCTCAATATGAATAAAAGGAAATCCTACCAGCATTTGGAAACATTTGTCAAATTTTGTTTCAGTATGTGAAGTCTAAGCTTCTTTGCATGGGCTGCCCACTAGTCTGTATGATAAAACTGTGTTGAAAATGGGGAAAAGAAATCTCCTTCAGAATTTAACCTATGTTTCAGTTTATCTTCAGCATTTTCTCTAATTAGTAAAGAGTTAAGTTAAGAGGAGAAGCAAAATAAATCAGAGACGAAGAGACTATTTCCTTCACACATTGTAAGCCCCTAAGTCATTAAGGATCCAGTGCCACCTATGACAAGATTTTGTGTTTAGGCAGTTAAAACGTTGCCAAGCTAAGCAGTCAGATTGAAATTTTTTGTGCTGAGTGTCTTTGGATTTTGCTAGCCAAGGTGGCTTAATTCTTTCCAAGAAAATGATACCAACAAAACCTGTTGACTGTGTTGACTGGCCAACACTAAGGGGAAAAAAAGAAAAAAAAAAGAAAAAAGAAATTGTTGCAGTGTGGATTTTCTACTCTAAGTTTTCAAGCTAGCTTTCTATTTCATTTGTGTGTTATGATTTAAATTATACATACTGTTAGGTGTCAATCCTCTGTGCCCCTGCCTCTATTTCTAGAGCCTTCCCTGCCAATCTTTCTTAAATCGATATATCATTTGCTTTTTCATATCATCACACTGCTTCTGCTATTCCCATTGGATTTTGTTCTGTACTCCCCGCCCTAAACCCCTCCCTGAGTGCATTTTCATTGGTTGCTTGCTTTGTATTGCCCTGTCTATAAAACGCACAGGAGGACACGTGCCCCTGGTCTTTGGGGTTCATTTTTTAGTTGTTATGCTTCAGTTATACCCGTAATAAATCTCCTTAGTTCACCCCAAGACCCGTCTCGTCTTCACTTTGTCTCTGCGCCCATAGACTGGCTGAACCAGAGTCCCGGTGGGGAAGTGAGAGCTCCCCGGGGGAAGGTGTCGCACCCCTGAATGTCGCTGCGTGCCCTGGGGTTTAGGAAAACACGCACAGCGACAAGAAATGTCATGGGTTGGCGCTGGCCAGATGCCAGTGCACCTTGAGTATACGTTTTTCCTACTGTGAGATGTGGTCAAGAACAGAGCAGAGCAAGCCCAAAACTTGAAAAGAGAAAGAAAACTTTATTAAACTACATAAGAACAGAAAATAGAAAAGAAAAAAAACCTAAACACACAAATAACAGAAATGAAAACCTCCCAGAACATTTCTTCTCCTCCCCCAATTTCCACCCTTTCACACTCCAACTTTTACCACTTACACGTTGCCTTCCATCTTAATTGCTTAAACCAAAACCCTGGGATCCTAATCAAAGTCATCATCACTCAAAAAAACCAATCTTCAATCCATCCAGGGAGAGAGGAGTCTCTCTCACACCACAGACCCCCCCACAGGAAACACAGGTCCACCCTCCCGTGTTCCCACGTCTCCCATGGCACTGCCCAGAGAAGTCTGCCAGGGTGACACCCTCCTTTCCATGTCCAGCGCTCTCACCACCGTCCATGGACCAAAACCGCATAAAGGGCTCTTTTAAGGATGTTTGGACAAGTACCAAAAACCGGCCATCTTCTCATATTGGGACAAACAGTCCCCCCCATTTTCCCCTGGGGACGAGGGTTCCAAGAAGAGAGACCTTCATCCCTCAAGGCAGAGGGCGCCACCACACCCTCTTCCTCTCTTCTGTTCACTCCACACCTACAGTGGCAAATCACTGCCACAAAGTCTTTGGTTTCGAGCCAACTGCATCCACCCAAAATACAGTCTTATTTATATTCAGGAGAATTCAGGTTCCATCTATGGCTAACATTATGCAAGAAAAGTCCAGCCCAAAAAGCCACTCCTCTTCATCTCTGCCCATCTGAGATTCCTTTCATCTTCCTTTATCATCTCAGTCCCAGGCTGTCTCTCTCTCTTCTCTCAAACCACCAGCCATGAGAATCAAAGTTTTCTTCTGCCAAGAAAGAGTTAAAAGTCTCTGGCTCCCGGCAGGGCCGCAGGCTCAGGCACTCGCACACACAGCTGGGCACCTTCTCCCTGGGGTGGGGAGAGGGACAGAAGGCACCTCCACAATTCCCCACCCCTCCATCCTGGATGGGGCTGGCCCAGCTCCCGTCCCTTTCACCATCTTCTCCCCCCGGGGCTCAGGCCTACCTCGGCCTGGCCACATGGTTTCCCTCCCCCTCCCTGCCCAGCCTTGCATGCTGGGCAGGGGAGGAGGAGAAGATGCTTCTCTCTTCTGAAACGGAACCAAAAAAGAAATCCCTCTGGAAGTCCTTGCTTTTAACCCCTTGTGTTCTCAGAGGCGTGTCCAACCCCTCAGTGGCCACTCCAGTGCCAACATTCAAACCTGACCACTGATTGGTTTGACCACAACTTCCTGGAAAACTCACTTTCCCTTCAAAACAGGACAAGAAAAAAAAAAGTTAATTCATACTTTGAACCTGAAAATTGCCAATTACAATATGTGCTTTTCCTGTTACAGTGCAATCTGTTGAAAGTTTTCTATGAGCTATATTATTAAAAGCATAGTTCACATAAATTTGAAATAGGAATCTTAGCAGTTCCCAGAGGGGTTTTTTTTTATGCTAAGATTGCCTCAGACTGATGCTAGAAAAGGCACCAGGTTCAATGCTGAACAGCACTGGTTATTTCCTGACTGGGTGAGGAACTTGCATAGAAATAGCAAAATGAGACTGTCAGAGCATAAGTGAAATATGAGTTACTTTTTGAAATCACATAAGTCTCAAACAGCTGCCTTATAGGCACTGGGGTACATGGAAACGGGCACTGGTGAGAGACAACAACTGGAGTAACAACCTGCAGAAACAAAGCAATTAGGCACAAGGGGAGAGAAGTACTGACTCTACAAAAGCTGAAAGGGAGAAACTGCGAGCATGGGAAGTGGGGAAAATGTTGAAAGAGAGACAGGCAGTTCCGGAGAAAGGAGTTGATGTTCTGCTGGTACTGGACATGGGATGAACATCTTGGTTGGGGGCCTGGAAATGTGTAAGTAGAAAGCATGGAAAGAAGCAGAAGTCAGCAAAGGTGGATGAAAGAGACAGCAGCATTGTAATTGGAAAGAATAGAATGAAAGTCTTCCCTTTAGCAGTGAAAGGGTTTTGGCAGGGGATTGGAACTAGATGATCTTTAAAGTCTCTTTGAACCCAAACCATTTTACGACTCTGTGGTTCATGAAGATTAGAGCTTGCTCTCCTTACAAGAGTAGAAGAAAACTCTTTTGTTGAATCCTAACTTGGTCAGTCAGAATTATTATAAATAACATGGGCAAAATATCTTTATATACTGGACATTGGTGAAAATAACAGCAGATAATCAATTACTTGATAAATATAATTAATAATCTGGTCAAAAGAGAGGCAAGAATGACTAAAATTAGCTATCCCACGTTTTGTCCTTGAACATGATCAGGAGAAGTTTGGAAAGGGTCAAAGAAGCATGAAAACTTCCAAAGATTCGGATGCCATTGCAGTGGGATGAGTTTTTACTTTTTAGGAATCTATGGATTAAGAAAAATGTAAGCTAAAGATTGCAGCTGTGCCCATTATTGTAACTGACTTCTGGTAGATTCTGGTGTGATACAAGTGAAAGCTAACATCATGCAACAAAGTGAGTTTTCATTCCATGTCTTTCTCATTTTCTGAGAACTCAATAGCCACACACACACACACACACACACATATATACACATTTAAGCCTCCATGGTGCAGCAGCTGCAATTTGAACATATATGCAATCTGTACTGGAAAATTGGGTTCTAATGGCTGGGCATCAAGATATGTTTTTCTGGCTACAAAATGACCCTACAACGCATTGCTGCTTCTATTAAATGGCTAAATAATACTTATGTCAGCAGACCACTCTGAGCATAAATTCAACTGAATAATCCCCATGAAGAGTTCTAGCAATATTTCTCCGATTGAAACAGAAAAGTTCCTGTAGAAATTAATAAATCTGTCTTCTGAGTTTCAACTGACTCCATTAAATGACTAGAGACACTACAAAAAGCTAAAAGAAACAAAGGATATCTTTGAATTCTATTAAATGAGAGCTATTCATCCTGTCCATGAAAAGAAAGAGGAATCTTAAAACACTATTATGTGATCAGGAGGCTAAAGAGTGTACAGTGACAAATATGAGAGGTATATGATCATGTAAGGTTTTATGTTCTAACTTCCAGACACAAATCCCTGTAACTCCTGAAATCTTACACTGCAGTTTATCTGTTGTCATGTATTTTATTTGACAGACTGTATTGTCTGTCTAGGTCTTAATATCTATGCAGGAAAGCCAAAATTTTTTTAAAAAATCCTATTCTTTCTGGGAATCTTTAGTGAAGCATGCCTTATATATCACAAACCCTTCAATACTGCAAATGCATATAATGCTGAAAAGTCAGATTCCTTTCAAATACTACATAAATGCTGAAATGGAGGACCAGCTTTTTAGTGATTGCTTTTGTATCTACATTCAGTTCAGCAAGAAGCAATCAAACAAGTTGCTTTTATCTTTTTTTTTGTTATATGAAGTGTGGGGAGAGGTCAGGGGGAAATTATTTAGGTTCATTTTAAAGAATTGCCTTCTTTCATCTCATCACTGTGGTTATAAATTGAATTTGTGTTTCCTGTTTATACACAGCTTTCTTAGAAGGTCAGGGCAGGCACATTATATTAACTAGAGCTATGCAAAAGATTGATTTTTTTGGTTTGATGACACAACAGTGAATAAATACATGTAATGGATCCAAGGAAACAAAACATTTGATGGCATTGTTCCTTTTTAACAATTTAAATTAAATTGTAAGATCTATGCGATAAAAATGCAGTTTCAAAATGAAGCATTTTTCCCCACTGTAATATTATAACCCTTTAAGAAAGAATGGGTTTTATTTTGGTCTGCTACTGGAATTTATTTGCTGTGGAATCCTTTGCAGTTTTGATGGAAGTCTCTGTTTCTGTCCTGATGGAAACCTAAGTTTCTTACATCAGTTTATTTTCACAATAACTTTACTGATGACGGAGCACACTTTATAATTGAGAGTCAGACATAATTCAGTACAACCTTATTCAGATATGGTTTGATCCAAAACTCATGTGATAAAATATTTCTGCCTTTTTCAACATCCATTGTATCAGTTTTAAATAAGTTCTTTTAAGTACAGCAAGTTCTGAGCTTTCAGGCTCAGCCTTCTTTTAAAAATGTCATGAGAAAGATGCGCTACTTTCAAAAAGTGAAATATGAGAAACTTTTTGAAACCACATATGTCTCAAACAGCTGCCTTAACGCATATCAAATTGTTGCATAATTCTTTTGCTCTTATCAGGGACCAATTATGCAAAATTGCAGGAAAAAGGAAGATTTATTTTTGGAATTTAGAGGATGAGTCACATACAAAATTTGTTATGAACTTAACTGAGAAGCAGCTCCAAATTCTACAGATAGCAGTGGATAAAATAGTTCCCTTAAAAGGGCTTACATATTAAAGCTGAAAGTATGAAAAAATATAGCTTTTTGAATTCTTGATTTTTCAGTTTTATTGTCTTTAAAATTCCTTTTGTCATAGGAAGCATATTTTTTAACTGACTGAAAATTGTCAGCATGATACTTTTCCTGCTGGTTTATCTTTCAGAAGGCAATAAAATTCTGCCCAAAATTTCAGCAAATAACTTATATTTTGCCAATGTTGATATCGAGCTTCACTTTTATAATAGTGAATAGAAATTAAAGCACAATTTTGAAAATTAATTTATCACTAAACTCTTGTATATATCAATTGGTTATTATATAGGAAATTATTTATTTCTTAATATGCCATTGATAAGAGAGTACAAATAATCAGTTTTCAGAGAGTATAAACAATCAGTTTTATAACCAGCAATACCCTTTTAAACTGTCATCAAACAAGGTGATTCACTTGTCACTTAAATATTTTGAATATCAGTATTTCTAAAGGATAAGCCTGACTTCAAACTAAAAGTTTTCTTTTAACAGAATTGTTATTCTGTTAAAAACCAAAGAATATTTGAAATTGAGTAAATTATAAAGCTGTTCATGAAGGTTATTTAGAGGTGAATTGTAGAGAAAAAGAGGCTTAACAGAATAGAGACAAAAAAGGCCAATTGTGAGTACATTGTCCATATATCTGAATATATTTTGCTTCCCTGTGTAATTGAAACGATTATTTTGAGATTTATTGCTTTGTTATAGTATTTTGAAATGTCTGTGAAAGCCAAAAACACTCATGCCAGTTTTTCACGGCAAGAGTTTGCACTAAGGGAGGGCTGCAGAGGTTGCACAGACCAAGGGCTGGACAGAGCCTGTTCCTTCCAGCTCCAATACAATCCCACAGCAGGGCACTGCTGAGGCTCTCAGTAACTGGAGGGACCTCTCTGGCAGCATATTTTAGAAAGGGTAAAATACACCAGGCAGCAGCTGTGACAGAGAGAGAGACAAATGATAGGGAAATGACTATGCAGACATCCAGGTCAATCAAGAAGCAGGAGGGTGTGCTCCGTGTGTCAGAGTGAAGAATCCCCTGCAGCCTCTGCAGATTCTGGAGAAGCAAGTTGCTCTTCTGCAGCCCATGGATGACACAATGGAGCAATTATCCACTCTGCGGCCTCAGGAGAACCCCTAAGGAGTAGGTGTATGTGTCCTGAAGGAAGCCCCATCCCATGGTGAACCCACACTGGAGCAGGCTCCTGGCAGGACCTGTGGCCTGTAGGTGACCCCTGATGAACTGTAATCTGTGGAGAGGACCTACACTGGAGCAGTTCTGGAAGAAGCACAGTCCAGGAAAGGACTGCCAATAGAGCAGTGGGTGAAGGATTCTGTCCCATGCTGAATCAGGGATAATCGTTAGGAAGAAAGAGCAGTAGAGCGGGAGTGTTGTGAACTGCCATGGCTCCTCACCCTCTTTAAGCTGCCTTGGAAGGAAGACTATGGAAGAATCAGGAATAAAGGTGACCTTCGGAAGAAGGGAGAGGTTGGGGAAAGATGTTTTCAGTTTTGCCTTTGTTTCTCCTTATCCTACTCTATTTTAAATTTGCAATACCTTGAATTAATTTTTCCCAAATCAACTCTGTTTTGCCTCTGATCATAACAGACAAGTAAACCCACATGCTTTTTCATCCTGTCTGGGAGAGAATGGAGGGTAATGAGAGAGCAGCTGGACGGGTATCTGGCAGACAGCCAAGGTCAACACACCACAATAGTTTAAAACCATCAATCTTCCTTTAAGTCACATTTTACAGTGACATCAACTGAATTATTAAAACTAAAATAAAAAAAAGAGTAAAAAGCAAAAATAGGAAAGATGACTGTGCATGAATATTTGCAGTACTTAGGTCTTTTCAAAAATGTAGAATTCCTTTCATAGTAATTATACAGATATCAGCAGATGCAATAGTGACTTTGACATATCTTACAGGGTATGTTCCCATATGGATAAGAACTAAGTTCAGTATCCCTATGTTCTCTTTCCGGCACCCCAATTTTGCCTTTTATTGACATTTAGGAAATGTTAAGAAGATAGGGGCTTAAATCTTTCTCAAAAGTGACTATAGCATTTACTTCTGAGGGAAAATAGGAATGTAAAGGGCAGTAGCCAGAATCTGGAGTCCATGATCTTGTTGTCATCACTGTGTGGAAATCCTTTGCTGAAATGAAATCTGATTACCTTTCTTATGAAAGACTCTCAGCAACGTCAGAGAGTATGGAGCTCATGACCAACAGAAAAATCACTTGATGCAACAAAAAGGTACGATTGTGCCCAGACTTCTCTAGCATGAAGCTCATAAACTTCTAGTATGACAAAGTAAAAGACAGGAACTTCTATTGAAGCTACGGAAAATCCATCAAAAAGGGATCTCTGGAATAATATTGCCAGCTCTCCGTATTTGTAGCAAACTATTTCCATTTCTCCTGGACAATTGGTTCAAAGCCAAGCATCTTCAGTGTGGATTACTGCATGTGAGGACAGCTGCTTGTGAACTCTGTTGGAGACACAAATACAGCAGGAACGTGAACAGCAAAGCAGAGTGATGTTTGAATTTGAATTGATTCTCTGGCTTTTAACATTGCATCCCTAGAGAAAGCTTCCATATACTATTGCTGCATTAAATCCTGAGCTTAATGATTAGTGAACTTTTGCCACTGCACATTATTTTCAACTTGAATGCAGTTCATTCAAGCAAGTAAAACCAAGCAGGCTGTACCACTGAATATCAGCAAAGTTATGCTAAATCTGTTAAGGCAACAGGTACTTTCTTCATCTGTGAAAACATACATAAAATTAATACCAAAATGGCAAAAGTCATTACTAACCATGTGACCTTCAGATTGTTAGTAAGTATTGATGATTTCTTGTTACTGAGCATTTAAAAGTTAATCTCACAAGATTTACTACTACACTGGAGCAGAGTATTAGAATGAAAATGCTGCTAATAAACAGACAAGGGCTAATCTGTCTCTACATCAGAGCCTTCTTTCAACAATATAGTTATCAGTCTACTTGGAAATGAAGTTAATTAAAAAAAAAACTGGATAAGGATTCTAGTAGTAATTTTTGTGTTTTTGCTTAGAAAAATAACATTAGTGAAAAGGTCAAAGAAATCACATAATCTCTCATCCAAGTAGACAAATAATTGTGCTGTCTAAGAATTAAATACATTTTTCACATATATTTATTCCACTCCACTGTGATCAGAACCCTTTTTCTAAGTAGACTGATTCCACTGTATTATGTAGCACTAGAAAGGTTTTGTAGACTTATGCAACAGTTGTCAATATAGTATAAGAAACCCACTACAGCATTAATGCAACCTTTGGTATATTTAGAGTTAGGTTACTTTTGTATAACTTCCATGAGTATTTCAGAAAGCCAAGGACATTCCTGACTTTTCTTGCTCATTATAGTAAGTTTAAAACAAAACTTTCCATTTGATTGACAGAGGAACTTGTTCTTCAGCACTATTTTTTTAGAATATATATGTAACATGCTTAGTCCTGACAAGAAAAGACCCACAAACCTTCAGCTATTCTTCAGATCAAACATAAGTTAAACCTGAAAAATTGTTTAGGATTTTGAGAAGGAACTCATAAATGTTCCAGTATTCCTTCAGTGAGCTAATTAAACCCAATTCTTTAGGGTATAATATGTGCCAATTCAAATACTGACATGAATTCTGTGCCTCAGTGTGGAAAGGATATGAATGTACTGTTATGCAGATACCATAATACATGCTGGTTTTTGAAACTGATCAGCCTTTAAAGAAGAGAAGAAAATTTAAAGTTTTCCCTTAATAAGCAAGCTGTGTAGAAAGTTCTGGTCAGAGAAAATGCTAAGAAATGCTAAAATAACAACAGTCCCATGTTATCTCAACATTGAGATGACTTTAAGAGAGAGATATTAGCTTTTCACTTCAGGTTAAGAATAAAAACTACCTAGAAAAGGGAAAAGTATGAATTAAGCTGTCTTTTAAGAAAATGAAGGGAAAAAAAGTGTGTTTGTCACATAAGCTATTCATCTACTTGTGATACAAACAGTAGGAAATTAAAACGAGTTTTTAAAAAAAGAAGTTATTCCTCTTCCTTCAGAAAAATTGCATTGACCATTATATTTTGTGAACTTCTGAGCTGTGTTTTAATTTGCTCATGGACATAACCAGTCTGTAAGGGAAATCTGGCTTTGGTCTTTGTATGTTATTTGTTAGGTGATTTCCTTGCTATATTACCTGTGGCATATAGAACATCCTTGCCTTTTCTGCAATCAAAAAATTTTCTTTTCATTACTACATCAATCTCAGGATGAAGTGGAAAAAAAATCACAACTGAAACTGGCAAAAGTTTAGAAAATAAAAAATTTATGGCCAGAAATGTTGATAGTATTAGTGTTATGAAAATAAAGCACTAGGCTCCACTACTATTTAAATCCATTCAAATAAAGGACTTTGTGCAGATTAGTGACAACAGATACTCACTGGCTTAGAGCGGAGGTAATTCAGATCAGGAACCATATTTATCCTTATCTTACTACTTTACTAAAATTAAAGAAAATCTTAACCGTCACTGGCACACTGCTAATACAAATGATTTTCTGTCTTAATAATGGCTTTAGTAAACAAGCATTTTTACAATACCTGGCTGAAAGGGTATAACTTACAGTTGTCTCACATCATCCCTTTAGAATACATCATAATTTCACAACAATCATGTCACATATATGGCTCTCTGCCACACAAAATTCATAGCTTTTGAGCCTATTCCCCCTGAAATTCACCATGTATTTTGAATATGAAATTAGATTTCAATTCTGCTTTCTTTGTCTCTTGATTGTGAGATCCAGTGAAAAGACAGTGGCCTCAAAGAGATCTAAAAACAGATGTTCACCACTCTTCAGTCATCAAGCTGGCTAGTTACTCAAACTGCAGGCATGGCTGCATGTTAAAATTGATGCTGATGTGTTAGGGACAATTTAAGCACCAGTACTAGTACTGGTTTAAGCACCAGCCTGGAAACCTGCATGGTATATAGGCCAATGAAATTACCAGCTAATGTAAACAAACAGAGCATCAAAGAACCATTTTGCTTTTCATTTCTTTGATTTTATTCAACAAAATATTGAAAGAATAGGAACCAAAAAATAAGCTGTATATTTTATACGAAGCGATAATTTTCTATCTTTTGACAGTGGGGCATGAAATTACTTTGAAATTAAGCAGCTGTAAAGGAGCAATATTTAGTTTCTCTATGCACCTGTCTGTATATTTTTAAAATTCATTCATTTAAATGAAATGGTTTAAATGGCTGGGGTTTTTATATATATATATATATATATATGCAGCTTCACTCCTGATGTTTCAAAAGCTTTGGATTTTGCATGTGAGTGTAATCTTATTCTAGATCATGGCTGGGCTGTACACTTAGTACATAGCACTTGTAAGTAGCACGCTCAGTAGCTAGTGATGAGAAGCTGCATCATCACAGTAGAAGACTACAAGTGTCTTCTCATAGGAAGAGAAGGAACCAGAGCTCCAGAGGGAGGGCAGTAAAATTCTCCATAGCAGAAAAAGATAGAGCCTTCAGATTTCTGGAAGTTTTAGTTCGTCTTTTCTTTAAACACCATTCATTTACTCATTTCTTCTGCATGCTTTGTAAGTACCTTAAACTGGAAACAGGAATTCTGGATCCTTCCTTCTTAGAGACTTCATATATGTCACGTCACTGTGACTACTGACACATCATTGTCCATGCCGCTGAGTCTTTGTATTTTCTGTTACTTTTCAATTTTCTGGCTGTCAGAGACATTGGACAGTCTAGTTTTCTCCCAATTTATTAAAATAGTTTTTACTTCATCACATTCTAGATGTGCAAAATCCATCAACATTCTCAGCAAAGGCTTCATCTGTTATATTTGCCAAGTTCTGGCTTGTAAAACATAACTTCAGTGTACTTACCATGATTAAAGTCTCTCCCAGACATAGCTGGTCTCCTTCCTTATTTCTTATCATGTCACATATCATCATCCAAAGCCACTGATTTCTTTGTACTAGTAATAAGGTCAGATTCATCCATGGTTTTTCCATGGTGTTTAGACATCAAACCACTGTAAAACAAAACAAAACAAAAAATAGCATTTTCTTTCCTTCCATGGGCTTGGGTTGAGGGACATATTGTAAACCATTCTTTGTAGTTTGAATTTTGTGTGTGGGGTTAAGTATCCCAAAGGAAGGAATGTCTAACTTGGTGGTACTTGACTCTGAGCAGCATCCCTGTACAATAGTATAAAAAAAAAAAATAGATGATATAGAATTATTCTCCTTTCATCTCTTCATATGCAATCTTGTCCAGGGAAAGATGAGTCTCATACATGTTTGCTTTTGGTTCATCTCTCATTTCCCTCTTGATTCAATAAAGAACTTGACATCATAAAAAAGAAGAAAGGAAGAAAAACTCAAACACTTCAGACACTACATTTTGGATGAGAGTGGAATATATGTGTTTTAAAAGAAGGAGTTGCTTAAGTACATTGTAATATGAATATATGTTGGTTTGGGGTTTTTTATTATAATTTTTTAAAATTATTATTTTATTTTTCTCCATGTTTTACCAAAGGGCATTAATCTTTTAGTCACAGTGATGAATGTATAACTTTAGCTGTAAAATACTCCCTGAATGTTGAGTTTGAAATATTAAACTCTTTGGGGGATTTATAGCCTTCTTCACATATGTCTTCAGAAATATTTATAAATATAAAAAAACGAAGATAAAACATAATTTAAAATGAGTTCCTCTACAAATTATAAATGTTTGCTGTTGCTGTAATATATAGCAAAATATTATCAGACATATGGTATTTTTATGTGAACCATATGCCTGCATCACTTGCAGAGCATATGGTAAGAGTTTAAAATAAGCAGCATTATAAAAGTATGATGGACTTTAAAAATATATCATTTGTACCAAAAAAACTCTCTTTTTTTTTTTCCTTTTTGTGAAACAGATATTTGCAGAAGCGTTTCTGACAAAACTTCTACCTGCCAGCTATTGCAGCTATGTAATACTAAGAGTACTTCTCATCTTTTTGCCTGCTTCCATCTCCACTGGGAATGGTTGAAATTATTTCATGTCATAACCAAAATGTAAGGAAATATGTTTTGTTGAAAAAACACCAGTGTTGTAAAAGATAGTGGATAGGCTGCATGCATACTGTTGTTTGTGACAAAAACAGGATGGAAAACATTTTGCTGTGAGTCATGGACTCCTGTTTTGGAACATGATTGCGGAAAAATAAAATGGGCAAAACTGTAAAGCAATCTACTATTGCTTCACCTTTTAACTCCTCTCAAAAAGATTTGTTCCTTTAGAAGTGGGAAGATTAGAAAGAAGCTCAAAAAGGGACAAGTCTTATTCTTCCCATCTTCTCTGCCAACAGTTTATTGCTGGGATGAAAAGCCTCATTCTGTACAGACTCATGTAACTGTTTCTATCACCATGGTGCCTTAGTTTAGTTTTACTGAGTCTTATATTTCCACTCACAGGTATTAATCTCTTTTGTTGTGTTTACATTAGTTCAGCTAAGATTTTATTAGCATTTAAATCCATCACCTTTCTTCACATAATAAGTAATTAATAATGTGCAAACCAGGTAAAAATTTAAAAATCTTACTGTATTGCTTAATAAGCTATCTGATATTTTTGACATTTCTGAAAAAGAATAATATTCAGCCTCAGTGCAACCATGAACCATTTGTTTCTGCTATAATCCTTTTTATTATACAGTTTTTAGGGTTTCATTTTCTCCCAGTCTATCCTTTTTTCTGTCTTTGTTTGTGTTTCTTCTTCTAGATTCTGTAGTATTGCTACTGTAAAAATATTGACAAATGAGGCTTACCGTTAAGGGGAAGTAATTTGTAACAGAGCGGGAAGTTACAACAGTCCTTTGAATTATTAGAAGGCAATGATTCCTTTGAAATAGAAATGTGTGCAATTTCATGAAAAAGTGCACAATTATTTGGGCTTGTTCCTTGCTTTATCTTTCTGCATGTCAGTACTTAGAAATAAGGTTGTACAACTAAAAGACACTTCTGTTTGCTGGTCAAATAAAAAATGAAAGAGAATGTTCTGAAATTTTTTACATTTTTATTCTTCTATTAAGACTACTTCAACAATTTTTTAGTTTTATCTAAATTGATCGATTTCTAGATGCAATACAGCTTTTAAATTTAGATATATTTTTCTTCAGAACTGTTCCTTTTCTAAATTCACAGCTCAGCAAATCAGCAGGATGTCAAAACCGTTCCTGTATTAATAAATTTATAATTATTATCTGTGGTGTAAAAGAAGGAGAAGTTATTCTAAACATTGCATTTTACCTTTGTGTAAGAAATCATGGGGAATAATACTATCCTTTCACTCCTGCCTTTCCCTCAATTAAGCTGCCTTCTCTTCGACTCAAATATTCGTTCAATTTTATTCCAGGTTCTTCTGCTCCAAAATTCTTTACCTTTCTATTTTTTCTCAATTTTCTTTATGTCAGAAATTCTTTGTGCAGTCAATTCCCTTATTTGTTCTTTTTATAGCACCGCTGTGTAGATAAGTTACACTGTAATGTCTGTAAAAATAGAATCTTTTAAGAGCCTTTAATAGGCTTCAATAAAGGTCCTGATCGTATATCTTGGGCAGAACCACGAGAATTCTGCATGAACTGAGTACTTAGATTTCACTAAAATGTGCATCGGTTGCTTTCTCCATTCCCCTATTCTACAGAGTACATGCAAAGGCATAGGTTTTTCTGTGGAAAAGAGGGAAGAAATCTATGAGAATTAAAAGACGTGTTCTTATCAAAATCTTACCAGATCTTAGGGAATGACTCAAAATTTGTGGGTTGATTTTTATATACTTATTCGTGACCTATACAAATGGAAATGTAAAGTTGTCAGAAATCCAATTGCAAATACTGAGTAAACTTCTTAATTCTCATTCCTAGACATCTGGTATTAGTACATGTTTATAGAAAATGATTTGACATTTTGGCATTTTTCCATTAACTCTAATAGTATTAGGAGTAACAAAAATGTCAGTTCAAAATTCTGGGTACAAGACAGAAGTGAGAACACACTCATTCCATATGCATATGTTAAACTGCAATGTCTATTTACTGTTTGGTCCAGTGACAACCACAGCATTAAAGCTTCACTTACAATTGCAAGCACAACATGGTCAGGATAAATATTGATGAATTAGAATGAATTGTAGGGGGGAGACAGCTTGGGTGTCATCCAGCAAGGATACACATGTAAGGATGACTTTGAGGAAAGGGCACCTGAGGAAAAGGATTTGCAATTTGCTTTTCAGTACAAGTTAGGAAAAAGGAGCATCACTTCTTCCTTGGATGTATGGGTAAATGAGTGCCTACCACTTCTTCTGCCAAGAGGATGATAGCGAAAATACAACCCTAAAATCTTCAGCAATTCAGCAAGGTGAGACACAGGTTTTCTCTTTCATTGCAGCTTTCCAGAAAAACAGATTAGGTTAAATTTTCAGGTGAAATGCATTACCCTATGCTGTGGTATGGCATTTTGAACCTGATCAATCACAGCAGACTCTGCTTCCCATCATCGGGCATGTGCTACCATTCTAGTCACCTCACATTAGAAAATGACATATCATTTTGAAAATTTGAATCAAGGGAGAACCATTTTTAGTAACTACATTTCTGGAAAGTGAGCTGACAAATAAAACTAATTTTTCTTGGTGTGGTCTGACATCCGCACAGTAACCTTAACCCTAAAAAGCTGCAGAATTACTTGCCTGTCAGGGGACTATTTTAATCAAATGAGGAGTGCGAGGGGTTGTCCCTTTTTTAATGTAATGTTGCTTATATATTCAAGGATTTGGTGAAAAGATTTAAACCAGAAAACTATTTTCTCTGTAACTATCACTACCTTTTTGTATGCCCCCACAAATTTGTTGCAAATCTTATTGCATCAGAAGCCTAACACCTTCAATACTTTCAAACACCTTCTTGTCTCTACAAGAACAGGAACATAGTCTTCAGGTAGCACCTACTTTTCCCTTCCTGAATTCCTAATCCCAGTGGAGCAGAATCAAACTGGACCTGGATAAATTAGTTCCACTAAGGCGCTTTTTCCAGAAAGTAAAGAATTAAGTTTAAATATTTGAGTTTGTAATGGAAATATGAATCTCTAATTTCCATCTATTTTAAAACTTACCATTTTCTATTTCAGATTATCTATACTTCTTTCCCACTCAGAAAGAAGAAAACATGTTTGATAGCCTATTTGACTTAGTAAAGTTAAAAAAGAATAAGGTTTATATGAAGTGTTCAGACATCAGAGAACAAAATGTTTTTCTTGTGTGAGGTTCTTACCTCTGTGGATGAATGTGACGACTGGACACATCAGTGTATCACATCTTTAACCCCATATTGCATAGCATTGCTTCATTGTTCAATGCCCTGGCCTGCTGCATGCATCGTGAGCAGTAAGGACTGTTGCTGCTCTATATATCATCAAACTTTACTGCAAATCTGTCATTACAGGAAACTGTAACATTTTAAATAATTAAGCAAATTGTGTGTCACAAGCTCATCAGTAACAGCTCCCTGGTAAAGGGTAAGATGACCCCTTTTTGGTTTGGTCCATCTCCTTCACTCAGGTAACCATCTCATACACTTTTACCTCTCCCTCCATGTTTTATAATTAAAGTTTTCTGTCATTTTCAGAGGACTAGAAAGACTTGCCCCTGACTCTGTGGGTGAGGCTTGCCTTGCAGATTGCAAGTAATTTTATGAGGTCACACATGGAGATGCTGGGTTCTATAAAATCTTCCCCCAAAGTGGTCTAATCTGAAATCACAGGAGAGGAAAAATAAACAGCTGCTGATTTCTTGTGCTGCTTTCTCCTGCACCTGGTGCTGCATCTCAGACCACAAAGTACTTCCTGCCTTGATAATGGAAGCAACTATTGTAAGCTGCTTGAGTTTAAAAGCTGCAAACTGCATTCTTTCCAAACAGAATATTCTAATACAATTTAAATCCAATTGTTAGAAATTCTGCAGTGGTTTAAAAAATGACTGTTTCTTGACTAAAAAATGATGCTATAGCAAAAGTGGGAGTCAGACTCAAGCAACAAGGAAAACAAATAATTTAGATAAAACAGTTATCACTGTAGGGTTAAAAAGCACTTGACAAATCCCCAAATCTGTAAATTATAGGTAGACTACTGTCACTCTGATTTTCAAAAAGTAGGATAATTTTATTTTCTGAGCGTGATTCATTGCCCTTTGCAGTGTTATGGCAAGTTGCATCTGATCAGTCAAAGTGGATTACATTGCACATCAAAGCAAATGTTATCATTCCAGTCACATCAGATTAGAAGATGACATATCATGTCGGCAATTTGGAGTTAAGTCTTTTGAAGGGTAATTTTCGAGTGTGGGATTAAAATATCCATTCCAGTCAAAGGTCAGTAGGTACACTTCATATATCAAATGTGCTGTATTTGGCACATTTTTCTTCCTTTATATGCTCAGTTGATGAAGCCAGATGCAATTGAGACGAAACAGGGAGAAGTAAAGCAGAAAGACACAATTTTAAAGTAGCAGCGTCTAAAAAATGGCTAAAAAATTTGGGAACAAATGGGACAGAAAAGTGAATATTCATAGCATACATTTAGGCGTGGGATATATATGATCACAGAAAAACAAAAACAGAGGCAGTAATCTGATTTTGCACTGATCATTAGGAATTCATTAAGAATTCTTTGGCAAAGCCTGTACCATACTACATATGCAAACATATATCCAGTATGTATACATATGTCAGAAATCACCTTTCAGTCTCACATTTTTAAAAACACTTGCACTTGAGATAAATATTTGGGATCCCGGTAGTTAGAGGCAGGACTTGCAGTCTGGAGATGGGGATGCCAGAACAGATTTAATCATCCCTTGTTATCCTTAAATCTTGTGAAACTTTTCTGAGTCATATGGGTCAGCTCCATCTCCACTTTGAAAATTATTAAACGAAGCACTTCCTTCCTTCTCCAAACTGGTTTTCTGTGTCTGTGAGATATCTGGAAAAGCAGTTGCTGGGAAAGTGAGGATGTAGCCTATGTGGGTAGCAGGAGGCCAGATGGATTGTGCACTGTCACCTCTGGTTTGTTCACTGATGCTCAGTGAATGCTGTTTTGCACACTTAGTGATAGTCCTGTACTTGACAGTACTGCTTTCAGTCATCCAGAAATACTAAAACTGCTCTCATAGTAAATAGGTGGAGTCTGACCTTAGATCAGAGGAATTTTACATAAATCCGGATATCTAAATTAAAGCAATGCTTATTTAAGGTTCTATTACAGCTGGCAGTCTTCAGTGGGATAAGAAGTAAAATCCCATGAAAAAGTGTCATTTGAAGATGGTGCTCAGTCCTGCTCCACTTAGATGAAGGAAGCAATATAGCTTTTTAACGACCTAAGAAACCAAAACAAAATCAGATGGTGCAATTTGACACAGAATCGTAGAACTGCTGCTAGGAAGGGACCACCAGAGATCATCAAGTTCAGTCTCCTACTTAATTCAAAACTCTCACCAACAGTAGATGAAAGCAGCATGAGTTCTTCTTAAAAAGCCTTTAGCCTTAAAAAAGCTTTAGAAACCTTGATGTTTGTAGTTTCTGCAAGTCCCCAGACTTGTAGAAGCAGCCCTACCACATGATTGTACTGCAGCCCTTAACACCATAATTTCCTGAACTTTAGGTTGCTAAACCATTTACCCTAGGCATAGGTCAGCTCCGATTTCGTTTTTCGTTTCCAGGTTCTGGACAATGCAAGTGCTATGTCCGCATTTACTCCATGGAAACAGATGGCAAGAGAGGCAGTGGCTGTTTCTGCTGAAGGGATTAGAATTACTTCTTTCTTATTACCTTGCAATTTCTTCCAGAAAATTTTTCCATTATAATTTTTTTTCATTTTTGTTCCTTTCCAGTTCAGAGAAACAAGCATAAATATTGTGAACATGGAAGCTTTTAACTGATTTTTTTTTTTAATCATTAGTGTGATTCGATTCAGTCCACTGGTAATATATGCTGTGTTATATTAACTGGTTCTTGCAACTAGCCTACTCATTCCCATTGTAATGCCTTTTTTATCTAATAAGCATCTTGATACAGCTAAGGTATTTCAATAAGATTTCTTTTTACAGGACTTCAATTTAAAACTAGTCTGTTTCTAAGGGGACTTTTGAATACTTTTCCATTTTTTGTTATAGCTTTAGAAGTCCAGAGTAAAATCCTGTTTAAGAAGATAAGTTCAGATACTGCTGTAAGGACTGGGAGTCCATGCTCAGACACATATCAGTCTTCAGGCTAAGCATGAAGCTGTGTTGAGCACAATTATTTACAGATGTTCAGATTCATTGGAATTTAATCTGAAACATGTACCTGCTCTTAAACCTGTAGATGTTGACGTAGTGAGATAGTATCTTGCCAAAATATTACAGACATAAAAATTGGACAGTGCACAATGTTCCCCAGTATGAAAAAACCCACATGATTCCTCTTCTAATCCTGTTTTTTCCCCACAACTTTCAACACTTTCTACTCCAGTTTTTATTGATTATTTTATGGGCTTGGAATATTTGTGGTTCCAAGCAAATTTTAATGCTGTTGTAATTATTTTGATGCTGTTCCAACTAAAAGGCTCTGTGATATTTTCCTCTCACTGTAGATTGCCTTGAATTTTCATCAGGACAGGGACCTGTCTCTGAGAATGGAGGTTCAACTTGGTTTAATCACTACATTTGTCATAATGAATGTATGCAAATGCTTTTGGTTTTCAGGTTCAAAAATTTGGTGGTTTTTTTGTGGTTTAATTTGGTGGTTTACTGGTTTAATTTACCAGTATTTACTCTCTGACTTCTGGCTAAGTCATTCCTAGATAGAGTTGGCAGAAACACTACTTGGTGTTTCCACATTCAATGGTTTCCACATGTTATTCAAGTTTCTTTCTGTGGCTTTATAAATTCTAATGCCAAATGAAGACAATAGATAATCTTCAAGCTGAAAAATAAGTGATTCCTTCTGTTTCATGTTTCAGCAAGTGAAGAAGACTTAAAAAGAGAAACATGAGTGTACTGTCTCAATTTTTTGTATATTTATATTTTTATTCACACTGCGAACATCCAAGATGACCCTAATGCACGTATTGTAATCTTTTGATCTGCAATTATTTGACAATTTTATTTTAAAATAAGATTTAGTACTCTTGTAAAGATGCTATACATCTCTAGCATATAATAAAATGAGATATGGACAGCCAGATGAACAATGGTCCTATTGAACATATGTTCTCTGCAAAACACATAATGCAGCAAGCATTGTGTATAGATAGTTAACAAGCCACCTTTTTATGTTATTATATAAATACATTATAGATCTCTAGCTAATTCTCTTCATATGTGGGCATTTATAATTTTTTAGTTTTTAAATTTAGGCAGCATTGTTGGAGCACATACTCTAAGGTGTATTGAGACAAGTGATGAGTTCCTAACTGAGTCAAAAAAATGCAGTGAGAAGTGCAGTCAAGCTCTTTTGGGAAGAAGTTAGGTCCCTAGATATTCCTTCAAAACTTCAAAAGCCTATGCTTTGGGGATAGTGAGGTTATCAGGTTTTTTTCTGAAATAGCAATAAAAAAACACTTCACAGCAAACTCTGCTCCAGCCCTGACTGTCATTCAGAAACTGCCATTACAAGTTCCTTTAGACTGTAAGAAGTCATGAGAAAAAGATACCAAGATGTGGATATTCCCTATTTTTCTCTTGCTTTCCCAAGTACTGTTTGAGAATGCAGTGCAATACATGTAGCAAGATTAAAAAAAAATACTTTTGATTGGCTGTCTTCTCGGTGTTTAGATGCTAAGGCAGAAGGAATAAAACACCCTCAATGTAAATTGGTGGGTTGCACATACACATATAAGTGCAGTAGGAGCTAGCTGTACACACAATACATCTGTATATTTTATGTATTTATAAAACAATGATTTTTCAGAATCTTTATATGAACATCATGAACTGGGAAAGAAACAGAAAATTTTGCAGTCTTATTGGAAGGTTGCAACAAATGTACTGTGGTGAATTGTGAGGGTAAGAGTAGTAGTGAATCTCTTTTATGGTGCTGTTATCAGGACATAATGTGCTGGGTTTATGGCATGCCACCACAACCAGTACCCAAACTGCCAATGGAAATATAATTTAGGATCTGATGTGAGATCCTGCAGTGCATCAGTAATTTAATTGAATCTTTCATCATTCCCATATCTAACTGTCATTACCTGATAATTGCTTATCCTAAAAGAGCTTGGGAATTCTGTACATTCCTGACGGGGCTCAATGTGTACTCAGCATTTAAACAGAACACAACCTACCACATGATTGCTATGCCAGGGAGCAAGAACTCTTTAGCCTTTTGATTCCCAGGGAGAAGTGTTTTCCTAATGATTCCCAGGGAGAAGTGTTTTGCTAATCTTTATAAATGTTCCTATGAAGTCCATGTTTTTTGTAGGTTTTCATGTAGCTTTTTTTTCGGCATCTAAGGGCATAGGTGCTGTGTTCTAATAAACCATGTCCCCCACCAAGCTGATCCTCAGAGAGCCAAATATCATATCAGATGTGTTCCTGCAGACATTCCCTTGAATCTTGCAGGAGATATTCCTGTGATGAGTATACCAAAAGAATCCGAGTAGAGACAAATGAGGATATTTTAACTCTAAACATTTTATGTGCCTCTTTGCTTTCACAGTAGGTGGTTTGAAGGTTCTCCTAACCACTGCTGTTAGGTACTGTGCAGAAGGTCAGAGTAGATGATCATAATGGTCCCTTGTAGCTTTATAATCTATGAATCTATACTTCTGCGGAACTGTAAGTGCTAAGAAATCTGCTTTAAAATGCCAGTTACAGAGAAAGCAATCAAATATGATTGGGAGAATGTCACCGTGGGGCCTGACGGTAAAAGAGGGACTCCATAGACATTTTCTGAGTTGCGAGCAGGTCAGGGCCGGGAGCAGGAACCCCCGAAGTTTATTTACAAAGTCACTTATATACATTTCCTATAATGTCCATCCATTGGAGGATGGAATCCCCACCTTCCAATCCACACTGGTCAAGCCAACTGTCAATCACCTTTCTCCTCCCAACTAGAAATATGTAAACAATGAAAGACGGTTAGCAAAACATGGCCAGTGTTTACATTAACAAGCGGGAGAGACTGCACGTCTCTGCTTCAACAGGAACGCTCGGCACACCAGGAAGAAACCTCATGGCAACAGGAGAATGCACCCCCCACCATCACTCCAAATAAGGATCCAGAGTAGATGGGGGAACATGTGATGCAAACTGGAGATGTATATTTGCCAATTAAGAAAGAGAGAAAACAGGCTAGGCAATTACAAAGCAACTCTTACATGAAGTTACTGACAAAGGGGGCAGTAAGAGAAACCTTGGAAATACCATAACAGACAACTTGATTGTAGCTGATATGCATTTTAAGGAATGACAATAGAAGAAAAGAATGCCTGATTTGTAATTATTTTGCTGCCAAATTCAGAGACAACTAGAGCATTCCTGAAATACTATCAAAAAATCAAGCAAGCAATAAAATAGTGAATAATCCTGAACCAATCAGATCATAAGCCTAAATTTCAACATGAATGAATCAAGGAAATAGATGTCAGGTGCAAAATGGCCATCAAATAGCTAGGAGATAATGGAATCATTAGGAATTAGCAGAATGACTTTTTCAGGGAAGAAAAAGAAATATGTTTGTTGTTGATGATAAAATTTTAATTTTAGTACAAAAAGAAGGAAAATAGACAAAAAACTATTTTTGCATGAATTCTGTTTGAGACACACAAAAGAAATCAAATTATATTACCTCTCAAAATCTCTTTGAAAACTGGTTAACAATTCTTTGGATAGGGACACAGTCATATGGACTGCAAAGTGACTGAAGGATGCTAACAAGGGCTAGTGATACACAACCATGTATCAAGTTGTGGGGGAGCTGTCTGGTAGCACTGAAGGGACCAGTGTTAGTTCCAGAACTATTTTTGGCAACCTCATTGATGATTTTAAACTGTGAGTAAACAACAAGTTAGTGAAATTCACATATCATACTAAATTGGGAGGTGCTGTAAACACTGCTGATGGTACAAACTAATAAGAAGGGACCAAACAATATTAGAAACATGGACATATGAGCAAAATGAAATTCAATTTGGAAAAAGGCTATCTAATAACACATGAAGAAATATAAGCCAAAACATAGCTGTGGAGTAGGAGAGAGAAACCCAGAAAACAGCAATGCTTAAAGAACCATGGAGGTCATAATGTGCAGAAAATTAGGCATGAATCTATACAGTGATCTAGCATTCAGGGAGGCCAATGAGCTCTTGGGCTTCATGCAAAGAGGTGTCAAAGTCTGAGGAAATAATCATCATTCACAGCAAAACACTCCTGCAACTAAGCCTGGAATATTGCACTCAGTCCTGTGCATTGGTTTACCGCGAAAGTAAATGAACAAATGAAATTAATTTCAAAATGGAACAGAAAAAATGAACTAAAGATGAGGAAGAATATTTTAGGATGAGAAAATGTAAAAGTCAAATTCCACTCTGTATACCTTGGCCAAATGACTACAGAAAGAACTGTGAGAACACTGTGTCTGCATAAATGTTGCATAATCCAAAGGCAAAATAAGATTCAGGAGGAACAAAATTGTAGCAATAAATTTAATTGGAAAAAAATCATAAAATAAAAAGCTAGAAAACTAGACACCAGGAAATAATTATTTGGTTTAGTGAAATTTCTACTATCTTTTATTTAGAAGAATTATTCTATGAAAATGGACATTCAGGAAAAAAAAATATTAAAATTGTGTTAAGTTTGCTGTTTGAAATTTCCCAGTAAATCATCCATTTTGGTTATTCTCTCAGCTGCTGACAAGAACTGAAATGCAGTATAATCAGAAGGTGAAGTAGTACACATTGCATTGTCTGGAACATCTTATAAAGAGCTAAATAAATCAACTCTCCATGTTTTAAAAACCCTTGCAAGTATTAGCTAAAATCAATAGCTGGGCAGATATATAAAGGCCAAAAATAACAGAACGGATGAAGAGAGCACTCATTAGCCAGAAATATAGGTGGAGAAAGGCCACACTGGCTAGAGGAGTAGTAGAGGAGAGATGCTGTATTATCTTTTACTGCTGTGGGGAGAGTAAGAGAAGTACAAAACACTTTCTTCCTGCCTGAGAATGTGAAATTTCCAAAGAACAGCTCTATCCCACACTGACATATAATATTTGATATAGAGAAATAAATACTTTATTTGCTTCTTCCTTTCTAGAAAGGCTTCTCATTAATGTAGAAATTAGTGGAAAAAAATGCTCTTTTTACTGTGTTTGACATTATCCTTGAAGGTTCTATAATGGAAATATACATTGCTATCAAATTCTAATCTGGTGGCCAGAATGAAAGGAAATTTGAAAAGAAATGATAAAAAAATGAAGTATTTAATGAAAATAAAATATATAAGGAAATGGATTAAGGTGGTTATCCAAGGAAATTAAATTTGAAAAATAAAGATTTTTTAGGTCTTCGTATTTCTGTACTTAGCTACAGAAGTTTATGAAGGGACAGTAGGCAAATAAGGGTGACCAAAAAATCCCAGCTCCCTGTAAGATGAAGAGAGAGAGAGAATGGAATAAAACTGTATGTGGAGGCAAATATGTAACATACTGATTTCAAATAGGGTATTTTGTTCTCTGGTATGACATCTCTTACAAGACTTTGCTTAGGAGCACCTTTCACAGATGTCCGAGTCTTGCATTGGCTTTTTCTGGTGTTATTTGGTTTGCTAGGAAATACTGTAAGCACTTTTGGACACTTCTATCTGCTTGTGTGTTTTGGATAGCTCCTTCAATTCTCATTTCGTGGAGATCCTCATCCTCTCTATTCTCCATATTAATCAGGTCTGCAAGTATTTTGTTGTTTATATGTATTATTTTGGGATCAATCAAAGTAAAATTATCTAATTTTTTTTGTTTGCTAAACTAAATTCAATGTAATTTAAAACAAATTTGTGTACAAGGATCATATGCAAATCAAATGAAACCTGAGATATTGAGAGAAATAATTTCTGGCCTGAGTGTATGGTGATATTTATACAATTTCATATGATTGATACATCTTAATTCATGTGTAGAAATCAGTTCAGCTTTTCTTTTTAGTGTGCTAACACGTCTTTGTAACAAATTTCTCTGGGAAATATAGAATAGTCCATGGTATAGTAATTTTCACATATGAGAAAGGTTACTATTTTGATAAAACCACACTGTGACATTTAACCTTGCACAGAAGGTTACAATGACACTAGAAGATAGTGAAAAATGGCTGAGGAGCAGGACAGTGACACTCTGGCATGATATGATTTATTTTTTCCATAATATGCTTTTCAGCTCTTCCTCCTCCATTTCTCATGAGACTAACACATTCACCTGAAGCAGATTAGTTAAGATACAGTTTCATTTATTCAAAAAGAAAGGGCTAATTGTAAGGGCTGTATGGCAGGTCTAAATGTTGTGAAGAATGTCTTGGATTGTTTAAAGCTCAAATATGTTGTGACAGAAGGAGAAATTTTTGGAGCAATGCCAAAAGCTACACTGGTACTTGTACGCACATATGCAACAGGTGTTTGAAGGTGTCTCTTGTGCAGCTGAACATGACTGCTGGAAATGGAAGTCTTGTTTGACTTTGTCCATTGGTGACAAGACTGACTCCAGGCAGCCAGAGCACTGCAGATGGCACAAGCCTGCCGAGGGTCAGAGGTGAAGTTGTGTCTGTGACTGCCCCAGAAAACAATGGTTCTTTTCTCCTTCTTCTCTCCATCAGGGTTTTCACAGGAGCCCCATACCTGGGGGCACAGACTGTCTGTAGCCTGAACAGTGGTTCACCCACACATCCTCTCTCTGTCCCTCTTTTCCTAAAAGGCATTCACAGTATTCTGCTAGAGAGGCCCAGCATATGGGCAATGAACTACTCAGAGTATTTATTACTTAACTGCCCTCCTCCAGTTCTCTATGAAGACACAGCAACTGGCTGTAGCCTCTGGGTTTGATTTAACACATGCCATTTCTTAAATCAATACAACTACTACATAGAGCCTGGATTTTCAGAAACCTAATGCCTCGCAGAGATATAAGGAAATGTAATGGGAACCGCTTCATACCTGAACAAACGTAAATCAAAGGCAATAGCTGCGTAATGAAGTGCGTAGACATTCCACAAAAAATGTGGCTGCTGGTCTAAAGGCTTGTCTAGCCAGTAGCCTGCAGCCTTACAGAAAAATGTACCCCTGTTTAAGTTATAGGTTCATTAAACTTTGTTAAATCTGAATTTTTATGAGCAATAGACAACTATTCGTAAGACAAAAGCAAATAAAGATAATAGAGAGCAAAGACAGAAAATGGACAAGCAGATCAACCAGTATTTAGACATCAAAAATCCAATGCATAACGATGTCATAAATTTAACTTTACTCTTATTCACTTTCTGTCTCCTGATTTAAGAGGAGCATTAATCCTTTTTCTTTTTTGGAAGGGAGGGGAGGGTGGGTTTTTTAATTAAATTATTCATATTATTAAAAAAAGAAACCTGTATAAAAGAGGAAAAACTGTTTAGTTCTTATAACCTTGAATTATTATGACTGCAGAGAATAGAGGCTTTTATCAGGATTATGTCTTCATACTGGTGCACAATAATGCAGCTTTACTCCTTTATTGAAAAGCTTATAATGTAATAGGTAGATTTGCAAAGGTAAATCGATTTCCCATTTTATTTCTATATGTATTTGAAATGCTTTTCCTGAAAAATACCCTCGTAATTATAGAAATGTCAAAAGTGTAGTAGTTTGCATGTCATTGTATTAGGAGAACACAGGTTGCAGGTAAGAAGGGCTTGGGGAACTCAATCCAGAGGCACAAAGGCATGTAGAAGGATGCCACATCTTTATTGCACATTCATGGCACACTTTGGAAGGACCCATGGACAAACAGCATCCTTTCTTGTGATTAATACAGCCAGTGGGCAATCCAAATGGCAGAAAGGCATTGAAACTATTTTGTAATCTGATTTATTTGCAATTAAAAAACAAAACCAGATCAAAGAATCCAAATTTCTGGCTTGCACAATCCTTTTGTACCTTCAATAGCTTGTAAGGAGGGAATTTATGGAAGAAAGGTTAGTGAGCTGATAATAAACACTTGGGGGAGTGTACATTAGGAGATTCGTGGTCCAAGCTCAAATTTGAAAAGTGGATAGATATGATAATGTGGTAGAATGTCAAAGGCAAAAAACCCCACAGGAGAACAGGAAGAGGAACAGTAGGGAAAAATGAAGGGTAAAAATACTGCACTGAATGATATTACCAATTAATTGCACATAAATTGGAGATTCATTTCTTTCTATCAGAACCTTAATACAGTCAAGAGAAGCACATATTATATGTAAAACAAATGATTTACTGTTACTTCAGTTTGAGTCATACCAGTTTAATGAAAGAATTCTGTTACCTTTCTCTTTCTTGGTGGAATGTTCAACCTTCTACTGCTCTACTGGGTCTTAAACTCAACCATGAGGAGAGATGTTTAGAGCAAGTCTTCAACATCCCAAGTCCTTCACTGAGATAAGTTTTATAATAAATCAATAATATTTACCATATTTTGGCCTCAATCCCAGAATTTTTTGCATGATTTTGATACTTTTTTTCTATTATGTTTTTCACTGTTATGCTTTGCTCTTTTCCTCCTTTTGCTGCAAACCCACACATGTCTCTATTAACTGTATAAGGTGAATATTACATGAGTTGAATACTTGTTCTTTGTTCTCTTAATTTGCCTGAACACTGATTTTGCGAAGCTCTGAAGGCTGAAGTGATCTTATGACCATGTCTGAGCTGTTTGTAGACCTGTAATCTCTACTATCACACTGCTCATGATAGTGGGGACTTCTTTTATCTTGCCATGCATACATTTTTATACATGCATTTTATATTAGGTCCATAGGTAGCCAGTTATTTTTTATTACTGTATTGGTATACATAAAAATAGATGCAGATTATACCAAATAAAGAAAAATCTAAATCAGACAACAGATCATGGGATAATTGGCAACTTAAAACTTTTTTCAGGGAGATTCAGACAAGCTTGAATTCTGTGGTGGTACTTGGTACCAAGCCATTGCAGATCATGGCGCTGCCATGTTTACTGGGCTCTGATGCTCTGGTGGGAAAAGAGACAAGTAACCAGAGACTAAAATGTGAAGGCAGTAATACATCAGGTAAATAGGAAATGATGTTGACAGCAATGGTGAAGAGATGACTAATTATTGAGTCCATGTCATATCTTTACCTTTCTGGTTAAAAAAATAAAATTGTCCTGACATTAAGTAAAATAAACTGAATATTCATGCAATAACTCTACAATAGAAATGCTTTTGAATGAGTTTTTGTACAATTCTGTAATAAAACACTGAGTGAGAGGGGAAAACACATAAGTACTTGGAATAGCATCAATCAATAAATATTGGTGTTTAATTTTATTTGTCATTTACCTGTGTTAAGTATATAAACTAACAATCTTATAACACAGTTCTTTCTTTTACAGAAGAGATTATAATTTCTAATTTTCAAAGTTAAATTCTAGAAGAGTGACATTTTTATTGTTACTACTACAACAGCTTGAATTTGTTCTTCTGGTTACTTCAGCACTGCATTCCTATTTGCACACTACAGATGATTAAATTCTTGCAATTTCAAACCAGTAACCACATTCTTTGGTTGATCTGCAACCAAGAGATGTACACTTTTGATTTGCAGGACAAACTTGAGCCATCTTGTGCATTTGCAAATTCACTTGAGCTTTTAAGTGAAACTACAAATACTGCAGGAGGTTTCTTTCCAAATTTAGGCCTTTAGAAAATTGAACATGGAGGTTTACTAGATTGAAGCTGCTAAAATATAACCTTTTTTGACTCAATCATTCCAAATATGATCATATTAGGTTTTCTCTGAAACTGAACAAATTTCACTTGATTGGAAGAGAAAAAGAATTACCAAATAACTGTCTGTGAAGAAACCGGGAGGAAAGCTATTCTAAGAGGAGATAGAATATTCTTGTTTGTAATTTTTTTCTCATAATCAAGGAATTTTAAATTCCTTGCTGTATGCACAAAAACGTATGTATTGATATCAAATTGTGAGGATGTAACCAAAGTTAAATTGTTTATACTCTAAAAATACTGACCAAATAATAAAAAGCAAAACTGTTAATTTGGAACAGTGTATTTGACATCAAACCCACCCTCACTGTTGATATATACCTGCATGATCACCTTAATTATTTAAATTTAATTTTCCCCTCAGGAAAGTAGAAAACTATTAATTTTCCTTAAAGCAAAATGAAGACTCAAATAATTGGGAAGAAAAATGTATGTGGGTCCCAAAAGAACCATAGGTCAAGGGTGCTGTGTCAGTATGTGTCAGTATTTACTGCCATCCCCAACTTTTTTATTATTTTTTTAAATATTAAGCCTGATATAGCTGATGACCAAATTTCAGCAAAGGCATTATAATTTGCATTCTCACAATAGGTAGAGAATATATAAAAGCAGTACTCTGATGTGCCTTCTTTTTCCTGCTGAGACAAAATGCAGTGGCATACTCTAAAGCAAACACAGAGCTGGGACTTCATGCAAAATATTTGCCAATCTTAGATGATAGGTGCTAAATAAATATTATTGCTATTATTACTGTCTGTGGAAAGCAGTACTATAAGCTCTTTTTGGAAGGCTTACTTAATGGAAAATCTTCATAATTTCCATAGAAAATATTATGCTAGAAATTGGTATAGCCTTTATAACTTTATGGGGCTATAAAATGTGATGGTTCTGATATTAAACTGCAGTGAAAAGTAATGTAAACAGAACAAAAAGTATACAGGAAAAAAATATACTTATTAATGAAACAAAAAGTTTTCAGGGAAGACATCCATATTAAAGATTGGAGGGTCCAATCAGAGACTAAGCACTTTTCAAAGGTTGCTTTTAAAAATTCCCAAAGTTGAAAGTAGATTGCAAATGTTGAATTGTGATGGATTTTCACTTATTTTATTTTAAGCATAACAGGGTTCTTGTGTCATAACTGCACTTAACACACACTCCAGCAAGATAAGAGCTAAGTGTGTATTTTTCAGGAAGAAATAGCAGGTTGCAGAGATGAGCTAGGAAAGTAATTAACAGGTGATTGGTCATGAGCTTGCAGCCTCTTTTGCCCAATCTGATCCCACTAACCCTGTACCATTGCTTGCTCCTGCTCAAAAAATGCCCATGTCTGTATCCTGTAGTTTCACCAAATGGGGGATGAGGGCTGCAAATGAAAGGCTAGATAAGTTTTGAAGTTTGCTAGTATCTTCTGTTAAAAAAAGAAACCAACAAAGCAGGCATTCTGTAAGAGTTAAATATATTGTTTCTACTTCACTATATTCTATAGACATCTGTCAATTATATCAGGCACTATCACTATCTTCCTTTCTTTATAGAACATGAATTAAAAAGAAAAATCTGTGCATCTAAAAATCCAATCTGTATCTTCTATATCACTGTAATAATTCAAAAAAATACAAGCTTTTTGATCAGCCACAAGAGCAGCTTGTAATGCTCTGCTCAATTTCCTATCACTAATATTTCATTTCCACCTTGCACCACAGAGGTATATTATGGTCTTGTTTCCTTAAGAGAAATGAAAAATAGCATTAGAAGCATTTCAAGTGATTTAGTTGTGAACCACAAACAAATAGGATAAATCCTTCTTCAAGTAGTTTTCCTAGAACTTATTTCATTTTTGTTTGTATAGCTTTAAAATCAAAAGTATATTTAGACTAGAAATATCTACTATTATAAGACAAGATCTTTTTTGTGTTGTAAATAAGTTGGAAAAGATTAAAACACATCTTCCTGATTAGTGATAAAGCATCTCTCAAAGTAGCCTCTCTTACGGGTCCAAGTATAGTGTAGCAAGCCTCCCCAAAATATTTCAGATTATTTGAAGGAAAAAGACTTTGTAAGCCGAAACTTACCTACAATAATTAATTGTAACAATATATGTATAAAATTTGTTAAGTGTTGCTCCTTAATTCTTGACTGATCTACTCTCAAGTATTGAAAAAGCTGAGAAATTATCCAGTCAGGGTGCAAGTTCAAACAGGAAGAATATGACTGTCCTGATGTACAAAATGGCTTTTCTCATATCTACATCTACAAATGAAGTTGTTAATAATAATTCAAATACTCATGCAAAGAGTCCCATGGATTACATTCCTTTACATCCAGATGCTGAAGATCTGTTAAAAATCTTGTCTTATTTACTGCAAATACAGAAATGTCTTTGTGCAATTTACGTGATATTTACTGTAAACAAGAAGGCGGAGCCAATAAAATACTGTCAGATTTTCTAAAAATATCAGTAATAATTCTTCGGGCTAGAGCTTCACAAAATGTTTGCCACTAACCCTGTAATACTTAATATTGTGGAATATATTTTGATAACTGGTAAGGAAACTAGAGAAGAGTGACTGGAATTTTGTAATGGTTTAGACTGGTGTTAATTGCTAGTCTGAGCAGAACCTGAATGCTATTGCCAGCTTAAATACAGGTTATTATGCATGCTTAACATGTCTCTTTGGGATGAAAGAGTACAGTAGCTCTGCGGCATTGACTCTCATGATCTTTTTGGGAGCTTTGTTATTTATTTCTCTGACAAGAGGGAGAAAAGACAAATAAAAAGTCCTGTTGGGTTTCCCTAGGTGCAAAATCAAGGTCTTTTGCAGACATTGCAAAATCACTATGAATTCATTTGTACAGAAAAACAGAGTGGAAGATGATGAACAAGGAAATTCTGTGAAGGAAAGGTCTTCTCTTTTTTTATCAGTCTTGCTCTATCTGTGCTTCTTTTGATCTGCCCACTTCATTTTACTTGGCCTAGTAGCAACTGCAATTTCTCCAATTGACCAGGTGGCAATTTTTAATTTACTTCTGTTTATTTTTGTATATTTGACAGCCACAGTTTTATACAGATAGCAGTAACAGAAGGTCGTTGTAGGTAAAGTGATAACTTTACCACCCACAGTGATGTAATGTAGAGATTCCTGGTGCTGGGAGCCTTGAGAAGATGGAGGGCATGATGTGTTTGAGTAAAGGCATGAGGTGATAAGAGGTATGACATAGAGAAGACTAGACCTGGACATAGCTGTTTCTAGAAGTGAGCAATAGAACAAGGAAATGATATCTAACATGCATAGAAGGATAACATAAATAGTAAATTTCAGTGTAATCCAGACCTGTGGACCAGTGAAGAAAGAGTAGTTTCCATGTTAGCAAACTTATATAAATTAACCAAAGTTGAAATGTGAAAATAATAAGAGGAAAAATCATTAGCAAGAAAATCATATTTCTTCTGGCTAAGGACTGCAGATGTTACAATTTTAATTGAATTATTGATAGAATTTTAACATTTTACATACCTAAATAGTCTAAATGTATTATTATTCTTTGTTTTACTGTAATAATTATATTTAGACTAGTGATGATTCCTTAACTAAACTATTAAGGGTTTAATTATGCTAACAACAAATTCTTGGCTTTATTTTTATATATAAAATGTACTTCTTTTCCCCATAAACATATTCTTAGTTTAACTAAGAATCTGAGAGCTCCAACATAGAGAAAAAATACAGAAATTTCGAACACATGGTGAACAAACAGTTCTTTAGACAACAGGAATATTTCTCCAAAATGGCAATGAGCAGGAAATACTACCAGAACCATATTGTCCTAAAGGTAGCCAGGCATTTGAGCTGTGGGAGAAAAAGGAATTTTGTCTGTGTATTGCAATTAATCCGTAGTTACAGAAGCTATACTGTTATCTGTAAACACAAAAGAGATGAAAACAGTGTCCTATTTAAGCATGAACCCAATTAATCAAAACCTTTGTCATCTCCTTTTCAGCAAAACACAAATTAGGACATTTGCAACAATTGGATAAAATTCTGCTTGAGGCTAATAACACAGCATTGACTGTTTGCAGACAGCTCCTTTTGACACTGGAAAAAGTGTTAACAAGTTATGTCTGAAATGCAGGAACTAATGAGACTTCCTAGGATTTTCCAAACAATTTTGGCTAAGCCAAGGAGAGAAATTAGAACTGTGATCTAGATGGAAATTCTGACCCAACACCGTTTTTGTAATCCAAAAAATTTTCATATTTTGTGTTATGAAGAGTCCTGGCTATAAAATATACAACAGCCATAGAAATCTTTAATCTGCTTGAAGATTACTCTTTCATTCAAGTTCTTTTCTGTATATCTTTGGCTATAGTCCAAATGTGAGTTTCTTCTGTATTGCAACAGTGTATTCCAAGGTCTTTATATTTTCATCTACTAATGAGACTAGGGTTAAGAAGGTTGATACATTTCACCTGCAATTTTTTTTTTGAGAAACTTCAAATTAATACTATTCAAGAAAAGACATCAACATCTTGCTCTGTAAACTGTCTAAATGTAATGGAGAATATGCAAATTTTTTTTTTCTCTTTTTGTAAGCCTAAATAAGAAAAAAATTATATGACATTACAATAATTTCATGAATTATCTCTTTTAAAGTTAGTTTTAATTCCAGGTATCACACTATTAAATATAAAAAAATATTATATGCTGCAGAATATGTTACATATTCACATATTATATAAATAATATGTAACATCCAACTATAAAGAATATTTTTAATTATTTTTCCATCCATAATTTAGTTTACGTATCATTAATGTGTTGAGGTATTTCAGAGGAGATACACATCAACAACTTATTTTCCTTGATGTATTTCCACTATTTTAAATTTATTTATTTATTTATTCATTTGTCAAATAAAACATTGTTTTCTTTTTCTGGAACAATAATTACCTTTAACACTAACCAATTCTGGCAAAGGAAATGTCTCTTATTGCGACATACATAATATTCAGGCCCATGTCAGTTAAACTGAGGTAAGTGGGATCAATGAAAAGAAAACGTAGTGAAAAGAGGAGAGATCCAGAATCAAAAGAGTCCTGTGGTAGAGAGGGATTGGGTGGCTGTTCCAGGAACAGAGGTTAATTCAGAACGAAAGAGGAAAAAGGAGGAAGAGAAGGAAACTCTTTGCATACAAATCCTTTTCCTCAGTACAGCTCAGAGTTTGTAAATCTTAAGCCTGTATTCTAAATTTAATCTGAAGACATCTATATATCCTGTACAGGAATATGCTGTTTTGCTAAAATTCTGGGGTTTTTTCCACTAAGAATTGGAGAAAATGTATACTCAGAGAAGTTTATTTGAAATTCAGACACTGAGACAAGATTCAGCCCAAGTTCATGAGTGATTTAAACTTTTATGTGTTTATGTGTTAAACATAAGACATAAACACATAAAATAAATGTATCTGTGTATACCCTCTGCTTTAGCGCTAAACCAAAATATATTTGTTTGAGTGGATTTTGGCAAAAATTTTATATGAGGTAATGATAATATGCATGAAGAAGGAGTACATCCTGTGGCTTGAAATACAGTAATCACCAAGACTGGGACACTGGCAGCTGGTAAAACACTTACCACTTCCCCCCAGATTAAAAAAAAATAATTGTAGACAACTGTGTGAACACATAGCAGCAGTTATGATATCAAAGTCTTTTAGATTACTTAAAGCATGCAACAATACACTGATTGCCCTGAAAATATGTATCAGAAGCTTAAAATATTTTCTTTTTACATCAGTGATCTCTCAATGACCTAGTTTTGACTTGTTTTGTCAAAATGCTAGTCCCTTTGGTTACTGAAAGGGTATAAGACAATATCAAGAGATATAGATTGCCTACACAACTAGAGCTAAAGGTTAGACAATAAACAAACTCTAAATCTGACTTATATAGGACATGAAGAGTCTTAGCAAGGACTGTCCATAATGTCTTGAAGTTGCTGCAAAAAATGCAGATTTTTTTCATAGGAAAGTTTCTAGAAGAATTTACAACAGAAGGAAGATGAGTGGCTCTAGAAGCTATACTTTTATAGCCATACATTATATAAGCTTTGTTCAAGATAAGGAAGATTAATAATTGGAAATCCAAATAGCCTTTAAAATGTAAAGAGTGGCATTGATAAATGTAGATAAATTCTATTAAAACCATGAAATAATATAATGAAACTACTTAAGATTTCAGAAAACTTTCCTTTCATTTTCAGCTTCTGAATTGTGTCATATTTTTGGAGGGAAATGGTTCACACCCCCTATTTTTAGAATGAGTCCAATATAAATATTAAAATATGTTAATATGTATTTAAAAGATTTTACCTTAAACAATTGATACAGATGGAAGTTTTGGTAGTCTACTTTATTCACTGTTGGATTACTTAATAATGTAATCTTTTTGTGTACAACATTGAAGATGTGTAGACATCTAAGGCACAATATTTCCCATCCTGGCACAATTTAAATTTCACTTCCATATTCAGTTTTGTCCCCAGAATTTCCATGGACATAAGCCATTATCTCCAATGGAAATAATACCTTATGAGATCGCAAGCTGTTTCTTCACTATACCACATGATTCTAAGACCTTTGGAAGGAATCCATACTGTTCTTAATACACGTGCATATTTATGCAGAGTTGGAAATGAAGAAATATCTTTAATTTCAGAGAGTACATCTTGCTGTATTTTGCATAATGATTGTGATCACAGTACATCACATAAATGAAGGGAAATGGCTTTTAGTGCAGCGTTCTGTCAGAAGAAAATAATAAATCAACAACCTATGAACTCTAGGTCCATTTGAAGCATATTTAGAGCCCTCATTAACCCCCAGAGGCCAGTGTTTATAGAAGCCATTTAATGAAGACACAGAGGGGATTTTTAAAAATTTATTATGATGGAAGAAATGGAAACAAGCTAGGAATGCAAGAGATTACCCAAATGATAATGAAATCGAAAAGTGGTGACATAGCCATCTGAATCAGGCAAAGATAGTAAGCACCAGCTTTGGGGTTGTAGCCCAAGAGCAGGAATTAGTTATTTCCTATGAATTGGCAAGACCCACTTGTTTTCATTTTCTGTTTGCTTTTTGACACTTAATTTAATGGAAAGCCTCCTCAGTAGAGAGTATAGGATTGAAATGTGCCTCTTCTGTAGTAAAACAAGCTATTAAAGGCTAGTTTCCACACATTTATATTTAAATTGACAGAAATACCTGCAAGATAAAGACAACATGATTGTGTGTCTCCCCACTCCAGAATTACACAAGAAGGTGGAGTATTTCTCCTCACTATATTTTACTGTGTAAAAACATCCATACACTGAATGAGTAGGGAAGGAGCTTTTGTAAAGCTCTGCATGGTGTACATTGTCCTGCTATATTAAAATGCAGTTTAAAGGTCTTTGCAGACAACAGGGCTCTTTATACCCTGAAGATATCCCAGACCTCTGTCGAAGCTCATGCAGAATAGAGTTGAATCCATTCTGACAGGCACAAAAGGAGCAGGGGGCTAGCTCAGACCAACACTTCTCTGAGCTGGGAGTGATGTGTCCAGTTACATGTCACATTTAACTGCCCACATTTGAGCAACAGCAGTTTCAAACTGGATACGCTGCACCAGTGCTCACCAAAGAAACTGGGCTCCTTTCAAAGTGTCTGCTGCCACTAGACATTTGTGGTGCAGTCATGGTTTTGTGCAAAATGAGAAAAGTAATTTCAGAAATTAAATCTCTTCTGTGCCATCCAAGAGCCCTGAGAAGTAACTGGCATTTCTTCCCTTTCTTCCTTTATCTTCAATGAAGTCAGAATTCTTTGTTTGCTTCATGGTGATAAAATTTCTGCAAAACTGCTTGTGAGTGTCTTTAATTTTTGCATCCAGAACACCTCATGGTCGCTTCTGTCTTATAGTCCTCTGGGAGGTAATGCTTTAAAGTTTGTGTCCTATGTGCCCAGTGAGGCAACTGAGTATGATTTGCCCTCTTCTGAAATGGAACAATCACTTTGTAACAAGGTGCCACTGTGACCTGCTATTTTGGAAGAAGAGAATGGACTCTACTCCAGTTATGAAAGCAGGGATGCCACACATTCAGAGAGACTTTAGCTTAAGGATTGGAGCTACTTTCCATGGAATTTTCAGGTGGGTAGGTGAAAGAAAGGATGTAAGACACAGCTTCATCTTTTCCTTCTTATTATTTATCTGTTGCATACCATAGGGATGGATTTTACATGATCAGCGTGCTTTTTTCACTGTTCTTCTCTATACACATGTAAAGGTCAAAGGTACCTAGGGTAGGATCTACTCTGAAGGACGGATGTTCATCTTTCAGCATCAAAGTACTCAGCTTTTACTAACAGAAAAGTGAACTCTTTAATAAAGCTTTGATGTGTGGTGTTTTGTAGAGAATAAACACAGTGTGAGTAACAATGGAATTAATGTAACTCGTACAGTTAAAGTTATCTAACCAGCTTTCATGCAGTTATAGGATTTACTTTATTTATTTAATTTAGAATTTGATTTATTATCAACAATTTAGTGGGTGAACACAAACTTTTGATGCTTTAAGTTCTGTTTCATTTGTTGCCATTGTAAATTGCCCCCGAAAGTGTTTCGTTTCATGCCAGCAGCAGAGACTACCTTTGGTTCAAATGTTTGGTTTCAGTTTTTGAACCTGTCTGTGCATGGCTTAGAGTCACCAGTCAAATAAACACAGATATTGAAGTCCTGGGTTTAGAGTCTCAGTGCCATATTTAACTTAATTTACATTTGTCTTATGCATTGAAATTACTGAAACTGACATATTCAAATATTTTTGCTAATTGATGGAATAAATGAACCAAAAGAAGCTAGAAAAGAGCAAGAAAAACGTTATTCAGGAACTGAATTTCTTGATAATATTCAGCACGACAAAGTTTCTGTTCATTCAGCCATTTTTATGTGAAACATTCAGCACTACAGGAGCCCAGCAGGTCTGAGAAAATGCTGTGTCTCTCCATGGTTGAATATTTATTAGAAAGTTGGTGATACTGATCTCAATCCCGAGAGGTAGCACCTCATTAAATAGTTCAGTATTCTAAGCTGTAGCCAAAAATGATATGCATTACCAATAAGCTTGAACATTGACTTGAGTATTCAAATATAAAAGATTTAAAATTAGAGAATTTAAACATCCACTGAAATAGGTGCTTGAATAGATACTAAGTGTTGCTAATCAATACAATTCATTTGGTTGTGCAAATACATGTGAAATGGTCTAGTTATCAGTGCAAAACATTTCTCATGGGAAAAAATTCTGAAGTAGACATTTATCAAGTCACTCTGATTAAATCCTGGCTCTAGGAAATAGTGCCACATGAGCTGGGGTTTAGTCAATCAGAGGGAGATGAAATCCACATTACAACTTTCCAAACAATCATCTGGATGATAATGCAAAGTTCTGCCTGAAGGAGAAACAGAAAAATTGATGACGTGGTATTTCCATGGATATTCATGCTCTAATGAGAAGAATAGCACCTAAAATACAACCCTTTATTTTATTAATACTGCATTATGAATTTATGTGACACCACCATCACTACAAAATAAAATTTTAAAGATATTAAAAAAATATAGATTAGATGCTATTATTTTTTGGAATATCAGGCCTTGCTTTTAGGTACCTCTATATGTAAAAAAATTATCCCATAGTAGAGATTCTGGCTGGCCTTTACCTTAGCACATAACCATGACTGGTCTGAAAATTTAAAATCACTTAATGTTTTTACTTTTTATTTTTGTACAGCAAAGGGAAACCAGCCTCTAAGTGATAGACTAAATAGATTACCTCTGCCTTTAAATGCTTAGAAGTGTCTGGTTTCCTGGTTTCCATACTATGAGAAAATGTTTGAAGTGAAACCTCAAGGAAAATGTTGACTAGCTAATAAATTTCCCCTCCTTGAAAATTTCTGTGAATGTTCAAAGTCACTGGAACCTTTGATTTTAGAAAACAACCACCTGTTGCTCTTTTGATATAAAAGATCAAAAGTAATTAGTGTGAATTTTAGGAAGTCTAGGAACCCATTAGAATATTCCCATTTTTTTGTGTTCCTTTTGAGACTTTCATATGCTGAAGTTTCCACTGCAGAATAATTTCTTCAGGGGAGCATTTTTAGAGATTGAATTTCTGATTTGATTCTAGCTTTTACTGAGCAAACTGAAAAGTTTGCAACACGATATTCAGAGAATATTATATTTCAGACTGACTTTTGCCTGGTTTTGCACATAAAATTCCCACAACTCTTTTTTATTGTCAGAACCTGAAGATCATTAGTAAATTCTCATCTCTTAGTATCAAAGTGGTTTAATGGACAAGGAGGGATGCCTACCAAATTAAACTAGTGTATGCTTTACACTCATGTTCAACCCATGAAAAAATCTAGCAAAAAATAGATAACTACTTTTTCATTTTGTTTTTTAAAAATAATGATTTCTTCTAAATGTAAATGGAATACACATCATCTGAACAATGATGAAATAAGCATGCATTTGCCAGTTCAGTATTATAAGGTTTTAATTTATAACTCTTCAGTGAAGAGATTGGGTATTGTCATCAATATTTTATATTGCACAGGCACCAGGAGTGGTTCCTAACTGGTATAAAGGAAAAAAACATTGTTGTATCTCACCACCATATGACCACTCACAAATTGCACATGGTAGTGCTTTAAGGAAGATTTCACAGGAGTGAAGTCAATATCACAGAGATGTTATAAGAGTGTGAGTCTAAGACACTTATTAACTTTAAATTCATACGTCTGATTCCTTTAAAGAAAAAACTTTGGATGCCAATAGGACCATGTATCATATTTTGCAATAAACTTTTCAGTTATTGTTACAAAGAGATGCATATCTGGTAAAAAGAAATATTTATTTAGAAAACATTTAAACATTTTTCACAGCTTTGTGTAAATACGATTATGTTCGTTTAGTCTCATAATTAGGAAATCGATAATCATTTCCATATTGCTTCTGAGAAGTATCTTGAAAAGGCAAAAATGCAATGAATTTTTTTCTATTTCCTCTCAAGCACGAGCCCAAAAAGGAAAAAGCCAGCACACAGTTGAGTAGAATTTTTTTAGAGAATAAAGAAACACATATTCACTGTAGTCATGTATCTTCATGGCTTGTATTCAAACAGGTAGGTGAAGATCAGGAGGGGGAATAGGACAAAAAACAGATGTCTCAATTTTGAATGATTCAAAATTGTTTATGGAGTGGTTCCATTTCTCTAACTGATACAGTAAAAAAAAAAAAAAGTATATTTTAGGTAAGGTTGAAGACAGTTCAATACAGATATGTTCTACTGAAATACAAATGGCTGTTAAAATAAAATTGGTTTAAGGAAGTAGCCTTGGTATGGTCTACTAATAAAATTAGTCTAGTAAAACTGTATTTTAAATAGTTCCAATACTTTTGGACATCCAAAGCAGATTTTTTAAAATTATTTTTTAATTAAAAAAACTTCAATCTGATATTTAAATCAAATCATTCTTTTTAGAAGAATATGGAAAAAGCTCTAAAGTATCAGAACTGAAACACATTAAGTAATACTAGCCATGTTTTGGAGGAACAGGAGAAAAACATGCACTCATTTTTATTAAGATACCAGTAAATTGGACAGATTTTTCTTTTAGCTAACGACCTAAAACTAACTATACTTTTTCCTTCATGTGTTAATTTTGTATAAGTAGCAAAGACATAACTTCAGAGCTCTTTACAAATAAGTATGTTCTAATCCATTGAGAACCTTTTTATGTTGATAAAAATATTACCTGAAATGAAGAGTATTTAGAAAACTTATTATGAAGAAAAAATACTTCAGAAATTACGAGTGAGAACATTTTCACACTCACTCTGTTTATTTCAAATGCTGTTTTTTATCTTGACTATTATGTGGAAGGGCCCTGTGCTTTGAAGACCCTTAGCTGAAGTGGACTGAAAAAATCAATTTTTATTCTGCATTGTCCTTAATGAATAAATTAACAACTATTTCTAGTAAGTGTGTTTAATAAAAATCATAGTTTTAGTGAAATGAGAATGTTTGCTGATTTCAGCTGTGAGAATTGAATAATACCACTTAAGAATTGTCAGTATTGGAAAAAATATATTTTTCCTACATAGTGATTTAATGTATTTTTTTTCAAATATTGGAATAATTCCATTAGATCTGTGTTTGCATATCCATATCTACAATGAATGAATTCCCACAGATAGAAATACAAAGTGTGACCATCCTCCCAGGGTTCTGAGAACTGGGGATGCTGGGGATGATACTCACTGATCACCTAGCAATTATCAATTGTATTACATGGTAGTGATATTCGAGATATATGAGAGCTCTGAAGGAGAGACACCTGTGGAAATTACACTGGACTCCATCACAAAGAGGCAACTGAACCAATGCCTTCAGTAGAGCAGGATTTGTTCTCCTAATTTGCCTTTAAATTCTCATTTCTGATGACTTCCAAACTTTGATACAAATTAGGTTGGGATGAGTTGCCAGCCTGCAAAGAATTCAGAATGTTTAGCATGTTTTAATACATTGAATTTGCAGAATACATTTGAGGCAAAATCTTGCTGTGCATTGGAAGGAAATGACAACTGCTATGACAAAGGTAAGATGGGAGAGGACACATGGATGCAAGTTCCAAATCCCACTTACAATTATAAAAACGCAAAGCCAAACTGCGAGGATCTGGATATTTTTACAGCATTTTTGGTTGTTAAATAGATATTTTGATAGCTGTACTCTCTTCTCAGACAGTCTTTGTACCTCCATTTGCTGGTTTATAGATGTAATGAAGGACAAATCTTCTTATAGTCCTTAGTCTTATAAATTGCTTTTTAATATCTCTTTAGTAGGATTTATGTGATTAATCTTGCTCATAATGATGACTATAATTAGTGGGGAAAGAAATTAAACAAGGCTATTCCTTTTGATAAAAGATTAAAAAATGAACAATTTCAAACACAGGAAAACTCGCCCTATTTCTGTCTCTGTGTCTCTCTCTCCACCCCCAAACCCCATCCAGAATCTTTTTATGCAGTGCTTTTGACATTAAAAGTTTGAATGTTTTAAAGAGGGGCTTGGCCTTCCATGAGAAAGGAGAATGATAGGGCTACAAAGTCTACTTTTTAGCTGGGCCAAGAAAATTTTCTTAATTAGTTCATACTGTTCAATTCTGAAATATGGAAATGAACTTTTTGACTTCTGTCTTTATGTTCAGAGATTGTTAGAGATTAGCTGTAGGAATGGCTTTCATAATTTATAAAACTCAAGACACTTCAGAATTTCTTTTATTCTTTGGAAAATAAGTTTATTTCCAGAATTTCTTTAGAACTTTTACTGCTGAAACTAAGATTTTGACATCCCTAAATCCCAAAGTGCATTTCCAGTGTCATATTTTTAAGCACAATTACCACATTCAGTACTTCAGGCAGCTTGCTGTCTATTTTTTTTTTTCAAGAAAACATACTTTGAACTATAGATGTTTGTAGAACATCTCAGTATTTCTAAACATAAAAATAATGCTTAGGTTAATGGTTAAAATATACTTGTAGAAATTAGCTAACCAATAAAGGGCTTTACATTTTTGACTACAGTGGAATAAATGCAGTCTGGTGTTAGTTTCAAATCTGGCCAATAAAGCCCACAAGAATCTAATCGGTCCTGCTTTTGTTTTTATTCTAAATGACTTAAGATTTATTTTCGTCAGTTGGCCTTAAAATTGGCATTCAGAAAGTAAGTTAAATAGAGAAAATTTTACTTTCATGTAATGATGTAATTCTTGTTTACATATATGCTACTAAGAAGATTGTTAATAACGGCATCCAAATCTTTAAGAAAATATTAGATTAAAAGTAGTTTCCAACACAAATTCATGATTGTGAATAGCACTGTCAATCAAGCTATTTCGGGTCTCTTGCTCAGATATTCAGTTTTACTTACAGATTTTATACCTGTAGTAAGTTCAGATATTATTCCATTTCTTCTATATACCAAAACCCATGCTGGGACTACTCTCCTCATCATTTCTGCAGAATAATTCTGTGGATTCTTTTTTTTTGTAATATTGTTAAACATATATAAATTATTTATGAAAAACTGTATCTGCATTTTTTTATAATACTATCTGGTACTGTAAAATAATTTACAACACACAAAGAAATTCTACATTATAGTAACATTTTTATTAACAAACAACCAAAAAAGATATCACTCACAGAAAACAACAGAAAAATGTTTGAAATTGGGACAATGAGTGCTGAACAGATTATAGACAGATTGCATTAAATCAGAAGTGCAGTTCTTGTTGCAATCACAAATATAGTAGATGAAATTAAGACAAGTATTCTAGTCCTCAGTCCCATAATTAATCACAGGCCTGATCATGATTATTGTGGGTTTTTTACTCACGTTATCTCCTCTGAAAGCCACCAAAAAAATGTTCTTTCTTCAAAAGGAGAGAATACTGAACTAGTGAATAATAAAAAAGAGCCTTAAAAATGAGGAAAATGGAAAAACTTATTAGGAAACGTTTTCTAGTCTGTACATTATTAGAAGAGAATGGATAGAGGAGTTGGTCCCTGAATCACAGGATTTTTAAACACTTCCTTTTGTGTATTTGTTCATCTCTAAAAGTTTAGGTATGAGACAAATTTTAGACTGGATTTGTCTTGAAATCTGTTTCAAATAATAGTCCTAAGACATACAGGAAAAGTTGGCCAAATTATTGTGTGATTCTTCAGTTTTGTCAAATATATATGAGTGAAATTGTATATGATTTCCCAGTTTTTCTAATATTATTTTTATTTAAGAGTAGTCAACTCCTTAATGTAGCTACTCTTGTAAGATTTTTTTGGGCACTAAATGGACCAGGAATAAGAATCTTCCAGTTTGCAATCCAGTAAGGAACCAAAGCTAGGAATACCTTGTGATCAAGAACAATAAAAAAATCCACCTAAAATGGATTTTCTCTGCCTTACATTTGCTTTAAAATGCTCCAAGTACATGAAAAGATCACTCAATGCCAACTCAAAATGAAAATGTGGAGCTTTTGTATGACTATTTTGATCTCACAAAACTATTATTTTTCCAAGTGTGAACTATTGGAACGTCCACCTATGGTTCTAATTTTCCTCACTTTCCTGGTAGATGAGGGCTGGTACAGACATACAAAGAAAGAGATATGACAGAGACATGGGAATCAATACAGACATTTTTATTTATACCATAAAAAGCTATTTTGATTCCCATTTCTTTCACGACAGTTGGGATGAAAAAATTAATAACGGAGGTGGAAATCTTTGCAAAGTCCTAAAAAATCCATGTCCTTCTTAATGCCATTGTAGCATCTTTAATGCAGACATTGCAATCCAGGACATGCATTATCATACACTGAAGTTTTGCAATCTGTTCTTACAAATCAATTTTACACAGCTTGAGAATATGGGCAAGTTTGTATTTGTGCTGTAAAGAGGCTTCAGAGGGGAAAAGAATGAAAACAGTGTTGTAGCTGCAAACAAATCAATTGGACTGTATTAAAACTAAACCCATGATGTCAAAGATGAATGTAGAGACAGAAACAGGGACAGAGATTACCATGGGGTCTAGACACATACAGTGATTAATCATCACACATCTGGAAAAGAAAAGCACAAGATGAAAGAATTTTTTTCTTCTGTGACTGGATAGTTTAGAAAGAAAGAAAATTATATTATGTTCTCTTTGGATGAAGGAAAAGATGAAAGAGATATTAACTGTCCTCCATTTGCGCCAAACTTAAAATCTTCTTTCAGCTACATCTTTTATTATTTGGAAACAATACCATAATTCATTTTTAAACTCACTACATACTATATTCGTTTCTTTTTCAAAGATATGCTTCAATTTTAAAGATATATTAAATAATTATATTGAGTTTAATTTAGCAAAAAACCAACTTAATTAAATTCAGCAAATTTGAATACGGGAAAGAGATGCTATACAGGGATTTTTTGTATTTTTTTCTTTTTGATGAGTTTTGCAATTACAGTCTAAAACTTATTCAGATGTAAGTATCACTGAATGCAATTCTAATTACTGAGAACATGACTCTCTGGCTACATAGAATAAGATAAAACAAAAAGTCTATTTAGACTTTTTTTTTTCCACATGCACAGAATACTGAGACAACACTATGGTGCTCAGAAACTAGCTGACAAATTTTTCAGCTTTGGAGACAAAGTTCACCTTCATATAGAGACTGATAAAACAAATATATTTGAAGTGCCATATGATAAATAGAACTTATTAGTATAAAAATATAATTCTGCAGAAATAGCTATGAGGATAAGGTCATAGAAGCGTCTGCATGTCAGCTGGGAACAATACACCAGATTTATTTAGGATTACTTGATGGTTGCTAGGTTCATGGAGTGTGGAGGAAAATTTAGCTAATATATTTTTTCTTTTGGCCTCTGTATAAACTTCCCAAATACTCATTTTATTCTGGTTTTGCCACAACAGGTGGCAACAAGTACTTCTCTTACTTCTTGTGCTTATATAAATTAACATTCAGTACTATGTTCATTATGTACCAAGAGCAGAAAGGGTTTTCAGTCTGTTCCTGCTGCAGATCTGTAGAGATACATGTGAAACGGGCTTTCACCAGCTGGATACTCTCTAGAAGTGGTCATCACCTTCTGGACTTTCATCTGAGTTGACTGCTTACAAAAACTGCCTGCCAGCCTGCTTTAGGTTTCTTTTTAACCTTAGATAACAAAGGCAGTAGTCAATGTTTTGCTGTATGTCTTGAGAGTAGGGAGGAAAAAGAGTATGTGTGGAAGTATGTTGGACTTTCATATTTGTAAGGATCCAGGAGAGGTCTTAAGTGTTTTTCTCAGCTGAGTTCAGGACAAGATATATAGGGACCAATATAGGGTTGTTGGTCATTATTTTCTTATGAAATCATTATATGAACTTTGTGATTATTTACACTATTTTTCTCTTTCTCCCACCCTGCTCCTGTAACTTATGTTCTGTTAAAGGAAAACATGATTTAAGACTCATCTTAAAATGTCTCTAGGGATGACATAGTCATTAGAAAAAAAGAAAAAGCAGTGCAAGCCAGGTGGAAAAAAATAGGATGGTAGAATGAAATACCTCTGAGGACAGTTTTGTTGTACAACATTTGGCCCTAAATAAATGTATGGGCCTGCTTCTGAAAATATATTACATTTGTCAAAGGAACAGTAATTAAACTGCTCCCTCTAAGCCTTTTTGATAGGCCATTTTCAGAATGAATGGTTGAGGCTGAGAAAGGGCACTTGGCATTTAAGAACTCTACCTTTAGGGTATTATTCTCCTTGCTTTCTCAAGCTCACACAATTTTGCTTTTTTCTTACTGTCTTCAAACAATGCTAATACTCACTGTTTTTGTTAGGGAAGATCTGTAAAATGTGAAATACTTGTTATGTGAATGTAATTGGTATGGTAATTAAAACAAGAGAACAGTTTGTCAAATCTTATGTTAAACCTGAAGAGAGATTTATAAAGAGTTAATAGCGATGAAAACGGCAAAATGTGCATTTTTTCATTAATAATTTTGTCATAAGTAAATTATTTTGACATTAATAAATGTCATTGATAAATGACACAAGACATAATCATTTATACTAGATTACTCAAAGTAATTATTACCTTCTTAAAAGGGTGTTATGAGTAAGTAATAATAAAAAAGACACTTTCTGACCAATAATGCATTTCTTCAAATGAGATTAAAAAAAATAGATGTGGTGAAGTGATATCCTAACTCATCATTAAGAAAACTTGCATTTTCTAGAAACTTTTTCTAAAAATTGATATAACATAATTTATATTTAAATAATTTTTTGACCAATATTAGTATTTCATATAACCTGTATCTGGGACCCCTATTTCTACATTATGGTGACGATCACACTCACAATAATATATCTGTATATAAGAAGAAAAATTAAATAATCAAAACAAACTTTCATTTCCCTTAAAGCAGAAATTTCAAGAAAATAAATTGCAACAGAGTGAAATGCATAAAGTCCTGTGTTATCTCTAGGAATTATTCATGAATTCACAATACCAGGTGACAGAAGAGTCTTTACTTTTCATAGTCTAGTGCAGGACATATTTTACATTACTTCAGACAATTGCATCCCTATTGAAACAATTTTACCCTTTTGTGATATTTCTTTTCCGATTTGTGTGTGCCGTGTGGCAGTTCATTTCCATGGACCGCAAATGTGTATTTCCAGACTGCCTAAAATGGGCACTTATGTGTCATACATTTACTGCATTAAGGTATTTTTAATTATTACTATTATTTTTTACAGTTTTCAAAATCTAACTGTAGGAAGGTTTCACAGATGCAAGAATTTTTCCAGCTATGAAGGTGAAAAAAATATGTATCTTTTTATTAATCTCTGATTTTTAAATTAAGATTCTCAGGGTAATTGCTTTGCTTTGTGCTGTAACAATAGTTTGTATGTTTTAACTGTGACAATAATAGAATGCCAGCAGTCCTGCACAATTATAGTATGTTTTGTGGCAATCTTACAAATTTCTGAGTTTCTTTAGTTTTTCTTTTGGTTTTAGATTATTTTTTGAAAAGCTCTTGAAGTTTTGAAACTATAAATACTGTCAATATACAGTCCTTATGGATACACCATAATACAAATAAAGCCAGCTTTATTTGTTAGTCAGAAACAAAAGATAATCTAGAATGGACTGACTTTACCATTCCAGGTCTGACTGAAATAACCAGAATGGAAAGTCTTATAAATAGAACATATATACTGAAACGCAGAGAAACACAATGGAATTAGAATACCAGAAATGCTAACAGCCCAGGTGATTTTTTTTTCTTCTCTAAGAATATAAATGTTCTTCCAGTTGAAGAAAAACAATGCAGACTTTTTATTTCTCATTTGAAAAATTGCTTCATTTGCCATGTTTTAAGTGTGATAAAAGGAATTTATGGAATTATTCTGTAATCATAAAGAAATGTAATTATGAAGGGCCAAATATATAACAATTCCTAAAAAGTAAGTTATTTGGCCATAAAAAGGAATATTTTATATTTTCTCTTAGGACAAGTACAAATTTCTGAAACCATATATTCTATGACTGCCACAAACTATGCACCCACACATTTTCTTTCATGAGAATTCTCACAAGTTCAGCAACTGTTTTGCAAAGCAGATGCAGTGCCATCTGATCCACAGAGTTCCTACATTACTATGAGGGAAGTTAGGAAGACTCCTGTGAAGAATAAACATGTTCTTCCTCCATTTCTTCTTTTCACAATCACTTGGTGCAACAGGGCAATTCACATTAACAGTTCTTACAGGTACTCATTTCTGACTAGTTTACATGAAATACTTGGTACATAGAAAGTTGGGATTTTTAAATTTTTTTATTTGTCCCTTCACTCTACATGCACAAATGCACATGTGCACCGTGTGTAAAATCAGCTCATTATTGATGTTTATTTTTTTCCTTACTACAGGTTAATAATTAGATTTCTTTCACTTTTCACTATGTGAAATATGTGCTAATAATTATCAGCTTCTTTTAATAAATTTTAAAAAAGAAAAATATACATTAATCAACTTACAGCTCTCTATGGTTAAATACCTTTCTTATGGTGTTCATTTGCAGTCTAGTTAAATATGCTTGATTTAAGGCAAATGTTTTAATCTTTCATTGCATTCAAGTTAAAAGGAACATGCAATTTGATGTCTTAGTGAAATGGTGACAGACAAATGTCTTTATTAACTCTCTGCTGAGAGCTTCCATCTTTGTAAGACCAAAAAGCAGGAACAATTAAATATCACAAGCCAATGTTTATTGCCAAACTTTGGTATGGAGAGACAGAAAGATGAACCACAATGCAGACATTTACTGAAATCAAAATATCCTCAATGATATGAATGTTGGCAGACACTATTGTCTGTGAAGCATTGTTAACAACTAACCTTTTTTTTTATTATATTAAAAAAAAATTACCCTGGTTATTCTCCATTCTTTTGGGAAAGGAGGAGGGGTCCTGTGAAGGGCCAGGAACTGAACTCAATAGTCCTTGTGGGTCCTATTTAACTCAGGACATTCTGTCATTCTTTGATTCTGTCATTACAATGCATTTGTAAAATTCCATAAGATGGAAAGTGGAAAGCTATGAAGTTAAGGCTCAATATCTAAAATAATTTCAATGTATTATCAGATTGTTCTCTGCAACTATTCTGTGCTCAATCCAAAAAAATGAAGAAGAGTGATCTTTAGGAGGGTACAAGGAAATCCTTGGATTTGTTATGCCTCCAGGCATGAAGAATCAGTACAAATGGGAGATTAATCATATGCAAAAACTATACAGAGTGCACACAATAAACATAACTAACTGAGATTTGAAAATAACAAAGTTCCAAACATAAGAAATTAGGTCAAGAAGAATCAAAGTAGCAGCAAATATTCTCCATGACACATACTTCACTCTACATCTGCAGTCCATAATTTCTCTGCTGAGAAGACAGTTGCAAGACTAATGAAGGCACATATCTCCTATCCTTAATCTACAGCAATGCTTCCCTTAGTCACAACATCCACTTCCTGCTAGCATGGACGAGCATTAAATCCTTTTTTTGAACTGCAGGAATTCTCACCAAAGGCCCGAGGAAATGAATGGATCGATGTCTTTGTAAACTGTTTCTACAATGGTTTTAGTGCTTTTGAAATAGATAGTTTATCTTAAAACTTCTAAATTTTTGTAAATTTAGCTGCAGCAAAGAGTAAGAAATGTCAGAAAATTTATTAATTTATTAGTAAATATTGATGGTGGATAGAAAACTGCATAACTGAATGATAATAAACTTTTCAATAACTTTTAGTGAAGCCTGAATATTTAGATGCACATTTTTCCTTCTAAATGATACTAATGCAAACAGTTATTAAAGGAAGTTCTGCCAGCAGGGACAGCTGACCCCCTGACCACAGGACATCATGATCAGTGCATGAAGTTAGGTGAAGAAGAAGGAATCAGGGGGATGTTAGGAGTTGTGCCATTTGTCTTCAAAAGTCACTGTTAACACGTGATGGAACCCAGCTTTCTAAGGGATGGCTGAATACCTGCCTGTCAATGGCAAATGGTGAATTTACAGAGTAAAGATTGGTTTTACTTTGCTTGAATACAGAGTGTTTTACTTTGCTTTCCCTCTTAAAAATCTCAACCCATGAGTTTCCTCACTTCTACCATTCCAGTTCTCTCCCTGAGCTCACTGACAGGGGAGTGAGCAAGGGGCTACACAGTGCTTAGCTGCTTTCAGGGTGTAAACCTTGACTCTTGGTTATAACAGTCCTACTAATAAATAAATAAGAAACTTTGAGAAAAGAAATAGTTACTATGAGACACAGAAAAGGAAGTGAGAAGTGTCTTCCATCTTAAAAGTTCTTTAGGACCACAGGAGGAAACAAAACAAAACATAAAACTGTCAACATGCAAAAACACCAACATACAGAAAATGTCATGGATGAAAAAATAGTGTTGCTAATATAATTGTCTTTTTCACTGCTTTGGTTGATGAACTCTTGGATTGTGTAGAGTGTGTAAGAATGGACATATACTCAAAAAGAGAAGCAGCTACTGTAGAGGAAGAGTCTCAAATATCTGTTGCATCTGCAGGGTTTATGAAGAAGTTGTTTTAATGGTCAGTGTCTAATGCTCTTTGAGACTACAGCACAAGACTGTGACTTTGGCAGTGTTTTCAGTAAACTTCACAACTGAGGAAAAAATCCAATATAGATGGAAATCTCTAATGTACTTTCTGTGTAAATACATTTTCTAACCTGTTTCTTTGCCTCATACATTTTATACTAATTAAGTGTATGACACAGATCTTTCCCACAGTCCACCTTGCATGTGGAACTACTTCTTCTAGAGGCATCTACCACTGACTAAATGACAGAGCATCTGAAAAATGAGACAGAACTATTTTTCTCTTCCCAGGGTAAATGGATTGATGAGCATACTGTGCAGAGCTTACTACCATCATAAGATATAAAAGATTAAGCATTTTGGAGATTTACTCTTTTGAGACATGCTTGTGATTAAATCTAATGACTGTTAAACAATCCCAAGTTAGAAAGACTGCTCTTTGAAGTCTGATTCTGTATGCTGTGGGCAAAACTTTCCCCTTTGCTTTAGCATGCCAGACACTGAACCAATGGAAGTGGCATGATGACTCAAGGGCAGAATTTAGCAGTTGGAATCTAAAGTGGGCAGTCATTTTACTAAATGTGTGTTAGATCCTCAATTTAAAGTGCCAAAGCATACCTCAGGATTAAAGCAATGCCATTGCCATCAAAATCTATGGGGATTTCATTAATATACCCTCACACAGTGTTTCAAAACTCTGCTCTTAGCTTCCCAAAGAAGAAAGGGGTGTGTTTATTCAAATAATGTTAATTTATAAGAAGTTACATTACAAACTTACAATAAAATCAGTGCTAAGACTTTTGACTTTGAATATTTAGGGGCAAGTATTTTAGGTCCAGAATATTAAAGTCAAAGAGCAGAGTATTGTAATATACTGTGAATGAGAATATTAATGTGAATAATGGGAATCAGAAAGAGATGATAGAAGAACAGTAAATAATGAAGGAGAATGTAACTAGATTGAAAATATAAAGAACACTTAAAAGACTAATAAATGACAAAGCCAGTTCAATGCAGATAAATGTAGAACAGTGTTGACTTTGATGAGTCTTTATAACACAACTGTGCATGCATTATAAAACAGGAAGAACAAAAAGTGTGAGAGTCAAAAGAAAACTGTGTGTCATTGATGTAGGAAAAGAAATCTTGCAGACATCTTAACACATGGATGAATGATGACTTTGAGAGAGTATCTATGACAGAAGTCTGTTTTTCATAAAGTAGAAGTATGAAAGAGCAAGACCTAAAAAAATGAGAAAGGGGAAAAAAAGATAAATTCTACATGGAGTTTAAAGTATGAAAAAAACACAGCAACATTTCTGTAGGGGAAAAAAATGATGTAGATGAATTGTTCTCACTACATTTCTAGCACTGATCTGACCATGCCCGTTACACAAAAGTAGTATTTACAGGAAGGATTGCCCTCTGTTTGGCCACTGTACTGTGATTATTTCTCAAGTGTTTATTTTTCATGAGCAGTAAAATTACAGTGACAAGGATAATAATGTTCACACACAAAAGTCACAGATAGGGGAGAAAAATAGATGTGAACATATGAAAAAGTATGCAGGAAAGGAGAAGAAAAGATCAGACAGATAACAGAATGAAGAGACAAATGGAAGTGAAGTTGAAGCAAAATTGATTCAGGAGGGGAAAAAGTTCTAAAATACATCTTTGACTCAAGTTTCCCAAGCCAGCTTTAAACAAAGAGATATTTTGGGTCTGCTGCAATATGTAGGCTTTCCACAACACATCTGTGGTTGAAATCAAGGACTGCTCATTTCAGTGTCTCCTGACTGACTACTGGGACCAGCCACTATTCATTTCTGTACTGTGGTTCCTTGTCCTTTCTTCCTGCTAAGCTGTTGCTCCTTCTTTTATGGATATTTAGCACAAAAATGAGCAAGAGTAATCAATGTGTAACCAACCCAAGAGATTCCTGAAACTCTTTTGGTTGCAGACATTTCAGTTCTAAGAACAGCCCAGGCTAGGCTCTTGAATAATTCTGAGTCAACAAAAGAGGACATATATTATCTGAAAAAGCCACTATATTAGGTTCCCTACAGAGTCACGCAGATATTACCAATTAGTTTGCATTCCAGATCACAGTTTCAAAGAGTTTTCTCATAAAGAAGAAAATAGCTGAAATAAAAATTGGAATTCTACTATCATTGTATGACCTTGGAGCAAACTTGCCTTTTTTTCCACTGCAGTTTAATTTTGTGTAAGAGTCAAAGAAAATCATCTTGCTAAACTTATGTAAACCAGAATGCACTATAGTTCCATTTTGGCAGAAATTACTTTGTTTAGTCTGGACCAACAGTATTAAAAAACCCTGGGTGCCCTGAATGTGTACTATCCTGGATGCTAAAATATTTACTAGAGTTTCTGTGTGTTTAACTTGCCCTGGAGTATAGTTGTTGTGCTTTGGTTCCAATTTTTTAATGATACTACTACTCCTGCCAGTGATTTTTATACCAGCTGCACTGGACTAATTATGTGCTTTTCTCAAAAGCCTGTTTTTGAAATAATTATGGCCTTTGAGCATGTAATAGACAGCAAGATTTGGGTATAGAGGAGTAAAAAACTTTCCATTTGAGGAGAAAGGATAAAGAAGGTGCCATATCATTGTAACATTCCCATTTTGAGTGCATAAAGCTATACACCATCTCAAGGTGCCTGTCAAATAAAGCTTTGCTCCTTTATGTCCACGTTACTTCAGTTAGATTTCTGAATTTAAAAAAAAATCGTTTTGCATTAAGTGTATTTTGCAAGCATCTTTAAGTCAAAGGAAATAAATTAGCACAGCTAACGGTAGTGTAGGATCATTAACGGTGCCTTATGGCCAGAAGTTTCTTTTCTTTTATTTCCCTTCCTGACTTGGAGTTGCTGAAGAGCTGAGGCTTGTCCCCATGCATACTACAAGGTCACCTCAAACACAATGTCTGCAGTTGGAACACTATTTGTGAGCAGTCTCCTTAGTTGCTGACTTCTGTTATTTTATAGAGATTAAGTCAAATATGGAAAATTATTATGTTTGTAAAGGTTTATTCTGGGGCATGTGTAGGGGTATATTTCAGAGCTTTGAGTTGGTCTAAGCCACATGACTCTTCTGAAGTTAATGAGAAAGTCACAGCTAGAATGGCATGTGATAATCTGAAAATTTGCCCCTTACTGCCTCCTAAGATTTTCTGTGTCATATGTTATGGTAATAAATGGTTCTCAGCATGAGGTTGATTGAAAGGGGTATAGCTGCATGAAGCAAAGAACTTGTCTTTTCTTCATGATCTCTGGATAATGTTATTAGCATATGCAGAATCAGCTCTGAAAATAAGCAGCCTTTGTGACCAGAGAGCTTGGAATTACATCAGTTTGAGTGAACTGAAATGTACTTTTATAATTTTTTCATTTGAAGTCATGCTCCTGAAAAGGAATTGAACAAATATATGGGGGTTTTTTCTACATTATTGTTGACTACCCTTAACATGGCTCTGCCACAGTAACTTTCAGAGGTTGTGCTTTTCACATTATAAGACAAAGACCTTGATCATGGAGAATGTATAAAGAATATATCAAGTTGAATGGAAGAGTGATTAGAAGATCTCAGGGTTGTTGTTTCCCTGAGATTCTCCTTGGGGTTGCTGGCCTCCAAGGTACTAAGGGTTCCCCCAAGGTTGCTGTTCCCTGGGAGTTTCCTCTGGGTTGCTGTTCCCAGAGGTAATAAGGTTTTCAGTCTTCTCTTCGCCCTGGGTGTTTCACACCAAAGCCAGAGACGACAAGTTGAGTCCAGCAGTTCGTGTTATCAAGGCTGTTTATTCTTAATTATCTATCAGTTCTTGTCCAGCTTTGCAAGGTGTCCCCAGCAGAGCAGGACATGTGGCTGGACTGGGCGGATCAGAGAGCCCCGCACCTTATGTACAGTACCCCTGACCCAACCACTGTCCGAGACGTATTTTTTATTTACAAAATTTTACCAATACCTATTACCTATACTAACATGTCAGTTCTACTCTAAGCCAATCTCTAAAACCTAACTCAGCACAAGATGGGGGACGAGAGCAAGAACAAGGAAGACAGGGGCCACTCCCCAATTCCTCCATCTTGCCTCTTCAGCCCCATATGCTAAGAATCCTAATTTCTATATTTATATTCTATAATAAACCATCCACTACTTATTCTAAATTCTTAGGATTCGTGATTCTTCCTGCATGTGAGTCTTCACTCCCATGGACAGCAATCAGAGTCAGTGTCCTCCTGGGATCTGTGTGGGTGTAACTGACCCCCCTGTACAGATCCCAGACCCTCCTGTCCAGTCTCCAAACCCTCCTTTACAGTCTTCAAATCCTCCAGGGCGGCCAGAGGGATATCTTGGACTCCAACAAGAAGACTCTAGTCAGAAAGATTTATTGTATATGACTGTATATGATGCATATTATTAGTTTTGAAAAGTTATTTTCAAATGTAATATTCATTGTCAAAATAGGGAGGAATTGGGATTCGTTCACATGTGTAGGGGGAACAAAAGGTAGAGTTGAGGACGTTCTTGATTTTTCTTCCCATTTTAACATGTTTCAGAAAAGCCAGGATAAGTAACCATTCTCCAAAATAATCCTGCTTTTCGTGGGTTCTCATTATTGTTCTAACAAACTAGTTTCAAATTGATCAGGGTACAGGTAAATTAATGAAGAAACAGTTTGATCAATAGTTTCTTGTACAACTTAGGAGGTATCTAACAATGCACATGCAGAGATGGTCTTTGCAAGACAGAAATGCAGACAGAGAAATTCTAAGTTTGGAACTAAATGTGAATATTTAAAGGTTTCTTAATTTAGCTGCAGAAATTTTCAAGGCATTATTCTAGAAAATCTGATCACAGGGATATTACAGATAAGAAGCAATATCCACCACTCCTAGTTCTCTGAGGCCTTTCCAACCTACTGTAGCAGTGTTAATAAAATCAAAATATGTAAATAGTGCAAGACCTGATTATGGGAGTGTTCTCAGCATTCTATTTAAAATATCACTATGAACACTGAGGGTTTGTTTTCCTGAAATTTACAGCTTCCTCATCCTGCAGCTGGCCTGGAATGGTGCAGCTGGGTGATGTGGTTTAGTAGATGACAGGTTACAGCAGTTGTGCTGCACTGAGAGCTGAACTTCATGATCTTAAAGGTCTTTTCAAACCTTAAAGATTTATTGTTTTTATGATTCTATAATTCATTTGTGTTTCTATACATCTTCTCATTCAAAATTTTGAAATATTCCTTAAAAAAATCACTATGGCAAATGAAGAAGCAGGTAAAGGAGTTACTAATGTTAGTATATGAATTGACTGCTGCTATAAAAGCCACTTAGAAATCATATTCAGTTATGTATTATCTAATTACATATTATATATTAATAGATTTTGCATTTTTCTGATACAGTCTTGACCACCATTAAGAGAAAAATAAATAAAAATCAATTAAAAATTGAGGACCTTTAGTTAACAAGTCAATGGAGTCATACCTGTGACTTGACCACCTAACAGTCCTAACTGTTTGTTAGGTGAGACTATGTTACTCACAGCACTCTCACAGTAAAAAGTCAGGCATGTGTTCCTCTCTCTGCAGGTAACTTGTAGTGCATCCCACACCAGGTCACGGGTTACAGTGGCACTGGCTTGTCCTGTGCCATGAACAGTTTGGGCTTTACCTTGGGTTTCCTTTCCCTTTGTAACGCTAAAAGGAAAGAGATAAACACTTTTATGATCTTTGTATGATTTCAGTGACCCCGAAAGGCGATGCTTTGTTACTTAAGAAGAAAAATAATTATTTTTTATTTAGAAAATGTTGAAATTCTAGAGTAGGATATAGTTAAAAATCCAGACAGGCAGTTACAAATACATGTGCCAGATTTGGTATGGAAGCTATCTTGCCAAGTAAGGCCAAGTCTGTCCTTGGATTAATAAGTGCACTCAAGGGAATACATAAATTATGTTGAGGATGATCTGCTCACACTTGTAGTTACAACTTTAGTCATCTGGAAATACCTTTGTACTGAAGATGATCTAGAAGACTGGAGATGTGTTTCCTAACTCTTCACTCATTCTAGCCTAGAATTACTCTTTTCTGTTGCTTCCAGTTTGCATGGAAATGAGATAAACTGAGCTTTCAACTCCTCAGGATACAGAAGAAGTCAACAGTTTTCTAAACAAACAAATTCACTGCTTTCACATCCACTTATCTGCAGAAATGTCTTTTAGTAAATTAATTAATTTGTCTGAAATCCTCTGAGAATTAGTTATTGTCAAGGGCTGCATGGGTTTCAAAGAAAAGTGAAAAAGCTGGTTTTTAAAATTTTACTAGACCATATTAAGTTTGTTACAACACACATTTGGTTTTGATGAATCATCACAGCTCAGTAGCTGCATATGACAGCAATTTGGTAGGATTCCATTTACCCTTCTAAAGTTTATTATAATGAAGAAAACTCTTAAGATGTTGCAAATTTGATATATTTTATATATATCAAATTTATAAACTCTTGTTTACTTAAGACTAACCCTAATTTAACTTGATATTATTTTAATAAATACGCATTACAGTATGCTGTTTAGAAAATAAACATTTCATAAGGTTTTTTAGCAAATAGAATTTGGTGAACTTGAAAATAAAATTAGGATGTCAAATTTCCAGAGACAGAAGATCTGTACAAGTTAGAAGTTTGGATTTTAAAACCTAGTTTCAATAAAAATGCTGCTTACCTAATAATTTCAGTCTTGTTAATACTGAAGGTACCAATCAAAAGTGTCCTATTAAAATCTTTTTATGTACAGAAAAGCTGTAACAGCTAGAGTATTGTTCATCAAATTCTCTACCCCACTTCAACAGTACTGTCGTCCTGTGTATCTGTGTATCTCAGAAGCCTGTGGAAACATCACTGTCTCCCTAGAAATGGTGTATTTTACTCTCATTCTCATTCTCATTCTCTCTCTCTCTCTCTCTCTCTTCAACTAGAGTTATATTCCAAAAGTTAATGCATCAGTACCTTCATTTGGAAACACAAATTCATGGTAATTAGCAAACCTGCTCTTGAATTTGTACTAGTAATACCCTAATCCACAAACTTCAAGGTTTTGTTCTTGCAATTTTTAAGATTTTTTTTTTGTTTGAAACAGTTTGATTTGGTTGTGTTATTGCATTTAGTAGTATGTTATATACAGTAGCATATAATAATCCATGCAATAAGAGTCAAGAAAATATATTGACAAGGTCCAAATCTCCTTCTACCTTTCTTTTTTTTTGTTTATTTATTTATATAATCCACATCTTTGACTTAAGATGAGCAGATTAAATTTTACTTTAAAACATCAACTTATTTCAGGATAGAAATAAAAGAGTGTTTACTCTTCCCATCTTTGTGTTGACTTCAATTTAATGTAAACCAGACACAGTCTGGTTGTCTCTGAAGATATTTAATAAATCTGTTGCCAAATCTTTTCTCTCTGTTGGCCTCCTTTGTGTTTTTTATTTAACATGACAACCTGAAGAAAACCTGGATAAGGTGAGAGAATATTCTTTTTCTACCTGTGTTAGTTTTCCCTTCTCCTGTCTCTCTTCTCATCTGTGAAACCATCAGAAAACTGATACTTTAAGCCAATTTTGTTTAATACTTTGAACAGCCTCTCTTACTTTGCCAAGTCTATTAAACTCTCCTTCTTCAGTTGCAAACCCTATGTTCTCTTGCATTTTCTGTCACTCTCTGTTTTATTGGATTGAGAAAAGACTTATGCCAAACTACTTGGCGGTGAAATGTGATTTTCACAGGAATACTCCCTTTGGTCTTCTGGGCTTTTGTGGATACAGAAGAGCTACTATCACAAATTTAATAAACTTGTCTTTGAAACTATTGAGTTATTTCATGTGGATTTTCCCTTGGGTCTTTAGGATTTTAGTAGAAATAGAAGTGATACTATCACATCTTTAATAAACCTGCATTTGAAAATACGGAATTATATCCTTTATCATTGTGCAATGGTACTGATATGAGGAAATAAATGCCTAGGTTGATGGGTTATCCAGGAGAATGGATTTCATGCATAATCTAGTCAGCATTTACTGCCTTGGGTTTAGTGTGTGGCAGTTTTTCTAGTTCTGTTTGCTAGACCAATTTTTTGTTCACTTGCTTTGCTTGAAGAACTCCACAAAGTGACAGTACTCCACAAAAACCAGATAATATTTAGTTTTCAAATTTTGTTGGATCTAATTTAGAATTGATCTATGATCAATAAAACTCATTGAGGCAGAACACTTCTTATTTGCCTTTATATATTGGTAAGGGCATAGTTTCTTGCATATGGAGTAATTAATAATACTTTTTACAATTCAGTAAAAATCTCTCTAATATCCACACATCAGTGTCATCTTATTTCTCAAACACTCAAACACTTGTCTTTGCTCATCAGATTTCTGTTCTAAAGTTACATGAACTAAGAGGAGTAGGTATGGTTATTTTTTTTCTAAGCCCCTTGAAGTTTTGGGGTTTTTTTTAATATGGTCAACATATCCAACTACTGCTTCATTATCAGGAGCTGTATTCCCAGTACATATGTTTAATGCAAGTTCATATTGCATTTTTATGTTCAGAACATATCTTATTATACCATGATACACTAATTCTTTACCTATCTATATAATTTTAAACCAAGTGGTTTTATGTTTTACTGTTTTCTTACTGTTATCAGAGTTTCTGGGAAGATTTTTGTTTAGAAAAAAGTAACACAGTTTGAATATATTCAGAATTATAAATTCAAACATATAGTGGATCAAAATAAATTTAGCTACTCTTTAACCATATTATTCTCCTCTCATCTTACTTACTACTATAAAATTATTTGATTTTCATAACACTTCTGTCTGTTTATCATGTCCATGAACCCATTTTTCTTGACTCTCTTTTTCGCTGCATAGCTTTCCAGAGTTTTCCCTCATATTTTGTGAGTACAGAAATAATCAACATATGGGCAATAATTTTGGTAAACATTACTATACTTTCAAAAATTAAAATTATTCAGGTCAGTCTGCTTTTTGTTTTTCCCAAAATTAAAACTGCCATCATTGCTAACAGATTTCAAACTAGTGTTTGAAAGAGCAAATGGACAAGGTGGGAATGTACATATAACATGCACTTCTGACCACTAAAATATAAGAAAAAAGTCGTGTGTTCTTAGATCGTAAGAGTTTTACACAAAGTGCTAATTACTGCAAACCATTATTTTCAGACCAGTACCTATGTCTGTAGAGATGGATTTTTCACTTTGCAGTTAATCCTGTGCACTACTGTGCAGATTCATTGTTGAATTATAAAATTATATGGACAGTAAAAGTTCCTGAGGAATTTTTTTCTCCCTCAGGGATGAGTATACAAAGCCTCTTGATCTACACAAACAAAAGAATGTGAATTTTATAAGAATCTTAGTCCTATGGTTTTTACATCTTTCTTTTCTTCAAGGCAAATATCCATTAATATTTGACAATATTCAAGAGACCTGAAAAGTAAAAAATACTAGGAAAAAACATAGTACTCCATGCTCCAAAAAATATGGAGATTCTGTCAATGCAAACATATATGAACACTTTCTACACATGTTTGATGGTACATACTTTATCACTTATAAATCACAAAAATTATATATGTAGCTGATGTAGTTTCAGCTATGCATGAAGTCCCTGATTTAAGATCCCAATCACAACAAAATTCAAACATACACTCCACTCATATCATTAGGGGTCAATTTATATCATAGTCCAAAACTCAAGTACAATTTATAACAATGCTTCAATTGAAATTCTAGCTACTGTCTTTATAAGAGTAGGACCAGATAACAGCACATACAGCAGCATCAATGTGGCAGCTCAGGCTTTAGTGAAAAGAAATATTTCCATGATTTCACAGGTGACTTTGGAAGACTGTGAAGGAACAATTCTCAAACGAGCTTGTTTGTTGCCCTGGTTTTTCTGAGATTTTTTTAAAGCCTTCTACTTGCTTATAAGATGGAGTCAGTTCTTTAGTTACTGTGCAATATTAAGGGTCAGTTTTTCACTTTCTCACACTTTGGAACATAAAAAACCTTTCTTGTTTTTGTTCACTGTCCTTTGCTTACATATTTCCAGCCTGAAAATAATGTTGGTTGACAGCTGGCATAGCCAGTGGGGTGAAGGGGTAGCAACCCCAGGAGCCAATCTACTACCAGACCCACAAAATTATAAAAGGAAAAGAAATAACCAGGCTGGCCCCTTTTTGGTGGGGAGCAGCTTTTCACTGAAGACCTCTGCCTCCATGTTGTTGATTTTGTGTTCTGGGCAACACTTGTTTATTGACAGCTCAGCTATTTCTAAATTAATTACAATCAGACATGGAGTAAATGGACGTGAATCAGTACTACACAGGCGGCAAGAGAAGTGTCCTGTGTGTGCTTTTTTGAAAGTATGATTAGCAGATATATATAGTTAGAGAGAATTATAAAACTTTTACTGTAGTCTTTGAAATAATTGATAATCCTAGGGAAAAATGAATATGAGGAAATCTAGAAAAAAGTGAATAGGAGAAAAGACTTTGATTCTGTACTCCAGAGCAGATGGATGGAAAAGATAACAAGAAAATTAACATGAAAGGAAGGACAAAAAAATGTAAAACAAACATGAGCAAAACTGATCAAAGGTGATGAAGACAGAATAAATAAATTTTAAATTTTTAAAATAAAATTTTAAGAAATCTGCAGCACCCTGAAAATGAAAAGGTCTCAGTCAGCACAGTTGTCATATTTACTTTGTTGGAGAAACATTGAGGGTCAGTGAAGGCTGCAGGCTGCTTCAGAAGCCTGTGGAACTCAGACATTTCCTTTGTTCTGCATTTTGGACCTCGATCTTATATGCAGGTTTAAGAATCCATTTCATCTAATTAAAATTTGCACCAAGATAAATTGAAGACAGAAGAGTGTGTATCCTCCCTTCCCATGGATGTCCAGCTGCTTCTGACCCTCCGCAAGCCTCTTCAATAGCTTTTATGAATTTTCTGTTGGAGAACTTAGGGATTTTTTAAGCTTGTTTCATATTTTAAGCTTGTTCCCTTTGCTTCAAGATCTACAGACAGATGGAGGAAGGAAGCAAGACCACTGACCATTTTGGAAGTCAACACTTATTTATACTGCCGTAAGCCAACTGTCAAACTACAGCAAATAATCCTACTGAATTAGTAAGCTGAATTGACTATAAAAGCATAATTTTAAATTTTGTAATCAAATAAATTAAAAGGTCTAACATACATAGAGAGTAGTTCTTAGAAAAATATGATTGCATAGAAAAATTATGTATCTGTATTGGAAACAAAAAAAGGGCATTTCTACATTCAGCCCCTCCTTTGGCTGAATTTTATCCACAGAGAAAAAATAGAGAGAACTTTTCAAACATGTAGTCCTAGATAAAATCCATCTCATTAATTCAATCCAAATGCCAATAGAAGTACAGGTTTTGTAATGAATTCTGTATACATTAAAACAAAACAAAAAAATGGTGTACTTTAAAAAAAGGTTGTTATTACAGTCTAACAATGAAAGGGAAAAAACAAAATTTCTATTGGGAAAGAAGATGACATGCAGATGTACAATTTTCTCAGCTACATCCATGTTCATGCAAGGACTTCTTAGCAGGCTACTTGCTCCTTGACACATCCAGCTTCCATCTCTTTTCCTGGCACTGGCCACAATGACATCTTTTCCCACAGTCCTTGCCCTGACTCATTGCTGTGCTTCCTGCACCTCCCTGCATTCCCATCCCACCCCTCCCAACACACATCTTGCCCCAGGAGCAAGGAAGGCTTGTCTGCCTAACTGCTTCTGGTACCTAAAGAAAAGAAACAATAAAATTTTCAGACAGGTTAAGTAGTTAGGGTCGGGTTGCTCTGATTGTGCTGGATAGCTGAACCCATCCCAGGCACTTGAATTCCTAGAGTCTTGTGGCCAGAGTAGAGGTAGTGGGGAAAATGGCTGGTAGTGTCACAATACCTTCCTAGGGTTCTGACTGCATGAAAAAAAAACAAAACAACCAAATTATTAGTTACAACAATTCTTAAAAGCAATCCATATGCCATGTGTCTAGCAGACAAAGCAGAATTACTGTATTTGTCAAGACAGTTTTCATTTTGTCAGATTTTGAAACAATTAATGAGGAAAAACACAAACAGCATAGCTGAATGTTACTCAAACATAACCAGAAACAAACAAAATTCTGCTTTAGCATATGTGTTTCAAGTGAAACGATAAATAATAGAGAAAATTGCCAGGGAGTTTTCTGTTTTATTAATAAACTAGTACTTTTAATTGCAATTCTGCAGTGCTTGTTTCTTTTCTGTTTCATTAATTGTGTGACAAAGGAAACTTTCTACCACAAAATAAAACAAAACATCTACATTATTAGGGACTTTTTAAAGTGGTGCTGGGAATACCTCACTGGCTTCATAAAAAAAATAACTGATATAGAAGACCTTTTCCTGTGTTTTCCTTTAAGTTTTAGACTCTCTCTTAAATGTATTTATTACTTAATGATTGGCGTAAAGGCACTTATTTGCACAGCTGGGATAATGCCGGTTTATAGGGAACCAGAGTGATATATTCTGCAACTGCAACTAATCTATTTTGTCTAAGTGTTTGTTCTCAGAGGCCAATGTCTGTCTGGAAAGTTCTTGTGTGTTAGAATGAACGTTATTTCTTTCAGTGGTTTCTATTTATCACTGTGCTCTGAGACACTACTGGCAATTTAGAAAAGAATAATGCCCTCCAGGTTAGAGACCAACAGCAGGAGCTGCTCCCATAAAGACAAATGTACTAAAGATTTATCTGTTTACCTATGTAATTTTTCCCTCTTTAAGATACCAAGGGATTTTTGTGCATCATTTAGTACTGATTTGTAAGAGGTTGTTGTCTAAAGTAAAGAAACATAGCACCTTAGCCTTTTCTTACCAAAAATCTCTCATGTTTTAGGCAATTTGAAGAGAACAGAAATTATTTCATAGTGAAATATATTTTCAGAGCTCTTAATGAATCTACTAAAACATATAATTACCTTACTGCTTCTGAGTACATTTGTGGTTTGATTCTCAGTATAATTGGGTAGACAGGGTGGGGGAAGCAGCTGTCATGTTTCCAGGAGCTATTCCCAAATACTAAAGATAGGCTGTGAATTTAAAACTTCCATTTACAGAAAGCAATGATAAAATTCTAAGAATTAGTGCTGCGTTGAATTAATAAGTTAATTATAGACTTAATTTGTTTTTGTATACAGAAGTGGCATATGGAATCCTCATTAAATCTAATGACAGGTTGCTTTCAGCATATTTGCTAATAAAAACCACAATAATGAATGATTTTAGGAAACATTTAAATAAATTTTAAAACTTAAAAACATCAGCAATTGTGGATTCTAATTTGTGGACACTGGCAGAAAGTTTGAATGCAAAGAAACTGTTAAAAATTGACCTTATGTGTAATATTTTACATAGGCAATTTTATAAAGAGAGACTTGTACGTGTGTGGGGGAGCATATATACAATTATAAGCAAAATCCCAATAGATGTTACAAGAATAATAAAGTTATCATACATATCTGCTTAACTGATGGCTTGAGTATATTTATGAAAGATATTTCTGGGTGTTGATTTTGAGCTGCAAGTTATGATATATGACAAAAACACTTGGTGAGTGCCAACTGAGATGTTTCTGGAAAGCGAACTGAAAAACTTATTAAGTAAATCTGAACACTTAACTTCTAGATCAGTCCTGAAGCAGCATGAGGTCTTCCTGGAAGAGATCTAGGTTGTTTAGAAGTTTCAGCTCATCAGTGTTCTCCTACTGAGTAAAGAATAGGGGTTTCTCCCTCTTTACTAAAGTCTGCTTCCGGAAGGAGGTTCACCTAGTTTCTTATATCCAAAATCTTGCTAAAACAAAAATGAAAAACTATGTAAATTAGTGTTTTGTTTGTAAGGGTGAGGGAAAATTAATAAGCTAGCTAACTGGAGATGGAAGAAATGGGAAACTTTGTCAAGACTCCACTGTCATTCAGAGTGAGTGTGAAACAGCCAACTTACAGCAATTACAGAAAACTCACTAGTTCTTCAGGTCTTGCATAACAACGAAATTTACACTGCTTCTAACATGAGTCTGGTAAATAAACTTCATGGATTGTCTCACTGCAGATAAGTAAGGGAAAATTTAGAGTTTAGGTCTTCAAAAGCCAGGTTTTAATTTTTCTTGTACACTTTATATGGGTGGAATATGATGAAAATCATCACAGTTAGATATCTGTTAATTATATATGAATTTGACCCTTAACCTATGTAAATACAATGGCCAGTGGTTGCTTGGTTATTTGTCCCTACTAGCTGATATTAGAAGTGTTTTTCCTAATTCAAAATTAAAGACCTTAATTCAAATCTCCTAAAATCTGTGTGAATAACAGTATCAAGCATCAAACAAAAGTTTTATTAAAATTGAAACTCTTCTTCATAATATTCCCTAATGTAGAGCACTTAATATTTTTTCCAGTGCAATGACTTAATTGATTTTATATCATTGTGTTCTGTTGAATGATTTATGTTTAATTTCTTGCTGTCCAATTAACAATATAATAGATTGTAGTTCATCAGGGATACTTCCTCCTGAGCAGTGTTATCTCTCTTGAAGGTGAAAGCCAGTCTTCATCAAGCCATCACTTTTAACTGATTTAATCCTCAACATTTGACAACCCAGCTGTAAATCTCCAAATTCCCTTTACAACTTTTTACTTAAGTCCAAGTGGTCCAAACACTCTATCAATCTTTATTTTGATTACAGGTTTCAAGAAAGTTAAAAAACATTTGATAGAAAATGTAAACACATCTATTAATGAAATTAAAAACTATGTAAAATCAATTTTAGTATGGGTTTGGAAAGTAAAGTCAGGAAAGCATAAACTGATACAAAGAGGACACTGAATTCTATGACTTCCTACCCCCAAAAAAACGAGTTCAATGCTAATGGACCAGGAAGCTAAACTAGTACTGTAGAGGCTTAAGAGATCTTTAGGAGCTATAAGAGAAGGAATATTTTATTTTAAATTAAAAAAAAAATCACATAACTTGATGAGATAAGATTCTAGACATTGTCTTTAGAATTCCATTGATCTTCATACTTAAATTACATTTCAAACTTGAATATTTGTGGCAAAGAAGAGAAGGATATTTGCACTATCTTCCAGGGAAGTGATTTGAAAGTGCAGTTAAGGGAAAAATCTGGAAAATAAAAATATTTCAGACAAGAGAGAGAAAATAAATCACGAATAATAGGCAGAAAATGGACAGGTATTGAGAACCTTTTTTTTGAGACAGTGTAATGCAACTATCATTTGCTTTAAATAATAAATAGTTCCACAAACACTGCAACTAATACAGTTGTGTTTTTAAATGATTTGTGTTTCATCAAATGGCTTTTTAAATGAAGTAAACTAAGCCTGCAACATGTTTTTGTTTTTCATTAAACCCTAGAGAACTCATATGTGGAGGGAAAGAGAGAAGGAAAATGAAAGCTAGATAGTGTCTAATAAAGTTCAAACTTTGATTGAAGCCTTTCCAAGAATTAAAACATTTATAACCTCTCCCTCCTATCTACACCCTTCAACACAAGAAATGTGTGTGTTCAGTAATGGTGTGGTTCATACTCGGGTCTTTCCCTCAGTGTAGGTATCACTGTAGCCTTTTTCTTGCCCCTAGCTAACAATTTTCACAGAACTTGTAAAAGTGTAACATTTGAAAACTCTATTTCCCTGTCAGATTTGATAGAAATGGGCTAGCCAGTTCAGAAGAACTGAAGGAGCAGGGACAGCCGTGCTCTCACAATAGCGCTGACTCATGAACAGCCTGACTAGCATGAACTTTTTATTCATGAAAGAAAGGGAGAAAAAATAAAGAAAACAGAAATCTCCCATTGGGAAAGATTCACTAATTTGTTCATTATTTCTCTTTGATTTTTATTATGAAGAGCAAAAGAAAAGTCTTAGTTTTGTGTTATTTAGTCCTGATTTATAATGCTTCCTTCTGGTGCACTGGGTACAGGGATTTAATTTTGAATCTGTTTAGCAAAGTATTAAGTGGCATCCCTGACCAGCTGGTTGTCTGGTTCATACTGCACTTCCATTCTTTCCTATTCTGTTACTTTGCTACGAGAGAAAGTAATTCTCTCTACTGGACCCATCACAGATCAAGGTCAAGGCATTATTTCTGACAAAAATATCTGCACATCTCAGTAGTCAGAATTTTTCGAGTTCACCTTGGAAGTAGTATTCTGTCTAGAATGCCTGCCTCTTGGGGAAAAAAGGGAGCTTCCCATGTTGAAGGACTAGTTCTCATCTCCTAACATATCTCAAGAAGTAAAAACTACTGTTTGAGATCAGTTCAATTTATTAAAACATAGCAGATGCAGGGGTCCTTGGCAACGGAAAGAGTTTTTCTTGCAAGTATTGTGCCCATCAAGGTGGTGAACAAAGGTAGAGGTAAGCCCTCAGCTGGAGTGGGTGCAGAAGGACAGGGAGCTGCGGCGGCATTCTGCCAGCCAGATGCTGCCTGTGGAAGTGACCCCAGCAAATCTGCCCACCCACAAAGGGAGTGGCTGTGCACAAGGTCTCTAGGGGCATTTCAGTCATCATGGACATAGATGCATTTCTGCCAGAACTTGACCCTTAGCTTTGTTCTCTTTCCATTTGCAAACTCCTACCCCCTTGCCTTCCTTCTGAAACCATTTTTTTTTCTGCCCTCCCACTCCGTCCACTCTTTCCCCTTTCATAGGAGATTCTCCCTCTGTTGCCATAACAACAGACAGCAACCTGGCCCTGGCTGGGCACTCCTGCCCTTTTCCTTAAAAATTCAACCTCATGTAAAAACATTTGTGTTTCATTTTCTCTGAGGAATCCTTTTCCCTCTGGCTTTAATAGGAGAAAGACTCACTCTGCACTGCGTGTGGCCACTGTCCTCTCTTTCACCGCCTCAAACCACTGTTTTCACACCTCAAAGAAACACAGATTTGATGTTTAATTATCCCCTACTGAGCTTCCTATATAATGTACTCAGAAGGGCATGCCACTTTGCAAGCTTCACTGTGTAAGTACGTTTATCTTTGCCATCCTGGTGCTCTTCTGTGCAATCACTGCTCTGCAGCTGCACCGCCTGGACCAGATGCAGATTGATAGAGAAGAACAGCTCTGCCCAGACAAAGGGATAAGGAAATGTGGAGAGCTGTGCCACAAAGTTATCATATCACATAGCAGCAACAAAAACCTCCCCTCTCGTCAGCTAATCTATAAGACTAAAAGACAGCAGTTTGATGATATTTTTTCTGGCATTGATAGTGAACAAATCATATAGTTTTCCAAAACTTCCGTACAGCCTCATTTTGAGTCCTGGTTTATGGGGACTAAATTTCTCCCCTGAAAACCAAGGTAGACACAAGACTATAGACCTGTATAAGAGTATTTTGTTTCAGTTTATCCTAATCTTTTAGCCTAATGTAAATGTGGTTTTAGCACATAAGATTTAGATGTTAATAAACCTTTCAGCTCAATTCCTCTTTTTGAAACCAAATCATGTGAAACTGCAGATGGGAAAGTTATCTTTGAATTCACCCATTCTGACCTCTTACAGTGTACCTGGCATTGTACCAAGAGAACAGTTTTCTGTAAGTCCACAGAATTTTAGAAGCTCCTAAGCCTTGGAGCACTTATCAGAGCATAGTGAGTATGAACTAGCTGGAACAGCAGGCAAATAATGTCAGCAGTGCATAGCCTGCTTTTCCTCACAATTTTTAGAAACTCTCTAATGTTCCAGTGCTCAGATATTATTGGCATGGAGTTCAGTTCTTTACAGTATCTACCTGCTGTCCCAGATATAACATCTCTAGACCACAGAGAGGTGTGGATAGAGAAGGAGCAGTGGAAACATTATTTCCTTTGGCTTGAAATTTATGCCAATTTTATACTGACACTGCGACCTCCATGACTCTTTGGGGAAGACTTTCATTTAGCTCAGCATCTTCTGCTAAAACTACATCTTGCGGAAAATGGCCTCTGTAGGTAAACTTCATCTGGTAAATAACTGCACATATGGTGGTCCTGCTGCAGCTCTCCAGTTTGTGAGACCATACTACAAAAGGTGTAAGAGGTGTGTTCTATGCATTCTATATAAATCCGTTATAATTGAGTATCACAGAAACACATCTCATCCTGACTGGGCTTTTAGTAGAAGATTAATGTGCAGGTAGGCTCCCCCTCCCTGCTGTGCATTTCAGATGAAGAAGACCACATAAATAATGATTGTTATTGAATGATGTGAGCTGACAGAGAAGAATACTGTAAAAAGTAGAAATCCACCCCACTACACTGCCATAGTAATCATTAATCCCAATGAACTATTGAAGAGCCAGTAGCCATAGGAGGCTTTAAAGGTTCTGGTACAAGAAGAGGAGAAAGGGATGTCGCTCACAGTGTGTGTCTAGGAACTGGAAAACAGCAGTGTGAGTTTCCTGTTACTTAAATGGAAATAAGAGTTTGATCCCCAAGGCAGACCTTCAGACCATCTATTTAAGCAGAAATCATATGAGGGAAGTAAACATGCATAAGAGACATAATTCTTTAGCTCACATAAAAATTACACAAACTGGTATAATCCCACATTCTCCTGGTAGGATACCCAGTTTGTCTTCAGGAATTGTAGGGGCTTAGAAAAAAGAAAAAAATAGTTGTAGAGTCTTTTATGCAACTAAATAGAGACAACTTTTACTATTTGTGCCCCTTCGTTCTGCTGAGCATTTCACACTCACAGCCCTCTTACCGAGTTAACTACTGTTTTTGTAATACTAGAAATATTTATTTATAAAACTCTGACATTGGATTGGAGTTCCAGCCTCAGACAGTGACAGAATAAAGTTAAATTTCAGTGATATGGTAGACTAATAGAGGGCATGCTATGGGATCTGTAGAGCATTTAGTTGTGACTCAAAGTGACTTCTGTGCCACCCAGGTTATACAAAAAGGGAAGAACCCTGAAAATGTTTCTGTCCCCCAAAACAGGTCTGACAGCCCTGCTTCATCCAGGGCCTAAGTCCTAAGCACAGTTAACATGAACTGCTGCTGCTGATAATAATGTTTAACCAGGCTTCTTTCAGAGCTTCTCCAAATCTATCATGTTTGGTTCTCACTGAATCATCTATGACTACTATTCTATCTCAAGGTCTCCAAATTCAGTTGTAGAAAAATGAAACATGATTGTTGCACAGCTTTTACTTCACAACAGGAAAGAAAAAGTTCATTTGATGTTTCACTACATTAATAAGGGAAAATTGGTAGCAAGGAAGAGAAAAAAAGGCACAAGACTTTTGTAAGGAAACAGACACAGATAAAGTGTAAACAAAACTGCATTTTGATTGAGTTCACAAATGAAACTCTGGGAAGAAATTGTGTGGAGCGAACCAAAGCACTTTTTTTTTTCCTAGAGATAATAATAATAGCACCAGGAATAATAATAGTTTCAGTGAAAAAGTTACAACTTTTTTACCAGACTATTCTATGTTTATGAGAAATAAACATTACCACATTGTTCTAATATTAAAGACGGAAATAAAGCAGAAACAAGGAAAAGGGTTATGAGCAGCTCCAGTCTGCTTTATTTGGCTGAACTTGATTTGAATTTTCAGTCATGACTGAGATAAATTTTCCACTTGCTGTTAATATATACCATGTCTCACACCACACTCATCAACAGTTGACTGAGTTGACTGGCCTCCAACGTACCTGTCACCCATCACAATTAACTACAGTCGCTGTCACAAACAATTTAGTAGATACACATCTGTGCTCAGTCACTCAGTCCCAGCTGTGTTGTGCATATGTCTCTTTTGATGAACCCAGCTCAGTAACAGGATTTTTGAAAAAGTGTTAAATACAGTGACCTGAACCAAAGACAACAATGTTTAGTCTGTTTACAAGTGGATCAATTTTACGTGCTTCCTGCTCTCTTACAGGCTTCAGAGCTACACTGCAGTGCCACTGGGCAATTCTCTTTCTTTGGTAGCTGTCCATTGTTCAGAAAAAAAAAATTGCAACTGCAACGAATCGCATAGAAAGCAGTGGAATAAGTAATGGAGGTGATAATTATTACTACAACCAAATTGTGGTTGCACCTGAAGAATGCTGATATATGCACACATGGACACACTTGACTGTCTGCATTTTGCTCCATTTATGGTTTGTGCTGAGCTTAAGACCTTAAGCTTGTTTCTAGCAGGAATTAATATTTTTAATAAAGTGTGTTCATCCATACATTTGAACTAATCAATCTGCCACATAACTAGAAATCTATGTTCAGTAGCTGGCATAAAGTAGTTTCTAAACTACTGCCAATATCCCAATACCTGATATAAGGATTTTTTTTTATTATTTCTTAAAAAAAAAAAAAGGGCCTTGAAATCTTACATGATGTATTAGTACAAGATTTTAAGCTTGCATAGATTTTAAGAGCACAGAGGGAAATATGTCAGGCCTGGAAAATTTATATATGCATTTAAAAAGTATTTCCCTTAAAGTACCACTATAGAATTGTTCCTCTCATACACCCTCCACTCAGAGGCTGCTCCTTTATTTTATAAGCATGCTTGACATTTCAATGCCTTTTTTAACGTTATGCTGTCATATATAGCTGTGCAAAAATTGCCAGATGAAAATGGCAGTATTTCATAATTCATTTGTCCAAGTAAAAGCAATTACACAAGTCACAAGACAATAGCAGTTAGTGTCTATAAATGCCTGCCTGAAATGAAAAGCACAGTGTGATACTCAAAGAGATTATATTTACTGTTACTGAAATGTTCAAAACAGTTTTTTATAAGGCAGAAACTACTATAATCATATTCTCTAGTCATACTGGCCAGTAAATCAAACATCCTTGATCAGCCTGTTTTGAGGCCAGACATTGCCTGCCTCACTTTAAATGACATCTAGTAAATACTAGGAAGATCTGGTGTTTTCTTTTAGCTCCACATGTCTACTCTCCCTAGTTTCAAATGCTGTACTAGTGGGAATAAAAGCTAGTGCCACTTTTAAAGCTTTGCCACTTCCATGAATAAAGTGAATAAAGTAGAGCTGGGAGAGAGCAGAGGTTGCTGTGTGCAATAGACTGGTCCGATGTTAGTTCTGGGGAACTGATCTACTTTTTCCAGTCAATGGGAACTTCATTGATCTTCCATAGCCTCTCAGATGTGGTGGTTAATGGCTTAGCCACTTCATCCATCAGTTTCCTCAAAAGCCATGAATGCATCTCATCAAGTCCCATGGACTTGTGAACTTGTGCACTTTCAGGCACTTTTAGATGGTCTGAAACCCGATCTTCATCTACTATGTGGAGTTCTTTACCCTTCCAGTGCCTGCCTTTGCCCCCAGAAGCTTGAATCACTTGCCAGTGAAGACTGAGGAGAAAAGAGCCGTTGAGTACCTTGTCTGTATGCAGGTAACCAGTGCTCTCATTTCTCTGTGTCCCAGGTAACCTGATGTCCCATTTCCTCCCAGAGTGCATATAAAACTTGTTCCCTAGCTTTACATTTTTTTTCATTGACATACCTCTTTTTGATATACTTTTCTTTTTTGGTTTTGACATCTCTGGCCAGATTTAATTCTATCAGGGCTTAACTTTTTTAACCTGATCTCTGGCTACTTAGAGAGTTTTATTGTACTTCTTCCAAGCTTCCTGTTCTTACTTCCTCCCTTTATATGCTTACCTTTTATTTGAGTTTTTCCAGGAGTTCCTTGCTCAGAACAAGGAGATCTGAACAGACTTATTAAAGATCTTGTCAACAAGTATGTACTCATATACAAATGAGGTAAGTCTAGATATTCTTCACTTGGTGAATACTTCTTGGTTCAGACTAATCAGACGAATCAAACTTGGCTTCCTGAGTCTGAAATCACTGAGTTTCCTCCCATTTAAGTTTGCCCAGAACAAGTGGAAATAAGGGTGCCAGCTTAGAGCTACTGAAGTCAAGCAACAATGATTTCTCTGTTTTGTCCCAAAGATGGATGGAATCATATCTGAACAAGGGCAGTGTGTGTGTTGAGATGAGTTGTAGGATGATCAGTACACACAAATGCTTTTCTGTTACAAATGTTGAGGTCTCATCTGCTGTAGCCTGCATCTGATGAAGTCTGCAATTTTCTGCCTCTACCAGAACACAGAAAATGTTTCCTTCCACTGCAAAAGTGGACTTAGAGAGCAAGTGGAAAGATCTAATAAAATATATATACACAACCAAATCTAGGAAAAAACTAATTAAAAGGCAACTCCATGCCTTGCGAATCCAGTGGAGGCTTCTGCAGAAACCATCCCAGCCAGGCCTCTACTTACTTGTTAGTGGAAGGAACAAGTCTTGGTATAAGCTTTTATGGATTGCAGAGTTGTTTACCTCATGGTTTATTTTTTTAGATCCTCAAATGCATTGCACATTTCCTAAGAGATTCAGTATACAAATAATTTCTTGGTTCACGGATCGTTCCTCTTAGAGCATGCAACCAGAGAATAAAAAATTCAGCCTGTGAAATAAATGATTGTTCTCATTACTGAAATACTATATTCCAAAAATAGCACTCTCTATTAGTTGAGATTTTATAGCAGACATTAAAAAAAAAAAAACCTACCAGAGATAACTCTTTGATAGAAACATCTTTAAATAGTTTATGGGAATTTTCCAACTGAAAGAGGCCATGACTCTTAGCAGATTGTCAAGATAAAATAGTACATCATATTTTTTATATGAAAAACGGCAGTAGAAGAAAATAGCTTGCAACAAAATTAAATTATGGGAAAGTAAGACTGTTCACATACTGTGCATGCTACCTACAGTGAATCAAAAATAATTAATTGTATAGCACATTTTATTAATTTTTATCTAGAAAGATTTTCCAAAGGGTATGATATGATTAAGTGGACCTACCAAGTAGCTCATGAATTCCTAAAGAACACTTACCTATCCAGTAATTTGCTATTAACCTTACCTGAAATTACAGCTTTAAAATTTATAAATCTATGTTTCAGTCTTATACGGTATGTATACATAGAGCATTAATAGACAGTGCTACTGATAGAGAATTTAAGATAAAGCAGTTGTTACTTTCACCAAAGGTAGAACAGTACAAGGTTTTCTGAACACTAGCTACTAAATGCTGAGATGATAGTTACATACTCCAACCATTCTTCTGCTGCAATTTCTTCTTTTTCCGCTCTTTATCCCTTTCAGTTGCCTTAGTTCTCTCTGAATAGGCTTCAAAAAGTAAACATGGGACACTTAGTATTGGAGATACTTGGAATTGCAGATTTACTCACATTTAGTAATCTCATTTAAAAGATGGTGCTTATGTTGGCACTATGCCAATGAAGAAGGAGTCACTGCAGTGATTTCATTTTTAAATCTTCAAAAGCTAAAATTTGAGTAGAAGCCTATGAGAAAACAAAGATTTTCAGTTTTTCTGTTTCTTTTCTAAATGAAGTATTCTTAATACTTAAGGGATATCTTAAGGAAATTGAAATTAACTGAAAAGCACAGAGCTTTGCATTTTCTTCCTATTTCAGTTACAACTATTACTTCAACATTAGAACAACTGAGGAGAAGAGAATAGAGTTACAGTTAAATTTTCTTAATTGGCCACATTTAGTACAAACTGAGATCTATAAAATGCAAATGCCATCATAGATCAGGCTAAAGTTCTACGATCTGACATTCTGTCTACTGTATTTATTTCTACTGCATGCCTGTATGGAATGGATATTGTTTTCAGTCTTCCAGATTGCTTTATTTTCTCAATGAAAATGCATATTTTCCTTTGGAAAAAATGAATACAGCAATGTTACTGAGACCTATTTAATCCCATAATCTAATTGTAAACTGGTGCTGTTTAAAAGACCCAACATAAACCGGGGACAGAAGAAAGAAAAAAAAAATTAGTGGATATCCAGATGTATTTAACTCCTGAAGCTCAGTACCCACTAACCTTGAGTTGCATGCTATTGACTATCACAAAGGAATTCTGTAGGTCACAACTCACCTGCCAGTAGTAAAGGGCTGTCACATCTAATGCACTTCTGCATTTTTGTATTAGCTGATGGTATCAGTAATTTAAGTCCAAAGAAGTATGATGAAATGAGAGACATAAAATTGTCCCTTCTGTTCCACAAAGGACAAGAAACATTTTGTTGATTTTACAGCACAAGTACAGATTTTGAGATCACGTACTGTGTCACTGTTACTGAGGGTATATAATGAACAGGACATTTCTGGGAATTGCAAACTAAACTTGAATTCTGAGGTTAAGGTCAAAGACCTTGGGACTTCAGTCACATGAGAGATGAAAAAGTACCAAAAATTTCATACAAAATATAAATTATAATACAAATTAGAATAAGAGTTCATACACATAGATTTATTATTAGCATAGACTCATTTCATTTTGTAGAACATACATAAATTACACATGATGAAAAGTAAGTATCAAAAACAAAAGAAGTGCAATCTGTCCAAAATAATTCTGTCAGGGTTGAACATTGCTGCAAAACTGGAAAGCTTAGCCTATTAAATAAAAGCAAAGACTAGAAAATTATTACCTGCAAAATAATAGTATCTAGATATAATTAGGATAAACATTATTAGTTTGCAAAATAATTTATTACAATTGAACTGTCAATTAGCTCATAAAACCTACTTACCTAAAAGAAATCAATTCAGTGAATTAAAAAGGATTCGTATCAGAAAAGGCTTTATTGATGTTTTTAAAGTAAAATAAATGTCACTGCTTCATACATCAACATTCACTTTACCTTCTTGTGTGTATAGTGCAAGACATATTTATTGTGCAAACATATATGCAATACATAGGAAAATTAAGGAAACAGATTCAGCTACGAGTTCTTACAAAGGAAAAAAAATCAAGCCAAAGCAAAAAAAAAAAATATTTTTTTCATTTTCATAAGTTGAAGGAATAACCTGAAGTTTTATCAGAAATTAAATGTTTTATTTTTTCACATTAGTCTTATATTGTACTTATAAGAATTAATGGGTTACTTCCTATTCCTATTCCTTCTGAAATTTTATGTTCTTTCAGCTGTAAATGCTCAACTGAAAATTTATAAAATTACTCAGAAAGTATCTCAACCCAGAAATATTCTCAGGAACAGAACTGTCCTTTTAAATGTTAGCACCTTCCCTCAACATTTTTAGAAATTTTACCTTAGGGAGACATTGACTGAGACAAGCAGGTAATTCTGACCGAATACTTTAGTGAAAGGATGGGGCAGGACAGGGGAAGAAATCCCACCAAAGGCTTTTATCAGGAGACAAAGAGATCAGAACTCATTCACAGGCCTGAATTGAAAAGAACAGCATAAATGTTCAGATCTTGGGGCACCAGGTTATGAATTATTTCCATATCTGGACAGATTTGCTTACTACTATTATATGAGAAACAAAAATCCAATAGATCTATGGTGTGGATATTTATACAATAATTAGCTGATTAACTGCTAATGCTACAGAGGAGTTTCCAGTGGCCCTATTTCAGAAAGAAAAGAAGTAAAAACCTAGTTTTGTTTGTGTATATGGGTTTCCAAGTTGCTAAGAAAGAATATATGTACTTATTGCTTCATTGGTTTTAGTTTGTTCTTCTGTTTTTTTATTCTCTTCAAGTATTTTATTTCTTGTATATTTGGGGCACATATAATGTGTGGATGGCAAACAGAAAACTAGGTCCTCAGCTATAGACCACTGAATGGTATTTTTACATTTTGTTTAGTTTAATTTGGGTGGTGGTTGTCAGGAGTTTTTTGTGATCATTTCATATCCGACCATTGTACTGTGGAAGACACTGCAAACTTTTGGGGGCTGAACATACAGTTCTAGCAGGGCACAATTTATTCTGTTTATTTTGTTTGTGATTCTCAATCTTCCAGGAAAATTTATATTGAAAATGAGCAGGGAATCCTGTTTTTCCAGTAACAGCCTAAGGAATATAAATTTGTTACAACAGCTCTTGATTTCAGTTCTGTTTCTCAGATGGTTTTTCTGACAATATCAAATGCAAATGTTCTCAAAATAAAGTTAAACTATTGTTCTTCATAATTCTTTGGTGCATTAAAGATAGAATAGGTCCAATGATAGATCACAGAAGTTTAACAAAACCATACTATAGGAAATAAAAGGAAATGCTGGAAATAAATGTACAAACTGTAAAATTATCGAACAATTAACTTTTTGGACTGCATTGTGATTTACCCTTAGGGTAAAATAGACCAAAACACCTGTTAAATAGCATAAAATGTAATTTTACTTAATGGCCTTTATTTCTCTAATTTGCTTAGATCTTGGGAAAAGATGCGATCAGGAAAAGTGTTTTATTCCCACTGTGGAATGAAGTGCCAATTTGTTCCAGTTCTATTCAGTGTGTATATCGTACTTATGCACAAAGAGAAATTCATTTGCAGATGAGCTGTATAGCTCCAGAAATTTGCTACAAGAACTATGATATTAAAAAAACCAAAAAACTTTATGATGTATGCATATATGCTCCTGGAACATACACTTTTGCTTTTGTTGGGGTGGATTTTAATGACTTAGGCCAATAAAACTACAATGGATTATACTAAAATCATAGAAATTATTCTCTGAATGTGATTCAGTCCCTATCAGCTCAGAAATGCCTAAAATGAAGAGCACAGTCTTCTACACACAAATTGCAAAATGTATGGAAGAGTATTTCAATCTTCATCATCTATTTAAGTCTTAATATAGTAGAAACCAACTCTTCCAGTGTATTTGACCCTTCTGCTGTGCTCATCACCCAAAAGTCTCCATAACATATTAATTGATTTTCTAGAAGAAAAATCTTAAATATCTCACCTCGATTTCTATTAAATCTTGATTTTTATTAAACCAAAGTAGTCCAGCAAGTCCAAGTAAGTTGGCCACAAGGTTACCTCCTAAAAGTAAGACAACATTGGGAAAGACATTGAAATATCAGAATATAAATTATTTCTCTAGGGCATCATTCATTACATTTCAAAAATCCTAGAGAAAAAGTGATAAAGAAATTTTACCCATTCAAAGAAAAATAAAGGGCTTAAAAATGTGGGGATTATACTCCTCAAATGCGAGTAGAACACTTCTGTAAAAGTACTGCTTCCAGGTAGACTAGCCAAAAGGCAGAAGAGAGGCACAGGAAAAGCGGGTGAATACTAAAGCTAAACTAGTTTTATATGTAGAACTTGCTAGTTAAATGGGCATTTGGTGACTATCTATTTAATGGCAATACAGAGGGTATGGGCAGCATGAAAATTAAGTCATAACACCTGGGCTCAAATGTATAATGCAGGGTGAGACATAAGTAACAGAAGAAAACAAATCACGTACAAATGAGTCCCATATCATTCATCTGAAATAACAATTAAGTTCAATTCAGGGTTTATATTTCCCCACCCACCAACAAAGCTTACTTTGGATTATTTTTCTCCTTTTTTTTCAAAGCAATTACAATCTATATTAGTTGAATTATATGATCACATAGAAATAAACACTTATATTCCCTAATGATGACAATAATTTTCTAGAGAACAAAAGGTTCAGTTGCTTTTGTTTTTGTTTTTAATATAAAATGTATCTTTGTCTATAGTAATCAGCCATTATTTCTGGCAACATCCCTGTGGCTCCCCTGCCAGTTGGAAGGGAAAACAATTATATAGTTGGCATTTATTTAGGATAACAGCTTCAGAGTCACTGTACATGTGACTATTTTCATCAGTGTTATCTAGATACTTAAGAATTACCCTCCCAATTTGTTTCAAGAAATCATTTTCATCCTTTGAGATTCAACCCAAAACTGAAAGATATGTGATAGACAGAAAGTTATGCTTTCATCTGAAAGTTACACAGATGTTTAGAAGTGAGTTTCAGAATGCTTTATGGCATTTACCAATGATTTCTAGCGGTGTAGAGAAGAGAGTGAAGGAAGAGGTTTCAGGTCTGAGAAAAACTTAAGGATAAGATGCTCCATTCCATTGAAAGAATACTTGAATGTCAGTCCCTCTTTATATTATATGCTTTAACATATATCAGGTTTTGTAAGTTGCATTTTCTAGACATAAGGTAAAAAATAACAAATATAAATGAAAAAACTTTACGAAAAAGCCATTATAAAAACGGACGAGCTTCTAAAAAAAAAAACAAAAAGAAAGCAAACACAACCTTGTAGAAAATTGTAGCTGCTGTCATTATTAGCTGGCTGATTTCTTTTTGGCACCACAGAAGATCCTCAGGGAAAAACTGAGAGATGAAAGTGCAGAATGATCTCTGGTATGGAAACAGGTAAAAATGTGATAGATGAAAATGATGGCTATTATAAGAAGAAAACAAATATCGATAGCTGGATTGAGGAGGTGGTACGCCACAAGCTTACAGTACAATATTACAGCAGTCTGGGAAAAATCTTAAGTAAAAGCATTAAAAGCGTTAAGAAGAAGGAAATCACAAGGAAAGATTCAAACGCATAAAAACAAATGGCAAAATTACAATATTTTTTAGCCAGCAACAGCACTTTAAAGGAAAGGAATTAAATACAAGAGCTATATTTCATGCTGAATAGAAAAGATACTGTTTGTGGGTGAAGCTAGAAAATATCTTAAGGACATATATAAGGTGAGGAAGGAAGGGAGATGACTAAAAATTGCACACTTAAAATTTAATGTACTATTACCCCTGAATACAGTGTTGTATCCTATATGAACAGCACCAATATAGATATAACAGAATATCATGGATTTTTTAGGTGTCAGGTTGTAATATAGGAGACAGCAGGAGAGAAAGATATTAAAAAATATTTATTAAAGACAATAGCAGAGGAGATGTAGCTAAATCAGTTGAAACAATCTGATAAGTGTATTGAGAGAAGCAGCTGGCCTAAAGAATGATATGCCATAGCAGTATAGACAATTTTGTGTTCTTACCTTTATTTAGTAATCTCTCACATGACAATTTACTGCAGTTCTATTGGCAGTTCATAGGGATTACTTTGTGCTTCTTCACGTCTTCAAGCTCTTCTTTTTATCAAGAGGCATGAAATTTTCCATGTTTGAGTAACTTAGGAACTAAAAGCAAGACAAGATTTAGATTCAAGCACCTACATATATTTTGAAATCTGGCCCTTAGATACAGAAACCCTAATAACCCAGTTATTTAGTGGTATTTTTATTGTGTATGAAATTTTGTATCCTGATATACACCTGTATTTTTCAAAGTTTGGCCCATAGGCAGATAGAATGATACATTATCCAAGAAATTAATTAAATATGATCTAAGATCATCTACCTATTGTTAAAGACTGTGAGTGAATTGAGGTCCATGTATCATAAACTGTAACAGCACACCTTTCTGTACAAATACATAGATCTTTCCAGGAAATGATATCTCACAATTTCACATATCTGCTAAATGGCCTTCATAATGCATCTCACAAACCTAAGATCAAGGTCTGTTTCAATTTTGAAGCAACTCATGCACATAAATGTCTAAATCCAGAATGGGGTACCTAGTAAATTCTTTTTCTAGGGAAAACATCTGAATACGATCCAATAAAAGTGGAGAAACTGCTCATGCAAGTTAGTATCTTAATCATGCCTCTTACCATGCCTAATGCTCAGTGAAAAACTGCACACCAGTTATTACTTTTAGACAGGTCACGTCCCAAAAATTAAAGCCTGGCACATTGGCAGGCACTATATAGCTTTAAAACAGATGTTCCAAGAATTATACAGCCAGTTTGCAATTGTTTTTTATCTCTCTTCTCCCCACACCCTCCAATTTTTTTCATTCAACTGTATAATGCCTCAGTAGCTGATGATATTCTGACAAAAAGAAAGTTTCTCCAGTCTGTCGGTGTGCTCACAGAGAGCCAACGGGCTCTGTCACCGCTGGCCCAGACACAGCGACAGAGTGTTAGGGGGTCAGTCTGCAAGCTCGCAAGCAGTACTGACTCCCGTGGGTTCTTTGCCTGGCAGAGGCTTATGCGAGCGATGGAGATCCGATGGGCAGTGGGAAGAAAGGAGGAAACAATTTCAGACGAACAGAGGGTTTATTGCAAACACCTCCTCAGCCCGAAACTGCTCTGGGGGAGAGGGGTGCGGGGGGTTTTTGTCCAAAGGATTTGGAGGCGGGACAAAGGGGGTGGCCAGCCAACCGGGGCAGGTTGCCAGGGGATACAGGTGTAATAGAACATCGCTTGGACTAATCAGGCGAAAAATAGGAGGGGTTTACAAAGGCGGGAGACATGACAGGCAGCTAACCGTGTGCCGCATGGCAGGTGCCGGAGTCATGTGAGTCATGTGAACAAAGGAACAATCGAGGGGTGGGATACAGGGAACCCAACAAGTACAAAAGTATAGAAAGCCTAACCAATTAAATTAACACACTGCCACACTCCAGATTTCCATGGGAGTTATATGCATAGAGTATAGCTCAAGAATATAACCATTACATGAGGCCTTGTTGCATTGTGCTCAGAAAAAGGAAAAAAAGAGAACAAATAATTTCTAGATGCATCATGTTCTGCATCCTGTCCTGTCCCATACTTTGTGTTGTAGGTGAAGATTTTTGCTTTGAAACCAACATTCTGCCATTCTGCCTTTCTCATTAGATAGGCCCTTCCCTGTAATGAACTACATTATTAAAGCCAGAAAAACTAGGCGAAACAAAATTAGAGGCAGAAAAAAGCAATTAGGCAAAAATTTTAGGTGGCTTCCAAAAATCATTAACTGCCCAGATGTTTAGCTATAAATAATTAATACAGTCGTTTTTGGTTTTAAGAAATGGAAAAAAATTGTTTCTGGGAAAATCTAGGAAGCGTTTCTTAAACTTCCAGATGAAGGTTTGGGTGCAGCTGAGATGCACTAATTCATTTGTGGCCAGCAGGTTGAGGGAGGTGATTCTGTGCCTCTACTCTGCCTTGGTGAGACCCCAGCTGGGAGTGCTGCATCCAGCTCTGGGGTCCCTGCAGGGAGCAAGTCCAGAGAAGAACCCATGAAGTTGATCAGGGAGATAGAACACCTTTCATATGAAGACAGACTAAGCTGGGGTTTGTTCACTGCAGAGAAGGCTCAGGAGAACCCTGTTGCAGCCTCTCATTACTTGGAAGGGGTTTACAAGAAAGATGGGGCAAATTTTTTAGTAGGGCTGGGATAAGACAAAGGGTAATGGTTTGAAACTAAAGAAAGGTAGATTCTGACTAGATATAAGGAAGAAACTTCTTACAGTGAGGGTGTCGAAACGCTGGAATGGGTTGCTCAGAAGTGGAAGATGCCCCATCTTTGGAAACATCTAAGATTAAGCTATCTGGGGTTCTGAGCAACCTGGTTCAGTTGAAAAAAACAGTCCTTGCTCTTCCAGAGGTGTCAGATTAGATGATATTTAAAGGTCACTTCCAATTAAATGATTCTAGCCCATATACACTGTGAGCTCCTGTCTTTGTTGCTTCTGGGTTTTTTGCTTCTTTAGAAAAAACTTTACATTATTTTTTTTTCTTTCTGTATTATCCTTTACTCTGTACTTTCTTTTAACTTTTTTTTTTTCTATTTGCTTTTCCCTTCTCTATCCATTTCCTGGTCATTTGTTCTTCCAAAAAGTCACAAAAATTCATGCAGTTTTTTCACTTCCATTTCTTGTCAGTCCTGATTTCCTTGGGTCCCTAGGCTGGGAGGTGTGTCTTTAGTGTTTACAGTATATACTAGACACAAAGACCCTTTTTTTTTTTGCATAGTTAAAATATTAAAGCAATAAATAAAAGCAGTATATTTAATATTTCTATGAAACCATTATTTCAAAATAATTTCCTGCTTCAGCCAGGTAATTATTTTACATAGCCCAATACAAATTAGAAACGCTTATTTCACATCCACTTCACACGATATAAAATAGAAACGGGCAGTAGACTTGTACTCTACAGCAGAAGCTGATATTTTCTTTCTGCTAGTACAGTATTTAAACGGCATCCAGTAGTGCAAGTCTGTCACAACAAATGAAAGTAACATTTTATGGACTCTTAAAAAAAACAACAAAAAGAAAGTCTGAGATATAAAACAGGAAGAAAAAAATGGACTCAAGTTTATTCTGCAAGATGAGATTCAATATGAGCATATCAAAACAATAATGTGAATTAGAAAAGCTTATGTATTTTCCCCTGTAGATCATGTAGTTTACTTTCAATGAGAAGCTTATGTACAGCATTCCTTGTAATCTTGTATCATGGGGAGTCTAGAAAATGACTGAACCTCCACAAACATTGAAATCAGAGAACAGACAAAGAAATTTTTACAAGGTTTAGAAGCAACTAAGGAAATGTACAAGTACTAACTACCTTAAAAAATATTTTTAAAAATAATAAAAAAAATACACTAGGAAGAAATTTGACTTCAGCAGTAACAGTCAAAGAAGGAAACAAAAAGAAATTAAACTTCAGAGAATATATTTTGCAGGCATGGGAAAGAGTGTTCTAATTCTTCTTTAATAACTCAAGAGAGGATAAATTTTTCCCTAACAAAGTATTGGCTGCACACTGACAGGAATAAATTTGACGCCTGGCAGCAAAAGCATCTGCTAAGATCTACTTAAGGTTTTATAAATCTATCGTGTGGTACAACTTTGCTATACCAGACTAGCATAATAAAAAAACCCCCTAGACTTCTGGCATTAAAACTAATTAGTAAGTAGAGTGAGGTTTGGGAAAGCAGCCCAGATGAGGTCAGGCACGTGGTAAAAGTTTCTAAATATGTAGATCCTAAAAAGTAAGTATACACTGACAACAGTTCTTTCAAGTTTTAGCAAAAAAAAAAAAAAAACCATCAACAACAACAACAAAAAACACCAAACAACCCTCACAATTAAATAAGCTTTATACCTGTTCTGGGTTGAATAACCAGGCAGAAACACCAAATCATGTAGCAGTTTCATGTTCGCCAAATCTGACCTTTCCCGGTCAACACACCAAATTTGCAATGCTTTTTGTGTTTGCTCTCTTTGCTTTCTGTGAGATAGACTTTGGGAGGAAAAAGGCAAAACAGGCCCACCTTAAAGGTTACAAGGATAGTTTTATTAACACACACTAAAAGAAGTAAATAAAGGAGAAAAAGAAAAAAAAAAGAAACTTTCAAAACCTTTCTCTTCCTCTCACAAACTGTTCACTTTTTCACACGCAACAGAGAGACAACTTGTGATTTTCAGTCAGTTCCACTCTTTGCAAAATAGCCTTTCATTACTTCTTTAGGAGACGGAGTATCTCTTAGAATCATGGATCCCAGTCAGAATTATAACATTTCTCCTGTGGGTTTTAACTGTCACAGAAACATCCGCCCATGGAAAACCTGCTTCTGTGATCACTCCAACCCTTCCTCCCATTAGCAGTTTCCCAAGCTGCTTAAGGGTCATGTGAACTCAGGCATATTGGGGTGTCACCTTTTAAAGATTAACAACTCCAGAGGCAAAGTACTCTTAATCTCAGGGAACAGAACTCTTCTTCACTGACACAAAGGGCTTCTCATCTCTCTCTCTGCTCAAACATCTCATGGGACTACAAGAATCACAGATTCTAATGCAATATTACTCAGTCCATCACAAATGCGTTTGCTCAAAAATCCGCAAATAAGCAATCATCTCCCCAAATGCATACATTTCTCGTGATTTGAAGAGATAATCTACATACAGAGTTAATTTCCATGACTCTAATTGAAGTCTAGCCAGCAGGCAACTCCATCCTTCCTCCAATTAGTTCTTCACTCTCTCTCTCCATCTGACTTCATGCTGGGTCTTCTCTATGTTCACTCTGCCCATTTCTCCTCTCTCTCAAGGAAGAGTTAAGCTTCAAAAGCTTCATGTTGCTAAGAAAAGGTTAAATCTGCCCAGGCCTGCAATGGTCATTTGATTTTTGCTGGGCAGTAGCTTCTCCAGCCAGCTGCTCTTCTGAGCTGCTGTGCTTTCGCCCACCCCTTTCCCTCTCTGCCTAGGAGTCACTGGAGGAGGAGGGAGCCCTGCCCACCCCTCGGCAGCAAATTGGGGTGGGCTTGGCCCAGCTGGACCCAGAGGTGTTATCGGGGGCCCAGCTCCGCCGGCTCCCTCTTCGGCTGGCTCCGGGGGATAGGCAGCCTCCCCTCCCCTGCCGGGGGCGGACGGAGCCCGAACAGGCCTCCGGCCGCCTTCCGCGCCTGACAGGGGAGCGCCAGGGCCGGGCCAGAGCCCGGGGGCACGGCCAGAGCCCGGAGCCGAGCCCCCCAAGGGGAGGGAGCGGCAGGGCCGGGCCTGAGCCGAGCCCCCCAAGGGGAGGGAGCGGCAGGGCCGGGCCTGAGCCGAGCCCCCCAAGGGGAGGGAGCGGCAGGGCCGGGCCTGAGCCGAGCCCCCCAAGGGGAGGGAGCGGCAGGGCCGGGCCGGCCTGGGCTGTTCTAACAGAACAGCCCGGCCGATGTTACCTGTTCAAGTGGCCAGAAGGGAAAGGCTGACTTGGACTCAGAATTTTATTTGGGTATTCCCCAAAGTCGCATCTAGCTTTCTCAATGGTCCAACAATATGTCAATATTCAAAAATGAACTCTAATAGGTGCCTGTTTCAAAACAATTCCAAGGTCCTGACAGGGAACTGTTTTTACTTTTAACTAAAAATCAAGCTGTGTCAAACCATAATACCTTTTGAAGGCAAGTAAAAGCAACTTTTCTCAAGTTTGTATAAAATAACAGAGCCTGCTGAGACTGTAGTAACCACAGTGACTGCTTAAGAATCCTCTAGCCTTTGATCTCATCTCATTCAGCTAATGATTACTGTTCCCCAAAACAATTTAAAGGAGCATCTGGATGTTCTTGAAACAGAATGGAATGGAGGGAGATGCAGAAATGTGAGAAACATACTAAAATGAAAAAGGCTTTGAATCATTACAGAGTAAAATCCATCCTCAGAAATATGAGGGAAGGAAATATAGCATTGCTTTCATCTTCAAAATTTCTCCTGAATTGTATGTATGTTTCCACCCAGTTCTGAGGAAAACCACTTCCTAGAAATTTTCTTACTCGTTTTAAAGTTTTCAGCTCCTATACTGAATTACTGGTAGACCCAATGTTAATGAGCAAGTTTTATTTATTTAAAAATGAGCCTATGCAGTAGTGGGGGAAAATGTTGAAAAATTCTTTTAACTTTAGCACAATAATGTCTGATTCCAATATCCATGTTTAATGCTTAGTTTTGTACTACATAATGCTTAGTACAAATGCCAGAGATTAATGTGGCTTTGTGTTAATTCTCTGTATCTGGGACTAATAGTCTTGTACCAATTATTGCTTCCTTATCTACCTATATCAATGATTATTACTTACTAGCAGATGTCTTTGTTCTGAGAAAAAGGGTTGTGTGTCACAGCAAAGACTAGTAAGAGAAGTACATTATGACCTGACCATATCTTTGAGATGGTCTCAAGGAGAAAAGATTCTTTAGATGATCCAGAAACACATCCAAGTAAGTCCTCTGAAATAAGTAGCATATATGTATGTATTCAGGAAATGTAATGAATATGTAATAGGGGTGTGGTGAGTATGTATTGGTTTCATTAATATAGCCAGGTCTGTTAAGCTGCTGGGTGTGCATGTTAGGCGGAGAGATCCCCACATGTACTCAGTGCTAAATAAACTAATGCTGTCTTTCTAACCCAACAAACTAGTTGGAAATTTTATTTCCCGCTTTTCAGTGACGCTGAGGAGGTAGAAATTTTGGTTTATCTTCAGGAGTCTCAGATGTTCTTGTATATTTTTTATACCAATATTTACTGTGAAATATCCTACATCAATCTCTCATGCTGTTTCTGAAAAGGAAAAATATCTCCTAGATTTATGTTACTTTTTAAAATGTGGTCCAAAATTGTTCTTAGGAAAAGCTTAAACTCTCATTACATTCTATGCTGACTGATTGCTAAAACAAAACTAAATTCAGGCCAGAGAGCAGACTCAGCAATGTATGTAATTATTTAAATTTAAATCTGATGGTCAAGGTCTCAGGCTGGATACAGCCTAGTGGAAAGTTTAATGTTGGAATAAAAGCCTATTCCAGAGTTGCATCTCTCATCTGCAATGATAAAACTTGAGTTGACAGCTGGAAGATAAGCAGACTTAAAGCTTTGTGGGTCAGCCACAAGAGAGAAAGGCATGCTGACACACAGAAAGCATTAGCACTTATGGAAAAACCTACTCACTGTACAAGTACTAATATATTAAGTTAGAGTAGAAACTCTCATACTGGTAATCACAAGCTCTCATGAGTCATTTATTGGAAGGAATATAAGCAAATACTCAAGACTGCAAGAATAGCTCCATATAGAGCAATGAGAAAGGAAAGAAAGAATGACTAAATATTCACCTCTAAAATCACAGAAAAAATAAAGCAAGAATAATAACTGCATATCTTGGTCACTAATTTCTAAAATTACTGTTTCTCAAGGAAATATACTTTAAAGAGCTTCTTGCAGAAACTGCTCCAATATTTTTCTCCTGTGCTGATCTGTTGAGTTTTTATTCAAAATATGAAAAACCAGAAAGAAGATCAGATCAAAATCTAGAATGCTTCTTTTACATCACCTTCACCGTCTCAGTTCCTAACATTAAATCTCTTTCCACCAAATATTCATTCTCAATCTCTAATTTGGAGCTCTGCAGAAGGGCTAGAATTTCAGTAGCTGGTAGGAACAATATGCTTTTAGAAACAGGCTTGTCAAAAGCTTCAGCCAGGAAAACGAATTAGAAAAATAAACAGTCCAAAATTATTTTATGCTGGCTGGAGGTATTATTAAATGTATGATGAATGAGGGTCTTCTATTTACAACTGATTTATTTGTTGTGATTTTTTTTTTAATAGAGAGATGTATTTCTCTAGATACTGAGTTCTGGTCTCTGTCTGTCTGTTTGTTCTTTTGTTTATTTCTTTCCCTAGATGATATTTATTATTGATTAGAAAATAACATTTTTAATGACGAACAAACCAATGCAATCCTAAAGTCAACAGCTGGCAAAAATGAACAAGTACAACACAATGAATATATGAATAAGAATTGAAGCTCTGAGCTAGGGTTAGATTTTCTTACCCTCTCAGGATCAGGAAATGTGTGATTACATCTCTCTGAGAATGGCCTGACAACCCCAGCAGCAGTTTCTAGAACCGTTTTTAAGGAACAAGTTGGTGAGGAACAAGTACACATCTACGTTTTCCTATCTGTTTCCATTCTAGCTCTGTGGTATTTATTTCACAGTATGTATATGTTTATATATAATAGTGTAAGAGGAGGGAGACAGAGATCAAAATTTCCTCATAGTTTTTCAGGCTTAATTATGTTTCTTATGTTACTGAGTCATTAAGAAATACTGATAAGAATTCTGCTGGTGTTACTGCTCAAAAGTGAAAAATAAGGGCTAACTTTGTCAGTCTGTGTCTGTCAGGATAGACTTAAAATTCCAAAATATGCAAAGATTTTTAGGCAAACTACTAATTTTAAAATTGCACTGGAAAGAGAAAAGCAGAGGAGCAAAACCAGCTACTGCATCACTTTCAGTGCACTGAACTAGATTTCATTGTTATCTCAAAAAATAAGTGTGTAGACTTACTGCAAATATTGTTACTCTTTTAGTACTGTCTCACAATATGTTGTGATGTGAATCTTGGAAAAAAACCAACAGTCAGGGGCATTTCAAGATATTTATATATATGTATGCAATGAACTCTACTATTTAAAGTGTGTCCTTTAAGCAAAATACTAGCATACACTCTGACAATAAAAAAAATGTTTCCCTGAAAAGTATCGTTGCAAGCTGTTCTCCAATAATCCTAAAATGTAGAAGGACTTTATATCACTTTGAGAAAATGTATCGTGCTTTTTGGAATGATAGGGTCAGGCTTTCAAAGCTGAAAAATGTAAATCCCAAATATATTACAAAATAATTTATGGCAAAAAAACTCTTCTTAAAGATGTTAAAAATGGTACAGGTAGTAAAAAAAAATCTTATCTTTTAGAGCTATTCTTAATGAAAATTACTTTAATTTTGAAAATTTGTTAATATGTTTTCAATTTGGTTATGTTAAAAATTTGGTTTGTTCTCTGATTTCACCCCAGAAGATCAATTTTATTTTCTTTTTTCTGTCATCTCACAAAAGCTTGGAATTTGTGTTTATCAAGAAATAGGATTGTTTGATGTCTAATTCTTAAAAAAATTGTTTGACAGAACCTAAAATAGTATTTTATTTAACAGAGGGGAATCTTTGAAGACTAGGCTTTCTGAGTTAGGACAATTCACTTTTTAGTAGAATTTAGTTTGAATGTTGTGTCAAAATCGCAACTATATTGAAGTTTATCAATACTTTCTGTCACATAATTTTACAGCTTCAATGCAGGAAAATGTGTGACATAGCTGGCTCACCTCTGCTCACTGCCTATTATTCTCAGTGTTTGATGAATAAACTAAAACAAAGCAAAAGAATATAAAACAGGACATCAGATGGCAGAGTACATTTCCATTTCTTCTTTGGATAAACATTGATATGAATACTAATGAGCAAGCAGAGCACTCATGTTTCACAATAAACAAGGTTAAAAAAAGATTTGGACTAAGGCAGTACATAGCCTCTTTTGTTTTCAACTCAATATTTTTCTGGTGTCAACTATGCGATTTTAGACTTATCTTCCATCTGAATTATGCAGGTTATTCACCACTCAAAATTGATATTATAATTTAATCTTCTTTCTCTATTCATTTGTAAAGTGCCTATAAAAATGGCTCCCAAATGGAAAACTGTTAAGAGCAATGATATAATAAACAAAATAAACCATATTTCAATAAATCTCTTATTCCGCAAAAACTGCTTTTGATTTGTCTGTACACTGAAAATTGAAGTCTCATTTATGGCTTCAGTATTTTCAAATGCTACTTCAGCATGTGTTAGGAGTGCTTTTTCTTGGGTATCACAGTGCAACAACAAAAGATTATTAACCAAATAATACTACAAAAGAAAGAAATTAGAAGAATAATATAAAATCTACATTCAATTATGTGCACACAATTTGCAGAATATGTAATATACAAAGAAGGAGTTAAAGTAACTTGTAATTGTTAAAAAATATGTTTATTTATGTATTTAAAAGAATAAAAAATGAAAGCAAGTCAGAATTTTATGCCCAGCACTTCTTTTTTAAAAGTAAAATATTTTCCTACATAGTGCTCATTTTGAAGATTATTTATTTTCTATCCAGTAATGCATTTTTTTTCTTTTATATGTGTACAAATTATGAACAAATATGTCCCTATTAGAATAAGACAAATATAATTGGGAATATTCACCATGAATGTTATCTTGGCTGGTCAGCTGAGATAGACAGCATTATTTCTGGACTTGCTCTGCGTGAATTCCAAGCAGCAGAGATTTCAGAACAACTGTGTGTACTTTCAAGGGTAATTGCTGTGCATGCATGTGTGCATTCCCAAGGTGGAAACACTACTTCTTCAGTCATACTTGTGGGCAAAATGTGATTCACATCTTATCTTTGTAAAGAGAAACTTTATCAGAAAACTTTTTACTGTTAAAGCAATTGTGATGTTTTAGTAACTTCATGATACGATATAGTTGTAATTTCCTGAAATTCAATAAATATTTAAGTACATTTCTGTATTCTTTCTCCATATACACTGGTTATCCAAACCCAGCTATAAACAGAGTTAATCCCAAAATGTAGCACATAATCTTTCTGTTGTTGTTGCTAAATTGTTGAATTTATAAGAACAATTGAGAGTTATATTCCATTTTTATAAGCAGAAAGACATTCTTTAAATTGAAATTAGAAGTCAAATCTGCCCACAAATGGCTTCTTCACAAACTAGTGCCTTTTTCCCTGAGTTTGACAATGCTTTTGATATCTTTCTGTTGTTCCCCCAGGCATGAAGGCACCAACAGTTTTCATTTAGCATGAAAATCACACCTGCAGAAAAGCACAGAGCAAAGAAGGGTTGAAGTGCGTGGTAATTAGTATAGCTGGAGAGGGTTAATCTGTAGCTAACAGGAAATTGTCTTTTAATGGACGCAAAGAAACTACTGCAGCCTACCTTTCAGAGTCATGGTGGTTCCCTGGTGATTTCTATCCCTCTCTGGAATTCTGTAAATGCATTTTCATGGTGACTGCTCTGTCTCTCAGCATGGAAGAGCATTCATGCACCCAGCAAAATACATGCCTACAGATCTTCATGTTAAGGGGCTGGATCAGCTGAGCAAGGCACACAATTTGTGACTGTGTCTTGGTGGCAGGCACGGAAGGACACAGTGAAGATGAGCATAGCACTGAGGCTCTGAGGTGTCTAAAGGGCTGAAAGTTATGCATTTAGCATAGTGGGATCTCTACAGGATTCTGGAAGATGCTTAGTACTGCTTTGGATGTACCTATTGGGTCTTTGCTGCTTCTTGAGATAGGACTCCAGTTCACAAAGTGTCTTAATCTCATTGTGCTACCTGGTGTAACAAAAACTCAGTGTGAGCAAGTTACTGACATTGCATCATCAAATTGGATTGGCAATAGGTACTTCATTCCTTAATAGGATAAATTGGAAGAACAAGAGATATTTTAGAGAACTCTTTATTTTATGCTCAAGTATTACCTTTTTCCTGAAGATTACCGAAGTGTACAAACTGGTGTAACTTTTTCTTCCACGAAGATCTGCAGTATGAATGAGAGTTTCCATCCATACAGCCAGAACTCACATGAAACTGGGAACCAATCTGGATCTCAAAAGTCGTAAGGGGCTGCAGTTCATAATGTTGCAGCTGATATTCTATCTTCTTTGTGGACCTAGAAAAATTTAACTTTTTGTGCATCATCGATTCAGTAGGAGAAAAAGGTATTACTCTCTTCATGAAATCCTCTTTGCAAATACAGTTTTCATTCCCTGAACACAACAGAAACCAAACAAAAAAGAAAACTACTTTTGTTCAGTGCTCTGAGATCTTTTTAAATAGTATGCACCTAAAACCTCTTTTTAGATTCTTTTTTTCTCAGGGTAAAGGTATGTTTTTTATTGTTATATACCTATTTGTCAGCAAGCTACACCCACTCAGCCTGTAATCTTTACATTCCTGTTTTTCAGGTGTTTTTTCTTTCTGTCTAGCTACAATTTTGTGTCATATTGTAAGCAAAAATTATTATTGTTTAATTATTTATTATTATTGGGATTTGGTTTGGCACACAGTGCCACAAGCATGACTGAGGAGGGCTATGAGAGATGTATGAGGGCAGACAATTATTAATTTGATTTCGCCATTTAACATTTCCTGATTTTTTTGTCTTCAGTACAAATACTGGCCCAAAAATATCTTCATTCCCTGGGTGAGCTCTTCTTTGGACAGAGCTGTAGTCCTGGAATGGAATAACTTAATTGTTTAACCAGGCTCTTACTTATCCTGTCTTAGATGAAAGGCAGTGTTTACAGCTGTCAATGCTGAGTGAGATCTAATTTAAACATAATAAGAACAATGATTTGGCAGCAGACAGCTCATCAAAACTGAACAACATTGTCTTGTACACAGGCTGGAGCTGAGTTTGGCTGAGTTTCTCTTTTCTGTGCACGGCACTTTTCTCTCATGTCCAAACTAAGATACCTGAGGATTTCTAAAACACTGAAATACATTATTTACATTTGGGATGCAAAATTTACTTCTGTATGGCAGTTTTCACTTTTATTTTCTCTTTCTAAATGTTTATAAATATTTTTTTTTTCATTTTATAAATTTCAACTCTAGGAAACTCATTGAACTCTAGGAAAAGAGCTGTGATCTTCTGTAACAATAGAATATAGTCTTCAAAAATTGTTTCTGCGACTGCGAGAGACTTCAGCTTCACTTCATTATTCAGTCACTTACAAAAGCAATCTTCATTGAATAGTATTTGTCCTTGAACATGAGTGGTTCAGATTGTTATTTACTTTTGAGGAAACTACTCATTCTCAATTCTGATAGCAGGTTTGAATGCTGATAAATATTAGGAAGTGAATTTAGAAAATGAATCAGGTAAAATTAACAGCAAAGATAGAAGTGTATAATACCACAACTTTACATTTTTCAGTAAACAGATATCTTGTTTTTCAAGTGGTTATTATAGACCAGAAATGTCAGGTTTACTGGAATAATAGAAATCAATTAACTAAAAAAATTGAACCTTAACCTAGATTGCTTTTTCAGAGCACGGTCTGTTTTAAACACAAGCCCTTAAACATCAACATATCCCCAATCAAAAGTGAACCAATCACTATAAATGGTAAATTGTGTTATTCAAATTCTTTGAAAGATGTTCTGACAATGATGTGTGTTCCTACAGTGTCACACCACCTATAACATGACATGGGACTGTCTCAGGACCCCATTATTCCCTACGATTTCTGCTCTCTTTCATGGATTTGTTAAAACCCAATTCCTCACTGCCACAGCTCTAGGTGTCTGCTTATGGCTCCTTATTTATATTCAAGTTTCCTATCTCCACTCTTCTGTTCTGTCTCTTCATATAACTCTCTTTTACAGTGACTTTTTTATCTTTTTGGAAGGGTCTTTCAAGTTTCCTCCTTATCAAAGTGCTGGTGTTCAACAAGTTTTTCTTCTCTTGTCATTTTGCAAGTTTTCCAAGGTTTTTGGTCTTATAAATTCTTTACACTATATCAAATGTAACTTTGCTTGTATTTTATCTCCCATCTTGCCAGTAGCTGAAAATACCTTCAATTTCAGCATGTTTTATTGCTGAAATGCAGTGTTTTCTGATTCTTGCTAATGCTGATAATACTTTATAGCTTTCCTTTCCCTCTATTCTCCCCCTCTTGCCCCTTCTCTCCAATAGGGTTATTCTGTTTTGTTCTCTTTCTATGTCTAAGATGCCTACTTTCTCTCCACCTTTTCAGACATGTACTTTTGTGTTCTCTACTATTATTTTCCTGTTATGTCTGGGAAAGCTATTCATGATGTTTGCATTTTGACCTGTAATAGGAGGAGAGGCTGTAATGAGACAAAAGAAAGTAAGGAAGTTACCAATACCATTATCAAAGCAGTAGAATATTCTGAGTTGTGGAATATTTGCATTAATCAGATTATTTGTACATATTATTTCTAGTACAAAATAAACCAATTATGTGTTCCCACACTATAGACATCGAGCAAATAGGCAGATAGATAAATTGGTCTGTTAGATTTGTGAATGTTCTACTTTTTATACTACATAGCAAAAAAAAAAAAAAAAAAAAAAAATTGTGTGTCGAGCTTTTAGTATGTAATTTTCTGCTATCTCAAACTCAGTCAATATAGCTTTCCTGTACAGATTACAGCAATGGTTCCTATAACACCAGTGAAGCAAAAAACATACAGATGCCATTAAAACACAACCAATCTATTCAGAGCCAATAAAGTAGCAATTAGATAACTTACATCTGCATGAGTTAAAATAGGCGAGAGGAGTTAATTAGAAAATCTTACATCTGCCTGTTTTCTTAAGGAAATTACTTTACGAGATTCTTCTTCCTTAGCCCAGAATACTTCAAGGAGAACATACATGGAGGAGAAAATATAAATTAACTCTTAAAGGTTTTTATGTTCCTAGAAGTTTACCTGGTGACCAAAAATCCTGAAAAAAATATTTGATCAGACTAAATGGAGCTACTGCTCAAGGACTCTTAAATAAATGCTAAAAAAGCCATAAAACATGTCTTCTGGACTATCTGTTCTCAATATGTTTTGTTTTTTGACAAGTAACACAGACAAAGAAGAAATGTGCATCACTTTCCAGTGCCCTGTTCCTTTCACCGAAGACTAGATTCAGCTCAGTCACAAAGTTTTTGAATGCTTTCTCCCTTTCCCTGCTCAAAAAGCGAAGGGCTCAGAGTTGGACTTTGAAAATTATACATTGTGGAGTAACCAATTTTTCTTGGAGTAGTTTACCAGAGCTATTAGCAGACCCATCTCCATCTATTTATTTTAAATTTAGTGGTCAAATGAGAATGAACTTACAAGCTCAAGTCCACATGATTAAAGGAATTCTTTGCCTGAGTCTGACTATCTGACATATGATCTCCTTCCTTTCCTTTTCCTCTTCCATTCTGCTGAACAATGGTTTATTATGAGTTACCTCTTGCATGGTAAAATAATCTCTTACATAATTTTATATAGTACTTAGCTTTAGTTTCCCGTCACCAGATATAGGTTTTTTTTCCTAAACTATTCCAAGAAAAATTATAACAAAGTCAATTTTGGATCATGTCAATAATATCTGAGAATGTCAGCTCCAGTACATATTCTCTTGAAAAAGTATTTTATACATTTTTCTTGAAAAACACAACAAAACAAAGCAAAACACAGCACAAAACAAGCCCCCACAAAATTCAGACACACAAGCACAAATAAAGGAAAAAAAACTTTCAAGTAAGTGTATAGATGAATTTTTTTCAGAGCAAATAATATCTAAATATGAAAAGTGTGTTAAAAGGAGTCAAAACATATGGCACAGGAAGATAATTGTGTGTTTAAATAGAACTTTGTATCTGGAAAAATACGAGTAGTCATAAAATGCTCAGGTGAGTTTTTCAGAATTTTTCTCTTTTTAAAGCATGGAAGCAGTTAGGGCTTAACACAATGTATGAAACTGATGAGTCCTCAATATATTTCTAATTCTTTCTCCACAAATTCATTTACTGATCAAGTTGATTTATGCCTTTACCTCAGCCATTCCTATAAGAGCTAGGAATGTAGAAAACTGTAAAAACTCTGTTTTTCACAAAGGCTTTTAAAATGTATTTTATTTTTGAAAACCTAAATAAATGACATTTCAGACAGAATCCTAATTGTATGTGAATGCCAGAAATGAACTAAAATGAAGGGAGTGAAATCATATTAGTCTATAATATTAGTTAATCTAAGATTTATTTATATTCATTTTTATTTATTTCCCATTAATAATTAATATAGTATATTAAAATAATTATTATAATAAACATTTTATTATATATATTATTTTTCTCTTGCTTTTTATAACATTCTTGGTTCAATTTACTCAGTTATTTGTTGCTTAATTTTCCTTAGTTGTTTTTTTCAAATTTTCTTTTTTCCCTTTAGGATTTTTATTTGCTTTTGATACCTTCCCACTCTCTTTTGTCTCATAACTTCTTTCCTCTGCCACTTTTCTGACTATGTTTTAGTTATTGTGTTTTCTTTGTTATTTTTTCCCTCATGAACCCCTGACTACCAACAAGCAATGACAACATGATATGAAAAATAGAGTGATATTTTGCCTTACGTACTTTATATTTCTAACTGTTGCTAGGTTTTTTCTTCAGTACTGTCCATTTTGTCTTGTTTATTCAGGAATCTGGATTAAAAAATCCAATTGATCGACTGAACAAACAAACAAAAACCCTCCAACCAAAACAAACAAACAACCCCACCCCAGCTAGACTAACAGCTTCTGGTCATGCTGGGCTAATATGATTGACAGTAATTTCTATAACTTTATGATCTGAGAGTCCATAATCTTACCTTTAGAAAGCCAGACACAAAGGCTTAAAATACTTTAAAAACGGAAATTCCATTATGTGCATGTAGCAAATATTTTATTTAGCTTTTCTTTCTGGTAAGATTTTTTCTTAACAAGTACTGTTTGTCATCAATATTTATCATAAAATCTCCACTAATTTCTGTCTGTGTTATATGCCTATTGAAATGTGTGCCCTCGATGAATTACAGGATACTCAGTTGATAAACCTACAGATCTAATTCTACTAGATCATGTTTATGATGAGGCTGTCAAAATTTCAGGCATATTTCAAGCATCATCCTGTGTCTTAAACCTCAGTGAATTGAAAACATTTAATTTAATTTTGTCCAAGCTTCATCAGCTTATTTTATGTAGGCCTCTTCCAGACAACAGAAATTTACTTCAAAGAGAATCAGATTTAATTACGGAAAGAAAACAAAGCCCCTCCTTTCCTTTCATTTGGTTAAAGCTGTGAAGATGAAACTCCATCTGTTTACGTTTTTATTCCTAATGTATTCTTTTGTGTCAGGTAACTGCTTCAGTGAAGAGAGAGGACCATATACTCTTTAGATGGAGCCCCTAGCCTTTAAAACAAGTCAAATTCAGAGTTATTTCCACAGAAGACCAGACCCTGTTCCGTGATGCTCCTTGCTGCCTTATTATTACTTGACAGCTCGTCTCCCTGAGGGGACTGTGAATATTTTGCCAACAGCCATCCCAACCATTGTCTCCAGACAAAAGAAAGTGGGGTCTTTGATGCATACACTATGAATTCAAATCTTTGGGATTTCTCAGGAGATAGGTACCAAAGGGGTTTGATGAAGCCTGGTTTTAGGGGGAAAAAAGTTACCTAAAGCTTTTTGCTACAGGTACTGATTCCTTTGTATCTATTTTAGCATTAAGAGGTCAAATATTTGGCAAATGGGGAAGAAAAGACAGGAGCTCTGGCTTTGTCCCGGTGCATTGAAACATAAGGACTTGTCTTTCAAATATCCTAGACATCTGATAAAGTACCCTTTCTGCTCTGAAACAAAGATCTATTTCCTTCCAGTTTACCCTACAACTGTTACTTACTACTCTCTCCACCACATTTTTATATGGTTTTGCAGTAACATTGCAGCTTAAATTACTTAACTATTCTTGCATTAATTGGCAATTTTCTGTGGTCAGAATAATATACTCAAACACGGTGTTATGTTTGTACAGAGACAAAATACAGGAAATTTTATAGTGACAACGAAGGAAAATCAGCAGGTGTGATTATCATGATAACTACACCCCTGGGTGCTTAGAAGCACATGGCTGCATCTGGTCCATAGTTATCTCTCCAGGGGTGAGATTATTTCATGATAACAACACCGCCCTAATAGCCCGTTGCTTAAGTAGTATTCATGACCTTTATTCAGAATCTTGCCTATATTGAACAGAATGAATTTCTCCCCCACTCCAGCTGTCTTTACTTTCATCTTTTTAGTGCAATTCTTTCTTTGTACATTTCTAGTCATTAAAGAGAAGCATTGCATATAAATGCAGATGCATTTTCTTTAATACCAGAATTGTAGATAAGCAAAATGTGTGGTTTGGATCAAAACAAGCATTTATCTAGATTCTAGATATAGCACAAATTACTTTGTGTCACGCATCTGGTGGAATCTGACTGGCATTATTTACTATGAAAATATCAATTCCAGAATAAGGACTTTTCCAGTGCTCTAAACAAAAAAATAATGATTCCTACCTTGTAATTGCATTATTGCTAGAGAAGGTGTAAAGAAATGAGAGCAAGAGCAGGATTTTTCTATCCTCTCTCACCTTCTAGTCATTGACAAGCAATGTGATTAGCAATTAGACTGAGAACACTCTAAAATGTTACAGAGAAAGAACTCCAGAATTCAAAGAATGAAGGGCTGGGTGATGCAGATATGAGTTTAATGCCACCCTTGCAATTCCTGTCACCATCTGATTCCTGGTACGTATCTTCGGCTGTGGCAGGGCTCTCTTAATATATTTCAATGTCTTATGTCACCTAATTAAATCTGGCTAACTGTGCAACTGTAAACACTGCATAAACACTTAATGAGTACAGAAAGAAAATGAATACTTGGAGGAGTATTTCTTGAAGGAAAAATTTTTATATTTCTTATAATAGATTATTTTCCCACTTCCTTTTAAAGGTTAATGTATTTTCCTAGCAGTTTAAGTTGAACACAAAGGCTTAGAAAAGAGACAAAATGACAGGAAATTGAGTGTTACCAAGTAAAAAACAAAGGCTTTCTTTCTCTTAATGGGACTCAAGACACCACTAATCTCATCTGGTTTAGCTGATAAGGTAGGCACTGAGATGGGGAAATGGATTCAAAAGAGGAATCTTTCTTTATCAGGCACATTCAACTTTCATTCTCTTTTTGATATTTTTTTCCTTCATAGAAATAAAAAAGCTCAGATGATTACTTTTCACAAGGTAGTAATCATTCAATGAGTTAAACCAATATCTTATTTTTTAAATTGAGGGGATGCCACAAGATATTTCTTAATTAATTTCATAATTCCTAAGAGCAATTAAAAGGATTATTGTAAGAATGACGGTTGTAATTTAAATCAATTTTAGTACATAAAATGATTTTACCACCATATCCTCTCTCCCTAGCAACAGTGGATCAGAGCATGACAGGGAAGTGAAATATGCCCACTTCATTCAGACTGGGTAAGCACAAATTAGAATGTTTGATTGTCTGAGTCTCACACCTCCATTGACTCTGAACAGTACTTGCAGGCTTTTCTCTTCCAGAGTTTTCAGGTTTTTAAACTTCCTGTATTTTACAAATAGGCTCCAAAGCAAAAATATTCTCATGTAAAACATAGAATCACAGAGTCTTAGCATATCCTGAGTTGAAAGAGACCCTCAAGGATTATTAAGTCAAACTCCTGGTTCCACACAGCACCTCCCTACAAATCTCATCCATTTGCCTGCGAGTACTGTCCAAACATTTTTTGAATATTTGGCAGGCTTGGTGCCATGACCCTTTCCCTGGGGAGGCTGCTCTAGTGCCAACTGCTCTTTGGGTAGAAAACATTGTCCTAATATCTAACCTAAATCTCTCTTGACACAGTTTCCTCCCATTCTCTTGAGTCCTATTGCTGGTCACCACAGAGAAGAATTGGATTAGTGCTTGTCCTTGGGTTTTATCTCATGAGAAAGTTGTAGACTGCAGTGAAGTCTTCCCTCAGTCTCATAGTTTTCAGGCTAAACAGAACAAGTGACCTCAGCAGCTCCTCACACGGCTTCACCTCTAAGCTCCTCATTGTTTTTAGAGCCCTCCTTTGAACACTCTCTAATAGCTTTACATCTTTCTTATACTGTGGCACCCAAAACTGCCTCCACCACTCGAGGTGAGGCCACCCCAGTGCAGAGGAGAGCAGGATGATCTCCTCCCCTGCCTGGCTGGCCATGCTGTGCCTGATGCCCCCCAGGACACGGCTGCCCTTATATTCACCCATTCACACTGTTGACTCATCCTGACCAGGACTCTCAGGTTCCTTTCCACAGCACTGCTCTACAGCATCTTGCTCCCCAATCTTTATGTACATTCAGGGTTGCTCCAGCCCAAGTGCAGAATCCATCACTTGCTCTTGAGGAACTTCATGGAGTTGATGATTACCTAGTGACTTAATTTGTGAAGATCTCTCTGCTGAGCCTCCTGCCTTTGAGAGAGTGAGCAGCTCCTCCTAGTTTAATTTCATTGGCAAACTTACCCAGTTTACCTTCAAGTCCTGTGTCTGAGTCATTTATGGAAATACTGAAGAGTGCTGGCCCTAAAAGGAAACACTTGGGAACTAGTGACTGAAACATGACATTTATATTTTCTGGTCCTCTTCTTATGAAATATTTGCAGAAAATATGACTGAAAGAGCTAGTTGGAATGGAATATATGTTATAGATGGAAACCACTGAACAGAAATGTTCTGCTGGTTTAGTATTATTTTTTAACATTAGCCAGTAGTACAAAACTTGGAAACAGAAAAACAATGAGCTTTTAAGCAATCTACCTCTACACCTAAATTTTGCATCAACAAGTCTGTTCAAGAGACAAGCAACAGCAATGCTGTACTTTGTTTTCTCTCTTAACTTCAGGAATCCCAGCTCAGTAACCCCTAGAGAGCTCAGTGAATAATTTACTTCTCCCTCTAGAAGGGAGAAATGCTGAAATCCACAGACTTTTTCTCTCAGAACCTCTAAATAAAATTGTCTTCCCATGGAAGTCATAGTTTTGCTTCTCAGGCAGCCACTCAAGCCCCTGTCTATTACAGTGTGTGTCACAAGGTGTACAAATACAGCCTTAACTTCAACTATTCCAGGTAACTTTCTTGTGAATGTTTCATTAATAACAGTTTTGTGAAGAAAGGGAAAGCTGTGTTTATCTCTTACAACTTTTCCTTCAGTTTTATTAGTAAATGTCTCTTTTCACCAAAAAGAGCTTGAATAAGTGAGATATAAGGGAACAAAAAGATACATTTAAATAAATTCATTAAGTTCCATTATTCTCTAGCTGAATGATATTTGAGTAATTCTTAGTGATCAATGAAGAATGAGGTACTTCTGAAGAAAACCTCCCATTCATGACATGGGATGAAAAGTGTAGAATGAAATTTTTTGGTTTTAATTTGTAAAATAAATTGAAGGGAATTTCTTTCGTGTAACATAATAGTCTATGTTTCACATGCCATCTGCAGAAGCACGTTATGCTGCTTTTCTTAATTGTATTCTGCTCGGGAAAATATACAACCTTATGCAGAGCTTTCATCATGTGAACTGTCCCATAGGAGCTGAAATTATATGACTTTAGAAGATTATTTGCATCCTTAAATCTAAGTTTATTTTAATTCTTAACTTGAACTGAGATCATGCTGCTTAAAATTGTAAAATATTTGGCATCGGAGTTTTTGCATGGAACTGAACTTACTTATGAAAACATTTTTATGATGAAAATGAGAGTTTTACAGAGGAAACCAGAGTTCCTTTTTACTTTCTTTTGTTACTATCTAAGAAATGCTAACTAATCTAGAGTCATAATATTAGAATCAGCCAGTGTTGTCAATGAGATATGTAACCACAAATCTTATTGTATTAAGAAAAGTTCTTAAGGTAATTATTTTTCTTCTAAATGTCATTCATCTTTGTACACGTGTTAACAGAATTTTCTTGCTTATACAAGTAACATTTATATAAATAAATTTCTGTAGTAAATATTCCAACTTTTGAAGGAACACTTAGAATAAATATAATTATTACAATCTCAATCTCTTAAGTAAATTTCATGTGCTGTTTCTTTTCAAACAAGGAAAAAATATTCTTGTTGGAATGCAAACAAATGTTTTCAATGAACAGAAAGCATTGAGAGCTCTGCAGTGCTTTTACATCTCATTTGGAATTACTAAAATAAAGAACAAGAAAATTGTTACCTTTTCCTGCTTAGCACAGAGTTGTTTGAGATCATAGCAAGTGGAGCACAATTAGACAAGAAGAATAAGTCATGGGAAAATAAGGATGAGAACCATCATTAACAGGGCTGAAGAAATGAACCCTGCTTGTGTGACATGGTAAAACTTAGCAAGTAGATGGAGGAGAGGAATTTCAATATTACTTCATCATTATTTTGAATAGGACTGTTAGGCTTCTCTCTTTAAACATTAAGCCATTACTAAACGATAAATAATGCTCTCTGTGATTTATATCCACAATTAAAGTATTTAACAATCCATTCACACACATTTTGTTATCTATTTTATTTTATATCTATTTTTACATATAAGCTATCTCATTTAAATAATATTTTTCAATAAATCTGTGTATTTCTTAAGAAAAAGCCAGCTCAGTCAGTGGCAATATTACCATAGACAATTAAACAGATACTATGATGTCTTGCTTTAACTCTCTCATCTAATTCCAGCTATTTAAAGAAAAATCCACAAAACATTTATTTGTAATGTTTATGGGTTTTCTGCATCAGTGAGAAATTTGAAGTATATCATGCATAGCAGATTTCATAACTATTAAGCTCTTGTTTAATAACTAAGTTAACAGAAAGAATGTCTTCCTACGAAGCTGATTGTCCTTCCGAGACACATCTAAAATATATAAAAAAAAATTTCTTAAAAAAAGTACTCAAAATTTACAAGATTGGACTTGTGATTATGAATCAATGCACAGAGAGGAAAAGACTATTATAATCCTCTGTGTAAAAAAAAAAAAAAAAAAAAAAGACAACTTTGAAAAAAAATCTTACTTTTTTAAAAAACATTAACATATTTGATAATTTAGGTAAAATATTTTGAAAGGAGTCACTGAATTCTGTGTATTATTATAAGTTCTGTCCTGTGTAGATATTTATGGTAGAGAGAAAAAAAGTCACTGCACTTTCAATGGTGAATTGTCTTGGCACTAGCAATGACTAGAACTTAGAAATAACATCTCCATCCAAATAGAGCACATGTTTTTTGTTCCTCAGATAACTGAGATGACAAACTTCATGAAATTATAGGTTATAATAACTCTTACTGTTCAGTAATGAAACCATTTATGTATAATAAAGCAGGACCATTTAGGCTGCCAAATAGAAAAAAGCCATATAAGCATAAAGCCCCCATATACTAACAGAGTAATTCATTTTCTGACAATGGTTAAGAAATTTCTTTTATGTATCTATTGAATAGTCAATGGCCTCTACCCTCAAGAATGCTGAGAAGAAGCAATGCAATTATTCTCAATGAAACGGCATGACCAAATAACTGTTCAAAAGAAGGATACTTTTAGCAATAGAGTTTTAACAAAAAAATCAAGAGCTGAAAAGTTTTTATATGTAATGGAGTGTTTAGATTTATTATAACAAATTAGATAAAATTTGTCTCTTTTTATAATTGATAAAAATATCTACCTATGATATTAGAGCTATCTACCTGTCATGTACTGCATATGAAGTAGGAGATTGGCTATTCATCAGCTCAAACTTGTAATGAAAAATCTCAGGAATAAATGAGGCCAAATAGAAAATGTCAACAGCTCATTATGAATCCAGAAAACAATGAATGAGAGTGTTCTCCCTCTTCCATTTATTTAGAGATAAGGGATATTTTTACAAGCCTTTGGGGCTGATCCAGGTCATTTCTCTGACCTTCTTCTCAACCCAAGATCGCTTCCATATCAGTCTTATTACTCTAAGACAGCAGAAACTAAGGACAACTCTCTCCTTCTTCCCCGTGGTACCAGCCTGAATCTGTACAGCGAGTTTTCAGGTCAGCATGCCTCCACCATTTGATTTTACAGAGACAATCAAAAGAAATGAGATGGAGCTATAAGAGGCTACTTAAAAAGAGTTTTCTCTCACGGATTTTGAACAGGCTATTTAGATGATTTTATATGGTTAAGCACTAACAGTTTCTTTACTTAAACATGAAGTCATTTAGACTACTTATTTTTGGAAAGGATATAGAAGTCAAGCCAAAATAAAAGTAGTGGAATTAAATTCACATCTCATGACAATGTTTATTTTGAGAATTATTTTTTAATTTATGAAAGTTAGAGAAATATTTTTCAAAATGAGGAAGGTAACTTACAATGACAATTATGTCAATTAATATCTTGCCCATTTGAAAATATTCACAATTGTCAGGAATAGAGTGAATAGGTATGTACAACTTCCAGAAATAAGATGTGCTGGTTTGTTCTGGGATAGGGTTAATTTTCTGCTTCGTAGCTTGTAGCTTGTATGGTGTTATGTTCTGGATTTGGGACTGAAAGAGTGTTGTCAGCACTGGGATTTTTCAGCTGCTGCAGAGCAGGGTTCACATAGTCAAAGTCTTTTCTGTTTCTAACACTGCCCCACCAGTGAGTAGCCTGGGGTGCACAAGGAGTCGTGAGGGGACACAGCAGGGGCAGCTGACCCCCACCACCCCACACTGCCTGTCATCGAGCCCAGCAAGAACAGCTGCGGGAAAGAGGGAGGGAGGGGGCAGTCTGGACCAACTGCATTTCTCTTCCCAAGTAATTGTTTCATGTGATGGCCCCTACTTTCCTGAAAATGGCAAAATATTCCCCTCCTTGGGAAAGAGCAGATTAATTTCTTATTTTCCTGTGCAGATTTTGCTTTCCACATTAGATAGTCTTTATCTCAGGCCATGAGTTTTCTCACTTTTACCCTTCCAGTTCTCTCCCCCATCCCACTTGAGGGGGAACAAGTAAGAGGTTATGCCATGCTTAGCTGCATACCAAGGCTGACCACAACATGAGGTGACAGTCTTGCTAGAGGTAAAGCAAGAAGCAAAGCAGAGTTGTGTTGTGTTTCTGTTTTGTTGGGGATTTTTTGTAGTTGTTTTTTTTTGTTTGTTTTCTGGTGTTGTTGTTTCTTTTTTTTTTAATTTCAGAATTTAAGGAAAGCGAATAATTGCTGGTACACTCTTCTTTTAATTGTGGTTTTGAATCCTATTTGCCTTTCTCTAATATTAAAATTGTTATAATTGATAGCCATTATCTTTTTCTTTACCATTGAGTCCTAGTTGAATGAAGAAAAGTTCAGGAGGCCAAAATTGTGCTAATCATGAAATGAAATTTGGCAGAAAGAAGAAGTATTAAAAACTGAGCTAAATCTTCTAGGTAAAGTATCCAGACTTAATTTTAACATTCTTAGTGTTATAAGACAAAATATGACACTTTTTAAATTGTATGATTGCTTTTATCCTGCCCTGTTGCTGGTTTTATGTTTACACCTGAATCCTGTCATACCTCTGTGGGCTGAAGATCCCATAACCAGTTTTCTTTACAACAATGCAAGTATGACCAATCCAGGGCAGTTCTCTTTTTGAACTCATTACATTTTATTTTATTTCATTATATTTTATTTATTTTATGTATTTTATTATACACATTGTATTTTTTCATTGCAAAACATATTTTTTCATTCACACAGTCATTTTCATTCTTATTGTCTTACAAATCTACAAGTTTTCTCGTTTTCCTCTTAAATCAGAACCTATTAATTGTTCATATAACAAGACAAAGACTATGTTTGTATGAAAAAGATATGTTTTTGCGATTATTATTCTCAATGAGAAAATATGAGCTAAGTTCGATAGCTGAAACTTCTCAAAATCTGGTTGCTGCTACAATAAGAAAATTGTTAACTAACTGAGGCAGCAATCTTGAACTCTCCTAAGAGATTTCTTCATAATTTTATCAACCTTCTCTTTATACTCTTTTCTAGCCTCAAAAAGGGAGAGAAATACTCATTTAATATGTCTGTATTTTGTAAATATTTGTAGCCATATAAAAAAGACCGGTCAGCACATTTCTGGTCTTTTCTTTTAAAGTGATTTTAATAAGAAAGTAGTTTGTTGTGGGCATCTTTTGGGATTTTCCTTCCCTAAAAATAATAGGAATAAATCTGGGAGTTTTTAAGTTATTTTGAAGTTAAGTTAATTAAACCTAGGTCTTTACAAAGTCAGATTAAGTGTTTGAAATGAGATCTTCTGGCTTTACATTCTGTGCACCTATGACACAAAATATTAAACAGTCCAAACTCTTGCAATGAGATACTTTATAGATTTTCCTTGGTTTTGACAGGAAAGTTAATATTTTAAAAAAATAAAAAAGGTACTTTTAATTCAATGATTGTTAGCATAGCTACTTCATGTTACATACTCTTTCAAGACTATTTGATACAAGCAACTTTGAATTTAACATACACCTAAACACAAAATAAAAAAGACTTTTTTTTTAAAAAAAATGCATATTTAAATGCAAATAACTTGAAATATAGCAGAAATGTTATGGTTTCGGGATCTATTGATCTAATAGATCCTGATCTAACTTCTTGATCTAATAAAAGAGTTAGGCGAAAATTGTTGTTATAGTTTAAGCTCAGAAAGAAGAGATCCCACTGGAAGATCTCTAAGTCTCATAGTAAGTCATTACCTTAAGTCCCATGTCCTCAGCTCATAAAGTTGTGTTGAACACTGAACCTTAATGCCTTTTTGAATTACCCACTCCTGCAAGTGGGAACGCACAGTTGTAGAAGGGAAAAGGCCAGACACATTGAATTTTGCAAATAATCAAAGAAAGATGAGGGATAGAATGCATTCTTGCACTCTTAAAGGTAGCATTGCCTTGTAACCTGTGTATTCTACAGAAAAGATTTCTGTAACTGATCTAAATTGCAAAAACCCCTCTGTATGTGACAATAAACTACTTTTAATTTTATTACTAGCACTCTTCTGAACAAGACTTGGTATCTACATGTTGTCTGCTGTGATCTGAAGTTAATAGATATATATCTTCCTTACTGTATTTTTTTTATTAATAAGAATGTCACATTTCAAATCGTGAAAGAAATAAAACATTTTTGGCAGTTTTCCACAATTTTTCAACTACTGTCTTACTCCTTGTGAAAAAGCTATTAGATAGATATTTGTAGAAATTTTATTAACAGTAAAACCAACATTTCTTTGAGCTTGTGGATGGAATTCTGCATAGGCAATAGAGGTCTCCAAGTGTGTTTGATGTGCCCAGAATTTTTGAATTAAATAAATGTGCTGTCTGGAGAAAAGCATTCCAGAAAATGTGTTTTGTAAGTGGTTGTTGCAAAATTAACATAATCCTACTTCAAATTTTAGATGGCTAAATCTGTACTTGTAGTTATGGTAGTAATTTGTGTTGAATGACAGTAAACTGAGTTGTCCTCATCACCAGGACAAGCTACACGCATTTCTTTTTTCAGTCTATTTTCCGTAGCTACCAGTATCCTATAAAGAATGTACTTTAAAGTGTTCTGTTAAAATAGCTGGATTTCAGAGTGAAATAACCTGAATTACTCTTATTTTCTAGCTATATGGCTGAATAAGTCCTAGGTTTAAACTGCTTTATTCTTGTTACTTCAGTTTGCTAATATCTATCAGAACATCATAGGTTTCAGAGTAAACTGACTTGGCTGTCTCACTCCACCTGCTGTGGGCAGAAAGGTGTAAGATCCAAATAGATTTTTATTTGCTTAATAATTTGGTTTTTTTTCATGTAACAATAGAAGAGAGCTAACATCTAAACATCACAGAGCACTGAGGACAAAAGAGAGGGTTTAGTGCAAATTCATCCCTTAAAATGAATGGGAGGGTGTAACTCTGCTTTAGTATGGCCCCGGGAAATGAGTAGAAATTTGTCTCCTTTTTTCTCTACAAATTCTTTATTCTTTGCAAAGTAGATTACTGTTGGTACATAGCAATGCTTCTCAGGGTCTTAATCTTTCAAGACAGTTAAACTACTCAATATGATTCATTTTCTGATTTAAATAGGAATTTTATCACTGATTTCCATCGTGAATGCAGAAGCTAAAGTTTATTCACACTTTTTGAGTAGATTGAACTACTATCACTTTGATGACAAACTGGGTATTACTGCACTTGGCTGTGATTTTAGTTATTTCGGATGTTTCTTTTTTTGTAGCTGTGGACTTTTTTGATGTCTTAATGAATGGCAATTTCAACTCTACTGAGAACAGCAGCAACTCTTGAGAACGTACAATTAAATATCTGCTTTGTGCCTGTGACTATTTTTGCCATAGTTTCTCTTATGAAAGCTGAAAGATTGACCTTTGAATGCTGTAATGCCATTTCATAAACAGTGAGATCAAGACATAATTGCTTAAAGTAGGAAAAATTTCTTTATCAAGAAAATAAAAATTGAGCCATTACAGAGAAACTGAAATTCTAAGAAAACAATTCTTTCTCCTGTACCTATGTTAGGCATATCTGTTAGGGAAGAAAGAAGCTGGGTGGACTTCCTTGGCAGACTACTTTTATTTAGTAACTGAAATCTTTGAAGAGTGCTTCAAAACAGGTTCTGGGGATTGGTAGGCAGGAATAGTTTTCTTTTTCATATACTGTATCTACTCATCAGAAGAGGATCAAAGATTTTCAATAATAAAACTTTAAATGCTCTTTTTGAAATACAAATTGACTGCACACGAATAGCTGTGGAAAGCTTGAAATCCATGAACACAACCAGTGAAGAAACTAGAACATGACAGTTACTACTCCTCTTTTTTTTTTAACCCAGCATACCATCACCTTTTGCAAGTATCCAAAGAAACAAACAGTGCAATAACAAGGTTTGCTTTTAGTCATGTACACATCTGCATAGCAAAGTGTGGCAACTTCTCAATTTAAAAATATGTACAATAATGTAACTGATTCAAATGAATCAGAGGTGCATAAAAGTGTAGGGAAAGAAATGGATGCTAAATACTGAAGAAAGGTAAAATGGCTTAATAGTAGTGAGGAGAAGATAGGCGATGAAATATATATGCTCAGCTTTAAAAAAATCAAAAAACCCCAAACAAGTATTAACACATGCTTATTTTTTATCCTGATTGTTTGCTTGTGTTTATTTCCACATTTCTCAGCTTTGGTACTTGAAATTGCAGGGTCTTTGTTACAAAAATATTTTTTCTATATGTTTAGAGAGCATCCAATGCTTCTGAGTACCATCAAACTCTATTCAATAGAAATATTTCTTTAATATATTTTTGTTTCATTTGCAATATGCTTGCCAGAAGCAGAGATTGATATATTTATAGGCAGTAATTGGGCAGGAGGTCAAAAACATTATCTAATGTAACTTTTTTCATCTTTAATCAAATTCCATTTGCATGCACTGCAGGAATAGCTACAAAATTAAGTTAAATAGTTATGTGTTTTAATGTTTATTAGTAGAAGGTCATGATGACAACAGCCCCCTTTTGCAAGATTAGCAATTTTAGTTCAGAAACCAGTAGATGCTTTTTATCAGTTTCAATTCTTATGTGTGTCCAAAGTTTTCATTTTTATCAAAGCATTATAGTGGTTGTTGATAAGAAAATTAGCCAGCTGCCTCTTGCTCTTTCTTCATGAGATTATAAAATTCTTTATCATCATAAGCAGATACAATGACACATTGTCGGTCAAGAACAAAAAAACTTAAATATAACCCTTTATCATATTTGTTATTAGATAAGCAGACTAAGAATTCAAACATCAAGATTTTCTCCAGTGTCTATCACTGTGAAAAATTACTCCTGAATAAAATCAAGACAGGCAAAATGAAGGGCCAAATCCAGCTTCAATACAGTAAACGATATCTTATGATTTCAGACTAGAAAGTATGGCTTTACTAGGAGTACTATGTATCTTCTAGGAGTGAATACATTTCATATGCTAATTTCCAAGTGATCTACAGTGCAAGTGTTTTTGTTTTGTTTGCCCTCTTGTAGCTTTGTCTAGAAGCATTGAGTGTCCTTTTCCCTAGCAACAGAATTTGTAGTATCAGAGGCAATATTACTAGTATGTTTGGATATTTACATTGTAGTTGTTTCATAGGAAATAAGCCTTGAAACGTCATTGGAAATTGTCTAATCCATACCCTGTCCCAGGGCAGTGAAATCATTCTTATCAGGTATTTTTCTAATTTGGTTTTTAAAATCCCCTCTTTTGGAGAGTCTACTATCTTCTCTCTTAAACTAGTGCTGAACTATCCTTACTGTTGGCAATTTTTTTTAATTTTTTTTTTTTATATATATCTAATATTGTATTTTCCTTGATTTACTTTTGCCTGCTATTCCTTACCTTAGTCTCATGATAGGGAGTTTATGCTTTTCTCATTTTCACTTGTCTGATCTTGATACCCTCAGCATTCTCTTCTCCAGACTAATCAGCCCCAAATACTCCTGTCTTTGTAGTCATCTGTCATTATTAGCATTCTGCACTGATCTCCCACTAGTTAATTCTGTTTTATCTTCTTCCAAAAGAACAATGATTTCAGTAGGATAAAAAGCTCTAGTATATGCTTTATCAGCATTGAGTAGAGGACACACTTCAAGTGTCTTTCATGCAGTTCTTACCAGTCTTTTTCTGCATTAGTACTTTGTTAAGCCATGCCTCAAGGTTTACTCTGATTTTTACATTCAGACTTATTTTCTTCTGGGTCTTCTTAGCTTAAGCATCCACACTGTACTCATATGGGATGAATTTCAGGATCTCTTGCTTTAAACTGTCCAAACATTTCTCCATGTAACTCTATGAGTGAGCTAGGGAGTCTTTCTGTAATATTCATAGAATCGTGGAATCATAGAATGGTTGGATTTAAATTGACATTAAAGATCATCTGTTTCCAACTGCATTGCCGTGGGCAGGGACAGCTAGACCATGTTTTTCAGAGGGTCAGCCAGCCTAGCCTTGAACCTTTCCAGGATGGAGCATCCATGACTTCTCTGGGTAACGACACGAATTGGTCTGCATTAAGTCTTGATGCTTCCATATTCCAGAGTATGTGTCCAATGCTATGCCAGCATTATCATGAAATCTTGTATGGTACTACTATATTAAGCTTCATAACAAGATATAGTCTAATAAAAATATTGAGTCAGAAAGCTGATGACTGGAGTACATAACAGATCTAGAAAGGCGTATGGAGTGAGAAATTGCAAACAATCAATTTTCTTGTAGGAGGTACCAGACATGTCAAGGGTTATTGAGTGGTATACTCCAGACTGTTCAGGAAAGGACTGGGAACAGATGGTGACAGTGAATCTGTTGCCCAGACATGAAGAAATCACTTTGGAGTGAGAACAAAGATGTTACAGACATTTTCTACTCAGGTTGCCTTAAAAAAAAAAAAAAAGAAAAGAAAAGAAAAGAAAAGAAAAGAAAAGAAAAGAAAAGAAAAGAAAAGAAAAGAAAAGAAAAGAAAAGAAAAGAAAAGAAAAGAAAAGAAAAGAAAAGAAAAGAAAAGAAAAGAAAAGAAAAGAAAAGAAAAGAAAAGAAAAGAAAAGAAAAGAAAAGAAAAGAAAAGAAAAGAAAAGAAAAGAAAAGAAAAGAAAAGAAAAGAAAAGAAAGGAAAGAAAAGAAAAGAAAAGAAAAGAAAAGAAAAGAAAAGAAAAGAAAAGAAAAGAAAAGAAAAGAAAAGAAAAGAAAAGAAAAGAAAAGAAAAGAAAAGAAAAGAAAAGAAAAGAAAAGAAAAGAAAAGAAAAGAAAAGAAAAGAAAAGAAAAGAAAAGAAAAGAAAAGAAAAGAAAAGAAATAGCTGACTTGATGTAGCACTGGAAATGTCCTGTACAAGCTGTACTTAGTGCCTCCCAGAAGCTCATACCACCCACCAGCACTACGACAGCATGATTCCATGAATCTATAACGGCTCAACTAAGACCAGGTCGTAGCTGTGGAACTGCTGCTTGACCAGTCATCCTCTAGATCATTTTTCTTCAGCTTCTTACTTCTCATTTCATTTGTCCATCTTGATGGATATCTTATTTATTTCAGTGAAGGTTCCTAATTTTTCACAATGGCATTCTAGCCTTGCCCTTTAGAAGGGTATCCTTCTCAGCCTGCCAACTCATCCAAAAATTCACTGCAAACTAACCAAAATGCACTGCATATCGATCCTCAATAATTAAAAATCAAATAGTGTCAAAACAAGAACAAGCCCTGCAATAACCTCTCCAGTTTGATAAAATCCCATTGTGAGGGACAATGTGGTAAATACACCCCAGTATTGTATTCTGCCTAGTTACATTTCTTTTTCCATCACTCTTATGGATTTATCTGTGCAGGTAAATGGCAGACAGGGAAAAATTCCTAGAAAATTGTAATGGATTGTCAAGCGTCAACACTTCTTGAAGGTGTGTCCTTCTACAATAATAAGGAATATACTTCCAGAGGAGCTTCCCCTAACTTGCTCTGTCCTGTGAGAGAGAGCTATCAACACATCAGTCACTGTGGACCCTGAGCTGTCTCAAGTGAGTTCTGCTTACTGAAGTCCAAGTATGTGATTAACTTTATTATAGTTCTGTCTCTGTTCTTAAATCAGAACTTCTTCAGGCATTTGACTGTGGACATAAATACACATAAGAGACCTGTGAGACACAGATATGTGATAAAAGCTCATCTGTGGGGCACAGAGACCATGGAGGAAGGGAGCCCAAATAGCACCTTGCCTTAGCTACACCCAGGACCATCACAGATGCTGTCAGCCCATGGAACTTCAATTTCCACAAATTCCCAGGAGAACAAGGGCACAAGCAAACAAAGTAACGTTTCAGAAAAAGGCACGTCCTGTCCAGTTCCCTTCCACAGCTTTCTCAAGAAAGGGTCAGTTTAAAAGTCTACTTGTGAAACACATAGAATCATAGAATGGCCTGGGTTGGAAGGGACCTTAAAGATCATTTAATATCACATCAAAGTTTATCAATGCTGCAGGAGCATATTTTGCACTGAGAGGGGGGATACATTATGGGATGAAGGGGAATTTTGGAATTGCACAGGACATATGTTTAGAGGGGGAACAAAAAGTGGGAGGATCTGGGTGATTTGAGAAGGGAAATGTGTGTGAGAAGAATGATATAGGGGTGAAAAGGTATGGTGGTGATTAAACAGTTTTGTACACTTTTCTGCACATGCCTTGTGCCTAACCACTGTCACCTGTACACCTTTTGAAATTCCTTTGTAGCTCTTTCCTTGGATGAGCAATTCCATTTCATGTGTCTGCATGTGTGTGTATCCCAAAGTGAGTGGATAGTAGAGGACTGTGATACCAGCACCTGGAGTGAGGTCTGAGTGTCAGCAGCTGGACTGGAGCACAACATGGAGGGTCTATGTGCCTGGAGCCAGTGATGGGGAAGAGATGAAGCTGCTGGTGTTGTCTGTGTGTGGCTGCGTGTCAGGGCTCAGTGGCCAGCTTTGTCTGCCTGTGGTGCACGCATGTGCTCCATGTGCATGTGCCTGATAGGAATGTGTATCTACAGCCTTGCCCCTTGTTCAACATGGACATGGACCTGCAGCAGGATAGCTTCTCTTGGACTCAGATCTGGACTGATAATTTAGGCTAGCAACAAGTACCTGCAGACTTTTGCAGCATATAAACCTACCCAGCAGTGAATGAACATCCTTTGAATCTAAAGAAACTTTCTAATTTACCCATACCCATACTTTGACTGAATTGTTGTTAGAAACAATCAAAAAGTACAACCCTGCAATATGATAATGTAGATGACACCTCATGCATGTGGTACCACATTAGATATATCAAATAGAACTATGACCTCTCTATAACCTCCTTTCTTTTTCATGTAAAGGAAATTCATAAACTACAACATCCAATAATCTGGATTGTAGGGAAAGCCAAGGCTAAAGTATATTGTTTTCAAGAATTGGTTACTGTTTTCCTAACTCTTCACTCCCTGAATGTCAATTCACATAGGATATGCATCTGAGAAAACGTACTGCTTCTTTTGTTACAGCTAAATCCTGTCAATATTTATCAATTACTATCAATTTATCAGGACTATTTTTTCCATGATATAGCCACCTCTTTTCCAAAATATCTTAGATCTGTTTGCACAGGTCTCATTGTCCATACTGTCTGAAGAGAGCTGACGCTCATCTGCACTTCAACTGTTTTGTTTTTCATTTTAATTGGGATATTGTTACTGCTTCTATCTTTCCTCTCTTTTTTTCCTCACTATTGTTCTGACTGACATATTACTTGATTATGGTTTTTTTTTTTAATCTGGCAGATGTCTTCATCATCGCCATCCAATTAGAAGACAGTGAGGATGTATGGAGACTACAGACAAAGCACAAACTATATTTGCACTATAAAATGCTTTCTGCAGCATCCACAGAATAGCTCTTTGATGCTATACCACTGCAAATACTAAAGCCTTATGTATAGATAGAATAGACTTCTGAAAACTTCAGGTATTTCTCTGGGGTTGTAAAGACATTGTGTTCTCATCTAATTTTTGAAAACAAACTTTGAATATACAGAACATTATGTATTTTTTTTACATAAATTTTCTGTGTTTTCCAATATTTTTTAACATTTAACATCCTCTGTTGCAATAATTCCAGCAATTTTTAAGGAAATTTTCCTTCTAAGAACATTTGTCTAATACCGTTTTTCCTACATTGAACCAACCAGTCTTTTCAGAGAGTTTTATTTCAGTTTTGAAATTTATTATTCTAATCATTAAAATCAAAAACTATGAAAAAAATTTCCAACCTGTTCCTTGTAGTAAATAAAAATTCCAAAGGTGTTTTGCCAGAGCAAGATCTGTTGTCTTAAACTACAGCAGCTTGGGGAAGATCTGCCCTCTTTGTGGAGTTTCCTTATCCTTCTGATCTTGTGTTGTGCATTACATTGCTCAGCAAAGATCTGGTTAATGACATAAATCTTTAAGTGATGTTATTTAGAGAAAAAATAACCATTAAATCAACTATTCAATCTAATAACTGTTGTTATTAGACTGTATGCATAGCATTCTATAGATATATAAATATAGTTTCACTTCTCATTGTGGAAACTGTATGAAGACAATGTAATTGCTACATATATAAAGAACTGTAAAAGCATGAAAATGAAAGAAAAATGTGCTTATCTCATGCCATGACAAGCTTACTGAGGCTTTAAATGAATATATATATTTATAAAATTGCCTTTGACAATTCACAAGATCTGATTATGTGGCAGGATGCTCTGACAAAGGATTTGATTATATGGTGCACTGAGCTGTGGCTAGTAAATAATAACCTTCAATGTTCATGTTTCTACTTGTTATTGTTAGAAAAGTGGCACAATATTGAAAATTAGTAAGTGCCATAAGCAAATCAATTACTGAGGCAGGACAGCATGTACCATTTGGAAAAGGTAAATAGGATAAGCCATTTTATTTCTCCTGGAAGGAATTCTATAAGTGGCTGCAAGTGAAGTGTAGATCCTTATGCATGAGCCATAATAAGCCAAGGAAACAACACAGGAAACCTTTTCATATATTTATCTAAAACCCAAGCAAATAACAAACAAAAAGCCCCAAACGAAATAGACAAAACTCACATTCAAACCCAAAAACCTTCTCACCACTGTCCTAAACAACAAACTGTAAGAGATAACATCTAAAAGAACAGCGTGAATGTCTCAGCCCTGAGGGTATTCTCTTACTGTCCCTTTCCCCTCTTCACCCGGTGGTCTAGGACCATTTTTCAGCTCAGCCCAAGACCCTCAGGCTGATCCTGCAATGGGAGGGGTGTCCAGGGACTTGTAAGATTTGAACAAATGTTAATTATACTTTCAGCATAATATTGCAGTCACCTTCTTTAGCAGTAGGTATGACCCTCACAGAATGGTTGGAACATAGAGTCTGCAAAATCTGTTGACTGGTAGACCAGAATCCTAGAAATCCTAAAAAAATAAAGAAATTATGTAACATAAATGGAAACCTTCTGCCATCATGTCTTATCATGTCTCATCATAGTTTACTTCATACTAACCATCACTTACTCACTAGAAACTCTATTTAGTGTTCTATTCATACTACAGAATATATCAAAGACACCAGACAGAAGTTATCACACATGCTAGTAGATATCATAAAGACACGGAAATCACAGAAGAAAAGAATCACAGGACATTCTGAGTTGGAAAGTTGGAAGGCATCCACAAGGATTATCAAGACCAACTGCTAAGTGAATGGCCCATACCTGTCATTTCCTATCAGTTATCTTGTTGAAATGAATCATTAAAAAGTGTATTGCCCTTATAGACTCATAGAAATATAGAACAGCCCAGATTGGAAGGGACTTCTCAATATCATCTCATCCAATCTCTTGTGTTAAAGGGAACCTAGATGATATTGCACCCTGTTCATTCACATCTCATATAGCTGAAATATTTAGAAATACAGACTTAAGGCCTAACTCTTTCCTTATGCATAAAGCTACAGTACAGACTGATGATAGCCCCATACAGTTCTGGTTTTGTTATTTTTGCTGAAATAACAAAACCAAAAAACAAAAATATGAAAAGATGTCAGAATATTCAGTTTCCTATTTCAAACATCAAATTGTATCTTACTGGAGAAACAGAAGGTTTGAATTTGCAAATAAATTAACACAAGCTGAGTAGAAATTAGCAGCTCAGATAAACCACATTTTTAAAGGACATATTTTAAAACAGTGAGAGTACATATTGACATAAAAAACACATTTGAAATCACAACTGTTTAAAAACCCATTTAAAGAATTATATAATTTTGGGGTTTATAATTGATATTTTTTCAGTCTAAAACCAAGTTATAATTCATAAAAATACATCAAATATTTAGCCTGACACAATTACGTTCAGAAGAAAATAAAATCAGTTTAACTGTTCCAAATCCAGAAGAGTTTTTAAAATGTATATGCTGTCTCATCTCTGTTTAATCAACAAGTTTGATTTTTTCCTCACATATCCAAGAGTCTGTAGCAGCCTTTTGAAGCATAGTTGTGTCATTTTTATTTTGTATTTGGACTTGTTATGTCTAATAAATGGTGGTAAGACTAAGGCAAATGAAGGAAACCATTTTAATCGGGAAATCCTCCTGATCTCTTTTGCAAGGACAGTTCTAACTTACACATTTTTGTCCAGATATAGTCAGCTTGCAGGGCAATGTGTTGAAGGTTTTATTATGAATACTGCCTTGATATTAAGGTCCCTAGATCATATCCTTTTGTATATGAAAATACTAGGCAGTTTGTGAGAAATAATGCAAACCAACTTAGTGTTTGTGTTTGTCTCAGTATGTGAGAAAAAAACCCCAAGTACTAATATTTATTCCCTTTTAAAAATAGGATATAGTTTATGGTTTTGTTTGTAGTTTATATACATACAGTTTTTAAATATTAGGATATGGTTCTATTATCTCTCAGGAAAAGAAGTGTCTCATCTGCTGCTAGATGATATTAATACGCAAAAAAGAATTTTTCATGTTTGGAAAGGTTTGCAGATTTGATGCTAATGGAAAGTAATAGAGAGGAATCCATACCTTTTTTTCCCCTCTTCCTATTATATGTTATATATATATGTGTTATATATATATGTTATATCTATTATAGATATATAGCAAAAATTTGTAGATTTTGATTTCCTTGCTTCCTATTACTTTTTTACTGTGTTTGTAGGTTTCTGTTCTCAAGAAAAGCATTTGAATACGGCATTATTAATCATAACATATGCTTAGCTTACATAGTTAGTCAAAATTCCTATCCCAAATTGCACTTATCCCTGTCTGTTCTTTATTATTTTTGAAACAGGTGGAGAGTACAGTAAGTTTCAAGCCCTGATTTCATAAATACAGCCCACATTACCAAATTTGGAAGGAGATGAAAGCTGAAATAATGACATGCCAATTTTTTGAACACTTGCCATGGTGCTAGCCATTGCTCTGAACCTACACCTTACTCCATATTGTAGCTGTACAGACATGCAGACTTTGGTAAAAATAAATTTTATGATCCAGAACAGATTGAAAGTCCTTCCAATTGGAAATGGCAGGAATATGTATAATATACTATTCTTCCAAAAAATTAAAAATGGCATTCCAACATTCATTGGCCAGATTGTGATAATTCGATTTCATTTTTTTAAATAAGATTGAATTTTGAAAAATAACCACTTTGATATTAAAAAATAAGACCCTCAATACTGACCAAAGCATTTTATTATTTCAATAATAATAAAAATATATTTTCACAGTTGTAAGTGAAACTATTTCTACCCAACAGCTGGAAGAGAAAACATGAGTGTCCTTTCACTATGGCAGTATATTTGAATTTGGGGAGCAGAAGCAGAAGCTGAATTTATAACTTATTATTCGGCCACTTTTTGAGAAGGAATAGATGACACTTCTGTGTTAAACAAAAGAGCAAATTTTGAAATGCATTGATTTATCAAGTATAGGTAGCTTTTGAGTTATCAATATACAAGATGCATAACCAGCATTCTCTTACCTATGAAGGTAAGGCTCATTAGGGCACGGGTTGCCTAAAAAGTGTTAATAATTGGAAAAGAAAAGAAGGTTGGTACACAAGCAGCAGAGCAAAATGTTTGGTTACTGATGACAAGCACACTTCATTCCTAAGTTCTCCCTGACCATTTTCCAGTGTCTATTTTGGCAACCTTGGATTGTTAAAAAAAGCACATGGTCTCACTGACACTTCGAGGTAATGATTCAACTGCACCCAAACTGATGAGGTGTCCATGCACACATGCTATATATGCTGGCTACTGTTTGCCAATACATAATGGATAACCTGCATGTCTTCTTTTTGAGATCCCCAATCCATATTCTTGACATACCTGGGATGAAAGAGACTTTTAATTCTAAAATTTACTTAAAACTCAGCAAGACATTAACTCAGAGACTGATAAATAGACACAATAATCATCAATACTTAACCTAAATGATAAAAAGTGTCTAATCCAAAAATTGTGCATGTTACTCAAGCTTGAAAAACCAGAAATAAACAGGAATTTTTGACTTTTCTCTTGAATCTTGTTTTTGGGTATCATAGGGTCAATTCATGAACTAATACTATCATACTTTAGAAACCAAGTTTCCTAAAGGGATAATTTTACTTTGATTTCTATCCTAGTTTTATTTTGAATATTGAGAAGCAAATTGTTATTGAATTTATAGCATAAATAGAATGCAAAAGAAGTCACACAGTTTATGAATCATGCTGTGAACATATAAAAAATCCATTTGAAATCAAGGAGAAAGACAAGTACGTAGCATATTAGAAAATCAGACATAGAAAGTGTAGCATTATATTACATTTTTGGAGAAAAATAATATTTTGCTATTCAAAACCAGCCTGTAATCAAGTTTCAGTGGTCACCATTGAGGGCTTGGGAACATCTAGGTGTTTACTGGATCTGCAGTTGATCAGAACCAAACATTTAAGGCATAGTGTTAAATGTGATGGGCGTATGCAGTGCATTATTTTCATTTTCTTATCTTTTTAGAAGTGAAAAACTGAGATGTCTTGACAGGCCTGATGTGATAGAGAGTAGAATAAGGACACTGGCATAAAGCAGCAGGGATTTGCCTGCCTTTTGTACTTTCATGTGAATGTTTCTTAAACTTCTATCTGTTCTTACAAGCTGCCAGGAAAAAATCCACATATCCAATGTTGAGAAAACTCACAATACATTCTCTTTAAACATCAACAATCTTCTTTGATTGTAGTATTTAAAATATTCTTTTATTTCTTTATTTTTTAAACTTTTCAGGTCATGATGGCACTTCTGGTTAACATTTTACATTTTGATATGGTTTTATACTGGAATTGAGCAGAGTTTAAGTCTTCTGCAATTGTCAAAAAAATCTGCAGCATATATGATTTTCTTGAGAAATATCTAAGTATTGTCAACATGAGCAGGAGAGTGACAATGAAGTACAAAACAAAAGTACAGCTTTTTCCTTATATGTTATCTTAATTTACTACAGTACTAAAAAAAAAAAGACAATATTTTACTTGAAATGAGGAAACTTAAGTCTTAATAGGTGATGGATGAAAACAGTAATGATTTTAATCACAAAAGACACTTAAACAGCATGATCCCAGACAAATGCATCAGAATCTTTTACTGTTTTACTCGCTAAGCTTTTTTAGGTAGATTATTGTAGTGAGAGCAGATGGTCTCAGTTTATGCCTTTTGTTCTGCACAATTGTTGATGTGGATGCTAATATGAGGCAATAAGTGGGCTATTTTTTGTTTATAATTGACACTAAATGGGTAATATTGAGGAAGCATTATGACAAACTGACAGATTCAAATCCATGTAGTCCTTACTAAAAATCATGCAAGTTCAGAATGTTGTAGCCAAATTACCACCATAATTATCCACATACAAGAAAAACAGAACAAAGAATCAGTAGGGGAAAAAAGTATTTATGGTATGCAAAGTACTATACACAATACAATTTCAAAGAGACAGAGGTGGCATTCGAGTATCCATCCATTTTCATATACTCAGAGTTGCATATGCACCCTACCATGGGCACATGTCCTTCCCACACAGCTATTTTGGTTCTCATATTTACAAATACCTGCTGGTATACACAGGGTCAGTCTCTGTGAGCACCAATTTCCACCCAGAAAGACTAAGTGTTTTGCCCTATCAGGGCTGTTCTTCTTTATATCTAATAAATTGCAAAATTAAATCTGTCCAGTCTTGATAATAAGCACTGTTATTTACTTTCTTATTTCAGAGTTGTTAATGGTGAGCAAATAGGAGTCAGGAAGCCTGAAGGACTTCTTTGCTTATTTGGGGTTTTTTTTCAGGCCTGTACTTGTTTGTATTTGTTGGGGTTTGTTTTGTTTTGTTTTGTTTTGGTTTGGTTTGGTTTGTTTTTTAAGGCAGTGTTTAATCTGTACATCGCTCTTACTATGAGTGAGAATACATTCCTTACAGATATAAGGCATACAGTTTTGGAAGGTTTTAGGATCAGATTTAAGTAACACCTGTCAGAAATGTCATTGGGAAAACAGATTCTGCCTGAGGCATGAGAGATGGACCAGATAATCCCTTGAGGTTCCTTCTAAGCCCATTTTCTGTGATAATGTAATGTGGTAGGTTTGGACCAAGAAAAAAACCCATCAAATTCAACTTGGAATTTGAAGGTTTTAGAATCTAACAGAAATATATGACTTGCAATACTTTCTGGATCCATGCAAGTTTATGCTAGTTCAGAATTACTGAGATACAGATATTAAGCACATATATGCATTTGTTACATGCAACCCAATTTTCTCCTTAACATTAGTTTTAACATAAACTACTTGGACTGAATCTATCCTGATTTTAGCAGTCTAGAATGAGCAAAAAAGGGGTCTTCAAGGAAAACTGATATGAAATCCTGATTGTGTTCATATCAGCAGAGGTTTGCTGTTACTGATAGTTTTTTTCCACAGATGAGTGTTCCTACTGACAAAAGAAATGGTGCTATTCTGCATTTTACAACGCAAAAGGGTAATAGAGGTTGTAAAATTTTTAAACTCTACAAATAGTTATTGGGATTTTTTTTTTCTTCAAGAAACAACTTCTTTATATTTCAAATTAAAAGAGTCAATGAACTATCTGAGAAGAAAGTCAGTAGCTCAAGTTTTAGCACCAAGATGTTGAAAGACATTTGGACACCACAAACACTTATGAGTAATTCTAGATGTACAAAACCATTATAATAACAGTATTTTGACATAATGTTTCTGTCATTTTGGAAAATCACTGAGCCTGGTTCAGTGTTCTGTATTTTCATTAAGATATATTGATAACCTTATTTACTTTAGACAGAAGCTTGCAAAATATAATTTACGATTACTTTTGGAAGAAGATTCATAAAAGTGTAAGATACATTATTTAATATCTATATAGAAACTTCTAATTTCAAATATCTTGACCTATTTGTTGAAAGACAGTCATCTTTACTATAACACACCTTTATGGGAGATAATGTGTAAGCATCACAGAAACCCTTCACAGGCTTCTCATATTCATTCTTTCCAGCAGCTGGACACATTTAGACTTCATATTCTTAAGACAGCTGTATATTTTACTAATTCTGTCATTCTTGTATGAAATTATTCCTTAATGATAATGTGCTTTTACATTTAAAATCTCATCTTAGGATATTATACACGTCTGTGTTATCCTGAGGGGGCGTAAATAGGCAGAGCTTGGTTGAGTTCACTGAATGTTTGTCAATATGCATCTGTTTGGTAGCCGGTTGCTCATTTTCAAAGCGATATGTAATTTAGGAGGATCAAAATGGGTTTGGTAAATAAATACTGTGATATTTGCCTTTTCCTCAGATGACAGCTAAAATATACACCAAACAGGAGAATGTTTATTTGTTATGATGAGAAATTATGTACTGGATTCTAGAGAGAATTCAAATAAAATTGAAATTACACTCTTTAGTTCTGCTGCATTCAGTTTCTGAATGATCCATCCCTAAGGTGAAAATTTCCCATCAAGGGAATAGTTATTTGCTTTTTTATTGATTTTGTTGTGACTTACCTTGTTCATATCTTGGTCTATTATTCCATTGACCCTTGCATGAAAGCAACTGGTAGAGAAAGAAGCTGGGGACAACTTATTGTGTGCTGTCTCTGATTTTAGTAGGAATCTCTATGTTTGTATTCGTAATTAGATCTTTATATCTTATTCAATTAAAAATCCCATCCTTTTCATGTCGTATTTGCTTTTCTTATTTCGTTGGACTTCTGACTTTTAGGATTTTGTGCGTGCAAATATTAAGATAAGTTATTACTCAAATATATTGAATAAATATGATCAAACTTTTTTGTAAGTTGGGACTGAACTGTGGATTGATATCATCCTCTCCGCTGCTTGGAAAGGAATGGGGACTTCAGGGTTCACCAGAGAATGTATCTGTCTCAGTCACAATATACCCGAGACACCCATATTCCCTTTTCTTTTATCTTCAAGGATGATAGTATGCTACTCTGAACATTAAAATGTTATTTAGCAAAACAAGTCAGTCATTATAGTTTGATTTTCAACAGCCAAAAAAAAGTACTTTGTTTTATAAAAAATAAGATTCCTGAATTAGTTTCAGAATTACATACCTTACACCTTGTTTTTCATTTTATCTGACAAAAATTGAGAAACATAAACCAAAAGTAGTCTTTCTGTGTTAATTTTGAAGAACTTTATGAATTACAATATTTTTTTTATTGCATAGCTCACATTTAGTGATTCTGCAACATATCTAATGTGGTGTAGTTTATCTGAAATAAATGAACTCAAAATACGTTCATAAAACATATTAATTTGCTTTTAAGGGGAATGCTCTTGCATCGAAGTCCAAGACTCACTAGAACACCTTCAAAGTGAGATACAGATACTGGGAATTCCTCATGTGTCTATTAGTGACAAATGTTTGTATTTCATTATAAAATCTGGGCACTAACAGGAATAAAACAAAACCATCAACCCCAGAGAAATAACACTTCTCGCTTATGAAAACTTTCTAACCAAACATCAAGCAGCTCCGGATGAGGATCAAAGTGTGTTAATAAAATCTATTGCCTTTATGTCTGGGTTTTAACATCCTGACACCTTGTTCAGGTAACACTGTGGTATCAAGGAAAACATCTTACCTGCTTCAGAGATCTCTTCTTTTATATTTCCAATAGAGTTTTGAAATAATTACTATTTGGTATTACATTGAAAATGACAAGAAACATGAGCTTGTATTATGTCACATATACAAATGAATATCTGTAAATATTTTCTGTTTTGAAATCCCTATATATGTTTACTAAGACTTCTGATTACTGTCAGGCAACCTGCGTACTTTTAATTTCAGATATTACCATTAGCACCTAGAAAACTGTACAGTGAGCCACTGATGCAGGCACAGAGATTCTCCAGATGATCCATGCATGGGCAGTGATAACCAAAATCGTCCTTCACAGACAGCACTGCATGTCTTTTAGAGCATTATTCAGACCTAGGTCCATGTGGAGGAGGAAAGCAGCACTTGCAGCTTCCCCTGGCCTTTGTTTCTTCCACTAGAGCTGTGATTTTCCTCCTGTTTCTGTCAGTCATCTTTTTCAATGCTGTACATGTTGCAGATGTGTACAGTTCTTGGCACACCTAGAGAAAAGATTACTAAGGTGTAATGGCAGCAGGCAGACATTTCAGATAACATCTCAAAAGGCATTTGGGTCTAGTGTTGTGGCTGGTATTCCAGTAGATATGTGATTAGCAGCAATTAACTGGCAGTTAAAGTCTCTGTTATATAACAAAAGGAGAAACACTGTCAGGATCTGAGATGGAAATTCACAATAGCTTCAGGAAACCTGAAGGATGTTGAAGAAAGAGAGCCCCAAATTTTACAGGCTTGCCCAAAATGTTGAGTTACCAGGACCCAGAGATCCAAGCTAGGTCTTTCCTTAGGAACCTGTAGCAACAGTTTCCAGAGAAGAGCAGGCCAGCCTGGCAGCCTACCACCAACAAAAGGTCTTGTTGCTTTTGGAATGTCATGGAATCATAGAATGGCTACAGCTGGAAACCTTAAAGATAGCCCAGTTCTAAACCCCTTGTCATGGGCAGAGGCAAATTCCACTGGTCTAGGATACTCAGAGCCTCATCCAACCTGGTCTTGAGAATTTCCAGGGGTGGAAATTCTGGACACCTGTTCCAGTGCTTGAAGTGTAGAATTTCTTCCTAACAGCTAATCTAAACCCACCCTCCAGACAGCCCAGCAGGTGCTGGGGAGGGGCAGTTCCAGTGTCCAGAAGGCATTGTGGAAGGTCAGCATGATGTGCATGGGAGCATGGAAAGTCAAGTGAGACTGTGCCTTTCTAAGAACTGTGAGACTTCAGACTCTCCGAAAATCCCACTCTAAACTGCCTCCTTGAATAAAACAGAAGACAGCAAGAAGAAAGAGGCGAACCAGTTCCAATCTTGCAGGTAATTTCTTGCAGTTTATACAGCAAAAGGATGCACTGTCTCACATCATTTCCCTCAGGCAAGAAAATTCAAGATATTCGAAGATAAGTAGATTTTATTAATAACTAATGTACTAATTATTATTCATTAATATTTATAATCAGGCACATAAATATCACACATATAACATTTACATGAGTCAGTATGAGATAATTAGAGCAAACCTGTAGTCCTTAGAGCCTGAAAATCAAATTAAGTGCCTCTAAGGCTTTTTTGGTTGGTTTAGTTTTTTCTCCCTACCTAGTTTATCCATTTGCCCTGTCTCACAGAAACAGTTTGCCACAGGCAGAGTGCTAACAATAAAGCCTATACATTGAAAAATATGCTTAATCCAGCTCCAGTGTGAGTAAGAGACTGCAATCAGAGACAAATTCTAATGGGATGTGTTACAATTCTGTTGTTACTCCAAGGTCAGGTACAAATCATTGATGTAGTGCTCAGCAACAATGGAACAATGTGGCAATATCACCACTTCAGAACAGGATCTGTTGCATGCAGTATTTCACCAAGGTGTCATCACACCTAGAGAAAGCCAGAAATATTTGTAGCCATGATTTACAGACTTTAAGTCAGCTTATACCTTGAATGATATAAATTGTGTTTCCAACTGTCCCTCACTGAGAAAAAATGTTTTATTTGCTAAAAAGATATTACAACAGACTGTAAAAAGTATTTATTAGTACTGGCAGTGAACCTTTTATTTGATTTGATTGTGTAGAAGTAATTTGCCTTTTTAGTATGTTGCATATATTACCAGCCAAATGAAAATATTTTGAAAAGCTTTGATGCAACATATATATCAGATCAAAGGTGATTTTGCGCAAGTACTAATTAATTACTCTATTTTCTTTCGGATTCCTGGTGTCCCAGAGGTGTTCATATAGTGCCATAGAGAAGAAAAAATAATCATAAAACGTAGCACTTGATGAAAATGAAAAATGTGGAGCTTTCAAATCTCACTTATTAATGTTTTACTATGCCCCATTTTTCTTCCCTATTACTGATCTGTCTTACTTTATTAGCATAAATTAAATAAAATTTTGAATGAACATATTTGCAGTAGTTCTCCAGAGCAAACAATATGAAATCTGCCAATTCATTTTGTAAATAGGCCTTGGTTACATTTTGCACTTACTCCATATTCATACTCCTTTAAGAGGATTTGCAGATAGCAAACTACATACAGATTGTTGAGAAAACTCTGGAATTATCATCTGAAAATATTCCCATAGTCACACATTCTCATTGATACTTCTGCATATTCATAAGCTTCTGGGAATTTGCACTGAGCACTTAATGCATCTCATCTACCTCTCCTTCCTCCCACCCCAACCTGCACAGAGACCGGATTGTCATTCATTTCCATTATTACAAGTACTCTTGTGCCTCAAGAATCTGCTTTATCTTCAGTAATCATATGTTGCCACACTAAGTACATTGCACAAATATTTATGTAGACAACACATAACCTCCATGAGCATTGTCTTCTTTACTGAAGATGAAAATTTAACAGTTTGAGAGAACTGAATGTGTACATAATTGACACGGCTTGAATGTTTAAGCAGGGTGAATGGCTGTGTTGGAGAGACAAAAAGCTTTCTCCTGTAATTGTAATTAGTAATATACTATTGAGAATCAACTGTTAAAAAATGAATCAATGGTGTGGGAAGTAGTAGAAAAACCTGGATGCTTGGGAACCTATTCTGCACTGATATTTTTACAGATGCCAGTGCCTTAGCTCTCTCTACTGCTGGTGAGATGCCCATGCGTGTAATGTTATTGTTATTTCTGAGCACTGAATGTCATCAGGTTATTAGGTGTGCAAACAATGATACACTTACAAAGGAGAGTCAGAGCATTACATTGTGCATTTTCAATCAATTCTTACTTTTGTGTATTGGGGGAAAGGAAAACATGTATCTGCATGGCAAAAGTTCCATCACTGGTTTAAAGTGAAAATTTTAAGTCTAAGCTTAATGAACCCTTCTCTTTTTGAGATTTTTGTTTCAAAAAACTCAGCTTCAGACTACTGAGAAGGGGAAAAGAACGTGGCTGATTTTACAAAAAATGTGGCAAATTAAAAATTCATCAACTTTATAATGTTTTCCTTCCAATGTGCAATTAATCTTGATGTTTCTGTGGAGATTTGCATCCACTTCCATCTCATGCTTTCTTAGTTTGCACACTATTGAATTCAGATCACAAACCTTGTTTGTAAATGAGGCCTGGAACTGTGAGGCTCTTAAACGTATGTGAGATATAATGTAAGTGTCCTTTTGCAGGTAGATTGCTCAAATGTGCGAGTTAACTTTCCATGTGAACGATTGCTGGAGGAGGACCCAAAGAAGATTTTGTGCACCAGATTTTTATTAATTTATTTTGTTCTGCACCAACTTGGTGGATTGCAGACTATGCTTGTGGACTTCCTGAGCAAATGTTTATTGAGGAAAAGATCAGCATGGCTGAGCATGGATCTGCAAGAGTAACAAACACATTAGCTTATTCAGCATCCTTATCCTCTTATTTAATACATACTTAGGCATCTGAATGAAATGTAAGGTTTAAAAATGCCAGTCATGATCATTTATTATAGACCACCAAAAGCTAGCTAAGAACTTTTCAACAAATTTTTTTCAATATTTCATTGATTTTGCAATAAACATACAGTTGATGAAACCAATGAAGGCATGTTGGAAGATGCACGTCCAACAAATTCTGCAATATATTTACCGATAGGTAACACATCATCAGTCAGCTTTTAGAAAATTTGCAGTGACATATAATTTCGTGTGCATAAAGGTTTATCTCGTTTAGGACCAATAAACAACAATGCAGAAAAAAATTAATCTGCACTTCTACCATATCATCTGATGCCCACTAACAAATAATAGATGCTAAACATTGGCTCTTCAGATATTCCCAGATGCTCAGAAAAAAGAAAATGGAAGATTACAGTGGCTAAAATAGGCAATTTATATGCAACATCTAACTTCAGTCATATACTATCTGAATTAGGAGCCTAGACTATTTAATGGCAATTTAATGAAATACTGGGACTTTGCTCTCATTACCAGACTCAGGTACCCTGGAGAGCTCCAGGGAGCTCTCATAGCAGAAGGTGCCCCAGCCACTCACTTAGGTGTCTTGATCAGATGGGAATATCCACTGTGTCAACATCGTCAGTTGTGATTCAGTAAATTTCTTTTTACTGCTCAGGTGTGTCTTGTGTTTTTGTATGAGCTGGTGAACAATTTTCACTTGGAACAATTTGTAGCTTCTGAAGCACTACCCTGCAGCACTCTGCAGCTCTGTTTAAGTGACTCTCGGGCGTCCTGCAATCTCCCTCAATTTATTTTAATCCGGTGTCAGGCAGGATTATTTTTAAAAACACTTTTTAAAAATAAGCAGTGTTTTAAATTTTCTTTTATCTTTCTTTGTCTTGGGGATTTCTCTTTGTTCATTCTCTTCACTTTTTGGCTTCTGATACTGATAATTGACACCTATGCTTTGCTGTGCCATTTCTCCTTGAAGCACGTCTACCTAGCCTATCCAAAATTATTTCTTCATTTCATTTGACCATAGTCATAGAATATTTTTCCTTTTCCCAGTGTAAACATACTAGTATTTATGTCATGCGTTGTTTTTTTATTTAGCAGAGCCTCTTCTCCAAACACATTGGTAGAAATTTTTGCTTATTCATTCAGAACATTTTTACCTTTGCTAGAAAGAGATAAGAATTCAGATAGAAACAAGATCATCAGCTCCATCTGTCAAAAATAGTACGTTGCTAGTCTCAAACATTTCAGTTGTGTTTCTTTAAACTCATTCTCCAATTTCAATGCATTTTGACATAATCTAAGAAAGAGTACTAGTAATATCTTACCTTAGAACTGAGGTTTGATAATAGAAGTGGAAGTAAAGTGGGACACAGCTGAAAGACCCTAGACAAAGGGAAATTGAGTTGGTCTTTGCTCACATGGCAACATCAGACATCCTCAGGGAAGAATAAGACCTATTTCATTACAATTACAGGCTGTTACAAGTTCTACATTCACATAAATGCATATTTTTAAGAGGAATATCTCCCACACTGATCTATATAATTTAAATCCTCAGGCACTGTTATTAATTTCTTTTATAGATGTGTGTTTGCAACAGGTTCTAAAACAAATATTCTTTGAAAAATGAAATCTCCTCTACAAGTTCCCTTGGAGTTGCAAGTGTAATTATTTCTCATTTTAATAAATATATATTTTTATATAAATCTGAGAGTATCTGTCTTCAAATTAGGCTCTCTGCAAAAACGACAGTTCTAAGATAACCTTCAGGTGGTCACTGGAGCAGCTGTTTCACAATGGTAAATTATCTGGAACACCCAAGGCAATAATATTTTTTCTACTTTTTGTATTTTGGATAATTATTAAGTGTTCTATGCCTCAGTAGGTTAATGCAATATCTTCACCTGCACAACCTGGGCTAAAGCCACTTGAGTGAAATAGGGAGAGATGTTAACTTACGATGTAATATTTTTTTTAAAAGGAGAAAATAAAACAAAATAAGATCTTGGACAAGTATATTTTCTACTTCTCTCTCCCAAGAAATGTGATTTTCAGAAAAACAAACAGTTCTTCCTGGAAGGTCTCTGCTCTGTGTTTTTCCTCATGACAGCAGCTGTGTCTTTACTCATGTAGGCAGACAGATGAACCTGGTTCTACTGCTGTATTGTCCAGGTGAGAGAAATGACATATGATTACAGGCTCCTCAAGTGTATCCTCCACCAGAGATGAAGTCAGCATCCAACCCTAGCTATGGTATTCAACACCTTTGCCACTATCAGCCAGTCCTGGTGCTCTGATGTCACATCTGAATTAGGCTGATTTTGTCCTACAACCATACAAAAACCAGAGCAGAAAAAAGAATGCTTCTAGAAACTTGTAGGAAGTGAGGATCTAAAATGTATTATTACAATCACAGGGGTTCAGGAAAGGAGGCAGGTTTTAAGACCAGTAATTCCTTCTCAATAAGGAGAAGGGATTAGGCATAGAAAAATGGCATAGAAAAAAACCAACCAAGTATTTCAAAGGAATGTCATGATCATACTATCACCTTTAAATGCATATTTATATTAGTAGTAACCTAGTAAAATATTTTAATTTGTTAGTACATCCCCATAGTTTGGGGAGAGCGCTTAGATAAACCACAAGTTATTAAAAATGCAGAACTGTTTTCTGTTTCGGGCTTTTTTTAAATGATAACACTTTTTTCCAGCACCAGCCTATTTAGAACACATTCAGACATAAAACCAACAGAAAGGAAAAAGCTGTGTACCTGTAACTTCTACCAATTTACAGCCTTAGCTACGTGTTATGTTCCTACCAATATAGAAACATCAAAGGTCACAAATGCTTTTAGACAGAAGTATGTGGATTTAACATTTTTAACAGGCTAAATTATAGGTATGAAAGAGATTTCTATTCCTATTGAAATCTATTGTTGTGATTTCCATTTTCAATATGTGCTTATAGCAGAAAATCACAGTGGACAAAAAGCAGAATTTTCCAGTACAAACCCTGTAGATGCAAACCGCTCTGTTCCCTATAATGAAAATAATTACTTTAGCTTGTCAACCTATAGACTTTTGACATCATTCATGGAATATGAATTTCAGTTTCTGTGGGAAGCTGGGCAAAGGTAAGGGGATGGAAAGTGTTTTTATCACAAAGCAAGTTCAGATATACTCATTGACAAAGTTTCAGATTACTAAAAATATTCATGAGAAGAGTTTTACTGCTTTTGTTTGCAGAAATGCATCACTATCTGTGGGAACAGATGTTTTTCTGATAAATTTAATAAAATTATACCTTTTTATTTCCTTTCTTTCTCCCACTATATCTTGCTGTAGGAAAAATGAAACAATAAGAATTTTTTTTGTTGTGTCTGTGATCTATTACTTTCTCAAATAATGTCTTCTGAATATCTATTTGTTTGCACCTGAAAATCTTGTCCTCATATGGGGTTTAAATGCCTAAAGTTGTGCTAATAAGAGAAACTTCTTTTTCTGTGACGTAGTTATATATATATATATTTAATAAGAATGAGATTCACAGAAAGATGCCAAAGGCCTGTTTGTCAGTAACTGCGCTGATAGCATGGTGCTATGGTTAGAGAAACACTAGCATTTGTTTGAGATCAGTTACCTGGTCCTCCCCAGATGCTGTGTTTTGCTTGGCTCCCCAATCCTTTCCTGTCAGATGAAACTGAACAAGAACATATTCCTCAGGCAGGCATTGAATATTCTCCAACTAATAATAATCATTGCACAGTGGGGTTCAGCCGCAGCAAGGATGAAATAAATGTGCAAGGAATGATGTAAACTCCTCTGTATGGTCTATTTAATCCTGTCCCTCTCTAGGTTATGCTATCTCTTAAGGCAGCCTTAACCTCTGTGTTTTACAACACATGGCTAAAAGACTGAATCCTCACCACATTTTTAGAGTCCACCATGCCATAATCCCCCAGTCCTTAAGGCTGCAGTTTTTCTGGCGACATGTCTGCCATCTGCACATGACAGTTCTGTAAACAAGAAGCATGTGTAGGAATTGTGCTGCTACAAATATTCAGGGCACGTAGCTCTAAGGAGATATGAGATCCTTTCTTGTTTACTCAAAGATCTGAAAATCCTTCTCTCAGAAGGAAATCTCCTCATACATACACGGGCAATCTACACATGATCAGATTTCACTGAATATTGATCTGATCCCAAAGCTTTCTGCTTAAAATTTTGTGTGGACATTTATTTCATATAGGAAAAGTAAAGAGTGAAATTACTATTACACTCTGACTATTTCATACAGGAAACTTGACTGTATGATATTCAGATTTTCTTCCCTGAAGTAGCATAAAAGAGTGTAAGAACTATTAAAATATTTAACTTAACAATATATTGAAAATAAAATTCTAAAGTTCCACAGGGAATAATAATTTCTTGCATTCCTGGTTTTTTTTTTTTTTTTAGGTTAAATCTTGGTTTGTTTATCTTTAATTATCTGTGCTATGACCTGAGACCATTAATTATTTCTCTGCAAAACAAAGTAGACCTAAGTGATTTTTCTCCTGACTTAATAAATATACATAAAAAATTTGAATTAATTCTTAAAAATATCCATATGAACATCAGCCACAGCTAGCTCTTTCTTATGGGAAATGAGAGTTGGGAGGAGTGCTTCCATGCATGAGTGGTTCTTTGAGGTCTCCTTTAAAGTGTTTTTAGTGGACATTTTTGACCTCTCTTTCACAAACACACAGACAGAACCACTTCAGTAATGAGTTAGGCTGTTTAATGCATAAACTCAACGCATTCACCTAACAAATCAAAGGGCCAGTTAGAGATTCCTCCATTGCTCTAAATGTTATTCAGATTTTCCTGCAAGAAAAGTCCAAGGTGTTCAATCAAATATGCTGTCATAAGTTACTCTGGATGTCTTATAGAGAACTGTCTTCACATGAAGTATTAAAATATATTCTGAAAAAGGAACCAGGCAAATGGCATTGTCAAAGACCACAGGGTAATATGTATTTTTATTTTAGCCCAATGAATAATAGAGTATTTTATAAGCAGTTGAAAAATTCCACATTCAAAGACTGCAGTCACAAATTGGAGCCTAATATTCTAATAATAAAACTATTTATACCAAAGAGGGCAATCACCAACAAGAGCTTGAGATCCTTTTCCCTTGGAACAAGTTAATATATTTCAATCAGATTCTTTCTTACCTCTGAGAAATGCAGACTCAAATACAGTGCTCTTACCCAGGTAAAAGGTCTAGCCATAGTAAGGGAAAATAGTTGCTCATTTCCTTGTGAACTAGAATCTATAAATTGATTTTAAAATAACACACTACAGATTAAACTTAAGAGGAAGTCAACTAGCTCTGAACAGCTTAAAGGATATGTAAACAGACAACAGGAAACTAAGAAGAGAGTGGAAATTATGCTAGTCACTTCAATGGAAGCAAAAACAAACCATAAATTTTACCTATAATAATAAAAGATTTTAAACTGCTTTCATAACTTCATTCTGCTTTGACTGTTATGATTCATCTTTAAATACTTTCCTTTAAGATTAGCATATTTTGAAATACTAAATTCAGGCAGTAAGACCACCGAGCTACCTAGGTACCCCTCTCATTATAAATAAATTTTCACAAAATGTGCTCTCAGATCATTGAGTATGCAGTAAACCATAATCACACTTCCATACTGTCTTTGACTGTGTCATATATCAATTTCCTTTCTTCTGGCTAAAAGTTTCTTATTATATTGAATTACAATGAAGTTTTGGTGAGGGAGTTCTTCGGTGTAAGGTTTCCTTCTGATGAACTAAAAGGCTTAGTGACAAGGGCTTCTTAGTGGTTAGCTCCTTTAGTAATATGCTTTCTAAATACAAAGTTCTGTCTCACAGTCACTGTCGGCTTGCAGGGTGAACTGCTTTAGTTTAATTTCTAAATGCCAAATTCTCAAATGCTTCTGTACAAGATTTGACCTAATTTACTAATTCCCTAGGGAAGGCCATGGTAATTCTACCTTCCCCAGTGTCATGGAGAACTGCCCATCCAAATTAGCAGTACCAGTGTTCTCAGTGTATGTTAACCCTTCTAGACATGCTGAGTGGGTTAAGATTACTCTTCATTACAAAAGTATCACTAATATCTACCTGATGAAAATATCTTTGCTACCTGTCATTAACTAAAGTTGTAATCTTCACTGCAGTTAAACTAGAATGCATTCACTAGAATTCTAAGCTAAGTACTTGGAAACAGATTTTAAAATGGTAAATCAAAAGATGTTCATAACATCCTGCTTAAATGTAAAGAAATATAGTAATATTTAATTTGAAAATATTCACAATTGCAACAAGAAATTTGTTTATGCTAGTCTTTCAATAGACTTCAGGGTGATGATAATATTTTCCAAAAGAATCATTTGGGTTTGTCTTCAAGAGCAAGACCAAGCTTTTTGGAAGATCACTCTGCTTGTATCTTCAAAATGCCAGTCAAACTTCTGTCTATATTTCTCCCTGTGTAGCCAGTGTCTTTATCTGTGTTTTCTTGAGATAAAGTGACACAGGGCATAGGTAAGAGTGATGTAAGGAGGTCTGACTTCTACTGTACAGAACTGACATCAGTAGTCTTGACAAAGCCAGCACGAAGCATATCAAGTACTGTGAGTGCCCCTCTGATTGATAGGGTATGTGCTTCTGCTGGAAATGGCATTCCTGGCTTTGGAGCCTTCTTTGTTCCTACACAATCAGTTTTGGTCCTCTGTAAGTAATAGGGCAGGAAGGTGTTCTCATGTTGAAGACTCGTGTTTTTAAAAATAAGAAATATCCCAAAATCTGCTGAGGTGGTGCTTTTCTGTTTGTGTGTGTGTTTGGGTTTTTTTAGGTTTTAGGCTTGTATAATTTATAATTAAAAATTGCTGAGATTTTTTAGCTTATCTTAGTTTTTAAGATTCTTCACTCATGAATGTGCTTTCAGCTGGGCTATTTATTAGCAACTAATTTAACCTCCTGGGTGTAATCCAGACAGTGGTTTTTTTCTTTAAACCACTGAGTAGTTTTCTTTAAACCACTGAGTGTTTAAGGAAAGAAGAGCTGGAGCTGTGTAGTTTACTGATGTAATTTCATAAAATTTCCTGTATTACATGATTTATAGTGTTGCAGACAACTGCTTCTGCTTTACAAAGGTTCATCTTCCTCAGAAAAAATGCAGATTACTGTAACTAAAATGACAGACACCAGTGCTTTTTTCAGAATAAATGAAAGTGCTATGCCTACTATGAGCAGCATATAGCACTGAATCAGGGAAAACAATCAGATTACCTCAGAACATCAGTGTTTATCTGTCAATCATTGATTTATACAAAACATATAGTATAAAAAATAATACAGTTGTACCTTCAAAGACACCACATGGATGTGATTCCATGGTAGATATATCATTGTTTTACAGATTTTTCTATACTATTTACCAGGAATTCTTTGCATATATAAGAATTTCCTACCTCACTCACCCTTCCTAGATTGGTATATTGACTTTGGCCCCAGGCTTAGGTCTTAGGCACTATCAAGTCCTGCCCAGTTGCACATAGAATATAGTTTGTGAGCTTTGAAACCTCTGAAATTATGAGTTAATAAAAATATTGACACAATCTGTGCTGGAGCATCTTAAGCGTGCTGCTGTACAATAATACTGTTTTCTTCCAGAGGGAAAATCAACAGTTGGACACCATTAGGATAGCATTTATTTTTTTTTTTTGTAATAGGAGGACTGCTATAATTAACACTGAGAAAATAGGCTTTAGTGACAGTAAATGTGCAAAGAATTCATTAAAATATCACACAAAGCATTTGTTCTCCTGGATTGAAAGTTGAGAGGCAGGGGGCAAGAACAAGTCAAATGCAATGATATGAAATAGCCTCAGCCTGTCTGTCTTTGTGTTGTCATGGCATTCTAAAGCATGTCTGTATGCTAATTCACTTTTTTTCTCTGTTCTGATTTTAGCCACTCGCACTTTACAGCTGCATTTGTCTAATTTTTTCTAAATATTTTCAATTTTTAATGTGACTTTTCCTTTTGTGAAGGGTGCCACATACCTATCATTTGAATACTGTCTAACTTGTAAAGATGAGACAGTATCTGATACCACCCTGATGGCCTGGAGGAGCTGGATGTGTCAAAAAGAATAATTTCATTTCCACACTTAGGTAACCTTTAGTCTTTTTGTAAGGGTACCTAAAAGTCTAAATAATTACGGAGAATTTTATGACATTTGTCTAACTGGATTTTTACACTCATATATTTTTTGTCTGTTATTTAACAAGAAGAAATAATAAGAACAAGTTATTTACCTACTAACTCTATTTTAACTTATAATTTTAGTTAAATTGAAGTATTTTGAGTGATGTTTAGTTCTCATTAATAATTGCTTATTTTAATATTTTTTCCATGCTCTCTTATTTTAAGCCACACACAGAGAAAAAAAACTGAATTAAAACCCCCTCAATATATTGTAATTCCTCATGTTGAACATTTTTCAAGGACATTATCCAATTGTAATTCCATGAATGTTGACCCTGCACAGTACTAAGTGTTCTGGACCATGAAGTACTGTACATTTTTAAAGTATCTTTCATTCTAGCTCAATGCATAATCAGAATGACCAGTGCTCTTATTATACATTTTTAACCAAACCGTTCTGTGAATTCTGTCAGCAGACAAGAATAACAAGTTTCTCTTCTAACAGATGCACTTTAAATTACAATAAAGAAAAAATGACAGAGAAAATGAAGTCTTTGTGAGAGATGGCAGTGCTTGCTTTTTTGGCTTCCATCACACTGTACCAGTTCTGAGAAGAAAATCAGATGACTTTTTTAGACGTGGTCTTAGATAATTGTATGCACAGATTATGGAGAAATGAACCTGAAACTTCATAACACAACACCTTAAAAATAATTTTAAAAAAAGCATGAAGTGATTCCAGTCTTCTACTGAATTGCTGGGCAGCAGGACATACTAAAATTAAAGGATGCATAGCAGACTTGTAACAAAATACTGCCATTTTAATTAGCTACAGTGTAATTAGGGATAATATGGTATCAAGACAAATCTTTTAATGAGCTGTAACCAGTTGGAAACTTGTCTTCCAAGTCAATGAAGAGGTGATCTCCAACCTATATAAGGAGACTGGCTTAGGATGGACATAGAAGGAAAATCTTTTGTACATAACATAATGAGAAAGTTGTTTTTTATTTTTTCTCTCAGTCTCTTAGCAAAGTAAGCAATGAGTGACCCATCCAAGTCCCTCTGCACCATCAACAGCTTTTGAACTACTACTGCTGTTCCAACATACTATACAGAAATTCTTGTGCTTTAGGGTGTAAGTCAGTCATTAAGCCTGAAAACACAACTGGTTTCAACAGTTTTCACAGGGCTAGTTTTCGCTGAAATACAAAATCTTGCTAAAATCAACATATTTAAAGAATCAGGTCATTTAATTGGAATTTTCTGGAAAAACTGGAAAAACTATCCAACGTTTTTGATACAAATGACAGTCATACATGCAGAATATTCTTTTCCTGCACCCATCTTTCTGTGATCTTTGTGCATTCAAATTCTCTTTTCATCATTAATTCAAACTCTTGCCATTGTACTAATGTATTTCATGTGGGCATAAGCATATTAGAAACAATAAATTATTTTATGTATGCCTATGCTGGAAATTGCCTATGATCTCTTAAAAATCACTTGCAACTATCTTGAAAAGGAAAACATTGATCAGAAATATCCTATCACTATGTAATCCTGTCTCATGTTAGGAAAGGGACCAGTGACTTTGCTTCTCTATTTCCCTTTTCCATATTGTGTTAAGTGGGACAAACCAGCAGATTTTTCCATTTGCTTCCACTTCTACTCCAGTTATGGCTGAAGTTGTATTATGTTTTAAACAATAAAGTTTAAAACAATTCATTAGTTGGCCCATTTTCAAAAATGCAGTTTTGAAGACTAGAAGAGATTAAGTAACAGTGGACAGATCTTTCACGGCAGGGTATTACCCTCTTTTCATCATTATATGCTCTCATTCCCCTCATACTGGCACAGCTTCTTTCCACCTCCCTTGATCTGGAAAATGGGGTGGAAGATGTGCTAAGAAGTTGAAGCACTGTGCTGTCCTGGAGTGTTTGTGGCACAAACTCTTCAGCAGACAGGTAATGAGCAGAAGGAGGGGAAAAGAGGAAGCACTGTATCACTCTATGTTTTCCTTTTTTTTCTTGCAGTTATAATTCAACAAACACATCCAAGCATCCACACCTCTAGCAGTGGGTGGTTTTTCCCACAAAAAGCTCAAAATTTAACTTGGATTAAGCATAAATAAATTCCTGATTAAATTTATTCTTCAACTAGTATTTAATAAGTTTCATTTTTAATCTAATCAGTTCTCATCCCTTCTTTTTCTTTGAAAAAGAAAGGATGAGAACTTATTAGATTAAAAATAAATTATAAAGCCTATGTTCCAAATAGGCTCTGCTACAGCTCTGGTCTCTTATCAATTATGGATAAGAGATGAAAAGCTAAACTGAAGTTAGCACTTTAAAAAATCTCTGAAACTGGATAGAAGTTTTGTTAGTGCTAAAATATAATCTGGCTTTTAACTTCAGCCACTGCTATAGGCATTAACATAGTTTCTAAGTTAACTGAATAAAAGTAAGAAAAAATGTAATAAAACTTTAGTTCAAGTTTAGATATCTTGTCAAGAAGCTCATCCTAATCAATATGTCTTCTTTTTCTGCAAATAGGAGGTGGTGGTGGTGAAGCTTCTTTTTATCTGCTGCCAACTACACTTGCGAAACTGTAGGTATCCTGTGTGCACTATTTGTTGTGAATTGCAGTCAGCCTGTGTCTTGTTTACTAAAGCAACCAGTTTTAAAAATGGGAAGAAATACTTTTGCTTGCTCACCTCTTGCAGTCACCTTTTGAAGTGATCATGTAAAAAAGGGCACAGGAAAAAGAGTTTTAACATGTAAAGAGGTTAGAGAACACTTATTATCTGAGGGTTTTTCCTTCTTTTTTCAGTAAAAAAAACCCCAAATGTTTTTGAGTGTAGAGGAAGGTTTCAGAACAAATGGAATCATGATTTTCTTGAGAGACCAGTAAATCTCTTGAGCCACAAGGTGTTGTGTTTTTTATGTAGAGCAGTACCCTCTTTTCCCTTTCTCTCATGAAACATCAGGTTTTGCAATTCTTACCCAGTCTGATATGAATTAAAATATAAGCAACATCAATATTGTTATTTTCCATGTCTCCAAAAATCTGTGACTACCGAAAAACCTGTAATTATCTGCAGTTTTCTTGTGTTTCCACGGAGGATTTTTTTATGCCTTGCCTGAAGAAATTGGTTAACCCAAACATTGTTTCCAAGGAGTGAGAGGATTTAAAGGAATGAATTTTTTTGTTCACAGTGTTAACGCTAAATATCGTGTCCATTAATAGAACACTGGATAGTATGCCAGGAGCCTTCCAGCCATGCTTTCACATGACACCAGCCCTTCTCACAGGAAAACAGCAGCGTTTTCTCAGACCTGTCCAGCACCAAGAGCTTTTTTACAAGGATCAGAGGGACAGTGACATGTACACTGGTGTTCTGCTTAAAGGAATTATTCCTGACATCACTACTAATTAATGATATTCATATGTTAAATACAGTAGCTCAAGAAGTAAGTTTGCATTTTCTAATAAAGTCAGGGGTATGCTTGATGAGTTCTTTAGCTGCAGATTTACGTAGCTTACTGTCAGTGAGAGGAGAAAACACTAAAGCCTTCACTAAGCCTATTTCTTTATCTGCAGTAAGTTGTATGCTGTGACCATTTAATTATATTATTGCTAACTCCGCTAAGCCATTGATTAATACTGTTATAAGCTGACTTTACACTGATTTAATTAAAAGTCTATGTCATGGTTTAACTACTGCCACTAGCACACAGACACTTGCTCACTCCCTCACCTGTGAGTCTGGGGAGAAGATTAGGAGACTAAAAGCTGGAGAACTCATGGGCTGAGATAAAGACAATTGAAGAGAGAAAAAGGAAAGCCACGCACACAAGCAAAGCAAAACATGGAATTAATTCACTGCTTCCCATGGGCAGGCAGGTGTTCAGGCATCTCCAGAAGAGCAGGGCCCCATCATGAACAACAGTGACTTGGAAAGACAAACAGCATCACTCCAAATGTCCCCCACTTCTTCCTCCTCTCCCAGCTTTACACACTGAGCATGATGCCATATGGTCTGGAATATTCCTTTGGTCAGTTTGAGTCACATGTTCCACCTGTGTCTCCTCCCAACATCCCAGCAGCACCATCTCCTCACCAGCACGGAAGAACGAGAAGCAGAAAAGGCCTTGGCTCTGTTTAAGCCTTGCTTTGCAATAACAAAAACATCTCTATAATATCAACCTTGTGTTTAGCAGAAATCCAAAACACAGTGGCCCACCAGCCACCATGCAGAAAATTAACTCTAGCCCTGCCAAAACCATCACAGTCTTATACTTTAGCATTTTCTCTGGCCCTTTATGGTTTGAAAAACACTGGTTGGGATTACTGGTTGGGGTAAGTGCTCAATTCCAAAGTTACTTAGAGAAGATTAACTGAGATTTTGCAGTCTCATTATTAAAGCTACCTGAACGTTCAGATCCCGTTATTTCTTTATAGAGTGCATTCATAGTACCATAAAACCCAGTCTGGGGAAAGTGATATACAAACTACCAGAAGAGCTGTCATGCAATAAAAAGAAATTTGTAAAAATTAATTCTCCATATCTTTACAAATTCCATGTTCAAACCCTAAGTATGTTGTATTTACACGAAGGACTAAATTTGGCTATCTGTTCCAGCTGTCACTCAATTTTGTCTCAAGAAGAGCTTTAGACACATATGATACTTCCACGCATCTTTCTGCCTCTGTTTCTCAAGAAAGTGTAAGGCAGACTTTTGCCTAGATGGGAGGGTGGTGCTATCTCGTTGGGTCACCAGCCAGATCATGCTAGAGATTAGGAATTTGGGAAGCGCTGAAGACCGTCTCACTTCATAGTTCACTTGTAGTCTCAGGATCCAAGTATCTAAACCTGCTTTACATTTTCTATTTGATTAGTCTTTTAAATACCAGTAGAGCTGCACCATGTAGAGAAGCAAGCAAAAGTTCTATATCAGGCTCTGAAAGAACTCTATTTCTGTTATCATTGAATTGCCTTGTGGTAATTAGCAGAGGCTATCAGTGGCAGTGTTAGTTTGGGTGAAATGACATGCTGATTCAAATGTATTGCCTTTGATCTCTGCCCTTTTGTGGAACCTGGTGCACTTATAGTACAGACTCTGTAAATTATATAAAACAACACGTGTTTTCCTCTATTTTACTCTGATAGGCAGTGCAGCCCAATATTTTATCTTTTTTCTTTTTGCACTAGGCTCTTTTCATGACAGTGTTCTTCACGTGTTGCTAGGACACTGAAATGTTGCAAAAGAGGGAGAAAAGTCACAGCTGTGTCCTCCTTACGCCAAGACCTTTAAGGCAGAATCTGAGTCGCTAGACAGAGATATGTTTACTAAACTGGGACCAAGAGGATATGTTCAAGGTGTCTTAAAACAGAAACTCCAACCCCTTGGAAAGCCAAGCAGATTTTCAAATGTAAATATCCACAGTCAGCAGAAAGTTTAAAGGAAGCCAGGAAGGCAGAGGAGTCTGAACATTGTTAGGGGGTATTCTGTTTACATATGGAATGAAAAAAGCACCATTCAATGCTAAGAGTGAGACAAATTATCTTGCTCAGAATGAAAAGTAGAGTATATTTGCACCTGTTACAGAACACTCAACACCACAGTAAAGTTGACTGGCTAAATTAGGGTGCTTTCTTAAAAAAATAACTTTATTAACTTCTCAGTAATTAAAATCCTTCCCTTTTTTGTTGCACCAGTCTTAGACTAACCGTCTTGTGAATACTTTGCTCACTATTTCATGGGAAGGTTTTAGAAAATAGAACTGGGCTTGTTTGCTGCCAAATTTGATTCAAGCACCTGCTCACAGGTACAGTAGAGAGAGGTGTGTGAACAAATGTACAAACATGGAAGGTGATTAGAAAGAAAAGACATGTAATCTGCAGCATGCCTGTAGATGAAAGATGATATATAGAGCAGGAACAGGGATAAAAGCACACATATGCACACAAGCATGCAATGGGACATGAAAACTTAAATCATGTCTCAAAGTCCTGATAGTATCAAAGCCAATGGTCTACTTGTTAGTGGTTGGTGTAGTAAGAGCTTTTGAAGGGACAAAGAACAACTGTGATTCTAAAATTAATGGTGGGAAATCTGGTAAAATTCATCTAAAAGAGAAAGTTTCAGGGTGTGTGATTTCTTAATAGTTTATTATTAAAGCATGAATTCAAAAAAACCAAGGGCAACTGTAGAGATTAAAGAGATTTTTATCCTAAATGTCACTAAACTGAAATCAGCAGCAGGCACAGAACACTTAAAATGCAAACAAAAACATTTATAATTTAAACAAAAAATTCATAACAGAAAATCTGAGAGATAATCCAATTAAATTTTCATAAAAGTACATTGCATGAATTGTAACTAGTCTAATGTATACAAAACATGACCTTTCAATGAAAAGCAATGAAGTTGCCAAATAAACCAGTGATTTTCTTAAATAAACTGTATTGCAAATTTGTGGAATGCAACAAGTCAATGTATTTCATTAGTCAACGAAAACACTTAAGAGCTGCAAAAAAATTCATTATGTACATAACTCAGTATAGCCCCCCCAAAATGCATCAGCCTATATTTTTTTCATTGCATCTTTACATTTGCTTGGTATCTGGAATGGACTTGTTTGTGCTACTTTCAAAACAGGGGGAAAAAAATCCCGAAATAAACAAAAGCCATATTTATCTATTCTGATGGGATTTGAAACATATATATACCTAAAATGTCTGTTTTTTAGTCTGGGTGTATCCAATTTGCAACAACTCTTTCATGCAAAGAGGAAATTAAGGAGCAGATTGCTAAATGGAATATAAACATGATTTCACTCAGGCTTGCTAATACATCAGGATGAAAGCCGACACTCTCCCTTATTTAAAATTATTCTAAACAGTGCATGTCAAATATTTTAGACATTATTGCAAATGGCTGTCACATAAAATGTAAAAGGGTTTCCACATATATTCGGCATGGCTTTACTGTCTGAATGCGTGAATCTCTACACTGACACAAAATTGCTACCCTGTCAGCATGTAAAAGGACGGATCATTTAATCTCTTTAGTGATGAAGTTTCAAATCCACAAAGCACAAGCTATCAGTCCTTTGAGATGATTATGATGCCTCGAACCTGACAGCTTGTGATGACAGCTTTCACAAATTCTGGAAATCAAATTGTTCCTGCATCTAACAGAAGAAGGCAGGTGTGTACATAACAGAAATGGATGAGGTTAAACATCGGGATAGTGTGATCTTCATGTTCAGTGTAATTGTTAAAAGTCATACCAGGGAAAATTATAGATTTTAGTTTTGAACCTCTTCATGATATACACAGATGAGGGCACCAATAACCCATATGGGTAAAAGGTTTGCCAGGAAAGGAATATCAAGATAAACAGATGGCTGTACCATTGCCATATGGCTCCTCGGAAATTGGACGACGCCATGGCACTTTGCCACAAGATTGATCTAGTGTTATTTCTGTGCCAATATTTTAAGCAATGCAAGGAAAGAATACATAACTATCTGCAATTAGCTGTGTTATGTAAATATATGAAATACCTAACTGGTTTATGGGAAATTTTGTAGACTGATATATTTCTGAAACACAGATAGCAATTCACTGGAAAGTTATCTGCTTCAGCTCTTCATTTTTCATACTTTTTACTCAGAAAAATGTGTTAAACTAAGTTGCTGTGCTGATGAGGCTTAATTTCACAGTTTATCTCTCTGTACAGAACAAAGAAATTGTCTCTGAAACACGATGTTAGCAGTGCTAAAAAAGCAAAGGAAAGCAGAAGGAAACTACAGACCATTCAAAATAAGGTCAATAATTCCAAAACTCAGCTCAGCTGGATAGCTGCATACATAACCAAATTATTCGGATATGACCTTGTACCCAAGGTCAAAGGTTTGATGTTATCATAGAATGAGTTTTTAGTTGGACTTTCTGATGGTTCAAACACTTCTGGCTGACATATCAGGTGCATTTTCATGTATGCTGCACTCAGTCAGGATTTTGCACTGACCCTTAGTTTTGATTCATACTGGTATTGTTTTAAAAAATAAATAGAAGTATAGCACAAGGTGCAGACATGCAGGAGAGTACAACACAGAGGGTATTTCCACTTCATAGAATGGTAATTTGGCTTCTGATGTTATAATAGCAATAATAGGACTTTTAAAAAAGAAATTTAGGGAACAATAAGTGAGTTCTATTACATTACTTTTATACTTAAATCCAAAGCACAAAGCTTACATTTTTATTAATAAATTATACTCTGGGCAGATCAGAGGGAAAGTTTCACTTATAAGGACTCTAATGTCTCTTAGAAAGCTGCATTAAAGAGTATCTAGTATTCAAAACCATCAGCATGTCTTTAGGGCAAAAAACCAAGCAAGAAGACACAGAAATAAATCCAAAACAAAACAAATGTTAAAAACCCAAAAACCTCCATGTCATTCTTCAATGATATTTCCTCCAGCATTTCAGTTAGGAGTTATTCCTTCCAAGCATTTAAAAATTTTGATTATTCCTTCAGCTAAAATTGTCACTCAACCTTATTCTCTCTTATTTCAATTCCTTACCTGTAAACCATAAACATAAAATCACAGAGCAGTAGAAACAACCTGAAGATAGATTTCAAAATTGACTTGTGGGATTCTAGCCGTAGTGGAGGGGTTTTTTTTGTGTAAGGAAATAAATGGAGAGTAGCTGGGGAAAAACAAAGCAAAACAAAACCCCAAAACACTAGAAAGTGGAAATATATTAGAAGAGCATATTGCTGACCTTAAAAGATAGCTGGCATTTTTACACAACTCCTGTTACTCTGAGCAAGCTATCCTGACACAGGTTGCACTCACAGAAGCTTTAGAGAACCCCTTCAGACAGCTCCTTTTAGAAACCCTTGAGGTTTTCAGAGGATCTATGCACACTTCAAAGTTTTGATCACTTGAGCTTCTCAGTGGCCACACAACTGCATAGCCTGCAGTACAGGCATTTTTTGACTCTTCATTTCCCTGAAGTATTGTAGGCTTCAGGGGAAATTTCAGCCATAGCTTTGAAGCACAGAGATAGTTGAGCTACTGTAGAAGGTTCTGTGGGGGTTTTTTTTGCACTCAGCAAAGTGTTTTTTCATGCACCTGCATTCTTTTCTTTAACAGGTCTCACATCCTTACCCACATTTCATTAGAAAATTGGTTCTACTCCAGAATATTGAGGAGAAAGACCAAGGCACATTAGTATTCCAATTTTTTACTGAGATATCAGGGCTTCTGACAGACAAATAGTAAGTTGACCACATCTTTTGGCATAAATTGATAATAGGTCTTCAAAACCAGCTTCCTCTCCCATCTAATTATTGTTACTGTGAGATACTGTTAAATTCCTTTTGTATAATACTATATTCAGCTATATTCAACAGATTTGTTCCGCTAGGTTGGCTCAACAACTGCTCTTGGTCACAGTCTTTTAACACCTTATTCAAGGGAGGAGAAGTAGGAGGGAAAAGAAAGAAGGCAGAAAATGAGAAGAGGATTGAGAAAAGGAGTAAACTTGTAGGGAACCTAACTTAGTTGATTATTGTGGCTTGCCTATTCAGTACAATGAGAACAGTCTGCTCTTAAAGGAAAATACCTTAGGCATAATAAAAGTCATCTTTCAAAAACAAGATGCTGCATTTAGGAGCCAATACATAGGCATCTGTAAGAATCTAATTTTAAATTTTTGCCAGAATTCTTTCCATTTTGAACCTGGGAGGCAAGAAAAGAACCCATTATAAAATCAGTAAGTTTACTTAATGGGAATACAACCTTCCTTTTCCCTACACATTTTCTCTCAAAATAGTTTTGTTCAAATGACACATATCCTTGAGATGTTTTCTTTTAGTGAACAATTAATGCCTTGCTTTTAGCTAGAAAGGTTTTCACCAGAGTTACTGGTATGTTTGTGAGCCATTCGTTCAGTGGTGCTGTAGCCTCAAAACTGTATTTTGGCTGCTCGAAATTCAGATGTTAGTCTACAGCTTAATCAGAAAATAGGCTCTAAGATGATCTTACCTAGACAGAAGACTGAGTACTGCTTGGATCCCCTATTTGCAGCAATGATTAGACTGGACAAGAGAATAGATATTAATAGCAATCTTAGGGAATAAAGCGATATTTTTCTGGGAATACGTAAATTGAGTTATTTGTGATACCAAAATGAAGGCCAGAAGGAAAATTACTTTCTATTGCTGTACTGGAAGGAAAATAAGGGAAAACCTGTTTGACTAAAGGACAATGTTAGCACAATAATTGGTTATAACCTGACTGTTGAATACTTTCTGTCTGGCAGTAAGAACCTTTGAGCCCTAAAATAGATTGCATAAGGTGCTAAGGAAAGTTTTTACTGCAAGCTTTAAAGAGCAGCATAGACAAATGGTTTTGAGCATTGTGATCCAGACAATGTGGGTAAAGACTAGATAACTCGACAATCCCTGAAACTTCCTTCCAGCTTTATTTCTGTGATATGATTTCATACAAGACCAGAAGATTGGACCAAATTTGGTGATCAAACTATTGCTTCCAAAACTGCACTATTATTGTTAAGACAAATAACAAGCTACTTTTTAACTGTCAGAAGACTATATCTTCTGACAAAATTTTTAGGTCTGCTGCCCAGAATGGATATTTTCACATATACAACTAATGGGACACTTTTCAGAAAGTTTTCAAGTCCCACAAGCAATCTTTCATAGAAACTGGAAGAAAGGGAAAACTTTTAAAGGTGTATTTCAGGGGGTAAGCTGCATAAAAAACCAACTAACTAACCAACCAACCAACCAACCAACCAACCAACCAACCAACCAACCAACCAACCTCCTAATCACATGCAAGCTCAAAAAGTCAAAAAGGAGCCTCAGAAGGTTTTGTTCATCCCCAGGCAAGAGTCTTCTCCTACATCACATGAGGGTACTTTAGAACTAAGACCTAATTCTGGGATCATTTTTCTTGGACATCTATTTAATTCAATATTTATCTGCTTTAATTTTTAGATGGTACCATCTACACTATTAAAATATATTCTGTGAATTGTATTGTTATAGGTTTCTTACGTTACCTTACCTTTTAGTTATGTTCTGGTAGCACCCTAGATCTAATCAAAAGCAGAATCTGTAAATACATAGTTATAGGCAAAACAATGATTTCAAAGAGTGAGGGTAGTGGAGTTAAGTAGTATCTATACTACAACCATGACTATTTCCTTCAAATTAGGACTTACTCAGAAAATTATTTATGGGCAGCAATTATACTTTTCAGTTTGTGCATCTACAGTCTTTTTTGTGTGGGATCTTCATACCCTTGGCTGAATTTGTGTACTTGCCCTCAGGATTCTGATTGCTACACTCGTGGCTAAGGCCCAGAAGCCTGTATCTCCTAAAAGGGAATTTTGCTTTGTATGAGGAGGCAATAATTGCTATTTTATAATATTCAAGACCACTTAATTTTTGGGAATATTATCAGCATTCCTTATGTAGAAAGAAGGTGCTATAGAGATTGAAAATTGTCTGCGGGATGTTTTCATCAATTTCTTTACTTGACTGGAGCAGGGACTTGCCCTCTGTGACTGAACCTAGGGAAAATGCCTGTAATGTCTTAGCAGCACATAACAAGCTGTGGATAAATGAAATCCTCAACAGTAGCAGCTCTCAGTTAGCTATACCCAGAAGCAGCAGGAGGATTCTTGAGATGTAGAAAGCTTTGCTACAGATGCCTAAGGACAGAGTGTTAGGATACCTAGGGTTTTCAAAGATAGTATGCTGTATTAGAAATTGGCTTTTTGTTGGGTTTTCAACTCAGGCTATAAAACTCTCTTGGTGTTTAGAGGAAACTTATTTTCATACATTTGGTGGTTTTTGTGCTTTTTTTAACTTCTAAGAAATGTCTAAAATTAATTAAGCATCTGTTTTCTTCTTTGTTTGAAGCAACTTTTACTTTTAAACAGCTGTTTAGCCTATGATAATAGTCTTCCTCCTGGGAAAGCAGTTCATCTCTGTTGCCAGATTCCATTACCTTAGGATGGGTTGTTTTAATTTACTAAATGGATAAGTTCTGCTTCTACGTATTTGTGTCTGTGTGACTGTTTCTTACTCTCTGGCATATTGGCACAGTTCTTCTTATGTTTATTAAGCTGTTAAGCACTTGTTAGAGCTTTGCCACTAATTGACCTTTTGCCTGGGGAAATGTAAGAGATGAGATATGAATGGAGTAGTGAAGTTCATTCAGCTTTCTTTTTCCCATTTGCCTGTGTATATACCTTCTTCATTGTTTCAATTCTTCTGTCCATCTAGAAAAAGAAAGACCACAGAGTATTATTAAACACAAGAGAATGAAGAAGGCTAGTTTTCCTCAGCTTCTACTAGAGAACGGGATGGAGCCTCATGAGTCAAACAAGAAGTTCTCCAGACCTTGAGAGAAAACCCTGTAATGAAGGAAGCAGAAATTACTGGGTTTGCAGTGCTCTCACTCCTTTTGTCTTCCTCAGTTTTTTGTTTTAATGAAAATGATGGGGCTTTTTATAAGCGGTTTTAACAATTCTGTATGAGAACAAATTACTCAAGATAATCTTCATCTTCTACTTTATTACTACCCTGTAATGTAGTCCATGGGTCCTGGAAAAATGTTTTGTCTCTCACTTTTTCAGGAAAATGTTATTTATAGGAACAAATGTTTTAACTCAAAGATTCAGGAAGATGCCAAAACCTTCCTGCTACTGCAAAATAGCAAATAGCAAGCAAGAAGTTAGTTTTATGCAAAGTCTAAGAGATCTTTTCCTTATTCTTTTGTGTTAAGACAGCTTAGGATATGCAAACCATTGCCTGATACCTCATTAGTTTTGACAAAAAATAGTCAAAGGCCTTGATCTCTGGATCAGCTCAATTTAAAATGGTTTGTTTTTCTGGTTAAAAATGTATCAGTTTTTTATCTCCATTCCTGAACATCTGTCTACAGCATTTCCCCTTTAGCAACAGTTACTGAAGAGGGAGAAAATCAGCTTGAGAATGGAAACGTGAATATCTTCTAGGTGAAGAAGCTATGCAGAGCTACAATCCTAGGTTCAAGTTTCAACTCTCTTTCATAAGAGCTTCCACTTTCCTGGTTTCCGTCATTAAGAAAGCTCTCTGTCTTGAGTCATTTATGTTCTTTATTTTTGCAATCTTAGTTTCATTTCTGTTTGGGTAATCATGATGTTGCATCATAGGACATGTAAGCAATAAAATAATATGACAAAATGGATATCATGTGCATCAAAATCTAAAGAGGGTTGGGTTTTTTTTCCATTACACTAAACAGGTTTTTTTTGATGAGGACTAATTCCAAAGATGTCTGTCACCCTTTACATCTTCTCTCACTAGATTTTTCAGCTATGCAGTTGCAGTGGCTAAGACTTTGTGGATGAGACTTCTAGAAATGTTCAGAGTTAGCTTTCTGCTGCTTCATTAAATGATTGGCTTTTTGCAGCAGAGCTGTAATGAGCCTCGGCACTTCTACCCCTTTGTAAGAACTCCAGTTCACACAAAAACAACCTGGAATGATCTGATCTCTTAATTCAGAGTCTCTGGTCCACAGCACCTTGGAAAGTCCCAATTGTGTCCTGCAGCCTCACTTAGATAAAGACAATTAGAATTAATCTTCACTCGGTGTTCAAGGAGTTGGATTTTACTCAACACTGAGAAGTTGTTTCTGCACTTATATCAAATTTTCAAGTATACTTGTTAACCACTTTAAAAAAGACAGAGTTTACCACAGAGAGTCAGCCTTAGATTCCATGACTAAAGGGGAGCTGAAATGCTTGTAAAAGATTACAGGCAGTAGGAGGAACGTTAGTTGACAGCTTTGGGAAGCTATCTGGTTGTGCAACTGTTGAACAGTTCGTCTTCCAATATCACATGCTAGAAGGTTGTTGTCAGAAGACAGCTGGGCCTTTCTGTATTCCTCTTTATTATTTTTCAGGAGTGGGTTAATGTTTTCCTAAAAGAATTGGTGAACCTAATTTATAAATCCTTTAGTTCTCTTCTAATTAGGAAAAAAAATGAAGGGAAATATAATTAACAATATTCCAGTTCAGAACTTGAAGACTGGGACCTGGAAGACATAGATCTTATTGCTGGCTTTTTAAGATACTCAATTCATGTAAATTGTACTTATTTTGGATCATTCTTGTAATAACAATATTATAGCAATAATTAAGAGCCAGTTTAAAACAAGCCTCCATGGTGCTGGGTAGTATGCAAAGTATCAGTAGGTGTTCCTTTATCAAACTTCAGTGGATAGAGAAAGGAAAGGGGAGTTGGCTCACAGAGGGAACCACAGCAAGCCAATAAGTGTTGTTTCACCAACTTTTTCATATCTTTCTTTTTAGTGATTTACTTCAGAGGCAATAAACACTGGAAAAAAGGGAAAATGAACAGGGTAACAGGGCTGGAAGAGAGTATAAATGGAATTAAGCAGGTATGAAGAGACTGTGAGGAAAATAAATGAAGCAATTAGTGAGACAGCAAGTCAGCTAAACCTGCAGATCCAGTGAATGTTTAGATGACCATGCCTTGACTGATTCTCTGCCTATGACCAGGTATTATTCCCTTCTGCTGTGGGATTTTGACAAACAGCTCTATTTTCAAGTCATTCTACTTTTGTGAAAACTATGGAAAATAGAAACCCTTTCTTTCCTTTTTCACGGAGTTTTTGGTCTTCCCATTTGGAGTCCTCTCCAGTTAACAAAAACATCTTTCAAAGTAGAATGTCAGCCTAGAGGTTGAACATGAAACTACTAATCAAAACCCAATCTAAATACAAAAATATTTATTAGGAAGACAGCAGGGAAAAGTAAACATCAAGAATCCTGAAAGTCCTGCTTTATTCCTGTACAATCCTTTTCAGCCATAACTGATATTTCCAAAAATGCCATGTTGGCAGTGATATTACAAAGCTGTGAATTCTAGAGTGTTTTTAAGTCTGTTTATTTTGTTAGAGTTCTTTCTTTTCTAAGGTACTTCTAGGTGTAAAGCACTATATAAGATATGCTATCTATGTGTATTTATGTATCCTGTATACAAAATGCATATGAAATGGCAAGAATAAAAGCTAAAAAAACCATTACAAGCCTCCATTGTACATTTATTCCTTAGGCCTTGCAAATTCTGGAATATCAGTCAAAGCTGTAGCAAAGGGACATGTGATTGCTGATATCATCTTCACTGTCATTCTTTCTATCTTCTGTAAACCAGGGTTACTGGGGTACTGTCTAGAAAAATTGTACGTGAAAAGCTGAAGTGTTTCCTCTCACAGGACAGGAAGGCAGGTATCTATCAACTCTTATGAACAAACATTGTTACACCAGTTTCTGGCCTTCTCCCAGAAAATTTCATCCATTAAAGCCAATTCATATTTACAACACAGGAAATGCAAATAGAGCTTTTAAACTCCAATCAATGCGCATTGTGGAAACGATCCCTTAAAGTTACAGAGGTACAACCTGACACAGCTTTTTTCTGCCACTACTTAGACATCCTCTGTAATGGCACATCTGTCTGGTTACCAGGTCCTTTGTCTTAAATTGTTACTCTGTGCTTGTTACTTCATCACATTACTCTGAAAGGTCTGGTTGTTGTATGAACTGACACATTCCACATATGCAGGATACTTACGGAACAACTGTTATAATAAAAATAATAATTTTGGCTTTTCATGTTATTTTACAAACTGGGAGGGGTGCATTAGCAGTGAGCAGAGTTTCAGCTTGCAAGAGATTGTGTCATTCTGCTAGCTATGCTCTCCTCTTTTAAATATAAAAGAATCTCTGTCTTGCAGACATTAGAAAGGTGACTGTATTCCCGTCCGAAAGTTGCATTTAAGAGTTTTGAAATCCTGTTCAAATGTTTCATGTTCACTGAATTTTCTTTCACAGATAAATGCCATGTATTATTTTAAATAATCTTAAATAAATGATTAGGATGGAGAGGGATGTTCCTTTTTTGGTATGCAAAAACAACTGTTTGTACTGTATTATATTTTGGTATTCATACATTTGTTGTTAAAAACATTTTTGAATGTTGAGATGCATTTTGCCCTGTGAAATGTAATAAACTGTGGACTGGAAATATATGAAACCTGAGCTTTTTAATTATTTTCCCAAGGAAGAATAAGCATAATGTCACACGGGCTTGCTGAATCTGCAGTGAGCTCCCCACAGCTGGAAAACTGCACCAGCAATTCTTGCAGCCAGCTGAGGTTTGACTCACTTGTTTCACTTGGGATGTATGGAGAAATCTTCCTGATTTTTCATGAACTCACACTAACAACAATGTTTTTGCCATTAAAATACAAAAATACTTTAAATTTGTGATTATTTACCCTTAGAAAAAGAATTTTCTCGCTGTAAAATCTGGCAAAATTTAAAACAGAGACTACAAAATTGTTCAAAAAGAGAGTTGAAGAAAATGAGCACTTTCTCATTTTCAAATGATACAAAGAACCTTCCTCTGTGATTATCTGTGGAAACATGTTATTGAATATAGCTTCTTACATATGTAGATCAGACAATTGATATGTTGTGGATAGGTTGTATCTATGGCAAAATTATTTGCAATAACTTGTGAGGCAGCAAAATAAATTTTATTCTTTATCATAATTTCTTTATTTTTCTTTGTGCTTTGCCTGCAAAAAAACACTTGTTTAATCACAAACACTGGGTCAGACACTCCTGCAAAAATAGCACAATTGTAATGTGGGTTTAAACCGGATGTTTTATCTGTAATTTGACATATTGTGTAACCAGACATAAGCTGTATCAACTGCTTGGATACAGGGTAACCATTAAAAACTCTAGTTAGGGCATATGGAAGCTTTTTGTATCATTTGTGACATTTACAGACTGTATTTGGTACCATTGTAAGAAATCCAGCTGGTTCTACATATATCTGCCCTTTCATATAGATCCAAGTCCAGAGCCTAATGTTATTCAAACTTCAATTCAGTCTTTGAGTCCAGAGCTGGTTTTTTTTCAGTTGAAATTAGAGCAATGGGTGTCTAAATAGCTTCAATTTTCTTCAGATTTAAGGCAGAGTGTTAAAACACCTTGACCTGACCCAGAAAAAAATCCCCTTTGACTTCTCTTGCCACAGTCACAGGTTTATCCTATAGTCTTATTTTGGGACCCTAATGTAGGGTTCTGGCTTGTTGCCAAAACTTCTGGTTTTTGTAGTTATTCAAGTTTCCTCTTGGTTGAATTGGGACCTCACTTGACCTGTCATTTTCTCTCTCTGTGTCCCAGGATGGAGAAAATATTCCAGGAAACATATTATTTTCTGGACTGGCTAAATTTTTGTCTGGTGAATTAATAATAATAATAATAATAATAATAATAATAATAATAATGATAATAATAATAATAATAATTTTCTTTCCACAGAGCTAAAGAGGCCCATTACACTTGGGATAAGAGGAAATCTAGGGCTAACTACATTTTTAAAGTATGGAAATTAGCAGAGCAGATGGATAACTGAAGTCTTTTATACTAGACTTGGTTCACATACAAATTTTTCCTATGTAATTGCACTCTTTTAAATACAGCATAACAATTTACCCCCAAAAAAATTAGAAAAAAAAAATAGTACTAGATTCTGCATGGACTTGGTTGGATTGTTAATTTTTACATGCTCTTTTTTGAAGCATTCTTGTGTGGTGTTCCTATTTTGAAAACAGTCACTTAAAATCTCTACAGTCTACCTTCTCCAGACTAGAATATTTTACTACAGGTAAACAAAATATGAAAAGCCACAGTCTACTTAAAAACAGTTGATGCATGGAAACCAAGAAAGAATATTTTTATTATGAAGGCTTTATTCTCTATAAATGTCAAGAAATGCTGTGAGAATAAGGGAATTTTTCCACCACATTTCAGATTTTCTCACAATTGTTGCTTGCTTTTCAAGACAAGTTTTTTGCATCTCACACTTAGGACTTTTTCTCTTCAGTAAAAAAAAAAAAAGAAAAAAAAGAAAAAAAAATCCCAGATGCTTCTGAAACTAAAATATGCAATCAATTTAATTCTCCTGTGTCAGGGTGCTCACTCAGAGCCGACGGCTCTATCACCGGCCAGCCCAGACACGGCGACAGGCGTCGTAGGGGGGTCAGACCGCGAGCAGCGCAGGCAGCACTGACCCTGTGGGTTCTTGTCCTATCAGGGGCTCCTGTGAGCGATGGAGATTCGACAGGCAGTGGAACGAAAGGAGGAAACAAATTCCAGATGAACAGAGGGTTTATTACAAACACCTCCTCAGCCTGGGACTGTTCAGGTGGAGGGGGGTGCAGGGGGTTTTTGTCAGGGGCGAGTTGGGGGAGGGCAAAGGGAGTGGTCAGTCACTGCTGGCCAACCAGGGCCAGTTGCCAGGGGACCCGGGGGTGGGAGAAAATAACTTGGACTAATCAGGAGAGGGTAGGAGGGATTTCACCAAGGCGGGAAGGAATAACAGGCAGCTAACTGTGTGCCGCATAACAGGTGCAGGTGCAGACAGGAGTCATGTGAGTTAAACAAAGGGACCATCAGGGGGAAGGGTACAGAGAACCAGACGAGTACAGAAATATATAAAGCACAACCGATTAAATTAACACACTGCCACACTCCTGGGAAAGAACAAAATCTCTTTTTTTCCTTGGGCATCTTTCAATGTTAGTCACAAGTATTTAATGACACAATGGTGACTGAAAGATAGAGTTTGGTCTGTTGTGGCTTGTCCAAGAAGGATGTTTTACAGTTTTATGTCATAAATAGTCTCCTCCCATTACTTAGATGCCTGTAACTCAGGCAAAGGAAACTCTGAAGTTAATATTTTCTTTCTTTTGACCATCCATCTTCTGGTTGAAAAAGGCATCTATAAAAGCATCATTTCAGGTAGACTGGAGACTGGAAAAGAGAATTAAATTTGCATGCTTCAGGCACACATGGTAGAAAAGCCCCCTTTTTATGTTTTCTTCTTTAGGGACAAGATAGTTTGTGTATAAAACCTGATGTGCAGCTTGGTCCTCATTGCTCACTTTTGTTTAGGCATCCTTGATAGAACTATATGGAACTTATATAATACAAAACCGGTATTTATTAGTATACCATGTCAATATTTAGGACCAATATTCTAAAAATAAAAGCATGAATGTGCTCCTTGCCTGCTCAACAGGCACCAGAAAAGCCTGGGCAAGTGGCCTCTGGCCAATTCCAGCCATATCATCCATACATTGCTAGGTTTTGTGACAAGAGCTCATCTGCATCCCTACAAAGGAGAATGCAGAAATAACATTTGGGGTGAGGAGGTCCAAACAAAACCTCACCTTCTTTCCAAGCCCATGACAGGAGTCATAGGTCCATCAGAGGCTCATCTTCACAAGTGCAGAGATGCATGGGGGCACAAAGTCATTCAGCCAGAGAAGTGGCTGGCTCTGTCCTATAGCCCACTGTGTCACATCAGAGTGAGACAGTGCAGGAGCACCTTTTGTTTTGAGGGGGGTCAGTGCTTAAGGCTGTGAAACCCATTAAGAGATGCAGAGGAAATGTATTTCAGGATGTCATGAGAATTTTTATGGCTATATTTAGGGGAAGGATCTAAGTGGTTTGGGAAGGAATGAGTGTGGGAAAATAGAGACGTAAGGGAATTAAAAAGACCTAGTCATGTGTTGTTTTCTGGTTGATTGCTTGGTTAGCTGTCTATTCCCCAAGCCTAGCCACTGCAGTCTGTCTTATACATTAAATTTCTAACTCTTTCCCATAGGCAGGATCACAGGAGTAACTGGCTGTGAGGGGGACCAGTGCAGTTGTGGACAGCTGCTGGTGACGCGTGACATCATGGGGCCTGGGTGTCTCTAGAGATGAAACCCCCAGTGCAAGTGCATGTCTAAGGGGAAGAGCACAGAGGGGATGTCTGCTGGAGGCCAAACATGGCACAGGGGGCTCTGTGTGCGGGAGCAGAATCATCACTGCCAGGAGCCAGAGTGGGCTTACAGCCTCTGAGGTTTGCACGTCCAGGTGACGGCAACTGGTAATAAGTGGCCCTATCCAGCAAAAGACATTCTTCTCTATCACCAGCTGGTCCTCAAAACATTGATTTTTTTAATTTCAGTGAGCAATTGTCTTCCAAAACTGATCGTGTGCTATAGGTTTTCATGTTTTTCCTTATGCTTTGAATTACTATTACCAATTTCAAAAACTAAATTCTGTTTTCATTTTCACTTCTCTTGTCTTACATGGCTTTGACTTGTGTATTTACATAGTCCAGTAACAGTTTTGTTCATTAGAGCTGACTCAAAAGTCGTGCTGTTGTGCTTCACAAAGCACAAATTTGCAGACAGCTGAATCTGTGATCTGTAAGTTGCATATCCAGATTTTTCTCCATCAATTTGACTACCTTTTTTTTTTACTTGATTTTAGTCCATGCTCTTTTAGGCAATAATGTATTTATGTATTTTCCATCTCTTATCACTTATCTCTTAAAATACCCATACCCGCTTATTTGACCTTAGCTTCCACCATGTCACTAATATAGTGACTAATAATCCCTAGATATTAGAGATTACACAGAGGTACAATATTTTCTTTATAAGTAATGTAAAACCACTCCACTTTTCATGTGACAATTAGGGCTGCACAAATATTGAAATATATGTTGGGGGATGCATATATTTGCTATTTAAAAAACAGAGAGGAAATAGGGAGGTGAAACTGCTTATAAAAACCAAAACAAAACACTTCTTCTACAGAGGGGGAACTCTAAAAAGCAGCACACACAGTTTGAGCATTAGTGATTAGATAGTACTTTCAAGCCTGTTTGTTTTGAAAAATCTGTCCTTCCTACACAGTACCCTTCAGGATGCAATGTAAATTGAACTGCGGGGCACTCTATAGCAAATCTACAGTCATTATCTCTAAGTTGATTCTGTCTTGTGCCTCATAACTTTTCAGAGGTACATATGAAGCTCCTCTCATAAAAGCTATTACTTTGTCTCCATGATACCTGTTGATATAAGATGATGAAATAAAGATGATTACTCATCCCAGCAGGCACCTGCTTTGACCTTGTTGTGTGTAGTTTATCACAAACATTGCTGTGTGGTATTTCAAGTTGAAAATTAGGCAGATGCAAGAGCATAACATATGCCACTGGGCCATTTTATGTCTTCTGGCAGTACACACGAAAAGTTTATAATGCCACAAAAGCAACATTATACAGATGATACAGCAAATTTAAACTAAACCCACTGTTAAAATTGATCCAGATGAAAATAGGACCTAACTACTTACTTTCTCACTTTGAGAGCAGAAATTTTGCAGAGACCACAGTGAAAAAACTGAAACAGAACAGAAAATAGAAAAAAAATAAGTATATATTTTTTACATGAATCCAAATGGCTAAGATACATTTGTCAACATCGATGTACACTTACAGTTAATATTATTTTCTATAGATACATTTCTATAATTTGAGGAGAAATAAACAATTTTCAGTGAAAACCTTCAAAGACAGAATTTTCCCCTTTCCTTTTCTGAGCAAGGCACAAATAGGATAAAAACAGAAAAAATATATAAATATAGCAAATACACTTTAAATATAAAATACTTATCTGGAGATAAAATATTATCTCCAGACTTGTCCAGGAACATATGTCATAAGGATTTCACTCATTCAATAAAATCAATAGATCACAAAACCTTCCTTTTTTTGCTAGAGTTTTTTTATGACACTTTTCTAAAGCAACAGTGGTTTCCTCCTCTGATTTGCAAATTTGAACACTGCTCTTTAGAACAGCTAGACATATTCAACAGGAGAAACAAAGGCAGTAGAACTGGAAAAATGGAAGACTCATAACATCTCTGTTTTATTTCAGAAAGCTGTATTTCAAGAGACCACTCAGCTCCTGAAATGTTATTGTTTAAACATCAGAGAAAATTGTATTAATGTAAGATATTTTATCCTGACATTTGGGTGATTAATATATTCAGAAGTGACAAAAAATACTGTAATTAGCCTTTGTGATACCTTCAGCAACTGTATTTTCCAACTAGACCAACATCTGAATAAAGACCTTGAGATTAGCTCAGCTGATTAGAGCATGGTGTTAACACCAAAGGTGTGGGTTCAATCCATGCATACACCATTAACTTAAGAGTTGGACTCGATTCTCTTTCTGGGTCCCTTCCATCTCAGAATATTCTGTGATCTGGAAACAATAATAAATCATTTTTTACATTCATTGTAAGACATTCACATAAATCAAAGTGCCCTGAGAAGCATTCAGGTACGTTTGCTAAAGTGTGACAAAAATAAAACTTAGATTGGTATTAACTTAAAAATGTTAAAATCTCTTTACTTCCCTGATTAGCAGAATAAATTTGTTACTCTTCCCCCACATGCCAGTCTATATTTTTAAATAGTACATATGGATTGCATGAATAAAAACTGGACTCTAAAACTGCAATCTAAGCAAGATTTACACATCCTATTGACTTTCAAAGACACACTTCTTAGATCAATCTGCTACATGCAAAATCTCATCCCAAATCCTGAGACTGAGTTTTGAGCAGTACATGGAGATCCATAAATGCCTTGCCTTCAAATAAATTTAAAATTTTTGTAGTATACATTAAGATAGGGTAATTTTATCAAGCCTAGTATCCTCTTGTCCAGGCTAAACTGTTGACTTTTTATTATTATTATTATTTTTCTACAATCTTTCTGTAAAGAAGCTTGAAAGAGAGGTCACTTTCAAAGGACAATTCACGTTGTCCTAAAATGCATTTCTGGAAGAGTAAGATCAAATCCTATTCCTAGTTACTTCTAATATACTCCACAAACAACATTGTGGGTTCCTGGTTTAATATTGGTCTAATTCCAGCCAGAGCACTAGTCCTGTGTGCAGCACAGCATAGCATCATACCTTATATACCCTTAGACCTATTTCAGTTTCCATTTGATTAAAGAGAGGCTTTCATAGATGCTTAAAAAAATAAGCGCTGGATTAATAGCTCTCTCTTTTACCTTAATTCATACTGTGGAAAATGCTACCTTTGTAACAATCAATATTATTAGCAATTTTCTTGTTTACAAAGAAGACTCTGCTAATCCAATGCTCATCATCTAATTTAATCTAAGTATTGGTTTTTCTTGAAGAGTTTATTTTCCTGACTTTCCACAGGTATATTATACTCCTGATCATTTTCTTAACTGGATCTTCACAGAAAAAATGTTATCAAAGAAATAGCTACACATCCTGGCCAGATTATTGCAAAAGTCAAATTGAAGAATAAGAGCACAATAGTTCAATGGGATGGGAACTTATATTAACATCTTAGTAGATTTCATTACTTCACTGTGTTTATTCATTGGACAATATTAATGGAACAATGCCCCCTATTTGTAGAAAAAGAAAAGATGGAATATAGAGAGAATAAAGCTTAAATCTTCCATGAATATTTCAATCAGCTCATGCCTTCTGTTTTCACACCTCAAATTTCCTTATTCCACTAACAATCTTGTTGGAAATCAATGAAATTTAAAGGCAGCAGACCTAATCTTTAATGAAAATACATAGAAACAATTATGAAAAACAAAATTTGGTAACCATTATACACAACTAAAATAGAAATCCCCCATTCCAAACAAGTGGAAGTGCATGCAGAAAGAGTCATGATCTTACAGGTCATATAGATCTTATACATCAGCCCTGTATAGAAAAGGCAGATTTTATAGTTGCAACTGGAGAGTATATTGTGGAATATTTTAAACAAAAGAACTAACTAGTAATAATTGCTCTGTGTATTCAGTAAGTAAGAACACTGTGTGAACATTTTATTAATGTTGCCAGAATAATTGTAAAGCACAGATGGCTTGCCCCAAGACTATCACACAAGACAATAATGTAGGGTAGTTAATATATGAAAGACGGTTCATCATGTCATATTCTTTTCTTGAGGAAATATTTTAGGTCCTGTATAGGGGTAATAGCACTTAAAGATAATGAGAAAAGAAATTTTAAAAAGAATATTACTGGGGAAAAATATGGAAGCCAAGAACAGTATGCCTATTTAGATGTAATGCACCACAAGAAGTTTTTACGAAAAACACAAAGCTGCGTAGGGAGCAGGATAACTGAAACAAGTTTTCATCATTTTAAGGAGCTGATATACAACCTATTTAACTCACCCCTATTTTTTCCTTCACTTGACACATAAATTCTAGGTATCCTTTACCTGGAAACACCATGTTACATTTGACAAAAAAATAGAAAACATTTGGAAAAGCAGTAACCTTTATTTTAGAGACTGCTTTTATGTGCATTCACACATGCTCTATATTCCCAGTTGGTTCAATCCAAATACCTGAAACATTAGAGCTGTCACGAGGAAAACAGAGCCACAATGGATACTGAGAAAAGTGAGGTGGTTTTAATTCAGAGATGTGTCCCAACATTTAAGTGCTGTTCTTTGACCCACACATAAAGACTCTGCTTTCACAATGTGCACAAGCATATAATTAAACCTGGCTTTTTCAAAAGGCAGTTCCCAACCCCTGTACTTTTTAAATAGCTTGTTCTTATGTCACACTTAAGCCCTGATTTCTGACTTTCTGAAAATGTATTATGTTTGTATATACATTAGCATGCATAAAGTGCCTCTCTGAGAAAACCTGAATTACGAGTAAGAGAAAAAAAAAAGTAAAAACTAATTTTTTATTTCCATCCTTTTAGGACATGTGTAGAACATACATGATTAAGTCAGGGTTAGATAAAATTGTCTCAGTCCTAGTTTCTTGCAACTATACTTTAAAAGACTTGGAACTCCTCCATATCTCCATACTGCATGTTTATTTGACTTCAAAGTCATGCCACAAAACCAAGCCCTCTGTTTAATACCCTCTAATTTTTTAGAAATGCTTTTTCCACCATGTCATCATCTGAGGAGGGACCCCGAATTATGTGGCTTTTTCCCTTGCTGGTATGTAAAATAAGTCTGTGGGCTTATTTTTCTTAAATTATTCTGTCCCCACTTTTAGCCTAAGAGTACTTTATCTTGGAGTCCTCTGGAGGAGCGTTATCCAGTTGAACTTGTGTGGTGTTTTACATCTAGAAGCTTTTTGGAAAATCTTATTGTTGTAGTTGTCCCTAGGCAGCCATCCTCCCAAGGAAAAGGGTTCAGTCCCAGCTGAGCCTTCAAAGTAGGCAAAGTATGCACGGAATAGAAAGGGCATTGCAGCAATGTGGCAATAGAGCTGCTCTGTGAAGTTATACATATTTTTTTACAGTGATAGCACAGCAGTGGTAGGTAAATCTAAAATCTATATTCTTCACGATGCTGCACACTGGCATGTTGCTAGCTCATGGAGAAGAGGACGTGGACACTCCTTTGTGAGGGGAAGAGGAGAGGCAGTGAAAGTGAAAGTTTGAGAGGGTCCTCCTGTATTGTAGGTAAGGCTCTAGGAAAGTTTTCTGTCGTGTGTTTAACCTCTCCACAACAACAAATCTGATATTGGATTTCAGATATAAGATGGTTAAATAGACAAACTCTCATTAGATCATAAACTCATGCAATCATTTAGGTTGGAAAAGACCTCTCAGTTATTCAGTCGAACTGCAAACCCAGCACTGCCATATTCACTACTAAACCCTGCTCCTAAGCCCCACACCCATACATCTTTTAATTACCTCAGGGATGGTAACTCAGCCACTTCTCTGGACAATTAATCCAATGTTTGACTGCAGTTCCTAGTGAAATTTTCTTCATATCTACTCTGAATCTCCCTTAGTGTAACTTGAGGCCATTTCCCATTGTCCTGTTACTTGTTACTTGGGAGAAGAGACTGACCTCCACCTCACTACAGCCTCTGTACAGGTAGCCATAAAGAGCAATCAAATCTTGATTGTGACCTGTTATCAGCACTCTAAGGAGAGAAAAAGAAAAAGAAAAAGAAAAAGAAAAAGAAAAAGAAAAAGAAAAAGAAAAAGAAAAAGAAAAAGAAAAAGAAAAAGAAAAAGAAAAAGAAAAAGAAAAAGAAAAAGAAAAAGAAAAAGAAAAAGAAAAAGAAAAAGCAAAAAAAGAAAAAGACAAAGACAAAGAAAAAGAAAAAGAAAAAGAAAAAGAAAAAGAAAAAGAAAAAGAAAAAGAAAAAGAAAAAGAAAAAGAAAAAGAAAAAGAAAAAGAAAAAGAAAAAGAAAAAGAAAAAGAAAAAGAAAAAGAAAAAGAAAAAGAAAAAGAAAATACTGAAATGTTCTTTTATAGATTCCAAAACATAGAAGAGAAAATTGGAAAAAAATCCTGTCTAAAGTAAACTAAAACCACAAAGTTTAGCACACTTCCCTTCTTTTTGCATCCTAATAAGCTGTAGGTCTACACAGTACTTCTGTGCAGGCCATAAATACTGTTTCATATGATCCTTGCCAACCTTCCCCCTCAAAGAACTCTGATTGCACTGGTTGAAGGAGCATATCTGTCATTTTCTATCACTTTTCCAAATACTCTGGAATTAAAGCTCAAACTCCTTGGAGCACTGTCTTCTGTTAACTTCAGTGTCCTTCTCAAAGTACACCCCAAGCCTTGATAATGCCTTGCAGGTGTGAGAGACATGACAACTTGGGTTCATATCAGTTATTTCAGACCTCTCTCTTTTGTTCTAAAGCTTTTGCATTACCATGTGCTGCATATTGACTGTCATGTCACTTTTCAAAACCTGTACCAACTTCCCACAAGGTTTAAAGCCTTGGGATAGCTCTCAGTGTGAATTATCAGATTCAGCAAAGAAGGCTAAAACTCAAAATTATAAAATGAAACCCCTTTACCACAATAAAAATATTTGTCAGAACACTAATGCTACATGGTGATGCTTCAGATATAAGATTCGAAGAAATATACAATAAAACAACCCACTGTATTTTCTGATATTAAAAGCATCTTCTTTTCAAGAAAAAAACAAACAAACATCGAATCTATTAACCTAATCTGTAGAACTGAGAAAAAACACTCATGAAACTCTAAGTAGAAAATTATAATAATCACAGACTGTTACAAAACTAATTAAGGAGGTCATCTATACAGCTACATATTCTTGAAAACCCCATGCTGGAAAGTAAGCACAAAAGACTATTTTGGAAAATCAGAATTTGTGACAATATCCAAGCAAAACCCAGTACTTGTAAATCTAAGACATGTAGATGAAGATAAGATCACACTCTGAGATTGCCTCCTGATCCAACAAGAAAAGCAGAAACATACAATAGTGAATTGATCCCTTCTTTGACTAGACTTGATTAGATTTCAGGAAATATAAATACATTTTCACTATTCATTCCACAAATTACTTTTCTGCTATAGTTTTCTAAAAAAAAATAAAGCAGTGGGTTTCATTTTTAGAGGACAAATCTACAACAGTGGAGTGGAAAAAACATTTTTGCTTAGATGCAGAAAAGTTGATATGACCTAGGGGAAGTATTTACTACCCAGACAGAACAACAAACAGAAAATGGAAAAAAATTAAAAGTACCAACATTTTATGAACTTCTGTAGAATACTATAAAACAATTTGAAATGCCAGGGTAAGAGATGAATGAGTACAAAACTGATTATTTCCACAGGATTATGACCTGGTTTGGAAAATTGATTTTTGCAAAATTTTCAGGGCAGATTCCTGTTCCGAAGGCTGAGAAATAAACAGTACAATATGACATACTTTAACTTTGAGAAAAATAATTCCTTTTCTAGGTACCAAGCAAGCAACAAAGCAAGGAAAATTATTTGAACATTTAAATGCAAAGAAAGTATAACCAGTGAATCAATTAAATAAATATAATTGTATTGTACAAGACTATATGAAAAAAAATTTTGATATGTTATTAAGACCACCTACTAAAGAATGTTCCAAGATTCTGGGGGAGAAACCAAGGCCAAACAAAAACAAATAAAAACCTACAATGAACCAACCAAACAAAAAACCAAACCCCCCCCCACCCAACCAACCCTAAAACGAAAATCACAAAAAAACACTGAAAAACCAAAACATCATCACTAGTAACTTGATAGAAGTCTTCTATTAAAAAAAATTAAAAGAATATCTCAGAAAAACAACCGGCTGTAAAGCTTTCAGGGGTGAGAATGTTTTTTTTCATGAAAGACAAACTGAAGTCCAACCAGAACTGGATCCATGTTTCCAAAAGTCTGAGAAGTGATGTGTCCTACGACTGATGGAGAAACACAGAGAGAAGGGTCAAAAAAAAGGGAAGTAAAGACTGAGAACCCATTATCTAAGTCTATGAGACAGGACATTCTCTTGTATTAACATGTGACAATCAGCTTATTATCATAGCTTTTCAGCATGAAGATTATTTAAAGACATTGAATTAAAGGAAGAAAAATAAGCAAAGGGATGCCCATACTTAAGTTCACTTAAAATATGCCCTATAACAACAATAGCATATAATATAGATCATGTTAATAAATATCCTTTTAGCAGAGAAAACTCTGTGTAATTTATCAACTGTCACATAAGATGGAGAAAGCAGTATAAATATGCAAAAATAAGAATTTTGAGAGCTGAAAAATAATATAAAAAGTTAAAATAAACACAAATTCATTTGGTTTCCAAACACTCAGCTTGGAAAGAAAGCCTTAAGCCTATTTTTTAAAGGCAAGCCATACATTTTGTATTCAATAATACTGATTTATGTGTCCTAATTGATGACTAGCAAAAATCCTTTCCCACAAATTGTTACCCTGCAAGAGGGGCATTCTATTCTCTCTCTATTAAGCAAGAACATATTTACAAAACAATAATCAAATCAATATATATCACAGCCTCAAGATCACTTCCACTTCAGACAAGTTTGAAAAACTGGTGCCTTAGACATCAAAGCACTCATCTAATAAATCACATACAGGCTGCCAAGTAACTACCAAACCATCCATATAACAACGATGAATAATGACCTGTACAGTTTATAAAAATGTTCTTAGGAATGTCCTTAAATAAAAATCCTGGCAAATATAAATGAAATGCATATAAAACAACTCTGAGACCACACTGCTGAAGGTGGCCATAAGTGATATAATGATAGTAGTGAAAATCAACATGACAGAGAAAAAACCTGATGAGAGACCATATTTTCTGTATTCCTCCATGCTGTGGTAAAACATATACCTGCTGTTGCTTCTTAAACTGACTTCAGCTCAGTTCTATACCTGTTACAAAATGCTCTGTCTTGACTTTGTTTACATATAGGATGACCAGAATAATAAGTGTCTTTGATAGGAATATCTAACCTTCTCAACAGGAGAGGGAAATACAAGTAGAATATGTCTTTTCTGTTAATCCAAAGGTTCATTTCTGATTTGGAATAAAGAACAAAAAAATAATTCTATTACAGAGGAAGGCACTGTAAAGAAGGTAATGAAAGGAAGAATTCAAAGAGTTAATTTGTCATATACCCTAGACTGCAAAGAGAGATGGAAGTTTAAAACAAACATACCAGTAGCATCATTGTATTTGTATGTGTTTCTCATTTTCCTCCTTTTATAATTTATAATCCTGTGAATTTCCTATTCATTCCTACTTGGATCACAAAGAGGTATTGTACGAATCTGTCAGCTGTTATTAATTATATTGAAAGGGTATTGAGTATCCTACTGGACACATTTAAGGCATGCTTTTAAAATGCCAGTTGAAAATTATTTTAGAACAATGTATTTTCAGAATAACCTCCATTATAAGCAATGAAATGGGAGGTGATCAGGATAGGAGTGACCTAGAGAAGCATTAAATAATAAAACATTAAAACAAAAGCTAATGAATCAAGCTGACACTCAAAAACCTTTACAAGAAATAATGAGTAGAAACAGTGGGCATGCTTCTTATGTGAAGGAGTGGGAAAATGATGAAATACATGCTGAAGATAAGCTATATATGTCATTACATTTATTTTCCTGAGGTTCAGCTCTACACCAGGCCCTAAAATAGTCCACTAAATTGAAACTATAGAAAATGTAGGCCCAAATGTCAAAACAAAAATAAAAACTGATGTATGTTGTATATGCAGCTGATACTCAAGTGGCAACAGTAAACTATGTTATTCCTGATTAGGAGAATATAAATCACCATTTTATTTCCTTTGCATGATAAAAAATTCCCTCTAAAATATCAAAAAGTTGTTTTCATTGTGAAAGCCAGTATTAATGTTCTTATTCCTCTGTGTAGACTCATTCATATTACTTTTACTGTCTCAGTGAACTTTCACTTTCTTGCTGAATTTCTGCAATCCTGTTTTCTGTACTACTGTTAAGTGATGGAACATTTCTTGGAATTCTGTATGTTAGTCAGGTTTTGTGGTATAGAAGATGAAGGAATTAACACATGGATTCTGGTATCTTCATGTCTTATGTCTCACCCAAAGATTACATTTTTCTTTGGTTTATGTCTCATGCTTTTTCCTTTATTTCTCTTTTGTGATGAATGAAAATACTTTCCGAGCAGACAAATTATGCCACCCATCTAAGAAAGATGTATTAGATCTTGATTTTATTTTCCAACAGTGGCACTAAGGTATGCCAGGGTATCTTTTATGTATCAGAAAAGATAGCCTGGTTTTGTTTCAGTACTCACATTGATTCTACTCTGGTTCCAGGCACTTACAGTGCACAGCATAAAATGGAAAAGAAACATTATTTCTACTGTTTGATTATAGCTGAAGCTATACACTCTTTTTTACTTAGCTGGGAGTCACATATTCTAGTAGGTCTGATACTACAACAAACACAGTAGATATGATTTCAACATGAGTTGAAAAAAACCATGCCATAGCTGAAAACTGGATTCAGCAGTGCTTTTTGATACCACACATTTCAATACTTTCAAGCAACCCAGAAAGTACTAGTAAGAACAGCTTTTAAAAAATTGCAGAATTACCATATCATGGTTGGAATTTCATTTCATATTATTCCTGCAGAGAGAAACACATAAGCTGGAAGATGTCTAGCTAACTTTCCACCACCAGTACAGGGAAAGCCTTATTAAATTTTCTGTCTAGAAACAAGAGCTGTAAATTTCATCCTCTGCTGATATATCACTCATAGTACTGTTTGTCATATCTTCCATTTAAAATTCTAATTGCTGTAGTACAGATGCAAAATGTATTTTGTAAGAAAAACTTTTACAGATTTCTATCTTGTATGTTGGCATGTATTGCTTTCTAGCCCATTTATTAATTATGGAAAAAAATCCCTAGAGTGGAAAAATTAAGAGCTTGTTAATACAGCTCTCTTCTTCACAAGGACAAGTAAACAGAGGTTACTTAAGAATTTTCAAAATGCATGAATGTATGTATATGTGATTCTCAATCAAATACTATAATTTCATTCCCTTCTCAGGCTTGAAGGAAGATAATGCCCATTAATTTTTTTTTAATCAGCAGTTATTTGTTGTGCTCTGTCATTTAAAATTGAAAGGATATAGTGCAATAAATTGTTTTTACATTTGTGGACCTAAAAATTGACAAAGATATGTGTCTTCTTTCAAGGATTATTGCTATTAGGAGAAATCAGTACTTTATGTCAAGTTCGTTACTGGCTCTATTTATGATACAAATATACAGCTGGATCTTCTGTTTAGTAAAAGCAAAAAGATCACAAATTTACTTAAGCCCCTTTCAGCTGTGTTTCCTTAAAGTCCCACTTTAATGCCCTCTCCCAGGATATAACCATGACCCCTTCTCTAGACTTGTTTCCACTCCTACTGCATGTCCTTTTCAATAGACATATCCTTCTATTTACACCTGATCTGTCTAAAATCCTAGCTGGTTCCTTCTCTATTTTAACAAATACTTACACTATACCTGAAACACAGCGTCTGAAATACCTGATGGCATTAGTGAAGACTGTAATGGATTTTGGATCAAAGATTTTCTTGGTAGCAGCTGTCATCAGTTCTCAATATTTTTCTACAATAAGCTGCCTTCTTATAGCAAAGATTACCTTAAAAGCCTTCTAAGCTGTATGTAAGATTTACAAAGCTGCTGCCTTTTGATGTTTCAAAAACATTTGCATGATGGACATATCTTGTAATCCATAGAGCTTTAATTTCTGAGATAATTTTTTTCCCTTCAAATGTTCATTTCATCACAACTCATGAGGTAGTAAGATATTATTATACTTATTGAAGAGATGGGGAAAAGAGAAAGGGAAATTAAAGTCTAGAAGACATCCTGTAATTCAAGCATATAAAATTGTTTTAGGAGGCTAAATGTCTATCAAAGTGTTTCCTCAACAATTTCATGTACCTTCTGTTATCTACCTTTAGCAGGTACCTTAAAGATCTAGGATGCTTGGCTCATTCAGGACAACGTGAAATTATAGATGTTTGTCCCACTATCCATCCAATTGTCTGTCTCAATGCACTTCTCACTGTCTTCCTGCTCCCCTCCCCCTCCCCACATTTTTCACTCACTCATGCAAACACACACACAGAGGATTGTTTCTCTCATCCACAAGTGCTTACTTTATTCAGTTTACAAGCCTGTAGGTTTTCCAGCACAAAATCCAAAACTTGTTGGTAATCTTTCTTTTGTTGTTGACTTGTAAATTCTCAACAAAGTGCTTTTAGAAGTATAATTTCTCATATCCAAGGATGCTAGATGTGCATTATCTTTTAAATTCCTTTCAAGTTGCTCTATGTGTCTAAGAAGTAGATTTCACCCCTTTCCCCTATATCAACTTCATTCTGTCCATAACTAAGCACCATAATTCTTCTACAAATCCTATTCTATTGCATATGTAACATTACATGACATTAGTTTTGTAGCAAAAAGTTTCTGTCATTATTCAGAATGCAGAAGAAACTTAAAGTCTCTTTGATGCATTACAGCTCACATCACATCACTTTGAGCCACACAAAGCCATACGCTGACGGAATCAGACATAACAAGACCCAGTGCATCAAATCTCTTTAGTTTTATATTCAAAGTGCAAAGAAAAGTGCTATCACAGAGGCTTGTAAGGCTGCTTAATAAAACTCATCACCAGAAAGCTGTGCATCCTGCAGTTGTGTTACATTTTAAGTGCTTCAGTAGAGCACTAATATGATATTTGATAGCATAATGGCAGTAAAAACTTACTGACGTGGTGAAATGAAGTGTTACTAAACATAAAAAGGCAACTCACTAAATAAATCTAGTGGCACAAGTTTTCTGTAAAGAGCAGTATCAGTGAGAGATGGTATTTTCCTCACCCCTTACCCTCCTACCGATTTTTCTGTTTACATCCTTGTTAACTGGCATCCCATTTAGAGTACATGTTATTTTCACAGCTCTCCTTAAGCTAGGCACATCCAAGAACGACCATCTGTTCACATTTTAAAACTGTAAAAGGGTGTGATTCTTGCCTGCCCAAAGTTTCAGACTCCTTCTTAAAGATTCTTTCAGTCCTGAAATCTGTTCCTACCATTCCTAGTGTTCCTACTACTAGGAAAACATTTTGGCACTTTATCCAGATTAGTTTGCCTCACTGGAGCACTTTCAAGTTTTTGAAACATAAAAGACAGCATTTAATAAATGGCTATTTTGATGGGTTACACAAGTCAGCCACAGTGCTTGATCTTCAATAGAACAATTAAAGGACAGGTTTTTTCTATGATTCTTTCAGGATGGTTTACTAGCTGACATCTTGTTGGTAATAATATTCAGAGTAACAATGATACAATTATAATAAAATCTGTGAAAATGTTACCATATTTAGCAGAACTACTGTGAAATGGCATATTTAAGTGCTGAGCATGAAATATGCATTTTCTCTAGAACATGACAGGTAAGTTGCACAGTCTTAAAACATCATTTAAAACGTTTGTGTACAAAAGTTTCTTCATAAGAATGGGAATTTTACAGTAGTTGATCAGTTCATTTGACCAAAGGAAGCAAGCAGCAAAACTGAATTATGAATAGAAGGGCTTCTCTTTTAAGAAAAAAAAAAATAGAGAATCAAATGAGAAACTTAAGAGCAGTGAGGAAGATGTCATGATGATGACATATACTTGAAATGAAGGAAGTAGCTTTCTAGTTTTGAATTGTCATTACTTCATTTACCTGTATTTACTTACCCGGTGATATGAAACACAAAAGGAAAAAAAAATCCATTTTTAATTAACAATCAAGTGGTTAACAAATTCTATTAAAATGTAACTATCTCAGTTTTGAGAGCTTCCAAATATAGAATATTAGTTTAATTTCAAGCTTGTTTGGCATGGTACAAAAAAATTAAAGAACTAATTGGAAAAAAAGGTGCCTTGATTCTCCAAGAAAGAAAATAATAGAGCTTTGCTAATGCTGATGTACTAAAAACCCTACAGAATGTGTTTGTCTGTGTGTCTCAACACAGTTATGTAATTTTTTAACATTAAAAAGTCAATCATCTGACTTTAGTGTAAGCATCTATTGTGCAAGTGCTAGAAGACAAGGTTTGTCTTTCACTCAGCTTTTAGAATTGAGCTTCTCTTCTTAAAAAACAGGAGAGTAAACACTTCTACCTTTGTAGGGTGCTGATTGAAAAAGCGACTCTTTAAATAGCTTTCAGCTAAAAGCAAGTTCAAAAATTGTATATTGATTCAAAAGCCCATAATAGCAGTTGAAAACAAGAGTCTTAGAAAGATGTGGCACTTTTAAGGACTAAGCTTTATTCTTTGTCATCTTCTGCAACTGTACTTTTTCCAGGGCCCTTTCTGCATGAATAAAAAATCTCTTTTCAAAGCTTTAATTCCTTGTATATTTGCAGTATCTTGTCATAAATAAAAACTAAGAGAGGTGGAAAAAAGTAAAGAAAATTCTTAGATGATTCACAGTAGTCTGTTAGCTCCTGGCACTTTGGCAAATACAGACTATGGAAGCGCAGAAGCAGTAGCTGGACATGAATACCTCTTGTTAGCCAGGTAAAAAGAATCTTGGTTATGCAGCAATGTGACAACTAAGAACAAGGATTAGTGAAAAAATGGCATCTCTGATAATGACATCTTGACTCAAAAGCAAGGGATTATGGAAGTATTAATACTCCAGAATGGGATTCAGGAAACTCAAGAGAAGAAAAACAAACCTTTGCAGTAGTCCTTTAGTGCTGTAAAGACCTTATGGTTTAAATACTCAGCATGAAGCTATCTGTCTGTAAAGAGAAATGACACCTGAACTGCAATTTTGGGATGCATATCCCAGCATCACCTGAGAAGAATACAACAAAAGACAGGGACCTGCATTTTTATGTCTATATCCTATCTACGTGAATTAATTTTACTGGCCTTTATGATCTTAAATGAAGTAACATGCTGTGTGATATCAAAAATACAATATACTATATCTTAGTAGTTAAATGAAAGCATTTAATTAAAATGGTTGGAAACAATAAAGACATTAAGAACTTGAGTTCTCATTGAAAAAATAAGGGCAGAAATGCCTCTGGACTGTCCATGGTTTTAGGAGCAAAACTTCAAAACTTTAGAATGTACTTCAAAGCACTGGGCCAGTCTGTGAGCTACTGATCCAGTGACCTATCTCCACACATGCTGACAGCAAGCCATAGAATTATTCTGAGCATGTGGAGTTTCTGAAAACTTAAAACATCACTTCATAATGAGTATGTCCTTTCTGAAACAATGCATGAAAGGACTGGATAAGGACTGCTCAATAAAGGAAATAATTTGGACGAAAGAAGCAGCTTCTCTGTTTTGAAGTAATTAAGAAAAAGCATTTTGCTTGTTTCTTTTGAGACAAAACGACAACAAAAAAGACACTATAACCCCCTCAGGAGATTTAAAGTTTTATAAAAGCCTGAAACAACAGACATTCCAAATGACCAATAAAAATCTTACAATCTTTAAAGGTTTGGGGTTTTTTTCACTGATTAGAGAGTTATTCAATAGCTGAAATCCTCTATTTTAAGATTGAAGAGATTAAGACCAACCAAATTGCCTTTTAGTGATATATTTCTTAAACATTGAATTATGCTTTACTTTTCATAAATCTCAAGATTCCAACTTTAAAAGTGAGACATTCATTTGTAACTTAATTATTTGATAAGATTAGAAATAAATTATTAATCCAGATCTCAAAGAAATCTGTATTACTTTACATATTAAAAAGAATCTTTTTACTGTGCCTGTGGAAGGAAAGACATGGCAGGCAAACAATTGACAACACATCTTCAATGGCAAGGAAAATCTATTTCCCATATCTTTCATGTTTGAAGAATTTCTCCAAAAATTCTGTTGAATGTCTTTTCCATTTGCTCTAGCTCCCACTTGAAATGATCTTTGTCTGACCAAGAAAGGCCAGGGATGAGAGAAGGGCTAATCATCACAGTTCTGCAAGTTAGAACATTAATAAGTTGCTATATCCATCTGGGAGCAGTACCACACAATCGTTTCTGCTCTTTCCATCCCAGTTCCAGTGCTACCTAAATCCTTGCTGCGTGGGGGTGGTTAACAAAAGGCAAGCCCTGGTGGCAGCTGCACACTCTACAGAGCTGTCATGTTCTCTGTCTGTACAGCAAAGCTGAAAAGAATACGTAGGAAGAGGTACACACCAGAGCCCACAAAAATCAAACCAAAGTAAATAAACTTGGACGCACAGCAGCAAGATAAATTTTCAAAAACGTTTCATGTAGGTATTCATCATTTTCTGTTAGGAGCACATGGCTAGATGAGTGTGTTTGAGAACCACAGGAAAGTGATGGTCAAGAAGAAGAGCAGGTAGCTGGGGTTGCTTAGGAAAACAGTGAGAAAATTCCCCTGCACACAACTCATCAGCACCGACGTGATGAGATGGTGCTCATTCCGCTCTGTACTGCTCATTTCAGACAGTGAAGTGCCATATTTTGTTACACTGTTTGAGGCTCAATGTTGCATCTTCTCAAGAAGAGTGAGAGGTTTGGAGGAATGAGATGCTCAGAAAGTCTTCTAATAATGGATTTAAGTTATACTTAGATACACCTCTGATAGGAAAAAAATGAAGGTAAAGGTAGAAGTAAGATTTAAAAATGGCTGGAGAACATGAAATAAGGTTCAAGACCCATATAATATGTGTGAAAAAATGGAAAAACACTTTTCTTTATGAATAGTATAGATCAATTGTGCTGCTGAAATACCTTTGTTTCTTTTTCTGGCAATCACTTTAAGAGATATGCTGGACTATTATTATGTATTTATTTCGAGTTTAATGAACATCTCAGAACAGCCAGATGCTCAATAAAGATTGAAAAGTAACAAAGATGGAAAATTCTCTCTGCATTGTTTTGAATTTTTGTTTTCATTTTTATTTGTCAACTCATAACTCTCAAAAAATTCCAAACTAGCAGAACTGGTTTATCTAAACTACAAAGATGTGTTGTTTAGATACAGGTCTATCAGTTCTTGAATACAAGGCAATTTATTAGGAGTCCCATCAGTGAACACTTGTGTAAGATTATTGATATAGAATTCCAGGAGTAAACAACATATTGTCATTAATGGCTTCATTCACAAGTGACTGTTAAATGGCAATGTTTTGTTTATTGTTAACTTGGGAGAAATTTCAAGCAAGTTGAAAGTTAAAAGTTCTACTTCATCTTTGGAAACTCTTAGATGTTCAGCTTGCAGTTCTTTAGATATTGACAGGCCTTAGAAAAAGGCTTTCCATTATAAATGCAAAGTTTTGTGTGCTGTTTACAGCCAGAATGTGTCCTAAAGTCACACAGAAGGATGCATTGCATCCACAGTAACACGGGAATGTTGCACAAATAGAGCTTAAGACCTAGTGGGTAGATTTGTATGACTGTCATCCCACTACACCAGAACATGGTGTTGAAAGCCAAATTATATCTCTGTGTGTCATGGACACACCAATATGTGTGGGGTTTTTTGTTGCAATGGGCCTCTCCCTTCTCAGTCAGTCCTGGGTACTTAATGCTGAAGAACAGTAAGGGAAGGGCATATCAGCCTTTCAGCTTCTACAGCTCTACATTTTTATTTGAGATTTTTTTTTTAAAAAAAAAAAGGAGGAAAGAAATGAAGAAGTTTATCTATTTTTCTTTTTTTCATAGAAGAGAAGTAATGCAAGTTTTGAAAATTGAAGAAAAAAGATATTTTACTTTCAAATTCTGTGTATTGTCACAAAGTCCTTTTCATTTTGAATGAGATTTTGAATACCTTAAATATGTTTAAGTTACTTTCAGAGGCTGTAATTTGTTATTTTAATTATATTTAATCATATTTTTAATAAAGTTTCTGTTGTAGAAAACACATTAATCCCAAAACTGCACTGCACCTAGAGAGAAACATACTAAAATGGGCTCTACTATTGGTTCACTCAAAACTTACACTATAAAGGAAGCAATGGACATTTATCTAGTTTTTTTCAAGGTTTGTCTTATTTTTCTGTCACGAAACCTTGTTTTCATAATGGAAATGACTTGGTTACTTTGTCTATTCACTTATGAATATTTATGTCCTGCAGCCTGGATGACATTGGATACAAAAGAAGATATCTGGAAAATCTGGACAAACAGCTGAGAATCAACATTTCACATCTGCAGTATGGATGCAGTTAAATTTACTATGCACCTGGCACAAAAGCAATCCAGTCATATCTTTTAAATATGATATATTCTGTATCAGTTGTATTCTGGGCATCTGCAGTTCTGTGGCAGATAAGAAACAAAGAGAAAAATCAGGAAAGCTGTGACTTTTATCTCACACATGCTTGCTAACATTTCTGTTCATACTTGTTGTTAATCCCACACATGATTTTGCTGACTTTATAGTGATGAGTAACTTTCAATGTTTGTGGGATGATTCGCTAATTTTCCAGTTAGCTCATTGCATTCACGGATGTTCTCTCTCACTGATTAATTCCATCCATCTCATAAATAACTGACATAATCCACTGATTCCTCTTGTATTGACTCAAATTTTTAATTTTGTTATAAATAGATAGATTCATTTCTTTTTGGCATTCAGTTTTTCATTACTCTGAAATTCTCTAGTGGTTTTAATTTGGTTTTCTTATGTGCCTGGGAAATTTTAAGTCAGGAACCAATTGTCTTCTCTTAGGCTTTATTTTTAGGCTCATCCAGCCCTGTGCTGACATGTATCTGAATGAAAGAAATCACTAAGAATATTTGATGAATATGAATATTTGATCTTACTGTTCTCTTCTGTACCTAATAAGATAATCAAACATGCATTTTAGCTTATAGATGAATGAAGACTGTCTAACATTCCCATTTTTACTGTGGTTATTCACGTGTTAGGTTGTTTTTTTGGTTTTTTTTAGCTTATAGAAAAATGGGTGGTGTCTCACCCTGTAGGATGGATTCAAAGATTTTCAAAAAATGAGAAGGGGAATATAGCAAGAAAGAAATATAATCTGGAATATGGGAAGAAACAAATGGGGAGAAATGAGGAGAAAGTGAAGACACATACATCTTTGTGAAATCACAAATCGGGAAGAAACCTAACAAATTTCCTTTAACATCATGCATGAAGCCAAGTACTTCCATAGCCCAAAGGAACTAGTGGGGGAAAAGACACTTATCAAATTTCAAATAATAGAAATTATGAGATGCAAAAGATTTCAAATTAGTCAGCTCTTGAATATCTCAAGTGCATTACAGTTGGGCCCACAGCTATAAAGGTGAAGGTATGAGCAGAGTAACTTTAGGGATAAAGGCATACTTCTAAAGATAAGAAGTCAATCTACTCATTAAAAAATGCTTGCTTAGTTCAGTGGGAATATCAGCATTCTGACTTCAAAGGGTACTGGATCAGCCCATGTTATTTAGCTGTTACCAGAAGGACTGAATCATCTGCAGCAAAGCTCTTGAAAATGAAAGCAAATGTCTGTGAAAACTCCACAGGATGCTTTTCTAGTCTTCTGGAAAAAATCTGAAAATCTCTTTTTTTTTTTTTCCTTTTAAGATTTAATGAATAAATACTTGTGATTACAGTGACAGGAACTTCACAGTAAACATTACATATAGACTTGCAATCAGTTTGACATTCAGTTTTGCTGCAGCAGTGTCAAGATATTCTGTGGTACAGAAGCTGAGTAGTCCAGGAACTCCGCAGTAGCTCCTGTATTACTGCAATTTAGCTGTTGAAAAATTTTTCCTCAGTCATGTGTAATATGTTAACATGACAACATCACAATATAGTGTGTTCATGGTGATAGAGATTGATAATTTTTTTATGGACACTGACGCAACTTTGATTTTTCTGCTGCAGGTCATATAGCAATGATAGTGTTAGTTACAAAGGAATTGACTCTTTCTAGCCTAATTATTATATATTTTCCCAATATTTATTCCTAATTGGAAGAAGTGCATTGTTACAGAGTATCTGATTGAGTACGTCTTGAAGAATATTATTTAATCATTTCAAAATCTCTGAAGACATACTGTGCAGCAAATTATTTGTGGACTTAGTTATTTTTGGCAGTAGTATCAAAGATACTTTTTTCAGTGCCTGAGAATAGAAGTAAGAAGAGTCCCAAATGTTATGCAAATTATCCATCTTCTGAACTACAAATCTATATGATAGATATAAATATCAGAAGAGAAATTATTTTCTCTCTTTTGTTTCTGGAATCTCTACCTATATTTATAGCATCTAGTTTTCAATGATTTCACTGAAGTAATATTGAGAATAGATATCACAGTATGACTTTGGGAATGTAAAACCTTCACTTACTTGTAAGGAAATTAATATGCCTTTAAGCAATTCAGTATTGATTATCCAAAGCATCAAAAAAGCCTACACATGAATAAAGAAATGACTCGGTCTGGTTTTTAATGGTGATAACTTAAGTCAATAGAGCAGCAAATTGAATGCCCAAAGCCAGAGCTACCAAATAATAATTTTGGAGTGAGTTCCAAGGTATTTCTTCCTACTTTCCTCTTTGGCATCTGTTTTCTTTGACATCCTGTGGGGCTCTTTTTCTACTCAATGTGAGTTTGAATGAACTCTCCTTATAGTGTCAGACACGAGCTCTTAATTCTTCTTAGGGCACTGAAATGTGAATATATTACACTATAGTAATTCATAAAACTGAACAAATACTACCAGGTAAAAAATAATTTTGTAAGTGAGTTTAAATATTAATGCTCTGTATGCCTTATTGAAATTCTTAGAATTAAATAAAAGTGAGTGATATTTTCCTAACATTGTTTGCAGAAGACAGCTTTAAAGCTAACAATCTTTTTTATTTAAGAAAAAAACAAAACATGCTTGATCCAACAAGAAAAAAATGCTACACAGAAGGCCAAGTAGAACCACAGAATCATTAAAGCTGGAAAAGATTTTTAAGACCATCAAGTCCCATCATTAACTTACAATCTGGGATTCGTCATGTTCTGAATATGTGTTGGAAGGCTGCTATGACATAAGCCCCATGGCCAGACACTCCAGGAGGAAAAGAAGTCTTTTGACTCTCTTTTGAAAAAGAGAAATAAACATCCACAGAAAATTTCATTTTCATAAATCGGTTGTTTCTGCACATTTCCTCTACTGGCACCTCCCATGTCAGTGTCATTGTATCTGAAATGTAACTTTAGAATATAGTAGCCTTTTGAATAAACAGTTTATCAGGGAAACCGTTTATTCCTCAACAGTAAGATCTTTAATTTACCCTTAATTCTCATGTCTATTCACCACTATTCACCTCTGTTCACCACCATCAGAGAAACAGAGTTGAGGACAGTGGAGCTGAATTGTGTCCATGGAGCTCTTACATCCTCAGGAGCTCAGTAAAGATGAAACCTGAACCTAATTTAAAGGGTCAGTGTAATGAGAAAGCCTATGAAAAGGAGCCATTTGTAAAGGCAGCAGCTTTTATTTGCACCTTGAATTTGCACCTTGAAATTGACAGACAAACATATTCCCCACAGTTCCTTGCATGCAAACTCTGATTTAGACAGAAAAACAGTAGAACATAAGGGAGAGAGGTAATTACATTGATAAGTTTTATGCACATATAAAAATGTTTTGAATATGTGATCAAAGAGCAAAAGGTATCCTTCATTTATCTCCTTCTCCCTTTTTGCTGATGTTTCCTCTTGGTGGAAAGGTTTTATCTTAAAATTGGTCTAATATTGGTCCACATGTTACAACAAGAAAAAAAGCTAAAGATAAGAAGTATGACCATTTAAATGAACAATACTACTATCTGACTAAAATGTCACAGTAGTAAATATGAAATTAAATGCATATTGAGCAGTTGCAAGGAACAGCCTGCAATATATTTGTCTAAAAATGTTCATATTGGTAACTGCCATTTCTATACAAAGAACTTTATCACTGCTCAAATTAGTTTACCTTTTTTCTTGTGTTTGCTATCTTTGCACAGTCACACTCACATTAATATCTGTAGTTTTTCTTGCCAAAACATGCCTTATTCTTTCATTCCATGTAGGTAATCCAAATTTAAATCCATGCCTGCAATGAGATTTGTACTCCTTTGAACATTAATAATTGGAGCTGTACTTTCTAAATGTGAGCAATGTTTCATAATAAATCTATAATAAAACTGAGTTCAGCTGCAGCTTCTGAACTGTATTGGCCATGTGGATGTGCAAGCTATGGTCATCTCATCAAAATCATTATGTACAAAAAAATTGAAGAATATGAAACAGAACACTGTCTTTACATAGTCAATATCATTGGCACCAGCTGGGACCTTTGCTTGTGAGTAGTTATAGAAAAATTTTTGGAATTATCATAATCCCCCTGATTTGAAAAAACTGTATTCGTGCCTTTTAATTGAGCCCAAAATTAGCACACAAATAAATGTCATGTGTTTGTTGGGAAAAACAGTGAGACTTAACTCTCATTGAAGGACCAGGATTGTCTAGGTCCTTCAGGTGGATTTTATTGTATGTTTATATATATAGCTAGGCTGGATTTCACTGTCTAAACACAAGTATTTTTTGAGATTTTTTTAGGGCAATCTCAATGGCCTAAATCTGCTATTCTAGAAAGCTACGAGTTTCTGGTAAGACCTATGTCATACCCACAGGTTTGTGTATCTATCTCAGCTATCTTGGACCATCTTGGATGGACTAGAAGCTGTGTCTGGGTGACGATTGAATCTGGTGGTCAGTACTCTCAAGAAGCTCATCTTACTCTGATGCAGACACACAAGATGGGATTTGTTTCCATAAAAGCAACCTCCTTGTAAAGTTTTAGGCAAACAAGTCTCAAGATAGCTAAATAGCTATTTAGCTGGTCAGCTAAATAGCTCCTTAGACTCTTCTAATTTCATTTACTATATCCCCATTAATAATGGACCTATGTCCAATTGACAGAGAACTTGTTATTAAAGGTATTTCAGTCAAGTAAATACTTCTTCTTATTTGATATTTTTCATTATTCAGGTAAATTGAGTATTTTGTTAAAAGCAGTCAATAATGGTATAGTTAAGTAAAAACAAATGCATTACCCAATATAACACTGCAATACTGAACCACCTTAAAAATGTGTTTTATCACTTTGCCATAAAATACACCTCCATATGTAGAGCAAAAGGCAATTTTTCAATATTGGTCCATGACTTGTGCCATGTGTTTCACAATTGATAAGTATAAATTATAAATTCTTCCCCTACAAAAAAAAAAAATCTAAAAACTCCACAAACACAAAAAAACCCCAACAAAACAACCAAAACATTGATACTTCAGTTTAACTTTTACATGGAATGAATATTTCAAGGCAAAAACCCTGTTATGAATATATTCATATTGTTTAATTCAGGTTTTTTTTACCATAAAGGAGATTTACAAAGAACTAGAAAAACTATTTTAAAAGCTGACAAATAACTGCAGAGGATTACTCAAAGATGTTTTTCTCATACATAAAGAAAATGTGTATTGGAAACAAAAAATAATAGCTAGTGGGCAATATGTTCACCCCATGATTATTCTTGAAACTAAGAAACCACCATATATATACTTGGTTTAAAAATATCTGAGCTTTTGGTGAAAATTTGTGTATTTAGTAATTTACATCTTCAAATGTGAACTGTGATAGAAATTTTAAGATAACAATAGAAGCTTATTTTAAGGAAATTATTTTATAAGCACTTGGTAAACTTAATCAGACCTCTTCGTTTTTAAATATTTAAAATAGCTAAGAAATGTATTATCATGAAAAACAGTAAAAAATTGCTTTGGAAAAGTATGTTAATGACAGCTCTATAGATATTTCTGAATGCAACATCCATGAAATTTAGAATATCTTAGGCTGTAACCACAAACATTGTCTTGCTGGGCAAGTAAAATGACTCATTTTCTAGTGAAGCAAAATGAATGCTAAGAATTAAGGGTGTGGTGGGGGTTTTTTTGGTGGTGGTGGTGGTTTTGTTTTGTATTGGTTTGGTTTGATTCAGGTTTGGTTTTTTTTTTAATCTGGTCTATGCAAAATTTTAATTGTAATCTGCAAGAGCAAGAATGGTCAATGGTCTCTGTTTTTTAGCAATTTAAGGTCCTCCCTATCTTATGTAGAATGTCAATATTTGGTTCTTTCCAATACTTACAAAAGATTAATGCCACCTCCTCACCTCCTTTCCAGTTAGTTTCCTTCTCTTCACATTAGGCATTTCTTACTCCTACCAGGAAGGTGAGATGAGCCAGTAGTCAGTGTCTGAGCACTGTCAGAGAAAGAAGTGCACAGATTTTGCAGCTATGTTGTGAAATCATGTGCAGCTGGACTTGGATTAACACATGATCTGAGGAATTCATCATCCCTTTTTTTACTGCAGTTACACAGACTGGATGTGTGTTGCTTACTGAAGCGTTAGAGTTTCACCAGCAGTTCATTACCTGGCACTTAAAACTCCAGGATGGGTTGCAGAAGTGTCAGTCTTCCATGGCACTCTCTCACTTGTGTAAACAAGCATTCAGCAGAGTTGGAAAAGAAACCATGGTGTCCTTTATTCTACAGACATCTCTCAACTGGGAGACTAATGAGAGATTATTCACTACTTTGTGTTGGTTTCAATAAGTGTTACACATGTTAATTAAAACAGAATAATTCCAAAAGAGGGTTTATATTCATCTACTGCAAAGTGAGATCTAAAACTGAGGAATCTTTTCTTCTTTTCTATACATTTTTTTTCTTTCCTGAAGATTTATTCAGCTACACCAATGCATGAAGCACTGGTAATAAGCAAGAGGAGTTGGAAATCATGGTGGAGTTAGAAATTTACTTAATTGCTATCATGGAAACATGGTGGGATGAATCTCTCAACTGGAACACAGCAATTGAGAGCTGCAAAGCCAGAAGAGATAAGCTGGGTAGGAGGAGAGGGGGTGTTTCACTTAAGGAATGAATAAGCTGTGAAGAGCTGCCTCTGAAAAACAGACACAAATGTGCTGAGAACCTCTGGGTAAAAATCAAGGACAGGACCAACCAAGTACACATTGTGTTTGGGGTCTAAGTCCACCTGCACAGGAGGAGCCTGCTGATGAAGCCTCTTGCTTCCCCTGTAGGAGGCATCACCCTCACAGGCTGTCATCCTGATGGGGGATTTCAACCACCTGGACATCTACCGGGTAAGAAATACAGCTGGCTGTGCACAATCCAGGAGATTCCTGGACTGTGTTGAGGATAACTTCCTCATCTAGGTATTGGATAAACCAACCAGAGGAAAAGCATTACTGGACATGGTGCTCACACAGTGTGAACTAGCTAATTAAAGAGGTTAGGAATGGAGGAGGTCTGGGCTGTAGCAACTTTGTGATCCTGAGGAACAAGGATCTGAACTCTGGAAGAGCAAAATTCCAGCTTTCTAAAGAATGACTAGATGAGAGATTCCCTGGTAAGCTGTTCTAACAGACAGAGGAGCTGAATGAGGCTTTGAACATCCAGATCTCATGGGTGGCACAGCAGGGGAGTTGGAACTAGAACTCTTTAAGGCCCCTTCCAATTCAAGCCATTCTATGCTTCTGTGGTACTAGGACTTCTCACCCAGTGCCAAGGAAGTGAAACAATCTCTAACTTGACTTCGGGTTGTGATTTCTGGAACAATTCAGGTAATTTGCTACTTCACTTTCTAAAGCCATCATCACTAAATCCAAGGCATTAGATGATGCCGTGGCTGTATCATTATTCATGCAGCTCTCTGTCTCCTCCTCTGAAAACTTCCAGCCCTCCTGCTTCTTCAGTACAACTGGTAAGGTATCAGGCAGGATGATTCAGTGTTTCCAATAGCTTACCAAACCTCGAATAGCAACACATTTTTTGCATTAAAGAGTAGATTTGATAGAGGCCATCTTATTAGATGACATTCAGATAATAAGATATATTAAATCTTAATATTTAAAAGTAGTTCTTAACACAATTAATTGCCATTTATACATGTTGCCATCAATGTGCAAGGTAACAGTTTCTCCATGCTCAACATAAACTTAACCCCAGACTGTGATCACACATGCTGAAGCACCAGGAGTTTTATTCTGCTTGCCAGTCTGGTGAAAGAAACTTACCTGGCAAGAAGTCACTCTGAGATTTGCAGTAGTATTTAATCTGCCCTGATTGTGCTGCAGCCTCCTTTCTTCTTAAGGAAGCTGAAAGGTTCAGCAGGGGAAGAGATTCTGTCCCTATCTTTCTTTAGTGAGGGAAAGACAACTGATGATTCCATTGCCTGTAGGCATGATGGATGGGCTCTTAGATCCAGGCAGCTGTGAGCAGCCTGTTAGCTCATCGAAATATTTCTTCATACTATTTACTCTTCAATCCAGATCAAAATAGTAGATTAATTTCGGTTTATTTTCATTTTCCCCCTAAATCCTTCCATTTTTGGAACATGGCTGCTTAGTCCTTTAGGGCATTTTAATTGTTTTACATAGTCTATTTTCACAGCATATATAGGAAAAAAGAAATCAGTTATTGAAGTGGTCTATGCCTTCCCTGTATGCTGGCTTTTTTGGCAGCTGGGAAAAGGAAATTCTTTCCTTTATCACATTTTACCAAACCCTTAAATTTCATATACTTGGTGCTTTGACACTAAAGTATCTCAATATGCTTGAACTATCATGGATTCTATTAAGACTCTGTGAAAGAACATCAGAGCACTTGTTTCGAGTGAAAAGAAAACCAAAAGAACTAAATTCACCAAATCCATTAAAAGGTGCTCTATGTTGTATTTTCATATGTCAGAACTGAACCCATGGACCTTTGCAGAGAGATTCACATCATCAGAGTGAAGGTAGTGTTACTGCCACCTGCCTTCCCTTTGAGTTTCTGCCAAGAAGGAATAACATTTTATTGATGCAGATCTCACACTCTGTACAGGATTTTCATTCCAGACACAGAAGCTCTTTTAATGGCAGTGTTGGCTCTAGTCCTCTGACAGAGAGGGGATTGAGACTTCTTTCCAGAAAGCTGCTGCTATGGACTAATACCAGACTTATCAGAAAAGGTACCATAATCTAGTACTGCATGAGTCTGACCAAAAAATTTAAATTTAAACACATACATAGAGAAAGGAAAACTCTATATTTTAAAATTTGGTGCTGTGTCCTGTCCATATAATTTTATTGCTACTTACGAGAAAAAAAAATTAGGGACTGAGCATATTATTCATAATTTTATTCAGTTAATATCATATCTCTCATGGATTTATGCCATTAAATTCTACTATGCCATATAAATCTCCACAGCTATGATTACTCTATGATAACTCCATGCCCTGTTGAACCTTACAGCCTAATTGGTAGTTTACAAGGAAATATCTATGTTGGTTTTGAGATTAGCATCCTGTTTCCTCAGCAACAGGCAATATTTTCTTGACATGCTCAAACATACTAGTATTGGTGCGTCTGTTTACACAAAATGCAAGCGAAAAAATATTCTGTTGAGATGAGTAGTGAAAAATAATAAAAACATTATTTGTTTGCAAGGTGAATATTTTCTGCGATATGAGAGAATTCCCTGAATTGTGTTTTGGTGCCCATTTACAGCAGCGCAGATGTGGTAAATCTCTGATGATTTGGAAATCTGAGAGTCAGCAAAGGAATCTGGACTACCAGGTACTGCAGAAGTCTTCTTCACACAGGTGCCATGTACAGGAAGTATCTGAATAAATCTCTCTGCCAACTTGGTTAGAAACTGTATATCCTGTACCAACTTTTTTGATAAATAGAGATGAAGGAGAATCTTGGATGTCTAAGACCTTAGGCTACCAGCTAAAGCATGGGACTAATCTCTCCTAAATCTCCTGGCCAGAATGCACTTAGATGATTTGGTGGTTTTGTAATTTTTGTAAATTTTTTCCATGATTATCCAAGCAGCAAGCCAAAATCCTTCATCCTTCGCAGTCCTACAGCTCTTGGAGCAATTTTTTGGCTCAGTTGCCACACTTCTTCCTCTATAACAACTCCAGAGAAGAAAATATATTTCAGTAGGATGACAAAACACTTCAGTAATCTTTCAAATCACTTTAAGATTTACCTACAAAAATTCCCAGCCATAGGACCTATTGGGTTTTGATCTGAAAACATGTAACAACTAAACTACCAGGTACTAAGGAAAATATTTTATCACAAGAAGCATCATTTTTCTATGCCCAGAAAATTTTATTATGGAACCACCACTTTCTGGACGAGGGCTCAAACCAACACTGAAAGACATCTTCCAATACTGAGAGACATCTGCATTTGCACAGAATTTTTCAGTGCACTGTTCTTTTCTTTAGGTTCCCTATAAAACCTTTCCTTTCCTTTCAACCTCACCCCCACCCCTCCCACTCTAGGGAGGGGTTCATCTAGGGTTCATTTCTGTCAGCATCTCTGTCCTGCCCCTCTGTCCTGCAAAGAACCTTGTACCACCTCTATTACTTATGAATAACTGGCTAGATCAGGGGTTATACAGTTCAGATATCTGCAGGATGTTGCATCCTATCCAATTAGTACCTAAATGCTATATTCTGAATTACAATAGAGAAATTCCTGGGCCAGACACAGCATGTAAACAAGGTACAGTATCTGGGTGTTATAAAGAACGAAGATAAGCTGGACAGAGATATACCCTAAGAGTAAGCCTTCCAAAAAAAGCTTCTATGGTGGCTAGAGAAAAACTTCTCTTTCTCAGTGAAACATGGAAAAAAAAATTTAAAATGATACAGTAACAGTTGAAAAATACAGATAAATGCAAGGAAAAGCAGATAAGAAAGCCTGAAGGGAGAGATGAACTTCCTCAACCCTTAGCTTTCTGAAAATTATTTGAAGCCTAAAGAAGTGCTGGTCTACAGTGTTCAATGTACATCTAGAGGGTCAAGTAAAAGGAGTAAATTACAGTCTTTTGTTATTCTTGCTCTTTAAATCTGAGTTTCTCTTCATCAACTGTTGCAACATTTTTCTTGACTGTGTACTTTTGGGAGCTCAGTATAGACACAAATTCACATAATTCTGCCAATTTTTCATAATCTAGAGGGCAGGTTTAGGAACAGTGACAGTTTCTCCTCCCTTCTACCAGAGCACAAGTCTCCCTAGCAGTCATCTATGAAAAATGATGAAAAATAGTCCTAAATTTTCATGTTTCTGTTAAAATTCAAAGAAAACATTATATATACACATTATAAATTTTTTCCACCTCCTTCTCTCCAATTTCTCCTCAGCAGTTTTGCAGGTGTTTATTTTTTTTTTCTATTCCTCTTCTCTATACCACTATTTTATTCTGCAGCTCTTAGAGGTTCCCTATCATCATATTCCCCTCCAAGAAAGGGCTTCCTTGAGACAAAATGGCTGCCTCTGTTCCTCATTCCCTCATGTCCTCTTTCCCAGAATATACAAAAATCCCAAATCTAAATGGCTATTGTCATTGGCATCAGGCACAGGAGTCACCACCCCACATCTTTCCAAAGCACAGGCGTGTGTAGGGGTTAGCATTTCTCACATGAGCAAGCACACTCTGCCACCGTGCCGCTCCTAAAGGAAGATAATTTAGAAGTCCTAGCTACTGTCACCTACCACCCATGAAGCAAGGTGATTCATGCGTCTGGAGAGTAGAGATGAATGTGCCCCCACATTGTGATGTGCCCTATCTGCCTGCCAATTGCAGAATACTAGGGACTGTATGAGACATCCGAGTGTCTCAGAAAATATTCTCCATTTGCACTCCCTTTTCCTGTGCCATTTTTCCATTCTTTGCCTCATTTCCCAGAGGCATTACAGCAGTCTATAGATGAAAGGAGTTACTTGGGTCTGATTTTCAATCCTGTCTATTCCTTCTTTATTAGTTAACTTTTTTCAGTGTTACCTTTCTGATTGTTAAGACACCTGTTAAGGAAAATCTTTTCTGCCTACCCTAAAAAGAGTTTGCTCTCTCATTCTCTGCATATACTAGACCACTTCTTGTGGAGTATTCTTTCTTACCTACTTGAATGACCCTATCTTTCCTCGTGGGTTCCCAGAGCCAGCTTTAAAAAGTGAGTCCTTGCTGCTTCAGTTATACTGCTGCTCCCAGTGTCTCAGAAGCCATTCCAATAATCTTCATATCTTCTCAGTGCAAAAGTGCAAATTCACAGGCACTTCTCTCCTCTACAGCGCATCATGCTCTCACAGGTCACTATTTCTGGACCACTGGACACACTGTTTTGTGCCATCTTTCTTATTTGTGGCCCTATATTAGTATGGGAATTTCATAGCCGATAACAGCTTTACTATCTTTGGGTGTAATATATTTTAACATCCATATAAAAAGAATCTTGACATAAGGCAAAACATGAAAGATTCAGTTGAATTCTTCAAGAAACATGCAAGTTACTTCTCATGAAGGTTCTAATTTTTTTTTTAAGTTCACTGTGACAGGAATACCATTTCTTAGATTAGAGTTCACAAGCCCCTAGCCCTGTTTCCAGTAACATAAGAATCTGAGTAGTTTCCAAGCACGGGAAGATTCATTTTGAGACAGTTTGCTTTGTCCACATCGCTTGATTTTAATCTTGTTCATTTGTCACTGACAGCATCACCTGCTGAGCTAAAATGTTTTTCAGACTGAAACTGGAGGATGGGCAGCCAAGATTAATGGCCCACAAATCATATATTAGGAAGTGGTTTTCTTTGACCAGCACTGAATCCTCATTTGTGCTGTTGTTGGATGGCAGCAGGAAACTGTAGTTAGAAAAGAGTGCACATTTTTCCTTTTATCATATTTCATTTTCAGTCAACTAACCCCAAAAGTTGTCAGATTCATCACTTAAAGACACCATCTGCTGACCTGTCATGGAGGGTGGTCAGAACTGCCGCAGTGGAGCATTTTTTCTACCAGATTTGTGTCTAAAAGCAGCCACAGGAGAAAAGGGTAAGATACAGGCCTACACTTGGCTGCTTTGTTTGGAGGATTCTCCACATGATTAACATTTACCAAGGCAACAAAGAAATGGATGAAGAGGGAAAGTAAAAGCAGTGTGTTGCATGGGAGAAGGTTCTTGTATGAAATGTGAACTTTAGGTGTTTTTTTCTGTTCAGCCAGCTCTGCTAGATATACACGTCTCATCCTTGGTTCACTGGGATTTTATTGGAACCACGGAATGCTATAGAGTGCAGGCAGATGGTGAAGCCAAGGAATATCATTAGTGCAATTTTAATCTTTTTTCATGCCGCACATTCAAAATTTCTGGTTTGCTGACTGTGTTCATGTTGCAAGAAATCCGATTTTGAGGCAAGGAAAAGCAAAGAGCAATAAACTTAATATGTACTTACACATTTCTGATGCAACTGTTTTTCAGTCATAGCAGCACAGTATTTCTTACAAGACAGCTTATGATTTAAGTTATATTTTCCAGAGATGTGTCCTGCAATTGCTACTCCCAAAAATTCCAACAGCAAATATCTAGGCTCCCTATTAAACTAAGAAAGGTTCTTCTGAAACCTCATTGTCTTGGGTTGAGAAATGTAACCAAAAATGTGTATTCTATTTTCATCTGTTGAAACCAGTTGGGAGATATTGTTCCTTATCTCTTGTAACTCTAGGGGTGGAAAGAGGGTGCATGCCCTCTGTTAATAGGACACCTGATAACACCAGATAAGGCAGTGCCCTCTTATCTCTTCCTCCACCCATCCTCCTCCGAGGGATATCACCTGTGAATGGGCCATTTAAGGCCTCTCACATGACTGATAACATCACCTCATTCCAGTGTGAGATGCTCCACCCAGTGGGAGGAGCCAAAGCCTTTCCACGAGGATAAAACCAACAGTCCCAAACACCAAGACAGCCTGTTTCCACTGGATTCCCAGAGGAAGACTGGATCCATCTTGCCAGCACTGGACCCTTTTTTTCTACAGGATTATCTCTACTTCACGGAACAACATCTGTTACTCCAGGAGGACTCATTTGGACTGCTTCCAACACCCTGACAGCAGGGTGTCAGGTTGTATCTCTGACTCTGTCAGGGTTTTCTAGGACTTTTGTTTGTTTGGTTGGGGTTTTTTTGTACTACTGCATTTTATTTTTTTTTAATATTCCTAGTAAAGAACTGTTATTCCTACTCCCATATTTTTACCTGAAAGCTCCTAATTGCAAAATTGTAATAATTTGGAGGGAGGGGGTTTTTACATTCTCCATTCCAAGGGAAACTCCAGCTTCCCCTGACAGATACCTGACAGATTCAAACCAAGACACTCATACAGTTCTTCTTAAATCATCAGTTATTTTGCATCGTAACCATAAAATTTTTCCTGCTCTTTTCTTATGCCCTACAGTTACATTAGAAACCAGAAAAGGCATAAACACATATGCAACTAACAAAAATACACCTTTGATTTAATTATATATGAGTGCTAAACACAATTTAAACATATTTTTGGCAGCAGCCATTAGGATGGTAACCTAGTCATGTATGCAGATATTGAAAGGATAATTTTTTTTTCCATGAAAGCTCATTCCCCCACCTACAAAACTACATTTATCCTGTTTCCACTGAATGCTGAACTGTCTTCAGGCAGTTCTGACTTTCGTCCCTTAAGACACATTTCCCCTTTTTCCACTCAGGATATATCACATAATGAGAACTGGTGATTTCAGATGAGCCTCAAAGACCAGGAGGCTCATTTGTTTCCTTCCATGGGTCAGCAGTTTTCTTTCTCCATGGCAGTCCATAGAGAAAAACACTACCATTACCAATGACTACCAAAAAAACCCACAGTGAAGCATCTTTGTGTCATTTTCTACCAAACAGGATGCTGTTCTGAATAATTTGATATTTATATGGATGATAATAGTACTCATAATAGGATTCAAAAGTCCTTTCCAAGAGGAAATATTTTCTTATTGTTTGACAAATTGGTTTCATGAACAATTCTAATTTTTCACAAAATTGTGACTCCAAAAATTTTGTTCAAAGACCATTAGACTGCTCTTCTGTGTCTGAATATACTTTGTTCATCAAGGGACAGAAGCAAAGGACTCCCTTCCTTCTGTTGTGGCTATTCATCTCTAGTTCTAAATAAAGAACATATGGAAATACAGTGCCTCTGTGGGGTTTTGGGGTTTTTCTGCCTCCGCTCACCATCAAGGTAAAAAACTCATTATGATCCATAAATGCAGGTCACAAGAAGTAAGTATGCTTATATCAAAGGCTCGTTAGCCCAGAAGTATTAAATATTATATTGTCTTTCTACTAAGATGTAAATGAGTCGGACTATCCACTGGGTCCGACCTTCCAAGTATTTTTATCTCTACCTTGATCAATTCAGCAAGAAGAAACAGAAAGGGGATGAAAGAATTTACATCATCAATTCTTCCTTAGAAGTTTATAAATCACCATTTTAACATTTGTGCATAAAAGTGACCATGTTCTTATCATAATATAACCAGGTTTCTCTGAGCCTCCCTTCTCCCCTTCAAAAACTATTCCTGTATGACACTGCCCTAAGCATCTATTCAAGGGGGAAGGCTGAGCCACTGCTGTTAAGAGCAATACTAAATTACTGGAGGTCTCTAGAAAAGGACAAAGACTGGAAACTACGACATTTTCTTCTCTGTCTTCTGCATTTTAAACAGGCATTATGCACCATGACTTTGGGGCAGTAACCACACAAAGAGCCACTAAATCACATTTTCATAAGCTTCCTTGGGCAGAAGGAGGACCAGTTGCACACACTCCCAGTGCAGCTGTGCTGATCAGTAGCTGCTCCAAGGAGCAAAGTGAGGACAGCAGCTTTGATCCTCAACATGCTCTTGCTCCATGCCCTGCACCTTTTAACTGATGAACTTCTCTCACCGCACCATGTTGGTGTCAAAGTTTCCTATGTGTCTAAAATGGGTAGGCACATATCAAATTCATACTACCCCCTAAACTGCTGAGCACCGAGGAATGGAGTCTGTCCAGAAATCATGAATTAGTAGCCTGGTTGCCATACTTTTTCTCAGATATGTCTTTAATAGAATTCTTTTTCTGGCTCAATTTTCTATTTGTTTTCACTTTCTCTCTATTTTTTTTCCCAGTGGATGGATTAACATAGTAGCTGTTGCTGTTTCATTACTAACAGATGGTAATCAAAAACTGTTTAAAGAAATCTAACAAACATTCCAGTATGATTTACTGAATGAAACTGAGAACACTGCCTTCCTGCTGTTGATGTACATCATCCTTTCAATAATTACCAACAGATTTCTTTTCAACTTCAGTAATGCTAATTGTGTAAATAGGGTTTATAGCTAAAATACTGTATTTGTATTAAAAAAATGAGAGGTAGAAAATAGAACACTTGCCTAATATAGCAGGGGTTTTTCATTTGCTGGAAATTACTTGTTTTTGTAATAGTTCACTATTTTTCATTTTTAAGAACTGTCTTTAACAACATATATATTTATTTATTAATCTTTCTTTGTTATAGTTTGCGGTTAGCATATTTTTTCTACTGGAAAAACCCACCAGCTACTTACTGAAGCATTTTTTTTTTATATGTTACTAAGAGGATATGCTTGGCTCTCCTGGACATCAAGTGGGACCACTAATTCATGCTTCTCTCCATTGAATAATGCAATGTAATCCTCTTACATGGGAGGATTTTCAGCAACGATTCAATGCCATGTGAAATGCTTTCTTTGACTTTTGAAACTGGCCTTCACATGTGTGCATGTTACCTGAAAAGTTCTTTTATTCAGAGGAGTTTTTTAGTTTAATACCCACATCATTCTTCTTATACATAAGCCAGTGGTCCTGTGTAATTCAAAATGCAAAACCTTCTTCAGAACAAAGATATACACATAAACTACTTACTAGCCACCACATATTTTTTTATGTTGTGGAAAGTGCATTTATGACCTTGGTGCCACCATAAAGTCTGGAGAAAGTTGTTTAGACTATTAAATCTCTGGGTTTGAGTAGCGGCAGCATTACAGTCACCAGAATTTTTAAAATAGCTCTTTTATACTTGTTTAAAGTGATAATATATCCATTCCAATGATTTGATATCTAGCAGAATCTCTCCATAGTTAAATCTGCAGAAAAGCACCTGGAAAAGTATTTTACAGCAGTGTTTTGTGACTCAGGTCTAAAACAGGGCTTTGGGTTTAGACATTTTTGTGACTATCACATCTCACCAGGTGTAACACTCAGTGATATACAGGAACGGAAATTCCTGTCACAGTACTTCAGGCTTTCAATTGCTGTTTGTGGAAGTAACGTGTTGGTGCACAACCTGCTCATCAGGTGCTCAGAGACAGCCATGGAAAAACCTGTTGCAAAATGAGTTTAATGTCTAGCTGAATTTAGAACTGACATAAATATCAAGATTAAATGTGTAACAGCTTCCAAATGTATTTAATTACTGTTGCATATTGTAATGTGTTCAAAGAGAGTGTTCTCTAAAGGCATCTGGCTATTAATGAGTTTTATTGTGGGTCACTGAGCAGAGAGAAAAAAACAAATATAGACAAGCACAAACTTTGGGTTGGGAAGTGACTATTAAATAATTAGCAGTGCAGTAATGGTAGCAAAGATACTCACCCATCCTTAAACCACATGAAAGAAGCCTACTGGATGCATAGGCTGCCTAAAAGGAGCAAGTGGCAAAATAATTTAAATTTTCCCATGAGAGATAGTTCAATATAAGCTTAATGTCTGATGAAGGAATGATCAATCAAAAGATATATGACCCTGGTTTACAGTGAGCTTCTTACAATCAAGGAAAACCACAAATGATGTCATGTTGATTCCCACAGCTGTTAGGAACACTAACCTGCCCTTCTGTAAAGCAGTGCACGATAACCACTTGCTTGCAAATAAGGGAAATTAGTGTGTTGATAAGATAAGTGAATAATAAACTTGATGTCACTGACATCTCCATTTCCCCACTGAGTAGAAAAAGCCATTATGGAACAGTGTTCTGCTTCTTGATGTCTCTTCAAAGATTTGTGAATGCTGAAATTCTAGGCAAGGTTCTACAGTGAAATAGACTTTGGCTATGTGCACAGTATTGAATTGTGTAATCTTCTTTAAAGTATGCAATCATATTTCCATTATTTTATATTTCTTTTTGGTGCTGGTGAGACCACTGTAATATGTATGCCTAAAGCAAAAGAACTAGACTCTTCAAAAAAATGCACGAACTTTCAAATCTCCTTCTTTCCTCCTCCCCTCCTCTCCCCAAGCTGGACATAATTAGAATTTCCTTATTTTAAACTATATTTTGATTACCTTAATTAAAAGTCAATTGGTCTTGAAGGAATATCCTTTAATCAAGACAAAACCTGCAATAGAATCAATGACCTAAATGTCCCATTCTTTGCACACACATCAGACAACGCATATGGTTATAGGAAATGTTTTAATCTGCTACAACACCGATGAACTTTGCAGCACAGAGATAACATTATGGGAGCAGTATCAGCCAACTGGTAAAGGCAGCTGTAAAACTATAACTGCCAGATATTTAATCTTGTATTTCCACTGTGATTTGAAGAATTCTGTGAATAAACTTTTTTCTAGACACTTTGAATTCTTCTACAACATGATTAAATAAACTCTGTGGCTGCTTCTATTTTTGCCTATTTTTGGCATTTTTACATATATCCACCACACACCCCCAACCGCTCTCCCCATCCCACCAATTTTTGAGCATGGTTACAATTAGTCATGTAGCACACAGAAGAACAGAAATATGGGTACCAAAATCAGCATCCATGTTCCATAGCAGCTGCAGATGTACATAACACAAAGAACGGTGCTTTGTTGTTTTCTTTCGGATTTTCAGGAACAAGCTCTGCCTGTTCTAAACATAACGTTATGTCGAAATTGTATGTCCAACTGATTGTCCCCATGAACTCACCAAAATCTTCTCTGTCACTAAGTTCTGCTCCTGTAGTCCTCATCTGAAAGATAGCAAACACATGAATTCTTCTTCTGGATTAGTTAGTCAACATGAATCTTTCTCACATGTTTGAGCAGAAGAGCAGCATAACCCCACCATCTGCAGCTGTTACTTGAGAAGCGATCACCCCAAATGTCCTCTCCCTCTTCCTTTCTTCTTCTCTCCACTTTATATATTGAGCCTGATACCATATGGTATGAAATATTGCTTTTTCACTTGGGATCAGTTGTGCCAGCTATGTCTCCTCACAATTTTTCATGGACCTTGTTTCTTCCCCAGCAATGACAGTATGAAAAACAGACAATGACTTGGCTTTGTGTAAGCCCTGCTCAGCAATAAAAAAATAAAACCCAACACCTCCATATTATCAACCCTGTGTTCAAAACACAGCCTGGTACCAGCCACTGAGAAGATAATTAACTCTACTCCAGCCAAATCCGGCACGTTTGTACCAGGCTAAGAACAGGAACAAATGAAATCTGAAAAGTATCATGAAACAGGCCACTTTTGCACAAAGCTTTTTGACAAACCTCATACAACACACAAGTAACAATAATAATTGGTTTTCTCTTCACAATGTTTCTTAAAATTTTTTACATGGAGAATCTTCAGCAGATTTGGTTGTATACTCTACAGCTGAATTTTCTCCCTTGTTCTCAGGACCCAGAACTTAGATGTGCTCAAATGCTGTATCCTTAATTTTAAATAAAAAAAGACCTCAACAGCTGTTATTTACTGGCTTCAAGGCCAGTTGCATGGCACAATTGGCATTCCAAAGCCTGCAGAATTAGGTACCTTCATCTTTTCTGGGAATAAGCACTACAATATACTGTTTGGTCAAACCTTATTTGGGCACTGAATGGGAAAGTGCTCATGTATTTAGGCAAAAAATCATGTAAGGAATTGGGCCTGCTGTTAAACAGTGTGGATTATCATGTGTGTGTTGGGTTTGTGGGGCAAGGTCTTGGTAGTGGGTGGGCACAGGTGTGTTTTTTCTGAGAAGCTGCTAAAAATTTTGCCTGGATCCAGCAAAGGCGATGTTAGTTGGCTCCAAGTGGGACATGCCTCTGGCCAGGAGTGAGCCCTTCAGTGGCAGCATAATGCATCTGTGGGAACATGTTTAAGAAGGAAAATAAAGTTATTGCAGGAGAACAGTAACCAGGGAAGAGAGGAGTGAGAATAGGTGAGAGTAACAGCTCTGCAGGCAACAAGATCACTGAAGAAGGAGGAGGATTTGGTGCTCCAGGCATCAGAGCTGAGGTTCCCCTGCAGCCTGTGATGAAGACCATGGTGAGACAGCTGTGGCCCTGCAGCACAGGGAGGTCCATGGTGGAGCAGAGATCCACCCTGCAGAGCTGGTGGATGCCTGAAGGAGGCTGTGATCCCATGGGAAGCCCATGCTGGAGCAGGATCGTGGCAGGACCTGTGGCTCTGTGGAGAGAGGTTCCTACACTGGGACAGGTTTGCTGGCAGGAGTGGTGACCCTGTGGTGGACCAGTGGTGGAGTTGTCTGCTCCTGAAGGACTGCGCCCCATGGAAGGGACCCACACTGGAGCAGCTTGTGAATAACTATAGCCTGTGGGAAGGACCTGCACTGGAGCAAGGCAACACTGTGAAAAGTCCTTTCCCTGAGAAGGAAGCAGAGGCAGAAACAACCTGATGAACTGACTGCAACCCCCATTTCCCATCCCCCTGCAGCACTGAGGGGAGGAGGTGGAGAATCAGGAATAAAGTTCAGCCCATGAAAGAGAGAGGGATGGGGGAAGCATGTTTTTAAGATTTGAGTTTGCTTCTCTTTATTCTACTATGATTTGATTGGCAAAAAATTCAGATAATTTCCCTGAACTGAGCCTGTTTTGCCCCTGATTGTAAAGGCTGAGTGATTTTTACATGCTCTTATTTCAAAGTTTGACCCTTTTGTTATAAATTCTCTATTCAAGTCAGGAGGGGAATGGCAGAGGCTTTGGTGGGCATTTGGCATCTAGCTATGGTCATCCCACCACAGTATGATCTTACTTTAGTGTGAACCTTACCCTGAGCTGTTTACCAGTATAAACAGAGCAGGAGGGCCATGGCTCCCTTGGAGAACCAGTAGTCAGTACAAGGGTTTTACAGCATGTCCTATTTATCCTCTGGGTGAGAAGGTGACTGGCATTTCTTTCCATGTCACTTTTATCTGGAAATAAGAATAATTTATTTCTGTAGGGTAGCTCACTTTGGGGCTTTTGTGGCTATACCTGCAAAAAACCTAGAAAATTCCTAAGATTGAAGGGATCTATTTTGCTTTCAGGATGCTAAGATACCTATTGTAACCCTGATTTTAAAAATCGATAGAAAATAGCAGACGACAGCACTTCTTATGTATTATTCCTCTTAAAGTGAAAAAGTGAATGTGAAGTTACTAAATTTTTAAATGCAATCAACTTCTTTTGTGGCCCAAAGTATAAACTGAGTATTAGACAATTTAACAATATTAAAAAAATCTGTGCTTTGGAAAAGAATAACATGGATACATTATAGGAATCTGAAAAGAAAACCTTTGGGAGATGAGCTAATGGTAGCAATTATACAATATGTAGCAGGATAAAAGTTCAGCAGCATAAATATTGATGGCAATTAGCTAAGAATTAAATGCACATTTAAAAAGGTAAGTGCTCTATGAGAACTGAATGCTTCAGCAGAAATCTTGTTTGGAAAACGCGGTGAGAGATTATTTCACAACGTTGTGCTGTATCATAAACACACCACTACTAGAGGTTTTTGATTAAGTGGAAGAGATGAGATTTGTTTCTCTTAAACTTAAAAGCCTCACACAAGCATACAAAATGAGAAGCAGCCTAGACTTACGCTGCAGTAAAGGAGACTTGGTTTTATTCCTACAAGAGTTATAGTAAGTCACCCCAAAACTTACTGTATCCCCAGCTGATAATAACTGTGTCTTATCTCAATAATATCATATAGATAGATATAGATATAGATATAGATTAGAGATAGAGATAGAGATAGAGATAGAGATAGAGATAGAGATAGAGATAGAGATAGAGATAGAGATGATATAGAAATAGATAGATAGATAGATAGATAGATAGATAGATAGATAGATAGATAGATAGATAGATAGACAGATAGACAGATAGATATCTCCTGTCTAGACATTTTCATGTTAGTTTATATAAGAATTGATATGATGTATTTTTCAGCTAATTAAGTTAATTCACATGGATACCTGCACACCAATGCCACAGTTTCATAGTCAGTTCGGGCAGGTATAACTAGACTCTTCTGCTGAACCAGCCATTTCACCCTCTCCTCTCCCCTCCCTGGCTGCACTGTTTATCCCTGCGGCACTGCCTCTTTCATTTTGGCAAAATTTGCTGTAATTTCAGTCTCTTTCTCTGGGCTGACTCTCTGATTCAGACCATAATTGTGCAAGCACAGATGAAGGGCAGTGCCAAGGTGAGGATGGGCAGACATGAGTGGGGGGTTGGTATTAAGTTCCAGCAGCGAAGCCAGCATATTCTGGTTTGGACTGTTTGGGGAGCCATGCCATCACTAAGGAGAATTAAGGTGAGACAAAGACTGATCTGTCAAATTCAGGAGACAACAGCTGGTCTAACAAAACCACAGATGGTTTTCTAAGAAAGAGCAGTAATACTTATTTTATTAACCCACTCCTGAAATAGAAAGGCATTCTGGGCAGAAAGATGGCAGGAAGATTTATGGGTTATGGCTGTTCTCATTGAATCATCAATTGTTCCTCTGCCTCTTCTGGAAAAGCAAAAAGGTTTCAGTAACTCTAGAAGGGGAAGTGTCTTTGTAAATCTGGGGTTTTTTACCCTTTAGAACCATGGCAGGTAGGCAGATACTAATTCACTGGTGGCAAGAAGCATTGACAAGGCTCATGGCGCAGAGAGCCCCTGGGAATTCATATACCTAAGAAATTGAGAAAAATATGGAGTAACAGAATTTTCCAAATATTTCTCAAGCTGGTGCTTTCTTCAAAGCACCAGCAAGTAGAAAAAGCACAGCTAATATAATGAAAACCAAAATCAATTCCTACTGATGGCCTCCATGAAGAAGGATATCTGGAGCCTAACCCTCAGATATGAGATATGAACACAGGCTCCTAAATCCTGAGCTGTCACTAAAAATCAGACCACAGCAAAAACTCTTTGTATGGTTGTGGAAGTTACCCTCACAGAGGAGTCATTGAAGAACCTGAGAGATTAGGGGCATAGGGATTCATGGCTGAAAATACAGGAAAATAAGATTAGATAATAAATATTACTTACTATAATATATGCAATGTATAATAACTATAAATGAATAAGTTAATAGCTATAGACATTAGATTATAAATAATGGGCTGCAAAATCTCTGAATTATTCATACTTTGGAAGAAAACTTTCTTCTAGCTAGTATTTCTGGAACCCCTTAGTGTTTTCTTAGGCCCCTGCCTTGAAACACTTTAAATAGTCCTATTAAAATAAGTGGTATGTAAGTAAGTAAGTAAGTTTCATATGAAAAAAATAATTACATATGTATCTGAAGGACTGACGTTTTAGTAGCCAAATTACTTGATGACTTTGATTTTACAACTAGAATTCTTAATGGACAGTATTATGGATGAACCCACTGAAGATAAAAATAATACCCACAGCTTTTAAGAGGTCTGTTAGAAATGTGAGCCACCAAATAAATTAACGTCTCAGATTTACATAAATGGAAATATGAAAGTATCATTCTTCAGACATTATGAATGCCACTAGAGCAAAAAATTATTTACTTGAAACCTAAAATGTGATGTTTCTGGATTCAGAAAAACGCATTGTCCTAGTAGATCAATACCATATAAGGGTCCAGAATCCCAGCACAGTCCTGAAAGTTTACCAAAAGGATTTGGAATTAATAACAGTGATATTCAAATATTGCTTCAAGTATTTATCTGCTAATAAATGTAGAAAATTTGTTGTATCCTGTGATGAAGGAGAAATGCAAAATCAAATAGTGTTTCAAATTTATCGTAAGACAGTAGCAAGCTCTCCAAGGTAGTTAACAACAGAAGACATAGTTCACTTACTTAACTTGGATTCACTTACTTAACTAGATTCTCACTGAGATTGAGCAAATGCTTCTGATTTTAAAAAATATGGTGGTTTGAGAATGGTATGCAACAAACTTGGCTACTGTATTATCTCCTTTCATGACAGTCTGAGGGATAAATAAAAATGTCAGCTAAATTGATAATAAATTTCACTGAATGAAGTTCTGTTCTAGTAAATGCCCAAATGTTTCTTTTTCCAACAGCAGATCTGTTGGGAATAATGTCTAAAAGTGCAACAGATTCCTCATTATTATTGCTTGATATCATATGAGTCTTTTAGATAGGAACAGGATGTAGGAAATTTTTTTCAGTTTCTTGAGTGTCATTAGCCCTGTTTTCTACTAGTCTCAACAGTGTAACCAACAAGACAGTAGGGTCAGGCATGGGAGTTGAGCTTGTCTGTTTCAGCCAGTAAAAAAAGTAGAAAATATGTATATTGTAGATGATAAATTATTACCAGACTTAGCAGTTTAAACAGTTGTGTGTTAAAGATGAAGCAGAAAGGGAAAAAAATAGCATGATTAACCAACAAATCAAAGTAATCATTCAAGCCAGGAAGACACTGAAACCCAGTCTTGGTGAAGTAGAGGGGAAAATAAAATTGTGTTAGATAAAACATAAATTAAGTGGCTTCAGAGGCAATCTGAAGCACAAATGTTAAAAGCTTACAGAGAGAGCAGGCAAATAGTCTCACTGATGTAAAGGGAAAGACCTAGTCAGAAAGAAACAGCTTTATATGTAGCTTGATTTTTTTTTCATCTGATTCAAATTAATGTCACGGAAGGGAGCTTATGTGTAGAGATTTAAAATGGATCCCAGGTTTCTGGTTTCCTCCCATTTCATGTTGCTGCTTCCTACAGCTTTAGATGAAGAGTGGCTCTTAATCACACCCACTCTGCCACATAAATTCAAAGTTAGGTTACTAAGAGAAACACATAGCTTCCCAGGTGCCAGATGTTGTTAAGGAGCTCAGAACCTTAGTTCTTAATATCTCAGAGAAGGGCTGACAATATTCCCAGCTCCTCCACAGCACAGTAAGCCATCCACAGAGCTGTGTCAGACTGCCAGCTCGTGAGCTGCAGATGGGCCAAAGACTTGGACTTCAGCTAACAGACAACCTGGAATTAGCTCTGCTCAGATTAACAAGGACAACTGGCAGACCACTTGGTGCTGAGGACTGGCAACTACTTTACATATGCTTCAGGAACGCTTTCAGGACATACTCAGATCTGCTCTGCTCTGTCTTGGGAACAGAATGCCTGTTTCAACTTAGAGGGAATTATATACTGGATACCCAGATCATATTTGCTCATTTAGTTTAATCTGAAAGAAACATATTTTTTATATTTTGTTACCACTTTGTGAAACAAGCCAAGCCAAGCCAAGCCAAGCCAAAAAGAAAAACCCAAAAAAACCCACAAACAAAAACCAAAACCAAAACAAAAAAAACCCACACAAACAAAAAACAAACAAACAAACAAAAAAACCACAAACAAACAAAAAAAAAAACCCAGAAAAATGGAGGTTATTGAAAGGTTTATATAAAAATTGCACCCTTGATCTCATATAAAATGCTTGTGCAGAGACTCAGTCACTCACTGATAATTAACTTGAAGAAAAGCATCTGGTCAGATTCAGATTGCTTTTGTGGGTAGCAATGAAAATTTTTAGCGTGTTGAAAACATGGAAGGAAAGATCTGAGCTTGTGGAGTTCTCTCTGCATTTTTTCTTGATCAAGTTTTAATTAAGGAATCAATTTTAAACTAGATTGCCAGGGAATGAGAAGACCAGTTTTTCTTCCTGAATACTATAGAAAAGCCAGATGAGTTCTTTACCAGACTTGGCAGATATACACCTGCCCTAAAGCTATTCTTGGCTAGTAATAAAGATGAGGCACTGTCAAAAATTAAGATAAAAAAAGATTAAGAAGTTATTGCCAAAACAAAGTGAGAATTTAAATCATAATAACTAGTGATTGAACTATTTAGTCAGAACTAAATAATAAAATTAGAATGAATGAAAATACCAAATTGCTAACAAACAAACAACTCCTCAGTGCTTATTGGACATCTATCTTTACAAGAGCTGATGCTGTTACCTGTTAACCATTGATGTTCACTCCATAACAAGGTAAATTAATTTGAAAGGGATGTACAAGTTCTTAGTAGATGAACATGGTAATTAATGACCTCTCATGGATTTTTTGCAAGGTAATATGCTTCAGTGACTGAAGTATTTTGAAACCTTAAAATAAAGCAGATACGATTTTTGGGGTAGAATTTGAACACACCACATTGGTTTTGTGCTTTTGAAAAATCAAAACCTTTTAGCCTCTTCTCAGGCTATGAAGCTTACAGTTTGTAGAGTGCAGTTCTTCTCTGGATTACAAACACAGCTGTACCATTTGTCATGGACTGATTCAGACTGCACTGGAGCACAGCAAAGCAGAACACCTGCAATACATCGATGATATTGTATGGGGCAACAGCACAGAACAAGTTTTTAGAAGAAAGAAAAAATGAAAAAGTAGTCAGAATCCTCAACACCTATTTTGCTATAAAACAGAGGTGAAGGGACCTGCACAGGAAGCCCCATTTTTAGGAATAGAGTGGTAATATGGATGTCATCAGATCTCGGTGGATGCAATCAATAAAATAACAGCTGTCTCTACCAACAAAATAAAACACAAGCTTTCTTAGACATTATGGGGTTACAGAAAATTATGTTTAAAATTGCAGACTGACTGTAAGCCCTCTTTTTCAAGAGACCTGGAAGAAGAACAGTTTAAAATGAGGTTTTAAATAATGACAGGCTTTAAAACAATTAGCCAGGAAATATTTCATGCAGTAACTATTCAGCCTGTCTAGTCAGGACAAAATATTAAAAATGTGCTTTACATGGCAGTCAGGGAGAATGACTCTACCTGGAATCTCTGGGAGATGTCATGAGGGAGGACTTCAGGTTGGACTTGGGAGTACTGAAGTTAGGGATACAAACAACTGAAAAACAAAAATTGGCCATACATGAAGGGGTTTGAGCAGGGTTTTAGCTGCTTCAAAATTTACTGGTCCTGAAACACATATTTTCCTGACACTGGGGTGATTGCTGTTGCAAGGGGCAGTTTCTTCTACATATTTTGCAGCTTGTGCTGTGTGATGGGGTAAGTGTGTCACACAAAAGGGCAAGAAGACCTAGTGACCCAGGAATTTTGGAAATGATTACTGACTGGCCAAAAGGCAAAGACTTCAGAGTATCACCAGAGGAGATGATGTTTTTGAAGAGGCCCCCACTGTACACTCAACTGTATATTACTGCTCAGGTAGAGAAACTGGTTTTAAAAGTGTATCACAAAAATGGGGGCACTGAAGAGCACAACCAGCAGATGGATCAGGCTGCTGGTATTGAAGTAACACAGATGGGTCTGGGCTGGCAGCATAAGGATTAATTGGAGGGCCTCATGACACCTCAGGCCATCAAGGAAGAGATCCAATATGAGACGGGCTCATGATCAAGGTGTGAATTCAGCCATGGACAATATTGCACAGGTTATCCACAAATGTGAAACATGCATTGCAGCCAAGAAGGCCAAGCAGATAAAGCCTCTCTGGAATGGAGGAGAATGGCTGAGATATAAATGGGGAGGCCTGGCAGATTGATTATATCACACTCCCACAAACCTGTCTAGGCGAGCACCTTATGCTTACAATGGTGGAAGCAAACACCGGATGGCTGGAAACACATCCCATGCCCCTTGCCACTGCCTGGAATACAATCCTGGCCTTTGAAAAGGAGCTCTTATGGAAACACAAGTCATACAACAGGATTAATTTCTGAAACAACCTCACAGATACCTGGGCCAAAGAGCATGGCACTGAGTGGGCATATCACAGAGTTTATCATGCACCAGCCTCTGGGAAAAGCAAGAGTTAAAATGGTCTGTTCAAGACTGTGCTGACAGCAATGTGTGCTTGTGTTGGGATGTTCAAATATTAGGACACACATATAGCAAAAGCTGCCTGGGTAGTGGCCCCACCCAACCAGAACTGGCCTCATTAAACAACAATTAAACACACCAGTCCACCTCTCCTGCCTCAAAAAACTACTGTGACATATGGAATTCAAAGAAGTTTTTATAAATCAAAAACAATGGATGTTTTCAAGAAATGGCCCATACATTTAAGGAATAATATCTTATGTATATATAGAAGACAGGGAAGGATGTCTTGAAAATGTGAGACCTGGGAATGATATAAATAGTATAGAATAAGGAGTGGGTATTGCCCTGGTTTTGGCAATTTTATTCCTATTGGCTAATATAGTGCTGTGTTTTGGATTTAGAATATGAATGTCAAAATGCACTAATTTTCTAGTTGTTGTTAAGCAGTGTTTGCACTAAGTCAAAGACTTTTTTAGCTTTTAACACCACCCAATCAGCAAACGGGCTCAAAGGCACAAGTTAGAAAGCAAGAAAGGCAGGACAGATGGTCCCAACTGGGCAAAGGGTTATTCCATACTGTTAGCATAGGAAAACATATAACCACATGAAGGCAATCATATGCGGTTCTTTATCTGAGCGTGTGGAGCACAGGGGCATACAGTGCCCAAATCTTGTGCCCCAGAATACAGAGTCGATTTGTGATTTTTATAGTTTCAAATTATACACATGTTAACTAACCTCCACCCCTAGATACTGATTACCCTATTTCTTAGTTACTATCTTAAATCATACCTACGCTCTACCCTGAGCTACACTTAATTTGGTTAAAACAATGCTTCTCAATTATCTCCTGGGCTGGAGTCACACTTGACTCAATTAAAACAATAGTATGAAGCTAGTTGCAGAAGCTGACATTTGTTCCAAAGCCAGGCTATGTCCAGTTCAGAGTGTGCGTCTTCTACCTTCCTCCCCTCAACTACCCGTGGTTAACTTATACAATTTTTTAACCCTCCACTATCAATGCCATGTGGTGTCAAGCTCAGTGTATAAACTATGGGGAAAGGTGGTCATGGACCACTGTTTGAGAACAATCTGGGCATTGGTAGCCAAATTTCTACAATCTAGCCATTATAATTTATAATAATAATAATAATTATGATAATTATGATAATAATAATTATTATTACTATTATTATTCCTTCTGTTTCTGTCTTATTAAAACATCTTTGTCTCAACCTAAAAATTTCTTCCCAATCACACTGAGTGAGAGGATAAAGCAAGCAACTGGGCAGTATTTAGCTACATACTAATTTACAACGTCACTGAGCATAAACAGTTAAAATGTGTGATAGGAAAGAGCAGAAAGCGTGCATAGCATGAACAACTTCTTAGTGATATTTCTTAATTTCTAATTTTGAGCATTCTTAGTTTTGTGCTTGTGTAATTTTTATAAGCACATCATTACTGCTATAGTAGCTGTCATGAAATACAGTTGAGACAGAAAACATCCAGATTCAGGAAAGAAAAAGAAATAGGAATTCCAAACAATTGGAATCACAATTGCCTTGTCAAGGTTTATAAAACATGCTTGTGATGTCATTCTTCATGCTTTACAACACAAGTCCCAACAGTGGTTTCCTGGGGTTAGGAAGAGATGTCCGTTTCAATACAGGGACCTCACATGCAATTCTGAATTCTTCAGCATCACAGCAACACCATGTCTAACCATTTGTCTGAGTCAGCTTCTGTGTTCCCTGCCTCCGTGTCATTTATCCAAGGCAGAAACTCTGCTTTATTACCTAGCGATAAGAAAACTCTTAGCTCTAATAGCTGTCCCTTAAAGGAAACCAGCCATGAAAGAGCATGCCAAATCTTGATTAGTAACATATGCAGTTTCCCTTCCAGGCCTCCAAGCAGAGGATTTGGCAAGTGTGTATAGTTGTTATGATTAGAGAAACACATACTTCTTATTAGGAAATTATACAGGAATGAAAACTCAAGTAGAACTGGAACATTATCACAGAATCCACTGAAAAAAATAATCTGTACAATTATAAAAGTTGTATTTAGGGGATAACAAGGTAAAGGAAGAAATCCAGATGTTACAATGTAAAAGACAAGCAAGCAAACAAGTGGCATCTAAGTTTATTGAATCAATTGTACAGAGAGATCAATAAAGATTTGCCAGAGTCAACCTCCAGAGAAGCAAGGTCAATTATTATAAGAAACTCGCTCTTTCACTCAAATAACTGAAATATTTTCCACTGTATTTTTAGCATGAGTAGATAATAAAGACTTTATCTTGCACCATGAAAAAAATTATAAAAAGAAAACCATTTTAATCCCTAAAATATCACTGATAACTTAAAAATACATTTAACTCTATAGTTAAGATATTGGTCAAAATAGTATTCTCACTATATTTGAACGTTATGTTGAAATGTTGAGAAACAGTAGTTGAAATGAGAGTGCTCTCTCTGATATGAAAATGTTTTAGGATTTTAACAGCTATTAAACCATATAATCTTCTACAATATCCACTAGCCCTGTTCCACGGGCACTGTAGGCAGATATTCATGTCTGCTCCCCATTCTGCTGCTCTGCATGGGCACAAAAAGGCAGGTGAATCACCCTTTACAGTGTTTAACTCAAAGTGTGTCTTTTCCTACACATTTTAGATATCCAAACCTGTTTTGGATTCCTATGTGATGCCTGTCATCTAAAAGATACAGTACCAAGTTTTAGATGAAAATTTCTATCTCTCTTTCTTTTCCCTGGTTGTCTTGGTTTGAAAGACAGGTATCTGCTAGGGAGGGGACAGGACCTCCCTAGAGATGGAGAATTTAAATCCCTTCCCTCCAAATTATTCTAATTTAGAAAATTAAAGGAGCTTTCAGACAGAGGTATGGGGATAGGAATAACAGTTCTTTACTAGTGTGTATGACAAAACAACAAACAAACAACAACTACAGCATTAATAATAAACAGAACCAGGAACCTCGAGGGCTTTCTTTCACAAAGCCCGGGGCAGTTTGATCTCGGTGCCCCTGCAGGACTCCGAGAGGCCGAGCTGGAAGGGAGGAAAGTCCCGGGCCGGTGGATGAGATGAGGAGCTCTGCGCTGGCAGCTGGAGCAGCAGGGGTGTCCCGGCAGGGCTGGGCAGGGCAGGGACACAGAGTAGCAGGGGAACCTCAAAGCTCCGAAGAAGCAACGGCGGTGGGGGGAGGCTGGAGAAAGCGAGTTCAGGATTCCCGGGTACAGGAGCAGGTGAGGGTAGATTTCCCAGGATGAGAGGGAGTGATGGCCGTGAACTCTTCCTGCAGCGAGTTCATAACAGGCAGCCTGACCGTCCTCCCCGATGCCGAGAGCAAGAGGGCGAAGCTGGCTCCAACCCTGTCTTTTACTTCTCCCAAAACTCATGTTATCTCCCCTCTCTGAGGGGAAACTCCCACAGACTCAAAAATAATAGGTGTAGCACAGTGCTGCCATCTCCTTTGACCACTTCTTTGTTTTAGTTAAGCACTCAGTTGTTAGTCTTCAGCAACTCATGGGAAAAAATTCTGTAATTTAAAAAGAAACAAATCTAACCCCCAACACTGGTACTAGGTTGTTTCTATCTACGCAAGATCCAAAATTGGTAAATTTTCTGAGTACAGCTAGTCTTTTATGACTTCTCATTCAGGAGCTGAGTACAGCCCAACCATTTTTGTGTGTGTGTTTTCTTAAAAGGCAGCTGGTAATCCCCATCACACTCTAGTTATGTGACAGATCTACTTCATGTAAAATCTTGTTGAGTTTCACAGTTCAAACCCCAAGAAACTCGAACCCATTGGTCTAGCCCCAAAGGAGGAAAAAGTCTCTGTTATACAACACAGGGGTTTTTTTTATCATCTGGTAAGATTTTGGCTTTCCCCCAAAGAAAGACTCAAGGGTCATGTAATGCACATTTTTTTCTCATGTGCTAGTGTATATTGAGTTACACAAGTTTTCAAATAGGACATACCTCTCTACAGGAGACATCAGCAAATACATACAAAGGAATAGTTCTGTGCAGCTACCGAAAATCACATTTTAATATGAGTGGAATTTTGCATTCTTAAGATGACATTATTCTCTGCAGAAAACTTTAATAAAATTATGCAGTTTTCTTTTATAGGAACATGTTAAAGGTTAATTTTTCATACTGATTAGCACCTACAGTCTAGAAATCAGGACACTTCCTGCTGGAAATGTAAAATCACTAGAAAATCATAAAAAATTATCTTCCTTCCCAGCATGAGGTGAGTTGCAAAATATGGAACTGTTGCTGTCATAGTTACTGTTATAGGATGGTAGCTGAGTAAAATATTAAAAAAGAGTTTGATCATGCTTTTGATTTTCAATTTATCTTAGGCCTCTTAACCTTCTGTAGCACATTGTGCTTGAGGATTAAAACCATTAGTCTAATAACTATAATTAGTCATAATTATCCTAATAGGGGATATTAGTTAATGAAATCTCATTCAGTGTTCTTAATTAATACAATATTTATGTCAGCTGGAGAAACAGAGGTATTTTGCAATTCACATAATTCTTTTTGACTTACCAGGAAGTATTAATTTAATGGCAGTTGCCAAAATACAATCAGAGGTGAGCTCTCAATGTGCCAGGAATTTACCTCGCACCAATAACGGTAATATCAAGATCTTTACACCTCTTACCCTTACTTTTTCTGAAAAGAATTTTTAAACATGCCTGGCTGGTACTTTTCTAGTAGTTTGTCTTTCTTCCAAACTTCTTGGTTTTATTACTGCCCTACCAAGGAGTTCAACTGTCATTCAGTCACTAATGTACTTTCCTCACCTATGACCCCTTCTCCCCTTTCTGGGAGATGGTCAATAAAGCCAAACCTGTCAAAAAATTTCCAATAACAGCAATAGCTCACAATGTGGAAAGGATTCCTATATCCCTATTGCCTCTCAACAGCTCTGGATGTAGGAAATTCATGTTTGCATTTTAGAAATACACACTTATAACAAAGCACCATGTGTTGAATTGTCCTGTTGTAGCTCAGGGCCTAAAGTACTGTAAAGAAAACTGCTTTACATTTACAGAAATACCCTTCCCTGTGGACAGAGGCAGCTCAAACTTTGGAAAAAGTGAGGCAGGCCCTTTCTCATCTATAATCATGAATTAAATCCTCTTCTCCATCTGTGCTAACTGTGATGATGCACACCATACTAGCACCAGCCTGTCACCTCAACATGTTGAAGGTGTACCTTGCCTGTGTATCTGCCCTCAGGCGCCCATCACCAGCAGCTAAAAGACCTGAGTCCTATGTTGAAGTATATTCAGTTAAAAGAAGACAGAATTTAAAAAAATGTGATAAATTCTCCAGGAAAATGAAATATTGCTGAGAAAAAGAAAAGGAATTTTTCATTGTTCTGAGTAACAGATTGAATACTCTTGTGAGGTTTGCTAAGAAAAATTGATAGGAGTCTTTCATCCTCTCAGCCTCACTGCCTAAGAGCCACAGATGCTCAGTCTGCCTGTCCCTACTGAAGGCAGCAAACGGTCCAGGAACTTGGACCATTCATGTAAGAATTGAAACTGATAGCAGTCTTCCAGGGATCCATCCTTTTCAGTCTTTCTGCCATAAAAAACACTGCCTTAGGGGAAAAAAAAAAAAAAAAAAAAAAAAAAAAAAAAAAAAAAAAAAAAAAAAAAAAAAAGAGAGATTTCCTACCAGAAAGTGTTTTTCACACAAAATTATCAACTATCTCCAAGCTTATAACACTTGGGCATGAACTCTGTACTACGTAAATTTCATTTCCAAGTTAAATGTTAGCACACCAACTCACACAGAATTTCTAAACCCATGTAAGTAGGTTGGAAGGCAAATTTTGTTTTCAGCAATGACTTAAACATTTACAATTTAAACACTTTGGAAATTTTAAGTCTAGGGTTTTCAAGTATTTCTCACTAGAGATAAAATGTAAAAGTGGAAGTTAAAGGACAAAAAAGCAACCACTTAACTGAGAATTGAGGCTTTTAAGCTTTCTACAAAGACTGTTATACAAAAAGTCTCACTTTAAGGGTCTGAATTTTCCATGGGAATGGACCGATATGGATTGATAATTTAAGTATCTTTTGCATTGCTTGTGACTTTTTTATATCCTGAGAAAATTGTTAGAGGGAATCTAGTGAGCTCTTAGTTCCCACTTCTCCCCAGCCACGCATTGCCTCCCATTCCCTTATGCCAGCCTTTGAGGTCCAATGGTTGCATCATTTATACAAGCCGGGAGCCAATGTACTGGGACCTGATCATTTATTGCCTTTTTTTTTTTTTTCCTTAGTTTTAAGTAGTGTCAGCTCGTTACGGACATGAGAATAGAGCCATGACAGGATGAGAAGTGAGATGTGCTCTGACTGCCCCATTTTATTCAGTGGAAATAAGACAGGTAAGGGAAAGAAGTGTAAATCTACTGAAACTCGGAATAAAATTTCACAACTGGCTTCTTTTTCTAGGCCATTCCTCTGCACATTGTTCTAAAAATGGAAAGATTTGGACTGTCCAAAGAAGCAGGTTTATCATCATGTAAATCATGCTTATAACATTTTCTCTTCCATGTCTATGATTTTGTTTACCTTGTATGCCTGAAAGCCACTGAGGGGTAAGAAAATCAGGAGTAATGTCTCTAAGTCATTTTTGCCTTATCTTTCCTAAGCAATGCACGTCTAAAATCAAAGGTAACGTAGGCAACATAAGCAGTCAAAAGGCAGCCCATGCTACCAACATTACCACACTGAAGAGCCATAATTTGAATTTTTTTAATGTTTTTCAAAATGTTCCCCTGAAGAAGGTTAAGCGTGATGGTATTATACATCTCATCCATATGAAAGAGTTTTCTGCTATACTGTTTGACTTTTTTTAATTACTGAACAAGTAAACATAGAATTACATAGAATTCACAAAGGCTTCCTTGAGCTTTATTCACCAATCACAAATCTAGCAACAACATGCATAGAGGAACTATGCTAGTTGCCATCCAGAGATTCAGGAAAAAAAATGAAATTCGTCTTGAATGTTTATTTCTTGGGTTTCTTACTTACATCAAGCCTATTGGTGAAATTTACACTATAGGGAAACAATCTTCAAACTAACCTATGTGCAAAGCATTCTAAGTCCAATTTTGGGATTTCAGAGGGACTTCAGAAGCATTTAGCTTTGGGCTATCCTTCCACTGGGAAGAGACTCTTGCCCAGAGAGAAGCTTAACAGTAATTATCATCATCCTGGAATTTTACAAACAATGCACATGATAATTAAGAATACTTTAAAATAACACCCTAATCATTTTTCATTCCTTTGATATTTATGGTAATAATGGTGATTGTGCTGAACTAATTTTGCATTGATGTGAGTGCTTCTGGAACTCCACATTAATTTGTAACACTATATTGAAGTGTTATTTAAGAAGGATATTACACAATTAATTTTTAAATGTTTGCAAACTCTTTAAAATCGAAGACCTCCTGAAGAAAGACAGATTTTTTCCCACTGAAGAAATTGTTTTTATTTAGTTAAACCCACTATTTCTGCTGAGATTTAACAGTGATGAAAACTGACAAGATTGAAGGCAATAAGGTGAGACTCATGTCACGGGCGATACATAGAAAGAGAGAAGAAAAAACCTTGTACTTTTCAAAGACACTTACTTAAATAATTTTTGCTTTCATTTTACACCTAGTGACAACTACTAGATTTTATGCCACTGGAAATTAAAACCTATAAGTTTATTCAGTATATGAAGAATGCTGGCTTCTGCTAATGTTGACTGTCTCTGATTGAAAGGCTAATGTATAATGAGGCTTGGATTCAGTTTGCATATCTGTGCCAGTGTACCATCATCACTGCTGTATCTTTAATAATGATTGGAGGGTTACAGATGTCTTAGTCCACTATGTTCACAGTATGTCAATTTTTCTTAAATTAATAATTTAGGCTGCAATCCTTCAAACTCTTGAAGTTAGCTACTTATGGGGTTTATTTTTCCACTTGAACTGCCTGTTGCACTTAGGACTGAGCATCTTCCACAAGGGTGAAAGGCCAAATCTAAAGAAGATATGTGATTTGTTCTGCATTTTTCGAAGCGTCTTTCAAAATCTTAGCAGGTGTTGAGATTTACTTTCCACACACCATAAGCACAGGACCATACTATTTCCCCTGTCAGCAAGACTGACATAAGTGGCCTCTGATTCCTGCCACTCCTTCTTCTTTAAGAACTGCATGGCAAATCCATATTATTGAAAGCTCCTCCCTCATTTTTGCAGTGTTATTGTCAGTGCAGCTGATGGAAGTCACAGGGTGTGAAATCATTGGCAAGGGGAGAAAAAGCTTTCCTTCTCAGGGAAAATGGAATGACTGACCTTAGGTTTCTGTATTAGTAAAATTCACTGAGGGCTTAACTTAAGCAGTGCATGGGCTGCGGTTCACGTGTTTGTGCTCTGCTAAGGAAAAACTCATAAGAATTCATTCAGATTCAAGAACAACTTCAGTACTTTTACCACCTTTTCATTTTCATATTTTGTAAATACTGGAGTTTGTGAACTTTTTTATGCTAAAGTACACATGAAAATCAATGAGCAAAATCAAATGAGCTTTGTTAAGCTGAAACTCTCTGTTATTCTAGACAGGACACAGCTCTAAATCCTCTGAGCTTTGCTGACTATTCCTCTGGAATAAAGAATGTGCAACCTCTTCACTCTCACAGATATTGCTGTGTGCCTCTGATTCCTGGATAGCAGCTTCTCTCCTCTGAGCAACGGGTGGACAGGCAGATCCCCATGCAGCCTAGATAGTGTGGGCATCAGACTGCTGAAAAAGGTACCTTTATGCTCCCTTTTTCCCACAACCCTTCTCCATACACTGCTTACTTCACTGGCAGCTGCCTATCATATTAATGGAATTGTGTAAGGAAAAGCAGATATGAGATGTCCATGGGGGAAAAAAAATAGATGGAAGATTTCCTGTGAAAAGATAGATTTCTGCATATCTTTCACGCGTTCAGTGGTACTAGAATGTTTCCCTGTAAAAGAAATCTTTGTTTGACCCTTTAAGTATATACTTCAAAAAAAGACACAAGCAAAAAACAACAAAAAAAATCTTTAACCCGAGTTAGGCAGTTGTCCAGAAACAGACATACAAAAATAAACTCACAAAAATGGAAGTGAGAAAAAGATGGTAGGCATTTCTCAAAGGACATCTCTTCTGTATCATCCATTTTCCCACATATTTATATGTCCAGCTCTAGAGCAAAATTTGCAGGAGGAAAGAAACCTTTCTACAAGGTATTGGATAACAGTGGTTTGCAATTGCTGATGTTGTTGATCATCATATCTGCCAAAATGGCAAAAAGACTACATTTTACAGAAACTGAACACTCACCCTTTGTTAATTTTTTGATACTGGGAAGAAATCAAGATTCTTGATCTTGATATCTTCAACATCTGAGGATATTTTCCAAAATGCAAAGTGAATTTCCAGGAATACAAGCATTCAACTAAAATCAGTTGAAGTTGTACTTTTTAACAGCTTTATAAATTGTATATATGATATGAGGTTATATATATGGGTGTATAAAACTGTTTTCTTTCACACAAATACATGCAAAACCCATGGTAAAAAATGTCAAAGGAGAGAGCAAAACTGACTGGAAAAGCAGAAAATTGTATATAAATATAATATTACTCAATTAGTAAAGGTAGCAGGTTTTTTAGAACTTTCTAAATTTGTAAATTTTTCTACAAATATATGAACTTATTATAACTCTCAGAAAAAGCAAAATATCTCCAGATTAAATTCTAATCCAAAGAAACATTGAATATACAGTGAGAAAAGAAGTTAGCACCCACAATGGAAGACAAAAAATACTAATTGCTATTATTCTGATATATTCTCTGTCTTTAGACATAGCCTTCTAAAGTGAAAATTATTATTGCTGCTTTTTGCAAAAGGTGGTTGCTTTCCCACAACACTAGTGAGATTTTTGATTCCCATATTCCTTTCACACTTTCTGATTGCTGCTTTGGTTGGTGTTATCTTTGTGTTAACTCTCTTTCCATCAGTTTTTCTTAGTGTTGTTTGATAAGCTTTATATTTCAGCATCTTTTGCATTTGTATTGCCTTTTTTTGTTTGTAAACAGAATGGATTTTACAGTACCCTGCATTTTAATTTAAAATACCATGAGAGCCTATCAAATTTTGAAAGTATGTTGAAATTAGCATTTGTATTTACCACTTCACTGTGGTGGTAACAATCAGTGGAACGAAATGTTAAACCACAGGAATTCATCTTGTATGGCTGGATAATCCCATCAAGAGGGAACAAGAATAGGCCGTCCTCTTCTTTAATAGGCTTTAAGATGCATCTTTCTTACAAGAGACATCAAACCACATCAGTCATATTAAAAAGTATTTATATTGTCATGATTTAGTTACTTGAAATAAGACTTATAAAGACCAAAAACTTTGTTATTGTTTCTGCTCAGTAAATTTACAGCCTTTTACTCAAAGGACTGCATAGATATACAATTTAAATATATGAAATGCTAAGAGAAATTTGTACTCGTTGGTTTCATTGAATGGTATCAATGCTATAAAATTAGAAGAAAAGAGATCATCCCATTAAAAAAAAAACAAAAAACAAACTAATGGAATTGTGCAAATAGGTTAAAATTATTTCAAATTGCCTAAATCAAAGCACAGGTGTAGTGTTTAGGGCCATATAACTAGAATGAACAGATTTTCTAAAACAGTATCTCATCTGTCACTAAGATTGTTATTGTTTCCATGTGAAGCATCCCAGAATTACAATCTTTCAGATGTTTATATTAAGTGGGCATTATACTCTAGCATCTTTAGAACAAATGTACCTCTGCATATTGATTACTGCTCTAGATCCCATCTGTGAAATGAGTGCTTGATATAGTGCCATCAGTGAAGTCCGAGGTCAGAAGTGCATCTTGTCTGGTATTTTTCAATTAAAATATTATGGAATAAAATTTGAAGTCAAATGACAGAGACAGAGGATAGAAAAAAGAATTACATAAACAGAAAATACACATAGGAGTGAAGCTTGCATGAAGAGGCATTGTCCCACTCAGCTCCTTACTGAAATCTGTCACCACACCAGACTGAGTTACAGACGGGATGAAATTCTCCAAGATGATCTGTCCAATATACCTTTTAATTCAAGACTAAAATGAGTGATTTTTTGTAACCAGTTTTGAACTCTGTAGCTGTCTTATGATCCTAGCAGTGTATGCAGGTGTAATGAACTATATGGGAACATGGCAAAAGATCTGGCGTTGTCTTAGTTTGAAAGGAAGTGAGTTTTTTCAAGAGGCTGTAGTCAAACCAATCAGTAGTCAGGTTTGAATGTTGGCACTTTTAGTGGCCACTGAGGGGTTGGACACGCCTCTGAGGACACAAGGGGTTAAAAGCGAGGCTTCCCAGAGGGACTTCCTCTTTCCTGGCTCCGCTTTCAAGAGAAGGGCACCATTTCCCCCCAGGCGGGGTGGGGGAGGGGGGCCACGTGGCTGGGCTGAGGGGAACCACGTGGCCGGGCTGAGGTAAGCTGGGGCCCTGAGAGGGGGAAAAAGAGTGGACAGGACTGGAGCTGAGCTGGCCCCATCCAGGACGGAGGGGTGGACAACTGTGGAAGTGCTTTCTGTCTCCACACTGCCCCCCCCCAAAACCCCGGCCTCCGGGAGAAGGTGCCCAGCCGCGTGTGGGAATTGCAGAGCCTGGGAGTGCCTGAGCCTGCGACCCTGCCGGGAGCCAGGAACTGTTAACCTTTTCTTGGCAGAAGGAAATTTTTTCCCAGACGTTGCTTCTCATGGCTAGTAGTTTTAGAAGAGGAAGAAAAACAGCCTGAGACCGAGGTGATAAAGTACAATTAGAAAGAACCTTAGATAAGCAATAAATTGAAGAAGAGTAGCTTCTGAGCTAGACTTTTCTTGCATAATGTTAGCCATAGACTGAACTCAAGCCTCCTTTGAACATAAACTGCATTTGGGTGGATGCAGCTGCCTCTGCTTTTGCTGCAGTGACTGGCACTGTAAGAGTGGAGAGAGCAGAGAAGAGAGGGGGAGGGTGAGGTGGTGCCCTCTGCCCTCAGGGGAGACCTGCTCTTAGAACCCCAGCCCCTGGGGAAAAAGGGGAGAGCTCAGCATGCAAGTATCCTTAAAAGAGCCCTATATGCAGCTTCAGTCCATGGACAGTGGTGAGAGCACTGGACATGGAAAAGAGAGTGTCACCCTGACAGACTTCTCCGGTCAGTGCCATGGGTGACATGGAAACACATAAAGGGTAGACCCGTGTTTTCTGAAGAGCAGTCTGTAGTGCGAGAGAGACTCCTCTCTCCCTTGCTGAATTGAAGATTAGTTTTCTGAGTAGTGATTGTTTGATTTAAAACCCAAGGTTTTAGTCTATAGCGAGTAACGTGTAGGGGGTGGAAATTGGGGGAAGAGAAGAAATGTTCTGGGAAGGTTTCATTTCTGTTTTGTGAGTGTGTTTAGAGTTTTCCTTTCTATTTCTGTTCCTATGTAATGTAATAAAGTTTTGTTCTCTGTTTTCAAGTTTTAAGCCTGCTCTGCTCTGTTCTTGACCACATCTCACAGTAGCTCATTAAGAAAAACATACACTCATTAGAGCATTAACATCTAGCCAGTGTTAACCCATGACAGGCGTTAAAGTTCATAGCAGCCCAAACGTGGGCTTTGAGGTGGCAATTTTTATATAGGGAGAGGGAAGAGGTATTGTTTCCTCAGAAAGGCCATAGCCTACATATTAATTACCTACATGTGTAGCTGGGTACCCAACAACAACTTGCAACTCTGCCAGCTGTTGAAGAACTGGCAGTGAATGTCCTTGCTGATCCAGGACAAGCAGGGATCACCTGAGGATTTGTCCGTGTCCTGCGTGCAACAGGAAAGATTGGTGGCAGCACAGGGTTCTGTAGCAGTAAATCTGCTACTGTTTGCCTGCCATTTCCTATTCCTCATATACACTGTTCCCAAACATTTTATTCACATGTCAGCAGAGCTTGTTTAGTAATCCTCCAAATTCAGTTTATCTGATAAATTCTTTTGCAAACCAGTTACAAGAAATGACTAGGTTAGATAAGAACATTTTCACACAAAGGTCTCCTTATTTACACATATATTAAATATTTTTTATAAAATATTAGCAAATATTACATCTGATGCTAGGTTCTCTGTGACATCTCATTGCTCATGTGTAAGAGAAATACTGCTTTAGTCGAAATCAAATGAAAGCGTACATGGTACCTGTTGTTTACTTGAAAAATGAAAAAGACCCAACATTTTTCTCTAAAACAGAATGATCCGCATCCAGCTTGAGCTTGAGCAGGATATTTACAGATTTTTCTAATTTTTGTCTCTGAAATGCAAGGAAATTCAGTATGCTACAACCATCAGTAGCTTTGCTACCTCTCAGGTACAAAAGATTGAATAGTTTTTAAATGTAATAATTCATCACTTTGTAAGGAGCAGCCAGCAATACCAAGTGGAGACTATGGCTACGGGAAACTATTTTAGAATAAATGTCCAAGCCAAATTATGAAATTAGGCAATATACATTTTAGAAGAAAATTTACATAAATTTTTAAAATATAGTTGGGCAGCCAAGAACACAATGTGGAGGCCATTTCTAATACTGAATTCATGGCTCTAGAAAGATTTTTTTTATATATATATTTTGATTTTGTTAAAATATAGTGCATGTAAGAGGGATATTTCTTTTGAAAACATGAATAACTGCATATGTCAAATGAAAAGCCAAGAGGTTATACCTGACATATGAGCTCATTTAATGCCACTGAGATGTTTGCACAATCAGCTAAAGGACTTTTAAAAATTGCTAGTAATTTGTTTGATAACTTGCATGAGTTCCCTAAGAAAAATTAATTTCTTTAAAGTGAAGTATTCATTTTCTTCTTCCCAGAAAATTAGGTCCTTTTCAGAAAAACTAATTTAGAATAACATAATTTTTCTCAACTAAAACAATTATATTACAAAACTATTTTTCCTTATGTTCTTTGTAAATTTAGCAATACTTAGGTATAAGTATGCTTTTTAAGAAAAAAGACAAACTATATTTGCCTACATAAAAAATCTATTTAAAAGATCACATCTACTGCCTTAGTACAGAAGCAAATCAAAGACAACTACTTGCATGAGAAGCCATGGCTTCTACCAGTATCAACTGTCTTCCTGAATAATACGATACTTTCATATTGAAAAGTTTTTTGCCTTTTTTTTTTTAAGTTACTATTTCTTTATTCTAGGATCTCCTTGCTGTAGCTTACTGCACTTGGCTGTTACTGTCAAGGGACCCGGCTATCCTATAGGAGAAAACTGCACACCTTCTGAGCTTTTCCATGTATCAATATTCTATTAGCTCAGAAATTAAACATGACACGGGATTTCTGTTTGTGAAGCTTCTTCGCCTTCTTTGACCAAGTAAATGTGACTAGTAAACAAAGTCAGGGGAAATTTATTTCTTAGAGATATCACTGCCATGTGAGTTTGAGTCATAATATGAAATTCTAATATTTCTAATAAAAAATAAGTGGAAAACATTAGTTGTATTCAATTTAGCATTTTGGAGTGTGTTGCAACTGCTGATAGTGGTTTAAATTGACTTCCAGCTAACGACATTAGAAAACTACTTAATTCTGATTACAAAATGAGAGACTTTACAGTCTAATGAATTTTTAATAAAGCTTCTGTGTATCATTGTGTGGGCCTGCTCCTTAGCGCATGAGATAGAGATAACATTCCTAATATTCCATTTGTTTCCCTATTTCAGGGAAATGATAATAAATCATCTGAATATTTGCAGTTCCACCTTACCCTCCTAAGCATAATCTTTCTTGAACACACAGGATAAAATTCTTTCCTTAGTAAGGCTTCTATGTTTGAAAAATTGATATTTGAAAGCTTGATTTGTTCTTCAGAAAAAATATGTTCATTTCTTAAATCACACATACAAAATGCCACAAAGTGCCATGAGAGTGGACTCAGATATCTTAACATTATCTGCCTTAGAGAAAGGCAGGCAGTTTGTTTTAGCCGACTCAATTATTTGCATTATCAAAAACAGAGATAAAATATTGAAAAGGGGAATTAAATATTGAATGTCTTTTATCTGTATATCTGTCATATACCACACCTAATTCTCCAGTTAAGTTTTGAATGGCACTACATAAAGCAGGATGTCTGTTTCTAGATATTGAAAGTAACAGGGATGAGATTTCTCTGCAAAAATATGCAGATCATAAATCTTCATATTTTCTCCTTACTCAAGCATCCCTGGGGAAACAAGGCCCAACATGATGTTTGGGATATTTTGGACTTTTTAAAAGAACAGGGGAAAGGATAGCTGTATTTGATTGAATTCTTTCTCCCATGCCTGTTTCAGAAGGCAAATCCTGGGAGTGCAAATGCCAAGAGTGTTGGCAGTCACGAGTGTTGAAATACAAAATTGTAACCTTGATGATATTGATCTCTGGGATATGTTTATTTATGACCTCATCTCATTGTTGCTCGTATTGTAACCACAAAAAAACCATAACATCTGCTTATTATTTACTTAAAGACAATAAAGTGGTATGGAGAGGTGGCTTTGCCCTTGCTTGATGAGTACTGGGCCCTTGCATTAATACTCCAAAACCATTTTAGATATTAATGTAATAAACAAGCTGCAAAGAAAAGAAGTTTAAGGGGGCATCATTACAGCTGGTGTTTCTTACCTCCTTTTCCTATCCTGCCCTACTGAATTCTTGCCTTGTCTGTGTTTCAAGATGCTGACAATGTTTGTGGAATCTGTTTTGATGCTCAGAGCTTTGTGTTTCATGTTATGATTTCAGTTTCGTGTTACTTTTATGAAACACTTTCTTTTCATGTTAATACCCACCTAATAAAAATTTCTTATCTGTAATAGAATGACACAAAATCTCTTTTTCTGTAGTTGAGAGACTGTAATAGCTGAAGGCTGAGGCTTTCTCTATGCCTGCTGTGAAGTAGGTTAGAATAATGTAAAATTACTTAAGTAGTTTTTAGAAAAAGGGCATTGGAGAAGGGATGAAGAAACATAGAGAATGGTTTGGGACACAATCAAGAAAAATTAAGGAAGACTTTCCTAATGGGTGAGTTGAGGACTCATCAAGACCAAAAATGGAAATCAAGAGTTATTCAGCATATGTAGAATAGAAAATGCAGAATAACTTTGCATAACTGAATATAACTGAAGACTCATCCCTGGAACAAGAATTAAGAGAAAGCTGCAACAAGACAAAGTTGCAGTTACAAAATTTCTTATAATAGTAAAGAATGAAGACATAAATTTTACTGGTGCTTATATTCTACACTGTTCCTTTCAAATATCCCTTAAAACCTAGTTTTAGACCTGGGTCTGGAAATCTGTCAAAATGTGTCCCAAGATCAGTTAGCGTGCATCAATAACTCTGGCTGCTAGGGTTACATGTCCAATGAAGAAGTAACAGACAGAGTGCCTCTGCCTAGGAAACATGCTGGAGAAGACAAGAAGGGAGTGACTTCCAAAACCTCCTGATCACAGTGTTGTAAGCAGGGCTCTAAGCCATGGGGTAGCCTTATGACTCAAATTAAGTCAATTGACCAGTCTTCATGTCAAACTCATAGAAACAGGACAGAGAACTTAATGCAAAAGTAAACAGGGAAAAATCCCTGTCTTCTGTCTTTTCTGTTGACTAACAGTATCATTCAATATTTCTGGAGACCCTAGCTCTCAAAATTTAGTCAAGTATTTTGAGGAGTGTCTTTTATGTCTTCTACCCTAAAAGAGAAAGACAAAAATGACAATGGAAAAATTTTAAGTAAAAAAAATTTTTAAAAAATCAACCTTTTTGGACAGAACACTATTTAGGCCTGTCAGGAGGAATCAGGTACTTGCTGTTTCCTTCTAGAAGTCTTAAAAGAGGCAGTATGCCCTCTTATTTTCCAAACTGGAGTTCAGCCAAATATGTGATCAGTGACTATTGTTGCTCAACTTGAATCCAAAATATGTGAGTCTGCTGAACTTCCTAGCAAAACTTGTAGAAAGAGAGAATACATTTTATTCCAGGACCTATACACCTGATGAAAAGCTGGAACATTCCATTGCATGCTAGTGGTTCACATTAGGAATAGAAATATCAAACTTCTACATAGAAGAAAATCTTATAAACAGACTTCAAAAACAAAAGATCTGAAATAAATGTGAACTTGTTAACCAAAATGAATGTGAAAATAAAGCACTAGTAGACTAGGAGTCTTGTGCAATCTGGAGAGATTTCTACTCCTCTGGGAAAAACCCATAGCATGTATTTCCATGGAAGTCTGTGGTTTTAATGACCAGTGAGTGATGAAATTTAGTTCCCAGGCTTGTCTTTTGAATTCATTCTGTAGATATTTCTTTAGACATTCTGCGCTGAGAGGTCAAGTATAAAGTATTTCATGTGAAAGGTGTTCTTCCAGTTGTGACTGGATGTCTCCATACTTTATTGATTATGTGTTTTTATTGTGGTACATCATGTTTGATGGAGTTTATCCATTTAATTTCAAGAAAAGCTTTTAATTAACTGGATATGATAGATTGTATTTAGGAATGTGTATATGTAGAATCATGGATTTTTCAACCCCCAGCCTTTCCAAGGCATTTGGGAATCCTCAAAAAGATTTTTTTTCTGCTTATGGGTTTAAAAATAATGGAACTGGGGAATTATAGGTTGTAGTTGATGAAATTATTTTCCATGTAGGTTTCAGTACATAGCAATAAGGTCTCTGTAGTCTTGAATTTAAAGGGAGAAATGTATGCTACAAAATTACACAATCTATTGTAACAGTCTAATTTGTTTTGAGGTATAGTTCCTGTAAAAAGTGGTATTAGATTGTGACAGGGAACACTAACAGAAAAAATAATTCAAAACTTAAGAGAGATTCTTTCTTTATTGTTAAAAACATCAGAAATGTCAAGAAAACAAAACTTTGCTGTCTGAGATGTGGTGATCCAAAGACAAGAATTTTGATCTTTGGTGTTAAAGACCATGATAGCATGAACTTTCTTGATTTCTGTAAAATGCTGTGATCTCTGGAATTTTAGTTTTCTACTTGCATTCAGAAACTGCACATGAATTGCAATAAGTCATATCTATTTTATAACTAAGGTTCAGATTGCTTCCTGGAGTGTCACCCATTGTGCCTTTTAATGTAGTTCCAGGAAAAAAAAAAAAAAAGTTATGTGCTGCTTATGAACACTGTGTGCACTAAATGCAGTATTTTAATGGATGTTGCTACAGTGCTAGAATTTTTTTTAAACAAAATTTATACTTTCAGATTAAAGCTAATGGCTAGTTTTGCACTCAGCATATGGTTTTCACAAAGTGCTGACAAAACTCTCCTCCCACTAAAGGAAATAGGAGTGTTTCTGCAGACTTCAGCAGAAGCCCACTAAGACAAAGAAGAGGACTACAGCAGTAACTAAGGTGTTATCCTTCTTAACAGATGAGACACAGTGATATGACAAAGAAAATCCATTCTGCAGAATTACTGTACAAATTAGGCTTGTGCTTAGGGCTTATAAAAATAATGCGCTCAGCAGGTGATTTACCACAGGTGAAGTCAAGGTGGGGATATAAGCAGGGCTGAATCCTCTCTGCACAGTCCAAGGTTTTTATTCACCTGACAGCTTCTCCATGTCATAGAACAGTGATGTCATTTTTTTCTCTTGTAGCTGTATGTAAAAATTAGAATACCAGCAAGAACAAACAGCCAGTATGGTTGTAAGTCTTGTCAGAAAAGAGGAAAGCAAGTAAAACTGCATGTAGGCATTAAATCTGTACCAGCATTCCACAATAAACACTGAGGAATAGAAGCTGACAAGAAATGCATTGCTTTAGTGCAAAAAGTCTATTTGATGTTCTGTATCCTACAAAAACCAAAATAATTTAGTAAGTCTACACAGAGAGCTCTTATCCTTTTACCTGGCTCCTCTAGAAATCTGTGGAGCCACTCAGGCAGTACTAAACAGAATAAAGCCCATGATGATCTGTGACAACTGCCTGGACAATGAGCTATTGATAAATCAGTCTGTGGTCCATGTTCACTGTGGTCAGTTGCACCCCTTGTCATTTTTCCTGAAACTATTAGTGCTGCTGCTTCTCCTTTTTCCCATCCTTCCTTTCCTCTTCCTTCTTCCTGAGTCAAACCCACTTTCTGTTGGCAGCTACTGCTCCTTTCTCATTTGATTTTAAGAGTTGCCTTTTTACTAAAAGAGAGGAGGAAAAATCTCTATGTATATTTCTGGTTCTGTGTTCCTTTTATAATAATGATCTACTATTAATAATACATGGAGGGCTTATTAAAAATATCAACTCATCTACCGGCAAAAGAAAACAGCAGCTTCAAATTGTTCCCCAGATGAGACTAGGAATTTAACTACAGCAATAAACTCCATCGAAATAATTCTCACAAGTCAAAGGGCTTATTCACAAGGCAGAGGCTAATCAGGCCTCAGTACCAAAACAGAGACACTAATTGCATGATTTTCAGTGTCACTGGACACTGCACCTCCTACTGAAGTGTACATTGTGGGCAGAGGAACAGGATAATAAGAATGTACAGGTTAGTTTTCTGTTAGGATATAGAATGTAAGGAAAAATGTACAACAGCAGATAATGATAGCAGAAAGGGTTTATCCCCAGCATACTCTGAGTTTGCCATTTTAATTTCTGCTTGCAAAAATAGCCAAAATTTATAATGTTTAATGTCCAATACTCATTGTTGGTACAGTGGGCTCGAGAAAAAAATGTCGAAATTAAAGCTGAAACCAACATAATGTGAGCTATAAGTTATATATAGGAAAATGACGGATAACCCAGCTCAGATTTTGAGAATGCCCTGTGATAAACTGCATAAAAATTTCCATGGAAACACAGACAGTTGGCCTTTTAACAAATAATCCGTAAGTTGAAATATCAACATGTCATTTTTTTAAATGGACAAATGAATGAAGATTATGTTCAGTTTGTGTACAATAAAATAGAATTGCCCTGGATTCCACAAACAAATTGTTTGCTGAAAACAATTCATTGGTGTTTCCTTCTGTACTATAAAACTCTAATAACTTTCCAGTGATTTCAATGAAGCAATGGTTCAAACCTTTTTTTATTTTCATGTCCTTTTCCAGTGATAGTTATAGAAATATTAGTTTATTTTAATTAAAAAGTTGTTTTGCAATATTTTTTATTACTTATACAGTGAAACCTGACAGTTTATTGGATAACTTTAGACACAAATACGTTTCAAGGCAAATGAAAAGCAACATTAAGTCCAATTACAGTAAACTGTTTAAATGTTTAAAGAAATTGTTAAACCATAATAATGAATGGCACTGTATTAATCTACAGGTTCCTGAATGATGCCAAAAGTAAGGTGCTTGAGAATATAAAAGGAAAAAAATCCAGTTTCCAGACATTAAGAACCTCAGCTACTTTTTGAAACTGCCCCTACCTGCCTCCTGGTTTGTGACAATGTATTTGTGCTCTATCTGGAGGTGCTAAATTTTGCTATATCTACATAAACAATTTTCTTTAGCTAATGCTAATTTTAAGGAAGGGGAAAACACTTTAAACCAGTATTTATTATTATTAAGCAAATTTTTGAAATTCTGGAAAAGGAATTTCGTAAGGGAAAAGGGAAAAAGGGAAAGGAAGGGCGGGGACTGGGAAAGTGGGAAGAGAGAAGTGGGAAGGCTGAAGAAAAAAGGAAAAGAGATAATAAAAGTAATTTTACATTCCAATACCATCTAAATATTGGTCATAATCTAACACCTGTAGAGTAATTCTGCAATTTATTTGGATTATATTTGAACAGATATGTTAACAGAACTTTTTTTTTGCATTCCTCAATTTGAAACCCATAGACTATTAAGACACTCTTACATTCTGTCAAATCTACATCCCTGGTAACACAGAAAACAGGGAAAGAAACTAAAGATACTAGCAAGGGAGATCTATGCCTAATTCATTCATTCTATGAGTGAATTTATAACAATTTTCCAAAAGATTGGAAAATCACTTTCAAAAAATATGCTGCCTCTTTCTCCACACAGATAGCTGTGAGTGCATCAGAATTAAATGTAGTCTGGTTTTGTTGTTTCTGTGCTGAGGAATTACTGGAAATTCTCTACATTATTTTTGCAGATTCTCTCATCCACGGACATGAGATGGCTGCAGAGAATCTAATCCTACACTCAAGTTGCAGAATTCTTCTCAGTCTGTTTATTTACTGTTGGAATTAGATGATTTTATGAACAGACACTATGAATCTGATTAGAAAAAAATCTGAATAAAACACAGATATCTGTTGAAAGACAAATGTATGAAACTACCTTCTGTGCAGATGAGCTGAAGACAACATGCTTCATACTTATGACCAAAAACATACATTGCTTGCTATTTTCCATGTGCAGAGGATACGATTTTGAAAGAACTGAGCTTTTTCATAATGCAAACTCTACTATTATCGTTCCTAATTTTTTTTTTTTTCAAACTTCCCACTTTAAGGCTGTAACTTCTTTGGAATGCTATCTAATAGCATTTGTTTTCAACAAAAGAATCAGGAAGTCAAGAAAACCATCTCTTAGTATTAGCATCATAAATAATGCACAAGAACAGCTAAAGGTAATGAAGTTAGAATTTGTGGTTTTGGTGGGGTTTATTTTTTAAATGTCTGAAAAAGTAGTCAGCTATAAAGCAGAAAAATTCATTGTGGGAACAAGCAATATTATCTGTTTTGCCCGAGTTGCAGCCATGAAGTGGACATACGTCACATATTCTCAAGCAAGTAAACTGAGTAGCTCAAAGGTTTGTTTAAACGTGTAGTGCTCAGACAAGCGATAAGTTGTAGAACTCTTTTACAGAAACAAAGAGTTTGGTGTATTGCAGAAATATTCATATTAGGAAAAACCCCAAGTCTTCAGAACTTTGCTACCCACTTTAAAATGTTTTTTAAGTTGAAATACAGAAGAAAAACTTTATGTGTTTTTAGGACGCATCATGGCTTTGAAAGTTTGGGGGGTTTTATGGTGAAACAGAACAAATGGTGATTTCTCTATTTAGGTTCAAAACCCTCTGCTATAATTTTCCTTCAAGCTTAATTTTTAATTTAATTTTATCACACATGATTAATGTGTCAAGGACTAGTTGCTTAATCTCTTTTGAAGAGAACATATTAGAAAAGAAATTGACTGTATAGTTGACTGTTGACTATAGCCATCCAGAACTGGCTAGATGAGTTAATTGTAGGAGAGACCACTCTAAGGGTTCCAGAGGGACTGTTTGGGTTTTGTCTGCTAATGGCACTGTTATTGTTCTGTGGATCCTACTCTTCAAGGGAATGTGAGAACAAAGCTAAGGGCATCTTAGCCTTGATCACATTTTCTCTTCCCCATCTACATTGCCAGACTGTGGAGGAAGGGAAGCCCACTGAATAGAAGAAGATGCAACCTGTAGGAATGGCCTTCCCATCACTTCACCATTGACAGTTTTCAACATTTTTTAGGCGGAAGATGGGCAGGACTTGTACTCTCCAAAGCAAACTTTGCCCTTCTTACTTTACAGTCTATGCCCTTCTAATGCTAAAAGTGTGTGTGTGCTGTTTCTCCACAATCATTTTTATTCCCAGAAAAATAAAACACTTTGGCATACCTATTATTTTAATTAATGTGTAGCCTTCAGCAAAGCTCTGAGCAGTAAGATTTCATGCATTTTCATAAACCTCACCAAAAATTATTGTAAATTAGCCCCATGCAGTACCTCCATGACCTAAATGTTACACATGTGAAAAAGGTGTTTTAAAGAAGCTCACAGAGTTATACAATGTGTTCATTGTAATCAAAGCAGAAAGAGCTACTTGACCTCCCATTATCACCTTTAACTTATCAATACAATTGTCTTGGCCAGCTTGCCTTGCTGAACAAGTAAGCGGAGAAATGTTTCACCTCTTGTAACAGATATTCCAGGTGAGGCTGACAAAAAGTGCATCACTGTTATCCATCCTGGCCACTTGGACGGTCTTGGCTTGCTGGACAGCAAATCAGGAGTAAAAGGTTTTGCAAGGAAATCTTCAAGAAGACTAGGAACAATCTAACACAGAAGAATTGTACTGTTGAAAGTGATACCTATTTGGTTTGTCAATGACTGATCAGTACAGTCTGTAAACCACTGATTTCCATTTAATATCTTTGCTTCAGTAAAAGCTTCCAAGCAACATAACTTTTTCTCCAGAAAGTAGAAGTTGAATGTCTTACAGCTTCCTTTAGCAGAAATCAGGATTTTTTTCCCAAGTGGTTGAAGGAAAATTTTGCAGATGATGTCTGAATTAAAACTGTAGCAGTTTTAGGAATTCAGGCCAGGAGCCTCACATCAAGTTTATTATTTATTTGTTTAGTCCCAGAAAGAAAGGAGAAGCACCTTTCTATTACATATTCCTGCTTATTTAATAAATAAGATGCCTGAGCAGAAGCACATCTAGTTTCCAGTCTGTCTTTAGCCAGGCAGAGTTCAAAATACATCTTCTGCATCTGAGATTTCTCCAAAACACTGAGATTTCTCTGCACCTCAGGGTAGAAAGAAAATGAAAAATTGGAACATTATTTTCTCAGCGTTTCTTGTGAACATAGCTCCACTGTGCAGAACAGACATTTTGGGTTACAGGCAGCCTGTACAAGCAGGACCATGACTTTTAACTGAATGATCTGTTTTCTGATGCCTGAGCTTGGGAAACTTCCTGCCATTATTTTAAAGAGTCACCAAATACTATGTTATGTTACATTATCACACTACGTAGTATGTATTAATTGTTCTATTTCTTAAAAAACCTCAGCATAGAGGTGCCATTAAGTCACATTAACTAAACAAACAAAACAAAACAAAACAAAACAGAACAAAAAACAAAGCACTATTTCAAACAACTAAAATACCCTTTTGCTAATTTGGGTACTTGGTTTATGATGTAAGCAGCCAGATTCTTCAGGATGATTAAGGAATCCTGTGTCTAAGTGCTTTGTTTGGTACTTCTGTAATGGAGAATAGAAATGCTGAGAAAAACATATTGTTATCTAGTCATTGTAACCACATAAGAAAGACAATGCACTCAGTCAAAGTTTAAAGTTAGTTTCTGAAAATTCAGTTTAAGGAAAAAATGAAGGCATGTTTCGTGTTACTTCCCAGTAAAAGTATTGAGAACTTTGCCCCCAATGTCAACACAGACAAAAAGTCATTGATTTTTTCCTAGGATGGCATCTATAGGTCTGTGTACAAAATTCCATGAGATGTAGATATTTTTAGGAGCAGGGTAGACTGACCATGAGATCGCCCCTATTTTCCTGTGGCAAAGACTGAAATGAAATCTGGAAAAATTCCTTTAGAGTTCATCAGTTGTTAATTTGTTGTGCTACCCTTCTTCATCCACACTGCAGACAGAATTGAGATTGTTTTGTAATAGCTTCAGAAGCCTGAATGTTAAAGTCAACTAAAACATTTCTTTAACTGAAGCTGATACAAAGTATTACTCTTTCCAGCACAGAATATATTACAAATAACTCTAGTCTCTAGGCAAATATTTCTTATATGCCAGAAACAGACAGCTTCCTGAAGAAATTTTCCTTAATTTTTGTAAGACAATGTGTGCTGTACCCTCAATCTAACCTCTTCTTTTCAGTTTGGCTTTGTCAGGAAGAATTATTGACATTCTTGGAGACAGGCAATATTCACAGAATATACAGTAGTGTTTACTTTAAAAAATGAGACTGTTAATCAAAGGAGGTAGACAGCTAGGACTTTCATCTAAGCCAAAGTCATCTCAATGGGAACTTTCCTGCCGTGCAATGCTCTATATTCCAAATTGTTACCATGCTGTGCCTGTCTCCTTATTTTTAGGTAACAGATGCAGCTTATTGCTTAGAATACAATTTACACATTTTTATAATAGAGGTATGAATTATTAATCTGCCTTTCAGTTGTAACTTTTTGTGTATTGTAGCTTAGTAAATAAGGATAAGAAAGAAATCAACAAGAACACTATGGTGTGTTTCCTAAAATCAAACAGGTACAAGAACAGAGTTAACAGAGATCATGCCTAGACAGGGTGTAGGCTTAGTGACCACTGTAAATACGTGTATTTGCTGCCTCTTATGAACAAAGTATTTTGCTGTAAAAAAATTAGTCCAAAAACCTTCAATATATCTAGAAGATTCAGAATTCAACCAGTGTATAGTGCAATTCTTATGCAGTGTTTTATTGGTCTGTTCAGCCTGGAGAAGAGGAGACAGGGGAGACCTCACTGAAGTTACAACTTCCTCGTGAGGAGAGGAGAGGCAGGCACTGATGTCTCCTCTGTGGTGCCCATTGTCAAGACCAGAGGGAATGGTCTGAAGTTGTGTCAGGTTGGATATCAGGAAAAAGTTCTTCACCCAGAGGGTGGTTGGGCACTGGAACAGGCTACCCAGGAAAGAGGTCACAGCACCAGCCTAACAGAGTTCAGTGTGTTTTTGGACAATGAACTCAGGCACATGGTGTGATTCTTGGGGATGATCTTGTGCAGTGTTAGTGTTAGTTAGTGTTGGGTGTTAGACTACACGATCCTTGTGTGCCCCTTTCCAATTCAGCTTATTCTGTGATTCAGTGATTTTGAAAAAAAAAAATGAAATCATGTCCTTAAAATAATTTAAAGATCTATGATTGGGAAAGATTTTTAATTCTATAAGATTTTTATATAGACATATATAAATATATATATAAGTGTATATATATATATATATGAAAACTAAAATGTCGTAGTGTAGACAAAGAAGTATGGCTGGGTTTTTTATTTGGCACCAAAGTCATTTTAAAAAAGAAGAAGGTAAAAGAAAAAGGCTTGTCAATGATTTTCTCCCAACATCTTAAGCCTCGCTATTAAATACACAGTTGAATATGTTTTTTTAGCTAAAATAATTTTAGCTAATATAGCTTAAGACTAATATTTGTGTTCAGTTCCATAGCACTCAAGATTCGAGAATTCACCATGGTGTTATTTTGTAATTTGAAATTAATTTTCTATTTCCATTTAAATTACTCCATTTTCCATAATGGGTAAGGTCAAAATAACAAAGAAAAATTTTTATTGACCTCACTATGAATGGAAGCAAAGTAATTGTCTCACTATTTTAGCCATTGAGAAGACAATCAGTATTTTTCATATTTTATAGAATTTTTTAATATCCTTTAATAATCTCTTGGCACATAACAACATCATAATTTTTAGTATTTTTATAGACTATGATGTTAATATAGGCTGATGAGTAATGTAACTTTTGTGCAATTGAGCACACCCTATCTTTAAAGCATGGTTGTCTAACTTTAGTAGACAGCATTTTCGTAGAGGTTGTGGTCCTATTTTTAAAACATTGATCATTGGACTAAATTTTAACTCATGACCCCTGAAATAATTTTAACTTAACTTCTACTGCATGCCTAACACCATATGGAAATAAAAATCATTATTAAATTAGCAAAACAGAAACTGGTACATTCAACTGTGTCTTATCAAAGGCAAATTTTCAATAATTATGGAAAAAAAATTATAAACACAAACTTTCTATACCAGCAGGACAGAAAAGATAATCATGGTGACAAGATATAATAACAGAACTGTATCCAACTATATATTTATAAACTAAAGCTTATAAAATAATGCATATCAAACACTAAGAAAAGTGATGCTACAGTTCTTAAAACCTCGTCTGTCTTTTTGCCAGTCTTATCCTACTGGTAATATTAACAACAACAACTAAAAAAGATAACATTGTATTTAACGACCCTGAAAATATCTGGTATTTAGAGAACTTTGGCTCATATGTGTCCCCATAGCAAATAAATACTCATTCTTAGATTTATCTCTTCAGGCGAGGACCTTTCAAAGCTGTTTTGCATTTTATTCATTTCACACCAAATGCATCTGGTATTCTTTTCTATTATATGGGGTTAGAAATGCTCGAATACTGCTGTAGCTTTAGAATTCAGACATGTACACATGAGGCTGGGTACAAAGTTTGCATGCAATCCTCTCAGGATGTGCATATGGATTTCAGTGTATTAGAAAGTCTCAGAGCAAGCTATGGATTTGCTGCATGATGCTTCCTTATTTTCTCTTGCAAACCTTTACTAGCAAATTTTATACCGTCATTAAGCACTAACAGGAGCAAAATGTGGATAGAGAAGGAACTAACTGAATTTAATTATCATGGCAGTAAATATATTGAAATCCTTGAAATCTCTCTCTTCCATGATTTTTTTTTCCCCTTGTCAGCATTGGCTTAAGGTTTGGTAACAGTAGAGAATGGTCCAGATTCTTCAACAAATACAGAGGAAGAGAGATAGCAAGACTCTGCCCTCAGCAATATCGTTTGGCAGGTTGTGCCACGTGCTTTGTCATAAAATGGAATTAAACCTTGGCACAGCTGCTTATTTCAGCTGTCTGTACTCTAAGACTGTCTTTTTATAAAAGTAACCCACAAATGCCACAGAATCAGAGTCATAGAGCCACAGACAGAGTCAGGTTGGAAGGAGCCAACCTTGAGTCATCTGGTCCAGCCTCCCTGCTCAAGCAAGGCCATCCTAGAGCACATTGCATAGGTCATTCTGGAATATCTCCAGAAAGGGAGACTCCACAACCTCTCTGGATAGTCTGTTCCAGTGTTCGGTCACTTACAAAATAGAGATGTTCTTCCTCATGTTCAGCTGGAACATGCCTCATCAGGAGTCCCATCAAGGAGAGTCTGGATCCAGCCTCTTGGCACCCTGCCTTTCAGATACTGACAGACATTGATGAGGTCCTCTTGCAGTTGTCTCTTCCAAAGGTTGAACAGCCTCAACTTAGCCTTTCCTAGTAAGAGAGATACTCCAGTCCCCTGATCATCTTCACTGCCCTTTTCTGGACCTGCTCCAGGTTCTCCATGTCTGTCTTGTACTGAGGAGCCCAGACCTGGACACAGCACTCCACATGTGGCCCCACTAGGACCAACTAGAGGGGCAGGATCATCTGTCTCACCCGGATGGAATGTTCTTCCTAATGCACTTCAGGATGTCATTGGCCTTGGCCACAAGGACACTCTGCTTGCTCATGAACAGCTTGGTGTCAACGAGGACCCCCAGACTGCTCTCCACAAGCTGCTTTCCAGCAGCTCAGGTACAGCCTGCACTGGTACCTGGGTCTTTTCCTCCGCATGTGAAGGACTCTGCATTTGTCCTTACTGAACTTCAGTTAGTTACTCTCTGTCCATCTCTCCAACCTGCCAGGGTCCCTCTGAAGGGCTGCACAGCGCTCTGGGGTATCGGCCACCACTCCCAGCTTTGTGTCATCAGTGAACTGGCTGAGGAGGCACCTGCCCCTTCATCGAAGCTCAAGGATAAGGTAAACACTGAACCCAACACTGAATCTTGGAGGACCTTATCATCAGTAACAGGCCTTCAACTAGAAGGTGTGCCACTGATTATGACCCTCTGGGATTCAACCAAGTTTCAACCCATCTCACTGTTCACTCATCCAGTCTACATTTTTCGAGTTTGCCCAGGACTATATTGTGAGAGCTGAAAATCTTGAATCTTCAGCTGATCACTGTCTAAAGTTTGTTTTGTGGTGGTGAAGTGCTATAAAATAGATTTAATGAATAATTAAAACACAGAACTTCTCTGATTGTTCACAAACAAGCATTGGATTCCTATGGATGTTGCAAGCATGAGCATGAAACTAAGTAAAATAAAGACACCAGACTGTCTTCTATGCCCTGGAACTAGTCCCTCAGAGAATTTGACTAAAAATGCCCTTGAGTAATGCCCTTGAAACTGGTTAAGAATAGCCTTGAGAATCTGGTTCGAAATGCCCTTACACTGAGATTTCAACTTAAAGCTGCCTTCATTTAAATAATCACAGCAAGTAGCAGCAATAAAGACTTCATTCTGATAAAGCATTGCCTTCATAAACACATGAAAATACTCTAAAAATATAGAGGGTTGTTTTTTTTTTTTCTCCTAGATCATAGTGCTTCAATGAAGTTTTGTACTTGTCATGAAACACAGGATTTCCTAACCAGATGAAAGAGCCCTAAGACCTTTCTAATCAAGACCTAATAGTTACCTTCATCTCAGAAAAGAAGATCTACAGTTTATCTATTGGTCTCCCAGCTTTAAACAAATAAAAAAATATTTTTCCATAATCATCTCCTTCACTGAAATCATTATGCTTAGCCTCATCAAGATTCTTTGCAAGATTTTGTGAATTTGCAGAGGGATGTGACAATAGTAGTTCCCCAACCAGACATTTCATTAAAAATATACGTGAAATATAAACAAAATTGCCTTGAAATCTCCACCAAAAAAAAAAGAAAAGTAAAAAATGATGCAGAGAAGCTTTTAATTACTATCATCTTCAGCAGACTGCAGATGAAAATAACAGCAGCCTCTGTTTGTGATACATAGCTGCTCTGCTCCTGCTCTTTCCTTTGAGAAAAACTTAGCTCTCAGATTGAATATACCAGCTAACCAAGTACCTACCAAATATTGCTTTTTTAGACCAGATTTTTTCCTTTCTTAATTGTCCACAATATTTCACCTATCAATACCCTGAATTTCCTCAGAGATAAAAAGAAACAATCTAGACAGCATCTTCCCCCACAGTAAAAATAGTAACCGCACTATGCCACTAAGAAACCAGAGCCCTATTTATTCATTTCACACTTGGTTTCTGGAGGAGACTGGTTTGTTTCTGTCCCTGGAGGAAGTGCTCGGTATGAGGTTTGAAACGTCAGGGATAATTAAGACAAACTGTGCTTTTTTGCCCCAACAAAGGAAATATATCCCTTAAAATAACTCCCTACTGAAATCTCTGAACAAAAACCAGCCCAGCACTGCTCGGGTAGCTTACAATGCTAAATCAATTGTCAGCATTAGCAAGGCTCTGAACTGGAGCATCTTGCAGTTTCATTGCAATCCAGCAGCTACTGTGTTATCAGCAGGTACAAATACAATGCTGAATAGTCAGTTATGAAAGCGCCAGTATGGGAATCAAATAAAAAGACATATAACAAAGATGTTTATATCTCAGAAACTGAAAATATAATTACTTTAAGGTCCAAGTTTAGAGATCGGAGGCATTCAATAACATTTCTCATTCAGCCATTTTAAAGTCAGTAGTCTTTAAGCAGTGTTGGAGTTCATGTTTACTTAAGAATTGAGCAAAATTGCTATATTCTGTACAGCCATTTCCCCACTGCACTGTAAAAACATCTCCAAGAAACACTGAGCAAATTTCTCTGCTCATCAAGTTTAAGACAGGAAGGTGGTAATTTTCTTCATATAGCTGTTTACTAATCCATCTTTAGTACATTGAATGAGCCCAAACATCTAATATTTTGAAAAAAGTTTTCCATCACACAGGGTTATTATTATTTTAATAATACTTTAAGTGACTTTAATTTGTCAGTGCTAGATTTTCCAGCAATAATTCAATAGATCTTGGATTCCAGGTTCTGAAATCTTTGGGGTATTACCAGTGCAATGTTAATCCCTTAATGTATTTTCTTAAACCATTACATTATGTAGTTTACTTTTTTTAATATTTTAGACTTAATTTTTAAATAAAAATAACACAGTAAAAGGTTTTTCTTGCTCTGACACCTTTTCTTATGAACAAATGCTACCTAACCCGAATAAGAAATTGATGGTAGAGTCCTTTGTAAAAACGGTTTTTCTGTGATAAAACACAATGTTTAATATCATGGAAAATACAGTTTAAAATTCTAGAAAAAGAAGTCTGCTTTTCAGTTTTTGTAAGATATGACAGAATAGCATGCAACAAGACCATATACAGGATGATAAAAACTGTGATTTTTACACGGACACTAGGAGTTCATAATTTTCAGATCTGTCTCCTCAGACCACTTTCATGCAAAATGCATGAAAACTGGATAGAAACTTCTGTTAAATTGTTGCAGTGAAACCATGTTAACATATTTTGTAATGGTACTGGCATAAATGTCTTTAAAAAAGATATTCATAATGAACTTGGTGTCTGTTGAAAGTTTCCTTCCTGCAGCTTTGGTAGCTACTGTGGATGATGAAACTCCCTCTGAGATGGAGGGACTCAGGTGTTAGATAGGAGCCACAGCAGCATCAGCACTGTGCTTAGGCACTAACCTAGAAAAGCTGATAGGAAAAGCCCCACTCCAGAGTCTCTTTTATTTCTTTGAAACACAGATGCCTTTGCCAGGAAAGCCGACAGTGCTATCTTTTGCCCACCTTTTTTGATTGTACTATAGCTACCTAAGATAAGGGAATCAGGTTTCAGAATACTTCTCCAGTGTTATTTAGCAAAAAAAGACAGTGACATGAAAGCAGAATTTCTGAGTTCCATTTTGTCCTTTCAGAGTTTCTCTCTTTTTCTCCCTCCCTCCTTTTTTTATCCCCTGCAACTGAAATACACAATCTTTGGAGCTGGAACTGGAATAAGGATGCTCTTCCTGGGTAATAAGACTCTGATTCTTATGACATCTTCTAATTCCACACAAGATTCAAATATTCCATATAAAGCAGAAACACTTCAGTATGAAGATTTTGAGATGTTCCCTGCCTCCTACGCCTTAGGATAGCCTTCATTTGTAAGGTGGGTGGTATGGCTCCCATTTCTTTCAGGTGGGGAGGGTAGGTGATGAGGAGAGGTGGTCCTGACTCTTCACATTCTGTCAGACTGTTTTACTCTTGCCTTTATAGAATGTATGGGACATTACCACCTCCACTGCACTTTCCTTCAGCAGTTATGTTTTAAGAAGAAGAAGGGATCTGTTTATCTGACAGTTCTCTCAGGACAGACATACTTTGAAGATACGAGGTGGAACAGCCTCCTCCTCTTGCACAGAGACATCCAAATTGTGAATGCTAATAAAATTTGGACATGCTCAATATCCAACAGTTAGATTAGGTGAAGCTTTAGGCATTTCATGACTTTTCCTAAAATAGAGCTGTAGGACATAAAACACCCAAATAGGAATGTCTTTAGACATTAAATCCTTACAGTGGGATAGCAGCTGAATGAGCTTTGAGATTTTTTGCACTAATTGCATTCCAATCTTATACGAGATATCTTAGTCCATCAGTTTATTTGGCCCGAAATAACTTTGTACTTGTTGTCTTCAATCCTAAAACTCTAATCTTGCCACATTTTCTGGCATCAGAAAAGTTTATTGTGGAGCTAAAGACTGTAAAGCATCCTACTACCATCATAGCAAGGATTGCCCTAGGTACAGGACTAGTGCCAGGACCTGAAACTGTCTTAAGTGCCTTTAGGACTCATCAGGCTTCATATATTTACCTACTTTCCTTATCAGAAGCACTTCCAAATCATGTCACTCTTCAGAAATTAAAATCATAACAGCTCTACAAATTCATATTAATACTTCCCCCTGTAATACTTAGAATGCCTTTAGCTGATGTAACAGCACACTCACACATACTGCCATAGCTGCTCTAGGATGGGTCAGACACCATTGAGTGATGTGAGGGCAGTACAAAAGCAAAAAGCTCTTTAAATTACCAAGTGTTTCTTTCATGTCTGACCATCCTCATTTGTCTGTGTGTTAGCACCTACAAATTGTGCTGGAAAGAGAAATAATTTAGAATCTGACTCTGAATGAGGAGTAACAGTGCTCATCTAAGATATGAAGTCTGGCTTTAGTGCTCATGTTGGCATTAGCAATAAGTAATCTTTTCAGCAATATCAAGGGAGAAAGCATTAGTACAGCCCTGGGAATCATAAGCTCTGGAAACATGAGATCTTTCCCCTTACCTGCTGAATACAGCAGACAGTTGCCAAATGTGAGTAGACAAAATTTTTAAAATAAGTCAAAAGAGGCAAGAGAAGAAAAGTGGTTATGCAGAAACACCTTCAAGGAAGAAAATCTGTTGTGACATTGTCTTACTCAGAGAAATTCCTGATTCCAAAACACAAGAGCTAGCCAGCATCTGTGGAACAGATACAAGCAGTAGCTGCAAACATCAGCCAGCCTCTACCATAAACTTAAGGGCAGAATTGCTTATATCTGACACAGAAAGGAGAAAAGAGTGGCAAAAGAATGGACTAATTGACTGTATTAAGAATGGTCACAGTTCAAATACTGATCATGAATATTGTTCTTCAAAGAGGACAGCAGGAGGAAAATGGTGTTTCAGAGGGAGAGATGTCCCTGTGGGAAAGCCAGTAATTCTTTAAACTTGTCAGACTTACCTTGCATGTTCCACACAGATTCAGATGAAGCTATGAATGCACCAGTGCTTGATGGATAATTCCAGGATAACACTGTTCTCTTTGCCAATACACATTCTTTAATGTCTTGGCAGCTCACAATGGTTCTCTCTAGCAAGTCCTGCTTCATGTAGCTCACTCTTAGAAAATTCTTATGAATATCTGCCTGCCAAGACACAAAACATATTCTCTCTGGTATTATCATAACTTTATAGAGCAGACTGTCTGATGGCACTGGAACAATTTATCCAAGCAGAGAACATTGTCCAAAATTTACCCCATGACAGAAATCTCATTAAAAGCATGTTATGGATGAAATTCTTTATCCCTTACCTGAGAATAAATAAATAATGAAGATATTGACACTATCCTAAAATCAAATATTCTGAGCACAGTACTTCTTGATTTAACACTAAACTTGAAAAAACTAGTGTAAGAAAAGTACTGTGACAATTGAGAAATGTTAATTTTGCCATAATATCCTTGCAGAATTTATAAGTTTTTTTTTTTTCTTTGGGACTCAAAATTAAATTAAAGCATATTATTGGCTCATTCTTCTGTATCAAATACAATCAGAGATTTTATTTTATGGGAAAATCTTCCTCTATAGAACAAATGTCACCAATTTAAATAAAGAAAAATCCATCGCTAGGGACCATTGCTCGAAAGAGTTTGAATATGGTGATCAAACTTTTTAAAGTGTGAGCGAGTATGAAGTGCATTGTATGTCACAGGATTTTCATACACAGTTTCAGATATATATATAAACATTTGGTCTCATAAAAATGTAAATATATGTCTAAGTGTAAAGGTTTGGTACTTTATGGCCAGCAACTTCTTTTATGTAATGAGGAAAATTGAACATATGGTTTAGTTCGAAGACTGATTGTAGCTTAATTGTGTTGATGGGTTCTGTCTTTTAATCAAGTGAACAAAGAATTACAAAGTAAGTGTATCTTCTGAGGCCAGAGAAAATTCAATGAAAGAGTAAAGGACAATTAAGTATTTTGCTAAGTATTGAAATAAATTCTTGGCTTTCTATTCAAGTACACAATTAAGGCCTCCAGGAAAAATTCTCACAACCTTAGTTTGAGTTCTTATCATTGAAGCCAATCCTGACAGCAATTTATTATCTGTTTGATATGTTTGACCTGGATAGGTTTGCACATTTTTTATTGCAAAAAACAAAACATGCCATTTGTGAACAGACAGGAGAAGAAACTCTGTTAACAGAAGGAATATCTGCAGAATAAAAAGGTAATCTTGCTGCCTAAAAACAAGAGCAAATTATTCAAGAAAATGAAATAGGAAAAAAATCTGTTGACGATTAAAGGTGATTCGTATGCTGAAAATTTAGATATACTAGCTACTGACCATATATTTCGCTTTAATCTGGAGGTCTATAAGGGAGTAAAACTAAGCATTCTGTTAAAGTGAAGATTCCTATGGTTTGCATATTTAAAAGCACTCCTTATGAATGTTCATCTTCTTTTCAGAAATATTATGATTAGAGTTGTCATAAGCAGATAACTATAACATTGAAATGAAATCAGACCAGTACAGCATTTTGAATTTCTTTTAGATTCAAATGGTCTTTAGTACGTGCAAACCATTAAAGTGCTAATCTATGCTTGAGGAGTATAAGGCTTGTTTCAATATTTTATAGGAGGGATTTTGATCTATGATTTATCAGTCAACAGACAGCACTAAAGGCATGGTGGTTTTTTAATTGGGAATCAATTAACCTCTTGGTAGGTTTTTTAAAAGTATTATATCTATTTCCTTTTCTGCCAATGAAAAAATTTTGATATATGTCTGTCAAGTTGGTGACCATCCATGTAAATAATATAAAATGCAGGTTTTCTTCTGAACTGGATAAAATATTTGTATGGCATTAACAGCTGGAAACACTACTTTTTTTTTTATTTGCAGATCCTGTTCAACACTGTCACATATCTTGACTTTTCCTCTCCTGTACCATTTAATGCTGCTTTTCTTTCTTATTTTCTTCCATCTCTGATACCTGTAGATTAGTAGGCAATAATTTGACAACAGTAAGTACAACAATTTTCCCATTTTATTCTATTCAGATTAATATATCCATCTTTTACATATGTAGGTTCTGAGGGCTTTCTGAGAGGTTTTTGCTATTGAATTAGACTCAAATGTCTTTTTCTGACAAGAGGCCACAACCTTGATGAAGGTTTCCCAGGACAAATTTTACTAAAGTTATTTTAGGTGTAGAAATATTACCCTGTCTTCTAATGTTCAAATTGCCTAGAAGAGACAGAAGAGAAAAAAAAAAACCAAAAGACAAATATTTTGTTCATCTTGAGAGAGGACTCATTAGAATTAGAACCATGCTTTTAGTGTGGTTCGTAAACTTTTATCAACTTCTGATAGCACTTCAGCCTGCCAAGAAGTTGTCCTCAGAAAAGTCAGGAAAAGACTGTGATCTTCTAAAGACTAATATCTCTAAATCCAGCAGTAGCAGTCAGTCTTAACTATAAAATGTAATTTTTAAATCTTAAAAAAAATGCTGTACCTTGAGATATGTGACATAAGACTCTGCAGTGATACTAACTGGCTTGCTTCAGGTGAAACAAATATTGGTTTGGAAATTTTCTTGTCCATATACAGCCCAAAGCATCAGGCCTCCTAAAATAATTTTCTTCCTTTGGACTATGCAAGCAATACAAGGATTGCAGAATTCCGCTGTCTCCAAAAATACTCTTGGAAGCAATGTAGCATCAAGTGAACTTTAACCCAGTACCTCACACGTATTTCGTATTTCTGTAGTGTTTCTGAGAAGAAGTCTCTACCAGGAGCTGAGGCCACGGCGTGATTGCCTTGGCTGATGGTTGTTGGGGTCTGCATGCAACAACAGTTTTGATACAGGTGGTGCAGCTCTATTAAGGCTCATAACTGTGTGTGACATAAGTGCATGAAACTGGACGCATAGTCTTCTCCTGAACTGTACTCTTATGCAGGAGCCAGGCTAACTGCAGAACATAATTTCTTTAGGTGAGATACTGTTTATGTGAGGATTCTCCCTAGCCAAATTTCTAATGAAAAAATTCTATTGTTGAAAAAGGGTTTGGCTTTATGTGTTTTCTCTCAGTGAAAACAACGTGCTAGCTCTTTGTCTTATCTCTATGACAAATTGTATGTAGCAAATAACCTAGTCCTTTCTAGACATAAGAATCTTGCAATGCAAGATCCACAGTTTCTTAAACAGCTCTGCAAAAACTGAAGGTGACTAATAGCATAGAGAAACTCAAGTTTTAAATCACATTTGGATAAAGTTACTGAAGATCCTCTTGTGGTCACAATAATGCTAGTCCACTAAGATGTTAAGGTCACAAATCCTGAAAGAAAAAGAAATCTCTGTTTAATCAATTTTTTCATGCATATATGCTTTTCCATGAAGCTGAAGTAGCTAGAACAGCATTTATTTGTAAGCCTCACTATAAAAAAGTTGATAGCAAATTGTTCAGTGAAGTTCTTATTAAGAAGATTAAATATACATATTTTCAAGGTAGCTATTCTGTGTAAATACAGTATTTTCATATGGCTTCCACACATATTTTTTGTTTTTGCTTATGTGAACATCTGTTGTGATCTGGATTTCACCATAGGATAATCTGGCTTTACAGGTAAATCAGGAGGACCAGTTTCTGTTTTATGAGAACTATAAATTTAACACATTGCAAAATATTATGAAGAAAGGCAGGAGGCATACAAGAAAAGGGCTACCTGCAACAGTAAGGGTCCAAGACATTACTCTGAACATACCTGGATTTGAATTTGTGTAATGTTCATGCTGATTTGCAGAAGATCTCAAATGGAATGCTGATGATGTTGCTGCTGAGTATGCCCTGATTTGTATTTTTATGGTCTTAACCTGAGCTTTCAGCATGCAACATTGTACATTTCTGTAATGCTGGTGCTGGCATTGTGCTTTCAAACATATTTTATAAACATCAGTGCACTGCTATGTATTTTTAGAAAACTAAAAGAGGTTTTGTGGGTGCTGTGATATATATCTGCTTCTGCTGCTAGCTTTTTGCTTCTACTGTTGTTCCCTTGACTCACATAACGTTAGCTTTCATTTAGTTCCCAATCCATTTTTGTTAATTACAAACACCTTTCATCAGAAATTGTTTCAATTTAAAGTGAGAGGAAACATAATGATACTTTTGAAAGCAACACTTTGTGGAATGCATTCCTAAAGCTTTTATGGACCCCAGATGCGTATTTACATGTATGCAATTTATCTTGTGGATGCATCATAGAAGATGTTAAGAAAATTATGCTTCATCGTTAGAAATTCTATTATGTACTTCTGTTGACTTTTCACAAGATCTTGATGAGCAACATTCAAAACTGAGCGGAACTAAGTCTGGAGCTGCATTAGAAAGGGATAATTCAGGTATGAAGGTATGAATAAACTCACACGCTACAATCTATCCTCATATGGCTTTCATTTTGCCGACACCATGTCTTGACATAACAAATACAATTAGCCTCACTTTCTTACCCAAAACACACATTAGCAATGAATCCCTCTCTGAGGTACACTATGGCTGCAAAGATTTCCAGCACTGTTCTCTAGAGCCTGAGGGGGATTCTAGCACAGCACCTGCTCCTCTCTTTGATTAGGCATCACCAGCAGCCCCCGTGCCTTTAGGCTGCATCTCTGATTGTAGCAGTACACCTGGAAACTTCTTGGTAAGACAGGATTCCTGTGTTTGGGAGTGCAGTTATTTTCCTCACCCACACAGCTCAATGCATCCTTAACAGCTTCACTCTTTTGATGGTTTTCTGTGCTTTAGTCCTCTCAGTTTTTCTGATTGATTTATGACATAACTTTATGATGCACTTTTATCTTCTGCAAGATTAGTATTTCAGACAGTTCGGAAAAACACAGAGTAGGACAAGGAATGAGCTTCACTTTATTAGAAAAAGATTAAACTGCTTCTGAATTTGAGACCTAGAGTCATGAGTCTCTCAACTCTGCTCTTTAGGGCTTTGTATATACTCTTTGTATTCTGAATAAAAACACAGAGTGTTATTATTTTAATTATAGAAGATATTTTCATGAATTACAGGGGATAAACCTGCAGTTGTGTACGTTCTACAGGCTTCTGCTTTTGAATGATGGGTCTCAGGTGGATATTAATTTTGGTGGTAGAAAGGAATTTGCATCACTGCGCACGCTTTTCTGAGAGGCACATATTTTCTTTCTACTAACAGTTTAATTGACAACAGGTGTTTTTTATGGAGAATAGAAATAATTTTAAAAATATAACCTAGAAGAATATTTTTTACTTTTCTCCCACTCTTCTTGGAAACAAACTCCAAACTTACTGAATAATTATTTTCATCTCTATTTTAATCATAAATAGGTATTCTTTTGTGTACATCTTTGATTAAAAGAATGCAAAGTGGTTTTTCAGGATTCCAAAGTTCTTCTTGGATCCAGTTGACACCTTGCTGTATGATGATGGAACATGCAGCCAGATTTACATTCCCAGACACAAATAAATGAGCTTGAATCAGACTTACCACTTTTCAAAGCTATAGAGAAACAAATGAATGAAGTGTGGATTGAAAGAAAAAATAATAGCTACTCCAGCACAAGAGAAAATATGCAGAGGTTTTGGCTTAGGGGTATGAAGAAAATATTTCAAAAAACCCACTAAATCTTTCATTTTTCTCAGGCTTTCTCAGCTGGTCTAACAAAAGCTTGTCCAACTTTTCTGTACACACCTTCTCTCATTTAAGGACATTCTGATCATCATAGATATAATAATAACATTACTAATAGCTAAACAACATAAATATGAACAGTATTTGATTTTCTTTTTAACCAGACATTTATGGAAATTATACATTTATGGAAATCAGTAAAAATATCTATATTATTGCAAATTACACCCATTTCCCATGAGTTTATATGAGATTTTGATACTCTAATGATGAGTTGCTCTATTCACTATAATGTATGTAAAAACCTGAAAGGACACAAAATGAATTTATTAACAATTATGTTAACATTTTCAGCATTTGCTGGACTTTATTTTGTTGATAGCACCTGAAGAAAACCATATTTTTAGTTTGAAAAATACCTTAGGCACTTCTTGTAAATGAAACCCAGGCTTCCAGAGAGGATAATGCAATGTAAAAGGATAAGCTCCAAAACCCATTGATTACTCTATACCTGTGCAACTCATTTCTCATTGAAACTTCATTTTACTTGGAGAGACAATTTAGTAACGGACAACATGAATCCTGCAAATGGTCTTAAGACCCATCCTGCCATCATTTGTTAGTAGATTATTGTTTGTTGCCATGAATAATCCATTACCCTTTGAGTAGTGAGCACAATGCCAGGTAGTAACTGCTTATAAAAATAGACCTATTGGCTGCAGTTCATAAATTGTCTCACTGACCTGAGTAAGCACATACATAAACGTTGGCAATATTGCATTAACATGTTTTTGCCTATAAGTAATCAGATTGTATGCATCTTTAGCACTCAAATTCAATATCACTGAAATATGGCAAAAATATACAAACTTGCCTTAGTGTTCATGCTATTCTCAGCATTTTATTGTCATAACTGTTTTAACCCATCCCTTCACAAATGTTTACCAAAATGGAAACCACATTATATTACAAAATACAGCATCTCTAATAGATTTCCAATGATTTGTTTTGTTTTGTTTTGTTTTGTATATGTAATGCCATTTTATATCTCACAAAGCAAAAAGTTGCTGTGCTATTCTAAGAAAATTGTCTTCATCTATAGGGAGAAATATGGTTCATAACGTTTGAATACTTTCACAGTAAACTCTCAAATAACATTAAAAGTGCTTGGCCAGATACCTCAGCCACAAATAATGAGCTATCTCCATCAAATAAACCAGTGGTGTCTATAATGACTGTTTGGGGACATCTACATTTATTGACTGCAAAAGTTATGTCCCTGCTAATATTTTATGGTTTCAGGAACCATAAAACTACTTAATAGAGACCATCCATATTCGAAGCCCAAGTTATCATAAAGCAGTCCTGCTTTTGCAAAGCATAATTAGTGGGCAGAAGTAGCAATTGAGCAAGTAGAATCATCTGGGTTCAAACCAAGATAAACAGAAGAAAAAATTATTATAAAAGTGTGTTTTACTCCTTATTATGTTATTAAATACATGAAATATCATTCTCTGAGGTTCAGAAATATCACTTCCTCTAGGAAACCCCCAGGATAGAGCTTCATCTTCACTATCAGGTTCCAGAGCCTCATACCTTTTATCCTGTAAGGGCATCTGCAAAAGTACTAGGGGGCAGAAGGAACTTCTTGTGCTATTCCAAGCAGGGACTTGTTTTCATTTCCTCCTCTCTTTTAGGTCCTCTCCTTCTGCCTGATGACAAGAAGGTCAGAATTCCTCTAACTCTTGCAAAGCTTCCATCTGCTGCGTTTCCCAGGGATGGAAGAGTGCTATTCCACCAGCCTCTCACACCCTCATACTCCTCAGGCTCTCCACTTCAAGCTCTGGCACCAGGCTGAGCAGGTCATCCACCTGGTCACACTGCACACAGGAGTCATCTCAGCTGCCCTCTGGCACTACGGTCAGGCTCAAATACTCCCTGCAGCCAGAGACCAGGGCAGCTGCATGTTTCTGATGGAGCTCCATCTGGGTCTCCATAATCCTTCTAGTGATGGCTTTCAACCGTGTGGAAGCCACCCCTGGGTCTGTTCTAGCTGAGCAGGCAAAAGCCACCAGGTAAGCCTGACCCAGGAGTCTGGAGGGCTGCCACACAAACTCCTACATCGTGTGCTTCCAACACACCACGCCCTGTTTACCTGCCCCATTTGTTCTGCTCCTGGTCCTTCATGCTCCCTAGAGCCCTTTCCATCTCCCACAGTTGCTCTGTCAACCTCATGATGCCAGCCTCACTCAGAGAGCTGCTGATCTCTGCTGACTCAGGTTTCTGTCACTCTGGGAACCCCCTCTCTAGTATTTAGCCCCAGAATTTATCAGTTGCCGCTGCTGTTGCTGCTGTCACTGCTTATCTCGTTGACTGAACCAAACACACCCTTTCACAATTTTTTGTACAAAGCATTTGAAACAAGACATAATGTTACATCCTTAGTGTTGTTACCCTTACTGTCCTGTTATCAGTCTGCCTGTCCAATTACCGCGTGTTGAGATTCTGAACCAGATGTTGTCACCAATTCTTTCCATTAAGTGACAACTTTTTAGGGTGCTCTGAGAAAGCTCATTACTGTCTACAGCTGTGAAAGGTAGCAGTGGAGAGGATCATGCTGGTATCTATTCTCTGGTGACCAACGACAGGATACAAGAAAATGGAATGAAGCTGGATCAGGAGAAGTTCAGGCTGGACATTAGGAAAGCGTTCTTTGCTGAGAAGGTGATCAGTCACTGGCACAGGCTTATCAGGAAAGTTCTGGCAGCACCAAGCCTGACAGAGTTCAAGGAGCATCTACATGAGGTTCTATGTCATACAGTTTAGTCTGACAAACTCCTGTGAGGAACAGAGGGTTGATCTCTTATGGCTCTCTTCCAGCTTAAGATATTCTGTGACACTGTGACCTGCACCATGTACTAGAGTTTTCATGCTATCTGTCTTCCAGGGTTTAATCCCTGTCTTAATCCCTCATTTATCTAACAGCCTTTCAATACTTCCTTTCCCATTCTCACTCAGATGTCACTTTTATGCAGATGGGGCCGGGATTTAAATTCCTTTCACTGTTCTGAATATACAGGCTTCACCTAATGGCCTTAATTTCATAATTATTTTTTCCCATTTTTTCTTCAGCATAATTTGAATGGTTTTGGTAACACTACAGCATAAATAATACTTCATGCTTCAATGTGTCATGCTAGCCAAGAATTAGAGAAATAAGTAACAGAATCATAAAAGGAGATGGATTCATTATCTATCTGGCAGGAATACTGTGATAAAGATTTTAAACACCAGAGATTTTTTTTAAAAATAGAATAATGAGTAACTACAGAGTAACTACAATAATGAGAAAGACTACAGATTTTTCCTTTATATAAAATATTAAGATAATGGTATTTGCATATTTTTCTGTATTTTTTTTCTACATTCTTTGTGACCCTTGAAGTCATTGCAGATTTAGAAGTGTTAAATGACAGTTAAATAATTCACCTAGAATTTTCTTGTTTCCCCTGAAGATACGTAGAAGCAGGCTCTATTTTTCCTCTAGCAAACAAGTAGAAGCCCCTGCAAGTGTTTGTATGATTAAAAGTTAATGACTGAAATCAACTGAAAAGTTCAACTGAATGTTCCTTTATTTATTAAAATCTAAGTGTGAAAAGTATATACAAGAAACAATTATTCTAATAATCTTCCTTTTTAATATCTCTATTTATGTTGATACTCAGGATTTAATGCACACCCAAAGCATTGAATTTTAACAAATATATTATTAATTCTGTGCATATTTTAAAAACATGCTATAATTCATTATGAATTATACTTTTACTTTATGTATACTCCATGTATGTGCTATACATACAAATATGCATGCAAGTATGTATGATACAAACATAAATATTCTTTATACTCTACAAATACTCTAATGATCTTTATATAGATTTCTTCATCTTCATTCTCTTACTAAATGATTTTAAATGCAAACCTTGAGCAATGTGACAAGGATGGCAGATTCACTGTGAAACACACAATTCATTATTTTGGTTTTTTTTTCTTATTTCTACAGCAACAGTATTATGCAGCATGTATCACATGGATACTTTTGAGAAGAATGACACCATAATATTTCTTCTCTAAACACTTTGGAATTCTTTCAGAAAACTATATGTCTGAGGTTTACAGCAGCTAGCAGAAATCCAGTCCTTCAGATAGCACCTAACTTGCCTCAGTTACCACCAAGTCAATATCTTATATGGAGTCAGTATATGACAAGTTTATTTTTCTGAGGTTCTTGCTTCAAAAGACCCTATTTCCTCATGTTCAGAAAAGTCAATTAAAAATGCATATTTTGTCTTTCTTCCTGTCTACTTTGATCTTTTCTGAACAGTGACTAATTTCTAATTTAAAGATACTAGCTTGTAGCTAAATAAAAATTCTGCAAGCCACAAGAATGAGGCACTTGCAATAATACCAGTTTTTCTTCTTAAATTTTTAAGTATAATGATTTGGAACAGCATTCTTCCTATGAAGCATTTCCTTACTCAACAAAGATGATTAAAATCAGTAAGACTGATAGTTTATCCCATACTTTACATGTCATAAGTGCTTATCTCAACCTCCAGGATTATGAGCTTGCTTGATCCTGCAAGGTGCGAAGAACTGCCCTTTACCCTTCTTGCTCAAGCTCTCATGGCATTGCTTGAGGTGTTAAATATCTGTGGGATAAACACAGTTACTGCCTGTGTACAAGAACTGCCTCTTCTATGGCTTAAATAATATGCAATGTGTTTCACAAAACAAATTCCAGAGTTACTACAAACTACTTCGGGATGTTCCTGAGAGGAAATATTCTACCTTATCTTCTCTATAACGACAGAGACAAAGTATTAGACAGGAAAACTCAGTGTCTTCTGCATTCATATCTTCAGAAAAATTAAGTAAATAAAATCACACGGGGTGATTTTATTTACTTACTTAATGCAGAAGGGGATTACAACATCAGCAAAATATTTATATTATTGTTGGGACATTAACAACCAATCACTGGAGAAGTTAATAGCTTAAACTGAGTCAGATAATTGCATAATCAATGTTTAGTTTAATACAAGAATGAGGAAAAAATGTTTATTATCAGTATTTTAAAGATGGAGTTAGAAACAGGGATTTAATGTCTTTTTATTGTTATAGTAAGTTTTTTCCTCTTCTTTTTTCTTTCTCTACCTTCATCTGCCTCTCATAAGTCTAAGTAGACATTTGCTATGTTTCCTACAAGAATCAACAAACATAAAATATGGGAATATTTGTTCTATTTTGTATATTCAGCTTTTACATATGACCTGCCTGAATGCAAGCTACTTTTGCTACATATTTTATCCAATTAATAATTCTTTTGTTCTGGATGATCTATAATTGCATAGTCTTCTTATATCTCAGTAACAGTATAATCTTTTGAAGATGGAACGACTTCTCCTTTCTGTTTTGAAATGTTTAATCAGCTTATATCAGAAGTTCTTTTGTAAAAAACATGGGATATGACAACAATACAGTGCTGCTACAGTGTATAATACTATAACATAGAGAGAACCTTGTCATTCCCTGCTGAACCACCTGCTTTCCTTCCTTCTCTATTTTAACTACTTCTTCTTTTATTTTCTCATGCTCATCCTCTGCTGTGCCTTCTGCCTTCTGCCTTCTTCATTTCTGTTTCAAGTTGTCTTTATTAAAATCCATTTCTTCTTTCTTTTTCAATTCCCATTCTTCCTACCCTACAAAAAAAAACCCCATTATGTGAAAACAGAGCTCCTTTATCTTTCACTTCATGTGTGTGTGGTCCACCTGGGATATGGTCTGTCTACTGTTTTTATTATTCATTTATGCCATTGGGGTATCCTAGCAAAAAGCTACCTGAACAAAGCTGATGCCCTGAGGCAACTTTGGGAAAGTTTGCTTGTTTATTTGTTTTTCATTTAGTTGTATTTTTATTTGGCATGGATTAACACGCTAAAGTGCACATTTCTTTAGCTGTAACTGAGGGGTTTAATATAATTACCTGACTTAATATGGGAGTTCAAGTCCAATGGCCTTACAGTTTTCCTAGACATATCCCTTCTTTCTGTTGTCTCAAAGGCAGTTTTCTAAAACTGTTAGTCTGATGCCCTAAGCTTTTTTGCACCAAGGGCACCTTGTCAGCTGAAACTTAAGGAACCAAAGCAATGCTCTCAGATATTATTTGAATTGCATGGCCTTGGGGCTTCCTAAGGCAAAGATGGCTGCAAAAAGATAAATTTATGTACCAAAGCCATTTTTCTGTTGGACAAACTAATGTGTTCATAGAACAGACTTCTACATGGGTCTTGAAAGACAAGTAAGAGAAATTCTTTAAAACTGGATGCCCTTGGAAATGCATATCTCCTGATATAAAATGATGCCCCAAAGACATTAGGAATATCTTACACTACCTAAATCCACACAAGTAGCAAAAAGTGTTTTCCTGAAATTGGATGAAATATAGTTATAATTTGTGTATTCTGGCTCTATAGATTTCATATTATCAAACAATATTTATTAATTATGTTGGTGTTAATTCTAGAAAATAAATTTAAATTTAAAAAAATTCAAGACACTACATTCTTTCAAATAGTGCTTCAACGTCAAGAAGACATCTTCTAAAGATAAAGGTTTTGTGAGTACTGTCAAAGTCAATATTGAGGGGAGGAATCTAACATAAATTTAGGTAAGAAGACTACTGACAAAAAATAGTTTGTCAGTACTGGGCTCTCCATTGTTTAACTTGCTCATCAATGATTTCATGAAGAGGCAGAGGCCTCCTCAGCCAGTTCACTGATGACACAAAGCTGGGAGAGGTGGCCGATACCCCAGAGCGCTGTGCAGCCCTTCAGAGGGACCCTGGCAGGTTGGAGAGATGGACAGAGAGTAACTAACTGAAGTTCAGCAAAGATGAAGGCATGGTCCTGCACCTGGAGAGGAATAACCCCAGATATCAGACATGCTGAGGCCAGCCTGCTGGGAAGCAGCTCTGTGAAGGTCCTGAGGGTTCTGGTGGACACCAAACTGTCCATGAGCCAGCAGTGTGATCTTGTGACCAAGAGGCCAACGCTGTCCTGGGGTGCATTAGGAAGAGCACTGGACTGTGAAATATGTTTCCCAGAGAGGTTGTGGTGTCTCCCCCACCGGAGATATTCAAGGATGCAGTCCTGTGCCGTGTGCTCTGGGGTGACCCTGCTTGAGCAGAGAGGTTGTACTAGACGATTCAATGTGGTCCTATTCCAATTTAGCCATTCTCTGATCTGTGACTCTAGAAATAGAAACACCTATTTCTTCCATGTACTACTGTATTGGATTGGTTTTGTCATTCTAAGTCTGTGACTTTACACTATTTTACTAGAGGAATCCAGGAAAAAGTATCTTATATGCTCTAGGATGCTATTTTTAATTCTTCCCTAAAAAACAGGGTGAGGTATAAATCTTAATTTAAAAAGGAAAAGGAAAATAGTTTGTAAATAAGTTTTAGTAAATTATAAATGTCCTAGGGTGACTTTATGATGCTTGTATCCTCAATTGTCTGTTCTTTTCATGCTGAATATTAAGTTCTAAACCTTTAAGACTGGTTCCAAGAGCAAAGGGGGAGATATCCTAAAATTTACAACCAATGCACATTTTTTTTTTATAAAAAATTGTTTGGTTTATTTAAATATTAATGTTTTATATCAAAATTAATATCTAGACTATTTTTGTAAGTGATCACACAAAAGGGTTTTTTCTTCTTTACTCTAGAAGCACAACTTTTAAGTAATAGAGGATTCAAAAGAATACAGAAGATCTTAAGGGAAGGGTTTCTTTTTTTATTGTGTTTTAGAAAGTGATGAAAGATCTTTTCATGCCTCATTATAAACTCAGTTTGCCTTTACACTGATGCAACCTGACTAATTTTTGTAGGCAATTTCATATGATAATTATTAATAGTGAAGAACAATGTACTTGTTTATAAGCAAGGGGAAAAACATTATTTCTTTTGTCGTTCCACAGTCATAACATGCACATCTGTATTTGCTTTTTGTCCATAGCATAAAAATTTTAGAGCATTTCTAAATTATTTCAGGGAGATTACTGCACAACATCAAACAGAAATTGGTCTTAACATTTGCAACATTAATTGACAATATTCACTGAGTTTGTGCCAACACTTTTGGTAGCTTTATAATCCTCTATAATTTTTTTTGTAGCCAACCCTGAGGACTTCTTCTTCTTGTTCTTGGAAAATGAATCCAGAAAGTGTCTCTAAAGCCAATAGATAAAGCCAAAGCAAAGGATGCTACAGCATTTTTGTTCTGTATATACATATATAGTTCTAAATTATGGATTTTTTACTCCTAAAAAACCATGAACATATAAATTCAATTTTGAATTATGAGAGACCGCATGAAGGAACAGTATATTCCATGTCTTCTACATTTCTAAATGTACTTTTGGCATTTTGTCATGGTAGAAAATTGCATGAGCTTGTGTGGATATTACATTGGCTAATATTTTGTAGTCCATCTAGTGTATTTGTTTCCATGCGCTGTAAATAGTTATTCATAGTTATTTATATTATGTTATTCATATTCATTCAAAACATCTATACCATGTGTTATATTTTTTCAACATTTGAATACCAGACATAAGAATCAAAAACTTTAATTATATGAAGAATATATTCAGCACAGAAGTCTATTACTGCTGCCATAATACAAGTTCTAACTTCTCTGAGTGTTTGGCTACACTGAATGAGACTGTGCTGTCCATGAAAACCCCTACAACAAATGTTTGCTTTATTATCTCTCACTTAAAACACAGAGATTGGGTAATATTCAAGGAAACTTCTGTAATATCTGTACCATATGATATCAAACTATTGTTTTTACCTCCACAGTTTAGTTTAAAAAATCACTGAAAATTCTGAAAGCACAGACACACATATAAAAAATATGTGTGTGTGAAAACCTGTGTGTTTTCATCTTCATTGAATAAAAACTTTAGGCAGGGTGAAGACCCAGTATTCCTATATATAAAGTTCAAAAATATCTACATTTTATTCCTATGTATTTGAATGAAGTGAGCTAGAACTTGATGCAAACGCTTTTAATCTTTCAGGGTAGTATTTCATTGAAGAAAACAGTTTTCCAAATGTTTCTTCATCTTTTGTTATATTTTTGCTTCATAAAACTTTGTAGTTTTCTCTTCTGGATCCGGTCACAGAGACCTGTTATCTCAGACCTCCTAAGCTCACAGAAAACTAAAATGTAGATATCTGTGTTCAGAAATGAGGTCTCAGAGGGAGAGTGTAAAGGAAGGAGTGAGTTTCATAACCCCACAGAAAATGTTATATTGACAATTTTAAGAGGTCAAAATACTTTTGACAACATGTAATCTGTCAAAATGCATGGTTTTTCAACGTCAAGTTGTTCTGCAGTGATTTATTGATTTTTATGGAGATTTTTGTAACAAGATTTTTGACAGTTTTTTGCTTCCAACCAGAAGGACTCATTTGAAACTTGAGGATCAAGTAATCTGATGCTGTTTCACTCAAAATCATAAAATGTTTTGCTTTCATTCCAAGATAAAATTAATTACTTTGGAAACTGTTAAACACTCATAAAATAACAGCACATAACAGTGCTATGCTAATAAGAATCTCACACAAGCAGAACACAAATCACTTGAGGCTTAGGGATTTGGACCAATATAATAAAATTCAACCAAAACCCAATGAGCAGTCCTGGAGCTTCCAGCTATTTTCTGTGTTTGAAGGAAGATATTCCATTTGATAAATCAGATGCTTTTGTTCTGCACTGTGTTAAAAGACAATCCAGTACTGCATAATCCTGCTAGTCTCAGCTTCTGTGTTTCTTTTGTATCTATTCCCTTTAGTCTTTCTTCTTGAAATTATCTGTGTCAAAGTGATATCTCAGGATCTCCACTAATTTTGGTCCTGCTTCTGTATCCTTTCATTTCTAAGAGCTTTTCTCATTTACCTTTTCTCTTTAATTAGATCTTTTTTTTTTTATCTTGTGGCAATCTGCAAATCTCCACTTTACCAGCTGTTAAATATTCAGTATCTTCATCTAGAATGTAGAAAAAGTTCAAGTGCTTGGAGGTACAAATTGTATGCAAGTTGTTAGTGCAAGAATTATTGCTGCTAGTAGTAGAATTAATGAGACCTCTTTTGCTAAAGGAGAGATTATTTTTTCTCCAAAACTACATTTTTCTTTAAAACTGTACTTTTCTCCAAAACTGTATTTTACTTCAAGAAGCAAAACCTGTGTCACCACAAAGAAAATAATGAAAAAAATCTTCAGATAACTTAAGGAGTTCAAATATAAAGGCTTGATAGATAGTACTGTAGTTTTTTGTATATTTCCCAAAATATTTCATCAAGACATATATTGTAGAAGGAAGCTGGAAGAATGATTACTCTTATTTGTAGATATGCATTGGAAAAAATCAGTAGTGCTGTGAAATCATCTGCATTGTTGTGGCTGGAAAACAATTAGACCATGTTTAGAATATAAGCAAAACAATATTTTTTTCAGTAAAAATAAAAAGGTTAATGAGCATATGTAACTAGCACTACACAAGTCAGTAAGAAAGAAAATTCAGTGCCCTGTGACCCTGTCTTCATTCATGACATCCAAAGAGCTATGCTAATTTACCTCCCACCTTGTCAGATGAAATTCAAGGAGTAGGGATAACTGAAGAACAGCAAGCAAATTGGCTTATTTTACCAAAAAACCCCAAAACAAAAGCAGACAAAAAACCCCATGAGCCAACCAACCAAATATGTTTTAAATAACTTCTAATGAGTAACCAGATAATTGCTTTTATGATATTGATGAAGGATACCAAAAAAATTTTAAACATTTGAAAAAAGGCCTAAATCCTCATGACAGTATCAGAGCATGGAGAACTCAGAAGCTAAAAACAGAATAAATTTCATAAAATTATCTGTTTGTATGTTCTGCAGCAGAAATCAAAAGCTACTGGAGAAGTCATAATACTAAAGGTAATTTCTATGTTGGCATTTAAATTTTTTCACCACATATGTTTACTGATACAATTTGTTGGTTGCAGGTTGAAAGAAAAAGTCTGTTAAATAACAATATGACTCTTTAGGAAAATAGTAATTATTTCCTTTCTAACTTTCCCAACAATTTAATATGCAAATGTTCAGAATCAGACACAATGACCAGAATATTTTTCATAAAGTCCAGCTTCCTTCACACCCTCAGGATGTGGTAAATATTTTTATTTTATAAAACAGTTAAACAAATGTTATTAAATCTCTACTAGCAGATCAGTGTGTAATCAGCTATGCAAACCACAGGTACATACAGTATCTGGCTTTAGAAATATTAACAGACAAATGTCTTAACAATTCTCTGTTAAAATGTATTTAAAATCAGTCTGCGTGCTTCTAACACACTCTAAACTTGTTTTTAGTCAATGTTCAAAATACAGAAAGTCCTTTTGGTAAAGTTCATATTCATCTGAAAAGTACCATCTAGAAAAAAATAAGGAATAATTTATACTGAGAAAAAGATTAAAAGACTGTGTTCCAACTATTTATTAGAAAATTCAAATGCCTTAAGCAGGTGCTAAATTAGAAAAAATTGTCAACTAGTAATTAGATGGATCAAGGCTAAAAATAAATGTTAGTGTTAGTTTATTCAATTGTGCTGAAATATTTACTGGAAAGTCTATTAGTACAGTTATTGCTGTTAGAGATGTTTATTCCTCTAATTGAACCTAAAAAAATTTACAGTGTTGTAGATTTATAAAACTGGTAGCTTTATTAAGAGCTTGTTTAGTACATTTACTTTAAAAAATCTATATACATAAAACTGACAGCAGAGGAAGAAATAATGAATATATGAAGCATCTTCATCTCTATGCAGATGAAGTATATCTTCATGTCCTTGATTTAACATTCACAGAAAATCAACTAACTTAAAGAGTAATATGAAAAAATATTTGTGTCATCACTTTTAGAGTAATCATGTATTTCAATATAGCTGTACACAGTTTAATGAGAATGCCTTCAAAATAAATCAAAGCATTGGTGTTCTTTTTGAAAGGATCGCTCATCACTGAAATGTTCCAAAGAATAAAAGTAATTCCTGGCAAACAATAAGGAGATCTTCAAAGAAGAATGAAATGTGAACATAGGAAGATTTGTTTAGTGTTTCTATTTAATAATGTATTTACAATTAAAAATATTTACATAGTTAATAAATTCTAGAGTGAAGCACAAGTTCAGAATCTGAAATCTGTTGACATTATACAAAGCAACTTTTGATTTACTACTAAGTTGAAACAGATTGTTGTAAACAATCTACAAAGTGTCCAAGGTTATTTATCTTTTTTTCTTCATTTATGTGTAATTTTGTTTCTGTATTTATGAAGGAACCCAATTCTCTATAAACAAAAATGAATGGTAAACAAATATTGCAAGATTCATCTGGAATAGTGTGTTATCTTCATTTTCCAACTTCATTCTTGGTTTTATTTGCCTTTTGGAGGCTGCTGCTTTCTTATTTTCTTTAATACATGCATTGACTAGAGCAATTTCTCTCCCTCTCAGATGTGGCAGGAAATTTCATGTGTTTTGATAATAAGTGAGTAGACACTCAAACTCAAATCCTCACAAGCTTATTTCTGACATTCTTTAATATTACTATAATTTATGAAGTATTTCCACAATTCCCTCCTGGCTCCTTTAAAAGATATCTTAAATGGATTTACAATAGATTTGTTTAGTGGCTGTCTAATTTGACACACATTTTGACATAGTCAATTGCCACACGTTTAACATAGGACAATAAGAAAGGAAACTTTTGAACAGTTTAAATTTAGGTCTGTATGAAAAGCAATGTTATTACAGTACTAGGATTGTAAGCAGTGATTGGATGATTAAAGAACCCAATTTATAGTTAATTATCTTTTAAATACAATTATATTATCTTAAAAACCAATTACATATATTCCTGTCATTATCTGGCTATCAGACTAAATGTTCTTTTGATGCATTGTCTAATTTGCCTAAAAAAAGTGAGAATTGTATTTAACATCAAATATATATAAATTGGTTCATAAATATATTATGATAATAATTGAAGGACATATCAGACAACTAGTACATTGAAAATATTGGATGCAAATAATATATTTACAGAATGTAGAAGTATGAGCACCATATCTAATAGTGTGTTACCTACCAACTTCATGCTCCACTGATTTGAATTTTAGCTAAGAATTTTTAGAGTTTGGTTTTAGAGTTGGTTTAAAAATTATCATTTAATGAGACTTGAAAACTAATTTCCATAATCCTCAAAGAAAATATTGTTCAACATTCAAAAGAGCTATCAGTATTCTTTTTCAAAGCCCATGTTAATGCCAGCTTCAAAAAGGGAGATGTTTATGACACCAAGATAAGAAAATACAAATACAATTGTTAATCACTGTGTAATTACAAAATAGACTTTTCCTAAAGTCATAGCAGAGATACCTTGCAAGTGTTTATTTCACATTCATCTACTCACTTGATTCTTTCCTATTTAAACTGTTGTGCAGGAAATTCTTAACAGTCTACAGCAAATAAACTTTATAAAACTGAAGAAAACTTTGTGAAAGCAAACTATCTACCTTCTTAAAACATTTTCTTGAAGTTAATGTTTTCATGTTGTACAACATGTTCTTGTGATACACAGTAATTCTTTCAACAACCTGTGCTCAGAAAGATCCCAGGGCCTAATCAGAGCCTTAAAATGCAGCCACTGCATTATGGGTGCAAATTAATAATGTAAAAGTGACTTTAATTTGAAAATATGTATTTATAACAGTTAAATATTATCTTTGTGTAAAAACTGAGTGGGAAGATTTTTTTTTATTCATATCAAAACAAGGTGCTTTCACTGCACATTGTTTCATTGGGTGTCTTCCTGTCTCATGACTCATTAGGGGGGAAAAGGTCCTGAACTGTAATGCTGAATCTGTGAAGACCAAAAATTATAATCTTCAATACCTGTAGCTTCATTTGAGAACATTCCTAACATCTGCTGGAGTGCTTTGCTGCTTTCTCCAGAGCTGCTCACCAGTCTTCCTGAGAAAAGGTCTGCAAAGGGATGAATGTGCCAGAATATACAGACAGCAAGTTACAAATACAGCCATGGCTTAGGGTGTCAGCAGGCTGTAGCTGGCTAAAAGTGAATCATGTTTTATAACTTCATATTACTGGAAAGGCTAATATATCTTCCTTTCTTTTTTTTTTTCCTGCTGACACATTTGAAGGAGAACATCAAGCCAGACATATAGATCCTAAGAGGGATTCTCAGCCCTGGGCCCAAATCAATGGCTGAGCAACAACTGCAACTTATCAAACCCATTCCTGTTACTGATGTCTCAGGCAGGCATATTTCCTCTCCATTTCTTTTCTGCTTTTTCAAAGAAGCAATGGGAGACAAAACCAGTCCTTAAGGTAGGGTAAGTACATAGAAATGATCTTCTGCTACTGACCTACCTTTTGGCAAAAAGGCTAAAAACACAAAAGAAAACATCAGCTGAGCATAAGGTTTGAAGACCAGTGTGGAAATAAGGTGAATGATATCACTGTTTCCCCCACAAATATTTCTTATGAATGAATCAAACATAAAAGATTAAGTTACTTCCCCAGTTTGTTTAGACTTTGGCAGATAATTGGGCCGAAACACTTCATTGAGCAGGCCAAAAAGAAATTTGTTTATTTATTTTATTTTCAATAGTCTATTTAAAATACTTTTTTAAGAAACCTTTTTTAACTGTAGAAACCTTTTTAACTGTAGTATTTTCAAAACCTGAATGATTCCTTACAATTAGATAACAAATATGGAATTGTTTGACTACAGAAGACCACAAGTTGGCATAAAAATGACCCCAGAAAATCTATTTCAGGAACTCCCAAAGGAGTAAAATAGCTTTATATTTGCTGACTTTTCAGTTTCATTCTGTCGTGGAATGCCCTTGTCAGCACACACCTCCTTTATGCTTATTGTTAGACATATGTGCAAATGCTGATGAAAAACCTGCTGATGAAGATGGCCTTTTGAAGAATTCATACTATTCAAGATTTTCTGAAAGTGTTTAAGTTTTCATTTTCCCTGTCTGACAGTTTGTTGAAAACTCTTGTGAGGTAAAGTCCAGAACTGAGATTTAGGGGTGATATAAGTGGCATTTCAAGATTCAAGGGATATCTTCTATGCCAAGAAAGAAGGAGAGCACATTGAGGGCTATTAGGAGTGTGAAATATTATTTTGAGAGTCAGCCAAAGACCACTGTATAATAACCTGGATTCTAGGATTTATTACATTGGATGACTTGAACTCTGCCCACAGGCAGGCGGGGTAAAATAGGTCATGAAAGGGAGTCAGAGAGACCACTGCTTGAAAGAAATAAAAATGAGACATGATCCATTCTGTACATAAAGAAAGTCAGAGCAAATTAGAGATTTATTGGAGAGAACAGTGTTCCTGTCCATGCCCCCTAGGTAAAGCTATTTAGTACATGATACAGTTTGACAACCTGGCACATGTGATTGCAAATTAGAGGCAGCCCATTCACCTGAAGTTCAGGCTGCTGAAACATTCCTGTGACAACCAACATCTAAAATTCCTTGTTCCAGTGAGACACCTTTCTGGTGTCCTCAGTAAACACACCATCATACTCTAATAAACTTATTTCTAATACAAAACTTTGTATTAGAGGTGAGATGTGTGTGAGATTTAACCCTCTGAGCTTCTGATTATCCTGAAATGATCTGATAACTAACTTTTGAGGTGCTTTGCTCAGGTTTGGATACATGAGGCAAGGAAAGAAAAAGTGCGAGGTACAATGTGTAAAACATATTTGCACCATGGTATCTTCTTAATCCTAGAAAGACTTGTTAGACTGCCTCAGTAAAAGAAATATGTGCTCCTAGTACTGTAAGTGTTGGGCATTAGGACCAGTATCATAATGGGACTTCTGCCTCAAGTTACAGAAAACAGAATAAAGCACCTTTCTGCACTACCTGTCCAAACAACCACAGCAGACATCATTTCTGTGTGAATACTCGGAGAGAAACACCTCCTCCTCCCAGATAACACGCTGCAGGTTCATCTTGCCTCCTTAACAAGTAAGGTGAGGCATACTCACTAGCTAGTGTGAGTAGCACAGGATTTGGGTATGTTTGGCGAAACCTACTTATTTCCTGCTGAGGGCTGGAAATAAGTGATCAAGAGGATCACTGGGTCCTACTAACACAAAATTTTAGGTGTCTGACTTCTGATCCTTTCATGACAAAATATGTGGATTTTAAATTTTTTTTACTTGACTCACTTTTTAAAACTAACCACTTCTAGAAATAAATTACTAAAATACTCAAACAATACTAATTGCAATATTATATGCTATTTGCAGTGGATAATTTTACAGGTTTAGCTAAGGAATTGGATGCTATGATAATAGTATGTCTTTAACTGTAAGAATAAAACCACTTATTATTTTCCTGAGAATTACTGGGACTAGATTTTGGGCTCTTCCAGTCTTTGAAAGTCACTGGTTTTTAAGTTTTGTATTTTTGATATAATTTGGTTTTAAATTAAACCATCAGAGGCTAAACTGTTTTTTGCAGATGGTGTTCAATAACCATACTAAGTTAAGAAATCAATATATACAATAAATATCACATCTGTAGCTTCCAGAGACATTTGCTGAAGAATTAAATACCAATTACAAGGTATTCTTCACAGATATTTTTCATAAAAATTCCTGAAGGTGCTAGTGATGAATAAATGCCTTAGGTTAAATATTTAGGAAAGCAGGTTTCTCAGAGAACAAGTGCATCATGCTCTAGACAAGAGTAAGACCAAATGAATAGATTCAGCAAAAATTAGATCAATATTTGATCTGGCACTAAAAAAAACTATACATACTTTGCTATGAGAAGAGGAGAACAATGCCACCATTTCAAATTAAGTGCCGGGTTTTTTCCCTGTAAATTATTCACAAAAACACAGTTAAGATTTCATACAAAGCATGAATATACTTTCTCAAAAGGCGCTTTTTTTTGACATCTATCAGTTAACATTATCCGTTTAGCTGTCTTGTAAATTTTAAAAGGATTTTCTTCAAAATGAGTCTGTTGAATAATGTAGATATGAGATAGATGTCAATGTGGATGATGAAATTAAAAAGCCCAGACTTTGGGGCTTGGGAAATAAAAGATGAAAATAAGAATGATTTTTGATGCTTACATTTGTTTCCAATACCTGCAGTCACAAAATGGAAGGATGTAACAGATGCTAATTAACCACGAAGACAAAAATAATAACACAAATGTTGATAACTGTCCATGGAAGCAAAAGGTCAACTGAGATGACAGAATTAATCAAGATTAGCCACTTATTTCTGTTTTGTGATAGGACAAAATATATATACTTAATGAAAACAATGTTTTCCTATCATTGTTAAAATGTCAAGAACTCTGTTGCACTTTGATACCTTCTTTTCCAAATGTCTCTCACATTAATTTTTCTACAGATAAGAGAACAGTATGGCAACCAAGCTGACAATTTTGTGCAACTTTTTACATGTACTACATAAAATTATACTTGAACTTGGTTTTTGCTGTAATAGAGAGAAAATTACTCAAGGTTTAAAAGATATCTGTGTATAGATAAAGGAATATAATTTTATTGTACTTATAGTAAATTACTTCTGAGGATGTTAAAGTTCTCCCTTACCAATTCCTACTCTTACTGAGTCCTTCAATGTACTAGGAAGAATAACATTCCCAACTTCTGGGTATTAATCTGAGAAGTGGATGGATTAAAAAGTTATTTCTTCTCAAAACTTCCTGTGCATAAAAAAGTGCACATTTTTTTCTATAAGAAACATATATTTGTTTTTAGAGGGTGCACAGGAATCATATGTTCACATTTTCCCAACTATTTAATAATTTAGAAAATATATCTAACATAGCTTCTCAGTTCCATCTGTAGGGATGAGTTCCAAGAATTTTTGGTGCATTGTTAGAAATCATCATGTGGTTAGATCCTTTCTGTTTAACAGAGATTCTTAAAGATATGATGAGAGGTTAATCTATTTTTCGTAGTCCTTATTGTAAGCCTATACTTTTTATTACTTATATAGGGATCTAACAGATCCAATCATCCGATATAACAGTTTCAATAATTTTATTTTTGTCTCACAATGGGATTTTTGTATGTTTACTATTTTTCTTATGACCCCCTGCATGTTCATTTCCCTGACAGGGATCAGTACCCCATCAATAACGTGGAAGGAAAAAGGCAGGAGCAGCTATAGAAAAAAACCCTTCATTGATCATAACATGAGACCAGAGTTACATGCTGAGAAGTTTGGGGTTGCCTAGAAAATGCCTGACTGTCCATACTCTCCTCTGAGGTTGTGCTAATACAATCAGCTCCTCACAAGCCTTGAGTTTTTTATCTCCACTTCAAGTCATCATTTTAGATCCAGAACTGATCAGACCAGCTTTTATATTTTAACTTTTTTTACTAAGATGACTTTTAGTATGTGTAGCATTCATGGCCACAAACATTTTGTTTATACAGCTGTCCTCGTTACTATTACCATGAGAGATATTTGACCATAAAGGATGGAAACTCTTAAGACCTAAAGAATATGTAGACTGTTGCCAGGCTGCATAAAGTAGAAATTCTCTTATCCATGGTAACACTGTTGTGGTGATAGGGGCTGAGGCAGGGCTAGTGTTCAACCTATACTTTCATGTAATACTCCACCTACATAGCTGTTTGCAGAATTCAGAATTTGGATTCCAGATCTAAATATTTGATCGGATTACTGAACTATTCTAAGTTCAGAGAAATTATGTCTATAAATAAAATACTGATAGCAGCTACCATACTTAAAACAATTTAGACAGTTAGTAAGGCTGATGTGAGGGTGCAGATCCAACACAAATGTCTCCCTGATTAACAAAAGTAGATCTACCGCAATTAGCACAATATAATAGTTAGCAGAGTCTGTGCCAAATTTCTTTCACATAGACAAATATAGGGAAAATTTGTGCACCACCATCTCAGAATCACCTGGTCATGTTTTCAGTCCCTTATAAGCCTATTTACTGAGTATTGTCATAATCCTCTTCTCCATTTCTCTGTAGGTATAGTTGTTCAGTAAAAGCTGTTTTACAATATATTGGTTTCCTTCTTTTTTTTTTTTTTTTTTTTTTCCCCTTTTGGGTCTTCTACTTTTATCTACTTGTCTATTATACATAGCCTGAGAAAACAAACAGTTATTTTGGTAATTAATGCCTCTGAGCCTTCTCCATAGAATAAAAGATTAAGAAAGATCTACCTACCAATGAATCACTTCAGTTTCCAGACCTTTAGTGACACTACAATTTTTTGTTTTATATATGTGTGTATTTGTGAAGTAAGTGTTGACGTTATCATACGTTATCATTTTTCGTGGTCTATCAAGCTTCTGTGCAAGTAGTGCCAGTATGGAATCTGATTCCTAAAGTGATTAATGTAAGAGTAGTTCTTAGCAGTTCTTAGGCTTTTTTCTTTAGGGATTCCAGTCAGAAAATATTCTCCTGGTATATCTTTTGATTTTATTTTTAGAAGAAGTTTTGAATCAAAATAGTATATTTTATCTGAACTGTCAATCCTGTCACCCCAAACATGCAAAATAGTCCACTATTGAAAAACCCAGACAAAGAAATTTACCCAAATAGAAACATGTTGCTCATCAACAAAGAAAAAATAATACTGGACCAATGCAGGCAGTTAACTTGCATTATAATCAATTCTGCAAGTGAGAGTGAATATTAGATTGGATGTTTAAAATGTGTATTTATTGAACGACCCAAGTTAAATATCTCAGAGTAGCATTCACATTACCCTGTATGCTTAGAATAAGGTGTCTCAAATAAATAATATGGAATGTCTCACAGAGAAGAATATATAACACCTTCTCTGTCTTTTGAACTTTGGCTGTTAAGTAGCAGTTTGAATTGTGTATCCCTTTTCAAGTTTCTTTCTTTGCTTATGCCAAAAATACTTATTTCTTAATGCTCTTTGACAGGCTATCTGAAGGAAAGGAAAAGATTCTGTCTATTTTTGTGTATCATCCAAAGTGTTGATGCATTCCAGAATTACTCTCATTCTCATCTCAAAGAAAAATCATTATTTATGTTCCTGATTTTTGGATGGACAAATATAAACAAGTATTTCCAAATCCCCTATTTTCCATTCATGTACCTGTGGGTGTTTATCCCCTATTTTCCATTCATGTACCTGTGGGTGTTTATGAAGGTATCCAAGTGCAGACTGCATTTCATGATGGATACTGTTCTGGGATATACTAGATACATGATTTTATTATGTATTCATCTTATAAATTCCATCATCTGTTTCATGGGCAAGCATTTTCATAATTAATTTCACATGCAAAGGTCAAAGCTTTTTCTCATTCAGCTATCCAGGTAACCATGCTGTGGTTGTGGGGTGTTATTTATTAAATTTAAAAAGAGTAAGTGAATAATTCTTGTCCCCATCTTTGATTTACTTTATGGTTAAAGCCCTCAATGAAAAGTGAATTTGAATTTAAGTATCTATGAGAAATGGTAAAATTACAGTTTAGGGTAAACCCAGTCTCAGCTTTTCACATTCAAGCTTGTCAGTTGTAAACAAGATTCAAGCAAAAGCTGTCTCACTACATGCTAGGTTTGTTTTCCCATATCTAGACCCCTGATATCACATGTTCTTTCTGCCAGTCCTTCCTCCTCACACTCTTTCCTTGCTATATTGTGGGTCCCTCCCATGGAAGCCAGTCCTTCACAAACCTCTCCTTCCCACAGGCTGCATTTATTCACAAACTACTCCAGCATGTGTCCCTTCCATGGCGTGCAGCTCTTCTAGATCAAACTGCTCCAGCGTGGGTCCCCTCTAGAGTCACAATGTCGGTCCCTTTCCACGGGCTGCCATCCTTCAAGGACAGCCTGCTCCAGTGTGGTCCCTTACAACGTCACACATCCCATCAGGAAACCTGCTCCTTGCCAGGAGCCTGCTGCAGTGGGAGCCTCCCCGCCAGGCTCCTGGTGGATCTCTGCATCCCGTGCTCCTCCATGGGCTACAGGGGCAGAGCTGCCTCACCTTGGGCTGCACCACGGGCTGCAGGGAATCTCAGCTCCCAAGCCTGAGCCTTCTCTGACAGTGGAGTCAGGCCTAAGCTGACACATGCAGAAGTAGCTATTCCTGTCACATATGCTCACTCTATTTTCTGTCTGCAATTACTTCTGGACAATAACTTTGTTTTTCTTCTTAAACATGTCCCAGAGGTGCTGCTGTCTTTTCTGAATGACTCGCCCTTGGCCAGCAGTGGCAGTCTCTGCTGGCCAAGGCCAACTCTGCCAGAGCTGGCTGGCATTGGCTCTGTTGGGCATGGGGGAAGCTTCTGGCAGCTCGCCCAGAAGTCACTCCTGTCGCCAGGTCTGCTACGCAACATTGACACAAAAGAAATGTACAATACATTAAGAAATACACTTTATTCCACTGAAGACTTTTCCCCGTGATGATACAGAGAATAGTTGGCATATAAGGAACAAACTGTCACAGAACATTTTCTCATAAAGTTGGTCAAAATATATTTTTCCTCTTACTCAAAATATTAGCTTGGTCAAGATATCTCACCAAGGTTTAGTCAGTCAGTCATTTATTGTAAATTTTAATCACAGGACAACTGTCAAAATTATTTCATTTTAAACTTAAAGTCTCTATGAATGTCCAGTAATTCCAATGTAAATCATCATGTTTATTTGGTTTAAAAAACAGACTAAGCTGCCCTGTGTATAGGTGAATTTACACTGGAGATTTTACCAGTGTAATTATTAAATAAAAAAATCACATACCATCCAATTATTATTCTGCTAGTGAACATTTTCTATATAGATCAGACTTAATTCATTTTATTGGCAAGTGGAGCAAAGAAGTCAGCTCTACCTGTTGTTATAGATTCATGGACTGCAGCCATAAAGGTCCATTTAATCATCCAGCATATTTTTTTGTGTAACAAAACACTTGAAATTAATTCCTGCTTGAGTTAGAACAGCATGGGGGAACCAACCTGCATTTAAGAATTTCAGAATAACAAATGCTTACCACTTGAGTAAAATATGCCTTATGCTACTCTTAAAACTATTTTATTTATAATTTGAATATCTCTAGCTTCAGCTACAGGCCATCTGACATTATTATGTAATTTTTCTGATAGATGGAAGAAACTTCTATTGCAAATCAACTGTTCCATTTAATTATAAAACCAAGTTACTAACAAACTTATTCTCCACTTCTTTCTCTATTTCTGCTGTTCTCCTTTTAACCTGTTCCATTTCAGACATGTTTGATGGGAACTCCAAAACTAGGTGTTACTAACATAAAATTACAGCAGTCCTAGATAAGAAAGTTTGGAGATTTTCCAGAAATATCAGACCACAGTAGTTTTATTTATGAATTTACAGATTGCATTATTCCTAGGAGTTACAGCATAACAGTCAATGTATCTTCTCAACTAATTATTCAAATTACTAAAAGAATTTCTCAGACCTCTGCTTTGCATGATAGTGCCCACCCTGCTGCAAATAAAGCCTAATTTTTCCTTTGTATATTTTTACTGTATGTTTAGATGTAATTAACTTTTTTCATTGGGTAAACCAAAGCTTATTGAAAGACAGACCACATAATATCAGTAACTGGTCTCACTCAACTATTTCAACCACATTGCTCTTAGCATGTTCAGTGAGGAGTAATGCTTCCCTACCAGACCTAGGTAACAAAAACCAGCAAAAAACCCCTATCAAATCTGATAGTATCCTGCTAGAAATTTAACTACTAAAAATTTTTCAACTCTCAGTTAAAACTTTCTACCTAGAGAGTTTTACATCTATTTATTGGGTGTGAGACTGATTTTGTGGCATCATTTTTTACTAGACACGGTGTGGTGTCATGTGTGGTGCAATGGGTGTATTTCATCAATCCCATTTTAATTTTTAACAAAAACTGTAGTGTTGAAAAAGTTATCAAGCCAGTTTGATGAGATTTATTTTCCATAAACACATTTTGACTGGCATTAATTATATTTACCTCCCTCATTTCTTTATTAATCAAGTGTTCTCTCAGCCTCTTTCCATTACTTTGTCTGAGATCAATGTCAGACTGACAGGCCTAGCATCACCCAGGTCAACCAACTCACCTTTCTTGAATGTTATCACAATATCATCTTTCTTTCAGTCTCTGGAGAACTGCCCCAGTGTTACAAAACTTACAGAAAATCAATGTTAATAGTGCAGAATATTCATTGGTCAGATATTTGGCAGCAAGTTAAGTAAACTCTCTGATTAAAACTCATTAAACTTTAGCACAGGCTGTGCAACATTAACCCAATAAACAAGGAAGAAAGAGCATATATTTTTTCAAGTAATCAAAATACATCTGAAATTTTCATAAGAACAAAAAAACATAAATGTGAGTATTAATGGTAACACTTGCAATTATAATTATAATTGTTTCTGACACATACAAAACCTCCTCATTTTTAGCCTTATATTGGCTACATTTCTCCATGTGTAGTCTTGATTTTCTTTCAAATTCTTAGCTTCTGATTTGTATTCTTCCATTTGTAACACAGAGATGTCTCAATTAATAATTTAGAAACAGGTTTTGGAGTCTTCATATTAAAAGATTAACAAAATAGCTGTCTATATATTGTTTAAGCTCTAAGTGCCCCTGCTTGATCAAGGTGTTGGACCAGTTTCCCTCCAGCAGCTCCCTCCCTACCTTAACCACTCCCTAATTCTATGGTCACATGAAGATAAAATTTAATATATTTTCCTTGTGTCAAACCTAACATTTTTTTTTGTAAGAAAGTTGCCATTTATAATTTTTTTTGATTCAATTAATATTTTAGTTTGATTCTTGAGCTATATCCAGTATTTGAAAGCTGCACTGAATTCCTCTTTCACAAGCAGAGGCTTTCCCACCAAGGCCTGCAAATTAGCAGTTGCAGAGTCAGTCACCTTCTTCAACAAAGCAATTTGATGGTCTATGTCAGTTAAATGTATTTCCAAATTAACAGACTAAATTCATTTGTTGATTATTGCTTCTGAGCTGTAGAAGGGTATTTTTCAAAAGTGGCCTTCTTTTTTCTGCCTCCTCAGGTCTCTCAGGTACTATGAAATTTATTCACGGGTGAACCATGAAGATAACCTTACCTGAAAAGTTTACAAAGTCACGTTTCTAGCTTTAATGCCAAGAAAAAGATGTATATTTATGTAGAGAATATCACATATAGACTATATATAAATATATATATATTTAAATAAAACATAGGCCATGTATTCAGTTCCTGATTAAGACAGTATGTTCAAGTCCATACACGTAGTTTTCTGCCTCTGTGCTAAACATGTAGCTGTGTTCTACCCAAAACAGCCCAACAGGCTGATGTCAGTGCTAAGAGCCTTCAGATTACTCGAGCCATCCACATAGGTCGGACATGGTATTCACAGGAAAACCATGATCTCAAGCCCCTAGAAAACATACTGAACACTGCTCTGAGGTTTTAGCTACTGTAAGCAATGGGGTCTTGTATCAACACATATCCACTGCTATCCAAGATGCTCTAAGCCATCTCTTCCTAAGGTTTTGGAAATCTATGTCGTCAAGGGTAGAGCAATGAAGACTAAAATGAAGCTCTCAATCATCCAGGTTCTCCTTTTATGCTGCATTCTTCATTATAAAGCATTTCAACTACTTTTGAAACAGAGAAAACATTCATTTTTCTTCTCTTAAATTAATATTTATATACATTTACTTATAAATATTCCTATGGAGCAATTATAATGATTTCTAAGAATTATCAACTCCTTGAAGGAATAATTCTTAGTAACATGTATGACTGATATTCTCTCCTTTGAACTCCAGGTGTTTTCTCTCTTGCACATTTTCCCAGTACCCAAAAAAAGGTGGTTTTGGTGGAAGAAAATTGTGCATCAAGACTGTGGCCTTTTTACTTAATAGATGTATACATACAAAAGTTATTTATATCTTTAAATTTTCAAATAAAAGTTTTTGAGTAAATTAGCAGAGTCTTTAAAGCAGCAGTTCAAGATTAATTTCTAATTTCAGCTTCCAGGAGAGGTTACTTTTTTTAGATAATGAAAACTGTCTTTTCTTATTATATGTCAATAAGATTTTTTTTTCATATTATAATTTTGGCATTTCAAATTCAGAATTTTCTTCATATCTCCATGTTTGCATTTTAATTGGATGAGACAATCCAGCAGATTAGAACAAAAATGCCAACTTGTATTTAAAACCCTATTATTTAAAAAACTGTGAGGAACCATATGACTTTGGCATTACTGCAGTGCTGTTGTTTCACTGCATAACCAAGACAGACAGAGTGAATTTAAAGCTATTTAGAGTATTTGACAAATACTAAAGGAAAATTGCTATATAAGCAATGTATAAATACAGTCAAGCAATTTATTTCTCATTTTCTAAGAAGCAATTTGATAAGAAAATGTTTGCAGAATTAAGTGAATGGCTGCATTATACATGTTAGTAAACAGATTGGATCATTTCCTTCTTTCTCCTTGTGATAAGCAACTTTGCACTTCCCCAGGTGTGACTTTATTGGTGTATGAATAATTCAGCTTTTTCAACTAACTTATCTCAAGAATGAGAGCTATCCTACACTTTTTCTTCCCCTATCCTGCTATGCCCTTTGTCAATTCTTCGTTATGAAGAAAATTGTTGAAATATAGACAAAAGGGAGATAAAAATTCCTCAAGGCACAGTGAGTGAGACAAAGGAATATTCAGTTTGCAGAAGTTATTCTTGATTTTTTCTTGACAGTTGTAATTGAATTAGATTTCTAGGGGAAATAGCAAATGTTGATTAGAGAGGACAAGCAGTTTTTTACTGTTTTTGTAGCTTCAGCATACTGTATATCAGTAATATAGGAATGGGTATTATATTACCAAATTCATTAGTTAAGGTCGACATTTAAGCTTGTCAAGTAGTCAAAATTCAGGCTGAAATTATAGCAATTCATATAAGCTATGGTTACATCATCATTCATGGAATTTCAGTGATACAGTGTAACAGAGACCTGGAATACAGTGCATGTGCAAAAAATATTTTGAATAGATTGACTTATTTTCTGCAAAATGATAATTCAGCAACATTGCTATGTGCAATAAAAAGGTGAGTATAAATCATTTCATGCTTAGATTTTCACGTTATTTATTTTTATTTGAATGAGGAAAACAAGGCTTTTTTCAACATTTCAACAGTATATTCAAGTAATAAAAATCTCACAGAGTTATTATACATAGCAAAATCTTTATCTCATACAAATAATAGTTAATAGTTAATAATTTAGCTGAAAATTAGAGTTGCACCGATCCTTTTGCTCAGCTTGTGAATTTAAAATGTGTGCTTCAGGATATCAAATGCATTTGGACATATAAGGAAGCACACTGGTTTCCAGACGTGTTTTAGATAACAACTCAATGAAGCTATACTTCTGAGAAATAAGTTACGTTCTTTGCAGTCATAATAAGTTAGTCCTCTGTTTGTTAAAGCTCATTTGAAAGCTCTTTTTCTTAGTTTTTTCTGTTCTTTTGGTGATATTCTGGAGCTAAAATGTCTTCATATAAAAACTGCTAGCACTCCTTGACTTCCAAAACTCCCAAGGCCTATGTTATATATATATCTATATCTATATATATATATAGATATATGATGATGACTAATTATATACACTAATTTGGCATATATAATATCATATTAAAAGTCAAATGAAAACATTCTGCAGCACAGATTCTCTAAAGTCTTTGAGCATGTTCACACATACATTTTACAATTCTTTCTGCATACTTCAACAGCTTAAAAGTTGACCTTACAGAAAGCCTTTGGGGTAAAATATGTGAATGTTAATAATCCCCTAAATACTTATTTACATTATAAACTCTTAAAGCTTCAAAGGAACTGTCACAGGCTCCTCTCCCAAACATTTCAGTCCCATGTCCATTCATCATTTGCTTTTATCATGCAAATTCTCAGACAGAAAGAAAATTCCAGTCTGAATGAGACTTTGGCACTTAGAAAATATGTTTTTTCTTTCTCCAGTGAGTGAGTAATGTTATTTAATTTCAGCCTTTGTTAAGATAATTTCAATCACAATCTTACAGATTCCAGTTATAAAAGCCATGAATTTTGTGTGAGTTGTGTAAAGTTAATGTGTTCAGTATAAGCATGACAGAGCCTTGCCAGGGACTCCAGTTAGAAGGGAAAGTCAAGGTTGCTTTGCACGAGGCCAGTAGCCAGAGTCTCTTCAAAGAAAGGTTTACAGTCCTATTTAAATCACAAAGTTATAAGTGCATACAACTTGAGATTGAAGGAGAAAAGTTGAAATAAAGATGAAATAATGTTTAGAGCTGTTGAAAGCTGTTTGTCAGAATATTTTTCTTGAAAAGTGTTGTTCTAATCACAGTGTTAGTGTATGTGAGATTATGCAGTCTTAGATGAAATTTGAGTTACCAGTGTTTTTTAAATCAAACTTCTCATAAAAAGCTCAAGTCAGGTAGTTATTTATTTTATATTATACTTTATTTTGTAATTTCTTTCATATTTTGGCAATTTTTAGTGTATTACTTTTATTAGTTCTATATTTTATGTGTTTAGTAATAGTAATAGACAGTATTTAGTACAACTCTTAAATGGTATAATAAATAGCTTAAATGTATTACTGGCATCTTCAATGCTACCTTAATTGAATTATCTGTTTTTCTGGATTAAGATATGTTCTGTTCATGGAAGGTCAGATTGTTTCATTAGAGCACAAACAGGAGTTCTGCTCTAGAAAATAAGATAATATCTTCAGGTGCTGACTGGAGGCAACGCTGTTTCAAATAGCTTATGTACCAGTCCAGAATATTTTTGCAGGATAATAGAAATTATGTCATGTTCACAACAGCATTTCTGAACCTACATTGTTAAGAATTTGGCCTCAGACATAAAAGGTGCAAAGTTTTGGCAAAAGCACACACGAATTCTTCTTATCTTTCTTTATAGATACACAAATTCTTGAAAATCCTTGCTGTTCAGGTATGAGCTTCCTTTCAGAAACCTTTAATAAAAAATCAATAAGAGAGAAAAAATTCTAGAGGAAGAACTTTGCCATATGTTCTCTCCTTACAGCTCCATTTTTCTGATTGTCACACAGAAGAAGGTCATATTTTATTGTTTTATTTCTGTATCTTAGAAGAGAAAAATGCAGTTAAAATCTCTTTCAGTTTATCAGAAAGTTGGAAATTAAGCAAAGTTTTAAACACAGCAATACTTAACTATATCATGCACTGCATAAGATGATGTGACGCTTGATAGAAATGTCACAGGGACAGACAACACTCATAATGTGCAACAAGAAATAAAAAACAAACATACTTATTTTATGTTCTTCTAATTCACAAAGGATTTCCAATCGAGACATAAATCATACAGCATATCTAGAAAATAAAAAAAAAACACTTTTAAAGGAAGGAGTTTAAAGTAAAACAAACTCATCACAGATAGTTGTAGTTTCAGTCTAAGTAAAAGTAGCATTACAGGTTAAAAATAGACACAAATAAATTGACTGCCTCTGATCTACAAGTTCTTTGCAAACACCTAGTCACAAAACTCAGCATTTGGAGCATTCTTTAAAGTGTATGTGTTGTGTGTGTGAGCACATGGATGTAAATTGTAATCTCTGTAGGAAACTCTCATTGCAGTGGCTTAGCATGTTTTCTAAAATTCCAGACTGTGAGAAAATAGTATAGCTACATAAATAGCATTTTATTTCTGATTTAGAAAATAACTTACAGAATACTATGATTTAGAACATGTTTTCTAGGAATATAAGGTTGATCAATTTTCAACTAATCTAGAAAAAAAACATGTTACAGCTTTTGACATCAGCAGAATCATTTCAGTGTTCCCACTCTTTTATGATTTCTGTACTCTGTCCTGGACAATAACATGTAGTGTACTTTAGAATTTATTTCATTGTCTTGTAGTCAGTGATGGCTGAGATAGAATACTAAGTTTTTCAAATTTTTTTTAAGGTCTAAACTTACTTTCAATTGCTAGAATACTCCACTGAAATGAGTGATAGAAAAAATGAAATAGCTCTCAGAAAATGAAAACTGAAAAAAAAAAAAGTAAAGCAATAAAGAGATCTAAAAGGAAGAGGTTATAAGAGCCAACAACTCTGAACTACAAACATTTCTGAATAAAGAGATCTGCAGAAGAGCAGTGCGCATGCTGAAGTCCAATATCAAAGAAAAATGTTGTCCTTCTGAGCACATTCAGGGCCTGACTTTGCCTGAATACTTAATGAAAAGAGAAATGAGCAGTTTTACATTGTGCAAATATAGCTGTATTGTAGCTTTGAACTTACTGACCATTATGCTTGTTGTGGGACACTACATTAGCATTGATTAGTGAGGTTTGTTGAAAAATATTCTGTTAATAACAAATAGTTAGTGGAAAGAAATTATCAAGTTCTTCTGTATCTCTATGTTCTCCATTCATTTAGTGAAGTTCGAATGCCTCATAATTTAGTCCTGGCTCTCAAAACAATTACCACAATCATTCTAAATTTATTTTTCTGGGTACTACATGTCATTCAACAGATTTAAGATATGGTGCATCCTGCTGACAATTGTTCTTATTTTTGAAATGTATTTTGAGGTCAGTGAGCCATATTGTGTTCATGATGGGCAGATTAAGCATTTCTGTCATTTTATATCAAATTGAGAAATACTCGTTCTGAATATTTTAATTTATTTGTCTCTCCTGCAGCATGTATTTCCCCAGAAAATTAATTTGTAATGTTTGTTTTTATTTTAGGTGTTAAAACTAAAGATGTGAAAGGAGATCTCATGTGAAGATTCAAATAAAATTCTCCCTTCCAATCAGAGCTTCAACTGTGCAGTTAGTAGGGCAGCAGACAGAACAGTGACAGTGACAGAAGGCAATACAAGTTGAATTGAAAAAATATCACTAACACCCTTCTACGGTACCAGGAGTACAAGTTAGAGTAAAAGGGATACTACAGTACCTCTAAAATGTGATGCTGGACTTGTAAGGTAGATCCCTTCCCAATTGCTTTGTGTCACCCTAATGAAATTCAACAAATGCTGGTTTAAGGCTCGTGCAGACCTGGACTGTCACCAGAATCTGACTCTCCACCTGTTTGCTGTACTATCACTTAAGGTAGTACACATCTTTTTCAGCAAGACTTCTCCAATGTGAACAATTCAGTGATCATACTCACATAATGGAATCGAGAAGAGAAAATAAATTGAAAAACTTTTTAAAAATCTCATATGCTTTAGCCTGAAAAATCTTGGGAATTGCTGATAGAACAAGTTTTATGCTGTAGCGAGTGAAAAAATGTTAGAACATATCTTCAGGAAGATAACACATGCAAGAAGTTTCTGTCTTCATACCCTGTAATTTAAAAATTATTTCCACTGCACTTGGAATTGAGGTAATGATACTTGAATTGAGTGTGGGCAAACTGACTGGAAAAAATATTGACAGATAGAGGAAAACTGTATGCAACCTTGTCAGCAGTGTGGCACAATGTCACATTTTGACTCTTATAGATTGGCTATATAAAACAGTAATTGTTCTACCTGTTAACAGATAACTTTGTCTACCCCATCTCACTTGTTTTGAATCAGTATAATTATATAGCAGCTATTGAAAAGGAAATTTGTCTCTGTATTTATAATTTTTTTCTTCCTCCAAGACATTTTTGATTGGATCTATAATAACTTAATAAGTTCGATTTTCAAGTGAATTTATTATAAAGGAATAATTAATAACTGATAATTATTTTTGCTGCTGTTTCTGGACTTTTACCACCAGGAATACCCACAATATCTGAGGCTCTGCTGTGCAAAGCTTTAGCCAGCAATTAAATTCCAGAATAATTAGCACACTATTTCAGATAAACTCTTAAAACTTCACAGTAAAACACATCTGGCTTTCCATACCCCTAGGTACAGACAGATTCAATGAATGCTATAGTACACACAACTCCCAAATTTTGCTTCTCTGCTTCCTGGTTCATTTCTTAGTTACATCTTTACTGCTCTTATGATCACAGATCCTTGAGTTAAATCTCAAATTTTCAAAGCTGGGCAGTTAATTTAGCCAACCTATCTGTAGCTGCTCAGCATAACATGAATTTCCCTGCCAAGACAAATAGCTTTTTCTCTCAAGCACAGATAATGCCCTGACCGAGAAGCCAGACTAGAGAAAAACATACAAGGGGTATGGACCCCAGGCCTGACCCCTCTAGTCAGCTTAAAATAAAATGGCCATAGGGATGCAGAAAAAAATATAACTGAATAGAAAAATATAAGATGAGTAGAACCTTTTCCTGATTTTTGGTTTTTTATTCTTACCATGTGAGAAAACTCTTAAAAGTTGCTTACAACTTCTAATTGTTTATTTTGACTTCAACTTCTGATCTTCACAGTGTTGCCTAGAATCAAAAGACAAAAACTTTCAAAACAATATTGGGTGGTAAGACAAAAAGCAATTCTTTAATGAAAGCTTTCAGATGCACAAATACTGCTACGCACACACATGATAGAGGATTTCTACAATTTTTATAAGGTAAATTAATTAGTATATCTAGCAGGTACATCCAAAAAGAGACCAGTTGCCCCAGCAACACACCCTTAGGTCAACCCTTTGGAGCTGGCCCAAAGGGTTCTTTGTCCTGTGTCTTGTTACATCTTTCAAATTCTGGTGAAAAACAAGATGCTTTTGGTAAAAATTCTCTTTTTGGAAATAAGACTAAATAGAATTTCAAGAAAGTGTTAGAAAAGGTTAGCTTATTATTCTAAAATGTGAGAAAGGTCAGGAAAGGTACTTGAAACTATACAACTGTACATAAAAAAATCTACAAAGCTACAAATATATGAAAAGCTAAAAATCTAGGCATCAGCAGAGATAAAAAATAAAAATCATGTAAAATGGAACATATTGAGAAATTTGTAACAAATGTTATGCATGAATAGTTAATAACTATAGACACCTGTTTTACTTCAGACTGATGCATCTGTCCTCTACAGTAAAGTGTTGAAGGTGTTCTGCTGTTGAACATAGTTTCCCACCTCTAAAATCAATATCATCAGACTTCCAGATAAAAACCCTCAGTAGTTTATTTCTATGTAAGTACCTATTGAAAGAGCTTGTACATCCCTCCTTTGATTCATTATTTATATGGGTTATTTCAAGGTGCTAACATTAGTGGCTCAAGAGTATTCACTTTCAAAATCAAGTTATGTTCTTTCCTATAAATCATTCTTCTACTCTCTCTGTAAGGGAAAGTTATAGAATTCTGTAAGAACAGCTCAAAACACCACACTGGAATTGGAGAATGAGGAATTAATATGTCAAACTTTGGGGGGAGAGGGGAAGAGATTGGAGTATGTCTTTCTCATCATGGGCCTATTACAAGTTAACACAAATTAAAAGACATAAAAAATAGTCACAGGCTTTTAAGAAACCCACTGTGAACCACTAGTCTGCTGAAAAAAACAAAAAAGAAGCAGTTTTGTACAGCAGTATTTTGGTCCGATTTTGGCAGATATACATTCATCATAACTGCAGATGAAGACACTGAATACCTGCAGAAAGAAGGGAGTTACCCATTTTCTTTGTGGAAAATATAGCTATTACAGGACTTCTTTGCCTAGAACAGAAAGGCATAACAAGAATCAATGCTGAAATCAGAAAAAAATGAAATTAGAAGTAAAGAACAATATATTTTAATTGTTTAATTAATCTTGATAGCAAGCAACAAAGTGATAGATTCTGTGTCTTCTGGTGTCTTTTAGTGAAGATTATATTTCTTGGAAGAAAAGTATTAGCCAATGATCCATATCCAAATGCAGATTATCAAGTTCAGTGGAGGTTATCTGAAATGTAATGGCCTGTGATATACAATACAACAGACTAGCTGATGCAACAATGCCTTCTGGCCTTGAGTACTTCAAATCAATATACTTAAAACTGAAAAAGAAGCGCAGAGCCACACTTATGTTATATATGCTTTAACCTATTCCTTCCTCACAAGATTCCAAGGATACCGTATTTTAAATAAAAGTTCTTTCTTCTTAATATAATGGGAAAAATATATTTTTCGTCTGAAATAAATCAGAATAAGGGTAAAAATCTGCTCCTACTAACATTATTGGAAATGCCAATATTAATTACAATCAAGTCAAAACTTCAACCTGGACTAAGTGAACATTAGCATGTAAATCACACTCTTCTGTACACTTTTCTTCTTAATATTGTTGCTGGGGTTTTTTTGTTTGTTTGTTTGGTGGGTTTTTTGTTGGGGTTTTTTTTGTGTGTGTTTTTTTGTTTGTTTGTTTGTTTTGTTTAGTTTTTTTTTAGTTTGTTTGTTTTGTTTTGTTTTGTTTTTTGCTTATCTCATAGCTGTGTCCAGTAAATTGTTTTTATCTCAGCTATAATCTCTGCCTTTTGTCTCCCACCAGAGCAGGAAAGGTAGTGAGTGAACCTGTGAGGGGAAGAGAGAACTGAATTAGCAGATGCCACTCCTGAATCACAACATCCAGTAAGGAGAATCTGGTAATGGTTATTATATTGGGAAAATCGTACAGCTGCAGCAAGATTAATAGATTTTTTTATAGCATGAACCAGGATGATGCTGACCCAAAAAGTAGAGGAACTCTGATGACCAAGTTCAAAGATCCTGTAGACATAGAAAAAAAGGCAGAAAAAAAATGAAGAACACATGGATGGAGAATTAAGAACAGGATAATTAACAGTACTAAAAATAAAAAAAGATAAACCAACCAATATTGCTTAAACACAAATTCAGGGAAGATGAAAATAAAACTTACCTATCCTTCACCTGTCCTTCTCATGTGTCTTTCAATCTAGTCAGTGTCTTTAATTTTTAGCCTCTGATATTCCACTGAGCATCTGATATGCATGTCCTAAAGAGTCTTCACTGGATTGCATTTAAGTCACTATCTAAAGTATATGTGTTACATTAAAATTTTATAGAACATATATTTTGAAGTTGTAAAGTTTAAACAAAGGTGTCCCGTCAGTCTTTTTTTAGATTCAGCCCTGCTGGCAACCTTGTTCTCTTTCTACCTTTTCATTTTCACCAAGGGTAATTAACCTCTCTGTGTGGTGACAGTTTTGAAAAGATGTGAAGTTATTAATGACCATCATGATTCTATTAGAAATGCAAAAGATCAAATTCAGTAGGAAATTTCAAGCAAACCAGAAAAGGTAAGATGCTAAGCTTGAGTCTCGTAGCATTTTCACAAGATAGATACATAAAGAATTTGGAAGAACAATAGCATAACCTTCATCAAAATTCCATGAGAACATTACTGTGTTCCTAGGACATACTGCAATGCAACACCTCTCAAATACTTACAATATGCTTAGGTATTCAGGGAGTACTTGATTGCTGCCAGTTTCATTTATCCTTAAGATATTCCTCAAGAACATAGAAGAAAAGATTATTTAACAAAATTCATATATATATATATAATATATATGTATGCATGTATGTATTTTTATCAGTAAAATTTTGATAACAGTATTGAAATCAGGTATTTTATTTATGTTTCATGTAGCAAAACTTGATATATCTTTGTAGTCTGAAGAGGCCCTATAAAGATGTATCTAGCTGGAGAAGTGATAATGTCTATTTGTCTTATTCATTTCACTGAATTCTCTTCTTCCTTACATAAAGATCAGATTAGCTGGCCAAGTTCTGGAAATACACACAAAGACAAGATCGAAGAACAACCTTCACACGTCAATCCACGGATGGATTACAAGGCTGCAGGTTTACCATACTTGGTTTACAATTTTAACTCCTGCTATGGGATAGGAGTGACTTGCTAATGGAAAGTTCAGTTGACTGCATAATGGGACAATAACTGTATAACTGTATAATGGATAATTTAGATGACTCTATCATGATTTCAGGAGGCTGAAGGCTTTTTTATCATTGTGTAACACTGTATGTCTCCTAACATATTCAAAACTGACCAATAGCTTCCTCTTCTGATTAGACAGGATAGAGTTGTTTGCAGATCAAATCCTGTTGAAGTTGCTACTCATACCCCATTTACCATACTGCTACCCTCTCAGTTAATTAATTCATGGCTGTCAGCTAACAGTGCACTCAAAGCTCACAGTATACTCTGACTCTAAAGCCATGGTTCTTTGTTTAGTGTGCAATATAATCTAAGCATGAGAAAATTAAAAAGCATTCAAATTCTATATTCTTTAATTCCATATTCCCAAAAATGCAGCAATCAGTATGCTTTTCATTTGTGAGTAAAAAAAAACCTCAGCAAAAGAAGTATCAGATTTATTTTAAAAACTACTGACTAAATTTCTTCTCAGCAAAACCTTCAGGCTAACCATGGAAAATAAGCAGGAGGACAAACAGAAGCAGTTTAAATTTTATAATACATATTTTGATAGGCAAACAGTCAAACAAGTATAATTCTTGAGCTTTGAAAAGAAAAGGGATTCTTGATATATCAGACTAACCCTTCTGTAAATACTACTGCATTTGGTAGACCAAAACCGTTTTCAATATGTTAGAAATATTTTCATCTCTAGAGGTAATTTGGCACTGGGTTTATACACTAATTAGCCTTCATCATGGTATTTTATGAATAACAGTTTTGAACTTAACAGTTGCCTAATAACTGGTTTGATCACTCCAAAGTAGAGTATCAATGATGAGAAGTAAATTAAAAGGTGTTTTAAAAATAATGAAGAGTGTTAAAACTTCTAGACTTTTTTGTGTCAAAACTGGTAGTTGCTATAATAGTCAGTATTTGGAGAAAGCAGTTGAAAGTGTTCCTTAAATACTGAGAAATTTAAAGGCAAGTTACAGTACACTTCTCAAAGTTGAGCTAAGATTAGGAAAAATAAGTTTTTAATATATAAATAAAAGTCTCTAGTGAGCTACTTAGTCTATGTCTACAACATTCACATTCACACATACAACATGAAATGATTCTTGTAGTACTTTCTGGAGGCATGTTCTTTTTTTTTGCCTTATAGTAAAAAATCAGTAAAAAGCTGGATATGTAAACACAGAATAGAGGCACATGCTAACAAGAGCTCTGAATTCTGAGCCCTGAGGTCCCACAAGACAACTATCTCAGGTTCTTCACACAGCTTTAATTTCTTAACTCAGCAAATTCTACTGCAGAGCTAGGCAGGTAGCAGAAAGGTGGGACATAACCAAGAGATTTCAGCTCTCTGACAGCATAGATGCTGCCCAAAGGTACCCTATCTCATTGTTCAATCTGTTTGACCAAGAAGCATTAACCTGAATAAATTTGCTAAGCTGCAGCTTGTCAAGGGAGCAAAATATGTCCAAATGCTTGCTTACATATTCCAGCTACATCCAATAAATCTATTACTTCCTGAAAAATTTGCTTCACTTACATACCTTAGGTTACTGAGGTTAGGGTATTGCTTCAAAAGCAGTTGTCTAGTGCCTCACAGATATATCTGGGGCATCTTTAATCAAGATAGCTTTCACTGGTGTTCATAGCAGTGAAAGAGGAGCATGGATTTCATCATACTTCTTCCTAAACTCACAGGATTTTGGATGGTTTGTTTGAAAAACATCAGAGTGACTCCTGAGGATCCCAGTTCCTGAACTAGAAACACATCTTCCACAACTTTTATTATTGCTATCCTTACTGTTATCGCTATCACCACCATCACTGTCGTCATCTTCACCACAGTCAGAGAAAATGTACCACAGTGCACTCATCAGCTCCAGAGGTGAGAGGCTGCAGCACCTCCATGTCTCCGGTGCAGCCAGCAGTGGGGGTGTGCTCCAGCAGGCACAAACACACAGCACCGATGTGCACCACACGTGTACTCACCCATCCACACAGACCCCAGACAGACAGAGCACTCAAATGGACACAAACAGCACCAACAGCCTGAGGAGGATGGAGGTCACCTGTACAAATTAACAGACATATAATCAATATATATTAATAATATAATAGAAATAGAATTAAATACAATTTAAATGCATAATAATATCTAATATGGTTGTGTCATATTTAATTATATCTATTAAATATATAATTATATATTATTTTTAAATTTAAATATTTTTTTATTTTCCCCTCCATCTTACAATCTGATTTCCTTTCTTTCTTTCTTTCTTTCTTTCTTTCTTTCTTTCTTTCTTTCTTTCTTTCTTTCTTTCTTTCTTTCTTTCTTTCTTTCTTTCTTTCTTTCTTTCTTTCTTTCTTTCTTTCTTTCTTTCTTTCTTTCTTTCTTTCTTTCTTTCTTTCTTTCTTTCTTTCTTTCTTTCTTTCTTTCTTTCTTTCTTTCTTTCTTTCTTTCTTTCTTTCTTTCTTTCTTTCTTTCTTTCTTTCTTTCTTTCTTTCTTTCTTTCTTTCTTGCTAAAAACACTTAAATGCTAACCACAGTTTTGATCACTAATTACATATCAGAAATTTAGCATGATGATAACCAGGATGTGCAAAGAAGGTTTTTATGGCCAGCAAGAGATACTGAAATTCAAAATAAGAGACTCTACAGAGCAGCAAAAATATGAGAAAGTGACAGATTAAATATATAAATTAACTACTCTAAATAAAGGAGGCAATGTTGATGTAATAAAACTTTCTTTTCAATATGCACTTATATTTGATTATGGACACCAATAAAAAAAATGTTGTAAAAGGCCAACAGATGCCTTGAGGCAAATAAAATCCCAAATGTCATCTTCACAGATGAGACAATCATTCCAATATATTTCCTATGGAGAGACACAGCTCCTTTAAAGTGTGACCAAAATGCTCCCCGTGAAACCAGGTGTCAGAGGATTTTGAGAACAGGGACTGTTTGTATTAATATCTTGGAATATGGCCTGGTTTGCTCTGTGATTTTGTGCAATTGTTTCTAACTTTGCAATCCAGAAAATGCAGTCTGTGTGCAGATGACTTTTTGTACATTTCAGATATGATGATATTACAGTATAGGATATGAGGACAAATATTGTTTTGTAATGGATAAAATCATGAATTCTGCAAAATAATCTTTCCATGTAGTTTTGAAGTCAATGAACTAAAGTTTACTTGGACGGTAATATTCAGTGAGTAAACTCTAAGAGTCATACAACAAACGTAACACAGGAATAGGGAGAGTTAATGCAGAAAAATCCTACTCTTCTAAAAGTATACAGCATTTCCTTCAAGTGCAAGGAAGCATCCATTTTATACTGTTTGACATTAAATTGTTGAACCATATTCCTACCTGTTGTAGTCCAATAGAATTGCAATTTATACAGAGGTACGGTAGTTTGTTGTTCTGCTCTAACAAATCATTAGTAGTAAACATTATGTAAATTAAAAAGAATAGAAAATAGCATAGTACACAGGCCCAAGCAAAGACCCTCAAAATACTTTGAGTATGTGTATAAATCTGAACAAATAAGTTAGCAAAGCATGAACTAAAATTGCTCACTTGCATTCACTAAGAAAATCAAAAAAAGCCCAAACTGAAATCAAACTAAAACCATTTTCCTAGATAAAACTAAATGTATATTCAGTAAACCTTAAAGAGAAATGGCTGGTCAAAGGGCTACATACAAACAGCACATTGGCTGATGGAATTTACATCCATCTTTTTCTTCTATGATGAAAAATAATTTTTGCTGATTATGTTTGAGAAGCACACAGCATGGATCTCCACAGTTTGCATATGATGTTTTCTTAGATTTGAGGTCTGGCTTCCATAAAGTAGAGATTTTTAGTTTCTTTTTTTCCTCTTGTCGTTCATGGGTGCAAGAAAAGACATCATTAGTGTATTCAGAGAGTAAAATCATCAGATCAACATCTTCAAATTTCATGTGTATTTCTTCTTTAAACAAGGATTGTGCAAGTGCTGCAAAGGTATTCTGGAGTCCCTTAAGCAGTCAGAAAAATGGTAGGGGGTGGAGAAAGTGATAAATGCCTGTCACTCTGAAGATATTGCCTTCCCAGGGCGATCTCCCAAACAACAAAGCACAGCAATTCTAGGCCTAACAATACCTATAGAGAATCAAGAAGAACAGATGAAGTATTATGATATTTAGGAATACAAACGTATTTACATCTTTTCACCAGAGGTACTACAAAGCCATTGAATAAATATAAGATAACAGGCTAGAAAGACTGATCTGGAAGTACTCAAGGACAAAAATATCTGCAAACCAAATGCTAAATAATAATATCAGCTTCTGTTCTATGTGCTACAATACAAGATACAAACATAGTTACTTAGACATAATATACACAGCCATGAAAGTCTTCTGCTGAAATATGTTGGTAGCATAACTAGGAAAGGGCTGCTGCAGACAGAGGACTTTGGTGAGGCAGAAGTTATCTTTTTCCTGGTAAGTTGGAGTAATGCATTGTTAATGTAATATATTTCCCACCAAATGAGGTTTAAAAAGCCTTGTGGAGGCTTGGCAGTATCAAGACACTGATTCATTATTTTACAACTCAGTATACCCTGAAGTTCCCCCACAAAAATGACACAAAATTCTGAAGAAAAAAGATCTCCATCTCTCCGTTCCCAAATATAACTCCCAGGACATACTTTACTCAACAAACATTCATACCACCCTATTCTATCATATACATTTTAGATATATATTTTTAGAATCTCACCTTCTAAGTAATGATGGGAATGTGGAAACTTCAATTCTTTTGCTATGTATTTCTACACTTTTTTGTTAGTGGTTTAAGTGCTACTGAAAAAGATTGGATTGACAGCCCCAGAGAAGAAAACTCTACATAAAAAGGGGTAGGGTCAACAGATTTCTCTGCACTAGCTCAGCAGAATGTTTTGGTGCTGACACATAAAAGAAGGTCAGTCCCATTGCCCACTTAGTTTTTAGCCTTTCTGATCAACCTGCCAAGTTTGCCAATTAGTGCTAGTTGCACTCAATATGATCTATGATCTCCTTTCTAACATAATCAGGCTGCTACACAAATCTGCTTCACATATGCAACCAAAACCAAATGTTTCAGCATTTTAAAGTCACTTGTAAACTAAGCATTATTTGCCTTGACAACTAGAAAGACATACTTTGAAATACATTTATATACAGCGTGTATGTACATGTATATGTACACATATATGTGTAGGTGTATGTATACGTAGCTACAGTGCATATGTATGTATGAGAATGTTTTGGTGAATGCTAAACAAAATCCCTGTTTACCCACAGCACATTACCCATTTTAATATAAATGAATCACTTCTGGAATCTGTAACACAGTTAAGAATAATTTATAGAACTCTAAATAAAAAGGATAGCTGTTTCATACCACATGCACAATAAAGGAAATGAGAAGGCATGTACTATCAGACAGAGACAAATATTGGTATGAAGTGAAAGACAAGGAACAATAAATAGGGACACATCCGTCTGGAACACAGCTTGTCTCCTGCTATTACATCCTAATCACATATTACATATAGTTTGCTAGTGTCAAGACACACAAAATCCCTCAAGACTTGATAGCAAGAGAGTGTGAAGGTGGTGTCTTTCTATGAAGAAGGAAGAAATTACCCCTTGAGATTTTTTGAAGCATTAGTTCTATGCAATAAGACCCAGAGCAGGTTAGAATAGCAGAATGATAAAACTGACTTTATGATTTTTGTGGACTGTGTAAATTAAAATGCAATCCACATTAAATTAAATTCAGCCTTGGCTGTGGGGGCATTTGATGGGGCAAAGATAAGGCTGTCACACATATAACGTAGGCTTCTTTGTCAGGTGTCTTTCTTTAGGGATTTTCAAGGATGTGAAATGGTCTTAAATTTATATTACATTTGCTATTTGGCTGTGGGAGCCCTAGGAAATCAGTCACTGTGCATCACCTGACTATTGTATTCATATTATACAGCCTTTCTAAAAGTGGAAGAGAAGATAAAGGTACAATATTTTTGATGTACACATAATAAAAGGTGTCAGAGAAGAGGAAACACTTTTTAAGCATTCTGAGATCCAGCATTAAATTTAAGAACTGCACATAAAAGCTTTAATTATAATTTTAAAATAGATTTTCTGCTAATGCTTCCTATATGCCAATATCATTACAAGCATAATAATTCTTATAATTCAAAAACAAAGGAAAGTCAAATAAAAGAATAGTCAGACATATCATTATTGATAAAAGACTATTTTATCTGTGGTAAAACTGCCCATGAAGAGACAGTTTTCATATGCTCTTCAGTAATATATAGTAATGTCAGAAAATCTTAAGAATAAATCCCAAATTGTGGAAGGAAATCTTAATTAAATAATCTAATTGACTGGAATTAAGTAGGGAAAACAAACAAACAAAACAAACAAACAAAACAGACAAAAACTCTCTCCCCCCCAAACCCTAAAATTATTAGGCTGTGTTGGATGGACATGACATAGACTGAGTAAAAAATCTTGGTACTTGATTTACAGTACTGGTCATCAAAAGGACTCTACAATGAAAAAAGTATTTTAGCATTTCGTACTCCATCTATAAGGTACATATTTTAGAAAATGTGGAGGTGCTACAGCGTAGGAGTATCTACCCTTGTAAAGCAGTGTCTGGACCACCCATACATGATCTGCAAGTATCAAGACATTATCAAAACTTTTTTTGTACCTTTTTCCATCTCAAAAATCATTCCCTTTCTCATATGAGGTTTTTATGATTCTTTTGCCCTCTGTGGACTCTATTATAATTTATCTTTCACTGTGAAGCAAGGAATGTCACTGATGTGGTTCAGAGTGAAAAGGCACACAACTACAACTCTGCAGATGTTGAAAGCTTGTTAAAAACTTTAAGAAAGGTTCAACAGTGTTTTAATTTGAATGATTTTCAATTTTTGTTGAAGGTTTGCTCAAACCATGAGGACCATATCCCAAAGTTTCTAGTAAACTTATTTTCCAGGAGTGAAAAGAATCTTTATATTAAGAAATGCCATGAAAACCTGTTGTACACAATCACATTTTTCTTTCCAATTTTTCACTATGGATAACTCAGATGTACTTTTGAAGTTTAAAAGATCCATATTTGGCTTGGCCTTAGATTTCAGTCTCATTTTAAGTGACTTCTCACATATTTTTTAAAAGAATGGATAGTCTCAAACTGCCAATATGCAAAACTATTGTGTGCATTTTCTGGTATACGAAGCAGTTCTGTCCATGCACTCCTGGTCATAAGAATGATTCAGATCAGAAAAAAAAATTCCTCTTACATTCTGACCATGACCATTCTTTTAAAAGAGCAACAGCACCAACTCATTTCAATTACTTATAAGACGAATGTGTTTGTAGGTGAATATTGTACTTTTTATGGGAGTATATGTTAGTCATGCAATCTGTCATTCTCAAATGAGCAAAGGTTCAAAAAGGTCATGAAATGCCTGTTGTGATGGTTACTATCACACCACAAAACCTGGCATTATGAGTACTCAATTACATTAGTGTTACAAACAGTTGAAACCTCTATAGATAGAATGCTATTAATCACTCCCAGCTCTGTTCCCAGCAACTTCTTATTGACTGGCATATTAGGAAAAATAAGTTTGTGTCACCATAGGATATTATTATCAAGTGTCTTATTGTTAAAGTCAGCAACACATGAATACAGTTGAAGAAGATGAAAGACTTCTAAAAAAACTAATGCAAGTATTGGTGCAAAATGATGAAAGGATTTTTTTTTTTTAATTATGGAAATAAGTGCTAATTCTTGGAAAGCTTGCCAGACTGTATGCACTTTTTTTTACAGTTCTGTTAGCACTGCAAGAGTATGAGCATATGAAAATGACAATATAAATTTTCTGGGTTTATTGGTATTGCCTAAGTGTGTGCAACTTTGTCCCTCCTCTCCTCCTGAGACATTGGTTACATTAGATGGTAAATTCCACAAGTAATTCAGATGTTTTTATCTACCTTCAATAAAGCCTACCTCTCTTTTTCATTTTTACCCTATTGATACATAGTAGTTATTTTTTTATTGACTGAAACTGAATCACCCTTCTGTCCATGTAGGAAGTATTTTCTAGTGCCCCTGGTATTTAAAGTTTTGCCTTTGTCCTGGCAGTAAAACATCATTAAATGGTAGATCTTTAGCATTAAGGTCACGGTATGTTTGAAATTGTTGGTTCTTTATCCCTGGATATGTGATGGAACTACTGCTGGATCTAGGCTATGAAGGTGATTACAAGAATCAAGCTTCTGAATGTATTCAATGATTCATCTGTCACTTTTATTATCGTAGAGCAAACCACAAGGAACATGAATTTATGAAACTGACTCTAAGAAGAATAGTAACATATCTGTCCTCCCAGCCTCCCACACCTTTGCATTCCAAGTTTTAAGAGGCCCTGTCTTCACAAAAAGCAAAACTCAAATACAGAATGTACTTCAAGGATTCTTATTAGTAGTATTGTTATTCTCCAGTTACATTACTAAAAGATATTGGCAATGTCAGCTTTGGTGAAGTTATTATGTATGTACTGTTATTATCTTTGGAGAAAAGATAAAACAAAAATACATTTGCCCAGTGTTCCTTCTGAGCCCTTTTGTTTAAATATACCCTTTAAAGTATAGATTATATTTTTAGTCATTTGCAACATTCTTGAAAATTTTCACTCCTTCATAAAATGGTTGAGTAGGCATTCATTAAACTAAATTAATGAAAAATTCTGTCCTTTCAGATGATTACTGATTTTACCACATCACTAGCAGACATGGATCTCACCATGTGCAATACTTTAAAGTACAGCAAATTAAACAAAGATAAAAGATTTTCTTGGGGTCATTGTTGTCCTTGGACCTACTAATTGCTGCTGTATTTGTTTTGTTTTCTGCTGAGTCCTTAATTCCTGAGTTCTCTGCAACACACTGGCAGTCTGTGACAGACTTTGCTCTCACATATAATTCAAAAGATATAATAGTAAAAGGGAAAATTGGATAGAGTCACTCTTCTAGGCTTGGATTCTGCAGGATTTACTGGTTGAACTGTGTTCTCAGCTCTGCCACAGTCAGTAGGGTATATTACATCTACACTTGCATCAGCAGCTGCTCCTTAATGTGTCACTGGCGTGTCATTCATAAACAAAAAATTTCATGAACCTCATAATGCAAAATCTGGCTGCAATTGAGAGGAAAGAAAACATGCCTTTCTGACTAACTCCAGAAATGCACAAACATTTAAGTCCCCAGTACAAATAAGAAACAAGTTCAAGTTCTATGTCAGTGAAAATGGGAATAAAAGGATGCAATTCTTGTTGGTGATGAGAGTTATATATTAATCTGAAATTAGAAAGCTCTTTCATATTTCTCCCCACGTCTTCCATTGAACCTCTCATTTTGAGTATTATATGTTTTGGTAGAAAAAATGTGTTCATAAATCTTACATTTTAAACGTAAATATGGCTATTTAAATCACCAAGACTGTTAACCTTTTAACCAAAATCCTGAAATCTGTATTTTCTCTATTGAGCTGATAGTTTTTTCCTTTTTTCATGCTGCCTTCATAGCCTATTCACCTAAACATTACACACAACACCTCCTCAAGCTGCTTCCAATGTGTAGATTATTGCATTCATCTAATTTTTCTTCTCATTAGTTATATTCTTCCTAAATGTTGAATTTTCCATGAACCAATTTTTGTAACTACATTTTTAAAGTCACAAATACCAAATACCATTGAATCAATAATTATTTTTAGATTGTTCACTCCATTTTTATTCTCAGGCAATGAAGAAGCTTTTGTAACAGCTGTATTTGCAATATCAGTCAGTCAAGAATGGAAGATTTTTTCCAATATATTTGTACACATTCTTTCAGAGAATGTTGCGCCAAGTCGTGAAAATAACCATCTTTCCAGGGCCAGCAGAACTGCCTACTTAGGACCTGATCCAAAATTCATAGAAGACAATGTAAATTTTCTACAGTCTCTGTGGACTTGTGATGTTATAAAAAAATGAAAATTTTTACCCTGCATTAAAAATGGGGCCAATAACAGAGACGCATCCACTTTAATACTAAATATTAATAATAAGTGCCTAAACATCTCTGTTTAGGCAACCTATTTTCTACTTAGATAGCAAATTAGCATTGTACAAATATTTTATAATATAAAGTACCCTAATATCTTTCTCCATCTCCTTATCCTCTGCTTCCTTTGACAAAAAAAAAGTCTTTTGAGAATCAAAAAGCAAAGGTACCTCTTCCAGAAGCATGTGTATAAAAAGTTTTTCAAGGAGGCCAGATGTAACTGCTCAAAAAAATTGACATTTTTCTGCTTAGCCATCCTACAAAAACCTACAAATACAATACACCAGTGCAAGTACATTAAAACAGAAAGAAATGTTCTCCTTATCCTTGAGGTACAGACTATGGAAAACAAGATACACTTGTAATTATTACTTATTGTGAGCATGGTAGTTGAGTCCCTGGGATTTATTTTGTTGAGGATTTCTTGCCAGTAATGTGAAAGCCAGAAAAATTTTGCATCTGGCAAGGTTAAGCAGGGAATACTTGTTCTTCATTAAGATGAAGAACATGACTTCAGCATCTCTACTGAAATTTGTGAACGAAATTTACGCAGAATGAATATACACCTGAGAAATCATTGTTTTGGGCTTTAAATATATCCCACTCTATGTTTCTGTGTTAAGAAAAAAGACTAACTGGACAAAGAAAAATTAATTGGATCAGTGTTCTGTGTTGACTTTAAGGAAAAGACATTTTGTGAAAGCAGTATTTAGATTTAGTTAAATTCTTATTATGTTACAGTTTACTGACCATTTATTTGGTTTCCATTTTCTCCATTATTTTCTTAAACACAGGTACTCCTTAAGAAACTAGGCAATGAAGCATAGTCTAGCAGGTTCAGACATAGGGTCTCGAGCATTTTTTTCACATTTTGTTCCTGTGAAATTTCACAGGGAAGGCTAGTTATTACCACTTGGTAATTCCAACATGATATATTCTCTGTGAGACACTGCAACAATACACTTGACAAAATGCTTCTCACACAAGTGACTGTAATGTTGTCTGCTTCACTGGAACATATGGATTATTTCCCATTATCACAAATATATTATGCCTTATCTACAACTGTAAAAAACTGGGATCTATTGTTTTGCTGTAGAGTATGCAATATCATAGTTACATGACTGTCTTTTATATACATCAAAACTGCATTAATTAATTTAATTTTAACTACAGAGATCAACCAAGCAATTTTCTGAAATATAACATTATTCCAGAAAACACAATATATAGCCTGAAAAATAACTCTCACTTGGAAGGGTAAAGGTTCAACTGCTCCCCATACACGAAATGTTGGCATCAAGAAATCTGGACACAAAATAATAATAATAATGGTAATAGTAACAGTAACAGGAACTAATTTAACTAATAGCAATAGCAATAGTAATAGTAATAGTAATAGTTCAATTTCTTTAAAGCATATTTCAAGTGAAACAGGCCAAAACTTCAAGTGTGACCAGAAATTTTCATTTGCCAGCACCTGAGCTAAGAGTACACCATATAACATATTAGTCTTATTCCCCAAGAGAGGGCTTCTCTTGCTGTCAAGTATATTTCTAAAGCTACAAAACCCAACCACTGTTTCTTAATATTCAGCTATGTGGTGGCTGGAGTCAGACAAAGAACACAACAAATGAGGAACAAATGTCACTCTTCCCAATTGCTGTAAACACACACAAGATATACACATACTGAATTTATAACAAAGCTATTTCGCATGAGGGAATGCAAGTTATTCAAAACCCAAAGATTTAAGTGGTAGTAATGGTTACTCAATCTGCTCAGAGATTTTAAAAACATACATGTATTTTTAAATAAAGTTTAAACAAAATTGGTAAAAAAATTGGTCAGAGGTAAAATATGAGAACTTCGCTAATACTTTTTTGAATACTACAGTGTCTATCAGTGCAATAAAATTCATCACATATGCTTGATTGAAAATGACCCAGTTCAAAAAATATTTAGGAAACTTTTTTTTTTTTTTTTTTTTTTTTTTTTTTTTTTTTTTTTTTGTGCTAAAACAAAAGTCAAATATTTGTTGAAAAACAACTTGGGATAAATTGCATTTGGATTTAGAGACTAAAATTATTTCCAAAATGAAGGGGAGGGGAGATTATTAGTTTATGGAAGAGAGAGAGAAATTGTCTATTTATGAATCATGGAAAGCGTTAAAATGAAGAGAACATTTGCTAAATTTTGGAAAGCAAAGTATTTGTGGGGGATTTAGATTAACCTGATACTTAACAAATTATTTTTACAAAAAGTGCAATCATTTTACCATATTTATCATGCAGTATTCAACAAAACAATGACTGAGAGCAACATCAGAAACAAAGATGCTATTATATAAAAGTTTATTATTGAAATGTATTTTTTAACTCACATTTTCCCAGAAATTATTTTTGTAAGGCTGTGAGAACAAGCTCCATCTTCTAGAAATAAGCATAGCTTCATTGAAAATGAGCTATGGTAATTTACCTCAGCTGAGGTTCCTCAGGTCAGTAGAATAAAACCATTATTTCCTCTTTTACTGTGCCACGACAATGTTACAGGTTTGAGGGTTTGTATTTGTTTATTGGTTGATTTGCTGGTTTGTTTTGTTGGTTTTGGTTTTTTTAACTCCTCTAGCTATTCTTTTCCTTCTCATTTCTTAGCATGTGCCCTCAAGATTTTTTTTTTGTAATTTTGTTCAAAATTCTTCACTTGCTTACAATTCATTTGAAGGTGTTACTAATAATAATAAATAATTATTTCCCTTTTTGCAGAGACTCATTTACCACACACATTTACATCTATTCCACATTTAATTTTTTTTTCTTCATATACATGTGAATGACACCTGTCAATTCCAAACTAAAATCTCTGGTTTAAAGCCATAATACTTGAGTATTGTCTACATGATGCAGACCTGCACTGTTTACTCTCCGGTGTTTATACCCAAATATAGACATTCAATTCTCTGCTTTTCTTAAAATAAAATAAGTAAAACATTATTTTGTTATTTTTTTACGAGAGAATGAAATCATTTACATGGTGATTTAAAGTTATTTCCCGTACTCAATATTACATAGCAGCCAATTAATATTTTAGCACATATGTTAGACAAAGTTTTTTTGCTTCAAAGCTTCTATCAAGGTTTCCTGCTGAAGGGGATACGATTCAGAACCACTTTTCCTCATTAGGTTCAGTTTCTGTAGCATGGAGTGACTATTTTATTCTGTCCTCATCCAGAATGTTTCTTTCCCCTCTATTTTGGAAGCAAGGATGTAAAGCAAGGATGCTTTGTCTGCAGCCCGTCACTGTAGTCTCTGATTAAAGAGTAACAGCTCCCTTTCAGTCCATCTCTACTCTCACAGATTTATAGAAGATACTTGGAGAAGTTTCACTTCCAAAGGATTTTTTTTTTAATTTTCTGGGTTTACTTGAACTGAAGAGACTTAATTTGCAATAGAATATTGTGTCTTTCCCAGGAAAGAACTAGTTCATATTCATCCGCAGGCATTCCTATTGCAATTTCACTACAAGAGGCGCTGACCTGTCACAAAACTCAATGATTTACCTAAGTAAGTATTTCAGTGTTTTCCTCTGGTAAGACTTTCCTTCTTTCTTAACAATTTCCCTAGTACTGAGGAAACAACAATTTCTCCTGTCATCTGAAATAGTTCTGCATCTACCTCTGTTCCTAGGAGTACAAAGATAAAAGAAAATGGAACAGACAGAATTTTAGGTAAATACTGAAATGAAAAAGAGGGGAAATGAGCTGACCTATTACTAGGTAATATGTCACCGGTATTTTTATGAAACACAATGCTTGACACATGAGTTTTAAAAAAACTTGGGGAGATTTAAGAACAAACAGACCAAACACATCAAAAACTTTTCAAATATATCAAACAAATCCCATAAGCCAGACTCTGAATCTTTTAGGTCACCAGAGTGCAATCAAAGAGGATCAAAACTATATCGGAAAAGTAAATGATTTATTGGCATGGGTCTGTACCAAAGAAAACATTACTATCCTCAGATTAGTCTTCACAGGTAATGAGAGTAAAACCACTACAGAGATAAAGGGATCAAAAAGAGTTGATGGAACAACTTCAGAAACACAACTGAAATCAATCAAAAGGACCAGATTGAGTCCTTCTAAGAGTTCACTGCAAACCAGAGGATGGAGTAGCCAACCTCGTAATATACACATGGTTTTAAATCATCCTGAGAAAGAACTAACATAAAACCAGCTTAATACCATGAGTTTGGTCAAGAAAGAGTCTTAGGATGAATCTAGGAATTCCAGAAAAATATCACATTTCAGATTGCTAAATTTTACAAATTACCAATTGAACTGAAAGAAAAAAAATGAAAGACAATGTTTCTCTTCCATTAAAGTAAATTAAGTTTTAATTCTTTCCTGTCTATTTCTTTCAGTTGGGAAAATATAAAAGAAAAATGTAACATAATGAAAATATATATCCTACCCTAATCATTCTGAAGTGGTTTAACAATATAAATTCACAGGCAGGCTATATTTTATGTAAAACAAAACCAAATCTAATTATAGAGGTATATCACACCTACACATTGTTATGAAAAATTAGGGGCTGTTGTCTAAAAGGGACTAACCTACAAAGCCAAATACTTTTGACAAATAATGTGGAAGCTTTTCCCCAGCAAAATTTTCTTGAGGTGCTAATAGAAACTTCACAGAATACTTAAATGACTAAGTGTGAAAAAAACAGCAAGCCAGGTTTCTGGTAGCCTCTTACGTTGTGATGCAAGCAAAATGTATACTAAGGAACAATGACAGTTAGAAAGGTAAGGAATTAAGTGTTTTAAATTTTGTGGGTTTTTTTGGCTTTTTGAAACTTATTTATGCAACTGCTTCCAAGAGCTCTGTCTAGATGTTCTCTTGCACAGACATGTAAAATTCAAATTGACCATGCCACTTTGTCACATGACTATTGTAGATATTTCCTTGTAGATATATCTTTTCTAAGGGGATAAAATGAAAATTATTTCATTTTCTAAATATTTTACAGTATTACATATATACACATATTAAAAATTACCTTGAACATTGAAATTTTCTGAGAACAACCTAAAAAACTGATTTAAGTCTCAAAAATAAAAATATGCGATAGAAGGGACACAAAAATATTGAAATGTAGTCCAGTTAATTCTGCTGATATACTGGAATTTTAGAATATATGGATATCATTAGAATATTAGGATATCTGCAAGTTTTCATCTTTCAAAGCAAATATTGCAGTCCACTACAGAGGAGCTCAGTAGGACATCTTAGAAAGTTTTGTGCATGGACACAGTCATTAAATGTTCTTTATTCATTGAAGATTCGTTTATGCACACAACTAACTGCAAGGGGGATTTTTTCTTTCTTCTGGCCCGACAAAATTATTTCAGTGACGGAATTTGAATTTTCATTAATTATGGGAAGGTCTGTCAGCTGACATTTTTGCTCTGGGTGATACAGTGCTCTGTGAAACCTAAATAGAGCTGAGATGATTCCGAGAAGCTGAGCAGGTAGCCTGGCAGCCGGCCACGGCGAGCTCCATGCTGTGGCAGCTGCCCTGTTAGCAGCACCAGCTGATCAGAGACACATACCTGAGCTGTTGTCAAACCTTTGCCTGTCATTTAAACACCCTCTAAGAGCATGCCTCAGAGAAAATAACCCCACCAAATTGTGGAAGACAACTCATGCAAGTTCCAACAACACCTCATTGCATGGCTGAAAAAAAGGGCCCTGAGAGCAATTTTTGGCAATGCACAGCTCTGGTTTCTCCTCAGATTTGATTGTAGGATGGTAACAATGTGAATTTAATGCAAACATTTTAGGCATAAAAAAGCAAAAAAAGTAATGTCTTTATAAGTCAGCAATAGAAAAACCTATTGTAAGCCATTTATTCTCAATTTCAATAGTGGCCTGATAAATACTCTGTAAGCAGTAAAGTGGGATACTTTTTAGCTAAAAAAATATGATTTCCAGATTTTAACTGGATTCCCAAGCACTGGTAGATAATATGTTAAAGAAAAAACATAGAGAAATCAACTCCATCATGAAATATATGTATTGACGTAAAAAAAAATACTCCCCTCAAACCAAAACAGAACAATAAACCCACCCCAAATCCCCTAATAAAGCTAATAATTCTGTTTGGAACTGGGAAAAAAAGAATGAACTTTGGCTGACAGAACTATTTCTGAAATTGAGACCCTGCAGACAGTAATTAAGTACAGGTGTCTCTGACACTGTACTCCCTACCACTGCTAATGATTACATGAGAAAAATTAAGTATGAAATCAGATATAAAAAAAGCACAGGATGATGGCTCTTTGTGTATTCTGGCATGAGGAATAAAGAAAAAAAAAAGATATGTGAAGGGATTTTAGGGACTGTTAAAAAAAAACACAAACAAAACAAAAAAACCAACCAAACAAAAACAACAACAACAACAAAACAAAACAAAACAAAAACAAACAAAAAAAAAACCAAAACCAAAACCAAAACCAAAAAAAAAAAAAAACCCCAAAAAAACCCCCCCAAAAAAACCAACACAACCAAACAACCAAAAAAAAAACCAAAAAAACAAAACAAAACAAAACAAAACAAAACAAAACAAAAAAACAAACAAAACAAAACAAAAAAAAAAAAACCAAAAAAACCTAAGGTAAGATTCACTGTTATGTTACCCTGAAAGAACAGCTGAATAAGGAAAGATTTTAGTTGTCACATATGCAAAAAATATAGGCCAGATCAAGAAAAATCTCCTGCTGATATCTGAGTAAAAAGCACCATTTGAAAGTGTCATTTGGTTTATACCTTTTTTTGTCAAAGTTTCATCCTGTTCCAGCTTTTTTGTCTCACATTCTGGAGACAGTTTTTAAAGGAACAGATAAGAGAACTGCATATATCCTATTTTTACTAAACATACTAATTTAAAGAGTAATATGTGACAGTAAGTCCTCCTCAAGGGAATGAGCTTAAGTCATTTACAGTTAAGTATTGTTTAGACATGTAGTAGCAGCCAGTTCCCATCATCTCTGATCAGCTTGGAAAGAAATAGTGTAAAAATAACACTGTCCCTAAAGAAAAGAGCTGGACAGACTTTGTCTGATACTCCTCTATTGTTGTTACATACACGAAGAGCATCAGCTGGGCATGATTTTGTACCTGCAAGCATTTTATTAAATGGAGAAATGGAAAAAAAGGATTCTGGCAATATAAGACACCAATATCAGAATCACTTGATCTTCCTAATGTATCAGGTTGTTGATAAGATAAGACAAGCCATAATGTTTTGGGGAGCTACCACTACTATAAAAAAAAAGTGTTCAAGTCATTAGATAAAAAATGGTGGCTATAAACAGCAGTCATGCTACAAGTTCTTATACGTGTTTGTCACCTGATGCAGACATCACAGAGAAATGAGTGAGAAAGATGACTCAGTTTAACCAGGTGCAAATGTTGAGACAGAGAAGCCTAGGGGCAGCCATAAGCAGAACAAATGCATTCCTACAGTGATATTATGGTGATTGTGCCAACACATTAGGAGACCCCTGCAGGTCTGAGGAAAAATCTTCCAAGAGCTAGCTGACCACCAGCTGAGCTGTGGACTGCTTATGAACACAATACATTGTGAGCTATATCAGTGTTGGCTTAAGTATTATATCATACACTGGCAGGGAAAACGTGTTATTAAAGACCATGGCACTGGGCTGATTTCCTCAGACATGTAAGATCAGTTGCCTGAACCTCACCTTTAGTCTGGTGTCACTTAGGACACCCTGATTTGCTGTGTGTGACTGGTATGACAAGGACTGACATGAGATTCATGTCAGCATGGAAGGACAGCTGGAGCCCACATGTAATGCTCTTGGTTGTCCTTACATAGACACCTCACGAGGAGCAAGTTCTTAAAGAGGAACTTCTCTTCCAAGGATGTTTACAAGCACCCAGAGCAGTGGATGTTTACTGAATATAAGACTAATGGCGTCCTCAGCCACATGCAGAACCTTTTCTAAGAGAAGCTGAAAAGCTGGTAAGCTATTGTAGGATATTGTTGCATGAGGCTCATGTGCACCTGTATATTTTATCAAAGACAGATTCAACAGTGTTCAGAATGAAATATTTTTCTGTTACATACTCAAGGAAAACCACCCAGAATTATGATTATGAATCAACTGTATGTGAAAAGTTATACAATCATACTTACCATCTGAAAGGAAAACCATTGCCACTACAGGTCTCTGGACAAAAAAAAAAAAAAAAGGCAGAGATTTAACAGGGTTAATATGATAGCTGGAATGTTTAAGCTTTTGATTACATTAGGTTACAGCACTTAAATGCTAGGTCTACTTACTTGCAGTGCTGTATAAGACCCAACACACGGGGTTAACCAACAGCGTACAGTATTTATAACATATTAAAAAGTGGTGCTCTGTTTGTGACCTGCTCTAAAATGAAGAGCAAATTGCTTTCCAAAAAGAAAAAAGAAAAAAGAAAAAAGCCCTATTTTTTTCAATGCAAGAATTGTAGACCAATTGCGATATTATGTGGAAAATTTGCACATTTTATCCATTTCACCACTGAAATAACTTTTTTCCCCCATTAAGCATTCTTATGATTGACCCAAAATGTTCAGTGGTTAAATTGTCCCTGGGACCTGATTATTTTGTAATCTTCTCTGCAGGTATAAAGAGCTAGGTGTAAATACAGTCATTTGTTCCCTATACAATTGTCTCCTTTTCCAGTTTTATCCATTGTCTAATGAAGGTCTCACAGCTCAAATATTGCCTATTTTCTTTTTTGTACAGCAGTGTGTATTATATTAGTTTCATTTTTTGGATAACAGATTTATATCTTAAATATAAATCCAGGTGGGTTCCCATAGAGTAAAAGTGACTAACCCCATGTTTCCTTTCAGCTACAGCAATGGTTGCAATTGTTAGGAGAGCTGTCAGTCTCTTCCTAACACATTCAAGTCCTTTGGAGGAAAGCACAGGCCAAAGGGGAAAACCCAGAAAGGAATACTTCTGAAGCTGATATAAAGGAGGCTGAGTGCTAGTCAAAGGTACAGTTCCAACAGAATCTGATTAACATTCTCCCATAAAATAAGGACCAGAGAGTAAGCCATTAATTTTATGGCTATTTTTTCCCACTGCTTGGTTTTTCATAAGTTGGACTTCCTTCCAGGCTAATTAACCACTAAACATTTTACAAGCAATCCAAGTGCGGAAGCAGTAAAAGATGAATTGCACTTATGAAGTAATTGACAAAGAGTATATTGGGCCTTTTAAGCAATGATATTGTGCATCTTAATACAGGAAGAAAGGATCCCTGGTACTGCAGTTTGATAGGTCATTAGTTAATTCTCAGAACTCTGCACAAGATAATAATGGCTCAAGGCTAGAATGAACCTGCCTGGATTAGGGTGGGGAGCCCTACCTCAAAACACTGCCAGAGAAAACACTTAATGTTTGTGTCTTGGTATTATCAAAATACCCCCTGTGTTATCTTAGATTAATTCCCTGGCTATTTTCTTTTCTTTTGACAGCAAAGTCAGAGCTGACAAACCAAGGCAGTTCTCAAGGAAATTCAATTACTGAAATGTCTGACAGCTTGCTTTGCTGCACCTAACTAAAGTTTTGAAAGTTACATGCTGCATGTATAATATGGTTTTCACTACAAAGGAAGAGATTTGCATTTTCTAGGGGGAAAATCATTTTCAAGCTGTAGGAGTTTAATGATAAAAGATAAAAACTGAAATGCTGAAGTTTGTATTTTGCAAAGAAATGAAGTGAGTTGAGTGGCTGCCACATGAAACTAGGAAAATACTGTGTTTTCTTAAAAGCAAAATTCACTTGCCTTTCAGTAAATGGGGGAATGCCAGTCTATCTGAATAGTACCTGTATATATAATTTTCTAATTATTCCATGTGATGCAAGATGAAAATGTTTACTAACTTTTCAAAAAACAGATTTTTTTTTCCTATCTCAACATCAACAACCTCTAGGTCCTATGAAGTGGTACCTCTGTGTTTGTTCACTTAATTATTTTTAGAGATAGGAAAATGAAAAATGTCTTGGTCACTGCACTTGCTGAAAGCAGATCAGACCACATTTCCTATCTGTTAAACTCAACCTTTTCCTTTTTCTCCAGAAATCTGCCAACAGACAAAAGACACATCTGTAAGCAAGGAATACTTTCTCACAAAGTTAAGCTGTTAGCCAACTCCAGCTATCATACAGGAGGGGTAAAGGTAGAAGCAGATTCTGAAATAAGAGCTTTGGGCTGTCTTAAAGTTGTCAAATGAGAAGTTGAGATCCAACAACTTCAGCAACAACTTAAATTCATGGGGTGTGTTCCTAGTTCTTATGAAAGTCTTCTTATTATTTACAATTTCAAATGTGAAGTGCCTTGGTTTGGCACAAATCTCTTGCAAATCATACAGTTACCTACTTAGTAAGTAGGCACCTACTAAGTGCTAACCTGCTGGTTGCAATTTGCTCTTGGGAAGCAGAATTTCAATCTCTTCACTGTCCAAGCTGTAGGTTAAACTACTCTTGAAAGAGAAGATTGGCGCAGTGCCAAGTGGAGCAATCCATTGTGCCGAAAGGAAATATATCTTAAAAAAGGAAGGAGAACTTAGGAGCTATCAGCTTTTTCTTTTTCCCCAAGGCTCTTTATTCAATTCACATGCAACTGTCATTTGATTGTAAACAAAAGGGGTTCCTTGTCACACAATGCAGAATCACAAGAGTAGCTGTAGTCAGAGTTGCAGTAGCTATTGCCCATTCTGCTGCACTGAATCTTGCATTACTGTCACATAACGACTCAGATTCAACGAAGAGAGAAGAATATTTTTCCCTAATAGTATGACCAACATAATGTTTAGTGCACCAGCACATACCTCCTTTTGACTGGAATTAGTAGCTACAATTTATCACTGAAAAAATATATCAGGCTTGGTGGTTTTGACTATGCCATTTTAAAAAGGTAGCCTTTGCTTCACTTCTGTATCACTCCTGCTTTGTATCAGAGAAATTCTATTACAGAAAATGAGCTTATGCCAGCATAAAATTAGAATAACACAATGATAGAACAACCTCAACTTTCAGAAAAAAAAAAATAGGTAAAGGTAGCAAGGAAGTAATAGGTAAAGGAACAATCTGTAAACCTTCCCAGCACGCAAAATTCCTCTGAGAATTTCTTTAGATTATCTGGATCCCCAATTCAGTTTAAATGCATATTCATTGTTACTGAATCATTATGGATTGTAGATATTTTCTATATGGTACTCCTTTCACTGAAGCTGAATTACAGTAAATACTGTAATACACTACTCTCAGACCCTTATTTTGGCCAAAATGTTAAATTCAGAGGTAACTTTAAAAACTCGTCATTCCAAATGAACAAACCAGATAGGGCTCAGGAGAAACATTTACCAAAGAATCTCAGTAAAAATTAGACTTCCAAATCCACTTTCAAAGATGACAGAAAAACTATTCAAGAGCCTAAAACTTTGGGGTTTAGGGTCTTCTGTGCAAGAGTGCTGTCTGATGGAGATACCAGAGTGTTTTGGAAAGTTTTACCATAGGAAAAAAAAATTACTGTCCTAGAGACAGAAACTCAGAGCATAGGCCCAGTAGGAGAGCAGGAGCCTCCAGTTTGTAACACAAATAAATTAGCTTCAGCAGTCAGCATACAAGGCATGTTGTATTATCCCACTGTACAGCCAAGGGATTCATGTGAATGTAGGGTTGTATATGGACAATCTTCCTCAAGATTTGGACTTGAAGACTTTCCCATTTCATTTCACTCCTTTCATTCAGGCAATTAAACCATGAGTAGACCTTTCAGCTACATTTGGTCTAACAACCTTTGCTATTTTAACATTGCAGATTAAGCATTCATACACAAGCTGACTTCCACCAGTTGCCTCACAAAGGTTAAGCCAGCATTTTAATAGGTCTGGAGAGGTGCAGTAAAACCACCCCAGCCCCTGTGCAGAGCTACAGCTACAATGTACCCTGCAATTGGGATAGTTTGAATACACTATAAAGTATTTGTTACTTTGAGTATAGAAGTGTAACTCACATCTACAACTACAGCGTGGCCAGCATCTTAGACATGAAAAGCAATATTCTCCAGTATCACCTCTGCATGTTTTCCAGTGTCCCCTACTTATTATTGAAAAATTATTGCTGAAGCACATTATGTTATAGTGCTTGGACAACAGATCCATCAACAGTACCATTTTGGTACCTACTTTTAAAACAGTGTTTCCTTTGAAAATCTAGGTGTGACACCTAAGTTCTCAAAGGATTTGGCTGTTTTATACAAATTCAATACACTATTTTAAGGTTTTGTGCTAATGATTTGGATGTATTGTTACACACGCTCAGTGTGTTTGACTACAGCAGGGATTAAATAAATTGTGTTTTAAGGATTAAAGTTTGAGAGGAAAGGATTTGTCTATGTAAATTGAGGTCTAGAAGGTCTTTGGTTCATTACACCTGGCTTTGGGGCTTTGTATCACCTTCACTCTTTGAGAAAACTGCTATGTATATTTTCAGATACATAGGATTAGATAAAAGATAACTAGAATTATTAAACAGTTTTTAAATTAGTTTTCAAATGAAATCTAAAAAATAAACTTGCCTGGGTTTTAGAGTCCAGAGCAACAGTTTACATAAACAGAGAAATAAAAGAAAGGAGTCGCTATGGAGTCAGTTAACTCAGCACAAATAATTGAATTTTCACAATCTTTTGTGGTAGCGGATGCACTCAGAAGCCCCAGAGCATAAGTATTAAGAATAAGATTAACACACAAAAGAACATCTATAAATATAAAACATATTTGGTCATAAATACACTTGGCTGAAAAGGATACCACAGTGGCCTTCTAATAGGGCCCTCCTCAAGTTTTATTTTCATTATTATATTGGGAAGTAGGAATTGGTTGCAATTTTTTTACAAGACTGAATTCCAAAGGCATAAAGAGCATTAAATATTTCAGTTATGCTTTTCTAGAAAAAATATTTATAAATTACTTTTATTAATAATATAAAAACCTAACAGTGAAAAATTAATGTATCTCCTTTGAGAACCAGTAATACTGCAGTAACCTTATTGCAGGAAAATATCCATTTTAAAGCACTGAAATTTGATTGTGTAAAATCTGACTTAACAAAAGACAGACCAAAGAGAAAGAACAAAAAAAAAATCTGATGCCTAATTGATAACAAAAAACATTCTTTAAAATGCATGTTACCTTTCTACATCATAATCTTCAGACTCCTTAAAAAACCTTAGTTTTATTTAATCTCCTCAAATTTGAAGTCAAGCAATAAAAAAGAAAGAAATACTTTACCTATAGTCACTGCAACCAAAAATAATTTTTGTGTTATTTAATTCCACATTAACAGTTTAAACAGCAGATAGTGTAAGATTGTTGTGGTACATAGAACAACTGTGGTTACCTGATACTTACTTCTATCCTCACACATATGCAAAATATATGATTAACCAGAGACTAATCATAAAGAATTACCCAGAAGAATCTCTTAATTTCTGAATTTATGTTTAGGTGGATGTACTTGGCTATACACAAATGATAGATAACAGTTTGGTTGGATGTTTCTTCATTAATATTTTAACAATATTGATATATCCAATATGCAAATGTGTAATTATATCACAGTTATCAGAATTTAAAGATTTTTTTTATGGTATCAGTACATTAGTATGATGCTTGACTGAAAGAATCAAGAGACACAACACACTATGGAGTCAAAAAAAGAAAGAGTAAGTTAGGAAGTATGCTTGATACAATATATAAAATAGCTGAAATACAATAGCCTGAGATATTATGCAAGCACTGATGTTAAGGAGCTAACTAGAGTCTATACTTTGGTTTGCTTGTTCCTCAGTCCTGCCCGTAAATATAAACCTATTTAACTAAGAATTATATTGGACAAAGACTTAAACTGGTTCATCACACTATTAGGTGTGCCACTCCAGGCTGGAGGCAGATGAATTCTGTGGCATACAACCATAACTACTGGACTATGAACAGTCCACTAGAAAAACCATAGAATAGAGAGACGCTGTGGCAGACTGAAAACCACAGAGCAAATTACCATAAACCCAAAGAAGTGGTGAAAAAAAAAAATTAAAATTATTGAAGAAAGAAGTAAACACAACAATTTCTCAGGTCTTAAATGTGCATAAAATTACCAGGTACTTGAGCATAGCTTTGCTATGCATTTGCTATATGAAGGGCCTTGGAATCTTGGTTTCTTTTAGATGTGCAAATACATGTCCTGAAGAAAATCATCTTCTGACCTGTGATACTACAACAATAAAACATTCATTTACTTTTCTCAATGAATAAGGTGCAGCAAAGGCCACTGGGTTGACACATACTCAAGTCCACATAATAGCAATCTGGCACCTCTCTCACTCTTCATCCTGATCAGCATGGAAGTAGAGTGCAGGAAGGTTGCATGTGTCCCCAATACAACCATACTGATGTTTTTTATATAAATGGAATTAAAGAAGATACCGGGTGTAAGCCATGTATCCTTATTTGGTATTTCTCATTGGATGAATCTCACTATTCATAATTAATTCTGGAATTTCATTATCAAGTGTGGCAGTGTGTTAATTTGTTCAGTTATATTTCATATGTTCTCTGTATTAGTTCAGTTCTATGTACCCTACCCCCCTAATTAATATTCCTTTGTCTCCCTCACATAAGTTATTTTTAGCCTGCACCTGCACCTGTTATGTAACTTTCAGTTATGTGTCAGTCACCCTTCCCGCCTTTGTAACTCCCCTCCTACCCTCTCCTGATTAGTCCATGTTATGTTTCCCCACCCCTGGGTCCCTCAGTAACTGGCCCTGGTTGGTCAATGGTAGCCGACCACTCCCCTTGCTCCTCCCAGCTAGCCCTGGACAAAACCCGTCTGCACACTTCTCTCCTCGGCCAGTTGTGGGCTGAGGAGGTGGTCTCAATAAACCCCTCTGTTCACTCAGAGCTGTCTCCTCCTCTCATTCCTCTGCCCTGTCGCCCTTCTGCCGTGCTCACAAGAGCCCTCTCAGGAGAAGAACTCACAGGAGTCAGCCCTGCCTGCGCTGCTCGCAGGCTGACCCTGGACTGCGCCTGTCACAGTGCCTGGGCTTGCCGGGGACAGGGTCTGCAGACTCTTGTAGGCACCGCGACAATCAAGCAAAAGTGCATAGGAAATGTATGTTAATCTATTCTCTCAGTGGAATGCGAAATGTGAAGTCATAAATGATCCTCGTGCTTAATAAATAGTTATTACACATGATAGGAGTCCAGACTGCACCATTCTTCCTCATAATGCATGGTATCTTCATTTTTAAGTGGCTGTACTGAAATTATTATTGCTGTATGGAGAACAAGTTATGGCTCAAAATGAAGAATAAAAATATTTCATTTGGGTTTTGGACAATAATCATAATACCTCCTATTATAATCTAGTAATATTCTATTCTCTCCATCAACAACCTGCATGAACATTTCAAAAGTTGGAAACGTAAGGTTGTGCAAGGTCTGGTTTACGTTCAGAGTATTTGCATGTTCCTCCATAGATGACTGTAAAAGATCACCCAGGTATGTAATTTTCAAGTATCTGAAGCAGTTGGTAAGAGTTAGGTTTAATTGCAGCGATGAACTATTTCTTTTGCCTCTTTTAGTATCTAAAACTTAAGCTTTTAAATTCTTGTGCTATTAGACACTTTAACCTTTTAAAAGTCTTCTCTCCATTTTTCTTTTAGCCACTTTATATGCACTCTTCTTCATGTCTTATTGTGCTTAACATTCTTTCAAACATAGTTTTTCATCCCCAGAATAAGTTGAGTCTGAAAGGACTTTTGCTGTCATCTCTCCATTTCATCCTTCCTATGTCATGTCACTTCTTTTAATTTGCTTGGTCAAAAATCATCTCCAATAGATGAGTAGCTATTTCACCTTGAACACCTCTGAAGGCAGTGACTCCCTAAAATTCTTTGGCAGTTTGTTTCATTGTCTATCTGTTTTGATAGCTTCAAAGATTTTTATACTATTTAACCTACATTTTCCTTGCAACAGCTCAAATTTATTACTCTGTCTTGGGTGACTAATGAGAATAATTTCCCTTGTCCCTTCACATATCTGTAGAGAGCTATCACACTTTTCTTAAGTCTTCTTTTCTTTAGACTGAACAGCCAACTTATCTTATTAACCTTTTTCTCCTCTCACGGATCTTTCTTTCTAAACCTTCTATCATTTTCTTGATCTCTCTTTTCTTCATTTTATGTCCCATTGCTCAAAAGATAAAAGAAGAAGACAAAAGCCAAGAAAAACTGTAGGCAAGCTTTTGAAAACAAAGCACAAAATAAGAATTTGTTTTAATTCATACTCAAAAAATACAAGTACAAAGAATAAAATATCCAACTGAAAATCACCACTGGGGGGCTGATGTGTGCACACATGCAGGCTGTGTGTGTAATTGTGTGAGTGTTCAAATCCTTTGGAAAATAGTGTGGCTGCTTGTCAAGATCTAAAGCAAAATGACTGAGATTTCAAAACAGAAATACAGACTCAAACAATCCCTTGCCTATTGAAATAATTTGTCCTTGCCTCAGCTGCAGGTCTCGTTTGAATTTTTTTTTTAAGCAATAGTTTGATGCTTTTGCTTCACAGCACTACAAAACAAAACAAAGAGAACTTTTTAAAAGTAGTAAAGAACTAATTTAGTCTTGTCTGACTTAGGATATTAGAACAATGAAGCTCTGCTACTGGTCAGTCTTTAAAAAGACAAGAGATGCATTACCAGGTCAGAACAAAAGACCACGGTGGTGTCCCTGGCACTAGTCAGAAGGAGGGGAATCTATAAGAAGCAGGAAATATTGTGCTGACAGAGTCTGAGCAATAAATATTTTAACTTAGAAGAATTTAGTTTAAAATGGATTTATTGTTCAGTTTGACCTCTGTAGTTGGCTTGTTCCTTGTTTCATTGAGCTCATCCTTCTCACTCCCTTGTGCAAGACTGACTTCCACAGGAGTTCTGCTGGGATAGTATGAATCAGTTTCAATTAAAAACATTACCACTGATGATGTTCAACTTGCCAAGAGAGATGATAAGTACCAATTTGAATTGGCATGTTTCACTACCGAAGCAAAGGCGAGTTTTCTGTGACACAAACTGGGAGAGAAAGCAGGCACATGGTAGTTCTTACTCAGTTTAGGATTACTTGGGAGGATTCATTTTCCTCTCTCCCCCATCCTCCTCCAGCCTCCTTCAGTGCTCAGATGAGTCTCATGTCAAGAAGAAAGTCTCATGACAGAAGAAACTGGAGTGTTATCACTACTGGGGACTCGTCTAAAAAGTAATTAAACCGCTCAACCAGAACTCTTATTACCATTTTCCTTCACAACTTGATCCAGAAAACACAAAGAGTGAACTCAAAGCTAAAACATCAGAAACATCTCATAATGCTGTTACATTCTTATGCTAGATATTATTCCATTTATATCTAAGGTACGTGTGAGGAATACCTGCTATTTGAGGATCGACTCTCTTACTGCAGGAGTCATTAAAAACCATTGGATCGTTGCAATAATTTTCTCTTCAAACGCAATGTGCTGCTGGCACAGTCTTACAGTGGATTCTTCAAGAGACACCAGTGACAGTGAGACTGTGCTCCGGTGCTTAAGGGCTAGACTGAGCTCTGCCCAGTGAAGACAATGGTTCCAGACACACAAATAGCTATAGCTTGCTAGGTTCTCCTTGTCTTTTCCAGGACTGCTAATGTCAGGTACACTATAATGGAAATTTCACACATCCTTTTTGAAGCATAATGTATGAACCACACACGCACACACACACACACATACCAATAATCATTTAATAGAATTAACTGATTAAGCATGAGGAGGAAAACCTGATCTGGGGTATTAACTGATAGAGTCCACTTTGAAAGAGGAATTCAAACTGTACAGTTGTAATGTGATAATATATATCACTTCCTATAATCTCTGAACTAGCTGCTAACATGGTCACTGGGATGGAATATGATGGATGAGATTAAATGCTTTGAATGTTTATAATTCAAACTGTAAACAATTTCGAACTTGTTACTCCATGTTAGGGAATATTAGAGCAGTCATTTTTGTTATATTAAAGCCATTTGAAAAGGGAATCTCTTTTTTCTGTTTCCAATTCTAAGTCAAGAAATATTTCTCTCAGATGCTTTTCATTACATCCTGATGGAAACCACAAAGAGATTTCATTTCCCATGGGCATTTTTGCCTGTGTCAGTTGGGTACCCAGACAGTTGTTTTGGGTGATGAGTCGTGCTGTTCCTGCTCTCTCCATTCTTCTCTCCCCCTCTCCTCCTCCTCCTCCTCCTCCTCCTCCTTCTCCTCCTCCGCTTTGTAGCCTTGTCCTGACAGGACAAATGTAGGGTTCTCACTCCTTTTCCTTTGATTTTATTACTGGCTAATGGAAATAAAATAAGGTTGACGAAGTCCTTTATGATACCTAGTGGCTACTCACTTATGCAAAGTGTTAATGAATTAAGGAAATGCACATTTTGAACAAGTTGGTGTGTAAGTGGCCCTTGTCTCAGAACAGGCTCTTTTTTACATGCTTGCTGGGTTTTCCATCAAACAGGCTGGAATCACAAAGCAGTTGGGAAAGGGAGCAGAGAAGAGGATTGTGGGGTGTTTTACCCAGAGCACTTGAAACAACCAAACTATCAGATGAGGAATTCTTGGGGAAGGGAATTCTAGGGAAAGAAAGTTCTAGGGAATGAGAGTGATTCAGTTTTGAAGATTGGAAACAGGCATTGCTCTCTTATAACTCTAGAAGCAGCAGAGTTGAAGGTGATTTTGCCTTTTATGGAAGGTGTAAGTTGAGAGTACGGTCTGCCATGCTATGGCAGTCTTCAGCTGAGAGATAGTTCTTGGAGTTCATTTTCACTGATCCCACATTAAGGAAACAACCAACTCAGTTACTGAATCCTAGGTGTATATGGCATTCCCAATAATTTCTTAAAGCCTGCAACTGCACTGTCTTTGACTAAACAGAAACTTGGCACATCACAGGCTTTGACCTCAGAACCAGTATAAACAATGTACTAGATTGTCTCTTTTCTGTGTATACCGTTCCCATCAAACCACTTCACAGATATCAGTGTCTATAGTAATTATGAAAGTGCTGTCTCCAAATGATATGCAGCTTATTCACTTCACAATAAGTCTCGTCATTTTTACCTTCAAAATTTGTCATAAGTTAGATCATTTTGTGTGGGAGAAATTACTAGTGACAAATGTGACATGTAATACAATTGTTTAATCTGTTTTCCAAAAGTGAGCTCAAGTTGCTCAGATATTATTCATACATATTTGTAAATGGAATGAATTATTTTTCTTCTGAGGTTATTTGTTTGTTTACATTTATTTATAATGAGTTCCCTTCCACTCATCTGTCACCTGAAAGGAACCTCAAAAAAAGTGACTTTGAGATCCTTTGTAATGCCAGAGTGGTGAATAGAGGCCTTAAGGTAAATGACAAAAAAGTGCTACCTCTATTTGCCGTTCATCATTCACTATTTCTTATTTGTATTGTGTGACTTGTCAAATGTATTGTTTCTTTTCAATGAATGAGGAATTAGAAGGTTTGAAGCAGGAGAATAACAAAGGCGTTGAGTAAATAAAGCACTTCTCTTTTGTCACTCACCCTAAACAGGAGGTGGAAATTGGCATGTTCAAAGTAAGTGCTAAACCAGAAAGGAGCAGCAGGATAGCCCATACAACAAAGCAGAAATTGAGACATACTTTACATCAACTCCTGAAGGACAAGTGATGAGGAAACTGTGCCCAACACTTGGGATAAATGAGAGACAGAACTGAAGTAATCAGGAATGAATGAGTCCCATAATTACCACGGTTAACAATCCATTCTGTTCTCTTTCTCCCTTGGTCATACATTTTAAGTGAAAAGCTGGAAATCTGGAACCAGAGGAGACAAAGGTTTACCTTGTACTGGGAAAAAAAGAAGGTTCATTCTCATTCCTTGTCCCTGTAGGAATGAAAATGGATCCTTAACACTGAACTTGTAAGCAATTGGAAACAGAAAATTTGAATAGCTCTGCTGCTTTCATTATAGCAGGAAAAAGACTTTTTTCTCTTCTGTTGGAAAAAGGTCCTTAAGTAGAACTCAAAACAAAAAATTAAAAGCTTAAACCTAAAATTGCCTCTTTCTGCTAAAACATGTAACCAGTGTTTGCCAATTGCAAAACAAAAAGACATCAAAAAATATTTCCAACAAAAATAAATTAATTACTTCAGACATTAAAAATTCCTTTCATTTTTCACTTTTCCAGGAAAGTCATTTCAGGTTTAAGTTGTGCCCAAAAGGCCTGCAATTTTATCAATAGAAGAGGAAGCTATACTGAAGAGATAAAATTCTCATCCATTCTGTACTTCTATAGAATAGATTTATTTATAGAACTTTTATGAGATAATAACAGTCTACTTCACAACAGTTGTAGTTTCATAATAGACACTGACATAAGGCTTTCAAAAATCATATTACTACAGAATTCTTGGAATATAAGAATATTATACTTCACGTATAATACGTGAACACGTATAACTCTTCACGTTAAGAGGACTTGTTATTGTCAATTTTTTGTCTCATTCTTTTTTGGTTGTTATCCCAAAGGTGATCAAAATACTTCTGGAACTCATGATACATAGAAACATTTCTGATAAACAGAGTTTCCTTCAGAACAGCCATACATAGGTTTCAAAGGACAAATAATAAATTGCCTGCCTCAGCAAAATACCTAATAAAGTGGGTTCTCTTCAGTAGATTTAAATAGGAAGAAAGTAGAATTATCCAGTTCTAGTCTGAACTAGTTCTGTCTAACTATAACAAAACTATAACAAAATCTCCACAATCATACAATCATACTGTTCAGTTTTGTGCTGAAATCATAGTAAGTTCAACACCTTTTTATCACAAATATCTACTGATACCTCTCTAAAAATACCTAAGAGGATAGCTTTAACTCTTTAACTCCATATTAGAAGCGTGATTTCCCTTTAAAATGCTACAATGTCATCAGATCACTCTCCCCACACCAGTCCTGTAAAAAACAAAAAACAAAAAGTAAAAAACAACAACAACAACCAAAAAAAAAAACCCCCCCAAAAAAGAAAAAAAACCACCCAAAAAACCACAAAAAAAACCACCCCAAAACAAACCAAAAAAACCCAAACAAACAAACAAAAAAGCAGTTGAAGACTGCTTGGAGATATGAGATATGAGAACTTTATGGAGATAAAGTTGTCACTTCTGACCCTATTCTACAGCAGTGTCAAAATATTTGTGTAGCAAAGTAAAATTAGACTTTCTTTTCAGTTAGAGTATGAGGTTTTTGTGTCCTTACTAATGCAATGTTCCCTTTATTTCACATCCTGAGCTCATGACTCACTACCAGTCGGGCATTTCATCTCTGCAGCTGTGCTTGCATTAGTTTTATCTTCTACAATGAGCTAGCTGAGGTAACAGAACTTTGATTTGGGACCTCCATATTGGAAGAAAGTGTATTCTGATGGTCTTAAATGCAGTCCTGCATCTCCCCTTCATAAATGGCGGTGACGTAGGGTCTGCAGAAATTCATCCAAACCGTGCTTTATACTGGTATTTTAGCATATGAACACAGCTACTTCAGCATTTGCAACTCAATCTAGGCAGCTCCACAATCACACACTTCAAAGAGAGTGAGTTGAGGCCTGTGTATCCACTCCCACCAAGTGCCTGCCTGCAATGAAGGAGAGATTTAGAGCCCTCTGTTTTTTGTGTCTGTTGCAACAAATTTTTGGACAAGCCTCTATACAGTTATTCAATTCAATTTCAGTACACTGGTGAAAATATCAAGGAAATTTGGGGTCCCAAGCCCTAGTAAATGTATGCAAAAAGTGAGAATGATTCAGATGCAAAAATACTCGTAGGAGGCTCCAAGACAATGAACAGGTTCCTCACCCTGCCACCCTTTGTTCCACCAAAAGGAGATGTCCCTTCTTCCTGGAAGAGAGAGTCTCTTTTCCCCATCCCTGGCAATGATGTAATGTGGTACCATAATATCCTGGCCATGCCCCTCCCACGGATCTGGGACAGAATCATGACACTCTCTTTCTTTCTTTGCTTTTATTGCTGACCAGATGTCACATGGCATGCAATATCCTTTCAGTCAGGTTAGGTCACCTATCCAGGCTATGTTCCTTCTTAAGATTTTGCCAAGCCTCAGCTGCTGATGGGGGAAGAGTGTTGGGGAGACAGCACTGATGCTGTGCCAGCAGTGCTCAGCGGTACCCATAACAATGGTGTGCCATCAATACTTTCCAAACAAAGCAACTGTGAAAATTGTCATGGGGAAAATAAACTCAGTTTCAGCCAGAATCAGTACACTGATTCAGGAGGCTCATTGGGTGGCAAAAAATTCTAATACCCAAAAACCATAAACCCCCCAAACCATAGTGAGGCATTAAAGAACCTCACATACACACGCAGAAAAACAACCTGAAATAAACAGCTTTTGTGACAGAGCTACAGTAAAAAAACACTTGAGACTTTTGTCTTTTTTAAAGTGATTTTAATGAAATTGGATCAGAAGGATGAGGTATTAAAAATTTTCTGTGTAAACAGTTATTCTCTGTTGTTTATACAGACCACAATGAATGTCAGAAGTCGGTCTGAAAAATGAGTAGAATTCCTTTCAGAAGCAAATACAGTTGACATATAGACCTGTGGTATGAGGTCAAGAGAACTATTGTTTGTTGCCTCCTGACTAAAGAAAATCCGTAACTCCAGCTGAATAAGTGGTCAGACTTCTACTTAGTGTCCTTGTGCTGAAATGAACTAATCATGTAGGTATAGGTAAAGAAGTGGCAATACAATAATAAAGAACATCTATCCATCAAAGGAAACAAAAGCATGTGGGTAATATTCAAAATGTCTATTTCTGGAAAAATACTTGTTCTTGGATCTGAAATGCTAGCTCTGAAGAATAAAGATTTCATGTTTTCAAACTTTCAGAGTTGGAGGATCAATGCCTCCATAGGCCAGGTTTGCTGACAAACACTATTACATTTATTTTCTATTGCTATAAAGGTCTACTTGACCTGCACTCAAGATAGAGCAGCAGATAGAGGTATACATGTAAATATGCACAAAATAATCTATTCTGTAGTGAGAACTACAGCTCACATGATAAAGAAACTTGGTATTCTTTGTTAAAACTATTATTTAAAAGACAATAATTGGCACTCATTAAAAGCATTGGTCTGGCTGTTCTGGAAAAGATGTAAACACAGGCAGGAATTTTGTGAGTTTTCCGCATTTTCCCCAAAATGTTTTGAGCTGATCTGGAAAGTATTCTCCTTCTTTGGCCTGTCTTCTGAGAGTGCCAGTTGGGGCACCAATTAGTGCCTTTTTGGCAGTGCTCTCAAATGACTTGCACACTGCTCTAAGAGGCTTGGGGCTAAGATGGAAGAAATTGGTTTAATAAGGATAGAGAGAGAAGCTGAATGGAATGTAAGTGCCATCTTTTAAATGTCAGCAGCTCAGCTAATGTTGACCCACATAGATATCTATGAAAAGCACCTGTCATGGTTATTACTACCCTATAGCTGATTACCAAAGCTTAGATTTCAATTTTTTCAGGTTCTAGATTACAAACACTGCATTTAATTTACCCATGCATATCCTCCTTTCAGCACTGTAAGTATACTTCTATGCCAAATAGTGAAAAACACAGCTGAAAACAGTGTGAGAAACACCCTTCCTTTTTATCTCACTCCATTTACTTCCCACCTCTAAACTTAATCTTTTTCCTGAAAGAGGACAGGAAGATGATTTTTTGCTGAAGTTGAATTCAGTGTCTTCTTCATTGCACAATTTAATTACTATTCACATGATTTAACAGAGACAGGATGCATAAAACTGATTTATTCCATTATTATTCCGTTGTGATTGTAAAAGATGTGGGTATATTCCAGAAAATTTAAGGTAAGTGTGGATATCAGCTCCTTTACTGGGTGTGACAAATGCAGAGAGCTTTTGTTTCAGCAGTGAAGTGCTGTTTCATTATAATATTTCCTACCCTAATGTTTTACCCAGTCCATGATATTTTTCCATAATAATTCCAGTCTCTTCTTTTCAGCACAGTATTCATGGAGTTAAAGCCAATACAAGGCCTGCACATTAAACAATTAAATCTTGATGAAAGCATAATGCAACAAAATAATAAAAGTATAGGGGTACCATGCCAAGAAGTCGGAGACCTCAGTCAAGTTGCTCATACATGAGTTTCTACATTAAATAACACCACCAGCAAAAACAACTCTGTTTACAAACCCTGCCTGAAATGAAAAAGATTTAATAAATGTGGGGAAAGTAACCCTGAGAATAGGATAAAATACTATTTTCAAGGAATTAGAGGGGGCAACTCTCCCCTACTGTTGTTATCCTGTAATTATAGACAGGGCTGGAGTCTGTAGGGCAGTCAGCTTGACACTTTTGCCACACTTGCTCTGCACCTTCCTTGAGTTCTGAATTGAGCTTATTTATTTTTAAATCACATATACAGCTAAGATTTCCCTCAGAACATTTTACTTGTAGTATTTTATTAACATAAGAGATGCAAGAGAAGCCAAGTTAATTTGTCTTGATATAAATCAAGAGTAGTAGTGAAGAAATTTTGAAATAAGGGAGCAAGAGTTTTCAAGAAATAAAAATCATCAAAAAGTGCATAATTTCTACAATTTCAATTGTTGGAAGTATATTAAAAAAGGAGAGTATGAGGTATAAATATGTGTAAATGTTATCACAAATATTAAGTACAAAAGTTAGCAGGTAAAAATTAAACTTATATAAAAGTTAGCAGAAGAGTTAGACTAGCATATCCATATTAAATCCAGTGGAATGTTTAAGAGCTATCTAGTTTCTCAATCTTTTATAATTATTGGAATTATTTATATAGTTAGAGAGTTATGCCAGCACTGTCTGTCTACAGACAAGATCACCTGAAATAGTAACTGACAAGAAGTAAAAATTTTGCTATAAAAAGGCAGGAAAAAAAATCATGAACTTTCCCGTCATATTTCCAAGGTACTATTTTCTTATTAGAAATATGATGATGCTTGAAGTCTTCCTGGCAACTGCACAGCATGAAAGATTCAACATTGCTCAGGACTGCAAAACTGTAAAACTTCCAAAATCGGTTTTACCACTGACATGCAATATGGATTCACAACTAATCACTTACAGTTACAGAAAACACAAAAAAGTAAAATCAGATAGAGTTCTTCCAGTTCTTTCTTATGCAGTGGGATGCTCAGGTAAACCAGATTAGCCTGCCTTGTCTGAAGCCATTTTGGTTAAACACTGTGATGGATGGGGACACATTATGGACCAGTTTATTGTCCATCTGTGCTTATTAATGATAAAGGCATAGTAAGTAAATTACTCATGTTGTGAAAATGATCTTGATAACGGTAATTGCCTCAAATTAAATGGAAGTACCAAGATTATAACTCTGAGAATAACTAATTTTAATTTTTCTGGTCATATAAGCACATTATTTCTGTAAAAAAAATCATATTTTTTTCAGAAAAAAAGAAGACTTCTTTATTTTCCTAACAAGAAAAATAAATTTTGAACAAAATATTTTTGTGTCATCCTCAATATTTCACCTCCTTTTTCTTCATTAATATTTTATGGAATTGTCCCCAGAATACTTTATTTTAAAAATGCTAGAATTCAAACATTCTGTAAAATTTTACTAAATCTTATCAAAACTATTAGAAAATTTCAATTAGAAAAAGAAGACCTTCAGATCTTGAAGAACAAGCATCCCAAGCTTAACAAGTTCCCAAGTTCCTATAGTTATATTCCCTCACCAGGGGAGACTTCAGAGGGGATTTCTCTATAGTATTTCATCAGGTTTGATCATATGGTGTCTGTAACTACATCCTAAAATGCCTGGGCTTTTGAATGCTCCCCTGCATGCTGTTGTGATATTTAAATGTATTCTGTAATGTTGTTGGTCTTTCACCTGTATGTCCTCATTAAAAGTTCCTTGCACCTGTGCACCACACATAGATGGATGCAGAAGATTTCCAAAGAGTAGCACCAAAACCCCCTATGCTGAGATAAACTTGTTTTCTAAGCTGTTATTGATGTGCTTGAAGTGCAACAGCTTGAAGTGAGATAAAAGAATATGGAGAGAGATCTACTGGATGGCAGGGAATGATTTCACCTCTAAGGTGCTGCTTTCCATGATGGTAAAACACTTGTTTTGAAAAAGAAAGTATGTTGTGACTGATAAATAGAGATATTATTGCTTCTTCATTATTAATTTTAGAATTTAAGTAACCTTAATTACGACCAGGACAGCTACATTAGGCACAGTTAAAACACATGAAGAGATGTGGACAAAATTCAGAGTTCAGCCTAATGAGTTTAATTTTATGGATAAATTAGGAATCACAGCCTAGAAAATCTACAATTGTTTGCTTTTTCAGGGGACAACAGATCTTACAGCAGGCCCCACTTACACAGTCAGTGGGTTCTACATGCTAATTTTTAAACTGAAGAGCCTCACACTGAGATCAGTGAGACTGCACATGGGTTCAGAAGCATGTATTAGTTACCATTTAAGAAAGGTGTAAGGCTTAACATCACATGTCAGCTAGCAATGGGTTTTACTTAATAACTGACAATACCTGATGAAAGAAATCTAGCAGTAGAGATATGCATTGCTTAGAAGATCCATGTATCTTTCCCTGGCGAGATCATTTTTGAGCAGGAATATTATGTCTTTACTAGAACTACTTATTGGAAAACATTGCTCTAAAATCAAGAAAGTGAGACAATAAGTGGGTGTAGTTAATAAAACAGGAGAAGGAGAGACTTAAAGTATCTCACTGTCTAGTTACATGCAAAGTTTTATTGTGCTGAAAGCAAATACAGAGTGACATGTTTACTACAGCTAGGACTTCCAAAGTTCCAAAGACTGACTAAGGCACATGACTTTCAAGCAAGCTCAGGATAGTCCAACATCCTCAAACGCCTTTAAAAACTCAAGATTAAGCAAACTGGTAAGCATCATTTGAAGGAGAAATTCAGATTCTAGCATTCTCCCCAATATTACACTCCTAGCTTCTCATCTATAAAGCATTCATTTTTGGACTGTGCAGAAGGGAATCACTAGGAGGTTGATCTCTGTCAGGGGTACATATAGTGGAGATATGAACAGTCAGAATAAGCAGGGGATACAGTAGCCTCCAACAGAGACACCTGGGGTTCTGATTGTAAGCCAAGGAAAGCCCCCTTTGTTGCATCCATAAGTTAATGTACTAGGGCTATTGATTTACACTCACTCCAGCACTGGTATGCAACCAGCATTTTAGCCCTGGCTTGCAACCACAAAGAGTTGCTCTTTCAAAAAGAACTCAGTCCTGTTTTCCTTTGTGTGCAAGTTCAAAATGTCACATGCAAATAGATAGATAAAGTAGTTTTTGATCACTCAAGCAGGCTTTGGCACATATATATATTATCACTAGAGTAGGCAGATGACAATGCTCAAAACTTACACAGGGCAGAGCTCTGGGGTTTTGCCCTTCTCTGAGACAGATGACTCACAAAAAGATATTTTTGAGTACATTTTGGATTTTGTCTAAATGTGTGTCTGGGCAGTATTTTACAGTGACATCAGTGACATGCAAGCTTATCTTTTTTTTCTTTTTTTTTTTTTTTTTTTTTTTTTTTTTTTTCCCTTTCCTTTTTTTCTTTTTTTCTTTTTTTTTCCCCTCCAAGCAAATAGAAGCTCATTCTGCAATATTACAATCTGGCCAGACAACATGCAGCCTGTTCACATGGGCCTGAGCCTAAATCAACATAAATTCCTAACAGGATCTGATAGTTCACAACCAACACCAAGCCAGCAGAATCTGTACAATTGCAAGGTTACAGCTGGCACCCATTTGATCCACACAGAGCTCACACAGTCAAAGCCTGTATCTGCCTCACAAACATCATGTTGGCAGAGCCTGAGGGACTCAGGCAGCAACTGAATGATGCAGCCAATTCATCTCTCAGGTAGCTAATACTAGATAAAAAATGCTGCAGTCACATGACAAAAAATGCTTCTCCCTCAGTCTGTCAGCTGCGTGAGTATAAACTCACTTTGTCATCTCGTAGTTCAAAACTCTTGGGTACATACTGGCAAGCTTTTTGCTCAATCCGAAGACTCTGCCTGCCCACAGCAACACTAAACCCGACATAAAAGCATAAAAATGGCAAACACTGAGTTTCACGTCCTTCAAGTAATCTGTCAAAATAATTCTAAGGTCATTTCTGAGTTGGTTCAAATTTCTGGTGCTGGACAATCCAACACAATCCAACACAATCCACTGTTTAGTATTAAAGACTGCAGAGCCTTGCTTCACTCTCAGGGTGAGTTTTAAAAAAAGGGTTCAGTGTTCTGCTAATTCTTCAACAAGTGAAGTCACTAGAAATTTTACTACTAAAATCACAGCAGATAGCTTTTACAAATTCTGTTCTCTTGCCTCTTAATATGTTAGGTTCAAACCCCATGCAAAATCAAGTATTCTATAAAAGGCTGCATTTTGAACAAGCAACAACCATGAATATAATCAAAAAGCTGAACTGATAGAAAAATGCATTAACTTTTCCAAATAAACTACAATTTAGTCCTTATTTTCTGCATTTAATGTAATAGAGTGAACCTATGCAGCAGGTAAGATAGCTGACCACCAGAAACAGAGCTCACATCACTGCTTTAGAGAACACTGTTCCCCAAACACCGCATTGAGGGAGCTAGGTCCCTCAAAACTATGTCTACAACCACTGGCACAGGTGTGTAGAGACATCTAAGCTAAAAAGATGGGAAATTATATGAAAGGGCACATCTCAAATCCAGCTCATCTCTGGGGCTTCCTCCCTTTATTGCAAGCCTTTGCTAGACAGCCTTTCATCTTCTTGTGGAGGGTAGCACCAAACCTAGAGAAAGTGATTCTTTCCTCTAGCAAGATGGTGACAGTGCAGCATCCTTCCCTGACACGTGATAGTTCAGTGGCACTGAATTCAAACTCTTCCACTGACTGAGAACACTATGACCTCACCTCACCACTCACAGGCTATCCTGGTGTGAAGGAGACACTTTCTGGGAATTTTGGTTTAGTCTGGAAGAATACATGAATATTCTCTGCTAGTTTGGAACAGGCTAGTGGTGTATGAGCACAAAGCAAGTGCCACTGTCTGCATAAAGGCCTCTCTGAGAAGCAAAGTCCCAAGTTATACTTCCTGCTGCATTTACATTTTCTGGTATTGTATATTGTCCATTCTGCACTAAACAGCATCCGAAAAGAATCACCAGTCACACAGATGTTTTTAAATGTACTCATTTTTCTTTCTCTGTTCTCAGTTTAATAAATCTGTCACCACACTTTGTAAGTGGTCATTCTATTTCTGTAGTTTCATTCGCTCTATTCATGTTCTTTTTCACATATGTATAGTAATCTCTTGTCACATGAGCACTGGTAGTTAATCTACAAATATTTTCTCTGGGAAAAAAATTATGAAGAATTTCTGTTTCCTTTCAGAAGGGCTTTTTCTTGCCTTTTTTTTTTTTTTCTTTAGGTATGTACAGGGATCTCTTTCACTGTTTTTCAAAATCCTATTTGCTTTCCAATGTAATGTCATGGGTTTGATTGTATCTTGCAGCACCAAAGCCTACAAAGCAGGTTACAGGGGAAAGGGATTTGCCTTCTTGGACTGCTTCCCAGAAGACAAAACAAAATTCTCATACCCACTGTCTGCTGTTCTAAATTTACTACCAACCATCATTAAATGAGTCAGTGTCAGAATGTAAATGAGGTCTTGTGGATCTAGTTACTGAATCTGAAAAACAAACAAGCAAACAAAAAAAACCTCAAAAACAAACAAAAAAGAAAGCATATATAACAGAATATACCTTTTTTCATGTATTCTAAATATATGTAGCAATATTTATCACTGACAAATTAAAATAGAGATAATAAGGCATATAAGTTAGCTACGCTAATGGATATTCTCTTCAAATGGATATTCTCTTCTTGTACCCTTCCAGCAGGTCCCCACTAACCCTTTTAATTTGGTTAATGAGCACATCATCAAGCATGTAGCCTTCATGGAGCTACCTCTGAGCACATGAACTCAATTCCTGTTAAAGGAAGTCAAGCTTTGGATGTACCAAAGAAAATAAACTTTGTGTGTTTCAGTTAATGGACATCCAGTCAGCAAAACCAAAAGCTAGAACAGGTGTGAGATAAAACCTCACCTAAACAAAATCCAGTTAAACTTACATCGTGAACACCAGGACTACTCCACTTACTCTTTTAACACCCTTACTATGCTGCAGTGCTTAAGAGAGGGACATGGCATTATAAATCTCTGAATCTCCTCTGCAGAACCCTTCTTTCTCCTCTGAAGAGAAATGAATGAGTCGGCTGAGGCAACCAACTCAAATACAGGAGATTTGTTGAAGCAAGAGTATGTCCAATCATTGTCAAGTCCCACTCATACCACATGAGGTTTTACAGCAATAGATGGGAAAGTGGTGTTTAGATCCAAGACCTGACAAAAGAAATCCTTTCAAAACAGACGAATCTACACTATTACATGCATGAACAAATAATTAAATTATTCATCTAAAGACAAATGCAGGTTTCACTTCTTGTTATACTGTGTGTAGTTATCTGGCAGAATGTACTGCAGGGAAAGCACCTGCTGGAAATAATCCTGATGACATTTTTTTTTTGGTTTTAAGATGAGCTAATTTTATAACCAACAGTAGTAATTTATTTTATTAGTTAAACAATGTTAATGTTGTGGAATCATATATTTTGAAAAGTAAGTTTTCTCCATGGAGGCCAGAATACTTCAATGTGGACTGAAAACTGCCTCTTGGGCTCCTTGTTGCACTCTATACTGGTGCAAGGTTGAAAGCTGGCTTTTCTTATTTCGCAGACGTTGTCCAAAGTCAGAGATAGGATGACAAAGCTGACTGAGAAACACAATGTGAAAAGAAAGAAGATCTAAACCAAAATCATTTTATTCACCTCCCAGCCAAGATTCTGGTTCATAGACCATTATCTGGTTGCTTCTGGGTTGTTTTACAATTACTATCTTGCAACATTTTACATAATTTTTCAGTTTCAACAGGGCAACTAAATAGAGTTTTAACTGGAGCATATACTATGGTTTACTTTAAAGATTTAATTGGCTTCACAGTATATAGTTAATGAGCTATCTAAAAGAGTATCAGTGAAAAGAGCTCATTGTGCTGTGTCTTATCCTATCTGTAAATGAGTCTTTAAAAGCTCTGATCACTATCTCCATACCATCCTGGAACAAAAGGATACATTGGCATCAAGCAGCAAGTATTAAGTTGAAATGTTAGAGGAAAAAAGGTAGTAATTGATACATGGATTTCTCAAGATGATAGCTTCTGCTTGAAGGGAAAGAAATATTCATGTGGATAAAATAAAGAGCCATTTAAATCCAGATAGAATGCAATGGCCCCAAAACATTGAAAACTCTTCTTTTGAACTTTATTTCTATAACAGACAAGTACACTTCTCACTGTTCTTCACTTAATATACTTGATAGTAAACTACAGAAAGAACTGGTTCATCACTACCATGAATTTGGCAGTTATAAGAAACACATGTTGGTGAATATAAATGCTTTGTGTTTGATGTAGTTCTCATTCCTCTAATTTTCTTGCTATGGCAGGTAACTACCTACTTCTCTCCTATGGATTCCCATTGGGAATTTTGTCTTTCAGAGAGCAGGAACATGCTGGAAAATGATTTCTCATCAAACAGGTAACACAATTTAGAATCCTCAGATAAGGGAAGGAATTCCTGCAGTCCTTCCAGAAAGATCCCAGAGTTGTTAAAACATTTAAATAAGAAACCCAAATTTCCAGTCAGCTTATATGTACTGAGAAAAGAATACAGTTTAATACTAAGAAAGATGTCCTCCCACATAGGTTGTTGTGTATTGGAACATACAGGAAGGCTTGATAGAACATTTTCAAGATTCATAATTAGGTATCATCTCATATTCAAACAGTACTTTGAAGTGTCTTAACTCATGGTGTGCCTTGTAGTTGATCATATCTCTGTTTCTTTTGAGATTTGCTTATTTATCCGTCATTGCAGATGTTGGTGATAGACAATTCACATCCCCAGAGTCATGGGAGTAAGTGACCTTTTGACTGACTCTTCCGTGCATTACAAGGTAATGCTTAAAGGGTTAAGCTGATTTTGTGTGGATCATCAGTGACATCCAGTGGCTATTCAAGGTGATCGCAGGTGTGCTATGCCAATCCAGAGTCCCACTGTAGTGGAGTGATGCGGGCTGAAGAGGACGTTAACTAGCTGACTGTGTTCCTTGTCCTGGCTGATCTCACACGCTGTGAAAATTATAATTATTGATTTGTTTTTCAATATTATTATACTTAGCTGCGTGTTTTTCTTCCGTAGAACCCAATTCTTCCAGGCATATCTTGTCCATTCAAGACTTGTCACCACAAATAAAAAATGGAATTGCCCAGCAGATATCTCTTATGTCAAGAATATATAATAAACAAAAATGACAGTCACATGAGAAGAAAAGGAAAGATGGTGGAAAAAAATACTTAGACCTCCTTCTATGATCCCATCACTCTAAATTTCATCATATATACTAGATGGTGAACTGGAACATTGGTGCTGAAACAAATCCTGGATGGTTTTTATTTTGTTACTTCACGATATTTAATTCATTCCTTGTCTTAAATCTCTTCTTCTGTTCATAACCAATGAGGCATATTTCAGATTTAGACCTTAAATTGTCAAACCAATTTTCTAGCACAATATCACCCATTTCTTGTTTTGTTCTGTTTTAAATGAAAACCAGGTATTTCGAAATCCTTTCTTTGTCTTTCCCAGTTTCTTTTTCAGTTTCGCTCTACACAGACTGGGTTGTCTTCTCATATATGGGTATTATTCCCACACAGTCCGTTAAGGTTCTAAATTAAAACCATGTGCATGTTGACATTGATAACTTTTCAATCTCCACTAAAATCTTTATTCTAGCTATTCATGCTAGTTCATGTTTTCCTTCTCTACTGTATATATTTATGAGCCATATGAATAAGGTGCAGGTCTCTGCCTATCCCTGGTGACCTGTCTGTTTATAGAGATTTATAAGCCCGTTACAGGCTCTGGCTAAGGAACTGTATACCCAATATTCTGCTTGGTCACTACCAAACAGGTACATTGCAGTGTATACTCCAAGCAAACCAGAAAACTTTCCAGCCCACCTAACCTGTGAATTAAAACCACATGTCATTGTCTTCTCAGTTGTTCAACATAAAAAAAAAACCCTGACCCAAAACAACCAAAAAACCTCACACACATCAGTATAAATAATTCACTAGCTTGTTCTCTAGATAATCATCACTAACATTTTTGTAAAACAAGCCAGTTCTCAGTAGCATAAAAAATACAGAAGTCTAGGTTATGACATACCAAATAATCTTCAAACCCTACTAAGTATTTCTATCTCATCCACATTCAGCTATCAAAGTCCAAGTACCCCAAAACACAGAGATTTTATCCAACCAGAATCTTTTGTAATAAAGGCCAGGTGTCAAAATTTGGTGGTTTAATATCTGGCCAAGAGCAAATGAAATACCAGGTGTTCTGCCATTTTCATATATAAATAATTATTTATTCAAAACTAGAACTTCATGTAACAATGTACTTTTAATGCATCCATGAAATAATTTCTTTTCTTGCCATGCACGAAATACTCTAAAAACCAGTCATTACAACTTAACCCTAAACACAGTGGGCAAATGCAGAAATACAGGACAGCACGTGGAAGTTATGCTGATCAGGATAAATACTTTTCTGCGACAGAAATATTGTCCTCTTTTACTTCCCTGGTGCTATCAGGGTACACTGAAAAAGAGTTTGTTCCCTTGGTTACAAAACATATCTTCGCAGTTCAAATATACAGATTCAATTTATAGGCGATTAAGATAATACGGAAATCTGGTCAATTCATCATCATCATCAGTGCAGTGCATATTTCATATGTGTAAGTAGATAAAGGAAAATTATTAAATTGCTACACTAAATCACAAGGTCAGAATATACTAAAATGGACAAAATGTAACGAGAAAAAAAAATTCTGTAATTCAGATTATTTTACTTATATATGGAGAGACAGAATTTTACTTTTAGTAATAATGGCTATCTGCAGACCTAATTTTAAGGAAGACAGTAAAAATATTCACATCTCATTTGAAATATTAAACATGGGTTTAGAAATTGATTAAGTCATACAAATGCATCTGTAAGGCAGAATTGTCTAAGGGAAAGAAATACATGTATATTAAGGGAAAGAAATACAGATAAATCACTAAAACTAGTTAAATATTTGTTGTCAACCATTTATATCCTGTCTCTCAAGTTCTGCTAAAGATTTGACCTGAATTGATTCTAAAACCTAAATGTCATCACTAGTACTGAATGAGGAAAAAAAATTGTTATGTAAAATAAATGGCACAACTTCAAATCACAATTGGAAATGCTCTCAAAGGCTTCCAAGAGATGAAACAACATCGGATGAGGAAACCTCAGGGATCATTTACAAAGATGTCTCTTCTTCAATCACTCTTTAAATTGAGTAAAGTAAAATTTTGTGACTTAAGCCAAATGTAAATTACCTCTCATCTTAACAAAAGCAAGGCAAAATTCTCCTCTTGTATCTCTTTTTATTTCCCTTTTTGAAACATTAAACAAATGTTTTTCCATAGCAAAAGCAGTTCAAAAGATGTACAAAGTCCTCTGTAACAATGGTGCATTAGTGACAAACCTAAGTTTTTAAGCAGAAAGAAAGCTACATACATAATTACTGTCTTATCTATTCACCACCTTACTGCAAAATAAGAGGATAGGTGTCAAAATCTTCAGATTTAGAATCTGAAGTTTCTAAATTGTTTTGTGAAAAATGTGATCCTTCACTAATTAGGTAAATCTACACACAATTTTCTTCCCACCCCCACACCTCTCCCCCCCCCTTGAGGTTACAGATTATTTTTTCATAGCAATTTGTTCAAGCATATTGAGTTATAAATTCACACGAGTTCCATTTGTCATTCTGATCTCCTTGATAACATGTCCAGTCCACGTTACCTATGGTCTATGGTAAGTATTCATATCTATTAAAGACCAGAATGTATCTTCCTTACTGGGTTCATTAAAGTTACTCTGTACAAGTGACCCTCAATGTGAGGAAAAGCGAGATGGTACTCCATGGGCTTGATTCACCATATTTCTCTAGTTTTTTGTGACTAAGTTCCATCTCTAAGGTCCCTTGTGAAAACAGAGGGCAGAGTCTGTTGCCAGGAAAAGGAAAAACAATCTCTACTTTGTCTCTTATGCCTGACCCTTCTGCTGAGACATGCATTCATCTTCATTCACAGCCCAGCTTAATATACTGCAGTTTGACATCTTAGTGTCTGAAGCCACTCTGCAGTTTGCTGTAATGCTAAAGTGGAAGTGAAAGAGGGAGAGATATCATTTTGTCACCAGATGGAAAGATGAGCAGAATGGGGTTTGATAGGATGCTTAAAAAGAGTGTTAGAGAACCGGTCAAAATGGCAGATCTACTCCTTAATGCAGTGATTTTTCTATAGGTATTCTCTACTCTTCAAAAGCAGTCCTCAGACTTGATTCTACCATCTTTTCTGAAAAAGTGAATAACAGCTTACCGTGAAAATAAACCTTCCATCTCTGTGGTTCAAAGAACTTAATAGAATTTTGTTCTTAATTAATTTGTTACCAAAGGATTAAAAAAAAAATTAGAAAGTTGTTAATCGGTCATGTGGAACTGATTTTTTTTAACTTTTTTTGTTACTCCTTTGTTGTTTTCACTCTTCATTTTAAAAGCTCCTTATCTGGCCTCTTATTTTCTCCCCCTATGTAAAAGGGGGGAAGGTGAATGTTCAACTCAATTTCTTCTGATTATTATTTTTTGATGAAGACATTCTTTGTTATATGATAGAATAACCTGGACAGAGCCAATTATCTGTCTCACATTGATTAAAAAAAAATCTGTTATTTTGTTCAAGTTTTATATATTGAATTTTAATCACATTACTTTTTAGAAATCTCATTAAAAGTTTTTGGGTTTTTTCATACAAGTAGTTCAGCAGCTCTCTACTTTATTTGAAATCTTATCTTGGCATGACAGGCATTGCATGTTTTTAGAAATTAAATAATTACCAGAAGGTTTGCAAGAACAGCAGAAGCACAAATATTGATTCATCATCTAACCCACTTTACCTTCATTGAAAGTTAAGTATTTGCTAACAGGGCTAACACTGGATGACACAACTGTTGTAGTGTATCTTCCTAAACTTACATCTTGAGTCAATGTAAAGCCCATGTGATATGAAAATATATTCAAACTTCTTATAAACATTTTTATAAAGGTATTTTCAATACTGTGAAGACAAACTACATTAAAAGCTTGCCTATTCCCTTCCATAATGTAGCAACCAGAGTATACACGTTTGCATTTAAGATGTTTAACTGTATTTACATATTTCATAGAATTACACTGCAGATATATAAAAGGAAAACAATTATAGCCTCCTCATAAGTTCACTTTTTTATCTAAATAAATATCATGTTATATTATTTTTATATTATAACCAAAACTAACAAAACATATTGAAAAAATTTAATCACTTTTTTTGTCTGTAGATCAGAAAACCAATGACTATCTATCAGGGACTATTTTTAATGTATTTTTTTATTCAGACAAAGAGAAATTATTCTTGATCTGTTATTTTGTTTGATGGCAAAAATCAAAGTAGTAATATCAGAGACTTTCAAAATCATTAAGACACCTGTGTGTCACTGAAATCAGACTTAAGCACTTATTTTTCTCTAAAGCTTTGTGTTTGCATCCCTTTTGACCTATTACCATAGAGGCATTTGCACTATGACACAATTCTCTGGAGAAGCTGCCACTTCATTCTTGTTCACAGTCCTGAAGTTGCTGTATTCACAAAATAAAATTGTATAGCTATAATTGACAAAAATGTAGAAATTAAAACAGTGTAATTAGTATACTCATCTGGAAAGAAACTGATTTTGACATCCATTAAGATACACAAAGTTGCTCCATAGAAATAAGTCATCTCCACTTCCAGAAAAAAATAAAAACTCATCACATAGTGTAGCTACTCAGAGATAGCATGGATTCAAAATGTTTTGATCAAAGCAGTAAAAAAATGAGAGCACTCTGATAACTCTAGAAAGTATCTAAAGGTATCTATTATAAAACTGAACTTTTCCAATGCTAACATTCTTTGAAAAAAAAGAAATTTGAAAAAGCATAAAACCAGTCAAGTTGAAGGCTATCTCATGGATAGCTTCTTGAAGCACAAGAGGCCTCTTCATTTGCACAGTAACATAAGGAACACATAACAATTTAGCTGCAGTACAGACATGCACAGGGATTTCTGCAGTAACATTCCCATTCAGGGTAAACTCCCTAGAAACAGCAAAGAGAACAGAAACTCTTACAACCACACATATCATCAGAGTTAATTTATTGTACCTGGGGAAAAGTGTAACACCCTTTAAAGAGCTGTAGCAAATTATTTTCAGAACAACCAGGGATATCTAGGAAGTATTCTGAGAACACACTATCATTTCATATAACAGAAAAAGCCCCAAAGATACTGTTCAGTCAAAGGTATTAACTACTAAATGTAATTTAAGAATTCCTAGAGCTGTGTGAAATTGTATCTATGGGCCTGGAATTTAGGGAAAAGAGAATATTAAAGTAAGAGTAAAAATGTCCTAAAAGATGCTGTATTATGAATGATATGACACCATTCCACTAATACCTTTCCTTCAGGAAAGAAAACATGTTTAAAATCTGGTGTCTCTATATGCAGGCAGACCATTATGCTCTGTAAATAGGTTTAAAATGTCCTAACATTTCTGAGGCTTTCTTATCTCTTGTTCATTTACCTTTCTTTAGATTGCTTTCACACTTTTCCCCCTTTCCATTAAATTATTCAAGAACTCCTCTTTATAAAGGTCACAGTCATAAAAACCAGGGAGTGGGAGCAGTGGCATGTGATTCACAGGACCAATGAGGCAGCACACAAAGTTGATTGTGAAGTACTCATAAAACCTGAGGCCAGAAGGAATTGTCAGATTGTCTAATCTGATCTCCAGTATAGACAAGTCATTATATCTCACTTATACAGACCAGAGTGAAAATGCCTCAGCTTTTCACTAATAATGGTAATTTTATCTCTTTGGCCACTGACTGTAGGCAGGGGCAAGTTGATCAAACTAATTGCTAGTACCTCCCATGAAGGTTATTCTATACTTGGAATTATTTCTCTATCCTATGAAACAAGATTCAGGGAGATTTAATACTCAGAGCAGAGAGAAAACAGCACTCCTTCCAGCTTCCTCCTCATTCTTACAGAAGTTCAGTCTGGCATCAGCATTGACTTGATGATCAAATGCAAACAGAGGCTTTGACAAGCAGAAACAACTCAAAATAGGCTCATGAGTTTCACTGTGTGATTTGTTGCTGATATAGATCCCAGCTGACTTAAGGTAATGAAGCCAGTGCCTAATTAAACCATATCTTTTGCTTTTTGCTTTCCTGCCACAGACAACAGATGGGTTTGGCCAGTTCCTACCATAGTGTACTTATTGTTTCCACTGTTTCCCTTTGTTCCAGGGGCTCATAATTTGCATTGTTGAAAATAAGAAGTAAAATATTGTAAAAGGTCACCAAGTTCTTGTTTGAATTTATCCTCCTTCATTTTCCTGTCACTGGTTCTTCTTATGACTTACCTCTAATGAAAATAAGCCAGTATCCAGTGGCACTGCTAACATACTTCATTCAGGTCACCTGTCAATCTCACTGCTGCCATTCTAAACAGGTGCCACTTCTGAAAGTATTGCATAGCAACCCATTTTTGTGCAGTACCTAGACAATATTTGTGGCTGTGCTTTGTACCTTCTTCACTTTTACGAGTGAAGCCCAGATCTCTGTGGAGAAATATATCTTGATTCCAGCAGCTCTGAACATAGAGGCAAACTCCCTGCCATCCCTACTTGTCTTCACTTGCATGTCCACTGACCACTAACTCCCACAGTTGTTTTCGGTAAACTTACTTCCCATTCTGTAGATCTAGTTCTCATTCTGTGTGTTGTTGGGTTTTATTCTTTATGCAAAATTTTGTCTATATAATTTAAAATGTCTGTTTAAACTGCCCTGTCATTTTAGGAGAGACCAACATTAAAAGGTTCATCTTTTAAACTCACTGCCCTGCTTTATGTTCTACATAAATTCTACCAAATCTGTCTGTCTATCTATCTATCTATCTATCTATCTATCTATCTATCTATCTATCTATCTATCTATCATCTATCTATCTATCTATCACTTAACATGAAATTCTTGAGAAAGGTATTAAATAACTTTAGATTCAATACGAAAAGCTTGCAACAACTCCCTTAGAAAACCCGTTTAACAGCAATTTCCCAATTCTGGGTTATTTTTTCATCAGCATGTTAATTAAGTTTTGATTTAGCTACATATTTCTCTTTGATACCCCTCAGCATTAATCTTTTTGTCAGATTTTTAGTTATAAAATGCATTAAAATTATACATTCATACATTAATGCCTCATTCATACATGCTAAATGCCTCAGTAATAAGTCAATAATATAGTTATGAGGGAAATTTGTAAAAAGTAGGTTTGACAAGACTTACTTGCTATAAACCCACATTGAATCACATTTATTATATTCCTAAACAATACTTGCAGTAAACAGTTAGTGGACAATCCATCAAGTAAAATATGTTTGCACACTGTATTTGGCCTCTGTCAAGAGAAGTCAGTAGGAGTGTTTCCATCCATTCTTTAGTCTTTGGATAAGGCCTTTCTCAAACACTTTAAAATTTGCACATTAATTTCAAAGGCAGTCTGTTCAGTGACATTCATAAACATGTAGAGGACTATATTTAGTGGAAAAATTTACTTGTTACAAATGATTCATCCAGCTTTAGAGAAGCTATAGCTATAAAGTACTGAAATACTGGAGTTACCACTGTTCCAAGGCCTTCCCTTTGCACTTCAGGTTTGTAACCACTGTTCATATTTTGTTGGATTTTCACAGATGGTATCGCTGAAAAGAAGTGGCATGCTCCAAATGCAAGTAAGCAGATAAATAGCACAAGGCTCATAGGTTGGCCTCAGTAGGAATTCTTTAGAAAATGCTAGATAAGAAAAGGAATGCCTTGCTGCTAAGTCACCTTTGTTCCATTTAGTCCCATAATTATTTGTTGCTTAAAGAAAAAGCATTGACATTTTCCCCCTTAGTCCCTGCCATATGGGAGATAGGTTTTAAGATTCTCTTATGAGAAGTGCAAGTTTATAATATATACCTTTATGTTCTCCAAATGGAAGTATCAACATGCTGGGGGATAATCAAGATATTTCAGGTTTCAAAAACTTCTACAGTTTCAAAATCATTATGATATTCTTGACAGTTTATTTTTAGAAACAAATATACTTCCTAACTACTTGATTATATATTTCCCTACTTTTCAATCCATCAGGAAATGTGCAGATAAAATTATCTGTCATACACTTTAATCACTATGTAGAACGGTTTCTCCCTTCTGGAGGGTTAACAAAACAGATGGTATGAGTGAATAGGCTCATATTTCAGTTTTTCATCACACTCACCACCAGAGGTCTTATTTAGGTCCATAGGATTTTGATATATTTACCTTAAAAACAATAAAGAAATACTGTAAATTATAAATGATACCAAAGCAAAAGACATCCTAAATATATTCAGTTGAAGATGTGCAGAAATGCTTTTCTGAATTTTGTAGCAAGCGATTTTTATCTGAAGACCTCAAAAAAACTTTGAACATCACAGAGCTTCTGTATATGTATGTAGAAATATAATTTTTTGTTCTTGAAACAGAGACAGTAAAAGGCTACTTGAACCACATAGATAGAAATAGAAAGTATGCAACTAATATCAAAACTAAACCAGTAGCAGAGTTAAGGACAGCACCTGGATCCAGTATTTAATTTTGGTTCATAATAATGTATTTTAAACAAATTCTGAAGACAAGATATGAAACGTTTTGTACTCTCTTGTTCCAGTGTCAGTTAGAGCCTGGCATCACAAGTATGTGGGAGAGAAACACTGCTGCTGTGTGAGCCATGGGATAAAATGTCCTGTGGCTGTCAGCCTTAAGTGCTGACATTCCTCTTCAGTGCTTATACATAGTAATAGTGGAAGCTACAGAAAGGTCAGTAAGAGCAAATTAGTCCTTCCTTTCTGTATTGTCTCTTGAATCACATCTAAAAAAATGGTAAGCATAAAATTTGAGGATTTGTTTTGTTTGTTTTAATTTTGTTGTGTTTTGCTCTTTGGAGTTTTTTTCCAATCAGATTCAGAAAAATCTATGCTCAGATATAGATGTGGTCAGTCTGTAGTACCAACACAGTATGAAGCCATCCATGACACAAAGCAGCAATGCATGTTTTGTAATACAGATGTGACCAGTAATTCTAGTTAAGAAAATCTTTGGGGGAAGGGAGGGCAAGGGGGAAGGGATCCATAGTAACATTTATTCTCTCTAATGTCAAGGAAAGGAGACAACATTGAAATTTTTCTCCATTCGGATTCTTGATTGCATAGTCCAAAAGCTAAATACCCAAGCAATAAACAAATGAGAGATTGGTATAAACACATAAAAGAACTTAACCTAGCTCTTCAATCAAATAGCTTTGTCTTCCCAGTGAAGCTCTTACACATCAGAGTCTTCTTTATTCCTTGTTATGAGTGTCTATAAAGAGCAACCTTTTCACTGTAATTTAACAATAGACAAGCTCAGTATTCGACAAAGAGTCAGAAATAGGGAGCTATACCCTTGAAAAATAAACAGTGTGCTAATACATAAAGAACCACCAAGAGAGAAAAACCCTTAAAATATTTCATTTCTTTAATCACTTCCTTTCAGGGTTACTGAATCAAAGAGAAAGTCCTGGTTTTATTTCAGTATCATTTCACCTTGCTTTCATCAACTCCCATGCTGCATTTTTACATTTTCTACCTATTTAAGGACCCACTGAGGACCATGTTCACACAGTCTTACTCATTTATCTTTGTCACTTGTAATTACCAGAGTGGCCATTTCCTTGCTTGTGCATATTCCTGCTCTACTCCTCTTTCTTTCTTTCCTCCTAGGAGGAGTGTGTCACTCTTTATTCCAGGCACCCTTGGCTATACCATCTGTAGGAAGATCAAAGACAGGGTCATATCCATCTAATAACAAGAGAGGAAACAATACTGTAGGTGAACACTCTATTAGCCTCCTTCTTCATTTTATTCAGGTCAGTGCTCAGGGACTTTCAGATGTCTTTGAACAAATGGATGTGAAAATGAAAGACAAGTTATAAAGAAATAAGTTTCTTTTCTCACGCAAGTTAGGCTGATAGGTTGAAGCACACTAGTGTTATAATAGTCTTTTCCCTGGGCAGCTCAGGAAGTATCTTTTCTGAACAATTCTTACCCTTCAAAATAAAGCATAAAAATCTGCTTCCATCTTGAGACTTGCAGCTATTAAAAAATGTCCAGAGGCAATAAACTGAAGACTTGTGTAGGATACTGAGGACATTTATTATTGACAGGAAATCAGTCTTCCATGATAGCTGAACTCCAAGATCTCTCTATAGAGAGGAATAATTTCTCCACTGGTGTAAACAGGCAAAGCTTTACTGATTCTGGTAGAGCTGCATTAATTTATACCAGCAGAGAACTTCAGCTAAAATCTTTAATTTGTTTTGGATGCCTAGAACTGAAAGTTTGTGTCACTGTGCTGTGAGAGCACCCTGAGCACAGGGCTACAGTGCACAGGGGCTTCTGCCTGGGTCATGAAGCCTTTCTTCTGCACCACAAGTGCAGCATGAAAACGCAGCAGGAAGAACAGGAAAAGCAGCAGCCATTCAGTTTCACCTTAGGAGACCTTCTCATTTCTATCTCCTTCCAAGAATTTTTGGTTCAGCTGACTGCCCTAAAGACTAAAGCAACTGTTGTGATCCTCTTTAGCACATCTGAGTGCTATGTACTGTGACACAGCCTGTGTGTGTCTCTTTGCAAAACAGTTATTATATTAACTAAAAGTCAGACACTGCATTTCTTGCTGGAACAAAACTTATGTACATGAAAATATTTGGAGCAAAAGTTCCAAATGCTTTTGTCAGGTGTTCTCTATGTTGTTGTTGTTGTTGGTTTGGTTTGGTTTGGTTTGGTTTGGTTTGGTTTGGTTTGGTTTTTTGTATGAAGCATAACATTTCTTATATATTACAGAGAAAGCATGGAGACATCTTTTCAAAGCAGCAGATAGAAAAAAAATCTCCAAAAATTCAGTTATGTCAATATATGTGCATATGAAACATTTTCTAGTGCTGATAATGCTGTCTCAGACACTTTGTCTAATGCTGGTAATATTGAGTGTTGCATTAAAATCCTATAAAGAAGTGTGTCTTCAGCATGTGCAAAGTTTCTAAAAATGCCATTGCTATTGACTTTAGCATCTCCTAGCTGAGGGCTTGCTCCTTTATTGGATCAATTTTTCCCCAGACGGAATGATATAAACTCAGCTTTTCATCTGTGGAAAGGTCCCAGGCAGTTTAATAGCAAACATATTCCTACTGCAGTGTTCTAGAGGGAGTTTCAGTGTTTCTTTTGGTGACAGTTTATTTTCTGCTAAACTTAGTTTTTCAGTGGGGTCTCAAAAAGTACAAATGATTAATTTCTCATATCAGTAGGCCATCTAAATAAATGCCGCACTTCATGAATATGGGTTGTTTACTTGAAGATATTGAGAGTGTTTTACTATATGGTTACCTCTAAGTTAATGGTAAGAGTTTAGCTAAATGAGGGCCATTGTACATATACATAAGAGTTTTCCATATATATTCCCTTAATGTAATAAAACATATATTTCTAACATATTATAAATCAAATAAATATAAAGTAATAAAATAGAAACAAGTATAATATTATAATTAATATATTATATTATAATTTATAATTTATATAATAAACATATAATTCTGTTGCTACATTAACATTGTTTAAGGAAATCAGTTGATACATTCAATGATCTTGTTTTGAAAAAGAACAATAATTCCTCTATTTCAAGATTTCTTTGGGTAGTTGTTGCAGTTCATAATAAGTTCAGTTTTTTTAACTTATCGTGTTACTGTGGCTCAGTAGAAAGGTAAGATGAGTTTTTCTAGGCCTGCTTGAGTAGAACTTGGCTAAGATAAGTTCTTAGCTAAGAACTTGGCTAAGTAGAACTTGGCTAAAATATCACATAACTTATTGTTTCATGCCTACCATACTTTAATATGTCCTGCTATTAGTTACAAACTATATGTTTCAAAAAAGAAAATAAAAGACAGTATTAAACAAGATGTTCCCCTAATCAAGCTTCATTATACAGTTCCTTGTCACTCTTTAGAGTAGCAGCTGTCTCTTTTTCATTTATACAAATGTTGAGGTAGCAATCAATGTAGAGGAATAGCTGCTGAAGCCAATGTTTTTGTGGGATTTTTACATTTTTTAAAGCTTGTCTTCTTTGAAATAATACACTAAAATCTGAGAAACTACTGTTAAGCAAGCACTAGCACTTCACCAGACTATCATTAGGGCAGCACATTAAAATGTATGAAGGTGTTGCTGGTAATAGAAAGATACCACTTACAATAAAGTCAGTAAATTTCAGAGAAGGTCATACCAAAGATGCTATATCAGGTGAAAAATACCTGTATGATGGTATAATGGGACTCAAGAATGTGCTGGCAGAAGTTCAGGTTTCTTAGGCCACCTGTCATCATAACAATGACTGCTGGTTCCATGAGAAGGATGACCGTATTTTAAGAGATATCTCTGTGGGTTCAGCAATTGTCTTCAGCTGCAGAGTGTCAGAGTCCTTGTCTCTCCCAAAATAAGTTCAGATCAGTAGCACAGAGGTATTTTACCAAGTGCTGTGGACCCTGCAATTCAGTGGACAGTGAAATAACATGGTCAGAGATGCACATTTTGTAGTCATGCATATTCTGACACTCTGGAACTCAAAAATCCATATTTATGGCTGGAGTTGTTGAAGGATTTTGTTGAATTGCTTTTGCATTCTGTTGGAAAAGGGCTGTCATTATTAATTGGTCTTTCATTTTGCTATTTTACAGGCAGTTCTGTAAATTGTCACAAATCATAGGCAAATTTTAAATTATTTAGGACAGGACCTGTCATTGGCTTTCTATTTCTAAAGTGCCTAACACAGTAGTTTGCGTTTTGGTCCACCTAGAATACCAATTTCAAATAATATAACCATCACCTATCTCAGCTAACCTTTACCTGAGATAAACATAAATAATACAACATACACACAGTTGCAGTAATAAGGTAAAAAACAGCACATACTCTCCATATGAACTCTCCTTACACAGATTTATGACCCAGGAGAGATGTTGGTGAAGTTCAAACTTTGAAAAGGATGGAGAAGCACTTAAGGCCTTGAATGAAAACTTTTCTTAACCCTGGATAAACTGTTTCCACAACACTTGCAAGGAGGACCATGTGATCAAATTTCCCACACAATGTTTTGAAATAAGCCAGAAATATGTCTGACTGCTCAGCATTGGTAGCATATGCTTTTCCAGAAGAATAACAAAAGCAAAAGCAACCCCAACAATAATACTGCAGTACATATAAACTATCACAAGTGCTTTATCAAGCCAATTCATAATTCATGTTGATGTATGAGCTACAGTTTCCATTTGAATTACTGTGCCATGTAGTTTCAAAAAAGACAGGCCTTCCAAACTTTGCTTAAAAATACAGGAACTAAAGCAAATGAACAAACTGTTTCAGTTTGAAATTTGCTAGATTTTCTCAATTATTATAGTTTTAGTCAATCAAGGGACTTTTCATGGAAACTAAAATAAAACAAGCTCTGAGTCAAATCATAAAAGGCAGGTGTCATTTTCAGACGCTGTTCAATCCTCTGACCACCAATAGGTTTCCAGTAGCCTCTGAAACAATGTCATCCTCTCAGTCACAAAACAGGACTCAGGAATATGAGTGTCCAGGATGATTGGCCAGTCCAAATGTTCCTTTTAAATAAACTACAAAAAAAAAAAAAAATTAAAAACCTACAGAACCACAGAATATTATTTTGAGTTGGAAGGCCTCACTCTGACTTGTCTTGACACCTTTAAAAAAGTCTACCTTCAAAAGCAAAGTAATGTTCCTGGTTAAGTCTATTAACAGGATGGATAATAAAGTCCTTTTCGTTGCAATTTAAGGAAAACAAAAGTGTTTCATTATTATGAATTTGTTACACTTTGTCAGTCTTATCCATACTAATGTTGATATGGAGGCCAAAAAACTGAGACAATAGAGCAGTGAAGAGCAAATTAACTTTAGTAGCATTATGCTCAAGGAGGGGGTTTTCTGTGACTTAGGATAGTAAAAGAAAAAGAATGCATCACTTTTATGGTAAAATGAAGATGACAGAAAATTTTATGCTGGTCAGTTTGATAGAAAAATTTGATAGTCATGCAGACATGCAAATACAATAGATGTCATATTTTTAAATAGTTCTTCATGAAAAAGTCTTTGTTCCATTTGAAAAATCCATTAGATTCAGTCAAGCAACATCAGCAGCAAATAATCAAATTCCATCAGCGCAACAATATTTTAAAGTTAGTTTTTGCAAATCTCTCAAGTTATTCTGGCTTCCAAGAACATCAAAAGATAGAAAAAGTCTCCCCTTCATTCTCTGGATTATTTGCATCCAGTATCTAAAATGACCCCACTAAAAAAAAAAAAAAAAAAAAAAAAAAAAAAAAAAAAAAAAAAAAAAAAAGGAAAGGATGGAGTGTATCTAACTCTTAGAGATCTCAGATAATTTAGCCTTCAGCTGCCTACATTTTTAATATCACAGACAACATGATAATTGACATATGTGATTCTGGGTCACACTCTAGATTTTAAATTATTTCACTCAACTGAAATGTGTTTAAGTGCACTATTGAGACACTTTGAGCAATTCAGCTTTTAATGATTATCTGTCTCCCAGCGCTACCTTTGATGTTAAAATAGTCTAAGAAATAATGTCATTTTCCCACATTCTCATTGGGTTATATTCAGCTGTTTCTTAAATATTTTATTTAAGAACTCTCTCTGACCCCAACCACAGTAAAAATTTGAAAAGATTTTACTTACAGTAATTTCACGTCTTGTGGTTTGCTAAATTAATTCAGATGATCAGGACCTCAAAACCAGCATTGATTGATGAATCTGAAATAATATCAAAGGAATAAATCAAGAAGTTACAGCAGACATAAAAATACAAGATGTAGCAATGAGATTCTAATAATGAGTGTTTCCAAGATTACACTGTCTGAGACCTTAAAGATATATGATCATGTTCCCATGAATCAAAACTGGTAGACTGAGAAGTTTTGTTACCCAGTGTGCCATGATCCACCACGTCAAAATGGAGCATGAACAGCTCTGTGCCAGGTGTTATTTAATTCACTGGCAGTTAATAGATGTTTAACTGACTGCTTCAGATCCATCATACTTTGCCATAGGAATCTCCAAACTCTAGAGGCAAATAAAGAGACTTAAAAGACAATACAAGCAGCACAGTTAAAAGAACCAGATCCATGCTTTCATTCATTGTTTTACATGTCCAGCCACAGATGGAATCTGTGAGGTTTGTACCTATCAAAAAACAAAACAAACAAAAAACCCAAAATGTAACCTGGAGTAAATGACTAAAACATTCCAATTCAAATGCTATGACTAACAGAAAATTTTAAAACCATTACTGTAATTTCCTCATTAAAAAGAGACAGACAAACTCATCACAACCTTATTCAACAACTCTGGTTTTAATCTTTCTTTTAATTTTCTATGTCAAGTTAACATTGCAGCCAGGGCACAGTTTTAAAAGTTTCTTTTGCAGCAAGAAATAGTTTTCGTTAAGATGCTGCCAACTTTTGTGAATGCTTTCAGACAATGCAAACACTAGAAATAGGATTCCACTGAAAAGTGCAGTTTCATTTTAAGGGTTTTCTTCAATACAAAAAATAGATTTGTAACTTTCTTACCACCTTCCTGTCGTCTTGCCTTTCAAGATCCACTCTCCCCTTTAGAACTGCTAAAGTCAAGGATATCCAGAAAGTTAAGTCGTGTTCTATCACCAGCACTTGTTTGTTTGTTTGTTTTATGTATTGAATTTGGTTTAGATAATCTTATTTTTCTTTACATGATATTTTTACTGCAATCAGCCAGGGATCGCTTTATTGATTTTCCCTAAGGATTTTGTTTGGTTGTGGACCAAGGTGCATGACCTTCTTCTGCTTCAGGCTACCTTTTAATTAATCACTACGAGTAGAAATAATCGAGAAGACAAAGACTTTGTCTTTGACAAGTAGTTTTTCTCCATTGCATTTCAGTTTACTTGTTATCTGATCTTTTTTTCTAAACAATATTTAGCAGTATCTAAATGTGCAAGCTCACCTAACCACCATGAGATTCCTGATATGGGCAAAGAGTCCTCACAAACCTTCCCCTCAGACAGAAAGACAATAATTTTTTAAAAAGATGAGCTTTGTAATATGTCCTGCAAGTCAACTAAGCACTTCACAAGGTGAACCCAAAGTTGCCTAAGAATAAATGCAGTGTTATTTAGTCGCCTGACAGAAAGTCATTGTAAGAAGATGACACATTTCCACTCTTCAGAATGGATATCCTATTATAGAAATAACCAATCCATTCCTGCTTCAGTAAGTTTCATTCAAAAAATATAGAAAATGCATTTAAAAAAAAAGACAGGTCTCACTATGCTGGCACTGATAGCATCAGAATTCACTTTATTACTCTTATCATCTTTACCCTCACACCCACGATCCTCTGCTGCAGAGGATGTCTCATTTCTGTAGAAACACTGTGGTACCACCATGATCACATAATCCTTTTCATAATGCTTTTAGAAGAAGAGAGATGAGAATTTGGGCAGAAATGGTCTAAAGAAAAAATGGAGAGCAAATACAAAGGACATTGGTAAAGTTTGAGCAAGCATGTAAACCTCTTTCCTGGAGGTTAGATAGCTTAGTAGCAGGGTTTTTTTCCTAAGATCTGTGATTACCTGGCTGTTGGTTCCTGCCACTACAACAAGTGAAGGAATCACTCATCAATTCCAGGCTGGAGAGTGTACAGAGGGTGCAGAACAAACCTGAATATCTGTGACTTCTGCTTGCAGTTGCAACAGCTGGAGATGGCAAGAACAAATCTGTATCAAACTACTGCAAGCAACTTCAGAGAGAGAGAGAGAGAGAGACGGACTTGAACAGAGCTTGATCCATGACACTTACTTGCCTTTATCTCACCAAAGTAATGTGCATGACTGGTTTTCAAGGCACTGATATGAGAATATGAGTTTTCAAAACTAGAGGGTAAGTAGGACACATAACACCTTGTACATGCTGAATTTGTATAACTTCTCCAGGCAGCAGGCAGGCTATTATAACTTTATTGTTTCAGGATATAAGCCTATTATACTCTGTAAATGAATACAGTGACATTTTGCTGTATCGGTTGAAAAGATTAACAGTTCACAAAGCAAACTGCCGAGTGCGACAAATTAAATACATTAAAATGTGCAAGCTTAAAATTCTGTACTCCCTGTGCTATAAACTTATATACAATACAGTTTAAAGGGTCTCAGTGGCTCAGTTAATAATGCAGTGGCCTGTCAGCTTTCTGGATGCAATTTAAGTCTTTTAGGTTGCAGTAAGCCATGACAGGGTGTGTTTTTCTCAACCATTAATGAATGCTGTAGGTAAATTGTGCAGTAAGAAGGTGGCCCTGAGGTATATTAGTGTCACAGTAAATGTGCTAGGAGGACTATTTTAGATGTTATTATTAAAAAGAAAAAAAGAATATTTTGGATAAATATCAAACAGCTTAAAAGTTCATTGTGGAGAAGGACCGGAGCATTCCAACACACTTGCAGACTAAAACGATGAGAGATTTGGCTGAGCCTCTTGTCACATTGCTTGTCATTTTAGAATATTTTCTTTACTAATACTCATCTGACAGAAGAACTAGGCCTAAGAACTCTCTGTAATTTCAAGAAAACTAACATTAAAAAGACCACAAATCCTTGTGAGTCTCAAGGACTTAACATGAGGTTTCCTAGAGTAGCCAAAAGAAACTGTCTTCAACATAGGAAACACAAATGTTTCAAAACAAATGGCTTGGCCTCAGCTAATATTAATTGCCATAAATATGGATAGAAATGCCCAGTTTCCTGGAGCAACCACTATTTCACCATTTAAATGCTCACACAAAATTCATGGCCCTTTAGACCGAAACTCTTTTGTAAAACAGAATGGTGTTGAGGAATCAGATTAAAATGCTGGAATTAAGCATTTTAATCAGATTAAAATCCAAGGAGACACACAGAAAAATACTCAAGGCTTCATTTTAAAAAGACACTCAAGATTTTGTTTACACTTAGTCCTTTTGGATCAACCTGTAAATTTTCCAGATTCTGAAAATGGTTATTCATAGCAAATAGAGAGATGGGCAGATTCTATCAAAAATTGAATCAATGGTAGAAAATTATGTTCACAGAGGTTTTGCATTTATTAAATACTATCTGGAAGTTCTTAACCCAGCTGTGGGTCTAAACCATAGCTGAAAAATGTGTTAGTTAGAACAAGAAGATGATAAAGCCATGGGAAGAAACAGATGGAGCTACTTTCCTACTCTCATGAAAGCTCGGATTTGGTTCTAGTGCTGAGTCAGACAAAGGATTTGGCTTGCAGCAATTTTAGCCATGCTGAATGGTTACATATTCCCCTAAATATTAGTTAATAGCTCTTTGAGTATGTGGATAAATCCTTTTCCCCACTATGACTTTCAATGCTCTGGTTCAGCAAGACTGCTGAACATTGTTGACTGGTGGGAACTGGGATTTTTGCAAGGTTGAAACAGAGTTTAGCAGATCCTCAGCCACTTTCATAAACCTCTTGCTGCCACCCCTGATGTTGGTACAAAAATGTTGGTACAAAAAATATTGAGATCAAGAGTTTGTTGAATACAATTTGGAATTCAAATAATTCTGAACACATGTAAGTCTGACTGTCCAAACTGTGTCAAAATTTATGCTCCTACACTTTTCCTGAGCTTGAGTATCCCAGCTGCCAGGATGATGAGTCTGGTCCAAGTACCTTAATTTTATTTCAACAGAAATCAGGACAGTTGAAGCAGGTCACAGGGTGAGTCCAGGCTCAAGAATGCAGCATGATTCTCAGGGTTTCCAATTTATATGTTTTCTTGTGTACCCAAACAGTCTAACCCACTTTTAAGAGTGAAACAACAGATACCATCTTGGTTTGAATGTTAATTTGCTTTTTGAAGTACTCTACAAATTCACAGAATTATTCACAGAGTAATCTGAGTTGGAGGTAACCCAGAGGGAAGATTGTGTCAAACTCTTACATGAATGGCTCATACAGGGGTGGAACTCACAACCTTGGTGTTATCAGCACCATCCTCTAATGAACTAAATTAATCTGGGCTAATTTCTGCTCTGATTAGGGTACTTATTCTCCTGTTCTGTCTCTGTTCCCCCATGTGAACCATGGGGGAACAGCCATGACCTAAATCAGAGTTTAGTGAGTGGTATGTCCAAAATTTTCCAGATTAACTACAAAACACACTTGTGAAGTAAGAATTTCTATGAAGCTGATAAAAATTCGGATTAGTTTTGTCTTCTGTGAAAACCAAAAGAATGGTTTTACATAGCAAAGGTTTAATGTTTCTGACAGAAAAAATTAGAAAATAAATGTATTTTTTCCTCTTCTACTAAAATGTATTTAACATTTTCCTCTGCAGTCCTAAGGTTTGCTGAATCCTGTGGGGACATTCCGAGTGTCTTTCCTTAAGGATCTTTTTGACACCATTTTTCAAATGGTACCTTATTGACTGTAGCTTTAAACCTCAGTTATCTGAATATAACTTCCTAGCACCAGTGCTGGCTGCCCCTCCCAGGCCCCAGTGATCTATGTTAAACATCCTAGTCTCTATACAAAGTGCCACATAACAAACTTCATGAAATTTGGTGTACAACAGGATTCTGAGAGAAGACAGAAGGTATAGCTTACAGGAATCCCTTGGAATGTCAATTGTTCAATGTCTTTTTTTCTATACAGGGATCAGCAATTTGAGTCAAGCTCCTAAAAGATTTTCTAGGATGGGAAGTTATGGTACTTTACAGAAACTAAAGACAAGACTATTCCAAACTATTTGCAAAAGTTTAGCTGCATGAAACATGAGTTTTTTCTATGCTTATAAAGAGTTTTTTTCATGTGACTGACCTTTGCACGAAGGCCTACAGTAATATCTGCAAAAACTAATAGAATTTATCATAGAATTTCACATTTTCTACTTTTTTTTTTTAAGGTGAATTATTTTTTACCATTGAATACCTATTACAAAATTTTATAGTTTAAAATATTTGCAGAAAGGCTGTCATTCTTCACTATGTGTTTATGTTAAGAGAGGGCTTAGAATCTAATTTAGAATTTTCCTACCAGTCAGTTTTGTAATCTTTATACTTCATATATTTTAGTTATATAAGAGGATGTACTGGTTTGAGGGGAAGTGAGTTTTTTCAAGAGGCTGTGGTCAAACCAATCAGTGGCCACTGAGGGGTTGGACATGCCTCCGAGGACACGAGTTAAAAGCGAGGTCTCTCAGAGGGACTTCCTCTTTTCTGGCTCTGCTTTCAGGAGAGGAGCATCTTTTCCCTCCTTCCCTACCCAAGCCGGGTGGTGGAGGGGGGCCACGCGGCCGGGCTGAAGGGAACCACGCGGCTGGGCTGAGATAAGCTGGGCCCTGGGGAGGGGAAAAGAGTGGACAGGACTGGAGCTGAGCTGGCCCCATCCAGGATGGAGGGGTGGAAAACTGTGGAGGTGCCTTCCCCCCCAGGGAGAAGATGCCCAGCTGCGTGTGGGAATTGCCGAGCCTGGGAGTGCCTGAGCCTGCAGCCCTGCCGGGAGCCAGAAACTGTTAACCCTTTCTTAGCAGAAGGAAAATTTTCTCCCAGACATTGATTCTCATGGCTAGTGGTTTCATAAGAGAAAGAAAAACAGCCTGGGACCGAGATGATAAAGCATGACTGGAAAAGAACCCTAGATGGGCAGGGAATTGTCTGAGCTGGACTTTTCTTGCATAATGTTAGCCATAGACTGAACTCAAGCCTCTTTTGAACATAAACTGCATTAGGGTGGATGCAGCTGCCTCTGCTTTTGCTGCAGTGACTGGCACTGTAAGAGTGGAGCGAGCAGAGAAGAGAGGGGGAGGGTGTGGTGGCGCCCTCTGCCCTCAGGGGAGACCTGCTCTTGGAACCCTCGGCCCCAAGGGGAAAGATGGGGAGAGCTCAGCATGCAAGTATCCTTAAAAGAGCCCTGTATGCAGCTTTCAGCCCATGGACAGCGGTGAGAGCGCTGGACATAGGAAAAAGAGAGAGTCACCCTGACAGACTTCTCCGGGCAGTGCCATGGGTGACATAAGAACACATAAAGGGTAGACCCGTGTTTTCTGAGGAACAGTCTGTGGTGTGAGAGAGGCTTCTCTCTCCCTTGCTGAATTGAAGATTGGTTTTTTGAGTGGTGATTGTTTGATTTAAAACCCAAGGGTTTGGTCTATAGAGGGTAACGTGTAAGGGGTGGAAATTGGAGGAGGAGAAGAAATGTTCTGGGAGGGTTTCATGTATGTTTTGTGTGTGTGTTTAGTGTTTTCCTTTCTATTTCTGTTCCTGTGTAATGTAATAAAGTTTTGTTCTCTGTTTTCAAGTTTTAGGCCTGCTCTGCTCTGTTCTTGACCACACCTCACAGTAGCTCATTAAGAAAAAACATACACTCATGGGTGCATTAACATCTGGCCAGTGCTAACCCATGACAAAGGAGTGCAGGTTACTTTTTGAGAGAACACTGATGGTAATTCTTGAACTACAGTATTATTGTAGCTTCTACATATGAAAAATTCCCTGGTGAATTTTATACATGTTGTTTTCAAAATTCAGAATGAAGAAATATAAATATAAAAAAGTATCTGAGATAAAGGGTAAGAAATCTGGCTAAAATTAAGTGATGATGGCAAAGATTATTATTTATTTTTTTAAATCTTATCAGTATTAGTAGAAACCTGTGTTGCTGTACTCTGTGTATCAAGATTCTTCAGCACACAAACACTTTTAAAGGAGAGGAGAAGTTTAGGGTTTCTTCCTTAAGAATGGTAATTTTGCACTGATACTATAATGAAAGCAGCTCCTCTCCTGGAATATCTCCAGCTACATTGATTTCCAGGGATCTGATCGAGTACTCAGAAGTAGACTCAGTATAAGGCAGGAGGAAGAAAAACATAATTAGGGAGTTGCACAAAAAAAAAGGAGCTCAGACAGCAGAAGACGTAATTGAAAATCAAAATTAGAAAGTACCTACCTGTGTCAAATAAAACCTAATTTTAACCTAATTGCTCCTAGGCTATGTTCCTATCGATGATAACTCTCTCTTTGGGTTCAGGTTTCTGACTTGGGGATGAAATTATTGTCCTAGTGATTTTTAATTATCTTTTATGGATTTTTTTTCCACCTGTACATGAAATCTAAAGTATCAGTTCCTACTTTTGTAAAGTGGCAAGGATCTTGAATCTTCTCTAGATATTGTCCAAATTGCTATTGTCTCCCATCTTACCTCTACAGTGCCTCTTATTTGATTAACAAATAACTTGAGCCTTGCCAGCAGTTGAAATAAATTATGATTTTTAATTGCTTTTTACTCCAGCATGATTTCTATTTGGGTTTCAGTTGGATGGAATTTGCTTAAGAACCAAAATCTTACTGCAAAAACTCAGTTTGTTTTGATTTAAGCATCTTCCACAGGCTTCCTGCTGTGAAAACGGAGTCTGATAACAATGAAAATCATGTCTCATACCAGAAATCTCCAGCTAGAACACTGTTATGAATATGATATCCTGGAATTCATGATGCTAGATGTAAAGCTCATTTTATTAGACTATCATGTTTCAGCAAGCTAAAATACTTAGGCTGAACTAATATTTTCCAGTTTGATCTGTGGATAATTTGGAAAAAATTGTTTTCCTTTTCAGGATTTTTTTCGCTTCCAAAAATTTAACAAAAGGACATTTTTATTTCTAAGGGCATTTTTTTAATTACTAGTTATTTCAGACAAGAGTCCTAAAATTGAATTTTCCTGAATTTGGAGCACACTTTTTGAACATTTCAGGAAAAAGCAGCTGTTTGTGGTATGACTGGACAGGTGAGTAAGAGAAAAAAGAAGAAATTCATACATATAAGATGAAAATCATAAGGGGAGAAGAAATAGTAAAGGTTGTTACTTCTAATACAACTTATGAATCATGATCAATGCTACTCTAAGTTGAGTCATGAGACTTTACACAAGCCTGCTATTTAAAATGTACAGCCTTGCATACTCTCTACATGAAAAATCACTGTATGGCAAAAACCCTTCATACTTCCTAGATCAAATACAGGATTCATAAAAGCTGGCATTTTCTATCAGCGTTAGAAGACACCTTCAAAAGTCAAGGATGTGATCTTTTACCAGTCTCTCTTCCTGAATAATGTTTCAAATATAAATTGTGTAAGTCTTTTAACTGTACTTGTAATTCTGATGGAAATGGAAATAGATAGTTTTATTAGCTTGAGTTTAAAAACAACTTAACTTCAAGAAAAGGGTTATTTATTCACACACATGACACAGGAAATGCTTTGGATTAATGTACTTTCATTTCAAAAGAGTTGGAAAGGTAAAATAAAATTAGGTTCAGCTAGATCATTTTAATGTTTGATTATAACCCACTGAACTGGCATAAAAATTTTTGTGCCAGCACTGGTGATAATAGGGTTACATACCCTCTGTAAAATGAAATGTGAAATTTACATGCAAAGTGGTGTGTTCTGCTGCTGCACACATATAATTCCCATTAGCATTAATGGGAAATATATGTGCCTATCAAGAAGAAAATATACCCCATTAAATTCCCAACCATCATGTCAGTTTCTGACGTCTTCTAATATGATCTATGCTCATACAGGAAAAAAAAAAGAAAGAAAGAAAAAAATAAGAAAGAAAGAAAAAACAAAAACAAAAACCAAAAACACAACAACAACAACAACGAAAAAAAAAAAAAAAAAACAAACCAAAAAAACCCCACCATCTCCTTGGCTCAAATATACTGGGTTTCATATGTAGATCTCAAAGGATTTTATAAAGAATCAGCTCAAAGATACCTGTGAGGAAACTGGAACTTCAGTTATGCCTGTGGCAATCCATGCCTGGGAGGCATACCCCAAAAATCCGTGCAACAGATACTGAAAGCAAAAGAGCATTGAAGTCAACACAGGTGAATATGGCACTGCTCATAACAGATCAAGTACATTATACACAAAACTAACTTCTTTCTAAAAACCCATGCTGGTTTGCCCTGGCTAAGTTCCAAATGCCCATGCAGCTTCTCACATTCTTCCATGAGATGGTGCAGGGAGGTGGAGGTGAATAGGAATATAAAACTTATTAATTCAGATAAAGACAGGGAAATTGCTTATAAATTAGTGCAACAGGTAAAACAGACTAATTTGGGTAAAAATTATTCAAATTTACTGGCAGTTAAAATAGATTTGGTGGTGAAAAAATTAAGACACCCATTAAAACAACACCTTTCCTCTCCACTTCCTCAGGCCCAACTTCACACTTTTATTTCTGACTTTTGCCCACTACCCCCAGTGGTACAGAGGGGATAGAGGGGTAGAGGCTGTGATTTCTCTCTGCAGATCCTTTCTACACACATTTTTCCCCTGCTCCAATGTGGGCTTTCCTTGGGCTGCCGTTCTTTTCTGCAATTCCCTCCTGCTCCAGCAAGATATCCTCCACAGGTCCTCCTGCTGCCCTGGGTCTGTGGGCACTGCCCTGGCCTCTTCCCACAGAGGCCACTTCTGCAGCCCTTCTGCTGCCAGCACCTTGGACATCTAAGGCCAATGCAGAAGCAAAGCGTGTAGATCAGCGTTTCTGCCTTGTGCCAGGTAGACACACTCCTTGAAGCAGCTGGACTTACTTCAGGCTGGACCAGCTTTCTGGCTGAGGGTGAAGTTTTCAACTTCAAATATTTTGTAAGTATCTGGGCAGATACACCCTCCAAGAGACTGAAAATCCCATGAATATTTTATGCCCGCAGGTTTGCAGTCTTTTGCTCCAACTGACTCACAAAGTAATCTGTTCTCAACGTACGCAGCTCTTACTGGCAAATTTAATTTTTCATTGCTTAAAAACAGACCATTTTCAATGTGCATGTGTCTTGTGTAAGGGACTGTGACACTGAAGTCTCATCCTGGAGTAATGTAATTGCGACTGTACGAGCTGACTGCTATTAGAGTATATAAGGTGTAGTAAATAGGCATTCTGGTTCATATCACTGACAATGAAGAGAAAGGGTATCTAGATGAGAGACGGACCACGTAGTTTGGCAGGAAACATGGAAAATTAAGTGGGTTGCTGTGATGTTTTCAGACATAAGAGAAAATATGATGTCATTTGTGCTATTAAATATAAAAAAGGCAATCTATAAACACATATCCACAGAATATCAAAACAAAAATAACTGATTATTCAGGAAAGTCTGGTCATTCAGCAATCTTTAATGTTTAACTGTTCCTTTGTGTGGAATCCTATGAGTCTAATCCTGATTCTACTGTGAAGTACAGAAAAAGTGAGTAGCAAACATTTGCTTCACAGATTTTATTTTATAATAACATATCTGCAGATTATTCGAAATAGTCCAAACTAGAAATGAAAATTCACTAAACTGTGATTTCAAATCTTGTATTATTTTTGTATCTTTCTCTTTCCGTTGCCCTACCTTGTTCAAATTACATAGATTTTTACATTTTATCATTTATAACAGAAATGTCTTAGGGCAAGAACCTATGAAGTAGGCAATGTCCCAAGAATAGAGAGTTATTTCCTTTCTTCACCATCTCAGCCTTCAAGGAATTGATTTTAGGGGCATGACAAAAATAGCTCAGGAAATAGGTCCAGGCTCTGATGTAACAGAGCAGTTCTGTGATTTCAGCAGAGATATGCCAATTCACACCTGCCAGGAAATCTGGCCTTCAACCCTGAAGCGGCAATTGCAAGATGTATATCACTTCATGATGAGATTTATATTATCAAGCACATTCTGTGGAGTTTTCCTTGCTAGCTTCAGGGGAATAGATATTTACAGATGAGTCATTGACATGTCTTGAGCTATCACAGAATCTCCAGAGAATCATCAACCTTTTCTTCAGAGCAGCAAAGGTAAGAGAAGTCACATTTTCTAAATCTGTAAAATGTTGCTGGTTTATTGGAGATCATGCCTTCTACACCCCTTCAGCCCTTTGATTAATATATCTGAATAATACTTACATTTTACACATATATATCAAGCTTTCATTCCAAATTATTTAGGTGACTATGTTATGCTTCATAATTATTTTTCTTTTTAAAAAAAAAGGACAAAAAGTGCATTATGTTAAAGATCTGCAAAACACCATAAAAACAGAATGAAATATGAATGAATACCAGGAAGTCAAAAAAGAAGTAGTGAAAGTTTTTTAGAAATGTTGAAAGTCCTCATTCAAATGTCTCCCAGTATTGAAATAATGGTCTTTTCTTATATTTGTATCTCTTTTCTCTGTAAAGGTCTTCATAACCTTTTCTCCTTTATAGTTCAACATTATTAAATCCCCTACTGAAAAAAACTACAGCCAAAAGTGTCAGTGAAAGTATATATCCTTTGACAAATTCCAAAGTACACCTGAATTATGTCCTTCTGATTTTCAAGTCTATAATGGTGGATTTGGCAAAAAACTGTGATGGTTTTCAGGTACAGCTACTGTTCAAGTACCATACGTGCCAGACAAAATTAGGAATCTTTTATTGTATGTTGAAGTACATGTTCTTCTTTCCTTCTCAACACATAACTTTAAATATAGATTAAACAGTGTGTTCCTAAATTTTTCTCAAAGCCATATGAACTAAATGGCAGTTATTTTTACCAAAACATGCTTATTTTCCCTGACAAGATAACTGACAAAAAAGAACTGCTGAAAAACTGCTAGAAGTCTCAAAACAATTGTTGTTTGCCTGTAAAATGAAATTTTAGAGAGAATAAAAGGTCACATAAGCAATCCTATTCTACTTATGACAGAGAAAGTAAAACAAAACTGAATGTAAAACAAGCCCTTAGATGGCTAAAAGTAGCTTTATTTGGAGTATTGTGAGCACAGGTCAGATGCAGATTTCGGCCTGATCCAGCCTGTCATTTGACTATAACTTCTCACTTTTTATCTGCTATGAGGTTTTATTTTCATTGATTAAAACTAAAATGATTTTCCAGAATACTGAAGAAAAGGATAACAAAATTGGAAACTTTGCAATTTGTCACATTAATGAATGGAGTATAATTAATAGCAAGAAAGAACTGAGACACAGTACAATAGCTCAATTCATCACAATATCAGTAGGTCCATTTAGTGAAGCAGAAAAGAGGGGAAATTACAGGCTTCAGAAATATGTGAATTTGCATGACCATCACAAGTCTAATATTTGTATGGATAAAAATAATAACTGTTCAGGATAATGGAAGGAACAAGTAGGTAGACATGCAGGCTTAACATATAGAGCAAAACTACAGAAAAAAAATGCCAATTAGAAGATTCACACTTAGACATGACTTTGAAGATATACCAAGCAAAATCAACCTTAGGGTTCACAAAATATCTCACAAGCTTAGCAATTATAAGTAAAATAACATGCCATCCATTAAGAAATTGAAAAATGTATTTTAAACTCTGTCTCTTCTGGATTGATGCTCTTGCCTTCATTGATGTGTAGTCTCTTGAATTATCTACCTAAGCATTTTCTGACAAAAAGAAAATACCCAGAAAAGGAAGAATGAGGACTAAAATAAAGGGAACATTATTTCATTTAAAATATACCCTTCTCTTTTATCTGAAAATGTAGCAGTTAAAATAGTTGCTGAAAGATAAGAGGTGGAATTAATTTCTCTTCTGCCTGAAAGATTTTATCTGGCACCTCCTCGAAGTGCCCTCGCATCCAGGGTTGCAATAAGACGAAAGGTATTTCTAAAACCTTTTCTCAAGGCTTTTCTGTTTTGCACAACATAAAGCAGAAGATTTATCAGACCAATCCAGAGCAAATGATCAGAACTCCCTTGTCCTGTGACTGTTGTCTATAAGAAAGGAGATGAAATTTTAAATTCTGCTCCAGGAAGAAGTTTGTACTTTTAAAGCAGTTTTTACAGTGAATATTTGCATAGTTGTCCAGCAAGGACTGTCACCATGATCTTAACTATCATGGGTGATTTTAGAAATTGTGAGCCTACAAAATCCTGGCTATATTATTTATCTCTGTCTTTTCCTTGATTAAAAAAAAAATTGCTTTTTTTCACATGTCTAGGATTAGATGAAACTCAGCAGAATTTTGATTTGTACTGAGTTAGCTATGAGGAGGAGAGATTAAGGAGCACTTTGGCACCTGTATCTTGCAGTAGATTAGAAATGTACTTAGTATCCTGTGGCAAATGATAACCATAAAATTATGATTTTGTGCAGTACAAGATGAAATCCTTACTCTTACTCCAGTAATTGTCAAAATAAAGGATTCAAGTTATGCCATTTAGTATTTTAATTGCAGTCTTTGTTCTTAGTGTGGATTAATTTTATGCCATATTATGTTCTCGTAATAATTTTCCCATGAAATAAAGTATCAGGGAATGGAAAAAATATTGTCTTATGTACAATATTCCATGAATAAGAATAATGTACTCTGGTACCTTGACCTTTTCTATATTCTGTAATTTGACTGAATGGTCATTGCACTTTTCCCTCATTAGCAAACTGAATAACCAATTGCTGAATTGATGACATGGGCATGAAGTCAAGAAACAGAATAATGAAATAGTCACAGCAGCATAGTAAATAGATGACTATGTCTAAGAGAACACAAGAGCTACTAAATCTCAGAATTGGTGAGAGGGACTGGAATAAGAGCAGAAAGTGCACAAGAAAGAAAACCTTCTCATGACAATAGAGCAAGTTTAGCCTGTTCCTATTAAGCCCTTGTAAAATTCTACTGCCACATAAAACATTGGAGCAAGTAAAATATTAAGGCTTAATTTAAACAATAAACACATCACTAGACTAGACAAGGCTTAAAGTTTCTTTAACAAAGAACTTATCATCAAATATTTATAAGCGGATTTCAGGTCTAATGAACTGACAGTCATCATATACACACAATAGTACAGTGATGGAAGTACTACAAATTAGCCATTGAAGACCATTGTCTAGGCCTACCTTTTCAACCAGGCTATACCCACAAGGACAGCACTTCCCTCATAATACTCTGTTAGTATCATGAAAGCATAATGCACACACTAGAATTGAGAAAATCCAGTCACAAGAAGACTGAAGAGATGTTATAGTTGTACATCATGGAGAAGAGAGGATTGCTCTTCTGTTGGATTCAGTTTGTAGTTGATTGCAGTAAACATTGCTTATCTGTTTATACTCAGATTTAAAAATATTTATAGCAATTTTGTAGCATGGATTTCTGTACATAGTCTTCTCCAGATTCTGGTAGGGAGTTCTGATCATGATTATCTTCCTTACTGAAGCCATGAGATTCATACGGAGGGGCAGTATGCAAACTTGTGACAACCTTTTATCAGCTTTCTAGCCAGTGTTCTTCTAGTTCACCAGGAGGAAGAATAAAATACCTTTAGTTCAGGATTAAAAGGAAGTACTGTGAATTTGCAACTAAATATGAACTCTTGCTTCAGTAATGTTATTTTTAAACTGCTGTGTTTCACCAGTCCAGCTGGAATTATGTCCTTCTTTTCTTACGGTTAGGTAATCTATTCTTATAGTTAGGTAATACTGCAAATGTAATCTTTCCAGATTACTATCATCAGAACTCTGGGTAGAGTGAAAGGGAACAAGAAATTTCATGCTTTCTACAAGTTTATATAAAAGAGCTGAAAATTCATTTTGCAGGTTTCATCATTCATTTTGATGTTCTTTCCTTTTTTTCCCAAGAAAGAAGTATATTTAAAATTTCCAGAACTGCCTCAGACGTGAGTGGTATCCAAATATTTTTCTGTAAAAATAAAATATGTACAGTGTCAGTGGTATTTGGCTGTAGATTGATGATGTATTGCACCAGGATATAGAGACATCATTACTATGAAACTTGTAACATTGTGGTTTAGTTTATATTTAACTGTTAATGCAAATCATTTTTATTTCCCCTGTTTGGAATTCAAAGTGCCTTTTTTTATTTAGTTTGTTTGTGGTGGGTTTTTTTTTCCTATGTTTGCCTATACTATGGCTGCTACATTTTTTTTCATTTAACAAAACTAAATAGTGGACTTGATTGCAAACAACAAGGGTAAGTAATATAAAGAACTCCAAAATCATCAGCCTAAGTTGAATAGATTTCAGTGTAAATGAGTCTGAATTTGGGTTTTCGTTAGGAACTGATGAAAATATATTTTACACTGGAACTGTCATCCAACTCAGTCTTGAGAATAGGATAAATCTGTAATTTAAACTTGCAAATGCTCCCAGAAAACAGACTCGCACAAATACCCTAAAGTTCTTGTTCCTGATTTTTCTCTGTATTTCCTTGATATGTCTGTCTCCTCCACTCAGGTGCCATAGCATGATTAGTCACTGATTTCTTTTGTGTGTATTGTATATACTCATTGGGGAGAATTTGCCTTCTGAAAATATTTCCTGAGTAATTGAAATGCAGAGCGATTTTCTGTTATGTGTGATTAGTTGCATGATCTTCATTCCAAAAAACAAAAGAATCTCTAGAGACACTGAGGATTAACATTTACTTAGATGTCCTTCCAGTAGCAAAGGTAACATGAGGTCTTGGTTATCTGCCCTTTGCTGCCTACCAGTGCAATGACTTTATCTAGAGGTATTCCTGTGATCTATATCTGACTCCAGAGGCGGTGGAATTTGGTGATTGGGCAGAGACCCAGACTGCTGATCTGCCAGCCAAAATCTGTGTACTCTGAGATGAAGACCTCTTGGCTCTGAGTGATAATTCAGTCAGAACTGCAGCAAATTAGGCAAAGACCTTGAAGAATGAAGCTATTAAAAGCCTCACAACAGCTGAAAAGGTAATAAAAGGAAGACAATTTAGCAATAGGTGCTAGAGAAAAGGAAGACAGGGAGCTGTTCTGAACAATAGGTGGCTGGCTTTGAAGCTTTGATGTTTCAACAATTTTCAGTTAATTCAGGGCTGAGAAGGTTAACCATGAAATTCTATCACTGAAATTTGGAGAGTCCTACTCCAAATAGAAATAGAAATTAAACTTTAGGTCTTTCCTTTTTTTTTTTTTCCAAGGCTTTGAAGAGCAAACAAGAAATTGGGGAGTTTGCAAGTCTACCTAGTTTCAATAAAACAATTTAAAAAGAGCATGAAACTGTGACCATAATTATTGCGCTGATAGGGAAGAGGGGTGCTAATATCTTTACAAACAATTCCACGGCTGAAGGTGTGGGTGTTGACGTTTTTGAAATGGGTCTTGATGTCCCTGCTAACTCTGGGCAGCAGGTTTGCTACAGAGCCCAGGCAGCCTGGCTCCTGAAACAGCCTGGCTTCGGCACAAGCCTGAGTTTCTGAGCTTTGGGGTAAAATGCAGGTTCAAGGGGAATACACAGTAGGCGGTTCAGGAAGGCTGGGCCTTCCCAGTCCCTCGGGCAATGGGGAAAGGAAGAGGGCCCCGGCCGGGAGTTTGGGATGAAAGGAGGCTGCACCCTCTGAAATGTTGAGAAAAGCCTATGGGAGTGTGCTCTGGTGGGCTCTGTCCCTTTATTGGAATAGAGATACAGGACTCCTCTGTCTCCTTTTTGGACACTGGCTTTTCATAGCCTGATTTTCCATACAGTGCTAATTACTTTTAGGGGAGTGTAATAAATGTAAAGCCAATTCCAAATTAATAAATGATTTTATTAATTCTAAGAAATCAATGAACAGAATTTCGGGTAAGCCAACAGTCAAAGAATCAATGTTGAGTCCCAGGATGAACCTTAGCTGCAGACTCCATCGCACCACAGCTCCCCCTGTTCACGCTTTCGGTTCTGTGAGTCCAGTTTTTATACAGTTTCTTTAGCGAGACAGAGCATTACTTCATGCTTTCTTTGTCTCTTCAGTTTTCCTTCATATTCATGGAGATTCATCCTCGCTGTTCGGTCAGTTGAATAGTCCTTCCATGGGGAGATGAATATTGGATACGACTTCTGGGGGTAATGGCTGGGTTGTTTGCAATCCCATCTCCGAAGAGGACCCATCCTCTTTGGACCCCCTCTCCTTTTCTCTTGTAAATTCGCTCGTTCCCCAGTTCCCAGCAAGGTTGTTCTCCAATTCCCTGTCTCCCCCCAGTCTCGTATGATTTTACCATTTATTTCAAAGGACACAACTTGATTTATGTTATACATACAGTATAAACACAAATTATCCCATATCATTTATTACAGGGAAAATAGAAGTCACCAGATGAAGCTGAACAGAGTAGTTGGTTTCATACCTGAAATGTATTAGAGAAGGCAAAATATCCCCAGCAGAGAGATGTGTGTTTGGATCCTCTACAGAAAGGAGTAGAGAGCCTTCCACAGGCCGAGTTTCTCCAAAATTGGTGGACAGACAAGTTGCAGGCAGTGAAAGGTCTCACAGCCAGCATATGAACTACTGAGTGGATGCTGATCTCATGCTTTTCCAGAAGTCTCAAACCATGAAATCACAGAATAAAATCACTGCTACAGACAGAAAAAGAACCAAACCCCTTAACAAGCCTGTCTTAATAAATCAGATTAAAAGTGGGAGCACATAATGTCCAGCAACACAATAATTTCTCTTAAAACTTCTATGAAAATTGAAAATTTTGCAATAAGTACCACAGCTACTTTCTTGGTTAGTGTGAATTAGAGCCCTGTGATAAACTAGGTAACTCCGACTGTGCCTAATTTGTGGAAATGGGAAAAGAACTGTAATGGATTGTGTGGCTAAACCCAAGAGATTATTCACATGTTGCATAAAAATGGAACATCATCAGCCCAATTGAATTCTTCATAGCAGCACTGGTGAGCACTGCTAAAATACCATGTCAATCAAGAGGTGTGATAGAAAGCCCATGATTTAACATTAATTAATGTCATACTGCTACACCAGCTACCAAGACACCCAAATTGGTAATACTAATACTTGAATGAAACACCAATAATAAAGGGTAAATAGATGAATTGTGACCTTTCAAATGATGTACTTCTTACTTCCTAAGGGGGTCTACCTTGTAAATATATTGATAAAGTGTGGAGGACCAGAACAAAGCATTTTTTGTCTCAATTATTCTTACTGTTGTGACAAGAAAGATGTGATTGGAAGATAAGGTCCTCTGGAGGTGGGGCAGTGTTGTTCTGAGCCAAATTCTTGCTCCACCTTGAGACTCATGTTCAGTCCTTCCTCCTCGACTTACTCCCTGGAGGAGGGCTCCAAGGGTTGGAAACATATGTGTGAACAGAACAGGGAGAAAAATCCTGTTTACATAATAGGTGTGCACCTGTGTAACTGTAAAAGGAAGCCAATATATCTCATGTCCACCACTAGTCTGGTGGATTTTGATTTCTTGTCTTTTAGGTTTTTTCTCTCCACTGTTAATTTTCATATAGTACCAGTACTAAAATACCCACACCCTTTCATATAGGACATACCTAAATGACCTTGATTTATAAAAGCACCCACAAGTCATGTATCTTCCCTCTACCTTCCATTGGTCATTCATTTCCACTAAGATTGCAACTGCTCTGAAGTGAGGATTATTTTCTGCTATATCATCTAAACTATTAAAAGGGACCTTGATCCCAAAGGTGGTCCCAAAATATTACTGTAAACAATTGCATTGCCAAGAGCAAACAATTTTTTTCCCTATACTTTTTTCAGTGTTGGGCATCCATTATGCGTTTCAGAGGAAGCACAGAAGAGGAAAATCTAGGTCTCTGGATGGGAATACCAAACATAAAGCAGCATGATTCTCTTGAGAAGAAAATGAAACCTACTGTATTGATCTACTTTTGGTAATTTTTATTTACTATTTAGTTGAAATTGAAGGGAGGGGGGAAGTAAAGTGCAAATCTGTTGAGCACTGTCAGTTCCACAAAGTTTGATGAAGGAATTGCAGATCTCACGTGATCATATTATGAATCTCACTGTACAAATCTCTGTTTTCTTTAGTCCAAGGATTTGAGGAACAATTTGCAGAAAGTACTTTAATGACCTGAAGGAAGGACTTTGTGGGTGCATTTTATATTTGTTATATGTTTCATTAAATTTATTGTGACTTTGAGTTTTGGAGAGATCCTTAAGAGTTTTGTAATATTTCCATGAAGAAAGAGTAATTTCTCCAGTTTCTGCTCCTCCCCAGTTCAGGATATACAAGATTTAAAGCCCCTTTCACATTTAAATGTATGAAGATATTTCTTTACAGATATTTCATTTTAAGACAGAAAACAGATGGACAACTGTGTCTGCATCAGTTCTGTCTTCCAGACAATCTTAAAGGATAAACTTATGTTCAGTAAATTACAATTACACAATGAAAGTTAACTCTGTCTCTTGCCTCAGTTACAGTTACATTTATCTAGTTCCTAGAAATCATTTTTAAAAATATTTTGAAGATTTGCAGTGCAGATTTAAAAAGCTTTGCCCTCCTAGTTATAACTCGCAGAAAAATTAGGGTTAATATTTTTCTTCTTGTAACTGTTATTTAACTATTGTTATGCTTTCTAATATTGAGTATTCAAAAAATCCTATTATTTTATGAAAGATAAAACATTGTAATGCAGAACTAAAACAAAAGAGTGGCAGTCCTTTTACCTGGCTCACCTTTCAGCTGAATCTGAATCCCACCTAAGCAATTGAGTGGGGAAGGGCAACTTCAGATCTGGCTGAGATCATCTCTCTCCCATTTCTTGGAAACAGGCTTCAGAATGTGATAAGTAGTGTCAGCAAATGCCTTTTATACATCTCTCAGCTATGACATGCTTCTAACTTAATTGCCTAACAGAGATCAGCAGGACTGGCAGGTTCAGAAGTACTCTGATCTCAGGAATCAAGATGAGAAGCACCCTAGCACACTGGTAGCAGAGTTGAAATATAAGGGGAGGTGGTACTTTGAGGACAGCAGAAGTTTGGTGTGCATGTATCCAACAGTCAAGGGGGCTCAGCAGTCACCTCAGATGCAAGAGGCTGAGTGCAGCAAGCCAGGAATTAAATATTTTGAGGGATGGAGGAATAAGAACTGGATTAGTTGACATTGTTAATAGCAAGGCTGTGGCAAGACAGTTTCAAGCCTATTCAATTATTAATACAAGGCAGAAAGGTTTCAGCAGAAGAGTGAGAAACCACCCAGCAGCTTGGTGATTTCAATACTCAAGCTTCATTTTTCATCACACAAATTTAAATCTGTATCTCCTATACCAAGCCATTAATAGAAATCCATATTTAATCCAAAAGCTGTTTCTCTGTTTGTAAGTAGGTGTAGATACTGAATGACAGAAGGAATTTCATTACACAAAGGAATAGCATTCATTTAGTCATCATTGAGACTATCCTTTGCATTTCACTGGTGCTGAGCAGATAACTGAGGCTCCCATTCTGAATCTAATCCAATTCCCCCTGCACTTTATGCACAACAGGTGGCTGCACTTCTGTCATGTGTAGGTGGCCATTTTAGCACCTCCAACCTCTAATAACCTGTAATCAGGTGAAACTGGCAGGTTTTGCAGCCTGAGATACTTCTTTCTGATTTGTTTGCAAGCAAATAACTCTTTTTTTCTGGAAAACTGAAATTTCCTCTAGAAACACATGAGTGCTTCCCAAACATTTCCCCTCTAGAGACGGGGAAGCATCTTTGCTTATATGCAGTGTGTTGTGTGGAGCAGTCCGTGTTGTCATGCCCACAGTAAATGTGGATGAAGCCAGGCTTGCATATCCTGAGTCAAACATCCAGATATCAAATAGCACCGCTATTAGTTACAGACAGCAAGGCACATTAACTCGTACAGCGTGTGAAGCTCAGAGCTTTATCTGACAGATTTTTTGGTCCTAGAGGTGCCAAAATAAATGTATTGTAACATTTTATAATCCAGGGCTCTGCTTTGGGATTTTTTTTTTCATTTGTTTTAATGCATTTACCAAACAATGGTTAAACCAACGCTGCATTCTGTGCAAGGAGAGAAAGGAACTGCTGGCTCTGGGGAGAGTTTTCCATCAATTATGCCAGAGAAAAGGAAGAACATGTATCAGCCAGATCATGCTCCCTGTTCTAAAAAAGCAGATACGACTCTGGTTTATGCACGGAGCAGAAAATTAGTATGAGGTAATGCTATCATAAATAATTGCTTAAAGCAGCTAGGTAATATGGAGGTTGAAATTTAAAAAAAAAAGAGAAAGGCCTGTAAATGTAAAAGCATGGTGAAGGGTAGCTTTTAAAGTAATTGAGGATTTTTCATTGGATGGTAGCTTTCTACAGTACATTATTTAAAATCTAAGTGTGGAGTACCCTCTAGCTGATATCTGAAGATCAAAGCTGCTATTAGATTTTTTTTGTAACTGCTGTAAAAGTTCAGCTATTATAAAGAAAATTAAAGGAACTAATGGAACAAATAACATAAAATAGTCTTCCATCGAACATAGCAGATCAGTATAACTTGTGAAATGGTGTTTGTTACAAAAGGCCTCAAAGCTTTTAAATGCATTTTTGGTCTAAAAATTGAATTTCAGGTAGCACAGTTGAAAAATCAAACATTGACTTTAATAAGTACTATTAAAGATTCACCATTGTTATTGTCAGGATTTATTCTCTCTTCTCTCTGGAAGCTAAATTTGAAGCTGAAATGCAAAGGAAACAAGCTACTGTGCTCTGGACAAGAACTCTTTGATCACAGAGGCAAACACAAAATGGCTTATTAATGATTGCAGCTCAGTGCTCTGCCTGACCTCAGGGCAAGCAGATTTTTTAGAATAAGCCTCAATTACATTATATAGTTTAACCCTTGATGGGAAAGCAATTTTTGGCTCTATAACCTACGGTAATTTGACAGGAGGCCACAGCAGCCATTAAAAGTATCAGTCAAATATGAGGCTCTGCAGGATTAGCACTCCACCGTCGAAGAGAGTACAGCAGTGCCTGGCTCTGCTGTTGGACTGCAGAACTGTTGGATGGAGTTACATGTTAGGCTGTAAATTAATGAACCACAAAGACAGTCTGGTTTACCTCCTGAATGAGGTAAAACATCAAGCCACCTGTGAAATGGCAGTATTTCTGTTTTCAGGAAGACTATACTGAAAGACATTGGTATCTGATGAGATGCAATTAATTTTATAGATCCCTCCATTCACTCCAGGGCTTAGCAGAAATGATTAAATTGTAATGGCCCATAAGACATGAACTAGCAGCTCCAATTCTTTATCTGTTTTTAACTAAGTCTAAAGTAAATCTTTGTAAACAAAACAGTTTTATCCTGAATGCCATGTTCATGGTTGTCGTGGTTTGAAGGGAAGTGAGTTTTTTTGGAAGTAGTGGTCAAACCAATCAGTCTTTAGATCTGAGTATTGGCACCTTTGTTGGCCACTAAGAGGTTGGCCACGCCTCTGAGGACACGAGGGGTTAAAAGCCGGATTTCCCAGCAGGACTCTCTCTTTCCTGCTCTGCTTTCGGAGAGGGAGCGTCTTCTCCTCTCCCCTGCCTGGGCCTGAATAGGCCGGGTGGGGGAGGGGAGCAAGGTGGGCCTGGCTGAGCAAGGTGGGCCTCGGGGTGGGGAACAGAGGGAGCTGGAGTGGAGCTGGTCCAGCTTCCATCTAGAATGGAGGGGTGGAGGGAGAACTTTGGAGGTGCCTTCCGTCCCCCTCCCTGTCCCATCCCGTTCCCCCCCCCAGTCCCGTCTCTCTCCTCCCCCCACAGAGAGAAGGTGCCGAGTTGGAGCTGCTTGTGAGAGCTGCAGTGTCTGCGATCGCCTGTGCCTGACCTTGGTGGTGGGAGATAAAGCTTTTAACTCTTTCTTAGGCAGAAGAGAGTTATCCCTGGACGCTGTATTCTCATAGTTGGTGGTTTTAGAAGAGAGAGGACAGCCTGGGACCGAGAGGGTAATGTGAGATGAAAAGAAGCCCCTTCGATTGCCGGAATGAAGAGGAGTGGCTTATGAGGCTGGACTTTTCTTGCATAATGATAGCCATAGACGGACCCTGGACCCTCCTGACTATAAATAAGACTGTGTTTGGGTGGATGTTTTTGGCTCAAACCCAGAGACGTTCTGGCCTGCTTCTTGGAGCCCCCGGCCCCAGGGGTAAATGGGGGGGGACCTGAGTCCCAAAATGAGAAGATGGCTGGTTTTTGGTACTTGGCCAAAACGTCCTTAAAAAGAGCCCTGTTGCAGTGCAGGTCCATAGACGGCAGTGAGAGTGCTGGACGTGGAAAGGAGGGTGTCACCCTGGCAGACTCTTCGAGGCAGTGCCATGGGTGACGTGGGAACACGGGATGGTGGACCTGTGTTTCCTGTGGGGGGCGGTCTGTGGTGCGAGAGAGACTCCTCTCGTCCTGGATGGAATGTGGATTGTCTGAATTTTAAAGGATGATGATTTGGACTAGGAACCCAGGGTTGTTGAGGGATTAAGCAAGTAGATGAAGGTAATGTGCTGGAGTCAACTGAGTGAGCATGTATGGAATGGAATTGGGGGGAGGAGAAGCAGTGTTTTGGGACGTTTTCTCTTCTGCTTTTGGGTGGTTGGGTTTTTCTTTCCTTTTCTATTGTCCATTGTTATGTAGTGTAATAAATTGTCTGTCTGCTTCAAGTATTAGGCCTGCTCTGCTCTGTTCTTGACCACATCTCACAGCAGTTCATTAGGTAAAATATACCCTCATGGGTGCATTGGCATTTTGTCTAATGTCAACCCATGACAATGGTTCTTTTTGAGAGAAAATACAACAATCATGGGATATAAAACCTTGAAAATGATACAACCACAAGGTGCTGAAAGTTTGACTGGGACATCACTTGTAGAGAAAAGAAAAAACATTCTTCTAAGTGCTTTAAATTATTTTCTTTCCCCTTGCTCTTTCTTTTTTAATTTTTCTAGTTCTGAAATATGCCTTTTCTATATATATTTCTTTCTATTTAAAGAAATATAAAGACCAATACACAGAACCTGGCCCCAAATTGCTCTATATTTATGAACAGAACAATAATAAAGGTTACATCATGAAACAATTTTAGGAGAAAATAATTAAAAATTACTTTTTTACCCAGCTTAACTAAGAGAAACACTGAATATCTATTCTTTCCTCTGAAACTGCAATTCATTTTCTTTAACTGGAGCACAAGTTACATTTCCATAAAGGGTGGCATATATTAAGAACATTTTTATTGTATTTTATACACGTGCCATTACTCTGAGCTTGATGTGCAATTTTTCCATAAAACAGTTAAGCAGGATTGTCCAAAAAAGAAGGAAACATGGTAAAAATGTGGAAATGAACCACTGATTAATAAGTGGTGTAGGAATTTGGAAACTTGTGGAATCTTTGTTGAGGAGAGAGACCAATTGATTGAATTGCCTTTATGTGATGAGAAAAGGAAGCATTGTGGTGGGACAGCAGCCTGCAGAGCACTAATAGGCTGGATGGGCACAGAGGAATACAAATCAAGCAATTAGCTCCAAAGCAAGATATTGATTACGAAATTAGCCATGGCACTAAGGGAATACAAAGGAATGATACTTATTAACTATTTATATGCCACTGCTGAGAATAAATAGTAAATAAGAAGAATTAGAATTGCTCATTTGTCAGTACACATTTGTCTTAGTCAGAATCAGAGAAACCTGGATGATTAATGATGGAAATAATATAATCAGTAGTTATATGCTATTACAAAAAGTAGTATATGGAAGACATAAGAGACATTCCTTGTCCAAAATGGTCCTGTTTTGAATTTTTAAATTACTGATAGCTTGGTGCCATTGATTTTGAATCTGTATAGATTATTTATCCATCTTGTGCTTCTGGTTAGATCAGTATTTAGCATCATTTACTGATTCACAGATTTAGGTCTTGTAAGCCCAAAAGATTGGCTTCTGCCTGTATATATTAGTTCTTATAGATAAAGTATGAGTAGAAGGGGAGGACACTGAAATGCAGAAATGAGATTTAACACACATCTGGAGCCTTATGAAATATAAATATATTTCTCTTACCAAACTAAATGCTATCTGCTTATGACCTCTACGGTGACACATAATGATGATTTGATTATGTCTGTTCTATAAACAGGATTAAAAAAGGCATTACTATAAACTACTACATGCATATCATACAATCCCCCAAATACTTATGTTTGTCAGGGGAGGAGAAAATTTTAAGCAAAAAATGTGAAATTAGTAAAAATACAACACTGAATATTTGTCAAAGATAAATTTTAAGAAAAAAAATTGAATATTAGTAAAAAAAGTAGCACTGAAATGATAAAGAAAGGTGATGTCTCTAGTAGTATTAAGTAGCTATTAACTAGAGGATAAAAAACGGTAATCCTTTAGTCAATAGGTAAGCTAATAACAATAACTACACATATGATGTTAGAAATCATGGAAAATTCACAAGGAATATGGAAAGGAAAATAGTACATGTGGAAAAATCTATCGTTATCAGACTAAAAGTAAAGGCTTTTTTCAAGGAAAATATGGATCAAAAAGGATTCTAGCAATGAAATTGCCCAATGGCTAGACAAAAATATAATTTATTTTAATGATAATGGAGCGGAAAACAAATATTCATTAAACACTTGTTGTGCATTTGGGGAAGATCCTCAGTAAGTATAATGCATAGATATATCATATGATAATTATGAAATGCATATTATTCAAAAGTCAATAAAATAATTTACATTTTGATATGACCAACAATACAGTTGGTCTTATCAAAATACAGTTCATGAATGAACAAAGAATAAATATAGAAAGGGTTTCCATGTTCAGACTGCTGATTATGCCAAAGACTCAAGGATGCTACTGAATTGCTAGCTTTACACAAATTTTAAATCAAAAAGGAGCTTCTTCAGTAGGACTAATCTTCAGTTGAGTTCCTCTTGCTTCAGCAAATTGTCACCACTGGAACACTATGTCCATTTCTTTGGAAGTTTGTACTTCTAAGAGAATGTTGAAAAATGGAAAATGTTCAAAGAGAAGTCAGAAAATTAATAAGAATAGTGAAGACCATATCATACAGAAGGATGTCAGGAGCATAGTATACTTGGTGAGTATATGACCCAGTTCCAGTCTCTGGGAGGGAAAGTTTGTCATAAATGTCCATAATAGCATTCACAGAAATGATTGATAATACTTCTGAGAACTGACTAAGTAGGACATGATAATGACTTTCAGAAGTCTGCACCCTTGTGAAGTTTTAGAAGCCCAGTTTTCCAAGGTTTTCAGACACAAATTGTCATTATGTCAAGACAGGGTAGATACCCAGTTTGTTTTTAAAGTCATGCTAAGATATATAAAAATGCCTGAGTTTAGAATGACATATGTATCAATTAACATAACAGCAATATTGATATATAATATTGGATGGAGCACTGAGGTGGGGGTGGTCTGGAACTCTATGCAGGTTGACTGTTCCTTGTTGCTGAATGCTTCCTGTCTCTAGATAACAGGATACGGTATGTTAGGCAGCAACCATCCTAGTCAGGCCAGGGGTTATACTGGGCATACTCTATTTCATAATCAGGTTTGCTCCTATCAGAAACTACCTATAGAATTTAATTCCAGGTAATCTGTGCAGTGCAAGAAGCACAGAACACATGATGACAACTCACCCAGACCATTCAATTTTGGGGAATGCTCTGATCTAAAATATGGTTTCAAAGCCAAAGAATCCATGACTGAATTTCTGTTATGTGAACAATTTGGTGCTGATCTATCATGGTCCCTTTAAGAAGGAAAATCATGTCCAGCATATCCTGCCTCAGCTGCACTTGAAATAATCATTACTAATACAGGCTGAAAAACTACTGTTACAATGCTCATTGAATGTAAAGATAAGTGAAGCCATGTGAAGCTGGAACTTAGTTCTAGTAGGAGCTGCAGAGCACACCTAGAAATGCCTACCTTCACTGATTTGCAGTTCTAGTTAAAGCTCCTTTTGAGTATACAGACTCCTGTTTTCTAGAATTCTATCTCTTTCAGAGACAATTTCAGTTTTAGAGGTTTTTTACCAGATGTCAAAATCCTTCATCAAGAACTTAGGCTTTAACCAAATTTATCACCTGTTGAATATCTGCAATAAATTGAAGGAAGGTCCAAAAGTTGCATTGTGTTTAGAAAAATACTTCTCTTATCACTTACAGAGCAAAATACAATAAGGCAAATGGCACATGAGCAAAAATAATTCTGAACACCATATTGTAATATATCAGAGTATTCACTCTGCCCTGCCTATAACGGGAATGAGTGGTAAAGGTAACCTAATCAGAATGATATTAAAGACAGCAACAGCTCCAGTTTGTATGTTAGAGAAGCAGATGAAACAATGTTCAGCATATAGACACAGCAGCACTCTAAACACTCCAGCAGGAACCCTGGCATTCAGGCAATTAATGTGATAAGAGAGACAAAGACCAGTGAGCAAATCCTTGGCAATTAGTGCTGTGTTTATATAAATGCAATTACTCTATATGATTGTGACAAGAGCAAAAAGAGTGTATATTTTGTAAACAGCCAGCTCAGACAAGATATTTTATATATTTTTATTCTTAGAATAGAGAGGGAATTAGGTTTTTACATCCCATAACATCATGCATCAACATATACTATATCTTCTTCAGGGAGAAAAATAAACAAAGAAAATAAGGAAAGGTTAAAAAGTACAATTAACTTCTCTCTCTCTCTGAAACACTGAACTGCTCTTAGCCATTAGGGTGTACAGGTATCAGAGACTCTTTCCTGCAGTCCTCAGATATATTTACATAATGTTTAGGTGCAGAACCAATATCCTGTGACTAATTCCACAAAACACATAATGAATTCTAGACTCTACTGGCTATAAAAAATAGTCAGGCAGTCACCTACTTTCTCCATGATTCCACAATACATCTTTCTTTGTAGTATCTCAGCTCTTGATCAAAACAACCTGTAGGGTAAAAAATGTTCTCTTAAAATACTCAGCAAGACAAACTCTCTAAAATTTGCATCTATTTACTGATTATTTGTAAACAAGAAAAAAGCTGAAATTTAGCATTTCCCACACGTTATTTAAATAGCTCTGTCTAACACTGAGAGTCCTCTTTATCTCCTTAGCAGTCTCAGCATTTTTCAAAGCAGTTAATTGTATTGAAAATTCAATGCCTGAGTAGTATTTTTTAAATGTTTTTCAAGGCTTGGTTGCAGGGATTAACAAGAAGAAATTCTTGTTAATGCATCATCAATGCTAAGGACATGCTTAGTTGGACTTTGTATTAAGAATCAGTTCAATATTCTGGGATGAGTAGTAAATCTTGGATGTCAGTTTTGTTCCCTCCTACCAGGTAAATTGTTCTTGTAAACTCAAGTGCTGCCGCTATGCTTCACTGATGTGCTTGGAATGAGTTTGTGAGAAACAGGGAATAAAAGTAAAATGTTCTATCAACTATAGATAGGAAACAGAGATGCATTTTCTTCGGAAAACCTTTTGCACTTATTACTCATATTACTAAGATGCTGAGCTACACAGACAGAAAGGGATGTAATTCAATCTCAGACAAGCAGTACAGCAGCACAATGCAGTCTGTGCCAAAAAATAACAAGTATGACATAATGCCATCATAAACTCTTGAAAAATAAATCATATACCATCTGAATTCTATTGCTGCTTTCACACTTCAGTCCTCAGCAGAGACACTTCTGTTTCTGCAACTTAATTTGCAGAAGGCAGTCACTTTATTACTCAAAGTAATGTTGGTTTATATTACTTCTATACTCTACAGTAAATTCAGATTGAGTACCTTACAGTCTGATTTCACTGTTTATGTTACTCATCCCCATGGAAAACAAAATAGGATTTGTTGTGGAACTTGGGAAAATTATTCAAGGTTGTTTTTTAAGGAGTTTCAGATTCCAAGACTAAGATTTGCCAGAGATGAATTCATTATAGACCAAATACTTGCGCATAGAATACGTGACAATCCAGCCTCTATGCATGTGAACTTAGCAGAGCCAATACTCATAGTTTTTATCTAGGTGCTTGCTAGTGCAGTCTCCAACCATATGAAACCTTGCAGGGGCTGTGTGGCCCTGGGAAGTTCCACTGAGCAGAAAACAGGTGTAAGGTGTGTTTCCTTGCAATCAATGCATACCAGAGGGAGAGGAGGAGGGTGTTTCATGGCAGTCTTTTTGAGCATATCCTGCTGGAACACTAGAAGCCATGAGAGCTATCCAATACCTTGAAATGTTTGTTACCAGATTCTTCAGTGAAAACAAAGGCATACTGACCACTGATTCTCTTTACAGAATGAGTATTAGTATTTTAATAAATACCGACACAATTAGCAGTGTTATCTTTTAGGAGTACTATTTTTGTCTGCTGTTCTTCCTTTAAAGTGGCTATTATATAAATCGTTTAGGCCAAAAATGTGATTATGCTAAATATCTTCTATCAAAATAAAGTTGTCCAATAAAAGGAAAATGTTGGTCAGAACCTGAACATGAAAGTAAGCTGGGTTCAGGAAGTATATTACAAAGAATAATAAGTCTTTGATTTAAATGTCTGAGTGTTTGTCATTAATACCCTGTCAGTCAAACCTGGGTTTATTCAGACTGCTCCTGGCAGGGACATTTTCAGTAATTTGAACAACAAATTAATGGTATCTTTTATTTATATCAAGATACCAACTAGAATTTTCATTCAGATTAATTGAATGACTGGGAGACTGTTCTTTTTGTACAGTCAGCATATTCAAACCAATATCTTTTTATCTCTGGAAAGTGGAAAATATTGTTGGTTTAATAGACTGATTGTTTAGAGAATTTTACTTTAAACGAACAAATCTTTCAGATGGAGTTTCTTAGAGCGTCTCTTAAAATCTTGTATTTTTATATTCTCCAGATATTTTTGATAGCTTCTAAAGAAATTGTATTATTTTGTAAAAATATATGGAAAGAATGAAGAAACAGTGGAAACTTTAGAAAAATGCAGTTTCAAGCTTTAAAAAGTCAGAGTTTGATGATTACTTTCAGCACAGTGATCTTTTATCTCTCTGAAGTACAACATCACTTTTTTCTGCTTTGTATCTCTAGAGATAGAGAGTTCTTTTATCAGCAGCACACTTTAAGTAGAACATTCTCCTATGCTGAACATTTTAAAGGACTCTTTTCTAGGTTGATGATTTCTGGCTTCCAAAACACCAGGCATTTCTTCTGTTGGAAGGGTTTCATTTTAAGAATTAGAAGAGTTACCCTGTGTAGTTCTCCACAATAAAGTTTATAAGAGATGAAAATTCAAGTTATTCAATAAGTTCCTAGATGTCAAGGTCCAGATGGATGGTAAAGCACTCACAAACAAGAATAGCAAACGCTTGTAAGTCAAAAGATTTATAATGTGGTTGTGTACAAATGTCCTTTTTTGTCCTTTTTTCCATAGGTAGCTTAAGTAACAATATATTTGAGCCTAGTTTCTTGTATACCTGGTTGACTGCTGGTAGTGCTATGCCAAAGAGAAAGATGGTGGACTTTTTTTCACTCTGCTGAAACTTTTGCAATAATTAGTTCAGGATGAAATACAACAGATGTCAAGCAATAGCAGCAACAAATTGCTGCTTAATATAAAAAAAAAAGCAATACTGAATGGTTGATATATACAATCAGCAAATTTATGGGAAACAGTATTCATTCTGTACTTCTTTTCAATACTTGTTCATTTTTTGCACCATTTGTAAGACAGATTTCTTACTGTACCTTTTATAAGTGACCATTGCTACTCATACTTCTCACCTATCATGTTAAATGCACTTTGTACCAGTTTCGCCCTCAACACAGGAAAATAGATCTACCTCTTCAGACTGAAAGTAGTACTATCTTAGGTCACCTAAGAATCATGTAGTTGGCTGATGAAAATGTTCCTACATCTTAAAAACAAAAAGGCCTAATGCTATTCTAGGAAGTATAATGTCATAACAAAGAGCAGGAAAAACAAAAGGGACAACATACTATTTACTGCACTACAGAACTGGACAAGTGGTGCCTGCTTCAGATCTTGTTGCTTCTTTCAACCTGTGCTTTTCTCAACTTTTCACTGGAAAAGTAACTCTCCCCTTATCCCTGCTATACCCTGAGAATTCTCAGATTATTTTCCTGGGCCTTACAGGATTATGTCTCTGAAACAAAGCTTCCTCCAGAATCCAAGAGCCTGAAAACAAAATCATTATTTTTTGAAAACCAGAAAAGTTTTGCCTCTACTGATTCCTATGGGTTTTGGATTACATACAAGGTAAAAGCCTTGTAGCATACATAGCAAGTCTTTTTTATTGCAGTCAGAGCAAAGAAAAAGAAATAATTCATGTTTAGCTTCTCAGAAGGATAAAACACTTTTCCTCAAATTAGATTTGATTATGTTTCAAAGAATCTTGGAAAAGTATTTGGTTGGGGTAGCAGATATATCATGTGTGAACCCAACTGATGGATCAGATTCCTTTTTACTCCAGAGTTACTGCAGATTTGCTTTGTGCTATAGCGTGAATTCCAGGTTAAACTGGTCAGCTGAAAGAGTGACATGGCTTTAAGTACCACAATATTTTTTCTGGATTGCAGCTTGATAATACCTACTGTAACTGTCTAGAAGGATTTTAGAATCTACATCCACTTAATTTGCTAGGAAATGATTGCAGCTAATGTAAGATGTGAAAAACTCTGACCTCCTTTCTTTGCTTAATTTTGTATATCTGATAAAAGCTATAATGAGTACTGCCACCAAAATTATTAAGTATGTTTTCCTTATACAACAAAAGATGTTGTATGAGGCACATAAAAGGTCCCCAGCCAAGACACATTTATATATGTTTGGCTAAACAGAGGTTAAGTTAAATCTTTGTTCCAGAAAGATAAGCTAAAAATGATATGAACTTAAATATTTCCCTTTATCGTAAAGATATATTTGTCAGCACAATGAAGTCAACTGAAATTTTATAATAATTCACAAGATACAAAACTCCCATTCCCCAGAAAGTCTGAAAAGATTTTCTTACAAGATCAATGAGACGGTATAATCATTGCTGGGTAATACTCAATATTTTGCAGAAATCGCACCTGAAATATTATGTTATGACTCAAATTATTTCTGCTTGAGCATTCATATAAATTTCATTTCCAAAATGATGAAAAGAAATAGAAATAATCAGATTCAACTGGAAAACTGGAACTCTGTCAGTGTTGGTGAAATACTGGAACAAGGAGCCTAGATGCTGTAGCTGCCCCATGACTGGAAATACTCAAGGCCAGGCTGGTCCTTTGGAGATTGGACTCAACGACCTTTAAATGTGCCTTCCATCCCAAGTCATTCTATGATTCTGTGATTCATTTTAAGTGCACTAGATATTAAGTGATAGGATAGACTTCACATAGTCTTCCCAATCCATGGGTTTCAGTTACATTCCTCAAACCATGCCACCTACTTGCTTTTCCAGGACACTTGGACCTGCCTGATAAATATCTTAATTTCAGAACCTTCCTTCTGTCATTGACTTCAGCACTTCCAGGCAAACTCATGGCCATATTTATTCCTGCAAACAGATTCTTTGGTCTTCTGTCTCACCAGATACCAGTCTGAAGTGGCAACCTAAGTCTTTTTATGAACTCCTCATCTGAGGAGGTGAAAATCATTCATCACATCATTATCAGTGTGGCAGTAATGTCAGAAAAATTGTCTCCTCTCATCCATAGCACATTAATCCAAACTGTGTTAAATAATAGAAGGCCCAAGGAGAAGGAATGTAGATTAGGGAAAACCACCACCCAGTGGAGTTAAAGAGAGGATGCAGAAGGGCTGATCAGTTGTGTTTTACTCTGCACAGCAGGGGAATGTTGAGTACAACTGGAAAAAAGGGTTTAATTCTGCTTTATTCTGCAATTGCAATGAGTAGAGTGCCAAAAACAAGCAATATATTTCTGAAAGAAGCTGCCCCTGAAGCAACTTAATGTTTTAGTAGTTTTCAGTTAAATCAGGCAGAGGAAATTAACAATGGACTTCTGTGTTAATGGTCTGGAAAGTGCTGTGCTTCCTGTGAAAATGAAGTATAAAGGTGATTTGATTTCTTTTTCAGTGGTATTTTGGAAAAAGATGACTACAGAAGAACATTAATGATAATGATGAAGTGGCACAAAGGGGGAATGAAGGAGTTATAGACGCTTCATTAGGAAATCAGATTTTTTTTAAAAAAAGAATAAGTCTGGAGGAGTGGTGCCTTGAAAGACTCAGGACAAGTCATTAAAAGTCCAGCATGAGTTATCACAAATCCTACACAACATAAAGACTCACCATGGTCAACAGAAAAGAAACCAAACTCATTCTAAAGAGGACATTTGTGTTAAAAAGACAATTACCTCAGTATTTATTTATTTATTAAAAAAAAAAACAAAAACAAAAAAAACAACCAAACAAACAAACAAAAAAACAAAACCAAACCAACAAAACAACAACAACAACAACAAAAAACCACCAGCATATTTTGTGATAAAAGCCAGAATTTGGGTGGGAGTCTGAGACAGAAAGGACTGCGCTGAACTAGCACGAGTTCTTTCTGAGGCAGAAAGAACTACACTGCGTCAATAGACAAAGAAAGGTATTCAGAAAGAACAAAGTGTCCAATGCTATTGCAGCAGCCCTCTTGTTAGAGGGTAAAAATGAGCCAAGGATGAAGGTAAAATGAGCCACAGACTTCTTGTTTATTACAGCGTGAAAAGGGTCCTGGTTTATTCCTCTTTACAGCTCAGCCATCCTGACTCCAACTATTCACTGACTCTGGCTGCAGCAAGCTCCCACTGCAGGTTTCCCTGGCAGCCTCTGACTGCTGGTTATTTCCTGCTACACTGTGACTGCAGGGATCAGTTTGCAGACTCTGACTGCAGGCTTTTACCCAGCTAGACTGGGACTGCAGGATCCAAAAACAGGCTCTAGCTGCAGACCCAGACTGACCTCACAGCAGTGATTCTCCCTGCCCAGGATCCTTCTACAGTATGATCCTCTCAATCCCTCTTCCTCAAGGCTCCTCCTCCTTTATGATCCTCTTTACCCACTCTAACCCACTCCCTTTTATCACACTTACCTTTCTTGGACACAGCTGTGGCTCATCAGGGGTGAGGCTGTGTTGGGTAATTAACACAGCTGTCACTTACCAGGGGCAAGGTCACCTGTGTTCCCTTCTCCTACAAAGTGTTGCTTGCTCAGGGACAACATTAAAAAAGCAATGCTTGGCAATACAAGACTGTCTGGCTGCAAATGGAGCAGCTTTTCTTTTTAACATTTCACACACCTTTTAAAGACAGTACAGTCCTGAGAATGCTGTCACTCCTAAGTAAGTCAGCAATAGGCAGGTGGCTAAGGTGGAACTGATGTTTTGCAAAGATGGGTTTAGCCCACCTCACAGAGTATGTCAGTTAAATACAAGTGTGTAGAAAAAATTAGTTTTAGAAAGGATTCAGTTTGTAGCAGTGGAAGGAAAAAAAATGAAATCAATTTTTTAGCTAAAAAGTCACTGAGCTTGTTAAAGGACAGGAACCATGAAAAATTATGGAAAACCTGACACTGAACTCACAAGCACAGGACAACTGCTTCAGAGAGCTCTTAGAAAAAAATAATCCAGCCTGAAGAGGCTGAGGAGAAGCTGAAAGTGCATGTACTTTGGCAGAGTCATCAGAGGAAACAGGAGGGATGCTCACTTGTAGTTTAAAAGCTCGGAACTGAGATGGAGTGATGTAGAACAGGAAAACTGTACATGCAGATCCAAAGTATTGAATTAAGTACTTATATATTGATCTTTATTGCCAATAAATTTGTTCTGCTGGATCTTCATTAGGGCTCTGATAAGCAGTAACACATCTGCAGGTACTGTTTCCAAGTCTGCACTCGAAATGTCGTTTCTACAGGCAATTTTAATTTTGAGTAGCATGAAAGATACAGTTGAGAAAAACTGATTTTCATAATATATATATTGCAGAAAACAAAGGTCTACCTAGACTGCATTTTGGTCTGAGGAAAACAAACCAGAAGAAGGGAAAAAACAAAGAGATTGAAAAATTTTAGAGATACTCACGTGCAGGTCTATAGCTAAACAATTAAATCCTTGTGATGTAACTTATTTACCAGACCAGTTACCTCAACAGTGTTATGCACAGTAATAAAGTTCTTAGAGTAATCTTCATTAGATGGAAAATTAAATAACCATCAAAACTGAAAATATTCTGAGACGGAAGAACTTTTGGCAATGTGTGTGAAAGGAAAATTAGGAAAGATAAAGAAAAATCAATTAATGGTCACTATAAGCTAGATGTAATATTAACAAGGAGAAGAAGGAATTTAGTGAGATAAGGAGTGTGTCAGTTAATGTATTCAGTGACATTTCCATACTGATTAAGGAAAAAAAAAAAAAAAAAAAAAAAACCAAAAAAAAAATAAAAACCAAAAACCTGAAAATACCAGAAAAGGTAGGTATAATTTTTGACATGGATATTTAAGTCTTTTAAAAGTGCCATTTTTAATATTCACAGAATAAAAGAAGGAAAAGGTCACTCAGTTCTCATGCCAGTTCAGGCACAGACGCACTCCAGGATTTTCAACATTTCTCTTCCCATATAGTTTCAAGTGCTTCAGGCAATGAGAGTCCCACCACCTCTCTTTAGAAACTGCAGCTTCATATATCTCACTGTCAAAGAACATTACCTAATATTCTGTTTAAATTATTTTTAATCCTAATTTCATTCCATTTTTCATAATTGTTACACCATTTACTACTATAAATAATTACTTTCTCTCAATTTGTGTAACCTCAATTAATGCAACTGTCCTTGCCTCTAATTTGTCAACAGCTTTATGGTAAAATGATATCTACAAATGAACTCAGTGTTGTGGACATGACATAGTGATATGCCTAACCAACTGCATTTCAATAAAGGGGTATGGGAGCTCACTCTAAGTAGGTACTGAGAGCTCTCTTAAATACTCCTTTTCTTTTTCCTAACCTTGTCAAAAGTGGTCTGTATTTGTGTGTGAGAAGCATGGTGCTAAAACACTACAGTGCTTTGGAAGGGTCTCTCAGTGGAGCTCTGCACTGACATGTCCTAGAGGTATGGAGATAAGCAGGCAGGCTAGACTTGCATGGAACAGAGAGGCAATTCCACATGGACTGAGAATCTAAGACATTTCAGAGCAAAGTCTATGTGTGCTGTAGCCCTGCTTCCCAGGAAGAAGTTAAATATTGCTTGCTGATGGGAAGCAGAGGATAAACCTTTTTGGTTTTGTGTCTGCACCCAAACTTTTGCTTCCGCTGTAGTAAATTGCATTATGTCAACTTATGAGTCACTCTTCCATCTTATTATCTCTCCCCTGTCCAGCAGGGACGGGAGAGGTAGAACACCTTGATGGGCACCTGGCATCCAGCCAAGGTCAACATACCACACTGCTTTACCAACAGACATCATTCTTGAAGAGCAACAGAGAGAACTTTCCCACATTTTCCTCCTGACTTTTTTCTTTTGAATGAAAAAAACCCCAACTCTAACCCCTGATTGTGCAAGCCTTTTCGGTTATTCTAGCTCCAGTCAAGAAAATAAGATAAATCTCACAAATTTTGGGATGTGTTTAGCTGAGGAATTAGTCTGTATTTTATTTTTCATTATGAAGAATCATATTCTTCAGTAAAAAAAAAAACAAATATCTAACAAATTTTAGAATAACTTCCATCTCCCAGACTATAGGGAAGAGATTGCACTTGAAGAGTTGCTTGAATGCATGGTGAAGCATGAGGTATCATATGGAAACTTTTTTTTTTTTATAAAATGAGAAGAGAATTTCAGGAAATAGTTAAAAAATATAAAAGAATAGTCAAGGGAAGAGTTCAAAAAGACAGAGGAAAAAGTGTGCAAACCAAAGCAGAATAATCATTTAAAGGGTTACCAGGGTCACAATAATGTATTTTAAAATAGCCTGCAGACAGTGCCTAAAAGGCACTCTAGGCATTCAAAACAAACTAAAAGACATATTTCACAAAAAGGAGTTGAGTTTGAAAGCACAGGCTCTGGAGTTCCCTGTACCACTGTGACTTCCTATATTACCCAATGTTCAACTTTTTCTCAGCTGTCATACCCATGATAATCTGCTGCCCAAGGCCTGGAGGATGTGAGTAAAATCAAAACACTCCCACTTCAGTCACCAGATCGCATCACATGCCTGCTAATGTTTTAACCCAGAGCATCCTCACAGTGAATCTGTGTACTGTTTGAGTTATTCAATGTGGTTACTTGATCTGTGCTGGCATGGATAGCTAAGTGATTTCTTGTTGCCTCACTCTCAAAAAATCTGTTTGGTTGGCTTTTTGGAGTTTACACTCCAGGTGTTTTCCCTTGGTTTTGTATTTTTAACAGACTTTTCTGTAACAACAGAAGTTACCTCAGTCCTTGCAGACTTACCTTACTCACAGCTAAAAGAATGAGACCAGAAAGAACTGGCTAACTTATCACAATCCAAGAAAGTTAAAAAAGGAGTAAAAAAAAATAAATATCAAACTACTATAAACAATAAATAAGGCCAAATAAATAATGTTATAGAGGGATAACCAGGCAGCTGACTTTTTATACCAACTTTATTTGGGGAAAAAACTTTTCTGTCAAAAAATATATATAAACCTCTGCCCCAAATGAAGGATAAAAAAACCCAATTTTAAAAAAAGATAAAACCATGGGATAAATTCCCAGGCAGTTTCCTTGGAAACAAAATTAAATCAGAAAATTCAGATTATATTTATATTAATAGGAAAAGGTAATTTGCATATTGGTTTTATTGAAAAACATTTTAAAAAGTATTTCACTAGATTTCACTAGACAATAGGAAAGTGTATTACCATAGCGCTTGATAAAACCTGAAGGTATTATATATGTCACAAACTGCAACAGGTCACCAGAAAAATTAATTTTTTATTAAAATTATATTTTTAATTAAAATTATTTTGCAGTATTTCTGCATTATAGAGACCTTTGTGATTAAAGAAGATTCCTTATTTACTTACACTTCATTGCATGCATAGGTGTTTTGCTGGAGCAGGTCTAGGTTTCTCAGTTATTATCTTCACCTTCAGCTACTCATCCTTAAGAAGAAAGTATTGCATATGTGAACCAGTGAGCCCCTGGTGAGAACATCTGGTCAACAGAGGGGATAAAATAACTAGTCTATTTTAAGAGAAATGCCTGAATCCATCCCATAAATAGTGAGTCAAACCTGCTGACTAGGTTTTATAAATATTCTTGGCCCAGACACTCAGGTGTGGTTGGAGGTTAAAGGTCAATAACCTGCAAACATGTAAACAGTGAAATCATTTAAATATTTATGTCAGCAGCTAGGAAGTCAAGCAAACAATTTGGTGGCAAGCTTGGTGGTCTGGCAAGGAGATAACCATGCATTAAATACCAGCTTCACATCTCAATCAATAGAGTATAATTTCTCACTCAGAAGTTGCATTATCTGTTTTTAAACTGCTATCACACACCTTAAGCTTAAGGCTTAAAGTACTCAATAGTTTTGTTGAGCTATAAATTTGCAGAGGGCACATGTTTGTCAAGGACAGCAACATATGTATTTTGTTTATCCTTTATTATTTTCTGCTTAGAGCCATATATACATTTTTTCTCATGGATTTCTCAAAAAGATCTTGTTACCTATCTACTTGTAATCTTGTAAACTATCTACTGAAATAATGCATTGACAGGTTCTCAGGTCTATTTTCTCTTTACAATACTTTGTTTAACTACCTTATTCTGATTTCCCTGACAGCAAAACACAATTTTGGCTCTGAAAAATGCAGTACAACCTGTACAGGCTCCTTTTATTTATGTTGACTTACACTGTGCTATCTATAAATATTTTAAAAGATGAAGTAAGTGGATTACAGCCCACCCACTCTTTTTTTTTCTTTTTCTCAGGCACCATTTAAAATTGCACGAATGTCTGTTGAGTGGGGCTTGAAAGTCTCCCCGGATCTCTATTTCCTATTCAGAAGGAACAGGGAAAAGTCAGAAGTGAGCCAGTCTCTGTAACCATGACAACAAGTACTTGTATTTAATGCTTCTCTGTATAGTATAGTTTCTGATTCCTTCAAGAGTTCATGCAGCCATAGGCTGAATTCTTTGGTAAGCTGTCTGAGCTGTGTCAAATGGTTCAGAGGAATCAGGTTAGCATTGCTGGGCATTGTAAACATTGTTTGCACTGAAGAGTGAATCAGAAAATGGGCTAAATGGTGGAACAGAGACAGGGCTGGGTCTGGAAGGTGAAAGAAAGAAACACAAAAGAGGTGGTCAATAACTTTCCGGTGATTAATATTTGGCGAATTGACTTGGAGTTGTTAAGAGAGATCTTCTGTTGCTATTTCATACCAAATTAGTGCCTAGCAGATAGGATATGTGGATTTTTGGAGAACTGGGATTTTGTAAAGATAGCAGACAGTGAGAGGCAATATGCCAGTTGAATGTAAAAGGCATGTTGATCAATAATTAAAAGAAACATATTGAGTTGAGGTTAGCATTAAGTTATTCAGGTATTAAGAATACTATGTTTTGCAACCATCATTCTTTTTATTTTTTTTTTCAAATAAATTCTTTATTTTTTTGTGTAAAACAAGGATGAATTCTTGTAAGATTTTTTGGAGTAATACATAAAATTACCAATGTCGGCAACCTCAGAGGTTATTGTACCTTTAACAGTGTTAAAATTTATTGTTATTACAGGGACAATATTATGCTCCTTTTACATATGGATATTTTTTCTCAATTAAACATTTATGTTATTTTATAATCCACCATGTTCCCAATACCATCATGGCTCCCTGTCTGGTACTTGGGGAGATGGTGTCCAAAACTGTGCCTGCTTCAAAATTCAGGTGTTAGGATTTTTCAGCAGTTAGAAGTGTACCCTCACACTCTCATACAAATGTCAAAGAGTACAATACAATAAAAAATAAGACTTCTTAGAATAAGCTTATTGCTTTTTTATTCTTCTTTCCCCTTTCTTTTCTTCATCTAAAAAGTTTAGCCCGATTAAATTTTGGCTCCTGAAGGATTTCTCTTGGTAAGAGCTATGGCCAGAAGCGTTTTGCCTTGCAGATTTCAAACAGAATATGTCAAAAATCAGGCTAATAATTACAGAGTTAATTATAACATGAATAGAAGTAAATGTGCTACCACAACCTGATAGCTGAATAATTCTCACAGCTAGAACTTTAAAAAACAGACCCAGAAAGACAGAAAAGAAATTAGATTTTCAATCTGCTTTAAGCAAAAAGAGATAAATATTGACAAGATTATGCAATATCTAAAGGTTAAAGAAAGAAAAACAAAATAAAACTTTTGTATTTCTTGCTTTGTTTCATAGAGACAGAATGAATACCTTCAAAGTTAAAATTAAGTAATTATCCTAGAACTATTCTTTTTATCCTTTTAATAAGACAAAATATATTCTTTTGTTTTGATACATAAAGTATTCAATAGGTTTCATATGACTTTTCACTGAAGACCACACAAAACTCTAATTTAGGAAAAAATTATGTCTTCAGAGAAAAAAAGTCTGCTAGGCCACCAAAATGGCTTCTGAAAGGACAAAGCAACACTGTAGTACTTGAAGCAGATTTGTTTTTTCTTTTCAGAAAATGCAGTAATTAAGGGAGTAAAATCTATTCATTTATACATTTTGCTAAATCTAACTTGGATAATATGTCCCTCACTAGGCCAAGTAATTTCTGAGCTTGAGCAAGAGGGTGAATAACATTTTTCTTGGCTCTCTAGAGATTCTTGGGTTGATTTCCAATGTGGATATAAGGCAAGATGACTATATAGCAAAAAATCAATTGGCAGAATTGTTTTCTACCCTTTTTCTTCTCTACCTGAAGAGATGTAATTCAGAATTCTGAATGCAAGTCATCAGGGCAGGTGTGACCCCATTTCATTCAAGAAGCTTCAGTACAATCAGATCACAACCTGCCCAGTCAAACATACCTGTTCAAGTAATTATACTGTAACATCCTACTACTTTTCTTAAAAAGTTACTGATGCTGGACCCGTATGCAGGAAGCAGGTGAAACTTTTACAAGTGTTTCAGCAGTTTGCAAAGAAATGAATACTGCCAAAAAATGATAAGTAGAAGACAATTGGCTGCAAACTGAGTGACTTATTGTTACCACTTAGACTGAGATCAGCTCAGGTACAGTAGAAAGGGATAGACTGTAATCCTGTTTTAAAATGTAAGCTTAGGGAGCAGAGAGTGAAAAAACTGTCCATTCTACCTATCTACCCCTTTGAGGCAAAACCAAGTGAAATCACTCCTGGACAGTCTCATGGAGAAAGTTAGTTTACTGTTTGTTTGCAAAGCTTCCCTGTATTGGTGATCTTTGGCCATTGCACAGAGCAACAGAATGCCTTTGACCTTTGTTACCAAACCAGCAAGGATTCCCTCCCCGTTGATTCCCTTTTCTGTCACTTTCCTCTGTACATATTTCCCTTCTTCTGCCATTTTTTACTCTTGTCTTCAAAATTGTTCCTGCATATGAGCAGATAAAGTGTCTACCTCTGTAATGCCTAAGAACCGGCCAACCAGACCAGCCAAAAAATGCCTTAGACAAACAAAGTGCACCAGGTCCTAGGGGAATAGCTGCTAGAGGCAACTTGTCAGTTCTAAGTATCTACCTGTGACTGATAAACTATCTTAAAATCTGTTATTTAGAGATAATTTTTTCTTGTAATTTATTATACTACCTACACTTCTCTTTCTGGTTGTCTATTTTGTCAAAATTAGAAAATTAACTGCTGTGCTCTTGGTTGTTTCAGGGTTAAAATTAACTTCTTTTCTGTTCATATGGATTGCTTAGGAAAGAGAATTTTATCAAGTAACCTCTCTGTGACAAACAGACTTGAATTTGCTTTGCATAATTCCTACATTTCCTTTTTTTCTCTTCTTTTCATGCTGCACATTATTTTTCTCAGTTTTGGTCTTGGGCTTCTTTTGCTAATGTTTTCCATAGGAGTAAATAAAAAATCCCCAAACTAAAAGCTTGAACTAGGTTTAACTGCTTAATATTACATAGTGAAAAAGTTGTGTTAATACTTTTGAGCTTTCTGGGTTCGTTTAGTTCTCTTGAATAGGGAAAGTATCATCTTGCTGACCTTGACAAGTTCAAGACTTACAAAACATCCTTGGGAATCAATCCCATGGTTTTGGTTTGAGTAAAAATTACTTTCATATTCCAACTACCAGTTATATTAAGGCAAGATTTGGCATTTTTAATTGTAATCAGATGAGGCCAAAGGTACTCCAACACAGATAACTCACCATGTTCAACAGGACTGTGTATTTGATCGTAGTAAAAATGCTGAAATGTGTAAGGGGTTCTGTTTATGAACTTTCTTATAAAACATGAGCTTGCTCACCTGTAGCTAGTTTTTATCTCCTTTAGCCACTAGCCTTAATGTCTCACTTTAAGAAACTGGGATGAATTATGTATTCTTGGCTGCATAACCTAAGGGTGAGCTCAGAGTCCTCTAAATATCCACCTTTTGATTACCCTGGTATTTTTCTGACTTCTGACCAGCTTTTCCCATGCCATATTGATCAATACCTAGCTGTCATAACAAGAGCTTACCCACCTGTCAGCTGTATTTGATTTGCCTATGAATTTTTCTGTTTCATAGATCTGATCCTCACTAATGGAAGTCTGGCAGAAGTCTACATTCAAGGAGTCTGTGGTCTTGAGCCAGCCATGTCTGCTTTACCCGGCCCTGTGCTTAGCACTTGATAAGCCCATATGTTAGAATGGGTGACCACAGTAAAATCCCACATGTGTGTGTATATATATATATGTAAAATGTGATGGAATGTGCTGAAAGACCTTGGATACATGCTGTTCCTGGACATAATTGCTAGGTGCATGTACACAGATATGCTCTGGTGGACATTACAAGATAAAATCCCTATAGCCCCCAAAAAAGACATGTAGTTGTGTTTGCTACATTAAAGAGCAGAGGTATGTGAGAGAGGATGAATCTTTCCACAGCCACATTGTAGCTGTCCACCTGGATTCCACCCAGTGCTGCACAGAAGTCTTGTTCCAGCATCTACAAGGGTGTAAGGTTTAGTTTGTGTGTATAATTCTCTTCCTCTTTCAATCTCATTATTAAAGCAATTTTACTATGTTATTTTTTGCCTGTTACAAAACAGTTCCGGGTGCTGTGCTTACACCAGGCTGTTCTGAGATAAAATGGGGACAACAGCATTTAGACCACTGAAAGCCCTCTTCTCTGATTTATTACTTTTCATTTTTACATCTGGTTTTCACAAATAGCAGCATTCCTTATACCTGTTTTGTAACTGGATCCTAAGAGCAAACTGAACCAACTCTGCACTGGTGGTTGGACAGGTAAGGAATTTAGAACAGCTGTAGATACGTGTCATATTAACATATAAAAACATTAACATAACATGACTTATGTAAAAGCAAAGTCTTTCCCTACTAAACCTCAGTGCCTTGTCCTCATTTATTTTCATGCACAGATATTGCAACCCCTGCCTAGCCACACTATTTTTTTTTCCAGGCAGAAGCATGAGGATGCCCTGGAAGCCCTGAATTCTGAATTTAGTCCTTCCTCTATGTGGAAATTCAAAGGGCTACATTGAAAAATGCAGAAGGATGAACAGAAGGGAAGAAAGGTCATCCTGGCAATGCATTTCCCTACTTCCTCTCTGGATCACTAAAAATTAATTTATCAGAGTCAAAAAAAAAAAAAATCTGTACAACTGTCAAAAGTATTTCCTGAATTAACCCTATCTTCACACAGAGGAACTATCACACTGGCTTTCCCTTGGCTTGCAGGCCATCTATACTTTCACAGCTTTTGGGGTTTTTACTCAATTTATCCCAAAACTGCAACAATTCCACAGTGCAAATGACCTTTGACAATTTCACTGTGCTGGTAAGAAGCAAACTGATAATTGGTGGATTTGTAAACCCTGATTATGGAGGGGAGAATGGACACTGACTGCTGGAATTAGTGGTCTACATGTCCTACATAGAAGATTACACAGTCCTCCCTGGGTATTCCTCACTTCATATCAGAATAGATATGTTCCCTGTAATTTTCATTGTACAAAGCACATTTTTTAATTTTTTTTCTGAGAAAGAATAAAACAAACAAGCAACAAACCACAAACAAACAAACCTCATGTACCAAAACTGAAACTCCTAATCCCACTTGGATGTAAATCTGTCGTGTTACAACAATGATTACATTTTCTAGAAGTCTCATGTGTGTTGGCATTTTATTTTTGCTGTTTTTACTCCTCGCCAGTGTTGCAGCAGTATAACAGCATACATATATATGAACTTTTGTCTTGAACAACATCCATCAGAACATTCTTAAACACAATTTTGTAAGACTTGATGTTAACTTCAGGCCTCGAGTATGAGATTTTCCAATCTATTTTCAGGAATTTTGAAAACATGCAAAAGGCTATTTTTCTTCATTTAGTTTTGCTTCTTTTACTGCTTTGCCATTTTAGGCACTTACAGTGTTGCAAAATGCTGTCTGATTTCCTGTGGAGACCAGTAACTGGATACTTTCCCAAGTTAGGACGGCAAATGGATTAATACCATAATCTTTTGCATAACCCTTTTTCTAGATTACAGCTTTTTTCAGCAAACGTAATGTATGTTTTGCCTTAACTGAGGCCTTGGATATGCAATGGGAATCAAAACATGCAGTAATGCTTTACCAGGCTTCTGCTTTAAAAATTATTCTCCTAATCATTAACTATAGAGTGATTGAACAGATTTGAATAATTTTAGATCTTAAATTTATATTTTGACCTTAAAACAAGCAAAAAATAAACAAACTTCTTTGGGAAAAAACCCATAGTTTTTACTGTTAGCATTTATTTTATAATACTGAAATATATGAAAGGAATTCTGTTTTCATTTCTGGGCATTTTTTTCCATGTTAAATTGATATTTTCTGTTAAAACACATGTCACAGCATTTAAGGCATTATAATAGAAACCAAATATTCAGTTGCATCAAAGAAAAAGCTTCTCTTGACCCTGCAAGGGCATATAGCAATATCATTAATTCCCATTTTGCATTTCTTTCAATCAAAAAATGTCACCATTGAATTTTACATGGAAAGAAAATCACTTATAGTGTTTGATACACACAAAGTACTCAACTAGCTATGGCCACAGGTTTCTGTACATACAGTGAGTGGGTTTTTGTTGAAACAAAAGAAAAGTCATTAAATGTGTACTGTTACTGCTGCATTGAATTCTGTGGTTGGTTTTGGCCTGTGGACTTTATGCACTCTAAACCCCTGTCATATCAAATCTGACTTTCTCAAAGTCCACTGCAGGCAAATTCATGTTTCTGAAGATTTGGATGGAAAGTAACTGCTGAGTATTTGAACATTGGCTGCACTTAGCACAGAGGGTACTGTGGTGAGTCAGACTCCTGATATTGCATCAAAGAGCAAATACACTCAGCAGATGCTCACATTCTGACAAATCCCTAAATTCTCTCAGTGTTTTCTCTTTCCTTTCTTTTTCAGAATCACAGTTCTACATTTTGGCAGAACTGCCTGGTCAGGCTTGGGTAGAGCAGCCCCAGGTACTGCTCACACCTCAGCCCAAGAGGATCCTCTTGCCAGGCAGAGAATCTCTACCCCAGCAGGGCTCAGAAAGCACCTACAGACCTCCTTGCAAAAAGCAGCCTTTCCCTGTTGTTATGCAGCAACAGCCACACCTTAATGAATCTGCATAGAGAAAGGTTCAGCTTCTTTCTCTGACTGAGGATTTTGCAGTCCTGGAGAATGCTTTAATTACTGAGCTGTGCTGGGCATGGACAATTTCCTATCATTATCCTGAAAGTGTGCCAGCACAATTTTTTTTCCATTTATACACATAGTAAGTGGAAAACAGAACTATTTCTCATAAAGAAGAGAAAACATATGATTAAACCCCATTTTATTACTAGGGTAAGAAGTTCATAAGCTTATATAGTATGTTTTACCTAAAAATATCATCTGAGAGGAAAAAGAGGCCATATTGATGCTCAGGAAACTTATAACTTTAGGGTGGGAAAAGATATCTGACATATACTAACATAGCAGAAGTTATGGGGAAACAAATTGACAAACTGAAATTAAACTCAAAATACTCCAACCTTATATTATGTTTGTGAAAGCAAGCTGAGTTTTATTTAAGACCTGAAGTCTTTCACCAGAGTATTTCACCTAAGAGGTAAAAAAACACCATGAAAACTTAGCAGTAAAAATCAGAAAGAGAAAACACAGATATGCCTACAGAAGAAGAACTGAAATAATAATAATAATAAAGAAAAGCTGAAAGACCTTTCTCAGGAATGAAGGAAATAAATCAAAAATAATTAAGACCCTTGCTTGGGGCTAGATAGCATAAATCAAAAAAGCCTTAGGTTGAAAAGAAAATTTAATTTAAAATCCCTTCCTTGTGCCAAAGATTTATAATTTTTAATGCCCAGTGGGGCCATAATAGGTTTTTTTTTCCCTTAACCCTAAAGAGATGCACTTTTTTTTTTGTTGGTAAGTCCAGGTGACTTGTATGTTACTAAGCTTCCTGAGTTTTCTTGAATCTCATTTTTCTTTCATCTTTAAGAAAACAAAAACTGATTTCAATATCTCAATATTTTGGATTTGATTGGTTAGCCTTGGAAAAGTGAAATGTGAAGTTTCTTTTTCCAATATATTTTTAGTTCTCTATCATGACTATCACCTCACCTTGCACCACTCCTTTTTAAATGCTTTTACAATCTGAGTCTGGCAATCAGACTGCACTACCAGCTGCTAAGTACAGTTCTGTAATTGTTACATACTCAATTGTCAGTGTTGCAACTCAGACTAATCTGAGACCAAAACTCTCATTATTATCCTGTAAGGAAATCTCATTTGATTGCATAAGGCAGAATTTCAGTCAAATCAATAATGCTGCCATGACCAGGGAGGTGGCTGGGAAATGCAATCTGAAAAACACCCACGACCATGAACAGAAACGTGATTAGTGAAATCTGTAATGTCCTGATATTTGAGCTTCAAATTGTCATCTCTAGCTAATGAATCACACATGAAAAATCATGCCAAGGAGCAAAAGACGAGCAAGGACAGAACAGTGTAAGGCAGCAAGAGCATGGGAGAGCACAGAAATAAGATTTTCCTGTTTTATTTCTGTAAGCAATGCCATTACTGCAAGAAAACTGTGAAAGAAAATAACAGCAAATAACAGTTATGGAATAAGAAGAAGAAGGTAGAACTATAGAAGAAAGGAGAAGGCAGGCACAGAGGGAGAGGGGAACCATCAGGTATTTACATCTAAGATGCGATGGGTCTGATTATCTGAGACATGATCAGCCAGCTGAGAAAGGGAGAAAAGCTGAAGACAGTGGGAAAGAACTTGATTGTTCTTTATGGTTAAATACTTGAATTATAAGACTGTTCAGTGGGAGCAAACAATGAACAATTCAATACGTCTGGCTCAGAATAACTTCTGTGATCTCTGGACACTAAGTCATATCACCCCCATGGTCAGGCAACTCCAGTGGCTGCTCGTTAATTTCAGAACCTGGTGCAAAAGGAACTTCTTGATTATAAAACTCTCCATAAGCTCACTCCAGTCTCTCTCTATTTTCTTTGCACATCTAGCACTGGCTTTCTCTTTTTCCCTTCAGACAACACTGCTGGTATGATTAAAAGCTCTTGTTTCTACTGTGCCACAACATCACTTACTTTCCTGGTTTGCCAGTAGCTGTACGAACACCGATTATTAATAGAGCTTGTGCTGTCAGAGCAGGAAAACAAACCACTACTGAGAAGCTGTAGTGTGTTGGATTTTGAGCAAAGAACAATTCATGCCTGAAGATGCATTTTCAGTCCTGCAGCTGGATATGCGATATTTAACAAATGTAGAAGTTTGTGGCTGTGATGTGGCTGATATTGGGCATGATATGCAGTGATATTTTAATTCCCCTCTTGTCTCTAAGGAGTGAAAACAATCTGATAAAACAAAGTAGAAAGGTACTAATACCTGTGAATTAGCTTGGGGTTAACCTAATGTATCAGAAAAAGGAATATCTAAAGTAGGCCTTCAAAACAACTTGAGGAGATTCCTACTTTAATTTGTGACAGACTGTCAGATTCCTGTTACTTTCATTGCATATCTGTTGCATGTTACAAATCTGATTAGCTGTCACACCTTGTTAAGCACCTTGTTAAGACTCTCTGGAGCTCATATTTAAGCTCTTAGTTTGACTTTTGATACTGCTTTTGGGCCAATATATGGATTGATTTTAAAGATTAGGTTCTTATTTATTTTTTGTTGGTAAAATATATGATACAGATGCAAGTAGAAACAGACAATCTCAGAAGTAAGAGTTTGCTTTCCAAGTGCCAACGCCATTAAAAGCAGCTAATCCCATTACACATTCTTCTTACAGCCACAAGCGGCCCTGGTTTAGAAAGATTCCAAAGGAATGAAAATTAATTAATGAGCTTAGCTTTTCTGTATCACATCATGAGGGAGCAGGTGCCAGCATCTGCCCAAGGGATCTTTCACTGCATATAATCCTTCTTTAAAGAAAGCAGAAGAAGATAATTTGGACATGCTGTTCTACTTTAAAAATGCTTCACTGCAGCCTCTTTATATCACTCTTTGGTTATCAGTCATGACAACATTCATACACAGCTAATCCAGGTTTCTGCCCAGCCCAGAACTTTTGGTGCCCTACAGAATTTGGACTTGGAAAAATCAATCAAAATATACTTCCTACACTCTATGACTTCACAAAGTCTGAAGATTAAAAATTATATAATATGTGACAGTTTATTTTTTCCTACTTCTGCACATGCACAGGTGTCACAGTGGACACGGGAAGAACCACACGAGGACACGCTGGTGAGCAAAGCAGGAAAAAAGGCGAGTTTATTTACAAAACCCAGTTTTATACATTTCCCATGGTGCCCGTGGATTGGAGGATGGAATTCCACCTCTCAATCCACGTTGGTCAAGCTAACTGTCAATCACATTTCTCCTCCTACCTAGAAATATGTAAACAATAAAAGACAGTTAGCAAAACATGGCCAGTGTTTATAGTAGAAAATGTGATAAGGTGAAATTTCTGACTCCAATATGAAGAATATAACAGAAGGCTTAAAAAGGTCTTCAAAACCAGGGTGACACACAGGAGTGTGGTTATTACACTACCTCTGATGCATAAAATAAAATTATTTTATTTCAGTTGAAAGTCTTCCTAAGATCATCAAAGAGTTGTGATCCAAAATAAAGAGTTGATCCAAAATAACTTTCTCCACTTTTTAGCATTGATATGGAGAAACACAAGCAGGATCTCAGATAAATGTGAGACCTGGAGAGGCAATATCCCAGCCAGAACTTTCCATGCGACTGAAGGAAATAACGGAATCAGATTTTGCTTCACGACCCACACAAATGAACCCAAGTTGCTGGTTTAAATGTTAAAGTCACATGAGGGAATGGCTGTTGGCATATCATGGAGCACTGTCTCTGAGAGGTGCTTAAAAACCAGCCAGAGCAAGCTCTACGTTGACAATGGCTCATGTGAGGAGTGACTTGGAAGGTAGGTGCTGGATGAAGCAAACACCTGCCATCTAACTTGGTCCTAAGGAGATTCCCAACCAAACCTGGTAGGGAGGACTTGGGTTATAATTGTCTGTGGTGTGTCGTTAAGGCGGCCCTTCAACGCAATGTTCCCTTTGAGCAGAACAACCATTTTCTGCCAAACAGGTTATTGAGAAGCAACGAATTTCTATTCGGAGATGAGGCAAAATATGTAAAGAAATAATCTGAAAGACCCTACTGAAATCACAGGGCTGGGAGACATTTTTCCTGAAAATTATAGATGTGTCCTAACAAAATCTGTTGACAGAATGAAGCAGAGAGGTATTATGAATAGAAGGTAGACTGTACAGAAAGAACATAAGCATCACCTTAAAGCCAAAATAAAAATGGGGTGAAAGGTACAGAATATGAGAATAGAATACTACAGAGAGAGTCAGAATGCAAGGCCTCACACTGGGAGAATAAAATAATGTTGATTTCTGCAATGAACCTGGAGATAATGGACTGTGATGACTGAATAAAATAAATTGGTCCTTGTTTTGATCTCATTATGTGTATAATTCATCAATGCAGTGCCTGTGAAAAGTGAAAGTTTAAAATGCAGCCATCAAGCTGTTTTCAAGTAAGCCTAGGAAATCTTCAGCCTATTGTGCAGAAAGCCCGTAAGAGTTCAGTGAACACTGTGCAGAGCCATTACCACAAAGGAGGGATTCAGATTGGAATTGGTACAGACACATAAGAATGATTAAGGCACTGTATGGCCTGTCTTACTAAGGCACGCTAGGAGGCTGGCTTTGTCCAGCAGCCCTAAATGTACAACAAAAGGGAGAAGACTGATTTGTCTTTGTGCATCAAGAAGAGAACGTCAAACACTAACATTAAAGACAAGGACAGTGCTGAAACAAGGACAAATGGAGACAAAAATCCTGTGCATACATATATCATAAATCAGAAAAAAAAGTTTTTAACCTACGAAGTAACTGGGGGGTCAAAGAGTAAGACATCAAAAGAAAGTGCTTGGCATGTTTTCAGAAGGATTCTCCCATCCCTAATACAGAATCACAGAACTGATGACGCTAGTATTTTGCACCATTCCAGCCTTCATGCTAAACCCCATGGGATAGTTGCTGGTATCTTTGCTTATGTTTGACAATTTATCAGTCTCTCTTACAAATTTTGCTGCACTGTTCCCCGACTGACCTGAAGAAGCCCCTGTATACTCCTGTTCAATCTTTGTTTGTGTGACAGGACCTGGGCAGAAAGAGAACTGCAACTTTCTCACTGGGTTACAGTATAATCTGTTCAACCACCTCAAGGAAATCATAGGTGAAAGCAAGGCACTATCATAAGTGAACAAAAGGAGTTGATCCCATAAGACTCTTAATAGAGACAGATAGGTAAGTTCAAGCGGTCCCTGAAGACAGACTTTAAAAGGAAGAAATCATAAGGTATTCACTGCACCTATGAATAGAGGACTAAGATTATTTTTTCAGGCTGAGAGTCAGGGACACAGTAAAATGTTAGAGTATATCGAATGACTGGCATCTGATGTTAAAGGCAAAAGCTTTAGCCATTTCTTGATTTTGTGAAATGACCAGATATATCTTGTCTTTACCCAGAAAAAGCTCAAAACATACCCAACATGCAATTTATGTACTGAACTATGTATGTGTATATACACATTATAGAAATTTATGCTATTTATTTATAACTAAAGGAAGAGAAAAATATAAATACTGATGTTCAAAATAAAAAAAAAAAATTAAAAAAAAAAAAAAAAAAAAAAAAAAAAAAAAAAAAAAGGCAAATAGAAATATATAAGCCAGGAAGCCAGGTGCCCACTGGTATTTATACACTTTCAGTGAATTTGCAGTTTTATAAGGTTTTTACTTCTGTTCTACACCAAAACATTAGTAACATGTAATAAAATGTGTTCATCATTTATTACTGACAAACAAATTATGCACATGCTCCCCTAGAGTGAGAAAACTGGAGATAAACAATCTGTAAAGAAAGAGGAAACATAGGAAAATCTAGGCAAACAAGGAAGGAATCCTTTAGTGATTGGAAAAAACATACTGATACAAGATAAACAGCCACCCGGGAGTTAGACAGATGATTTGGAGATAAATTAAATAGCTTCCCAAGAGGCGTCAAGTATTTGTCAATAACCATTCAGAAGTGATAAGGAACTCTCCACGGCCATCTGGAAATGGCTCTAGCCAGCCTGGCCTGATTGATTTTATTAGCTGCACAATCTCATTTTTGTTTGATTGCTTTGTATCTGTATATGCATTAGGGGAGAAAGCATTTGCAATTTTCTCAAGTCTGCTGTTTGTTCCTCTGGACTATACTTCTCTCCATTTTCAAAGCCAATACAATTTTTCTCCCTTCTAAGGCCATTTTTTCTCTGCTGTTTCACAGTAGTAACATCCTGAAAAAGGGTGGAGGGGGAAAAGAGCAAGATTTCACATTTACCCTGAGGATATAAACCAGAAAGAAAAGTTTGGTGTGGGGTGATGAAAAGGCCTTCCCCAGTGCAATCCTGGGTGATCCTACCTGTTAACATTTGCACTGCAAAATTTACACTTATTTCTCACACCAAGAAATGTCTTACCCTCAGGAATATTTGAAGATTCTGTGCATAGCCATGGAGAATAGGATTTGGCATTTCATGAAAGATGCAATATAAAAGTCATTCTGTCAAATATCAGGGAAAATCACCTAATGTTTTAATGCATCTGAAAAGGAGAAGTTTCACAATACATCTCCATCTAATAAGGACTCTAAAATTTTATAAATCCCTTCTCCTTCTACATTCCTTCAGTGATCGCAATCTTAATTCCAAAACACATGTTAAACACTTTGGAGTATTTTCAATAGATTCTCTGTTCTCATAGCAATAGGCCACAAAAATGTATTAATTTACTGGTTAGAGCTATCAGTCCTGCTGAAGAGGGAAGGAGCAAAGAAAAGGACACCAGATGGATAGTTTGGATAATATTTTTTATTGTATTAGTTCACTAACACAGATGTAGTAGGTGTGATCAGTGGGGATATATACATTTTGAAACAGGCTGTAAAGTTGCAAGGCATGTAACATGACATGCTGTAAAGTTGCAGCATGGATGACACATTTACATTTTTAAGAAATAAGTATTTGGCACAAATATGCTCAAGAAGGTTCTTTAAAATATGGCAGTGCTTTTTTACTAGATGAATAGCTATTATTCTATGTATAGGACAAAAGTAGTGATAGTTATTGGAGTTTCTTTTCTATATTCATTAAAATAGCTATAAAAATAATGTCAGATGTGATTATAAAGTGTCGTGTAGAGGAAAAGTAGAAGAACTGAGAATACAGGAGGTATAAGCAGATATACAACTGATAATTTTTGTAACTATGCTTATAGAACATTCACTGCTGTGATAGCTATGGGCATCTGAGTGCCAGATACTTGAAAAGCAATTTTGGTGAAACTGAGATGACAGCTGGGAATGTTGGTACTCAAATAGTGTATAGCCCATTTTCAAGCAGTTTGGGTATTCGGCCAAATACCCAAAGGTTGAATGTTTCAGTCTTTTGAGGAATTAGGCCGTCTATGTAGCTCTCTTGGCCAGTTTCTTTGGAAAGTTTTGGTCTTAGTGGTTTATTTTTTTGGGACCAGAGTCATGCCTGATTCCTATTTACTTGCAGAGAACCTGAAACAGTTTCCCAATTGTAAAAGGAATCCAATAGGAGAGGATTTTTTCTTCAGAAACATCAAACCCCTTTTATCCAGCATTATGATCAAAAGTTCTCTCTCTTCTCAGAACCACACTACAATCTTCACTAACTCCATGGCATCTCTTCCAAGTCTTGTCTCCCTATCCTAGCCTTCAGAGATGCACACATTCACATATGAGAATGCTTCTGAAAAAGCACTCAGAAGTGTGCTGCAAGTGCTTTTGTTTTTACCAACAGCAGGTGCTGGCATTCAGGATGGAGCAATTTCTATTTCATCTGCTTCTCTTCATTACAGAAAACCTTGAAATTTCTTATCACTATCCTTAAAGCGGTCTCTTTTCCATCCTCTTTCATATAACCATGCCAGAATCCAAAATTTCAATCAAGAAGGAGAGTTCTTAATGGCTAAAGGCGCTAATGTAATTCCTGTCAGTGCTTATTATCACTACTAGGTGTTTCAGTAACTAAGTTTCTTTGACTGCACAATTGAGTGAAATCAGTGTTAAGATCTTATACTGTAACTGAAAAGGCAGTGAATTATTATGTTCATGTAAGGGAATTATTATAAAGGGTCATGTTTGAGATTGGTCTTCCATCTGCATGATGCACTGAGAATGATCAATGAGAAAATATGCAGGTCCTAATGAAAAGTATGATTGCTATGCTTTCTACACAACTTAACTTTCACCCCTGCTGACTCTGACAGTCACAAAGATCAAATCTTTTCAAATTTCTTTCACTGCAGTGTCAGAAAAACTTAATTTATGTTTTGAATCTCTGCAAAGTTGTTCATTATGCAAATCCTATTTTGTGAAATAGAAGTGAGAGTGACAGAACTGATCGAGGTTGAAAGGCAAAAGAGGCTATAAGTTATGAGAGATAATGCACTAGAGTGAAAAGAAGAATATTTCTATTCAGGTGCTGCTGGAAAAGTATTTAAAAGTCCAAGTTCATGTTTTTGTTTCTCAGCTTTGTGCCTTACTCATCAGAAAATAAAGTAGCATACAAAACCCTTTTATACTAAACACAGCTATTTAAACCCCTTTCAGCTGTAGGGAGACACTAAAATCTGCTGTCTGCAGTACCTCTGCTCAGCTTAATAGTGTATGACTGTACTGCAGCATTGCTACTTCATAACTCTTCCTTGGATCATCTCGTGTCAGTCAATTTGCTCCAAATGCTAGTGCAAATTTGCTGATACAAGGGCTGCCTTCAGCCCTTTAATCAGATAAAGCTGCTATTAACAAAAGATGGCAGCATGGCTCATTTTATTGCAAGGCTCCTACTACATGTGTTCATATTTCCTCGAGTATGGCAACCACTGACCTTGGCAGTCTGGATTGATTCATCCGGTTCAAGGATCACTTAGCTTCTGTGCTGAGTGATGGTTGCTTGGCTAACTGCAGCTTTTTCATTTCCTGTTGATTTAATAGTGTTTCTTATTTTATAGATTATCATAGCATTGAGTTATAAGTTTGGATCCTAATTCAATTTCAGCCTCTCTCAAAGCCCTTTCCAGAACACTGTTAATCAAGGAAAAGCTCTGGTCTCTGGTTTATTTCCCAACATGAATACAAGTATTAAAGAAAACATGCATATGCACATTAGAGGGAAAGAGAAGTCACATATAATATGAAATAGTCAGCTCCTCACTAACTGACTCATTCTTTTACAGACAATGAACCTTTGACTCCTAGAAATTTTATGTGACTAACTAGAAATTTTTAATTTATACCATAATCCAAAGCCAAAATTTAAAATTTGACACGTACATTTTATAAAATATTTCAATGGATATGGTTATGAGAACAGAATCAGGAAATGAGAGGCAAATACTGTTTTAGAGTATAAGTTCCAAATTATTTTCACCATTATTTAGTCTGAGTTTTGTGGGGATTTTTCCCATGATTATTTTCTGACATTACAGAATTTAAAAATTAGCATCCTCAAAACTGAAAAATGCCTTAAAAACACAGAGGACTATTTTCCTTAGGCATAACAATCTAATTTCAAGCATAAACTCTAATAGTGTGACAAGCACAGGAAAATGGGTGGATAATAGAAAAAGCTCATGTGGTTACTCAGTTAAGAATATGCCTCTACCAATATCCTGGAATGAATATTAACTTCTTATTGGTTTTCTGAGTTCCGAATAGAGTTTTGGCTGATAAAAAAAAACCAAAAAAAGAGGATGTTACTAAAATGCCACTATCACTCTTTTAGAAGTAAATATATGCAATAGCTTTCAGTGCAAGGTAGCCATACCTGAACTACATACAAGTGAAGCTATATGCAAATGAAATAGTTCAGGCACTGACTGCAGAGTAGCTGCAGCAGCATGCAGCTCCTTACAGGATAATTTATTCATTTTCTTGGCACGGACGCTGAGCTGAATGCAGAAGGGTACTTGGCACAGCGTGCTCTGCAGCACAGTGACCTCCAAACGGGTAGGGCACTGCCACACAACACAGACCTGCTCAGACTGAGCCTCCCTCCACAGCCACAAGTGCTCTCCGAGGCCACCCCGTTCACCTTCACTCGTGTGCAGCAGAGTGAGGGCTGCCACGTGCACCGCCGGGAGAGCCATGGCTGAGCACAGCTGCTTGTGGAAATAAGGGTGCAGTTCTTTCTCTATGGTCTATCATTTCTCACCTGACACAGGACACGCATTGCTACCTCCTGGCTACCCTGAGTGATATTTAAGTTTCAAAGCTTGCTTTGGCTGACCCTCTCAGTCAAAGGAATAACTGTGCTCTGCTAATCAAGCTTTTGGAAAACTTGCTTGTTCCATACTTCAGTGATTCCTAGCACTTGCCTTTTGTTCCACTGGGCTTCCATGTTTTGATTTTTTTTTTTTTTTCCTGATATACTCAGCCTACCAGTTCTCTCAAATCAGCCTTTTACAGATATCTGTCCTTTATCGGTCATCCCATCCATCTGTCTTCCTCCAGTAATTTTCAAACTACAGGACTTCAGTAGCATTTTCTAGCATATCATTTCTCCCTGGAGCCTCTCTAGGCTACTCCATAAAACTGTCTTCCTTATGTCTCACATCGATGCCCCCAGCTTCATGCCACACATCAGTGGCCTCCAGCTCATTGCTCTGCATCACTGCCCTTCTAGCCCATACTCATGGATATTGGCCCACATTTTAATTAGGATAAAACTGAAACCAAACAAGAAATATATGAAGTAAAAATGTAAATTATGTTCAGTGGGTTGCAGGTGCTATCATTTTATCTTAATGAGCATTTGGTATATAAAGGACTTTACAAAGCGTAAATAATTCTGCTTCAAAAATTCTTATGGGTTTTATTAACTTTTTGACAACAGCCTAATTTTGGACCTAAAGAGAACACACATCCTGTCATCCAAGGCTGCTTTTCCAAGCCAATAATACACTCCTGTTTGGAATGATAAGTCAGTGTCATAACAGTGTTTTTCAGCAGATCCTGTCCTGTTCACAGTAAAATGTGAACAACTAAAGTGAGAAATACACAAGGATGCTTTCCCATTCTCTGGGGCTGAATGAAATTAGTAAGGTATTATGAGACAAAAGCATACCTAAAATTTTTGTGATACTGTCTAGTAAGAGAAAGGAAAAAAAGCTGGAAGGTTATCCTAAAATAAAAACAACCACAGGAAAAAAATAATTATATTCATTACCTTGGAAAGTCAAGGCAGGTTATACATGTTAAGTCATATTTCACTTCTTTTGGGTAGTTAAATTTTTATCAATCCTTATGTATGAGCCTAATAGTTCCTAAACTTCACATCATTTTCACATTGGTGCTGTTGGCTTCAGCAAAATGCCAAATGTGCATTCCTTTTATATGTTTTATGGGATGTTTATAAAGCAGTATATTAATTATTAGGCACTGACATAGTCTTTTTTTTTTTGCTTTGTAGATAAGAGAGGAAAATTATGTGAAATGCGGGTCAAGACCTTATGTTAGTCAAAGTTGTGGTAGTTGTCCTAATCTCATTATTCTTACAGCTATAAAGTGAAGTAATTTCTAGAACTATTCATTAATAGTGCTAGAGTAAAATCCATGGAAAGGAGAAGAATCATCTCTAATATTAAAACAATAATTTATTTCTTTTGGATATTTTCAATATTTAAAACATGTAGCTAACTCAAAGCAAGAACACTCAGAAGCTAAGAAGAATTAGTTGTATATTTAGTCAGGTCCTATGCAAAAATATAACATGAGTTATAAATTTAATGTAATAGTCCTGCAGCTACCTAGCCCATTAGTGTGAACAGGATTTAAATCAACACAAGTCGTGGACTGCAGTTTTAACAAATCTGCACTCTGCCTATCCCATTTCACAGTCTCCATCTTGCACCCAAATGTACAGACAAGTTAATCAAGAGATCACAGGGAAGGAGTCCTGTGAGGCTCTCTCTGCTGCAGTATGGAAGACCATTCTGTCTGCGGAACATGCAGCACTACACACGAGTGAGAGCAAGGTCATCTCATTTACAGTCACCCAAATAGCATTTTGCAGTCTTGTCCGTCTCTGTAGAGTTAAGCTAATGCGACTGAAAAAGAACCACTTAATTTTAAGCCAAAGAGGGAGAAAGTACTCAAATATTTCCATGCTATGACTGCATCAGGTTTGAAATGAAAGATGTCTGTGGTGCATTATGTGCACAAGGTACTGGAAACAATATGTGCCCTACATGATAAAAGCCCACAGAGTTTTCAGTGCCTCCTTGGGGGGAGGAGGAAGGAATAGCAGACACTACTTTTAAAAGTTTGGGTCATTTTTCTGACACTTATTGGAAGGAAACTCTTTTTTATTTCTCATCAACTTCTAGATCACTTTGTTCTGGATTTGGTGATTCAAGTCTGCTTTTACAGACATAAGACTCTTCAGGGAAAAAAAAAGAAGAAAAATAATGTCATAAAGGGAGTTAATTTGTTAAACATGCAGCTGATCTTTCCATCAGCCTTTTAGATCCAGAAAAGCATTGAAATGAGCGACTTAGAAGTTTAAAAATTAAAAGGATGGTGTACAGAAATTCAGCAAACTGGAATACTTCATTTTTTGTCATCTCAGCCACACCACTTAGAACAGCCGAAAAAAGGTTGTATCTTATCACAGCAAAAATAATTTTTTCCAACTGAAACACCTACTGGAGGTAAAAAAGACACTTGAAAAAGTCATTCTTGTTATTTTACATTTACTTCAAATCTTTCAGTGAGAACTATATGCAAGATTTTCCCACCAACCAGTGAATGATAAGGAAAAAAAGGGATGCTTAGCATTGACTTTCCAATGTTGTCCCACTCTGTAGAGTGGGACTTTGACCAGGATCCTGTGGTCAACATATGACCTAAATGCAAGAAAATTGAGAGACAGAAACATAGCTGGCATGAGGCTGTTTTTTACAACACCAAAGATTTGTGTCAGATCCTCAATTTTCACCTAGTTTTATTCTTCTTTATTTTCTACCTCTGACCTCCTTTGATTCTCTTGCTTTCTAACTTCTTCGTCAAATTTCTGTGTTTGCTCACCACAGTGAATAACACATTCTGCTCACTTAGACTTGCATCCTCCTGCCAACTCCAACCCCCTCCTCAGTCAGCCCATGTGGAGAAAAAAAGTGTCTCTCTTGCTCTAATGGTGTTTAGTATCATTAGCCAGGCATCATTCATTACTCAAATCCAACCTTATTTTCTGCTTCAGTGATGGTAGTTCTCAATTAATTTAGCAGGTTTTAGACAAAATAGATGACACATTAATGTGTCTCCTTTTTTTTTTTTTTCCTGCCAGAGTAAACTAGCATCTGTCTGAATAGTAATCATAGAGGAAAATGTAATTTTAGAGTAAAACCAAAATCTTTGTTGTAAGAAAGAAAAACAGACAAGACAAACTGAAGCTACCCAATTCTCTTTAAAAATATGTTCTGGAATCTCACACAGAATGTTTACTTTTTAAAGAGGGAAGGAAGGAACAATAAATAGCCCTAAGGTCACACAAAATAGAGCATAACATTAATATGAGTGTATGACGATCAGATTGGACACTGTGTAGATGAAAGGTTCAGGATATTCTGCATCCGTCATTTTATGCTAACTAATAGAGACACCTAAAGAAAATATACAAACAAACACATCCAGAGATACTTCCGTCTATGACCTCCCAGCTTTGAGCAGTCTGTATCCTGGGGTGCATGTGGTTGTCTTGTGTTTTTAGAGTCTTAAATGATTTTCCTTAAACAACTTGGCCATCCTGGTGTTTTGAACACTTGTTTATTTAGCATCTGCAGTGTCTCATGTCAGAGTTGCAACACTTTGCAGCTGGACATCACTGCAGCTTATCTGTGCACCGTGTGGAGTACTTCCTTATGTTGCTTTGATTCTGCTGTCTGATAATTTCCGTTTGTACCCTTCTTTCTCAATTAAAAAAAAAAATCGTTTCTAATCACTCTTTCTATATTTCTCATGATGTGTAGATTTCCAGCATACCTCATTTAGTAATTTATTTTCTAGACTGAAGATCCCTGAATATTTCTCCACAGTATGTAATCTGTCTGCATCTTTCATTCACTTCCATCATCTCCCTCCATATCTTTTTTAGCTCTATTATTCCAGGAGCAGTACACTTAGAGGTCCGAGATGGGCAGCAATTGCAAAGAAATGCACAGTATTTTGACCATAATAACATTTTCTATCGGACTCCTTGTACATGTTACCTTTTGCTTTGTTAAATATCGCCAAGCAACAAACTGATCTTGTTATAGAAGAGAAAAACGAAACCGACAAGTATTTTTCCGAATGCCTTCCCTAAACAGCCCTTCCCTAAAACTGTATTTCCACAGATTTCATTTTTGTCTCTGGACACTGAATGTCATTTGTCATTTTATTGTCTGGGTATCATGAATACACTAGCAGTTCCACAGAGTCTTATATTGCAGTTTATTAGCATTGGCACAGTTGGACAATTTTTCTTTTTTTCCAGATTATTTACAAATATGCCGAACATTGTAGGCCTTGACACTTGAACCCTGCCTTATCAAATATCCTTTTTTTTTTTAATGAAAAGAGTCAACAACACTGCAATAAAGTATAAAGACTCAGCAAGATATAAATGAAAATAGATTCATTGCTAAATACATTAGTTACTCTGGGGTAGATGGACCAATATAAATATATACAATGTACCAGCCATTGTCAAACAAATTGAACTTTGTCAGTTCTATGAAAAGCCTGATTAGGTTAATCTCCCAGTTATAGAGATAGATTTATGGCAAAGCATGCTTGAACTATCTCTAAAAATGAATCCATCTAGGGAAAAAAAAAAAAAAATCCTGGTGTAAGGGCTGTCTGTCAAAACAGCTCTGCCACCAGTACCTTCAGAGACCACATTCAGGCTCCAAAAAACCTCAGGTGATTTGCCCTTTTTTGGGGATGTAAAATATTTTCTATGGACACTTCATTATCTCCTCAGGATCTGTTTATTCTCTCTTGTACAGTCAACTAGCTTTAAAAAAATCTCTTCTGAGACGTTCCAACTACTTTCTCTGTCTCCAAACCCACAAGGTGCGAGCTGCTACAGGAACACCTTGGTTTACACTCATGCTCTGGAAAAGAAGAAAGGAACCAAGTTTCAGAGGGAAAATAGGTGAAGCTAAGTATCAACTTCATGCTCATGGTATAGAAGTTCTCAAAGGAAAGAAAGACGATTCATCTGATAGCTTACAAAGAAAGTTCAAGGAAGACCATTTCTGCTTCATTAAGATTATGTTTACAAGGAAATTACCCGTATAAAGCTAGCAATGGTTAATGATATGAAATGCTGTGAACAGCCCAAGAAAATTTAACAGCAACTTTGTTAAAAAAAAGGGAAGAGCCTGACAGCATTGCCTTCATGTATTGTGCTCAGGGTCAGACTAAAAATAAGCCAGGGATAATACTAATTATGTGGGGTTTTCCCAAGATCATTATGTATTTTTCAGTTTATAACTTTAGCTAGGTTAGATCTTTTAGCTCTCTGAGAAGAGACAAGAATATTTATTTAATGGCACGTAAGTAAACTGAATTGGTAATATTTACATATGTAACCATTAAAATAAGATCAATTTTTTTTGAAGATGTAGTCTTTACTACAAAACTTGAGAGCCCTAATCTGGATAACAGACCTGTTACCAAGTCCTTTGTAAATCTTCTCAACCACTATAATTAAAATGTTCTAAAATCTAATTCAAATAGCTGGGTTTGAAACCTATGTTCATCCAATTTAATTAGCTGGTGAAATATGAATATTTAGTGTTCAGTTTTTACAGTTCAATCAACAGAAATTACAGGTGTGTGTTACCTTATCATTACAAATCTTTTGCATGTTCCAGTTTTTCACATTTTATTACCTCTGTTATGTAGCAGGACCTTCCACTTTTTGATAGAAAAAGTTAACAATTTTTATTGTATTTACCAATAAAGTAGCATGCTGTGGGAGCTGGCCAAGCAGAAACAACTATAAACTTAAGGCCGTGGGAAACCCCATTGTAGTTGTGGCGAGTAGTAAAGGTTCATGGGAGTTTGCATGTTAATGAAGTTGTTCCATGTAAGGTTATGTTTTTGTGATTGCTCAGTTGTGTTGTACAAATATGGTCATGCTCCCAGCTGGAGTTTCTGATGGGACCCTTACCCTCAGACCCACCCTATATACTGTCATGTTTTCCTCACTTCTGGGTCTTCAGCTGGTTACCCCCATGGAGTTCTCCTGGGTGCTGTGCACAGTTTTGGGGCACTGTCCCTATTTTCTTTTATTCGTTGTTAAAGTGTTCTTTTTCTACTGCCGCCAACCATCATTCCTGCTCCTAATTATTTTCTTCCTACCCTCTGCCCTGAAGTCAGGCAACCTAAAGTTTTGTAGATTATGTAGATTATTTTAAAACGCAACAACTGCATAAGGGAATTTTTGTCTCAGGAGAGGGTGACAGGGTCAGAGCAAGCTAGTCATTTGTCTTAGATTCCATTCCGTGTAAGTAACAAGTGATCTTGGACACAGTTAAATGCTGGAAGGCCTTTGAAGTATAGATGTATCTCTGACTCTTTAGGTAATCCTAAAAAAGTTATAGTTTGTACTGTTACGGAGATGTAGCTGAAACTCCTTACAAGATAAACAAAATTTAACCGGGATAGGGCTCTTTCTTCTCATCAAGGGCGGTTCATAGAGCCTGTCAGCAACAGAAGATGCTTTTCTATTAAAAATAACTCAACTAAATCACAGCTTGACTGTTCATTTAATGTTGCTATTAAACACAATATCAAGCTGCCATAGCATCCATTTTTTCTCACCAAATTATTTTCACAGTTTCGGAAAGAGAAAACAGTAAAAGGTAAATATGTAGCTTAAATTTTGTCTCAATTTGAAGGCTGAATATCTCACTAAAATTTTTTCAGCTGAGTTGCCTGTGATGATATCAGCTCCTACCTACTTATATTTGATTAAGACAAGGGAATTACCTTGCCCCACAAAACACTGTATTAGAGCCCTCCAAAAATAATTCTGTGGATTTTTCATTACACAGAGATAAATTTTTAAAACTTATATTTCCATCCTTTTTTATTACTGTATTAATTCATTTAGATTTAAAATAATAAAGAAGTCCTTTCAGAGGATCTAGATGATCTGTTACTCATAATATAGAAATTCAGAAACTGATTAAAGCAATACTTTCAAAAATAATTCAGTGTGTAAGTTTCAACTCACTTCTCTTTTACCTCTGAATGTCCTCTTGTCCTTCTTTCTCTCTGCTCTCTGCTTCATGAGGCATTATCCTCTATCTGTATTTTCAACCTTCCCAGAGTCCAAATATAAAATTTTTTTAAAGTGACTTAATTTTATGCTGATAAAGTTCATTGTTATTAACCATAAGATTTGTTTTTCTTTTGGGGAAGTTGAAACACAAGGAAAAGCAATGATATTTGGAGAATTTATGTTTTACCACCTGCTTTTAACTTTTGCAACATGCAAAGGATAAAGAAAGTTTCCAAGTGAGAAATAGGTGAGACTTCAGAATATCCATAATTTAAAAATTGCTCCAGTTTTCTCATTTTGAAAGATTTAAGATCATGGAATGGAAGCAAAAAAGTCCAAGAAGAAGCACTTCGACAAACAAGTAATTTTGTATTATCTGCTATGCATGTATTCACAACAGTGAAACAAACAAAAAAAACAAAAGCAGGTTATTGTATTCAAACAAAAGTATTCAGTTAAGTAGTTAATTTAATATACATACCTAACACTCTTTCTTTCACATTTTATAAAACAAGCAATTCCCATATGAAACAGAGAAAATTAAGCAATTCCAAAATCCTCTTCAAACAAAAAACAAAACCTCACAGAATATTATGTATTTCATGTGCTTTAAGTGGTAATGTGATTTGCAGACTGAATGTTGGATGATCTTTTCATTCACACATCCAGAACACATTTTGCATTTAATCTCTACTGAGGAGATAGAGAAATAGTTATCACTTTGTTTTTGATAGAGAACTGTAGGTGAATTCCAAGTTTATGCCAGCCCTTCTGGGTTTTTTTCTCATTCTAGAAATGCAGACACATTGTCATGATTATTATCATATTCAAAGTAATTCAGCAAATGTTATTATCATGGTCCTTGTCTCCAAATATCAGGAAATGGTAAACAAGTGTAAAAACAAGTATCATTCTCTACTACCAGTAATATGAAACAAAACAAACAGGAGCTCCTTCAAATATATTTTAGTTCTAACAACCACATTAAAAAAAATTTAAAAATAAAAGAAATAATAAAACAAATACCCTCTCTTCCTAATAATAGAGTTTCATCATAAAGAATCCCTGTAAAAACTATTTAGTTTTCCACTACAGGGAGGGAGGATTTGATCTCTTATTAAACATTTTATGGAAAAATCTAAAAGTGCTTTCAATTATTTATCTGAATTGAAATCTAGGCCTGGGAAACTGCTGGCATTACACACACACACATAATATTATCAGCCCACTGAGTGCTATTAGGTCATAAAATGCTGCTGTAGCAACATCTCTGTTACAGCTGCTGGTGCTCATGCAACTTTTACTACAGTTATAAAGCCATTTATTACATTTTCTTTATGATGCTAATGCATTGCGGTCTGTTATTTTATTGTTCCCACTGTGGTAAAGACTGAAATGCATGATAGTGTGGAAAAAAATACAAACCTAATAACATACTCTGTTGCATTAAAAATCTCTTCGATAAGCTTAAGAGACTCATAAAAATATTAACAGGGGATACCAAAAGGGAAATATTTGCTAGGACATTTTCTTTCATTTATTTTATTGTTCCCCACAGAAAGTTTTTTAATTGTGTTTTGTCAAAACATAGAAAGGATAATATGGATGTGACTTCTTTTCTTAATTATAATGTCATCATTGTGGAAGGATATAATTTGCAGTATGCTGTGAGGAAACATGACTAAATAATATCTAAATAATCACTGAAAAGTAGAAAAGTCATTAAAAATAATCATTCCCTTGTACACAAAGGTACATAGCAGTAGATAATTACAATTTGTTCAAATTGTCTACATTTACCTGCTTGTTTATCATAATTTTCCTTCAAGAAAATGCTGTTTCTTTTTGAGGAACAATCAATTCACCTAATTAACTATTGACCTGGTGCTAAGGCTCATTTAGAGACTCACTCACCAACAGTGCAACAATTCAAATAAAAATTCATTACTGTTCAACTGAGCTGGAATCTTTAAGTTATGATTTGGATATTCTTCTGGATGTGGATTATAGCAAGTTTTCAACAAGTGGAGGAGGAAGGATGGTTTCAATATTTTGATAGCTGAAAGACTGCATAAGGAAGACAATATCTTATAAGAGGGTTCTAACAGTAAAAATTCCTATGTTTACAAAATCTATTTCTTTTTTCCTTAAAACAGAGACCATTCTGAATCACACTGTGTCCCAGAAATAACACTGTTTCTTCTTAAAATATACATATTAAAAAGAGGACTATGACATAGATTTTAAAAACTAATTTTCCAACAACTTTCCACAGAATACAAACATCAAAATAATATTTCTAGTTTTGAAATAAACATTATTCTCACAATCCTAGGAAAATGGAGTTGACCTTCCTTTTTTTTCTGTTGCCTTTTCTAATGTATATAAACTTCTAGTTTTAATCTACTATGGCCGAACAATAAATGTTTTAAAATCTAGCTCTGAAAATATCGGATCTTGCTATCTCATTCTTGACTGTCTCAAATGACAAGAAATAGTAATGATGTTTCACCTAGTTTTGAGATAAAAACACATTTATCGACCAACACTCTCTTATTTCTATAAATATCTGGCCGTAAGTCACCTTTTTCAACAGATGGGCCCACAGCTGCTCCAGGTTCTTACAACTTCATCATTTTACAATGAGTCCTATCATTAAAACTGTCAGACACAGACTATGATGACTCACAGAATAAAAAAAAAAAAAAGGGCAAGAGGAAAGTTCTTATAACATATTAAAAAAAAAAAAAAAGATGGTGCAAAAGAAAACACATTAAAGTTTAAGAATTATCTGGTGCTGTTTTGAAGATGCACAACATGAAAATCTTCTATAGCAGAAAATCTGTTTCACAAATATTTTAATTTTTTAAAAAATATTTTTGTGCTAAGCAAAATAACACAAAGATATTTTCTGTGTTGTGAAGTACTTAGGCTATTAAACTGTTAATATACTATCTGAAAGGATGACTGCTAAGAAGTAATAATTTAGCAAGATTCACCCTAGGGTGTAGTCACAACTATAAAGCAGTATTAGAGAATGTTGTGGGAAATAAATAAATCAGCCATCAAAAAGACATCAGCAGGAAGATCCAGTGACTGAAATAAAAAAAAAAAAAACAGAGAATAAAGAAGAAAGTGACAAGTCAGTAATAATGTATCTGAACAAGAAAAGATTATCAACTTCCTACTGTGATAGTTAGGAAACTGAGCTGTTGAGATAATCAGCAAAGCTAAAGACAGAGAATCAGCAATACTTGGAAATTATCTTTGGATATGTTCCTGCTCATTTGATAGAGACTGGAAATATGATGACTAATTTTTTTTTTTTCTTTTTTTTTTTTTTTCTTTTTTTTTTCTTTTCTTTTCTTTTCTTTTCTTTTCTTTTCTTTTCTTTTCTTTTCTTTTCTTTTCTTTTCTTTTCTTTTCTTTTCTTTTCTTTTCTTTTCTTTTCTTTTCTTTTCTTTTCTTTTCTTTTCTTTTCTTTTCTTTTCTTTTCATGTGTAGTACTGAAGTAAAAGTAGAGCTTCTATCTGCTTCAGGAAGTGAAGAAGAAAGAAGGAATGCATATTAGGAGGAACAAAAAAACACATGATGAAAGCTAGAGGCCTAATTATTTGCATGTGATCTGAAAGAAATTTCTAATATTCATGAGTCAGTTTTTTTAACATAATGGTGTTTATTCAGTACAAGAAATTATGAGGAGAGTGGTTGAAGGTTGTCAGAGAGTGAGAAACATTGAAGAATTCTTTTATGGTGACAAAGATGTATTGAAGAATGTGAAAAATCTTTCCTCTATTTTGGGTAGATTATATGAAGCTATACATTAGTGTGTTATGACTGAATTTTGAGAGGGGCTGAAATGATGAAGGTTTATGAAGTGTTTGTGGTATTTATATGTAATAGCTAAAATATAACTTTGCTTTAAGGATAACAGTAAAATGCCAGATAAAGGCAGATAAAGGTATGAATTTCCCAAGATTTTCCCTGTCACTCTAGTTCTTTCTTGCCTCTCTCTTTCAAGTGTTTTGAGGCATCCAAAGGAAAGCTACTCTAATGACTGCTAAGTGGGAAGCTTATGCCACTTTTTTTTTTTTTTTGGATGGACAGAAATTATGATGCCACAATGAAATGTACATTAGTTCAATAATTAAATTTTTTCCCATTTTTGAAAGAGAAAAGAGATTGAGCCATGTGCTTATCTTGTCATGGTCAGAGAAATTCTAGAAAACTTAATTTAGTAGAAGTACCAAAAGGTGTAATAGAGCATCAGTTTGGGAACTGAAATCTTTTAGGAGTTCTTGAGAAGGAAAAGGCTTTCAGACTACCCTAAAAAGTAAAGACTCCAGAAAGGCTGCTTGAGGAGTTATAGAGTCTGTGGGAAGAAAAGACAAGCTAGAAAAATCCACTTCAGTCAATCAGTGTATGTTTGAACCAAGTTTCCTACTATCCCATCCAATTCCACTGTTTACAGTAAGTTATAGAGAAAGCTGGCCAGAAATAAGTGACATCTAAAGAAGAGGCCTGATAACTAATAAGGGTACTCTGAAACAAAAGTGTATAACTGTAGAAAAACATCTGAGCTGGATCTTGGAACTGGTTCCAAAACTAAATGAGGAATTTAGTCCTAGTATGAGCACTCATTAGACACATAGCAAGAAGATACACAGACATAAATTGATGGATAAAAGGCCTGCATAGGACTGTGGAAAAAAATTACAAAGATACTGTGGCTAATTATAAGAGGACTGTCAGCAGAGGACTGAGAAGAGAAACTGAGTTTTATGTCTGTGCAGAAAAAAGATACTGTCATAGAACATATTGCTACAGATGGTGGGAAAGTTGTCAGTCCAGAGTGCAGGATATGGGCCAAGCCCTGGGGACAATTAGTCTTACTGTAATTAGATTTACTGCCAAAGAAACCTGCTATACAGCATAAACTGTCATTTCATTAAAAGTCATCTGAGCCAATAATTGGGAGTTTTAGAAACACTACAATAGTGAGATTCACAAATGGGTTTCTATGAGCTAAAAAAGAGCAGCTGGAGAGACAAACATGTTTATATCCAGTTGCACTGAAACACCCAGAACAATCCCAAACCTGAGATGTCAAAAAAGGTTGCAAAAATAGAAGAAAATGAAAATGTCTTGACCAACAAGAATACTTACAAAATTATGTGAAATAGTTCTGTCTATTGTAGAACAGAGGATCATTCAGAGGCAGGACAAAGTCTTTTCTTTCCCCTTCCAAAGGCCTGATCATCCCTGGTAAGTCATCCTGCAATAGCAGTCTCCTATTGAGCCTTTTCTGTTGAAGCTGTTTCTGTCTGTGTTCTGCAGTCACTGGAAAAAGGACTTGAATTTAGAATAACTCATTCAATACCTCAACTAACAACTAATTAGCTTGTTTTGCAGTGCTGTCTCACTTCTCTGGCTAATGAATTATAATAATTTTTCAAAGTCCAGGAAAAATTTTTGTGTGCACTTTTTTTAATACAATATAAAACAACATCGATAAAAATATTGAAAGAGAGGTTTTTGGCAGGACACTTTTTTATTTTTTTAGGGTATTCTAGAAGGTGGTACAATAAAGCTCAAGCCTTTTCTTCAAAGCAGAGGTTTGGCTCTTCTGTGGTCTAGACAACTCAACTAATGAAGGCCTTTGAAGAGAAGCATATCTGTCCTCATCCAATTCTTCCTTTTCCCTCACAGGATTTCCCAGCTCTTTTTCTATTTCTTAGTCATTGACTTCTAAGACATGAAATCACAAGTGCACACACAGTGTACTCTTATCACACTCCTGACTCAGGCAGTCCAAAAGAGATAAAATGGGTAAATGCCTTATTTATACATCCCCTGCAGACTAAGGATACAGCAAAAGCCAGATAATTAAAGATTTAGGCAGCTTTATATATGTCCTAGCAGAAAATTCAGTCTTGAGGGACTTTTGACATCACAAAGGAAATGCAACTGCTGAAAGGGGATCTTTTGCATGCCAGTGATCCTTAATTTGGAGTTAGTAACCTAATTGCCTCTTTAAGAGTCTAAATCTCTGTAGTGAACCTTCACCTAATTTCATGTTGCTCACAATAAAATCAACAGCCCTGTGGTAACTCCCATTTTACTATTCCCCCATAAGACTGTTCTAAATGTTTTAAAACATGAGGCTTTAATGAGTTTTTCTGCTAGTATAACAAGTCGGAGCTGGTACCACAGCACTAATATTTCGATATAGCAGATATCACAGTTGGATCCTTTGGCTTTCACTAACACTTGATCTCTCATCTCCCAGCCTCTAACAATGTTATGTTTTGTGTTATTGTTATCACATGTTACGTACCATAGCCAGTGGTGAGCTTGTTATGTAACTGGGAAGTCAGCACTTTTCCAAGCAGTAGTGGAACAACTTCTTTCTCACGCAAAACTTTCAACTTGTTGGTATGCCTTTGTCATATAGGAGAGCAGTGCTCACAAACTGAGATGAGGACAGAAGGGAACAAGCTATGTCTTGTTAACAATACATTTAATACTCAACTGCATACTTAAAAAAAAAAAAAAGGACAGAAAAATATTTTCAATTTCCTGCACAGAAGAACATTCACCAAGATTTAAATCCCTTATACGAAACTAATTCCAGAAGCAGATGGTTGTATACAACTTTGATGGCCCTTCAGTTTCCTTACTGCAAATAAAATACTTGCTAGGTTGATAAAACAAGAGCAGAGCACAGCTGTTTATTTGTGTATATTTTGACTAAGCACACATAATCAGTCTATAAATGATGTGGCACAGTTAAAATAAAAAATTAAAAAAAAAAAAATTACTCACAGCATGCCATTACCGAACATATGCCCCCAAATGAGTAGGCACCAGGTACCTGTCCTCTAGGGGCAATTCATCAAAGCAAAATAAAAGTAAACTACAGTATACTTCTTTCTAATAAGAGGAGCAATCCTTCTGACATATAAAGAAGCCTAAAGCATGGAGGTATAATCAAAATTATAATTAACTGTCATAAGCCTTAAGCAGTTGTAAAGCACCATCTGATTTATGAAACTTTGATCAGACTGTGATTAAATTATTTTTAGAGATATGCAGTATATGTCAGATCTCAATTATCCAGAGCTATCTTACCTGCAGGGAACTCTTGTTCAATTCATATGACATGTTTTGTATGGATTGGCTATATAAAGAATTTTTGGTAGGTTTCTTCTACACAGATTCATTTTTTCCAGGCAGCAAATGGTCTGATGATCTCATGTTATCTTATTTGCTGTTCCTGGAGAGATATGAAAGACAAAACCACTAAAACAAATGCTATGTACAGGTTTTCTGGATTGAGAGACATAAAAATATCTTTCTGAGAGGAAGACAAATGAATTTTCAGCCTGCAAATCCTGATTGCCTGCCCTATCCTTATTACTGAGAGCAGTGAGCAACAGCCATATCTGGCATGGACAGAAGGACTGAAAAGGAATCTGTGAGGCAGAAAGTCAAGAGTTCCCAAGTTGCATCAGCTAATATCCACCTTACACAATGATGCAACACTGACCTGTTACATGCTTTTCATCACTCTTCAGACCTGGAACAGCTGAAGTGTACAGGATGCATATACTCTTCACACACCATCTCGGACTTGTTTCACAACCATCTTTCATCACTCCATTTTTTTTCCAGGGCCATATGGCTGCCTTTCTGACAGCCCCTCAGCCTCCTTTCCATGTTTCTCGTTTGTAAGCATGGTGGCTCGTGAAAATTCATGAGATTCAGGTTGAGTGGCTCCTAGAGAAAATTACTTCACATTAAAAAATTAGGACACATTTAATTCCTGGAAGAAATTACAGAGGATCCTATTTTATTACTGAGAGTCACCCTGTTTACATTTGTTTTAATTTTAAGATTCTATTAAGTGAAAATGCCGATTTTGATGAAAATGTAATTGACTGCTTAGAATTAAATAGTAGCATCTTTTTCAGGTAAGAATTTTTCAGGTATGAATGGGCTGCACAGTGTCAACTCAGAAGGTAGTTTTATAGAGAACAAATGTACAGAAAAGAGTGCTATACCTGTAACCTCCCAACCCATTGCTCCCAACCTTTATTGTATTCACAGCACAAAACCAAAGTTTCCTCTTCTAATCAAAAGTTAATTCCTCAAGTCTTTTAGCTTCTGAAGTGAAGTTTACTTTATCACTTCACATATGGTAGACACTTTTTAATGTTCTAGTTTTTAAACATATAGTTTTTCTATCAGTTCCATTGCTACATACCATTCTAAGTAGAAGAAAGAGCTACTATGAAGAAAAAAAAAAACAAACAACAAAACAACAAACTCACAATAAAGATCATTTGCAGCAATCTATACTACTTTTCTGATTCTCTTACATCTTCTCCAAACCCTAACTTCTTGTCTATATATTCTTTCTGGTGGATTCTCTGCACCTAAATGTGTCAGCATTAAAGTGTTTAGTTGATTTAATTTTATTGCCAGGGCTCTGACACTAAAACTCTCTTACTGATTTTTACTATATTTGCAAAAAAGTGTTTTTGCCACTATCTCTTATTTCAATGAGCAGTATATGCTAAAATGTCAAGGCTTGGTATATGTACAACTCTACTAGGACTTTATTGGCCTCACTGCATTGTAAAGTAGCTGGAAAATAACTAAACTAGCTGAGAAAGCAAAAGCTATTAGGGTAGATCAAACATGTATTTTTTTTTACTTTATATATTTACTGATAACAAGTCATAATCACCTTCTCTGTTATCTTTTCTTGATTTTATTCTTTTATGAGCAGGTGCATCCTTCACCAGTTGGGAAAAGAGTGAGATCTTGTTGCTCATTTTCACGGAGTCATAGAACCATAGAATGGGTTAGAAGGGACCTTAAATATTAGCTATTTCGAACTAGACCAGACATTTCTAGGAATGCCATCCGCTAGACCAGGTTGCTCAAAGCCCACCCCACCCAGCCCTGAACACTTCCAAGACTGCAATATCCACAATTTCTCCAGGCAATCTGTTCCAGTGCTTCAGAGCCCTACAGTAAAAAACTTCTGTCTAATATCTATTCTAAACCTACCCTCCTCCATTTTAAAGCTATTACCCCTTGTCCCATCCCTGCCCACCCTTGTCTAAAGTGCCACTCCAGCCCATTTGTTGGCCCCCTTCAGCTACTGGAGGACTGCTAGATGATCCCTCCAGCACTTTCTCCTCTCCAAGCTGAACTCTCTCAGCCTGTTTGCATTGGACATGTGCTCCAGTCCTCATCTTCACGCCTCTCCTCTGGACTCCAACATGTCAGCATCCTTCTTATTTTTCATAACATCAGTTAAGTTTTCCACTCTTCCAATAGCATTTATTACTGGGACTCCAGAGATGCAAGTCTGGATTTATGTGGGGAAAGGGAAAAGGGTGGCTGAGCAGTCTCACAAAGACATCTACAGCAGGCAGTCAGGGGTATTGCCAGTGTCAGATCTGGTCAGTCAGTGGATGCCACAAGCCAGAGCCTATCCATAGCATCCCCCACTTAGCTATGCATCCAGCATTTAACAATTTTCTAGCTATTCTTACTGGCTAATCAACAGCAGGTTTTAGAAGTTTTGATGCCTCATTTCTTTTCAAAGGCAGTTTCTTTGCCTTCAAAGTACAGGAATCATTAATTAAGCATAGTGCCCTCTTGGACACCTTTGTCATTAATTATTAATGAGAGCAGTCAAATATTCTATCCTCATAATAATGTCAAGATTAGATTAATATCAACTCTGAACTCTAGGATGCCCTCCAAAGTTCAGAAACAAAAGAGCAAGTAAGAAACAAGAAGTTTTCATGGAAAGGAGAATCTTCTCTGTGAGTTGGCCTAAGGAGGATGATGACAGGTTTTTCAGAGCTTCATCTGTCTCAAAATGTGCTCTCACACTGAATAAGCTGCACTGGTTCATATGGGAGGAACACTGAATATTCATTAAATGAGTATCTATTTTGTGACTTCCTGGCCTAATCTTTTACTCCATAGGTTTTCTTTTGCCAGTAGGCAAAGAATCTGGTCACAGAACTACACTCAAGAATATGTAATCTTGTTCTTTTAATATAATATAAAATGTGGCTTATCCATATCAATAGACTTTCAGTGGAAAACTCTGAACTTCAATGAAAAATCAGGCAGTTTTCCAAAGTTATTTACAAATAAAAAATGTAAATATTGAAAATTACAGAAGCCAATTATATTTCTCAACAGTAAGTTATGTCTTGCCATGGAAGTCTTCCTTTTCCTGTCTCAGCCTTACTATCTGCACCAGGGCTGCATTACTAGGGCAAGACAGACTGTAAGAGGAAATGGGAGAGAGAAAATCCCAATGCATACTTGAGGTACTAACTCTGATCTATGTAACACTGCCTGTATTAAGGGCACTAGATGAACTGTCCTATTAGCTTCAGTTAGAAAGCCTAAAATGCTGATTTTCAGGGTCAACTGACTCACCTTGGTCATATTAATAAACTATTTTAATAAATATGAATTATGCATATAACTCCCAGATAAAATATATATTAAGATGCTACATGCAGTAACCTTATCTCAGCTTTATAGTGACATGAGGCAATAACCATATGGTTATGAAAAATACATTTTAAAGTTTGAAACTCTGGATTAGATTTAGCTGGTTTTTAATGGCATATTTTTTATTATATAGATAAATTTTTTCTCACTAGCTATTACTTTTGGACCAAATTAAGACTGTGTGGCGACTTTAATCTCACACCTCTGATTTTAAAATTATTAGAATTCTTGCAAGGGTAAATTAAGTTTAATTTGGAAGCCTTGAATCCTTACAATGGAAGTAATTGCGAAATTCCTGTAAAGTTTTACTTCTTCACATCATTGATAAATTCCCTGCTTTAGAACTCTTATTCTCTCCCTACAGAATTGAAAAGTAGTTGAGAATGCATGCTAGTATATGGCATCCCTACCTAGCTGGGTGAAAATGCAAGTTATTAGAAATAAGAGAGGTTTTTCATTATTACTGTTTGCTTGCAGAGCAGATTTGCAGGTGCATCTAGCCAGCGAAAAGCAAGTAGGGTGCTCTGAGCCATGAACTCACGAACTGTGCTGCTGAACCAGAGTGAAATATCCCCCCTGCAGCCCCCCAATGTTCCAGTGCTAGCTCACATCCTAGAAGGCTTTGGAGGAATATTTCAGGGACAAGGCAGAGGATTTCAAAAGAGGATCTGACCCCCAGATGTAGTCCAAGATCTTTATTCCAGACGGTTTCCAGGGGGGAAAGAGAAAGAATGAGGAAGAAGAGGGCCTTATCTAGGCTCCTCCTAAGGAGAGATAATTGGAACACAGCCAATAGGGTCAGAAAGGGGAGGAATGGTTAAACTACGTGGTTACAGGCTCCAGGGGTCTCTGGGGAGGGAGAAACCATTTCCCAGTGAAATACAGCATCAGAGCAGGAGAGTCAGTGTGACCCCCAACTTGTCAGGCTCTGTTTGCCCATTTGAAGCTGCAAGCACGAACAGCCCAAGCCTGCCCCCCCCCCGCCGGGCTCCTTTTCCGCACACGTCCGAGGGATGCGGGCATCGGAGCCACACGCAGCTGGCACAGGGCACGTGTGCTTAATCCACCCCTCACCTCGGGCACCTCTGCTTCCCGGGAGGCTCTCAGGTGACTGCTCACCCTGCTTCTGCGCCTGATGGCTCTGCTCAGCTATTTGCTGAGGCGTTGTTCAGAATACCTGTTGTCTGTACAATTACTGCAAACACAATAATATTTAATAAACTAAATTGATTATTGTGTAAGCAGAATTTAGATGAGATTTGAATCCATTTCAACTCCATAGACACGGGGAAAGACACACAATCACGTTCTTACCTATAGTGACACACAAAGCATGAACAGACAGATGCTAAACTTCCTAGAGGAGCCAGCGTGTAATTAATATAAGTTAATTAATGATATCTTCTCTTTGACCAAGAAATAAATGTTGCAATTTTGCAAATAATATGGAGTCTTGGTCAAAGAAAGGAAATATGTTCAATACCTGACTGAAACACAGAATCAAATTCTTTAACCCAGGAGATATGGCAAAGCTCTTCATAACTTCAAGGAAGAAATTGAATTAATATATCAACAGTTAGTATATTGCCATGTATAAATAAGTCACTGTATTATATTTTAGAGTATTAGAAGAGTTGAGAGGAATTTGATCAATGGAATAAGGCAGAAGAAACATTGCTTGTGGCATTGCTGGAGTGCATCTCAGAATTTTTGCTCCATATATATGGTTTTTCATAATCTGTATTTCCTGTTGCTTGATTATGAAAACCTGAGAAGTAGAGACCATTATAAACTGCAATATTCATCATGTGGGTAGGAGGACAATAAGGATCTTTCATTTATTTTTCTATTTATTTTTCAATAATTAATTTTGTATGCATTTTTTACTCCTATTGAGTATAAAACTGATACTACCATGAGACTTTCTAGTATTATTACAAGATCTCAATCTTGAGTGGTAATAGGCACCTCAAAGTTCATAATTTTTTATCTGAAATTAAGGTTTTGGTTTTTTTCCAAGAAGATTGATGGCAGTGAACTGCAGTTCACTTTCTATTTACCTGCAATAGATTTTAAAACGTCATTTTGTAACCCACTCACTCATCTTCATAGTGTTCTCCTTAATTATTGTGTTCTCTCACTGTCACTGCTGTGAATAATTTTTTATCATCAACAGATATTCCCGTCTTACTGCTCATCTTCCTTTTCCAGGTGACAGTGATGGTTTTGAACAGCAAGCAGGTTCCAATACTGACCCTTTGCAACACTTTACTTGCCAGAAAAGGATATTCCTTTCACCTGGTCAATTTTGAAAACTATTTTGCTAGTCAGTTTAAATGATGATAAACCTGTGTGGGGAAACTCCTGAAATCACTGCCTAAGTTCCTTAGAAGTTTTTGGTGAGGGTTGTTTCTAGAAGCTTAGAAGTCCAGCATGCTTTATCAGCAAGACCACTTCTACAGACATTTGTCAACACCTTGAAAACCTGCAATCAGCAAATTTCCCCTTCACATTGACTCACTTCAGGTAGGTTATATTGATTTATGTAATTGTACATACATGTCCACCAAATTTGTTCTACTAAATTTGTACTTCTTTTAATTGATTCTGATATTTTTCTTTGAGTTATTCAAGGACTTTTCAATGCTGAATATAATGTGTGCACGTCAGTTTAATCTTGCTTTAGACATCAAAGACATTTGTTCACCTCTATCTCTGACTGCAGTTGATTGAATCTAAAATTAGAAGATCAGTCTAATTTGATCTGTCTGATTTCTTTCATTTTATATCCTTAAAATTGTCTTTTGAAAACTACTGACAAAAGTAGCACTGAGTAATTCACATTGTATTTTCTAACCATAGTTATTATATAGCCACATAACCATAACAGCCAAATAGAGTGTAAAATTGTTTTGGTCCACAAGATACAAATGCTTTGAAAGACAAACACAGAAAAGTTATCAGCATTCTCTTTTCAAAAATAACCCTCACCTCTGAAATCAAAGAATAGCAGTATTTTGTACTTGTCATTTATCTCTAATCCACATCTAGTTCATACATATACTGGCCAGAAACAACATATGCAGTCTGTCCCTTTATCAGATGTCTGGTAGACATCAAACACAGCATTTTAAGTAAGTGTTTAGACTACAAGCAATTGTTTTTAGTCAGATCCTTAAAAGCTCCTAAATTTCACTGAACACCACTGATAAGCCTCCCATATGTCTAGTGGTGTTGTTGCCATGGCTTCTGACATGATGACGTTGGGATATTAAGACATCCAGAAATAACATTTGGGAGGTGGTTTTCTGATAGAGTATCTAATTAATTGGTGTTCCTGTTCATGAGAGGAAGCTACTTGCACTGCAGACACATGCTGAGTGGGATTCCACACAGGCTTGCCAGTTCACCTGACTCATGACCCATGTCTGTTCCTATCTTGGCACCAAAAGATTTGTGACAAACTGTGCTGATCTGTGCAAGAGATATCTCTGGTAGCTGAAATTATGCTACAGCTACAATGCTCTTTTTACATCACTGTGACCAAAAATAGGCTAAGAGCAGATTACACTCACTCACTGCACTGTTTATAAGAAAAACGAACAATGTCAGTCTGACATTATACCCCTGTGGTAATGTTAATAATGGACAACATGCATGATTTAGGTAAATCATATACACATTTAAAAAAAAAATAACTGTTTGAGCTCCGGTTCTTAAGGCTTGGATTAAAAAAAAAATAAAAAATCAGCTTTCTAGCTTTGATATTTAAGATAGATAGAGTGCCAGTCAAGGGTGTGAAAAGTCATAAAATAACCTCTTCGTAGAGGAATCAAGATACATTGTAACCCTAAGCAAACCTCAAGTCCTGTGAGAATTCTAATCATGATTTGTGGATGAAATCAGCCTGGATGTATTAGGATGAATGCACACTTTTTCATACTTTGTCCTATGAAGCTCAACTTCAAAGGATTTTAAGTTAATGCATCTCTAACCGGGAAACAAAAAAGGGATTTTCTTTCTTGAGATAAATGGGAGGCACCAAACAAGACAGAAGAATTCTGAATCCATCTTCCAAAATTGTCTTTAATGCATGTTCCATCAAAATAAATACTCATGTTATAAAGGTTTGTTCCTTCTATATGTTCTTTCCATTGTATTTCTAAATATTATTGACAGGGTGACAGAATGCCTATCTTTTCACCTTTTCTTTAATATTAATAAAAATTCCATAACGAACTTTTGCAAAAAAAAAAAAAAACTTCATGCAGAATTTTGCATCACAGATTTGTCTGAGAAGTAATGGCAAGATATCCTTGTAGGCACATAGACAAGCTTTTCAAGTCTTAAATCATTTACTTAACATGAAAAAAAATGTCTTCCTTGACTACTGGATAATTGCATCCCACTTAGGAAGGGCTTTTTAATGTATCAACAATGTTGGTGTTGACATCTGCCAAGGTAATTTTGATGCAGTCTTTTATAATTACTCATTTTCATGAAACCCACAAAGACTCAAAGCGTGCCTTACTTTCCTTAGAGACGGCAATAATGGAAACCTAACAGCATCTTGAAATGCTTACATTGTCATGATAGAAGTTGTTCAGGAATTAATGTAGGCATCAAGGGAAAGAGAAAGGATACTACACCTGAATTTCAACCATGCTATGAATCCCTGGACTTTTGTGCATATAGGCTGAAGTGTGGATGCTATTTAGCTGTCTCCTAAATGTATAAATGATGTATTTCCCAGATAACAACATCCGTCTTAAAAGTGGAGTCTCAGAATAGATCTCTAGACATCTTAGGAAGACTAAATGATTGAAGAGGTAAATAAAGACACTAAGAGAAAAACAACCTAAAGTTCAGTATGTACTGCCTCAGCAGAAAGCTCCAAAATACTTCTGAGACAGATAAGGAAGGACACAGCTGAATTCTTCCAAATTTACGGAAGCAGATCTGGGACATGACCAAACAGAAGCCATGTTTAAAATATTTGAGAACCACTGACTTCTGGTCAGATCGATATTTTCCACCTGTCAGCTAGTCATCTACTTAGACCTTGATGATTTATTGAGATTACATGAAAAAAATAAAGTTAAAATATAATTCTTTCTAAAGGAAACATCCTGAGAGGGAGACTAGCTTTAAAAATTCTATGATGATTTATCCTATCAGAAACTAAAACTGGTTTTAGATATCAACTCAGCAAAGATGGAAAGAGAAGGAGGGAGACAGAAAGGGCAAGTAAAAAAATCACTTAGGGAAAGTAATATTCTGAGAAACAAAATTTCAATGACATAAAGAATTGTATCCAACCAGTTTGAAGTACTGAACATTGTTAGAAAAGTCATCATTTTCCTATGAACCATATAAACCAGCTCAGCTTTCAGTTTCCTGTATTAAATTTAATTTTGAGCAATGCCAATATGTTAGAATGACAGATAGATCTAGATAGATCGAGATCGAGATGAGATAGAGATGATATAGAGATGATAGAGATAGAGATAGAGATGATAGAGATAGATAGATAGAGATAGAGATGAGATAGAGATAGAGATAGAGATAGAGATAGAGATAGAGATAGAGATAGAGATAGAGATAGAGATAGAGATAGAGATAGAGATAGAGATAGAGATAGAGATAGAGATGAGATAGAGATAGAGATAGAGATAGAGATAGAGATAGAGATAGAGATAGAGATAGAGATAGAGATAGAGATAGAGATAGAGATAGAGATAGAGATAGAGATAGAGATAGAGATAGAGATAGAGATAGAGATAGAGATAGAGATAGAGATAGAGATGAGATAGAGATAGAGATAGAGATAGAGATAGAGATAGAGATAGAGATAGAGATAGAGATAGAGATAGAGATAGAGATAGAGATAGAGATAGAGATAGAGATAGAGATAGAGATAGAGATAGAGATAGAGATAGAGATAGAGATAGAGATAGAGATAGAGATAGAGATAGAGATAGAGATGATAGAGATGATAGAGATAGAGATATAGATATAGATAGAGATAGAGATAGAGATAGAGATAGAGATAGAGATAGAGATAGAGATAGAGATAGAGATAGAGATAGAGATAGAGATAGAGATAGAGATAGATTAGATTTAAAATACTTATTTCCTCTGAATCCCTCTTTATTTGATTTACCTCCTGCACATTTCTTTTTATGATTAGCTGTAACAAATATAAATCTGGAGTAGTAAAGAAAACATTTTGCTGCAGCTTAGTAATTGTTTCTGACACCTTCTGTCTGAAGCAGATGGATGATCTCAAAGAAAGCAACTGAAAAAAGATTTCATAGGATAGGCCCTCCTCTAGAACATAAGGAAGACACTTCACTTTTTAATTCTGAAAATTATTGTTTCAGAAAATATACATACAGGAATCATTAACTATAAGTATAGTGAAAAGAAGGCTTACTTCACCTTATTTCTGGTATCTAATTCTTGTCCACATTCACTGAAAATAAATTCTAGTCAAAATAGATCAAATGCCATTACATGCTCATACAAATGATTGTCCCATTTTTTGGAAAATATTTGAACACAAATCCACATTATTGTCTTATATAATCGATTGCACACTGTGTAAGAAAAGGGCATAGTGTGTTTTCTACAGAGGCACAAGCTAAAACATATTTACTTACACAAATCATCTGGCAGATGCTTAACTAATAATCATTTACACTCAGAGACATTGCGACTGATTCCTCAATTTGTGGAAAGAAGATATAAAGAATTACTTGAGCAATGCATTTGCAATTACTCCATTGCACTCTGCTCCACAGCAGTGTTGCCAACTGCTCTCCAGCTCCAGGAATTTAGTGATGGTGATTGTGTAAAAGCAAACAAAAACAAAACTTTGTTTGAACAAATGTGGTTGACTCAGCATGACTGGCATCTAGAAGGAAATTTTGGATGCCTTGGATGCTGTGCCAAGTTCCAACAATTCAAAGAATGACTCCTATAGGTGAAGGTTTGGCTTTTGGCTCATCCAGCAGCTTCAAGAAGGTGCTGCAGTGGGACAGTGTCATGTCAGCTATAGCTGGCAGTTTTTCATGGAGGAAAATGCGTGAGCAATAAGTTTCATTTGAACTTTTTTCAAAAACACACCCACTTGGACAAATCTAGATTACTCTCCCAATTAATATGGAATATAACCTGCATGGCAGTTCTTCAAGCATACAGCATTAATCCCACAGATTAGAAAGGGATAGGAAATTAAGAACAGATGTTTCATGGCACTGCTGTGCTAATGATGACTGAATTAGTGCCAAGAGAACTAATATATCCACAGGATATCCACTATTGCCAAGCCTGGGTTCTCAATTACCTTACACATGACATTATGTTTCCAGATCCAAACCCATCCAATTCAGAGCTCTGGGATTTCTTCACAGCAGTGCTTTGGACTTTATGGACATCTCTAGTGTCTCTTGAGACTACTCTCTGCTCCCCTCATTCCACCATCTGCGCTGTGCATGGTCTGCTACATCAGGGAACATTTCTGCAAGCAAGGTGAGTCCTACCATTATGAGCTCAAATAATAACAAAAGGAACATCTTTGAAATAGCAGTTAACGTCCTAAAAGTTGTTTGGTTGTTTTTAGTTTACAGCAACTAGAGGCACATAAAATCTAAAAAGTAATAGAACCAATTAGCCCTGTTTAAAGACTAGCAAATATGTCCAAAAGAAAAAGAAAATATATAAAATAGATTAAATAACATGGAACACTTTATAAAAAAAGGAATTAAAATCTCCAACTAGCTTTAAATCAGACTGTGAGATGTCAAAATATGGCGCAAAACTGACATCCTTAAGAGAAATTTTATTTTACACAGGTTGTTAGAACCAGGATTGTCAGCATATTAAGATTATCCCTTTTTAAAAAAAAGGGAGAGAAAGGTGTGGGTAGGGGAATGAGAGGAAAATACCACTGGTGGAAATATATTAGAGACATAAAAAAGTGATGTGTGAATAGTGATGCACACCAAAGAAAGCATCAACAATGAAGGCATATATGCTTTGCAGAGGGTGAAATGGAAACAATATGGTTTCAGAGTAAAAACACTGAATCTATGTCCCCAAAGTGACAGAACTTTATGCTTCATTTGGAAAGCAGCAAGTAATGGTTGCCACTACTGGTTAGTTTAAGAAATAATGCTAAAGAGAGAAAATAAACAATTAACCATTGCCTAAGGTACATTCCTATACAGAGAAAGAAAAAAAACCCCTCTGTATAGCCTACATTTTGAGAAAAATGGGTCCGGTGATTTCTTACATTAGTATTTCTCTTAAATTGTTTTTCATAAAATATAAAACTATCTGTGCTGCTATTAAGTATTTTTATTATATTTGTTTCACATTTTGTGAAACTGCACCTGCAAAAAGAAAAAAAAAAAAGAAAATCCTGTTGGCACTCAACGTTTTGAATTTTCAGCAAAAGTTATTTTGAAATAGTACCACAGAAAATCTTAAAATCTAGAAATCAGTATATCTCATAGCAGCACATTTTCTGTAGGCAAGTTAACACAGAAAACTCAATGGAATAAATCTCCTAGAGATAGTATAAAATAAATTCAACAGAAAAATGAAACAGCAATACTGAACATGTATTGGAATTAATAACAGTGCTCACATGAGAGACTCATATAGTGATCTTCAGCTACATAATACCAAAGAATGATACTTAATATCTACATATGTCTTTAATGCTCTTTGCAATACTACAGCTTTTCGAACACAGAACTCCTGCTTCTTAAATAGCTTTTTTCATGTTAGATGGGACTTAATATCAAATACAGTATAAATTATCTTTTCACAGATTCATACAAAATCACAGAATGTTTGGGGTTGGAAGGGACCTCTACAGATCACCTTGTTCAGCCTCCCTGCTAAGGTTCACCTTGGGCAGGTTGCAGACATTAGAATAACATTTCCCAATAAAACAGAGGAGAGTAGGTCAGTATCTTTCTCCTTGGTGTCAAGATATTTTGCAATATGGGAGCTGTCAAGTTTCAGTTAATTGTGAAGCAACTTTATGTAAGGTTATCACACCATTTATATCACTAAATATCATCTGGCATAAATGTGCCACTGTAATGTAATGCAAACAGTAGAAGTCATATGTTTTGCTAATTGTATGTATTTTTATTAGTTCAACCTACCACTACTGGTTATTGGGATCAGACAAAACCTACCTTAGTTTAATTTTTTATGGACTAAGATTGTAGATGCTTCAAATTGCAAACTATTGCAATTACAGAAACCTATCATAATTCTTCTAAAAAGAAAGGGCAAGCAGACTATAAACTGACTGAGCAAATAAAAGTGTATAAAAGACAAAATGCTAGTAAGAAAAGGGTAAGTTTTATTTCCAAGGGAAGACCTGGAGTGCATTAAGTGTGCTAATGAGACTGGAAGAACAGGCAGATGCACACATGTAAAACCAGTGTTCACATTCAACTCTGCATATAAATAACACAGTGGTTCTTTTGATATGGCACAGAGGATATATTTGAAGACATAAAGGTAAAAGATAATCTACCAAAAAAGGCAATATTGCTGTGCTTATAATCAAAATAAAAATGAAATAAAAATAAAGCTTCCTTAAGACAACTTGATAGCTACTAGATATCTGGTAAAGAAAAATGATGCATGCATAATAGTGCTACTTGGTAAAAATACATCAGGTATTAGGCAGAGTATGGGCATAAATAATACAAAGCAAAGAGTGTTTAGAGAAGAAAGTTTTATTGAAAACTTAAAATCACAGGGAAAAAAACTACTGATTAGTGTGTAAGAAAACATTAAAGACTGTAGAAAATTAATAAGGACATTTGTGGTAAATCTCTTAATAACAGAAAGAAAACTATATAAATAAAAGATATATCATAAAAACAAACTATATAAATAAAAGATACATCATAAAAACTTCTACTTAGTTATGGAAAGCAAACTAAAAAAAATGATCAATGCGACATTCTAGAGTTGGAAACTGAGATGGGTAGCATGACAGGGGGAAAAAAAAAAAAGGAAAAAAGAAAAAGAAAGGTGAAAAAGCAGATAGAAACCAAGTGGAGAAAGGAAACTATTTAAATCCTTCTCCACTGTGCACTGAACAGGTGATTAGACAATTAGAGCTAAACAAAGCACTTGAGAGCTCCAGGCTCAGGGGAATTATATTTTTTAGAATTTTGCAGAAGGTAGGTTGAAAGAGGGGAAAAGTATTGGCCAAATCCAATAGCACCAAGATAGGCACAAAATTCCATGCTAGTGTTGAGGAATGGAGTGAAGAGGACATGCAAAAATCTCAATAGAAAAGATACCATAGATGTGAGGGCACCTGAAAACCCAAAAGAGCTGCACTTGTAAAACCAATAATGTGCAAGTCAGTCAATGGCAGCCGAAATGGTTTAATACACCAAAAATCATAGCTGGATTCATAAAAAAATGTAAAATAATAAATATGATGCCTACATATTAATAAAAAATTGTTTCTGTGCCGCAGAAGAGATTCAATTACAGACATACTTTCATATTGTGATTTCAGGCTCTACATGACCCTTTCTTCTTGCAATATTACTTTTCAATACAAAAAAGAGAATTTTCACACATGAATTTCACTACATTACGAGTTTTCACATATGTAAATTCATCATTAGATTTTTTAATGGTAAAGCTAGATTAGCAATCACAGAAACCTACTTCATTTCATGTCACATGTATGGATCATAAACGAACCTTTTGAAGCCAAGTTTAGCTGTGCAGTTGTAAGTTTACACTAAACTCGCTTATATATCTTCTTTATATATATAGAAGGGCTTACTACTGAAAAGGACAGAGTTCTGAAAACATTAGGGCTTGTGAATGACTTCATTCATTTAGATATCAAGAACACACTTACATAAGTTTACTGAATAGGAATTACATCAAGTGATTATTTAAATGTCTGCCTAAATTAGCAGTGTACTGAAACAGAGTGAAATTTTCTGCATTTAATTTCTGTCATCAAAAACTGGAAGAAAAATCCAGGTTTTTCCTTATTGCTTTTGTCTGAAGCCTAAGTCACTGGATAAGGCCATGGGCTGAGCCCTTGGCTTTTGATTGCCATTTTCTAGAAAAAACCATTGAGTGTACTTGGATCATGAGCCCCTCATCTAAGTCAGGGCCTGTTGATTCTGCCACAGTGGAGGCAGGAGTTCTTAAACTTTACAGATTACCCACATAGGATTGCACAGCCACAGACGGAATGGAGATCATCAGTTTTGAATGGAGATCATAAGCTTTGAATGGAGATGATCAGCTTGAATATCAGGGGAAACTGGATTCAGGGCACCAAAATCAAATGGAGCTTCCAAAAAGTACAACTTGTTTGGAAGAAGAAAGCTCAAGACCCTGACATTAAACTATTTCCTGGTCTGATCAAACTACATAAAAAAGATTGAAGGAATGTGACGCTCACTCATTGCTTTTGTATGCATTGCAAATTTAAGCATGGGCCCTTGTGTAATTTAAAAGCTGTGTAAAATTAATGCAAATACTGTTGAGAAAATACTAAGAAACAGAACAAATTAATTACTTTTTAATAGTTTCAGTCTATGGACTGATAAATTTTTTTCAGTTTATTACACAAAGTATATGGTAATGATGAGACTGGAAACAGAATATCATCACAGCGATTCAACTAAAAGCAGTCACAAAGCAGAACACATACCAACAAAAAATTTTAAGGTAATTATGGGCAGTCTTTAGAAGACTGAAAGTACTTATTTATAATTACACACCACTTTCATTTAATTTATATAGATATATACTACAGCACAGAGCTATGCATAAATGCCAAGTCATTGGTGAACAGACCAATTTATGCAATAAGTATACCTTTGCATTTAAGCAGATTTTAAAAATTAATGACAGCTGAGAGCATTTTTTCAAGACTTAAATGCTTATAGTCCAGTTAAAAAGAACTTATTGTAGAACTGTCAGTGACCATCATCTACTGTCATAGTATATTTATCACAGGAGTTTTACAAACCTGTGAAATAATCAGGAAATAGATACATAGTTAGAAAAACAAGTCATGCTTTCTTTCCACAGCTGCACCAGAGAAAAGATATCTCCTGAGTTTCGGGAGAAAGAAAATGATAAATGCTTTTTAAGAATACCCTTCCTTTTCTAGCTCTTCAGAAGAGCTTATCCTTTGCATTGCCTTGGGAGGGTGAAATAGAGGTCTCTATTTGTTTAAGTGAACAGAAGGCTTCATTGGGAGTTTCTAGCCTTTAACAACCCCTCAGGTGGCATCTCACCCTTTTTCTCTGTGGGTGTGTTTTATGCAAGCAGCTGTGGCTGGCTGCTCCTCCTCCACCTGAGCTTAACAAGAATTTGTTTGCATACCTTGCTACACACCAGGTTCAGATCTCTCTTTGGGATACTGAGAGGGGTTTTTTCACTTCACACTGAGAAAAGCCTGAATAGGACAGGCAGACTTCAGTCTCCTTTTAGAAAATTTTAAATCTATGAGGATTTAGGACATTTGAGTCACCAGAATTTAGAAGATTCCTGGTGTTCGCATTTTCCCCTGTTCCTCAATACACATACAGTAAGGGCAATGGAAGTACTCCTATACACACGTATACGTCTCTTTTGCAGTCTCTTTTCAGCTTTAGGCACAGTCACAGTTCAGTTCAGTCCACCCACAAAGGTTGTTCACACAACCATGAGATCTTCTTATGAATGAAAATTTTAATTTTGAAACAGAAATGTCATTTCAAAATTGCATGTTGCTCCAGTACACACAGAAACATTTAAGCTCTGGACATGGATCAGAACGTGCTTGAACTTAGTAGGAGGCTTCTGAGTTTGAGCAAATTTGTGGAAAAAGAAAAATATTATGGTTACAGAAACAGCAATAAGAGAATCAGGTTATTCCTCCCCTGAGGGAAGAAATACAAATAAAAGACTTATCACTTGTAAATAAAGAATCTGGGCACAGATACTAGACAGAATGATATATACCAATAAAAATAAAGTAGGAAGGGTAATGACCAATATATTAAACCTTGAGAGAAAATCTTAGTAAAGATACAGTTGTAAAGCATTCATCAATAAAAAGAGAAATATAGAAGAGTGGCCAAACACAGAAAATCATGTAATCAACCCTATTTTATCTTTTTGATGTGGTTATGTGCATGAAGCCATACAATGTTCCTGCATGACTAATCTTATGAGTCCTACATCACTTACTGGCTTAATGAGTTCTACTGCAAAGGAGGGACAGAATTATCTTGAAAATATAAATTGCTCTCAACACTCAATGCACTTGGGGTGTCACTACTACTGAAGCTCCATTCTTCCCTAAATGTATGCCATGTTTTGTTGCACAAAAAAACCTTTTTACTGATAAACCAAATAGCAGAGACTTATTAAAACTTTTATACTAATGTCTCTTATGGCAAATTGACTAATTTTACTCCTTAGGATGAATGAGTTTTAGAGAAACAAGGCTTGTTTGAAGATGTTACTTACACACATTTACATATATATCTTTATATCTATGTGTATGTGTGTGTGTCTTTGTGTTACACTGCAGTAACATTTAAGACCACTGACTGATTTCAGGCAAGTATATCATGAGGAGAGAAATATATGATCATTAAGTTAAATATAACAAAATGGGGGGGGGGGGGGGGGGGGGGGGGGGCAGGGGGGGGTGGTTAATAAGTGCCTTTTTTGAAAAATAAAGTCTGTGGTATCCTTTACTGAGGATCTTGTTCATCAATAGATTCTTTTCACATAAACACCTCCAGGACACTTTCAGCTTTTTTACACCACTTATCACCCATTTAAACTGCCATGGTTCTTGAAATTTGATGTTAGGAACAGTGTATGAGTGCAAGGAGATGTAAAAAGGAAAATAATCTCATTATAAAACTACTTTTATGCTTTCATTTGGAGTAAAAGATAATAGACTCAGCTGACCCATGTGCTAGAGTACAGCATGTGTGTGTCTGTGCAAGAACTTCTTTCTAGCACCAATGTTGTACCTGAGAGCATAAGACTTTAATGTGGTATTACACTTCAGAACTTTTATGTTAATATGTAACACATTCCTGCTGCTACTCAAAGATCTCTACGTCATGCCATGCACACTTACAGTTATTCTCAAAATCTTGCAATGAGCAAAAAGGAAACACATCTTAAGTGTAATGGCAAAAATTATAGACAACTAATAACTATAATTAGGTCAAGTCAAAGCACAGAAAAAAATCACTGTTACAGAAGTTGTCTTAATAACCACTAATACATGCATTCTGAAACCATAGCTACTCTATCCATAGGAAGTATGGAAGCAGAGGCTCCTCTGACTGCTTCCACAGTTGCTGTATATCAGTCACAGAACCACAGAGTCACAGGATGGGCCAGGTTGGAAGGGACCACCATGGGTAATGTGGTCCAACCTCCCTCTTTCATCATCCCAGAGCACGTGGCACAGGATTGTGTCAAGATGGTCCGTGAATATTTCCAGTGAGGGAGACTCCACACACATAGATACTTTTGGTTTATCTTTGTTACTGTAAAACTAATTTTCCTCACTTTCCAGACCCACAATTCTTTAGCTGTCTCCTGGTGATATGTTTACAGAATCCTGGCATTATAAACTCTGACACTATCTCAGTTATTTAGAGCATGGTGCTAATAATGCCAAAGTTGTAGGTTTGATGGGCCATTAATTTAAGAGTTGGACTTGATGCTCCTTGCAGGTCCCCTCCAACTCAGACTATTCTGTGCTTGTGTCTACCTTACTCTCTTACCATCTCCTTCCTGCACACTGCACCCTGCAGGGCACCTCACTTTCACAACCTCTGCTGCTATCTCATTCTCCTGTTACCCTACACTCTATCATTAGATTGCATCGCTAAATAATTCAGTCTCCAGAACATAAGTCATTACTGATACCATAATAATTTTTTAAAAATAAATAAAACAAACAAAGCCTACACACTAGGCCATTAGAAGAATTGCTGTTCCAGTTCAACCAACCTCAAAACTCCAAGCAAGGCAAAGGAAATTTTGACAAAGTCTGAAAAACCCATCTGTAAAGGCTCGCAAAGTCATTACAAAGACTGAGACCTTTTACCAGTAATAGCAGAATTATATACATGGTACAGTACCCTGCACACTAAAATCCCAAGAGAAAGCAAAAATTTCCTGAAAATAGGTCAGAACCTTTCAAAATGTGTTGAGCATGATTCACAGAGTGTGACAAAGCCAAAACATTTTATCTTATTATCCACCATCACTTGGTAGAGATGGATCAGTTTCTCAGGTTCAGTACCCTCCACTTACCTAATTCCCTTTCTTTGTGCCGTGTACCCTCTCACCAGCTGTTTCCACAGCACACACTAATTTAAAACAAACAGCTGAATGGAACATGCTGCAAAGACCTTGTCTAGTATTTTTAATAAGACTTGTTTGGAAACCTACCAATACTTCTTTAAAAAAACACATTTTAATATTACAAAATACAGGATGTTAAAAAGTGAGGTTAACTGAAAGGACCAGATGTTTACATTGGTGCCCAAGGGCACCATACTATTTCAGTATTATGTTATTATTGCCTAAATTCTATTTCAGGCACTTATATACTACTGAGGAATTCCCTAATCACTATAACAGTCAACAGGATGGTTTGACAACATAACTAAGTGCAGCTACATTTCTGATCTACCACTCTTAAATATGTAGCACTGTTATTTCATTTTATTACAATAGTTCTGAATGATCAAGCCTAATGTGAAAGGAGATCAAATTAACTGAGATTGTAGTTGACATCATCATTACACATGAGTTCTCATTGTCAGTAAAGATGATAAAATCTATAACATGTTTCTTTGAATTATAATCAGTCCTATTTTGAGTTTTCCCTCATTACATGTTTTATTTAACCATACAAATATAAATGTCAGCTTTCAATGAGGAAGATTATGGCAAGGTCATTAGCTTATTAGACCATCGTAGTAAGTAATATAAGCCTTCAGAAAATGAGTAAAGCCCCTATGTACATGAACAAGAAAACGTCACCTTGACCAAATTGCTTCTTACATAAAGATTTCTCTAAGTTAAACCTCAGATTGCCAAAGCAGATACAGCCACAGCAGAAATATGCTTTCTCAAATTCAAATTCTTCAGATATATTTTCTTGCTATTAATTTAAATGTGCCTTGAAATATTTTATTTAAAATGCTATATGGAAATAAATCCATTTTTAGATGCTGTAATAATCGCTTTGTTATAAAGTCAAGTCATGGTATCTAAGAGACTGATTGAAAGGAAAGTGCAGTTTCCTTAAGGGAGTCCATGGTAATTTAATTTAATTATCTCATTCCAACTGGTGATAATATCCAAAGGGAAACTATTTCTAAATATACTTTTTATTAAAACTTAATTCAAGCACAGCTAGCCAAATGTATATGTACTGCAGAAGTATTTTAGCTTCAGTGCCATTGTCCGACTCATTACCTGTCACTTCAATGAGGAGACAGTCCGGTTATTCTAAAATACCAGAAAATAGAAAACCACAAAATACTGTGACTGTAAAATAAAAGAAATTAGCTGTGGGATTGCATTTTATAGAAATGGTTTGCTCTGGTTCACCCCTGGGAAATGTATGGTTTATCCCAAGTCTGTACCCTCCCTGCAGTATCCTGTGTCTGTAACCTCATTGGCTGGAGAATGTTACCGCGCCCCTTTGAACCTCTGTGATAAGAATGCTAAGGCAGAAGGCTCTGCCCCTCTTTGCCCCTCTCCCCCTGGAGGCTTCCTGATGCTCCCTTTCCCTCTCCTCCCTTCCCCCCGCTTCCCTTCCCCTCTCCCTCAGTGAATAAACCCTCACCTCATCAGCATCCCACCGGCATCTGAGTCTCTTTGCCTGCCAGCACAGGAACACCACGAACCCAAGGACCCCCGGGGGTCTCCGGAGGGCACTCCCCGGGGACCCCCCCTTAAATTTAAACAACAACAGATGACACACCAATGTCGGGCAACAGCACCAACGACCCTGAGACAAGATGGACCATGGTAACTCCGTTTCGGTGCCGTCTCCGGTGGAGCGGCCGTTCTGGGCCATTGCGGCCCGGGGCGGCCCCTCCCCCACCGCGCAGAGACCTCCTGAGCCACCACGCGGCCGTCCCACCACCGCCGACCAGCCCGGCGCGGGCCCGGGTCCCGGCCCCTTGGGGCCCCGGCCCGCCTCGGCGCTGCGCGGGCTGCGCAGCCCTGCCGGGCAGCGCGGCGTGGGCGACGTGGATCTGCCGCCGTGAAAGCTCCAGCGTGAGCCCCGGTGCGGCGGGACCGCTGCTGCGGCGTGTGGCTGCGGCGCGTGGCTGCGGCGCGGCCCCGGCCCGCCTCGGCTCAGTGGCGCGGGCCGCGCGGCAGCGGCGCTCTCCGGCCCGCGGCGGCCGCGGCGCGGGCGGCAAAGCGGCAGCACAGCCCCGGCCCGGCACGGGCCCGGGTGCCGGCGCGGCGGGGCTCTGGCGGCGGAGCGGCCCTGGCGGAGGAGTGGCCCCAGCCCAGCGGGACCCCTCCGCGGCGCGGGGCAGTCCCGGCGCGAGCAGACACATGGCCCCGGCCCCGCCGCAGCGCGCGCGGGCCCCAGCACCGGGAGAAGCCGTGTGGACAAGCGGCCCTCCCCCCACCCGGCAACAGCGGCGAAGCAGCCCTGGACAGCAGCGAAAGGAACTCAGCCAGACAGCCATCAGAGAAGGAAAAAGCAGTCTTCAGTTGTGCCCAAGCCTCGCACCTTCCAAAACTCGGTTTTGTAAATTGTATAACCTCCTTCCTTACCCTTACCCCCTCCTCCCCTCGCTGCTCCTTCTCCCTAACCGCCTTTCCCTTAACAAACCCCCGAGAGTTAACCCCTTCCTGCTAAACCCGGCACGGCATGGCTAGTGCCATGTGTGCTGTGACCGCATGGCCACCATGGCCACGTACTCTCAGTCCCATCTTCCGCTTTCCAAGTGCCACAAGGTAAACGCTAAGAAACCAAACCCCAAAGCTAAAGTGAATTTGTAATACCAGTTTTACAGCCTTGTATAATTGTTAATGCTACTTTGATTCCCTTTCCCTGTTTTTCTGCCCCTGTCCCTTGCTGTTCTGACCAAACAGCAGGGTGTCCCAAACCCCTCCATTTCCTTCCCATCCCCATGAAGTAGTTTTTACAATTATGCCTTTCTAGCTTTTGTGTGTGTTCATATTGCAGATTCCCCTGTTTTCTGTTTTAGAAAGCAGAGGCCTTTTCAGGTCACAAGTGTGGATCCAAGGGAAGCAGTTTTTAGATTGTCTTCTTGTAAGGCGTGATTCAGTGGTAGATTACTGAATCGATAACGCTTTTTGGGTTTATACTGTTCTCAGTTAGTTCTGAGGGTGATTGATAACCTGATAGAGTGTCTGAGAAAGTATTTGACGGTTTTTGTAGTTTTTTTCTTTTGTTTTTCTTTTGATGACCTAAAACTGGGGGTCTTTTGTTAGGTCTCTGACACTTCTGGTGCAAGTATGGACGAAAAAAATCCCCAGTGGGTACATACGGACGAATGTAAACAATTGCATGGAGAGTGTAGGTCCTTTTGGTTGGACCAGTTGGAAAGTGAAAGGAGTGATTTGGCTCAGATCCGTGGGTGAGAATCTGAGGCCGTGTGTGGAGCCCGTGTTTTCCCACGTGTTTTCCTGTCCCTAGAGTGGGAGCAGAGGTCAGCGCCTCAGCCTAAGCTGGGGGCTGTGGTGGTCTGAAAAGCCAGTTGGAAAAGACTAGACACTATTAGGCCAGTCACGCTGGAAAGGCTCAAACAAATTTGTTAACTTGTTTCAAATCTTGCAATATAAACTCACATAACCCGTCTACTACAATTACAAGGTCAGAAAAAAGTTCACAGTATAACATAATCCTTACTGCAATTGTATTTGGTTTCATGCTGCAAAACTGTGTAATTACTGTTTCATTTTTGAATTGTTAATTGTCATATATCATATTTCTCTTCTCACATTTTAAAGAAAAAAAGGGTGACTTGTGGGATTGCATTTTATGGAAATGGTTTGCTCTGGCTCACCCCTGGAAAATGTATGGTTTATCCCAAGTCTGTACCCTCCCTGCAGTATCCTGTATCTGTAACCTCATTGGCTGGAGAATGTTACCGCGCCCCTTTGAACCTCTGTGATAAGAATGCTAAGGCAGAAGGCTCTGCCCCTCTTTGCCCCTCTCCCCCTGGAGGCCTCCTGATGCTCCCTTTCCCTCTCCTCCCTTCCCCCCCTTCCTTTCCCCCCTCCCTCAGTGAATAAACCCTCACCTCATCAGCATCCCACCGGCGTCTGAGTCTCCTTGCCTGCCAGCACAGGAACACCCACGAACCCAAGGACCCCGGGGGTCTCCGGGGGGCACTCCCCGGGGACCCCCCATAAATTTAAACAACAACAATTAGCAATTATAGATCAAAGTGAATTGGGCAATATATGAGGGATATTTTTTTCTACTTTCTGTAATACTTAGTTCTGTGCTTCAGTGGTGAGGATTTTCTGGTATTTCTTTCTAAACCATTTCTAGTGCCATTTTTGGTAGCAATGGCAGCTCCCTCCCAGTTATCTCCATTTAAATCCAAGGGTGCACAACTGGTAGCCAGCAGTGACTCTTTAAGAGACATGAACACATACATTTGAATGGAGAAAAACCCTTCTGAGGTTGAAAGCTGTTGGCACTTAATGTAGGGCAAGAAGGGATTGGCTTTGTATAGTACTGTACTGGTTTCCCACTGCTCTTGAACTCAACTCTATAATCATCATTAGTTACACACACCAACCACTTGAGAGCAGATATTCAGTTTGTCAAACCATTAAAAATACAAGTGCACAAGGCTGTTAGGATTTTTGGCAGCAAATCTATCCAAAGCCCTGCTACCTTAACTGCACTGTGCTTAGTTGGGAAATGCCCACTTGGCACAGCTGCAACCAAGACTTGTTTCTTGTTCTTCTGCAATAAATAGCTGTTTTCTTTCTACCCTCAAGGTGACATCTCCCATGTTGCAAAGGAATTCAAAGATAAGAGATATTTTTAGCTCTCCTTGTAGCTGTTAATACAGTTATGGCTGTTACACAGCACATTAGTTTTTTGCAGGGATGTTCTTAGCAATAAAGTGGGCTTCCGGCCCATCACAGTGCATGATTTTATTCTTCTAGCACATCTCTTTTCTTTGTGTGTGTGTGTACTTCAAATAACTGATCTTGTACTGACTTTTTGGGGCATTTTCTCTGATTTTTATTCCATTGCTATTTTGAATTGTCTTCCTAATATCTTTTTTAGTACTGTTTCTGCTCTTTAAAAATTTTACAAAAGTTTTGGAGTTGAGATTCAATATTTTGAAGCTAAAGGTTCATTTTAGCCACAAGAGTAATGCTGTAAAATGGAAAAAGTAAGTAATGTATTGGCACATTCGACTACATTGGCAACTAGAATAGGCTGGTGTTCTGACTTCTTAGAGCTGGAGGCCATTCAATCCATCTGGTTAAATTTCCATTTAGCCTGAGTCTTGCTTGGGTGAGGTATCTTTTCAGAAAAGACATAAAACCGTCTGGTTGTGCTGCACACCAAAATAAATAATCCACCCATCTTGTTCAAGGGATGAACTGTTATCACCACTAAAAATATGTTTTCGAATTTTATCTCTATTTTTACTCATCTTTCAGCCTTGTTTGTGCTACGTGTTTCATTGCTTTCTCCTGCAGCTTTTCCTGTGCAACAGAAACCTCAGTGTTTTTATAGGTAATTTCATCTATAAAACACACATATTTGTAAGACTTAGACTCAAATGTATTTGATAGACCCCAATTTCTATAAAATCATGTCACTTCTGGATTACTGTATAAACATTCTTTCATTCTTACATTCAAACATCAAATCTTATATCACTTTTTTCATGTTGCTAATTAGACCAGTCCAGTTTTCAACTTGCCTTCTTTGAACAGTAGCACAGGTCTCAAACTTTTGCATCCTACACTACAGCCAGTTTTCATATTATTAGTTTTCACTAGTAGGCCACAGATGTTCCTGGACTATGCTACTGGGATTGAAGACTGTAAAAGGTTGGCCTGTAGTTAATTTTATTCTTTCCAGTTAATAATGAACCACAAAGCATTTTATATGAACGTATTATCCCTGTTCTTTCAACTAAAGAAAGGAATATTTATTGCTCACTTCTTCATTTTCTACAACACTGCTAACAATTTTACCACCTTCACCTATTAAACTGTTCACATCAAACTTAAGATTAATTTTGTATCTAATACACTATAAAACTTGATTCATATTAATATCAGAAATACCAGCTATGGATTTTATTTTAATATATTTTGTTTGTTTGGATTTTTTTCCTTATGAATCTTTCCATTTATAAAAGTTGTTGCCTTATTTAATTTTAGGTTAAAACCCTCTGGAGCTTCATTTCTAATTGCTGTCTTTATTGGTCCCTGGAACAAGCATAGGCATATAAACAAAGCTCTCCTCTTTTTCTCTGTAGCTGTATAGATGTTTATATATAGAAACTTTTTAAAATAATTTCTCCTTTTAATTCCTATTCTCCCTGTCTCCATTTTTTGCTAGTCCTACCCAGTCACACTGTTCTGATTTTGAATCAATTTTCTATTTAGACATACATATTTATGCATATACATTTGTAAACTGATTGGCATTTTCCCTTGCTCATTTGCACTGAAAGAAATCAGATCATAAATAAGTTGTCTGTAGGCAATCACTAAAATCTAGGTGATTTATTTACTTCCAGAATTATCTAATGCTGAGTACAACACCTTCTACATATCAAAGCTTTTCATCAGATTCATAATAGTGAATCAATGAAGAACCATTGTATATAAAGCATAAAGACTTTAAATCTTAGCTAAGTGATATAAAGGACTGATGGTACACATAGACTTTTGCCTCTTAGATGTTTTCATTTGAACTGTATTTTTTCCTTTTTTAGCTTTATAGATTTTTTTTGTTAGTAAAATGTTCCTCTTTTTTTTGTCTTCTTTGCCAGTGCTCACTTAGCTTTATAATTTGCATTCTTGATCACTTTTAAAATATTTTAATTATTAATTATTAATTATTATCAATCCTTGTTGATAACTGAATTTAGATAACTTTGCATTTGGAGAGGATCCTATTTAATGTAAACTCTGTTTCAGTTATTTATACTTATTAATAAATTTGCCCTCACTTTTTTGTTGAAATATTATTAGCACCATTTCAAGTTCATCTCTTTCTAACCAGTTATTTCTAACAGAGATGGCTGTGAACCAAATTCATATTGTCAAAGACACAGACTACAGATTTTCAAAATCCATATCCTGTGCTATAGCACAAAACCTGGTTTACCACGTACACGTACACACACATGTCTGGTAAAGCTATAGTCATAAAAATTTTGTAGCAGAAAAGGGGGAGCTAGAGCCTTCCTCTCCTGTGCAAACAAGGGATTAAAGAAGAGGGCTTCCATGTTGTGAAATTGAAGAATTCTGAAATTGAAGAGTGAGGTTTACTCCAGCACCAGTGGATCAGTTTCCTGGATCAATGGCAATAACCTAATGCATGGTGGTGTGCACATATTGCCATGGAGCTTTAGTTCATGGCCAAATGAACTCAGATGCCCTCTTTAGGGATTTCCCCAGAAAGACTTCCTTCCTGGGTAAAGGGTGGTTTTGCTGGTTTCTTTCATTTTGTCTCAGAATACCAGAATATGCTGAGTTGAAAGGGATCCACGAGGATCAAGTCAAATTCATAACCCAGCACAGGATCATTCCCAGGAATCATGCCATGTATTGTCCAAATGCTTTTTGTCCAGGCTTGGTGCTCTGACCACTTCCCTGGGAGCCTGTTTCAATGCCCAATCACCCTCTGGGTGAAGAATCTTTTCCTAATATCCAACCTAAACCTCCCCTGACACAGCATCAGGCCATTCCCTTGGTTCCCACCACTGGTCACCACAGAGAGGAGAAACCAAGTGGTCTCAGCCACTCCTCACATGCCTTCTCCTCCTTTGGACACTCTCCAACAGTTTAATGTCTTCCTTATATTGTAGCACCCAAAACTGCACACAGCATTCAGTGAGGCTTCCCCAGCCCAGAGCAGAGCAGGACAATCCCCTCCCTTGCCTGGCTGGCCATGCTGTGCCTGGTGCACCCCAGGACACGGGGCCCTCCTGGCTGCCAGGGCACTGCTGACTCGGGTTCTATTTGCTCTAGACATTGGTCCCCAGGTCCCTTTCTGTGGCAATGCTTTCCAGCATCTCATTCACAAGTCTGTATGCACCTTCAGGGTTGCCTCATCTCAGGTGCAGAATCCAGCACTTGCCCTTGTTAAACTTCATGTGGCTGGACATCATCCAGCCCTCTAACTTGAGGGGTGTCTGCAGGGCCTCCCTGCCTTTGAGGGAGTCAACAGATCCTTCCAGTTTTGTATCATCAGTGAATGCTTTGTATCCCTTCCAGTACTGCGTCCAAGACATTTTATACTTTTATGTCTTACTTGGAGCATGCAGGAGAGAAATCTTCCACTTATGTCACTACAGCTCTGATTCAGAAAAGTTGCTTGGAGTTCTTAGTCCTGTGTGCATTTCCAACTACAATGTGACAGTTAGAAGGACCTTCACAGGTGCTGAAGCTACAGCAAAACCTTGCTACAGCACACTCATAGACAGGCACAATTTTTCTTTCCTGATGATATTCTTTCCTGAATCAATTAGTGATTGTAGGTATTTCCAAGGAAAGGTCAATTCTGACAAATGATTACTTGAAAAACACTGCATATCTGCCTTATCATTTTGCATCTTTTTTACAAATTATCTCCTACTAAAAGCACATAATCTGGTTGCAGTCAGTGTAAATCTGCCTTGTATCAACCACTTATTCATCCAGTTTGCTGAATTTCTATCTGTATTAAAGCTGTATTACTGATTTTCACCAGACGAGACTCTGGCATTCTGTTTTCAATTGCAAGGATGTGGGCAACCAGATAGAGGTGCATTTGAAGCAAACTGGGAATTAATAGCCTTCCAAAGCTTGTGTATGACTCCTCAAAGATGAGCCAAGTACTTCAGCCCTTGTTCTCCAAGTAGTTCAGACATAAATGTGTTACATCATGGAAAATCCCATGGAAAACCGATCAGCAGAGAACCACTGATTCTGTTTTTGCCACATCTAAATGCTGTCTTTAATATCCAGGGTAAGAACAGTCCAACAAGATGGGTTGTAAATTCATCACTGACCTGGGACATACAATGCTGAACTCTTAGATCATATGACTGACATTGTTCCTCTGTTACCTAGTGAGTATATTTGCCAGGTATTAGGAGTACGATGTGTCAGTACAGGGCAAGAAAGAAAAAGGATGGGAAAACAAGCAGTAATTAGTACTCCCATTCAAAGGAATGCTTTAGGGAAATTTTAAGGTGAAAACAGGATCTGCTAGGATTTTGAAATCTTCCCATGTACGGGGAAACTTTGTCAAGAAAGAGAAAGATCAAGATCCAGGAAGGACACCATGGTAACCAAGATAGATTGCCAAAGATAAACTTCTGCCTGTTCCAGGCTGTAGAAGGAAAAAAGATACATAATCTCTCCTCCTGGACTGATGCCTCCAATCTCTTTCTCAAAAAATTCAATCAGAATTTTTTTTATTCAACTCCATAACAGTCAGGCTTACTGCTCTGTATAGCTTAGGGATAAAGGAAGAACAAGACAGTGGTTGAAGGCTCTTGCTTGTGTAGTTTATATCATGTATAAATTTGAGCCAAAGCTAGAAATTCCAAGCCATAACTTCACTTGTGGTTTGTGTTGGTTTTGGTTGGTGGTTTTTTTTTTTTGTTTGTTTGTTTGTTTGTTTGTTTTTTGTTTTTTTTGTTTTGTTTTGTTTTGGTTTTTTTGGTGGTTTTTTTTGTGGTTTTTTTTTTGTTTGTTTGTTTGTTTGTTTTGTTTTGTTTTGGTTTGGTTTGGTTTGGTTTTGGGTTTTTTTGGTTTTTTTTTTTTTTTTCTGTTTGCAATGTCTGTTTCCTGTTTTGGCCCAATGAATGTTCAACCATTTTTACATAGAATGTGTCCTGAAAGGAAAAACTGAAAGATTTCCCAGTATTAAAATATTGTTTTCTGGTGAATTCACTGTGTTATTTCTTTAGACTCGTGATGGAAGCAAATTCAAGTCTCTCCCATCTTTTCCCGGAATAGTAATTGGTATAGTACAGGATGGGGTAGAGGGATGCTTCTTTATCAAAAGACAGGAAAAAAAAATCACTTGCTTTACTTGCACTTTTTCATTTTCCACTGCAGTAAACATGTCTGTCTACACAACTGGAACTCAAACACGAAATGGACACAAAAGTTTCTGCACTGATTCCCAACAGGGTTTAGGCTTCAACTCAAAAGTGGCAAAAGGTATATGCTTGCAGGTGTGCCCAAAAACATACATTAAAATGCCCTGGAGGAATCTTACAGAAATCAAAACATCAGGAAATTTTTGGTGTCAAGGGTCTTAATACTGAATGTAGAGCCATAGAATAATACACAGGGAAGCAAAGATAGTGTTTTTTTACAAAGGCTATCTTCTGAAATGGAACTTCATGTTTAACTAACTAAATTCACACAGCTTCTGAGAGTCCTGCTACCACCAATAGTCAGATATGATGTGTCTTTCAACCTCTAAATAATGTTTCCCCTAGAAATCATAAACCAACATCATAATCTTTCATTTGCTTTTAACAAGCTCCCCTGTCCTATGCTGGTCTTTTAAAGCGTTTCAATCAAAGGGAATAACAATAAAGGCACAACAAATGATAGAACAATACTTTCTCTCCTTATAACTATTTAAGAAACATGAAGAACCCAAGACTGAAGAGAATAAATTCAGAAAATAAATACTATGCCACAAATCCTTAAATTAATCTAAGTCAACACCTTGCTGTCATAAACCATGTGTGAGGTTCACTGGCATTATATGAAATACATAATAGGAATGATTTTCTTTTCTGAGTTCTATCTGGAATCCTGTCTACCTCCTTATACTCCATTAAATAATGAAGACATTATATTCATTGTACTCACAAAGCAAAATCAGAACAATTTATTTGAAATCCATAGAAAATAACCCTACTTACTTTTTACTTCAGATTTTTGTTATAATCTTCAACTCATATAATTAATAATAAAAGAATAGATTTCTTAGCTAGATTCCCCACAGATTTTAGTTACAAACTGTTATTTTGAAAGACACTATCACCTTCAAAGTACCTATCTTAAAAAATTCTATGCAATCTGACTTACTGCTGTAAAAACTCAAGCATTTTATAAGTACAGTTACTTTCACCTTTGTTAATTCATTACTTTTAGCTCAACTTCGAAATAAAAAAATAATTAAATAATTGTTGTGTGTAGAAAGATCCTGTTATATCCTCAAGTATTCAATGTTAACAATAGTCAACCTGAACAACAAAGCAGGAATTGAAGATAAACACATACCAAAAACCATTGCAAGTTTGGGATTTTTTTTTTGATACTGGAAATATATTCATTCATTGTCAGTTTCATAATTCATGATCCAGCCTCTGGATTTGTTGTGGTTGTTAGGCTTTTTCACCTCAATGAATTGACCAGGAGATTTTGTTTCTGATTATATCTTTGAAATAGCTGTATGATGATGATTATGGTGCTGTTTATATAACAGCTACTGGTATAATAAAATACATAATCAGCTCTTTGATTTTTCACATGTGTATATGAATGTCACTTCTGTCATACTGATTCTAAAAGATATAATGATTCCCTTATATTTCTTTACTTTATGATGCAGTTAATTCTAATTATTTTTTTCCCGAGGAATGATATCTTCCACCACCCTACACAAGCGTGTACAGCTAGCCAACCTACCTACCTCTAAACCAAACCTCAGGAATCTCCTCATGCTCCATCCCTTCTATTTTCTTGCCTATGCCCCACCACACTTTTGCAAAAGAGGAGAGGGCAAGAAATCCCAGCAAGGTTCTCTGTGCTGGGAGTAGATTCCACTGCACACTGTGGAAGGTGGAAGCTCTTTGTGGAGTAGTGAGTATGGCCATGTTCAGTTCACAGGGTTCTTTAGAAGGTAGCTCTGGTGCATGTGTGTGGAATACACCACAGACCTCTTGTAGAATCCACCAAAACTTTTGCTGAGGTCTGGCTGTGCTTTGTCATCAATCATTTTAATGGCATCCCCAAGGAATTGCTGGTAGTAACTAAAGCTTCCCGTTATTTTCCCTAAATGCGTGTCTGATCTTTGTCAATGTAGCACAGCCAGAATCACATTGAGTATTCTTTTGGCAGCCAATAGGTGCAATAAAACTAATTGGTACCAGCACAGGAAAATGAAATGTCATAGAAAACATTTTGCATTTCAATACAAGTGCATTGTTAAACTCAGAAGTTGTAACTGAAGCTTGGGACCAATCAGTCAATTCATTAAAACCAAGGGACATGCCAAAATTTCCTCAGAAGGTGCTAAAAAAGCTAAAATGCTTTTGTAATTTTTAATAAGAAGATAATGACTTTAGTTGCCTAAAGCAGTGGTGAAAAAAAAATTAGGTGTGAGTAAGACTGAAGTTTTCTGCTTAAACAAATCAGATAAAGAGAATTGCAGTAAGACTTTAAAAGGACACCCAGGAATCATCATCTTTCACATATGGAAATTTATGATGGATGGAAGTTTAAAATAACAAAACAAGAGCTGTGATTAATCTTTTTTTTTCTCCTACACATTCAGGAAAGTAGAAATCTGTAAGCAATTTTAGCATATATATAAGATTACATAAAAATTGTATCCAGTTCAGATCCCTCAATTTCTATATAGTGAAAAAATATTGGTTCACAATTTCAATCAATAAGACACCAAAACACAGTTGAAGTCTGTTAATTGGGTCTAAAATTAAGATATATCTAAAACACAGATTTTCAGCCCATTTCACTTCTCACCCTTTTATTGTTTTTTAGTTCAATTAGTACAGATAACAGCCTGCCATGTTAAAATATGTGACCAGGTACTACTTCTCTCCTTTGTTGAGACAATACTAGTGTTAACCAAAACCTACACAATCTTACTGCAATCATCATTACAACAGCTCTCTGACAGGCTGTCATATTAAGGTATCCCTCATGAACAGAAAACCACCTATTCTTTAATAAATATTTGACAATTTCCTGCAAATATGACTCCTACAGTATTTAATACAAAGGATTTGCAAAGGTTTTGTATCTTTTCTGTCAAAGCTGTAGTGGAATGAAATTACCTCACATTTTCACAGAGAGTACAAGAAATGCTTCCCTTGACAAGATTCCTTTGCTAATCATTATATACTGCATGCTATACTAGTGGATACGTGGGTCTTGACTAATATTTTAGTGAAGACTACTGTGTTTAGGTATGGAAAAAGAACATAGAACAACTCCCATTCACTGAGCTCCTGAACTGCTTGTTGTTCAGTCTTATTTTAATTATATTACTAAATTTGTCATTTAAGTGTATGCAGCCACTGAACTGATATTGCACATACTTATAGAAATTTAATATTGAGGTTATCAGAGCAAGACAGTTAAAAATTCTAATTTAGGTATGAAAGCCTACATCACCTGGATTTATTTCTGATTTTTTTACCAACTACATGAACATAAACATTGGATCTCTTCAGAATTATTAACAAGTGCCAAGTGTACAGGGTTTTTTTTATTATTTAAACTATATAACATGGTTAACATTGTTGATACTATGAATTAGTTCCTGCTTCCAGGCTCATTGTAAATTATGGTAGTTCTTTATAAATGGATTGATAATTTCTTTGTAAGTTTCTGATTAGTTTGAATTTAATCAGTGTAAATACATAGTGATATATGTTATAAACCCAGATTAGGTTATAATAGCTTTATTTTATTTTATATTAGAAATACATGTTCTATTAGAAATTTATATTATGTAAGAAAGTTACCTGCCTTATTTTGAAGATATGAAGATAAGAAGAAGTGAAGTAATTACTTAAATACCCTTTTAAAATAAAGATGAATAAGAAAAAAATCTCCTTTGGTGCTGTTGGTAACCAAAGTGTCAGAAGTCACTATAATTACTTATAAAATAATTACTTATAAAATTACTTATAAAAGTCTTATAAAAAGGGCATTTGAGTAAAAAAAGTTGACAAAAGTTATTACTAAGCCAGATAAAACAGTTTTGGGGTTTTTTTAACATTTAAATTTAGAAATACACCTGGCACTTTGTCTGCGTGAACAAACAAATATTTCATTTTTACTGAAATTTTCAGCATTTCTAGAAATTCTCTGTGACTTCTTCATCTTTTATCTTAAGACAAACCCCCATGTTTTGAAGTCTGTTCCCTGGACTCCTTGGCTTACAGGGGTATCAGTCTGTTCAATAGAAGGATCAATTTGAATCCGAAGCACTTGTTTCTTCTCCACCTTTTCTTTCAAGCTAAATAGTTGTTTTGGTAATTACCTCAAGGATAGCTACCATTTGTCTGTATTAGTGTTGCTTTTCTTTTTTTACCTCCAACAAAACACCCCCACATTTTTCCCAACAACCTTGGGGAAACACATCCCAGGAAAGCATTCTGCTCACCTTTCCCACAATGAACTTTTGCCATGGAACACCGAGATATTGTTTGGTATGGAGAGAAGCTGTGAGTTGTGTGCACTTAGCTCTCTGCCCTAAGTTATATTCCCTGTAGCTGGAAACCTGTGCATTTTGCCACACAGGAGACACATAAACTCTGTGACACCCATTCATTACCTCTCTTGATCACCCTTTGATGGACTAATCAGTCCATTTGTATTTGTTATTTAATATTGTATTTCTTTGGCAGCTGAGGCTTGGCTGGAATTCAGAGTGAAAATTGTGAAGCGAGTGAGTTCATACTCCAATAGTAATACAAGTTAAAGGTTTAAGTTATTTGCTTTTTTAAAACTCTTTCTTTTCCCTTTCCTTTCCTTTCCTTTCCTTTCCTTTCCTTTCCTTTCCTTTCCTTTCCTTTCCTTTCCTTTCCTTTCCTTTCCTTTCCTTTCCTTTCCTTTCCTTTCCTTTCCTTTCCTTTCCTTTCCTTTCCTTTCCTTTCCTTTCCTTTCCTTTCCTTTCCTTTCCTTTCCTTTCCTTTCCTTTCCTTTCCTTTCCTTTCCTTTCCTTTCCTTTCCTTTCCTTTCCTTTCCTTTCCTCTTTTCTTTTCTTTTCTTTTCTTTTCTTTTCTTTTCTTTTCTTTTCTTTTTCTTTTCTTTTCTTTTCTTTTCTTTTCTTTTCTTTTCTTTTCTTTTCTTTTCTTTTCTTTTCTTTTCTTTTCTTTTCTTTTCTTTTCTTTTCTTTTCTTTTCTTTTCTTTTCTTTTCTTTTCTTTTCTTTTCTTTTCTTTTCTTTTCTTTTCTTTTCTTTTCTTTTCTTTTCTTTTCTTCTTTTTCCCATTAAATGGACTATAACCAGCACAGGTGATTTACTACATTGCACCAGACACACATGGTGTTTCCATCTCAGTAGGGCTTCTGCTCCCACATTTATGAAATGCCAAAGAAACTCAGTATCCTGGACTAATGTGTTTTTTCTCAGCTCTCAAGGAGAAGTGTAGAGACAGATTCAGGCCCCTTACACAAAGAAACTGTTGGCACTACTTTCTGAACAATCCCCCCAGCCCGATTTCAGGAGGAAGGCAGGCTGGCAAAGAAGGCTGCCCAGAGCAATGAGGGTCAGAGAGTGCAGAGACAGGGTCCAGAGGAAATGATACACAATTTATTGGGGTTAAAAATTTTAGGAAAGGCTGAAGTAAATGCAGGTGAATGACAAACACCTTCCTTTGCATGAAAAATTATTTAAATGGTCTGTGATGCACAAATTGTATGCTGTAAATGTGGAGACAGAATTACCTGCATTGGCACCTGTGTAGGCTCTGCTTTCCAAAGGTTAAGCATGTGTGCCACACACAGCAGTCCTACAGCTACAGAGAAGGAGCTGCCTTTGCGGATTTGGTGGTTCTCTTTCTTTTAATCAGAGGAACAGCAGTTGATAGCATACAGTATTAAGTACTGCTTCCTTTCCTTCTTTCTTGGCTCCTGTGTAATAACTTCAGCTTGCAGCACAACACTGTATGGATCAGCATTAAATTAAAAGGTTCAGTCAGAATGACTTCTAGAGTCAAATATTATATCGATGAAAATAAAAAGTTGGCAGTGGAAGTGCTGACATAATTATAGCAAAGTAAGCAAACAATTCTATACTTAGAAGTATGTAAACTGATGCTTTTAAACTACTTCTTTCCCTCCAGGAGACCAGGGTGGCAGGGATTCATATTAAACACAGAAGTTGGTACTTTGGAGGCTTAGCTATCATTATTTTTTGTGCAGAAACCTGAGTTACTCTTACTTAAGTTTCATATTTACAGCACCGCGGGGTATGTAGTGACACTCAAACCCAAAGCAAATATGTATTTTTTTAATCCCAAGCTGAATGGAAAAACAGCATGTATAGAAAGTAATAAGGTGTAGCTCAAGTCTAGTGTGAAAATGAACAAATCACAGGCAAGCATTTTTTTAAAGCTTATTTTCTGATGTGTTTGTGTTTTCTCATGAAAACCGACAGGTAGAACAGTTTGCTTTTTAAGAGACTGATGGAGCCCCAGGAAGACAGGTGATGGAAGCAAATGAAAACAACAGAAACATCAGACCTGCCTGCCCTACTTTGAAGAAATTTTGGCATAGAGCATGATTCTTTTGATTATTATTTTTTTTTCACTTATGAGACAGTGATGGAGAAAAGAGGTCCCAGGTTCATTTTATAGTTCAAATTTTAGGTTTCTTTCATTGCATTTCTTAATTAAGGAGGAAAAGATCATGGTACGTTTTTTGAGTGTGGTGGGACGGAGGGACGTTCACTGTAGACACAGTGAACTCTTGGCACTAAGAAAGCAGAAAAGGTTTTAATGTAGGCCTAACTAATAATAGGAAATGAAGATGCTGCCTTTTATTCTGATATCCTTATAAGATGCTTCAGTAATAACTATTCTTTAGAAAGCTTTCACTTTCATCCCACAGAGACTTTGACACAAGGCAGAAAGATGCTATTCCTGAAAGCTCTATGTAACTTACTTGAAAATAGATAGAGGAAAAAAAGCTTTCTCCTTTAAACTCATAGAGGAATGTTAAGTAGCTTATTACAGATACACAGAAGAGAGGAAAGGCCTGAAAAGGCCTCCTTGCTGGCCCCAAAGATTCAGAATTCTTTCTTCCCCCCATAAATCACAAAACACTGGTTTGACATATCAAGAGAATATTGTTTTAATTTTTAAAAGGTTATAAGAATGGTGAAGTATTTTCTCAACATACCCCTGAGCCATCCTTAGGCTTTCTTTTGTAGCATAAAAGACATAAATATGGTTGTAAAAGGTTGAAGTTCTCAACTTTTTGTGCAATAACAAGAGTTTTAAAAGTGAAACTTAAAACATATATAACCATTTGACATTACAAGGACCAATAGTTTTGAATATACGCAAGGGATTTTCTTTATGAGTACTAATTTGAACTATACAAATATGTCCTCAGAACAACAGATCATTTAGACATGTATGTGGTAAAGCAAATAAAAAAAATACAAAAAGATTTATTAATCAATCACCTGTATTACTAGCAATCCCTATTTTTGTAGGATTATGTGTTCTGTCATCTCAGAGCTCTTACAAGAGTTACATAATACTTCAAAGCAGTGAGGGAGATTTTGGAGAGGAAAGGAAAGATGAGGGAGGCAAACAATTCATTAAAGAGGGCATTCAAGAAGACATAAATCAGTCCACAAATAGAAATGTGAGACATAGAATTAGGGCAAAACTCGCTTTAATCCAAATACCAGGTGATTTACACACAGTATTCTTACTCTTGGCTCCAAGTGATTTAGATATAAAGCGTTAGTCCTATACTGGGAACGACATGAGTCCTGAGAGTCAGAGATTATTCAGACACAAATGCAGTAGCATATATTATTAAATCTTGTTCAGTCATGTTTTACTACTAATTTAAAGGACTGTAAGGTGTTCTTCTCCACACGATTACTTAGTAATTCTTTACTTTAAAATCCTTTTATGTGTCTACTCACATCATGCCATGCAAAGTACTGTAAATCTCACCAAAATTTTATATCACTCTTGACTAGTTCCCCACAAAGTTGTCATGGATGGGGTGATGCACTTCACTTGTACAAAAGAAGTAGCATTATGTTTATTGATATAAACCAGTGATTTAACAAAGTTTGATAGTAAATGCAACAATAGTTTACCAAAATTCAGTGGTAAGGTGCACTTGATTACTGCATAGGGAACAAGTTCAGGCAAAACTGCCAGGGTGATTCTCCCATTCATTCATGAGGTTCAGAAAGGACATCTTTGTGGTCTAAAGACTCTCAGAAGGGAGTCTTGCGCTGCTGGATTCAGACTTAGTCCCAGGCTTGGTCAATGCTTTATGCTTAAAGGATTGCATGTGTACAATCAATCCTTTATATCACTTAGCCAAGGTTTTAAAGTTCAGCACATTATAAATCGCTTACTGAGAATCTATTGTAGCAAAGAACTTCTCAGACTTAAGAAGCAACCTTGAGAGTGGTCCCTGCTCAGGGTGAGATCCTGGTGTGCACCTGCTGCCATGCTGGAGTGCTCAGTGGGCCATTGGCTTTATGCTGTGTATGTAGAGTGAGATAATCAACTAAGAGACATATTTGCATACGAGCTGTGTTTTGCAATGGTGAATGCTCAGCTAGCCCTTAGATGTTGAAGAAGAAAGATTCAAGGCCCTCAACTATGGTGGTGTTGTCTGTAAGCCAGATGTGTCCACCACAACCATCACTGCTGGTTAATGCTTAATCAGGTGAAGGGGGGAGGGGGATCCCATGGCCACACCAGTGTTACTGAGTTCTCAGGCATTAACACACGATCACCCTCTAGGGCCCCACATATCTTGTGTGGTTTGCATTTATTTCCAAGAAAACACTGAATAAAATGGGAGAGGAGTCTACTGAATCAGTGAAATACCTGTTCAAAGAATAAATACATTAAGTTTCAAAATCTTTTTTAGGGAATAAAAGGGTTCAGCCTTGCTCCCTTATGTCACTCACATATGTACAGTGCCAGTGCCTCCTGAGCAAAATGAATCTACAGAATCTACACTGCAGTGTCTAAACATATTCCAAGACAAGCCAAGCCATCGTAGCTGCTGAATTACAAGCAGCTTGTGTGCAGAGACCCTATGGTTGATATGTCAAATTGATTAATTATTCACATTGATTATGTTGATCCACAGGGCCTCCCTGATCTCTCCCTCTGAAACAAAAAACCCAAACATACTTCTACCGAATTTGAACTTTGAGAGGATATAATTCATATCATCTTAAATTTTTTAGTTATTTTCAAAGAGCATTGTAAAAAGAAGGGTTCAACTTTTCTTTAATGAGAAAATATCTTTCCTTAAAACATGAATTAATATGGCAAAAGAACTTTGACATTTCAGAGCCAGGATGCATTTCATGCTTGCTGTCTATATGCTAACAGATTTGTCACGGATAGATAGCCTCTTATCCAGCTTCTATTCTAAAATCCCTCTACCACTCTCATAGAAAACTCTTACAAACACGTTACATGGCTTTTGAGCCAAGGATGTCTCAAGGGTTTGTATGGAGCATGCCAAGTTTTTCCTTAAGGCAGTTTTTAATCAGTTTCTTTTACAGTGGAAGTATAGCTGAAACCACAACATTAAATTTATTTTTCCTCTCCAGTGTCATTTTACAATTGCCTGAGTTTCTATTTTCTGTTTGTAGTGCTTATTCTCTGAGCTCCAACACCCTGGAGGCCATCTGTGGGTTCATAGACAGCTGGATAATCATTCCTTTCAGCCAGCACAATTCGGATGGTCCTCGCCTCACCATACATAAAGATGCGCCTCAGTGCGCCGGTACCTCACGAAGGATCAGAGCCCTCTTGTCATGTGAGTTCAGCAAATGCAGCTGAAAGGCACTCTTCAGCAGCAGCAGCAGCTGCACGAAAGTATATTGGAAAGCCTGGCGGAGGCAAGGTTCAAATGTGCATCCTCATGGTGGTCTAAAAACCGCAGGATACCTGTGCAATGGTGATCCATGGAGAATGTGTGGTCTTTGTCCCTCTTTGGTAAGGAGTTCAGACATGTGCTAGCCCCACACTTCAACTCACAGCTAATTGTGCCCTCTCAAAGGGTTAGCTGGATGTTTCCCACAACAGGCAGAAGGTACAGACAGCATCAATGGGGAAGCACATTAAAAAAAAACAAACAAAAAAATGTGTGGAGGAAAGGCACTTAATCCTGGAAAAAGACTACTTTGATGAAAAAATCTGGCACCTGGGAAAGTACCCTCAAAGCCACATTCTGGCAATCTAAAGAGGAAACAACAGGCTCAGAGAGAAAACTGTTGCAAAGTCAAACAAAAACTGGAACTGCAGCTTGGTAAACAGCCAATAACACTAAATCATTTCCACAAGGTAAACTGGGGAGAAATATATGCTGGAAAAACGAGAAATCCAAGGCAACATCCAATTCAGCCCAATCTACAGCTTTACTTCTCTCTGTTCATCAGCAAGCTGTGCATTCAGCCATCAATCTAAGACTCTCTCCATGGATGGGCAACATCCCTCCCTAGGTTACAAAATCTGACCCTTTTTCTGCTGCAGGTTAGTTCCAGAGGATTTGATCCTGATGTTACTTATAAACTAATGCCAGCAACAGTTCTCTGGTTTTATCATATTCCCTCCATTCCTCCAGTGATGCTGCACTATTGTTTTCTACCTCATGAAATATGAAATTCTTTCTGAAGTGCATGCAGATTAGCAGTCTGACTAGCAGCAACTCAGAAAAAGCCAATGCTTAAAAATGAAATGATGATAAAATAATTGGAGGAAACCTTTATCCTGTCTAGCAAACCATACTGTGAATTTTTAAAAAGGGCAAAAAATACCCTGTTCTATCTTCTGCCACAAAGAGACCTTTTGGCCTCCTGGGGAAAAAAAATAAAGCTGGGAAATAATACTAAAGACCAATTATCACAATTAGTCTTTAAAGAAACAATACTAGAAGAATGAAGGTATACAACAAAACAAGTCACAGCATTGAATTCTCTCTGGAATTTCTGAAAAGCAAGAAAACGTCCACACAAAACACCTCTCATTTCCATTGCACACTGAGGACTAGCCATGGAAAGGATAAGGACATCTCATAATGACTTGTTCAAGGACAGAAAATCCTCTGTGCTTTAATGCCACCACTGGAGAAAAGAAATCTCATTCTCACAGATTCTGTGGAGTCATGGTCTAACAGCATTACTGTACCTACACTTGTGTAGTCACATAGGCAGTGACATCTTTGAGGCTAAGCCCCCCAGCTGTGACCACTCTGCAGAACTCCAGTTTCCTCCACCAGGAAATTCAAAGCCAGAGCATACTGACAGCTATGTCAGTCTACAGCTGGACTTGGATCCTCTCCTTTGAGTGTTGCCCAGCTAAAGCATATGAGCACACATCACAGATCTGTTTCCGACAGAAGACATCCTGGTCACACTAGAATTAAACATGTAACATTGCATGTACCATGCACACAGTAAGTAGCACCATGAAACACTTGTCTTTATTTTCACTCTCAATCTACGGTATCCAGTCTTTTTCCTAATGTCCTATTTTGCCTTCAGAAATCACTAATTTAATATCCTCCCTAATATCTCCCTTGGTTTTTCTCAGCATCCTACATACCACTTGTCCTGATTCAGATACTGACCAGTCAATATTGGTGAGAATGATCAGAAGCACCTTTTGTTCAGAAAACATGAAACATCTTGCAATTTAATAGGCAGTGAGGCACACAGTACATGAAAGTCTTGTCTCAGACTTCTCAACAAACTAGTACCCAAAGAAGCAAAACTGAGAAGCTAACTACAAAAGGGACAGAGCACCCCAAAAAGGATCCTTGCAAGCACGAAGGTACCATACACCTTGGAGGACTGTGTGATAAAGACATATCATGAAAACAGTACTAAGAATGACTGAGAGTGGAGACAAACACAGGTTTTTAACAATTTTGTATACATGATAATATATTCATTTACAGGCTTTTCCATGACCTGACAGAACTGCTGTTTTTATGTTCCTAAAGCTCAAGAAACCTCCCACTTCTCTCTGGACACAGTGCAATGATAAACAGCTATTTCAGCTGCTGTTTCTATAAAACTAGAGCTTAGGAAGCATCAGAAAAGGCATGTTTTCCAGTAAGTGTCCAATGTCTTCTGGATTTCTTTGTCTCTGTTCCTTCTGCTTTCATTTTGATTTTTCATGTGTGACATGGCTTTATAAAAGTCTGTGGTAATGTTAGGAATGGACTTTATCAGCAGATACAGTTATTCATCAGTAGTCATCATCAGCAGAAAGAGTCATCCAGCCATGATTACCAGTATGACTGGATAAAAATGTGTCTATATTCAGAGAAACATTAGCTAAGTCATCACTGTTTTGTGCAGACTAAAGGCTGCAGGAGGTAATTTTCTTTTACTTTTGAGTTCCCTCCATTTGCCTTTTCTGCTCTGAATCACTTCTTAGCCTTCTCTCTCACCAAACACAGAATCCTGTAATATTTTGAGTTAGAAGGGACCCACAAGCGTCATCGAGTCTAACTCCAGCTCTGCTCAGCACCATCCCCAAGAATCACACCACATTCCTGACAGCATTTCACAGGAGGAAAGAAATGGTCAGTGTCATGGCCTTTGTCAGATGATCCCCACTCAACCTGAACATTATCCTTGGAGCATCTTTCTAACATTTCACATGGCATTTTTCCTCTCTCAAAGTATAATAACTAAGAACACAACATGAGGACAAAATACACTGAAAATTCCAATAGTAGGATCCTTCTTTGACATCAGTCATGGTTTACTGGGGAAAATTATTCTGTTTCTTGGATTTAATCTATTATGAGACAAAGGCATTAGTTTGAACACTTGAGCTGAAAAATGAATGCAGCAGACAGAGCTAGCATATGCTAGCTACATAAACTGTACCCTGCTTTCAAGCACACAGGTGATTGTAGATCACCATTAAGATAAATCAAAGACTCATCTGTTCAAGAGAAAAAGTGCTTATTTTTTACTTGTAGTAAGTCTAGTTGTGCAACTGAACCTTCTCGAAAAGCACGCCGGTACCTCTTCTGCCTCTCAGCTCTGCTATTTGCAATTTTTGTGTTTTAACACTCTTGTAACTTGTTTTAGTACCCCTTTCCATGCAAAATAAACCTTGCTTCAAGCTAGCAGGAACTAAGTCTAAAGTGAAAGTGAATTGTATACTTTTGGATACAGCATCAAACACCTAGGCACACAGTCTGCAAAATGCCAACGTAGCAACTGTGTGAAAGACCGCAATGTTACTGCAATGTATAGGGGTCAGCAAGGGGATGGACTGGCTGCTCTTGGAGGTCTCAATTAGACAACTAAAATGCTATGAAACAATCATGGAATTCGTGTCTCAGAATGTCACTAAGAGCAGAAAATTTTTGCTAAGCAGCTTATTTTCAGTTGTGTTTCTAGACATCTTTTCTTGGTATATATTCTTTGTTCTCTGCTACTTAACGTCATTATCAGTCTCCTGGAAGGCAGGGACCTGGATATGATGACATTCTGGAGGCACGAAAATTTTATTTCAACTTTTAGTTCATTTCAACAAGGCCAAAAGTAAAGTCAGTCGTGGTAACAGCAAAAATCCTCCATGCTCCTATAGTCTGTTCTGTCAGATAGTGACTCTAAAAGATTAAAGAGCTACAGCGACTAATAGGCTGCATGTGAGCTTTTAATATGATGCTCCATCCAATAGAATAGCACAACCCTTTAGATGTAAAAGTAGGTGAATACCAAATAAGAGCACACCTACCTAACACAAGTATGATTGCTGTCATGTCAAGTCTTATATCCTCAGATCAAGAAAAATGTTAAAAAGGAGTTACCAAAGGAGCAGAGAATCACTGGAGGATGAAAAATATGTACAGACCAAAAGTCTCCAAGCGCTAAGTGTATTTATCTCAAAGAGAAGCAAAGAGGTGAGTTGATCACAACCTGTATGTGGATACACAGAGAACAGAGCACCTCATTCGAGCAGATGTGGGTTAACACACTTCAATGGCTAGCAACTGAAACCAGACAATTTCAACCTAGAAAGTGGATAACATCTGAAAATAATTAATGATTAGATTTCTAAGAATTGTGGAAAGGCTTTTATTCAACATGGGTCGCCATTTTTTTCAAAAGCCGTCCTTTAGTTCAAATGAAGCCGTCTAGGTTTCAACAGGAATGAATACTGCCAAGTCCTACAGTTTCATTATGAAAGAGGTTAGATTGGATAATCACAGTGGGGTTTGGAAGCCTTTAAACATATTAGACCTACCATGAGGAGCTTAAGATTATTTATGACAGGATAGCATAGACAGCATGGAATAGGATGAACAATGCAGAAACTTTTCTTTAGGAAAGAGAAATGACTTTAGTGATCTACAGGGATAGTTTGTGTCAGAATTAGAACTCAGAACAGATGTAGGGCAGATAACCCTCATCATTAAGGGCACAAGTCTATGAAATATTCCTAGAAGGGGATTATTCTTATTAAAATAATTATCTACTGGACTCCCACAATGAGGTTCAACATCTTAATGTGCAGCCAGTATATCACCATGGTCTTTGCTGTTGAAAAATGCTGGTGTGCACAGTAATGGCAATAGGTAACCGACAATGATACAGAAGTTGCCCTCACACATCCTAGTATTGGAATCTGCACAGGTGGCTCCAACCCATCAGTGTTCTCTGCTTCTGAATATATGTCACCTTTCAGCATAATAGAATACATGAATCATTTGAGGGTATTTATGAAATTGATGACATTTAGAATACAAGAATTGAATCATGGAATATAGAGTCAGGAATACGGCATTTGCAATCTGCTCCTCTCAAATTAAGTTTGTACAGAACTAAAATAAAGACGACTGTCTTACCCACATCCCAGTACTCCACATCAGTCTCTTCCGAATTCCAGCTCAGGATAACCAGTAAGCAGTGCAAACTAAATCGTATCAAAAGCATAAATCCTGCAAAGACATCAATTAAGAAATACTAGGAATGGTAGAGATTAATTCCTACAGAGCCCAAAAATTTGAATTCCCACAGGACTAAATACAAGCTCCTTAAAATCTTCCATTCTGATGGAGAATTTTTTATTGAAAATCTTTCCTATGAAGCAATAAAACCTCTGCCCCTTTTCCTCCTCAGGTCTTGTTTCTCCCTTCCTAAGAATATTGACAATTTCCATATATATTTTTAAATTAGTCAAAATAATTTGTTTCTCTCTGAAAATTGGAAATTAGGCATTTTGTGGCGTGACTTAACATATTTTCATTTTTTATTAAATAAATGTAAAAGAATATGTACATAATATGTCTTATGGGAGCTGCACTCTTGGTGTCCACTCCCTCTTATTACAAAGACTCTATCAAAGGCTGTAAGCAAGCAAAGAAGAAAGGAGAAAAAAAATTGACCAGTACTCCCCCTGACTTTCAACATCATCTACCTTAGAATACATTTAATACAGTCTCATGGTTGAGAGTTTCTATATATGCATCATTTTTACATGTTTGACCTATCACAGAAAGTAGATTGAAACCCTGACAATTTAGCTTGACTTTTAGGTCTATGCTTACCTTTGGGTGGCTGTTTCAAAACCAGTTAATGAGAAGAACCTTGCTCACAAGTGTTATAAATAATGTAAACAAGAACTCGTTCCTATTTCTTACCTTGTCAGTATTGGGATTAGAAGCCTTTTCCATTACTATTAGCAGCTACTGTTTACCGAGAGATTTTCCTGCATTCAGCACAAGTTAAACAAGATCTTTTTTTTTTTTTTTTTTTTTTTGTCTACACAGTCTGTGGTCAATCTACTTCAAAGGCACTTTGCCAAACTAGAAACAAAGCTATAAACCCTTTCTTGCATGTTCATGTCCTCTAGATAGATATCTAGCCCCCAGTTAAGCACCACAGGCATGTAATTTAAGCTTGTAATAGAGATCTGAACAACTGAATAAGTTTCTATCTTTTTTCATTTCTGTTTTGCATACTCATCTTCCTGAATGAATAATCCACGGTCAAGTGCAGAGGAAAGAAAGAATATGAACATGGAGGGAAATCTAAAACTGAAATTTAGGAGACTGATGAGATGCTTAGGATTTGCAAAACTGAAAATGCATGCTAACACACACACATGGACTCCATAATACCATTAATCTTTTTCTTTGTAGCTGAGCCACTTACATGAGTTTTATTCCCCAGCTCATTCTTGGAAACTGATTCCCACTAGAATATTACCTGTATAAACTGTAAACCCTTCTGTGAAACGGATTTTAGAAGCCTGCTGTTGTTTCTCCTGCAAGAGTATCTTTAATCTAGAACACTTACTGCATTCTGTTCTCAGTGCAATCCAGTGAAAAAATTTTGGCACAGCTGAGGGAAAAGAGGTGGGAAAGGATAAAAAGACTAGAGGTGAAGTAGATAAGGTTCTATTTAAATTGCCATTGTTACTGAGGGAAAAAAATAAAAAATGATACCTGGAACAACCATTTAGTCCTAAAACCCTTTTCCCACTCATCTGCTCTGACAAGCAAGAAAAGTAGGATTTTATTCTGAGACAAGTAAGAAAAGTAGGATTTTATTCCCTTTTACCAGCTCAAAAATCTCAGAGAATGAGAGAGCAGGACTTCAAGATCATAATATAAAATTTGCGGTGAAAATATTTAGTACTATCAACATTCAGGAAAACTGCAGGTTATGACCATTTTTATTTAAGGACAGAGAAGATTTGGAGGCAATGATACCTGTGGAAAATGAGTTGTGCCTCATGAGAATTATCTTTTTTCCTCAGAGGAAGAGGATTCCTGACACTCTCCATCTGCCCCTTTTTACACTCATTTAGCAGCTGTCAGAGATGGGGTAAAATCAGTGGCTACTCCTCCCAAGCCCTTTACATGTGAGTACATGACCAGAGCAGGATGGGAACTTTGCCCACAGAACGCTTTTTGCATTCCTTCTTCTCTGAGTGCTCACAGGGCAGCCAGAGGAAACTTAGACTTTATTCTCCATGCCTTAATTGCAATCAGTTCTGAGACATGATAAGGGTATTCCCACAGACCCTTCTGCTATTGAAAAGAAAGGATTTTATGAGCTGTGGTACAAAACTCTACTGTATACTCTAGATTTAAATAGCATTCCTAAAAAACATACAGACTAAAACCACTTTGTCAGTAAGAAGAATTTAATGTTAATTAAAATGCATTTGGAGGTCTTTATATGCAAATTAAATTACACGATTTTTTGCAGAATCACCATTTTTCATTACATCCGCACCAGTAACCAGGATGATGCAAACACTATGCCTTGAATGTTTAAGATTAAATTTTTAAATCTGCTGAGAGCTAAAACTGCAAAGTTTGGATTTTGACCAAATGACTCAGTAGAGCTTACTGCAATGTCCTTTTTTTAATTCCTTGAGCAACCGTGCTTAGTTTAGTTATGTAATAAGCAGACAAAAGTCATTTATTTCATAATTTTCCTAAGTCAGGAACGAGGTGCTGCCTACCTTTGCAATAAATTTTGAATTTCTGTTGACAGAAATGTTACCTGTAAAAAATAAATTTTTTGAACCTATTTAATTTTTTTTTTAAATTCAACCTCATGCCATTACACAAAAATAAGAAAAATATGCCACCTTCTCCTTTTCCTTAATTCTTCTTGCAATCTCTTTCCAAAAGGAACAATAGACTTGATAGACATGTAGTGGAAAACAAGGCCTTTGAATACCACATTTCTGGCTCAGACTACACCCAGGTCAAAAAGGAAAGAGTGAGCCAGTCGTGTTGCCATCAGATGGGTGCCACTGTGTCTCCAGTAAGGAGCAAGGAGCACTCAGCTCACTGCCCAAAGGCCAAGCCTCTCTGGCTCTGAAGCACGGCTGCCGCGTCTGATACTAATTGGAGCATGCTGTGCCTCTCTCGTGGCAGGGAGCCACGGAGGTGATGAGTCAAGGAGGAAGAACAAACCTGTCTTATCTGAGATGAAGGCATAAGCATGGCACCTTGGTGATATGAGCAGTGTCACTGCCCAGGTGTACGGTTCTGTAGATAAAAGATCTTCAGGGTTGTCAATATAGGACTGTCCAGAGACACACCTACTCATTAAAACTAAACAAAAACTTCTTTTTGAGCAAGACCACAGACTTTTCAAAGGAGACAATTAAGCAGAGAATAATGCTTTTACATTATAGGAAAAAGTGATATGTCATGACTTACATTCTTATTCAAGCAGATTAGCAATGCAGAATCTAGACACACTTCTAATTTAGAGTATTCACTGGTAAATTGGTAATTTGTGTTAATCTTGTTTTATTCCCTATCTCTTCTTAAAAGGCAAAAGGAAATGCTTGCATTGTAATTTTCTATGCCTTTTTTTTTTTAACTAGACTTCTAAGCTAGTGAAGAAGCTAGATGCACAACTGCATCTTCTAAAAGATGCAGTTGTGCATCTTTTTTTAGAAAGTTTTCATTAAAAATCACTGCACACATACATTTTCAGAAAAAAGAAAAATACAATTTGATTCATGTATTTCTGCAACACCTAAAATAATTTTGTGGTTTCATTTGCCTTTTCTTCCATAACTCAACATGACAATATCTCAGAATTGTCAAATTGTGGAACTGTGTAGCCTTTCATTAGATCTATTGAGTCCATACACACTGCAAATTCCTGGTTATAAATTTGAAATATTTTCTGAAATAAAGAAGCTCGCTTCCATCTATAACTAGAGTGCATTTGATTAAAAAAATAAATTAACTTCATTAATTTAAAGGTATCTGTAACTTAATATGTAGTAGAGCATTATATAACAGTAAAGATATTTCAAAATAAGAGATTATCTCGATCACCACTAATACTCAGTCAATGCTCCTGGGACTGTGTTGGTGAGTTGTATGCTAAGTCATTTTCCACTGATTGTTTCAGGACAACTGGTCTCCTGGTCATTTTGACTCTTGCAGAAAACATATTTGCTCCTCATTTTTTTGTTCTGAATAAAAATTTACAAAGTCATCATCCAGACTGAAAAAAAATACTTTGTATTGTGCATCTAACGAAACATAAACAGATTCAACCGACATTTCCAGTTAAGTAAAGGTGACTTTTTAGATGACTGCACCAGGATGGAAAAGAAATTAATAGAGATGAAAAAGTTAAAGAAAAAAGAAGATGATATTTGAAGCAAGTTCATTAACATATTTAGGAAAACGAGTTTAACTTAATTTAATAAAAAAGCTGAATACTAGTAAAACCACGTGTTTCAATATATTTTTACACTTACTGTAATGTGGTAAGTTTTCTAGCATTTTGCAGTTTAGAACTAGGTTAATTACTTAAATTTCCTTAAATGCAATATGATGTTTTCATATAATTAACATAAACCTGATATATGTTAGTAATTTAAAAAAAAAAGCAACCCAATGAAACCAAAAAAACCACCACAACAAACTATCTTAGGCAGCACTAAAATTGCTGATTTTCAGTTTGCTCCTAAGGATAGACAAGCTTATTATTCTTATGTCCCCCTGAAGGACCAAATTTAGGATGATTCAATAAATACGCCATTTAGAATCTGTAAAAGGAAACCATCAGCAATTAATGTTAATGCCTAAATGCAGTTAGATTTACTGTACTGTTTCATAAGTGATATGCAAAAAAAACTTTACTCCTTAGGGAAAAGAGACTAGTATTATTAAATTAATAATTTCAATTCTTCAATCCTTCACATTCCTGCTAATACAGGTTTAATTGCTAATAGGTTGTATTGCTAATAAAATAAAAACTTGGCTGCTATTTTGACATCCAAGTGAAATACCATGTTCTTCAGCCTTTCCAAAATGACAGATTCATACTCTAGACTCAGAATGTTACATAAATTATTTCCTTGAATTTCTATATTTGTACTCATTCAAGGACCTTAGAAGGTTTATTTTCCAGCTTTCCTTCTGCTTGATCTAAAATCTAACTTTTATCCTTTCATAAGAGCTCAGCTTAACGTTTCTGGGAATATATTATTATTTGGACTTATGACACTGTGACATTTTCAAACTTGTATTCTTTTGTACATTAGCCTCATTTTGATTCAGTTCTAAATGTATTTGGAAGTTTCAATATGGTCTTTCTGTCTGGGCAAGTTAACAGATTGAATTGCTTGATCATTTTCACTAAAAGCACGCTGATAGCCTATTTCATATGTCCAGAGTCCTCAAGGAAATTAGACAAATGAAGCAAACCATTCAAGAGAGGAAACACCACACCACAACAGAGGGTTTCCATTATAAAAGCTGAAACACTGCCCTAGAATGGATGTAAATAGGTCCCTTGATTTCTGCACATACACTTAGATAGGTTACTAATAAATAATTACCCTCTTAAAATTCCTAATATAATTTGTATCTGTTTAAACCTCTCCCCTACACTCAGACACACATACATGTGTGTAACATTTCAGTGCTGTGAGGGTGGCGAGGCACTGGAACAGGTTGCCCAGGGAGGCTGTGGATGCAGAAGTACTCACAGCCAGGTTGGGTGGTGCTCTGAGCAATCTGGACCATTGGAAGGTCCCCTGCCCATGGCAGGGTGGTTGGAACTAGATGAGCTTTAAGGTCCCTTTGAACACAACCCCTTTTATGATTTTATGATATACTTGAAATATAAAGAAATACATATGTATATTTATCTAGATCCCAGAATCAAATATTAAAAAAAAATTCCCTCATGATTTAGTCTTCATCTGTCTTGTCTCTGTGACATTATAATATTAGTCACTCAGAAATGCTGGTGTTACCACTCATAGGCAGACACCTATTTGCACGTCTGAAGAGTCTCTTATTTGTACTGGAGTTCCATTCTTTGTCCTTTGTTCATCATTTATGTTCCAATTACTAATTTTTAGGTGTTCATTCCATGAGAAGAAAGTGTGATATGCATCCAACCATAAAGTGTGACTGAACAACAGATAAACTGAACACTGAATATTTTTTAAACAATTGAAGAATGGAAATCAATAGCATGTACTACTTGGCAAGAATTAATAAATGCTTTATCAAATTTCAGAACACATGACTGGACAACAAATTCTACATTAAACAAAAAACTCCCCCAAGTAATTTTTTAATTATTATTTTTAGTGAATATTCTTTGTCTTGTTCTTGTATTCATTATCTCATAAGGATCTCATACAAACTGCTGTCAACTGGAATGTCTTCAGTGACTTTAAACAGGCTCTAGATCAATTTCTGAGACTACATGAGTGCTGCATAAATCCAGTCATTTACACTAATGCTGCTGGAAACACAGCAAAGGTCCTAGTGATCCCAACAAAAATAATTATGGTCTTGGTAAAATTCTTATCTAAAGGGGGAACAGGAAGACCAGGACATGCTAACTCACTGAGAAGGGAAAAAAACAGGAAAATAAGGGAAATATGCAGAAAGTTCTGGACAAAATTTGGAGAGGGATATTTTTCATTATTAAAATATGTGGTGAACAATAAGAGAAAAAAATTCTGAGGAAAAAGAAAAATATATCCTATGAGGTTTATTGCTACAAAATACACTTGAAACCATGAATTTAGAAATATGTAGGAACAGACATAGAAAAATCATAAGACAGAAACTACTTAAAAATAAGCAAGAGAGAAGTAAACCCTTATATTTGAGCCACACAAAGATTTCTCCCTATTGGAAACTTTTAAAAAATTTTGCCAGGAAGCAGATTACCTTATTGTTCTCCAAAACAGCTGTTCCTTGTAGCTCACAGGATAGTAAGTGGAATGCAATTGTTCCTTTATAGCTTTTTTCAGACATGTTCTGGGAACATGGATGAAGAAGGTTTTTGCTTTAAAATCTTCAGTATCATCTTAAACTATTGCAAAGCTAGATCTGCAGCCAGACTTTTGCCTAATTGTCTTTTCTAGATCATCAGCATCAAGTTGTCCATGCATCTTAACTTTAATTTAGTGTTATAACTATGGAAAAAGAGGGTGAGTAGTTATATCTCCCAGTGAAGAGGAAAAAGGTGTATTCATATGAGTGCTGCAGTGCCTTTTGTACTTTCTCCATAGCTGTAATATGAGATGGATTATTTACAGTCTTGATTTTTTTTTGTTCCCTTAGGCCCACATGAACTTGTGTTGGTTTCACACCAGCTAAACAGAAGCTTAGAGATGGGGGTAGGAGTGTGTGTATGTGTACAAGTTTAGGCATTTTCTGACTTTAGATAACAAAATGGCAACTCCGAGTAAAAATACCAGATACAAAAGCCACGTCCTACAATGGCATGTGTTTGGACACAGAGCAGTTCATTCATTTCTGGTCTGAGGAAAAAAGAAAACCAAAAAAAAAACCACTCTTGAGCTTTGGGATATCATCAGCACTAGAGCAGTCTCATGAGGAGTTCATGAAGCTTGCACAAACTCAGACATCAGTAGGACCTTAGTTCATTTTCTACATACCGATGAATTGGATTAAAATTTTAGCAGTAGCATTCCATACCATAGGCTTTTGACTACTGACAATTATTTCTTTTAGTACTGATACTTGTGTTTCAATGCCAGCTAACTTGTTTCAAAAATAACCATAACATAGCTCAAAGATCACCATCCTGAGAGAAAACATTTTGCATGATGGTGAGTAAGAAGTACAGAAACTCTGAAATTACTAGTCAGGTTAAAGTAGAATTAAAGTACAACTGAGTATACCCAGAAGGATGAAATGCTGCCTCAAATATCCTAGTAGGAAAAAAATAATTAGTCCTTTAAAGTTATCCAAATTAATCAAGAATAATAGGAGAGAGAATATATCAGATTCTCCTTCCTCTTTCCTTCTTTAATTGCCGTCATTTAATATGCAGATACAAATTAGCCTTAGATCACACTTGTAAAATATTAAAACTCCAGTGAGATTACTATTGGGCTAACTTGTATTCAGAAATAGATTGTACATTTGATGCTTCTTTTTAAATATAAAACCCAAAAATTTACTTATTTTATTTGAGGATTTAAAAAAAAATTTGTATTTATTTATTAGCATTTAGAGAAAATTTGCACACCTCTCTGTGAATCTGAAGGTAAAGGTGTATTAAACAAAAAAAATCAAAGACCTGATTAGGTCATCCAGATAATCTTCTTCCAGTATGATATAAAAGACTGTTGTCATTTAGTATGTGTGTTGTCACGTTAAACCAAAACACTGCCACAGACTCATAGTACAAACAGTGCTGTGATATCACTTTGCCTGGTGGAATCACACTCTTTTGGTTTTAAAACACAGAAAATACTGAGAACATGCTAAAAATAGACAGGGGTAATTGGATACGTTAGCAATCATAGTGAACGCAGTAATCACAAGTGATTGCCAGGATAACTATTCTTCTATTTGCCTGTGCTTAGCACTTCTAAATACATTCAGCCTTGAAAATTCCATCTATAGAGCATGCACTAAAGCCCCATGAGTTTGAATTAATAGTGTTCTTGTAATTCACACTTCCAAGAGTGGTTTTTTTTCATCAGGGTAAGCCACAGTGTTAATGCCCTGTATTTGTACTTGTATTTCAATGCAGAAAGCACCTTGGTTTGTGTTATTCCATTTTGGATATGATTCAATAAAGCAGTTAAATACAAGCTTAAATTTAAAGCATGAGGGATCTTGTTGGTTATAATGAGACTACTTGTGTGTTTAAGGTTAAATATGTTCTTAAGTGTTTCGCTGTATTAGGACCTCAGGTATTATTATCACTCATTTACTGGGGAATGTGCAGGTGGGAATGAAAGAGACAAAATGCATGGTTCACATATTTTGAGCTGCAGTGTGTGACTCTATATATATTAATATTGCCTGAGATGAAATATATACATGAAACACAAGGAAAGGTAAGAATGTTTTTGTTCTGCATCTCAGAAATCCCAATAAATCTGTGATTGGGAAGATTGATTTTACATAGAGTATCTTCCTGTTTCATTATAAAGCCACAGAAACTTCATTTTTAAAAAAGAATTATTACTTCTGTTTGATTTATCAATAATACTCTTGCTGTAATTATGGCAGAAATAATGAATGGATCTCCTGTCTGCCATGAATTATGCTACCTTGTGCACAGCTACCCTGGTGGGCTTTAATGATGTCTCAGACAAATTAAACTTCTTACAGTTTGTTATGCACAGCCACTTCCAGTGTAACAGAACCAAAGATCAATTTCTGAGCCAAACTTTTATGCAAAGTATCACTGAAAAGAGAGATAAAAGAAAGGTGCTTTTAATTTCTGCCATTACCAGAGGAGTGCCATTACCAGAGGTTTGGAGAAGAACTGGTGCTTGGTATCTCATTGCTCTACATCCTACCAGTGGAAGCTGCCCATCCTCTCCCACACTGCCTTGTATCTTGTGGTTCAGGATGATTCAAATCAAGTGATGATTGGAGGTGATACTATTCAGTGAGAAGGAAATGTAGCAGGATCCAGTCCCTCAGAACACCACCAGATGTATCCTTCTTTAAACGGAAGGAATATGCCACAATTTTTGTCAGACAAGAGGTATCCTTCAGAAGACCTAAATGTTATTTTCAGAGCAATTTTTTCTAAAATTTTCGTGATGGAGAAATAACCTGGCTACACTGATGGCTTTAGAATGAAGGATTTCCCAGTCTCGCTTTGTATTTGGCCTGGCCAGTTGGAGTGGTTCCGCCTGTCACTTCATCACTAAATCCAGTAATGAAAAATGACCTTTTAATGAGTTACATACAATGCATAATTGCTATAAAACTCTAACATCCTCCATGCAAATAATTCTTTGGAGATCATTAATTAGATTTTGAGGAATATTAATTTCTCCAAACCAAAAAAAAAAATATATATTACTACAGGGAAATGGGCTTGAATCAGTTTTAACTATGATAAAATTACAGTCTGTGACAATTAATCAAGTGGAGCACAAGAGAGCCTGGTTTAAAATGAAAAGTACACTGTTAATACTGCTTCCCATGGTTACAACTAATTAGTATGCATAAATAGTATTTTAAGAAGACTATAAGTTATCTGTGCTTCAGAATATTTCCTTTTTGCACTTTGATATGAAAATAGCACAGATACTGATAGTTCAGAGCTACTCCTGTGGCAACATGATTCTAGGAACATATTTCTAAAACATACAAATTTTAATCAGTGCGCCAAGAGTGCATCTATTTGTATCACAGGGCAGCTACAAAACAGCTTAAGTTCAGGCTATTAAAAAAAATTAAAAAAAGAGCAAGAATAGGTTAAGTGATTCTACTCTAACAAAACTGTGATCAAGACACTTGGGTACAGAGGTGCCCCTAGGGCATCATAGAAACTTACTATGAAGCATTGAAATAATGCTACAAAGTTAATTTTATTAAAATTAACAATGTTGACTTCTCCATCATTCTCTCATTAAATGGAACACTGAGAAAAAGAACAGTTGATCTAGTTTGCAAGATTATAAATAGCCACATACAATTTTCTGAATACTTTAATGGACACTGTGCAATGGAAACAGAACAAACAAAAATCCCCAGCAAAAACCACAAACAATTGTGTTGCATTGCAATTAAGTGAAGCTTTTTTTTTTTTTTTTGAAAGTTGAGGCAAAAAATTTGCTTGTACCCAAAAAAAGAGCAAAACACTGTGCCCAAATGCACTCACAGAAATCCAGACTATCTTTTGTGAATTCTTTTAGAATTGCTCCACTTTACAGCTAGCATAGCTGAGATGAGAATTTGAGAATTGATAACAGACTGACACTTCAATTCCTGTTGATACCAAGCATTGAATTCTGCAGCTGAGGAACCCCAGCCTTGCCTTTGTACTATGCTGGTGGGATATCAGCGTTCTCGCATCTTTCTTTATCCTGTTCCAGGATAGAAGTGCACAACACCCTCCAGAAATCTGAAATATTCTCAGAGAATGAAAACTGTCATTTTTTTGTGCAAAGCAGTGTGGCAGTGGTAGTAGCAGTGATAGTGGTGGTGAGTGGCAGTGTCTGTGAGAGGTGACATCCCCAACTGCAGGACTGGTGGCAGCACTGACAGTTTCCAGGAGGCAGCACTGAACAATCATGTTTCCTTCCTCTCAGGCAGAGCACAGGCAAGTCTCTGAGGCTGTATGTAATTTAATTTATTCATCATATGTCCCCTGCCTCATGTCCCAGCATCAGCAGAGGCAGGACAGTGATGAGCAGCCACAAGAAGCAAGATGTGCTTCCAGCTCTTCCAGCCCAGACACAGCAGAGGCACCTCACTGTTATTCTGAACATTCTTCAGGCTGAAAGTCCAGCCCTTGGGGTGCAAGGCTCTTGTCATCATCCCTGACGTATCTTTCTTTATGCATGAATGCATGCTTTCCAAACACCTACATTTCCTTTTACTCTCTTACAATAGCAGCCGTGAATAATAGTGATAAATAGTTTATTGGGGTTTTCTCAGAGGGCAGCCTGAGCCATCTGATTACTCAACATTACTTTTCATGCTACGGGGCTTAAGATCTAAGCAACTATCTGTGATATTGATAGAATGCTGTGGCCTTGGGCAATCATGACTTTTTCTACTAAGAATATTTATCCTTATGTTAAACTTTAAATATTCATAAAGCCTCCAAGAGACAGGCTAGATCCTTCTGAATTGTTCACAATAAATAAGTAAATAAATAAATGGGTTTTGCACATTGTTTGCTGCTAACTCTAATCCCTTCCCTTCTAAACACAAGTACAATACACTATAAATGGGAGCAGACACTGTTTCTTCATAGACAAGTGTGATATATTTATATCATGTATCAGATTTCTCAAGCGAATGAAAAAAGCTTTTCCCTTCTAATGATTTTTCTTCTTGTACACTAAACAAATTATTTAAAAACATGCAAATGACCGAAACTAAATTAATATATCTGTGGATCTGTAGCTCAAAATTTTCTTAATTACAATGAAAAAAACATACTGAATCATTTGTAGTTGTTTGTACTTCAGTGTAATTTAAGAGCCTCACAAATACACTTAAATCATCACAACTGTATTAAATTTTGCTTCCTAGGAACACAGATTATATGTTTAACTGTATTGGACAAAAACTGTATTTAACATCATATTATCTGATATTAAAGAGAAAGTAAGATGTGCACAAAACTATTCAGCAGAATTCACGTTCAATAATTACACTTTTCCTTCAGAGAGAGAGAGTCAGTGCAAAATATCCCACTGCAACAAAATCCTTAAACTGTATTTAATGTGTTCAAAGTTGAATTTCTTCTAAATACATACTCAGCTGAGTTTTGTCCAAATAGGATGATATTTACATGTCTGGAAAAATACACAAATATGTATTAATGTGCAATAAACAGAAAGAGTATGAGAAGCTGGAAGAAGCTGCACATGATCTTTAGAAGGAAGCATCAGGACCAAGTTCCAGGTGTATACAAGACAAAGTGTCTATGTACAGATTGCAGAATCTGAGTTAAGGGACTGAAATCTCATTGCACTCAGTGGAGGACACAGCATCTGGAGCCCAGAGAAACATGCAGCTCTCCTCAGGCATTCACCTCAGCTGTTTAGACATAGGCAGCTGGTACTCTTGCAGATAACCATGGGCACCCTTTCCCAGTGTCAGATGGAGCTGCAGAAGGTCTCCCTCTATCAGATCTTGCACCTGACAGAGGTGTCGCACTCTGCAGCACTGCAGATGGCTCCAGGTACCAATGTTTAGGCAGCTCAGTGAACCCCCATTTTAGGGTACACTTTGTGAGATTTGTTGGAGAAATAATTGATTCTCCTTTTTGAATGTCTCCATAAAAATATTTTCTCCTGTGGGTCTTCAGTACTGCTCATCGTGGCTTGAGACCTTGACTCCAATACAGACACTTGATGTTTTCCTGGGAAAAAAAAAATATTTTGTTCTCACAGGTAATAGCCCTAATGGGACACCTTCACTTAGTCACCTAGATTTATAAGATCAATAAATGAGCATAGCTCCAGAAACTTCAGATCCCAAATTAAAATTATCATTCAAAGCTAACTTACAAAATTACTAACCAACTTGTGATCTCTAATCTATTAGATTGGCACTGTCAGCACCCAATAATGAAGCAAAACTCATGAAATGCATTTTTTTAAGTCTGTAAAAGCCTCGATAAAGTAAAAGTTATTACAATTCTGAACAATAACAACTAGAATGTGGGATTCCTGTAGGAATAATGAGAATGCAGAATCCTGACATCTGTGAGAAGTGTTCATTTTTCAAAAGATGCTGTCAATATGTCATTAATATTAAGAGAAATAAGGTTAGTAAAGTTCAATACATATTGAAGATTTTCCTTGACATTTAACACATCATATTAAAAGCTTCTTCAAGAGGAAAGAAATATCAACTTGTCACCTAGAGATTGAAATTGAACTGCTCTGAGACAAACCGCTGTTTCTTTCCCATCATGAGATTCACAGGATGGGCAAAATGTCAAGACAAAAATAAACTACCCGGGAAAAAACATCAAAAGAAATATAGCCATTGTTACAGTTACTGCCAAAATAATCTAGAAAATGCAATTGTTTCCCAGTAATAATATGTGACAGAAGTCCCCACACATTCAGATCTGGTCTTGAAACACAGTAGAAAGCATTACTAAAGATATAGTCTTCTGCTCCATATAATCCACTAAATACCCTGGTAAGAAAATAGCTCCATTTTTTAAGATAGATCATATTTTCAAATCACAAAGTATAAAAATTTATTTTCTGTTTTTCAAAGAAAATATAATGAGTAAAGAAGAAGCCTTATAGCTCCATGAAATACTACGCAGTGAAGACAATTGCCAAAGCATGCGTAAGATTAGTAGGAAAATTTTACATTGAAAGACTGCTAAGTAATTTTTCTGAATATATTCATGGGGAAAAACTATAGTGAAGATATTTAAACATATTGCTAAATGAGCAATATCAAATACAAATGCATGTCATAAAAATGAAGTAAATATATTGATAGGAAGAATAGGATAAGGTCTAATATTTTTTAAAACAGATTTTGATGTCTGAACTACTACAGATAATTGCTTTACTACAGCTCAGTCTTTTGCTTTTCGTTGACATGACTCTTTGACGACAACAACAACAACACTCTTAGTTCCTCTTTGCAGTAACCCACTAAATGTGTCTGTGTTTAAAATTTATAAGTGGAAATTCTGATTAACAATTAAAGACAAAATGTACACCAAAACTGCCACAAAAACAAGTTTTTATGATAAGTGTCTCACCTTATCTAGCATATAAACCATTTTCTGTTGTTTACTTTCAAAAACATATACAAATAATCTATTCTTTAGCTTCAATTCTTTGCCTATATGGTAGTGGCATCACATATGTTAGTGACATATTTTTTCTTTTCATCTAAAAACTGAGCACATATTTCTTTAACAAAGATATATATTCCAGAATTTGAGTTTCAATTTAAAAGCCAAGCAAATACTTCACAACTCTCCATCTTCCAAGTCCCTTTAAAATGTCCATTGTCAAATAAAAGCTCAAAAACTTGCATTCATTCCTTCACCACACTTGCAAAGATGTTATCTGATAACCTCTCCCCTACACGTATTGACAGAGAAGCCAGTAAGTATTTCAAAGGATCAACCCATTGTCCCAAAAAAAGCAATCTACAAAAATTTGTTGAGCTAATATCACAAATAGAGGTGTGGCTACACATTATAGATCTTTTATCATCTGATAGAAATGAAGCCTATTTGCTTGTTTGGAATTTACTTTTTTATGGAAACATCTAACAGCTTACTTGAGGAGTAATTTTTGATGGGTAACAGCTTTTTTTAAATTGGCATTTTCGGAATAATCACATTAATCCAAGAGCCACAAAGTGCTGAAGGAAACAGGCTGAAGGAAAAGGAAGTAAACTCTTTTGAAAGACCAAATGTGTTTTTCATCTTATAATTTATTGTTAAAATTTTCCTTGGAAAGGCCAGATACAACAGATTTAAGACTGAATGTTCATTCAAGATTTATCATGTCAGCTTTCAATAGGTTATGTATTTCAAAGCCATGGAAAATTTCTTTTTTCTATACACAGAAGGCAAATACACACATAAAAATTTAAATTATGTTGAAAGCATACCATAAGACTATTGAAGAAAGCTTTACATGTTAAGAAATGCCAATCTTTAATTTTCATGTCCATCCTTCATTCTTTGTGCATCCTCTTTGCACATAAGCATTTTAACAAAATCTAATTATGTGACCACTTTCCTCTTTCACAGGACCTCTGCCTTGCTCAGTGCACAGAATGTTCACATAATGAGCAACTACTCTTCATTTTTCAATCTGTGACCCAAGGCCTTATTTACTGCACACTAGTCAAACCCTTCTCTCAAGACAGAATTGTTAATTTCCTCATAAGTTTCTTTCGTGCTCATCACCACAGTATGTAAACAATTAAAAATATTAATTAACCACTGTTCACAACACTCCTAATCATAAAATTATAGAGAACTGAAGAGCAAAGAAATTAAGGTCAAGAAGGTTTAGCAACTGTAGTCTCCTTTTGTGCATATTTCTTTCCTCTTGTAAAATGACACAGACACTTTATTAGAAACATACATATACTATACAATTAAAGCCCACAGCATAGTGCATACGCAGAAGAAAAGAGTATGATTAGAAAAGTAAATTCAATTCTGAAATTCCCTGACTATGAAATTATTTTCCTTCTTGATTCTTACAATATCCCTGTAAGTGAGATTTTTTGAAATTACGTAAAATTTCTGTTAAAAAAAATCTAGTTCTATCACATGGTAGGATACTGAGAGCAACAAGGATTTGCATCAAGTCGAGAAAGTTTTGTGCTACTTGAGCTGAAAGAGTGGCTGACAGCACTAACAATTCATCAGCTCCTCTGTGGACCAGCAGCAGGAAGGACCAGGACATTACATGAAATTCACAGGTTCTTGCTGGTATCAGGCTAACGGCATAAAGTGAGACTCTTAAGCTTCAGTACATACTGTGCAGGGCAATAAGTTCATTGTGAAATAAGACCATTTTATCTGTACCCTTCTCCCAGAAGAGTGGCCGGAACCTCTCCCTATTCAATCTCTTCTCCATCTTTTCTTGTGCTGAATCCATTTCATCTTGCGGGAATGTATTATAGAAGTGAAAGATAACACCATAAAGCGCTCAAAATTTTATAGAAGCCCATTTAAATCAACCATAACTAACAATACATTTGTTTTTCCAATAGATCCAAAGCCAGATAGCCAAAAGTTCTTTCATTTCTTTTTATTTCTTGGCTGAGAACTTTATTACATTTGTTCCTTTGTTAAGTTGGGGTTTTTTTCTACTGATAAGTCAAGACTTTCAAAACATTTTCCACAAAGACAGAATGCCTCTGAAAAAGAGACATCTGTTAAGATTCAAGTAATCATTCTGCATTAATATCTGATCATTCCTCTGCAGTGGAACCTGTTGCTTGGATTATGAATTGAAGCTTATTTATCTAAGTTTTCCAACTCATCGTGTCTCACAAGGGTATAATCGCTTACTTGCCTGAAAACTTACTTATTTCTTTTTATTGTGCCAGGATTATAAAGGCAAGTTGGAGTAAAAGTGAAATAAAACAATATATCCTTTCCTTGTTCTATTTATCCCTCATCAGTGAGGCACAGGCTCCTGCATCATGAGGGATGGTCTCAGCTGAGCAGTTTCACTGTTGATACCTTCCCCATTTATACACAGGAGCAGATGGCTTCTCACCTACTGCTGTCTCTTGAGGGTTTTAACTGTAGTAATGTAAATGAAGGGTTCAGTTAAAAAATAAAAAAAAAAATGCACAGTTTAGAGACCCTTTGAAATTGTTGTGTTTAGTGACCTCTAGTGCTAAGGGTCTCAGTTTATTTTCACACTACATTTTCTTCTAGGATAAAACCCATATACAAATACATGCTGTAATCAGCCACAGTTGTGTTCAAGGATACATATGAACACTATTTTTCTCTCTTATCCTGGTCTTTCAATATTCATTCTTTGTGAAATGAAAGTTATTGTCATGTGCTTGTCCAAACCTGCCACAGTGTTAATCCCCTTAGAGATGACTATAACGATTCCTATCTGCTATGTTCAGAATACAGGGAATACAAGATGAATTAGAGAAGGGCCTAGAAATTAGTGTTCTAGAAATTAGTCTGCTCATTAGAGAATGAAATTAACTCTTTATTTTGCCTTTACTAAACCAGTTACTTCATGACTGTGATCTGTGAAAGAACCACAGTATGCCAAATGAAATACCAGCATATTCTGAGTAACTTAAAGCAGACAGATAGGCACTTTACATTTGAGATAAAGAAGAATGTTCCAAATCAAGGGAATATTAGCAAATAATTTAAAATTACAAAAGGAAATAGAAAAAATGCAAGGACCGCTGGTAGAGAGGAACAGAATGGAAACAAAATGATTGTGGAATGCAAAGCCAAGCGAAGATGGATCCCATTTCTTAAATTCTTAAAAACAAAACAAAAGACACAAAAATTAAAATATCTTAGAACAGCAAAAATATTAATTCAAAAAAGAGTATGACAACAATGGGCTGTTTCAACAGCAGTGATCTGAATGAAGCACTAGGTAGGGGCTTGAGGAAGGCTGAGATGATATAGAATGCAAATTTCCAAGGAGTTCACAGCAAGGAAGAGAATTGAAAAAGGTTGGAAAATTTTAGCTGAATCAGCAAATTTAAAAAATGATTGAATCTTCAGCACTGCTTTGGATAGAAAGGATTTGTAGATAAACCAGACATGAAGAATGAGCAACAAAGACAAATTAGTTGGAAATTACTAAAGTTGTAAGGTGAAGAGTACTGGGAAACCTGGAAAGATTAAGCACACTCAAGGAGGATGAAGCCTTGATAGTGGATAAACCTTCCAAGAAACTCAGGTATGAGGGTGTGCCATGTCAAAAGAAAAGAAAAATTCATCTGTTTGCTGGCACAAAAGCAGTTTCCATAAACTCAGTTGAAAGATTTGTAATACTGTTTCAAAGGAAGACTAAGAAGTCAAACAATGAAAAAAGCTTTCTCTCAAGAGTGGGATCTTAATGACAAAGGAATGCATTGGGAAAAGCAATGGAAAAGGTGGTTAGCAGCTCATTGGCTTAATATACCGATCAACAGATGGTGCAGAAAAGCAAAAGGAAAGTGGAATTGAAAGCTACATTTCTGTACCTCTACACTCTGGACAGAGCAAGGTAGGCCTGAAACAATATTTCTCACTCAATGGCAAAGAAATTTACTCCAATATATTGCCTTGAAAACATCATGCATTTTAACTAATGTCACTATAAATACTGTGTTTCCCATGGTTGGACTTCATTTTCATATTGTTTGCATTCTTCATAATCCTGCTTCTCACATAACTGATGTGCCTTTATTTTTTTCTACAGCACTTAAATAGGAAAAGAACCCCTCACATCAGGGAAACTCAAAGAGGTCTTCTAAATAAGGAAGTAGACAAGAGCCAATCCAGCTAATCAATAGCCTAAATATTTTAAAATGAAAACAATGGGCAAGAGCCTCAGACCTACTTAAATGTGTTTTAACTCCCATAGCACAGTGAGCACTTAACAATGCTTTAAACAAGCAGCTAAGAGTTTCTCAGAGCAGGGAGTCCTTGAACAGCATAAAGGTAGGGAAATCAGTTTATATTTCCTACTTTAAACCCTTGCATGTGGGAAATGAAGAGGGAAGAACAACTCCAGCAACGTGGGGGAGGAGGGTGACTGTAGTGCTAGTCCCACTGCAGTACCTTGCCTGGCAAAACCCCAGCCAGCTGAAATGAGATCAGCGTAAATCACAGCCCTGACACCTCACAACTGAGTAAGCAGGAAGTGAATAGAGAACAATGCTTTTCTTTCTAACATCTACATCTTTTCTCATCAGTCAGAGATGATTCAGATGTAAACCCTTCACTAACATTCTGCTCTAAACATAGAAATGAAAATTTCCTCTATTACTTGGGTGGAGAAAAAGCACATTTTAAAATTAAAAATTAAATGACACAACTTCATGCAAGAATAATTATTAAACTGCATTTTTAGAAAAAATATTAAACATACTATGCTCAAAATTCTGAACTATCATTTGTAACTTTAAGAAATGTCACCACAGTTGTTTCTCTTCGTTACAGACAGATTGGAGTTAATTAAGGTCAGTTGGATCAATGAGATTTAGTTACCTTTTCTGAGAAATTGTTAGTTCCCAGTGTTAGAAAATAAATGAAACAAAACAGTAAACCTGAACAAAAATATGTCCAATAAGAATATAAAGATTCTCTACCCATAAATACATTTGTACCACAGACATTTATAATTGATTAATGTATAGCATATATCATATATATCCTTATATAAAATGTGTAACCCTTACATAAAATAAATGTAGAACTCTTCTTGCTATGATTGAAATTTGCATGTAAAGTATAAAGGGGAATTTATTTACAGCACATTTTCCTCTGCTTACTGCAGTGAACCCTTAACTTAAGAACAAAATGAATATTCAAATAAATCTAAATCATTTATAGTAGGTTTTTTCAATGATGCCTTTAATCTAGTCATTTGCAGAATATTTGCAAGAAATAATTCTGGATTTCTGATAAACCAAAGCTTATTCATTTCTACATAAGCATTAAAATTAGAAGTTCAAACTCTGAGAATAAGAAAAGTGCTGTGACAAGTGCTGTTGAATTTGATAATTTCTATCTATCTGTCTCATCTGGATGGTAATTAATACTTTATCAAAGACTAAAGAGCCATTTTAGTGACTTGTTGATGATGCATGTTCTACTACTTGAGCTTTTACATAGTGTTCTGGTTCTGTATTAAGGAAGAACAGAAAGAATGGAATGTTTTCCTTATAACTGCAAACAGTCAAGGAGAATACCTCTAGTGCCAAAAAGGTTATTTGTCTTCTGATCTGCCTTGAAGACTGATACTAGGGTTTTTAGAAGGAAGCTGTACTTAATTCTGCCTTGGTGTTGGTGAGCTCACTTCTTCCAAATAATTTCCAAGAGTCATTAAGCTGGCTCAGGTCTGGAACATGAAGCTGAGTAGAATCTCTGTCTAGTGAGACACACAGCATGCCTGCACAGACCCAGGAAACTCACAGGGTTTCACAGCTGTCAGTATTCACTTGACCTTAAAAAGAGCAGGTGCTCCCAGCCACATCTTCAGGAGTACAAAACATGCTTTTCAGTTGCACCTGAGTGTTGCCCAAAGTGTCAGCTGGTGTGCAAATGTTGCCTGGCACAAAACAGAAGCTGCTTCCATTTCCAGTGCTGGTATCCCAAAAAACTGAGTCGAGAACAGCTCACTCTGTATTAAAATCACCAGCTGCAGATGAGCAGTTTTCACTTGCTCAGTGCATGTTTGCAGTGTTATTGGCACCATGTGGACAATTCATGACCTTGAAAAACAACACCTTACATGAATTCAAGTATGGGACTAGTTTACAGTGAAGCATCGAAATATCGATCTGCTGTTGACAGGGGTTTCAGCATGCTGATCTATAACAAGGAAAGAGCAGCAGCAGTGAGATCCTTTAACTAGCAGAGAGTCAGATCAATATATTTCAAAGAGCAGTGCTGTGCCATGCTGATAATGCCAGTTGAGGCCATCAGCCTGCATATCCTGTGTAGGATCACATTTTCAAAAGAACATACCTCTTATTCTTGAAAATTTTCCATTGTTGTGGAGAACCCTAGATTTTGTATTCATATTCTCTTTTGTACAGCCTAATCACACTTTGGCAAATGCATTTATAATTCGCAGTACCTCTGTTTCTCCCTCTGTCAAACATGGATAAAAATATTCTTAAATTACAGAGTTCCTGTGAGGCTTAATTTATTAATGCATGTACTCTTAGATTCAGAATTGAAACATACACACAAATTATTATTATTATTATTGTTATTACTGTTCCATTTCAAAAATATTTTGAAACAATAAAGGAACCGGAAAAAGATGGTAGTTTGAAAGCATTGGTTGTTATATCCTTTTGAATATTACCCTGCTGAAGTTATCAATCAAATCCATTTTCTCATACAGTATACATATATTTTATCATCATTTACACAACATGTAAAATCATTACAACCGATGCTTGGTTCAAAAGAACCAGAGTTTTTCTGAAGTCATGAGTAAGTCTTTTTCTTAACTATATAAAAAACTTTAGACAGTGAAAGCAGGCAACATAACCATGATTTCTCTTGAGAATTCTTGATAATAATACTGCTGTCTATTATACAGAGCACGTGTATGACAGTTTGGGGTCTATTAGAATTTCTGAAACAACTTTTTTTGCATGAACTCTTACAAGTTGGCTGAACACTGCACCAGAAATTATAAACTATGGTTGTGAAAGCAGCTAAGTCAAAATAGTAAAATTTAAAAGCCTGGAGCAAATCACAAAAGCTATATTTAGGACTGTAATTCAGGGGCCTTATTTCACAGATACTTAGCATTGCTAGTTGCCCTACATGCCATAAGCAATTTCATCATGGCAGAAGTGCCACCACTAAATGCCTTATATATTTGCATGCTGCCATTCTCGTCCTCTGGCACCCTGAGTTCTGTGTAGCCACAGGTGTGCAGAACAGCACTGCAATCAGTTTCCACAGCCAACTAGGACTTGCTATTTATATCTTAGTAGCAGGATATCAGCTTCATAGCATCCTTCATACAATTACTGTAAGAGACAATCTGTTATATGCATTATATTACAATTATATTGTGTATATAATAAACCTTTTTATCCAGAGGAAATATATCCATAAATGAACAGGCCACAAAATTAGCCTAGAGAGATTTAAAACTGAATATGTGTAGTAAATCCATTAACTCTAGATAGTGAAAGTTTTATAAGTGCACACAGTAATTCTCAGGAAAATTTTCAGAGGAGCTTCACTTCTGCCAGACTTGCACTGCACAAAGTCTATATCGTAAATCTTAACATCACTATTAACAGACTTGGTTGATTAGGAAAATTGAGTAGCAGAGGTTAAGTGGATTCAGGAAGAACACTAAAGAGCTGTATAAATTTTCATAATATTTTGTTTTTTCTTTTCCCAGATGGTAGTAGAAATTCTTTCAAGCAGAGTAGCCACAGCTGTTGTCCTTAAATACTTGGCAATTTTGCTTACAGTAAGATTAAGTTACCTCAAAATTTGCAGCATTGGTTTTTACTTTGTACATTTGAAATAAGAAATGTTTTAAATACTGCTAACAAATACAGTTAGTTTACTGAAAATCCTTAGGGCATAGGCATATGTTGTGAATGTAGCTGTGAATGCAGTTCGAGAAATTACCACCCTCAGCTGTTTACTGCCACTCCACAGCTGGAAATTACACCCCCCACACAGCTGGAGCACCCTAATTGTCCATATGGGCAGTTGTAGTTAGTTTCTATGAAAATCAGACAGCTATACCTCAGTCACCTTCAGAGGAACAGAAGAAATCCTGGCAGTGGGATAGGTAAAGGTGGAGATGGTAAAATAATAGAACAGAAAAAGGAAAAACTATCAAACTTTTGTTGGAAACAAAGAAGAACTTGGCTCTCCCTCCTTTGTTCTTTCTCTTTGTTTTGTACTTTAGCCAAAACCTTCATACTTGCCTGAGCTTTGCTATTGGTATAGAATCATAGAATCATTTAGGCTGGAAAAGACCTCTAAGACCAGTGAGTCCAAACACCAATTCAGTACTTCCAAATCAACCACTAAACCATGTCCCTCAGTGCTACAACTACATGTCTCTTAACCACCTTCAGGGATGGTGACTCATGTCTGTGTTTATACCCAAAAATTATGATAAGCATGCCAAAGCCCTAGAAGTCCTTGTCAAGGATAAACCTGGCCTGCAGAACTATTGTAAGGGATCACAGAGGGGCAGTATACTTTCAACCTGGGCCCCCTCCCCTCACAGAATCTCAGGATTTTTTCTTCAAATGCTTACTATCTGGGAGAGTTCTCAGCCACATACAGAAAAGTATAAAGCAAAGAGAGATCTAGCCCTGTGGAAAGGGGCTTCCCAGAACTTTTACACTGGAAGGAGAGCTGCTCCTACCAGCTCACATGAAATGTGCAGCAGCTAAGGAAGAGGACAAGTTCTAAAAAATTCCAGTGGAATAAAAACGTTTCTCCCATTTACTTTCCACTGCCAGGAATCATTCTTGGATCAAATGTCCTAAGAAATTGTTCTCACAAAAATTTAGGTTCTAAGTGCCATACAGGCACTACCATCCAATGACTGAAGGTTACAGCATTCATATAAGCTATAAAAAACATATCTTGAAACAGAATCATAGAATGGTTTGGGTTCAAAGAGATTTTAAAAGTTGATTTAGCCCAACTCTCCTGCAATGAGCAGGGAGATCACTGACATGGGTGAGAATGAGTATCCACATTTTCCTTTTTCGGAAACAATATATCTTGTTATCCTTCCTTTTCTGAAGCCATTTCATTACATTTAAAATACAGAAAAGAATATATGAGCCTGCAGAGTGAGAAGATTTGAGACTCTTGTGGGTACTACCTTCTCCTGGGAAACCTGGATTTCAGTCAGTTCTCCCATGAATATTTACACGAAGAGAAAAAGCTCCTAGAGGTGAGATTAAAAGAGACTCCAGTGAGAATGCCCAATTTGGGAGCAAGCAGCAGAAGGGCACTTAGGCACTGCTCATTGCTGTCAAGAGTCTGCACTACGCTGGCTTCAGAGAGGAACCCAACCGAAAAAGTTCCCGTTGTCTCCTCTTCCCTCCCTCATTCTCTAACACATTCAGGTATGGGGCAATGTTACATTGAGACCACAGAGCTATAAATCAGTCAAATAAATTATTACAGCACAAGAAGAACAACAGCAACACTCCACTTGTAGCTGCATAGTTGTTAGATGCTTACTGTGGTGGTAAGTCACAGTATGACAACACAGTTTATGGAAAGATGAGCATTTCATTTCATCTCCCCTAGATATCTGTTCAGAATGGAATGAATCCCCCTCTGGAAGAGCAAAGATTTCTACGCTGGCTATGAACTGAGACAAAATGGAACTATTTAAACTAGACATTCGATATTTGTATTACTGAAGTTAGATGACTTCACCTCCTAGGAATTCACCAATGGCCACAGAAGATGGCAGCTGAGAAAATGTTTTGAATGTGCCAAGTTCATTTTCAGGATAGTTCTTTCAGATGCCTTCATCCTTTGTGTATACATCCCCAGTCTTGCTTGTTATCAGCTTCCAATCAAAATTTTGGTAAAAATCAGTGTTCTGCAATATTGGTACACCACTGGACTACTGACTCTACCTACTTTCTGAGTGGTAACAGCTATTGTAAACCATAACATAACTGTGAACATATAGTAACACCTGGTTTTCCCCATGTAAATCACATTGAATATAATTACATATACATGACTTCAACTATTTTTGTTCAGACACTTAAAACAGTGAGAGCCCTCTGCAGCTCACTGTCACTGCCTTTCATTTTTACTGCCTTACATATTGTAGTCTTGACAGTAAATTTTTTCATCTCCCTTCTCCTTTCTTCATGGTGATTGGACACATGAAAGGTGTTAGTCAAGGCTTCTGTGGGTCTCCACTGATAACCCTCCACCACTGTAGAACAGCTCATTGAGTTCAGAGCTCATTGAGTCCCATCCTCTTGTTTCTCTGTCTTTCAGGTGGCAATTCACAAGGGACTGTTCCCTCTTTCCATCGGGTCAACTCTGATTCCGTACAATCATTCTGCACAAGGCCTTTGTTAAACATATTTTGAAAATCCAAGAATAGTATATATACTTGGATATAGCAAGCTGAATCACCCCTAGCTGCAGCACACCTGTGAAATTGCTTCTATGTTTTATAAACTCCAGATTTTCAGGTCCCCGTGTCTGTTGTAGAGAGGGTATTTATGGTTAATTCATATATAATGCAGATTTATTCATTCACTAATACAGCTTGACACTATTTTATTTTTTAATAAAAACATCCCATAATATTTCTTTTCTTTTAATAAAATAGAGATTATGCAGGTAATCTTGCCTCTCCACAGTCAAAATAGGCCTCATAAAAGTTGGCATTTAGGTGTAGATTATACATTATGCTGGAGATAACAGACGAGGTTATCAGTTGTTTTACAATTACAAAAGAAATGTATCAATAAAAACTAAGCAACACAAATTAAACTTATTTTTGTCAATAACACCCAGCCATGATGAGTTCCTGTCTGCCCACCTGTTTATATTAATCTTTTAGGCAGCATGAAATTAACAGCCTGTGTTCCACTTGTAAAATAATTTTATCGATAGCCTGTGTTTTAAAAGGTTTAAATTTCTCTTTTGCTTCTATTTTTTAAAGAGCTCCTCCAAATGAGTCATATTTAAGCAAAAAATTCTCTCATTATATAGTATGACCTTAAGCAAACCAGACAGCAACATGTGCCTATTGTGCCATCTTCAGGTTATTTTTGGAATACAGTTATCCTGGATTTTGCTAAAAAGGAGACAATTTTTATATTTTTTGTTTATGCCTAAAATTAATACTAATAACTTCAATTAGGGAAGGGTGGAAACAGAAAAAAAAATTGATTTTGCCACAACATAAAACAGCTTCTTTTTCTTCATCATGACAAAAAAGATGTCAGATCACTACTCTTATTTGAACTTCCATTCTTTTTCCTAATACTATGAGGAGATTTTGCTGCTGTATTTCCCTGTTTCAGTAGAATTTATCTGTGGAAATTCACAGTACTGTTGTTCATATCTGAAGCAGTTAGTTGCTTCATGGGACTTATGCTGCAACTTTTGCTTTTTGCTTTTTATTTTTTGTTTTTACAGCACTGAGCACCATGGAAAATGACATCACACCACACTCTTTTGGTGAAAGACTTCAATTTTATCCTGACCTGATTCTTCAGTGGCATACTGTATGGAATAGAGCTGAAGCTTGTTTTCTGTTGGTTTTGACTTGTGTTCACTCTTTAATGCCTGTATCAACAAGTCTTGACAGAAGCGAATGTGATTTTGGCAAAATATATTTCTAAAGGCATCTTGACTAGAGCAGGGAGATTTTCCTTCTCACAGAGGAGCAAGGACTATGAATAACCTCTGCCTTAAAATTCAGCACAGCTTTGGTGATTCTGAAGATGCAGGATTGCCTGTTGCTCCTGTGCAAATTGGTGTGAATTAAGTTAACAGGGTCCATATGAATGGGAGGTATGAATACAGCAGGATCTGGTGTAACTGAAGATTAGGGTCTTATCTGAACAGAGAGGAAATGCACAGAATCCAAATTAATTTTACTCTAACAAATTGATATTGTGAATGAACTACCACTAACTATCTGCATTTAACTGCACTGATATTGCACTTTCCTGGCTCTCTCACGTGCCAATGTGAAACACGTGTCCTTCCTTGCCAGACAAGTTTTATTCCTCCTGAGGAGGGCACAGACTCTGTAAGCCTCATCCCCGCTTAATGAGGAAAAAAATGTGCTAATTTCTTAATAAAGACTAACAAAGCAAGAAATTAAGAAGAAACCACTAAATTGAGAGTGGAGTTATCACATGACAACAAAATTATGGCATGACATGGATTTCATCTTATGCAGCACAAGGAGATATACAGGAGAAAAAAAAAAAAAAAAAGAAAAAACACCAACCAACCAACCGAAAAACCCCACCACCCACCCAGAATTACAGAATCTATAGTGGATTTCCTCAAGAAGTGGTTTGTCTGCAAAGACCTGAGTGATTGTCTGAACTCACATCTGTCTCTCTAGGCTGCTGGTTACCTCGCATAGGTTGCACTGGGAAGAGTCATGTAGCTGAGTCATGTTTTGTCATCCTTTTACTACCAAATGACCAAGAGTGCTTTAAAGTTTATAAGACAAAAAGCTTATTGCAACACAAAAATTTAGGTCTTCTGAATTGAATTCTACTAATACAATTTGTATTGCACTTCAAGCAGGATACATTTGCTCTCTCATGTCCAGTCTCTCATCCACATCACCCCCAAGTCCTTCTCAGCAGGGCTGCCCTAAATCTCTCCATCCCCCAGCCTGTTTTGATACCAGGGGTTTTCCCAACCCAGGTGCAGCAGCTTGCATTTGGTCTTGTTACACCTCTGAGTTTCCCATGGGCCCACTTCCGGAGCTTGTCCAGGTCCCTCGGGATGGCACTGTGTCCTTCAGGTGTGTCAACAGCACCACTGTTGGTGTCATCTGCACATTTGCTGAGGGTGCACTCAATCCCTTTGTATATGTCAGTAATGAAGACATTGACTAGTACTGGTCCCAGTACAGACTCCTGAGGGACAACACTTGTCACTGACATCCATTGACATTTGAGCCATTGACCACTACCCTCTAGATGCCACCATCCAAACAATTCCATATCCACCTAACACTCCAACCATGGGATCCACCTCTCTCCAATTTAGAGGGACTGTCAAGGGCTTTACAGAAATCCAGATCAATGACAGCTGTAGCCCTTCGCTTGTCCAATGATGAAGCCACCTGATCATAGAAGACCACTTGGCTGGTCAGGCAGGACTTGCCTTTGGTGATGTGATGTTTCAAAGCTGTGATGGCTGTTTCAAGTCACTTCCCTGTCTCCATGTGCCTTAGCAGAGCTTCTAGGAGGATCTGTTCAATGATTTCTCCAGGCACAGAGGTGAATCTGACAGGTCATTGGTTCCTAGGATCCTTCTTTCTACCCTTTTTAAAGAGAGGTAGAATTTTTCTCTTTTTCCAGTCACCTGGGACTTCACCTGACTTTTCACATGTCTTGAAGATTGCCTTAGCAACTACATCAGCCAACTCCCTCAGGATTCTGGGATGAATCTCATCAGGTCCCACATACATCATATGTATGTTCAGATTCCTCAGGTGGTCACAAACTTGATCTTTCCTTAGGAAGCACTTTGCTCCTCCAGGCCCCATCCTGCTGTCCATCCATTCCAGAGGTGTGGGAAGAGAGGCTGCCATTAAAGACTGAGGCAAATAAGTTTTTGAATACCTCAGCCTTCTCCTTATTTATTGTTACCAGTTTATCAGCATTATTTATCTGAAGGGGTACATCTTCTTCGATGTTCTTTTTTGGTGTACTTACCTGTAGAAGTCCTTCTTATTCTTTGCATCTGTAACACAAAATTCAGAGGAAAGCTGTCTGGACACCACTCAAGAACTATCTGGCCATTGGTTGGCAGATGGTGAGCAACTGGACTCTCTCTCATTTATTTTTTATAGCATTATTATTATTATTGTTACTATCACTACTACTACTACTACTATTATCCCTTTATTTGCTGTCCTGTAAAGTGTCTTTACCCATGAATTTTAGAAATAATATCTCTAAAGTTGCCTAACTTTTGCACTTGACACATCACTGGTCTACAGTTTCCTCACAGAAAATACAGTACCTTCTTTAACTGTTTCATTTAAACTAAGTTTAATGAATTTCACTATTCACTAAATGCGTTATCTGATCATACGCTGGCCATCATACTTATTATAATTCCCTGCTGTTAAAAAAACCAGTTTTATAAAAAATGTTGTGTGTCTTCTACACATTCAAGCAGTTTAGATATCTAAGATCTGATTATTATGCATTTATAATGGACATCTTCATCTGCATGATGGATGCAATCAGTAACAGCTAAAACCCCTCATCAAGTGTTACCTTAAAACAAGGAGTCCTCACTTTATTACCCATATTCATAACATTCATGAACTCCATAGATGAGAGAGTAAAAATAGATGACTGTATAACATATGCACAATGGTTCAGGCTGAGAGCAAAGACGGGAAAACATTTCTCATGCCTGAAAAGTGCACGAGTGTGTGTAAGAGCATGTGTACACAGACTGAGATTCTATTAATCAAAATATCCACACATTACTCACTGTCACCATTCACCAGCTATTGCTTTTTGATTTATTATACTGATTTGTTTTTTATAACTCTGAGAACATTGACAGCTTATGCACACTGATGGCAAAAACTTCCCACAGAACTTTCTTTCATATGCATTACATCCAAGTCAAACACAGGAAACATAGTTCACACCCTATTGAAATAATTACTAATTCTAAAACTAGTAAAATTTGCAACCCCTACTTTCTGCTGTCCTGTTGTCATACTTTCTCCGTGCATAGAAACACATATACTCCAGGTAGGTACATTATTTTCTGAACAGTAAGATAAAGGAAAATCTTGGAGGAATTTACACCCTAGAAAGCAAGAAAATAAAGTAGGAAAATGTATTGTAGATCACTACAATACTTCCCCTACTCATCTCTTGAAAATGTAAAGGTTTGCCTATCAGAAGATAAGCTAGGAAAACCTTTTAAAATAGATGATCCTGAAGCTAGATGCATGAATACTAAATGGTGAATGTGAAAGAATGGCACTTTGAGGTAAAAGATTAAATTCTTCTTTCCTTTTTTATGGACCAAAACTATTTTACTGAAAGATATCATTTAGCTGCAGTTTCACCTTTTTTTTTTTTCTTACATTAGGCTTTCGTGATTATCAAATGAATTGCATCAAATATGTAGCTATAGTTCTTTCAGATAGAAATATATTTTTATTTTCATCTAAATACAATGAAAATCTTGTACAGAATTATTATTTCCAACTATTCTTGTCAATATTAATGGTAGTCATGATTGCATCTATGGTAGAAGTGTATCTTATACATGAAATAAAGATTAAATATTATGAAAGGCTTTGCAAGAGTAAGTAGAGGGCAGAACACAAAAGTGCATATTAACACCAAACTTCAAATTATCAAAGTATCTCTACAAGGCAATGAGATCAAACAGACAATTTACTTATTTCTCAGAGACAAAAAAAAAATTCTTCTATTTGTAATATATTTGAGAAAAACAAAATCTCACAATTCTGTTTTCCAAATATATATGTGTACAAGTCTGTTATCTGCAGATGCTGTCCATTTCAGACATATAAAGATAGCAGTAAAGTCATATTCCCTCTTTTGAGAATCAGAAATCATAAATTGGAATCAATATTCTTTCAGATGAAAATAATCCCAGGGTAAAAAAAAAAGTCCTTATCTGGGCTTTGTATTCAGGCCTGAAAACAAAAACCTTTGTGAAGCAAAAACAAAGAATGAAGACTGAGAGAAAAGCAGATTTTCTGGTGTCTCTAACCTAGAGAAGTAACAAAATCCCATGTAAAGAGACTGTGAATTGATACTACCCTGACCTGTAGAATTTCATCTGCCTTTTGTGTTCACCAGCCGCAAGGCAATAGAGCCCCCATACGCTGAGTTTTGTTCTCCTCTGCAACACCAACTCTTTTATAAGAGAACTTAGTTTGGAAATCAGTTTTGTCAGTTTAAAAGAATAAGTTTTGCAGTAGCTCTTAGAAGGCTGTGATCAGGCATAATTTCTATTAAGAACAAACTGTCTGAAAACATTCCACTATACATGATTACAATTCGGCAATTACTTTAATGGCATGTAGCTATTTTTACTTATCTCATACGCTGTTTTTCCAGAAGAGGTTAGCAGTTTTCCTTAAGTTATCATTCTGAGCTCCTTGAATTCTTAGACAAGAGTCGAAAGGGTGATAACCTTGGAGACTAGCCCTGAAAACACACAGTACCTCAAATCATATTTACAACCTCAGTACATGACAGCTACCTAAGAACACTTAAATCAGAACAAATGAAAGCTCATCTGAGAAACTGAATAACTTAAAATGTGCCATTTCTCCTCAGCTACATAGCATAGAGATCCCAAGTTCACCCAGTTAGATTAAAGTCATTACATTCTCAATAGTAAGGCCCCTAGAACAGGAATTAATTTCTGACAAGTGATGATTTGAAAGAATACAGTTTTCACACAGCATGTTACATATTCCATGTTCTGCCAATTATTCATTTGCTTCAGTGTGTCTTTCAGGACTTAAAAAAAAATCTGAAGAGCTCTCTTAAAAAATCTCATCATATTCAGCAAATCATTCCTTTGAAAGGATTCCTCTGAATATCCTGCCAAAATAATTGCAGCTCATTTCAGTCCAGCATTACAAAAGAAGTATTTCACAAGGACGTGTTTCCCTATTGATTATAACATTTATTTTATAGGTCTAGTCTGACCGAGTTGATTGCTGAGCCTCATGTATTGTCCTCAGCATTGCACTTCTCCCAGGTGAGGTCAAGGTTATGGTCATATCCTGATCAGCTTTCCTGTACAAGAGGATTATTGACTTCTTACCACAAGAGTCTTGAACAAAGAAAGTCCGTCCAGCTTCACTAGTGGCTCAGTTCTTGTTCCTTTCTTGTACTTCCATAAAGGATACATGTCTGAAAGAGTCAAAGACAGATAGATGTTGGTGTGGTCAGGATTTTTTTGCCATTCTCCCCCATGAGACAACGAGTTCTCAAACTGTGGAACAAGGCAGTGCAAAGAGGGAAGGGCAGCCATCTAATTTGCAGAGATGTGGTTATTCTACAACCACACGTGCACATTGCGTTTTTGTCACTCCTAGAGCTGCAGCATTTCATGATCTGAAGCATCCATCACACGTGTGAAAAGCTCATTGCCAGGGGAGGCAGCACCCACATTGCAAGTGAAGCCTGCTTGATGGCACCTCAGTGTGCCACTTCAACCTTAGTTCTGGCACTCAGGAAACTCCTACCAGTGTACCAGAGTATCCCTTTTGGGGATTCATTTCAGCAAATTATACTGAGATGTTTACCTTTCCTTAGGTTTTCATCTATCACAGTTTCCAGTTTTAAACATGGAATTCATAACTTTCAGGTAAAATCAATTACTTGCCATGGTTGCATAGTTGGCAGTGGAATTAGTTAGACAATTTGAGTATAAAAGACCATTTTAGTGTTTTTTGTCCTTCTGGCTTCCGTGAAAGGACAACCTGATAAATGACAACAGAAGCTGCTGAAATATTTCTTTTCAGAGGAGTAAAAAAAATATGAACTTTTCATAAAAGCCAGACACCACACTTGAATCCTGTTCATCCTTAAAGTCACACCTAAGCTCCTGCCTTATGACTGACCTAGACATAAGTGTGCACTCATTTTGGAAGGCTCAGTTTCAAAGACATACAGATGGAAAGACATTGCCTGCACGTGCATGTGTGGACAGTCAGCAATGAAAAACAATTTGCTTTTCTATCTGTTCTCCTCCATATTAAGGGTCTTGTTGATTTTGCATTTATCCAGAGACAAGACACTATACTAAAACAATTGCACTACCCATGTTTGTACTTGAAGAAAGACATTTTGTTAAACTCTTAGTGGCCAAATCATAAACTCTTCTAGCTAGTGCAGAAAAAGGCTCTTTCTTTCAAGCCTTTGCAATTTCTGACAATAAGATTGCTAAGGTGTAAATTTTATATGGAGATTTCCTAGCTGAGATGAAATAAAACTTTATCAGTTGTATAGTTATTTTCATCATCTTGATTTTTAAACCTTTTTTATTACATTCTGTAATTTCATAAGTAATTGTATGTTTGTGCTACCTTTAATTATATATTAAATATTTTATAAATGCAGTCAAAACCACTTTTTAAATGGCAGGGCAGCCAAATTACTGCAATAGTCTCAAATGCTGATTGATTTGGATCCAAAGCTGCTTTTATTGCAGGAGAATGAAGTACCATTAGATCTAGGAATATATTTTCTCTAGCAATGTTTTGTTATACCTAATGAAAGACATGAATTGGGATATTTTTCTTAACTTCAAAAATGTCACTTTTCCTAACAAAAACACCATAAGAACTCCCAATTAATTTTTCCAAATATAGTCAGTGTATTACAAGGTAGTTCTATCCGTGTATAAGCAATGATGATAGTAACCAGTGGGGAAGGTCATTAGGAAGCCTTCCTGGGAATACTTACCAGCTAGATATCCAACATTTTGGGGTTTGGAGCCAGGATAACAAGGCTGATAGGATAGTAGACCATGTACTATAGATTATTTACTCAGCATGGGATTGCTAGCCTCAGCAAATAGTAGGAAAGGGAAAAGAGTTTGAGTTCCAGTTAAAACATAGTTTGAAAAGTAGGCCAAAAGATGAATCTAACAAAAAAGCAGAACATGCTGCTGAGTGTATGGCAAAAGCTTTTAAGAGGGTATAGTTATGAGATCTAAGGTCTTTTGAAAAGCAAAAGGTACCAAACATTGTTCCACATATTTATTTCACCACTTGAGCAGCTCAGAGGCACCTAATGTACATTCTTCCACAAAGGCAACATTCTTCACAAACTTCACATTCAAGAGTCAAGGCACTTTCTCACTGCAGTTAGAAATACAAGGTTATGAACTCAATAACAGCCAACAGTCAAGAACTCAGGACTCTAAATTAGGAAATAAGTTGATAAAGAAGAGAGAAAATACTGGTTTTCATGAAATAGGGAAAGAAAAGACTTTGCTTCTAGGCATCATCTTTACAAGCATAAAGGATGCCCAGACTGTTCATTTCTAATAAGCATATGATAATTTTGGTAATATTTTGTGGTGTTCTCTTCTTGAATGCCTAATACAAGGCTAAATGAGTTTAATGGAATTCAGAAAATAACTTTAGAACATCCAAAATCTGAGACAGATCTTAAATTATTAAGACATTAATGATCAACTTCTTGTTCCAATTTTACAATCTGAAAGATATTTTCAACCTTTTCTTTATAATGTGGCTAATTAAATCCAGCTGATAGTGATCTTTTCTGAAATAGTAGATGTGTCATTTCACATACTTTGGATCTTTTATTGATTCTGAGCTGATGTTTATAAAAGACTTTCAGACAAGAAGAAATTGACTGAGGTTGGAAGAAGCAGTGAAGCTATCTATACATAGAGCAAAATGGACCATATTTTAGTTAAACTGCTGCAGTCTACTAATGAAAAGTACTGCATAAAAGGTAGGTATTAGAATTATTTCACAGAATTGTCAAGCACAAAAAGTAAACCAACCAAAAAGTAGAGATTTATTTCATTGCCTTTTTTCATTTATAATAGTCTTTGTTGTTACTTATAATTACATTCAGAAAGAAATTTTTAGACAGCACTATTATTTTCAAGTGGATTACATCCCTTTAAATAAATCCCAGTATGTTTCTAAACCAAACACACGGCTGAGATCTGAAGTAGGTATTAAAAAACCTATGAGCACTACAGATTCTGTGTTTGTGAACATTTCTGTCATGACCTAAGTGTGGAATTTTCTTGATAGAGATGTGAAAGACATAAAGATATTCACTAACTCACTGAAGTATTATTCATTATATTTACATGCTATATTTACCTAGATTCTTCTAATTTCACAATTCTTAAAGTCAAAAATGTTCCTCTGATACAAGAGAATGCTCACTTTATTCACTAAATGGATCAGAGAAAAATCGTATTTTTATATATATCTACATATCAATATTAAGCAGAAAGAATGAGGCAAAGATCAAAACAAAACAGGACTTGTATTCCTGAGATTTTTATAGAAATTATTATGTCTGCCAACACTAAATAAATGGAGATTTTGTGCCAGAATATCTTTCAGCAATAATTTAAATACAAGTGACTGAAACAAAAAGGGAAAGCAAACTAAAATGGCAATACAAAAGAAATCAAAGCTATCCCACTGCAGTCAGAAATAAGATGGGCAGACCCAGGCTGCATATTTTAAAGCACAGAACTGTCTATGAACTCCATTGGGGGTATAAAGTCATGCTGTCTTTATGGTCTTATATCATATAACATCGCTTTCATCTGTCATCACAAAGTAAATTAGAAATGTTTTTCCTTTTCACCACACTTTCCAATCTTTTTTGTATAAAACTGTGATTTCCCTTTGAATTGGGGCACGTCTTTTCCTTGTTTAAATACTTGCTTCTGTTTGGCTACTGCTCCCACTGTGAAATATTTTTCCCTGTGTGGTCTCTGATTTCCTAACACAGAATTCAAGCTAGAAATATTGTTGATGCTTGGGTAAATGCACACCTCATAGGAGCCACATTATGATTGTAAGTTCTCATTATACTTGACTACAGTTCTTAGTAAAGTAATCTAAAAAAAAAAGCATGGCAGAAGATGCCAAGGAAACTTCCCTATGCACTACTCCAAACATCCTTAAAAGTGGAAGAAGTTACTCTGAGAGAAAAGCTAAAACAATCAAGCATTCAACTTAACTGCAGTGCAGACAAACCCACACCTAACAATTCATAAATAATTAGGAAATTAATTACATAGTTTAGCTATCTTTCCAATCTTCCTTTACTCCGGTAACAGTTAATCCAGCACTGAAGTCCTGACCCTTTCATTCATAGCAATAATTGTGCTAAATTTCCCTTTGTTGCCTGTTGATGTGAAGGTTAAGTAGCCATTCCTTTAATTGTTGCCCAGTAGGCAATGTCCTGTGTCTCCACAAAATACTGAGAAACAGGTCGGCTGAAGCATGAAAGCACTGTACCAGGTACTCTTAATTAACGCTATGGATGTGGATGCTCTTAATCCACTGAAACAGTGCATCGCTGCAAGGTACAAGAAAACAGCTCCCTACTAATCTCCCTGTGTAGACTGTTTCTAATTACATCACACTTCTTTGTTGCAGAGAGAAATGTGTTTGTCCTTATGTATACTGAAGTCCCACCTGACAAAATTAAAAAAAATATATGTGAAACAGTGTGTAAAACATGGTTTTTGCAACTGGATTTAATCACATGGATGGACCAGAATGGGTGTTCAGAGTACAGCATGAATATTAGAACAGCATTTGACTTGAAAGAAAAAGCCATCATCAGGCATTTGAAAAGGGAATAAGGCAACAAGACAAAAGCACAAGGAAGTGTTAAAATTTCAGATCAAAATCCTAGATAATATTGACAAAAATCTGCCATTTCTAAACAGACATTCTGACACTGAAAAAAGGGGATATATTTCAATAATAAATTATAGAAGCCATAATGGGATCTTCTTTTTAAAATTGAATGCCATTTGAATGCGTCTTTGAGCAACTCAAACTTACCTACTAAAAAGTGAGCACAGATCCAGTGGCAATAACACAAAAGACATAAATTGAAAATTCCTTAGGGTGAGACAGTGCCCCAAAGCTGGGTGTCCAGACAGCATGACTCATGATACAAAGTTTAGCTCTGACATATCTCAAGCCAGGAAATCACTCTAATTTGTGACATTGATTGCAATCAGTGAAGTGGCTACTGTACATAATAGCTGCTCTTCTGTGCCCTATGCTTTGTGCTGTACATGGCTGATGTAAGTGAATTTATAAACTGCTAGGTACTAAGCCACAAAAGGGAGGCAGTCTTACTACCCTTATTCTCTGAAGCAAGATTTTACTTTTCTTCCTTTTTTGGGGCCCATTTGTAAGACCTATTTGAACACTTCACTGTTCCCTTGGACCACAGTGTACCCCAACTTTAAATACCTGGCAGTCATATAATGTAGTATGGGGCTGATTCAAAGAGTAACAAATAAGTGGAAGAAAGCCTACTGAACCAAGTTGCTGGGGAATCCAGAAAAAAATGAGCAGAGCAATCTGTAAAGAAGGTCTATTTTAGGTTTCTGAGTCTCAAAAATACCCTTCGATGTTACCAGGAATAACGCAAGAAAGGACATGACTTTTTTCTTCACTTTACTTCCTTTACTTTTAATCTTTTCTCTGAGTGTAGTTTTGCCTGTTACACTTGGGGTTTGACAGGCACACAGCTATATATAAAACATAATAGACCAATGTATCTAATACACCAAATCAGACTCTTAACATTAATAGTAACAAAGCAGAAATCATAATGGAATTACAATCAGCCTGTCTAACAGGGAGAAAATTAAAAATGACAAGATGCTTTCAGAACTGCATACACAGCCTTAGAGTTTCTTCTTAAAAATACATATTTTTATATCTCAGGCTGGAAAGGAGGTTTCCTAAGTGCATAAATGATAAGGTCAGAATCGACTATAATTATCATCTAGTTACTTCAGCCTCGTTTATTTGCACAAACCACAGAATTTCACCAATTCCTACATCATGACAGAACTTATTGATCTAAGGTATACACTGCATTTAACAACATCAACAAAAAAGTAATTACTGGGCTATTGTTCTTGAAATAACTTCCTTCAGTTCCACTATTAGGAATATTAACAGACACACTCTTTTCCAATTTTGCCTCAGATAATCTGCAGAGAATCCACCTACCACCAGCTGAAGTGCATATGGTAACTTTTTGGTTTATGTTGCCCATGACAGAAGGGCACAGCAACCTCAATCTGTCCAGACACCAAAGTTTGCAGAATTGTAGTGTCTATACCACATTTTTTAATGAGAAAGGAAAAAGACCTCTTGAAATCACAAAATGAAGTTAGACAGCCTGAGCGGAATGGATGAAGAACTGCTCAGGGCAGTTATTGATTGTCCAGCTTGCTCAGTACCAGATCTGAAGTTTCCAATTTCTTCAGACATCAGCTAGAACCAAAGGGTGGTTCCTTTTGTGTTTCATTTCATCCTAGCTCTCACCACCTCAAACGCAGCTGCCGTGTGCCAAAAGGAAGACAGCAGACAGCTTGCTCCATCATAGCTGCTATTGCCATGGCTTGGCTGGGTGAATACAGCCTCTCTGCAGAAGGCTTTGTTCTGCACTGTGGGGTTTTGACAGCAGAGTGTCTTCAAAGGCATATTCAGAGTTTAAATCCTAGATATCAGGATCTCAAAGTATGCATCTCAGAAGCTGAGTCCTGATACTTGAAGCTTTCGGATAACTGCAGCTCTCTCCAGCTGCTGGCAGGGGATGAGAAATTACACAATATGAATCCCTCCCAAGTCCTGGGCCTTACTCTAGATTCAGAAATTTCAGGAGAAAAGGGGATGGAGGCACAGGCAGCCCTCACTGTGGAGCACTTCATCATGCTCTTCGTGTTACACACTTTTGCTTTTTACTTTGTCCCTTCTCTCCTCTCTTCTCAGTAACAATAACCGGCAGCTGAAATTATATTGCTTTAACAAATACTAGAGAATCTGTCAAATATATGTCCTTCAGTAGTGACTTTCCTTCCTGTGGCCATCCCTTTCCTGAAGCATGTTTCAGTCTCACAGATGGAGGTGAGCAGTCTGTCAAGCAGAGGGAGAGCCAGAGCACCAGGCTACTCTGCCTTCAGGCACCAAGATGAAAGATGGCCTGACAGAGCTTTGTCACACCTAACACTTCACCAGGTAACTACTTGTACTTAAGAGCTCCATCTTGCCTAAGAAATCTGTGGGGTTTTGTTACAAGCTGTTAAAATTGAAACTAGTGGCAGAGTGCTTAAATTATGCTCAAGGACTGTAGCATTGTAGAGTCTGAAGGGGAAACAAACAAACAAACAAACAAAAAACCAAAACAAAATCTTCCAAACTTCAAATTAAGAATAGAAAGAAAGAAGAGAAAGTCTATGAGATGAAATCATATAACCTACCTGTCATCCATTTGCAACAAAGATCAAAAAAAGTGCCATTCAAGAGAGGAAAAAAGAAGTGTTACAAAGTCCTCAAGAATGGGATTACTACAGCTGTTCAGTTCAATGTGAGGTTTATTTTGAAATATTCTTTTAGCAATATCAAGAAGTACACGAGCTTCCTTCCAAATACATGTATTATAATTGCCAACAAGAAAGTGCATCTCTCTTAAGGTGAAGTGTAACAGCCACTTCTTAAGATTCACTTCTTTCACTTCTTTCAGTGTGAATACTTTGATGCCCTGAATCTGCAAAGTGACTGATTCGGTAAGCTCAAATATAGTACCACTTTTTTAAAGTTCAGAAATATCTTTGTCCTTTTTTAAAAAACTACTAACTAGCCTTTCAACCTTTCCTAAGTAAAAAACAACCTACTATGTAAAAAACCCCACACTTATTTTAGATGTTATCATCCCATAATTCTCCACTGAAGAAAATTTTTGCAATGTCCTATGACATGCAAAATTTTTGCAATGCCCTATGAGAAAGTCTGTACTTGAAAATACAATTAGTTTTATATAGCACCCCATTAAAGCATACACATCTATGAAAGTTTTTCACACAGTAATTATGTTCGACTAGTGTTAAGTATACCCCTGAAAAATGCGTTATCAACCAGGAATAATAATGATCTGAAACCAGGGGATTGCTAATGGAACATTACCGATGTATTTGGGGTTTTGTGATGGTAACTTTGAAAGAGTCTGGCAACAGGAAAATTAAGACCAGCATTTGGGTAGACTCAGAATTATGAGTAATACTTAACATACCTAGGCTTGTTATTCAACAAGACAGTTCAAGAAGCATGGCAGCCAACTCATGTAAGGGGGAACTTCCAGGGCATCAGTTTTTATGATGTACCATAGTCCATTATTCTCCCCACAGAAGTCTTTTATGTTTTTGGTGGTTTTTTTAGAATACAATAATAATTTAAAATGTATTCATAGATACATTTATTCAAAAATTTAGAGTTTACAAGTAATTTAATATTTATTGTAAATATAATTGTTTTCGAGAAACTGCTGCTATCGGCTGTCTTCTCAGCCAACAGCTGTTTATTCTATGTTACAGTTCCTCGTTAAAAGCAAATGGGGATTCACAGTGTATTTTGTATACCTAACATGAAAATGGGGCAGGATTTTTCAGAAATAACTTCAGAAATTATTCTAGGTACTTCAGTTTTCCAGATATTCAGGGGAGACATTATTTTTAAAGTCTTGCTGGACAGGCATTTCAGACTCCAGTGTTATTAATCACTTGGGGAAAACCTCAGCTAATTGATCATTTGCTATAAATGGAGTTGGTGCCCTGCTGTTTGTGTTTCAGGCCTGTTGAGGGATCTGGCATAACTGTACATTGGGGATTTTTAAAGTGTGTACATGAGTTACTGGCAAGCAAAGAAGGTACAACAGGGAAAAGTAATGTGGGGCTTGCATTAAAATCCAATTACATTAAATCAGTATATTTCACTGCTGATGAGCACCAGTTCTGTTTCCTACCCTGTAAACTGGGTATTGAATTGTCAGACTCTGAAGCATAACTCATTGAATTTGAGCTGCTTTTCCAGAGAAATAATCAACCAGCTGGTTTCATTGTGTCTGTACCTCTGCAGAGTTGTCAGGGAAACAGAGCTCCAAGAGGAAGAAAGTCAGTCTCCTTCACAGATGTTCTGCACTTACGAGACCTATGAACTAAACATCTCTCTTTATTGTTGGGAGAGTCTATCTCATCTTTCACTGAGGTTCTCTCTATTTGCTCTTGAGAACAAGGCACCAGCAGCCCATCCATCCAAACAGGATTATACAGGTCGAGGAGCTCTGCAATTTGAGGAGATGGGCAGGTTCCCGATGGACAGCGGCATTCTCTGCCCTTTAGAGATCCACAAGGAGAGGAGAGGAACACCATCCCTCAACTCTCTTATCCACAAGGAACTGTTGTGTCTACCAACAACACACCAGTTGGGAAAAGGCACAGACAGTGCTCAAAAAACCACAGACTTTGAACCACAGAAAGGAGATCAACTCCCAGCTCCCTTTGCATCACATCATTTTCCTTCCCTATGTCATACAGTAAAAAAGAAAGAAAAAATGTGCTAGAAGCCAACATTGCAGAACAGGGAGAAAAGGTAGATTTGCTCTTGGCAGACCCCTGACAATACATGGTCTAAAAGGCTCAGCAGTGTTATCATCCATCAGAGCTTACATGGGATAATCCCCCTCACTGCATTCCAAATGCCTATCATGTGATACAAAGTAATACTAAAACAATTAAAAATAGTAAAGAAGACAATAGAGCCCTATACACATGAATGTTGCACCAATAAAGAAAAAAGAAGTGAATTCAGGAGAAACGGAAAAGGATACATCTTTTCTAATTAGCTTGTTTCTTTTACATCAAATTCAGGGAAACAATTTACTTTACATACTGATAAAATATTTCCACAAACTCTATGAAAGCTGACAGCAGAAACTTTGGAAACACCTCCTACTTCTACAGAAGCAAACTGCTACATTGGAATAAGTCCAGAGGATGAACATTTCAAGATATGTGCAAAAGAATTGCATAGTTCTCAAAAACTTGAACTATGGATGTATATAGGAAAAGGGAATATTTAGGTAGTGGATTAATTCCAAATTTGACAAAAGACAGAAGTATTCTGTGGTTAATTACCAGTTTAAACAAAAGCAAATAAAGCAAAGAGTAATTGTACATCATGATAGAGAACAAAATCAGATTTTTTTACCCAAGTTCAACATTAAGGTGAAGGAAACTATATTAACAGAGCTACAACAATTTGATCTAAAATGGTAGTCCTATGTTTTTCCAGCATCCATCCCAGGGATACAAACTGAGATCTGAAATGAGGAATTCAAGTGAACAATGATGCAAGAGAGAAAAAGGATTATATCTGTATGCAAAATGATGGCCTGAAATTCAGTTTTGAAAAAGGAAGACAACAGACAAGTAAAAAGATAGGGCGATATAAAATACATGTTTTTAAAACAACTACAACATTTTAAAAAACATAAGTTGTTAAAAAGGAAAATCCTTCCTGGCAATTAAGATGTCAAGTAGCTACCCAGTTCCTGAAGTGGACAACGTTAAACAGAAGGCAAAGTACAGGAAAACTAACTGGGATAAAATATTAAAAGAGTAATACAATACACACAAACCAGGA